>NC_137893.1:62934461-64215781 GCF_963455335.1 Martes martes
TAAATTGTCACTGGGGTAAAGCAGAATCTTAACTGCCATTAACTGTTTCCCGTGGTGACTTCTTACACAGCAGGAGACTTGTAAATTCGCCTAGTCCTCCTCCACTGCAGGACTCAAGTGCTCAAGTGATTCGAAGGAAAATTAGAAACAAAACATTGTTCCCTGCCACAGAGGTACCTACATTTTGAGTTCTCTTATGATCCACACACGCAAGTTGTACCATGATTCATTTATTCTCTACAATTTAATCCCGAGAGCATGTTCTATATTTTCAACATTTCAGAGGCGAAGTCCCCTAAACTTTCCAAAATATGTACCTGACATTCCTTCCATGAGAAACTTTTAAATTCTATGCACTGGAAAAAAACTCTATAGAAAGTCTTCCTCTTGCATCATGAAGACGGAATAAACTACTCAGGGTGGGGCAGAAATCCCAATTTAACCCCTTAAATATGCCTCTCAAGAGTTATCTGGGGGGGGACCTGAGGGGTTCAGTTGGTGAAGTGACTAACTCTTGATTTCCGCTGGGGTCATGATCTCCCTTGAGTCCTGAGATAGAGCCCTGAGGCTAGAACCTCCTTGAGATTCTCCATCTCCCTCTGCGCCCCTCCCCCACACCTACTCAAGCATGTGCTCTCTCTCTTTCTCTCAAATAAACAAATCAATAAAATCTTTATAAAAAGTTTCTGGTTCTAGGGGCATCTGAGGGGCATCTGAGCCTTCGGCTCAGGTCATGATCCCAGGATCCTGGGATCAAGCCCCGCGACGGGCTCTCTACTCGGTGGGGAGCCTGCTTCCCTTCCTCTCTCTCTGCCTACCAGTGATCTCTGTCTGTCAAATAAATAAATAAAATCTTTAAAAAAAAAGTTTCTGGTTCTAAAGATTGCAAAAAAGAACCAGAGTACAAGAAAAATGTGTGATTAGTGAAAGACAGAAATAAAAGACTTCCAGAAAAGTTAAATGTATTCAGGGCATGAAGAAACATGACTTATTTTGAACATAAAGTGGTATATAATTTTTATTAAATGCACAAATTAGTAATGGATAATGGAAGTGATGATATATTTGGAGGAAGCCCGCACTATTGGTAGCACAGAAGATGCTAAGTATGCCACGTTTGTGAACCCAGACTGGACACGATCAAATGCTGGATTGGCTCACTGATAAATAAGTTTAAAATTATAAAATTAGAGGCGCTTGAGTGGTTCAGTCCTTAAGTGTCTGCCTTGGGCTCAGGTCCTGGTCTCCGGGTGCTGGGATCAAGCCCTGTATCAGGCTCCTTGCTCTGCAGGAAGCCTGCTTCTCCCTCTCCCACTCCCCCTGCTTGTGTTGCTTCTCTGGCTGTCTCTCTGTCAAATAAATAAAAATATAATCTTTTAAAAAAATAAGTAAAACTATAAAATTAGAGCTGCAACAAGCAGCAGCTGTACTATTTAAACTTGTTCAGGAGAAATGAACAGTTCTGGCTGTTCTCAAACTTTCAAGTCTCTAATCCCTACTTTCTCCTTCTGAAATAAGTTTTAGAGCATGATTTTTGAGGTTCCCAAGGTGCACAACTGTCAAGACGGGCCTGAAAAGAGTGGCCTGGGTTATGCTGAACTTGGATAGGGATGATGTCAGGATATTCTGTTCTGATAGTTACGGCAAGAATGATTAGGAAGCGCAGCATGAATATTTTTCAAAAAGAAAAATATATATAAGTATCATGTCTTTATTTGTCCTGTTCATCAAATCTCAGCATATTAATTCCTAGAGCTATGCAGTTCTAACCAGGCACCGTATTCACCACAGAGTGTGTATTTCCCTTCTACGCCCACCCCACCACCCGACTCCCCACGCAGCCGGGACTCCATGGTAGGAGACTGAGAACTTGAGAACAGGCAGAAAGAGAGGAGTTGGTGTGAACCAGTCTGGGGTCGAAAGAAAATCAGGGCTTTCTAAAGTGCTCAATAACTTGACTCCATTTCTATCCCAGATGAATGCTCTGGAGGAGGTTCAGTTCCCTTGCCACCGCCCAACTCAAATCTACGCAGATTTTTGTTTCTCCCCAGAGCCACTGCAGGGTTTTTTGGATAATTGTGGGGCTGCGGAGGTTCTCAAAGTCATGGGGTTGGGGATGGCAGTGTCCTCCTCAGCGCTGTTTAGGGTCTCCCAGGCGTGGCGAGGGGAAGCCCGTGCCCATGGGGTCCCCAGCAGAAGATGCGCGGCCCAGAAGCAAGGGCTTTACCTCCCGGAGGTGGCCGAGGGACCGGGCCCGGAGCGACTGCCTCCTCTTTCCACCGCGGAGTGAAAAGCAGCAGCTCTAGCTAGCGGCCTCAGCAGGGCGCCGTCTCCATGGAGACCGACAACACCCTCCCCATACTCCCACCCCGGCGCCCCCGCCCCACGCACCAGGCGTGCCTGCGCCTGCGCGCGGAGACAGCTGGACCGTGTGCGCCTTCCCCGCCTGGCGCGCGCGGAGCCCTGCCCGGTTCCTTCGGCATCCCCCGGGGAGCCTAGGGTGGGACCCCTGAAGGCTTGGAGCAGAGGGGCAGACGCCGGGTAGCGGGACCCCAACCAAGATGAGATGGGACGCTGAAGCCAGCAATATTAAGGCCCGTGATGGGAAAGGTGGAGGATTATCTTTGGCAAATCCTCAAGACTATTTTAATACTTATCAATTTTAGCGTTATACAGGAGGAACCAAAATCAAAGCAAACAAGCTTAAGGGATCTGGAGGCAGCACAGAATATGATAAATGGCTTGCTCTGGCAGTATTTTTTTTAAGTCATTGGTAATTAAAATTTGTCTACAGGGAATACACAACATCTATATAATATATAATTTTGTTCTAATACAGTTTTGTCCTAACCCAGGCACCTCTTTTTTTTTCCTGCTGCCTTTAATATGTTTTTGTATGAAAGGATACAAATTAGATAAGCTAAAATTTTATTACCTGAGGCCCCCATGGGGCTCCTTGACACAAAGGACAAATAAACCAAATGAATAAACAAGGTCAATTTGATGCCCTGTCGCTAATCCACAGGAAACAGCTTTTGCTTTACCTCTGTCTCAGGACCCATCCAAGAAAAACACGTCACATGGCAAAATTTGCTTTTGCTCTATCGGGTCCTGAAATGCTATTTCCCCGTGCTGGAATCCCTGTTTTTGCAACCCACGTGAAAAGTTTAGAAGATTGTCTTTAACGTTCTGCTAATTTTCTCATTTTTAAAAGGGGTATCAAAAAGACCCACTAGATAAGTCGGTCAAAATTCTTTGAACTCAGAATGCCAAAAATTACTAAAATCAAGATTTGTATCATTCAATGACTTTCACCCTCCCATCCCCAAATCGGTGCTTGTTTCTCTATCCTGGAAACAAGGAAGAAGCATGGGCCTCTTCTAAAATGTGAAGGCAATTGAGCTATGATTGAATAAATATAATGTGGCATATCTACACAATAGGATATGATCTGGTTATATGTATATGTGTGTGTGTGTATACATATGCCATATATATATATATCTGTATATATATATAGATATATATAGTGCTGATCCATGCTACAACACAGATGAACCCTGAAACCCTGAAAATACTGCGTTAAGTAAAAGAAGTCAGTCATAAAAAACCATGCTTGATTCCTTTCATACAAAATGTCCAGAATGGGCGAATTCATAGACAGCAAATAGATTACTAGTTACAAATGGCTGGGGGGGTTGGGATATGGGGAGTGACTGCCAATGGGTTTCTTTTTGAAAAGATGGAAGTGATGAAAATGTCCTACAATTAGATTATGGTGATGGGTGCACAAGTGTGAATGCAGTAAAAACCACTGAGCTGTACACTTGAAAAGGTGTATTTTATGGTGTATGGGTTAATTATTTCAAAAAAGCTGTGTAAAATGGGCAATTAACTGATGTTTGCTGTGTATTAGTGGTGTTAGCTGTTGTGATAAGCAACTTATACACACCTTTTTACTTTCTCCTCATAACCAGTACAAATTGGTTATTAATCTCTAGATGTTTTTCATCTCTAGATGAAAAACAAGGTAAACCCAAAGAAACAAAGTAAATGTGCATGAATAGAAAGCTAAGGGGCAGAATAGGGATTCAAATCAAGGTCTGACTTTAAAGCCCATGCTCTTTGCATGACTGACACCAATACTGAAATGTGCACAAGGTGCAAAATCTGGAAGAAAATTACATAACCCAAAATTTTATAAACACAGTGTACTTTGGAGGATGGAACTCTTGTATCCCCAGATTGAAAGACTACAGGGCTCTTCAAAATAAAACAATAAAGACCAATTTAAAACAATCACTTTATTAAAAATAGCAAATTTCACAAATACTCATTTACCATTTTGTTGTCACTGACCACTGGAAAACACCAGTGTGTATACTGATTGTCTAACATAAACTG
Source organism: Martes martes (assembly GCF_963455335.1). NCBI lineage: Eukaryota > Metazoa > Chordata > Mammalia > Carnivora > Mustelidae > Martes > Martes martes. The sequence continues at coordinate 62,938,866 of NC_137893.1, forward strand.
TAGCGGGGCTGCCACAAGAAGCCTGTGCATCATCAACTTATAAGCAACATGGGAATAAGTTTGGTGAGCTCAGGAAGGAGAAACCTTCAGCCCTATTATTAACATTCTGCACAATGCATTTCAAGTATAACCCCCATAAGGCAACAATGGAAAGCATAGCAGCACAACCTGATTAAGCCTTCAACAAGGCCGAGGCTCCAGTTAGGATGAATAGCAGCGAGTCAAATTTACTAAAAGCAGGAGTGAAAACAATCATTGCACTGGCACTTTAATCACTTTATTCCTTATTGTGGAAGGTGATTCCGCTACTGGATTCAGCTGGGAAAGTAACGAATGCTGCTCCTCTTCAAGCCACAAGAAAGCAACCACATGTCGTTTTAGCTGGTAGAAGTATTTGGAACATCTTGTGCATCAGCCAAATGTAGTTTTTGTCTGAGTTTATCAGTTAAGAAGATTTTCATTCTGTAATGAGGACTTCTTTTAAATTATGGGAAATTACACTCAGGAGCTAAGAAAGAGTTATTAAAATAAAGGAAATATGTTTAAAGGGCAAGTGCCTATGTGGCTGAGAAACCTGAATGTAACAAGACAATTTTTAAACATAGTGAAGTTTTATATATATATGTATATAGTATATATACATATATATAAAAAATATATAGTATATAAAGTATATAAATTAGAAATATAATATATTATAATAATATATATTAATATATTAAATAATTATAATTATATATAATTATATTATCATAAATATATAATTATATATAATTATTATAACTATATAATTATTATAATTATAAAATATATTAAATTAATATATTAATATAACTAATATAATAATAAATATAATAACAATATATATTATAATATAAAGTATATAAGTTATACTATATCCAAAATCTGAAGACTTAAAAATAGTCACTAAATCAAGATTATGTTCCAGGTTCTAGTAGAGCACAGAATTATTTTAAAGTGGCAAGAATTATTTTCATGGTAAGGAACTAATAAGAGGTAAATATGAAAACTTACCAGATTTTTAAAAAATCATTTGAGAGGACAACACCAGTTTATTATCCTTGGGAAAACAACTTCTTTGTAAAGGTCAAAAATAAAATGATAGCTCTAAATCTTTTCTTATAATCTTCTGGATTATTCTTTAAGAAGACTGGAAACAGGATGGTATTCCTGCGGATATTATTCCCTTTCCTTCTTATCATTGCCTTTCATTTTCCTCTTTCATCTCTCTGTATGATCCACCTGCTAACTATTTTTTCAAGACCCAATTCAAACAATGCTATGGATACACTGAGGACAATTCAATGTTAGCAAGACACACACGGCAGAAATTGCTAAAATACATAGACATGAGTATTGCCAAAGACATTCTCGTCCAGTTGGAAAGCTGAGATTTAACATATACAAAAATCAACAGATACTGAAATAGGCAGAATGCTAGTCTGAGGTACAGATAAAATGCTTTATGGAAGTGGACAGCTTTGGTGTTATTTGATAAGGGCAAGGGGGAGGCCAGAGCAACTCTAGGTAGGAAGTACAACCTGAAAAAGGTATCACAGTGAGCATGAACATGATGTCTTCTTTGATATCCAGAGAACCAGCTTAGTGGCAATGAAAAATATAAGAGGATATGTAGGTTGTGATCATACTACTGAGAGCCTTTAGAAAGTCTGACATGGCAAAAAACTTAGTCTCAAATAAGAATGGCAAGATGACAGTGATGTTTTTAGGAAGAATTATTTAGTGGTGTCTAAAGTTTGTCACAGCACTGTCCAAAAAAAAAAAAAAAATATATATATATATATATATATATATATATATATATATATATATACTGCAAGCCACAGATATAATTTTTAAAATAGATTTTATACTAATGTATCAAAAAACTATCATTTCAGCATATAATCACTATAAAACATATTGAGATATTTTGTATTCTTTTTGTAACACTAAATCTTTGAAATCAGATGTACAAATTATAGTTCTAGCACATTTCAATCAATCGTATTAGCTATTTCACCTGCTCAGTAGCTACATGGCTAATGGCTGCCATATTAGACAGTGCAGCTCTAGAGGTGGAACAGAAGAAATTTGAAAGGTTATGGAATAAAGTGATGAGGGTGAGGAATGAAGAAAGAATAAAAGGCAGAGCTGATGATGCCTGAAAACTAACTATAATTAATAAATGGCAATAATTTCCTGCCCACATCCAGGTTCAATGGCAGAGAGTGCCATGAGTAGCAATGTCTGGTATAGTCATAGAAGGAATTTAAATAATCTTGGAGACTGAAATAACAGAGGCAACTGATGACAGAGAGGGAAATTAGGAGGGGGAAGTCTGAATACAGAGAGAACAATTATTACAAATGAGGGTTGCCAAACTTTGCTCAAGGCTACACACCTGCTTACCAAGATTTGAAACCAAGCAATTCAAAGCCCATGCTCTTGTAGTCTATCATGTTGCCTTGTTCAACCGTGGTGACTGAATCAAGCCAAGTGGTAAGATAAGTAAATCTAAATGTTAAACAAAAACTCAGAGGATAGGAGATACTGATGTGTCATATGCATGGAAAGAATATAAAGCATAGAATAGAGAGCTCAGAATGAATATAAGGGAAAGAAAAAAGAACTAGGAACTACTACTAAGAGAAGCTCATAATTAACTCATATCTAATCCTCAAATTAAATCCTTCTTGGTAATGATATTTTACATTAATGTCTCCCACAGTTTATGTGGCTTCTCAAAACCTTATTTTCTTCATCTGTAAAATGATAAGTATAATACCACCTACTTACAAGGGTAGGACCAAATAAGAAAACGCATGTAAAGTCCTTCATAAAATACTTGACAAGTAGTAAGTACTTAAGTAAGATTAATGATTTTTATTATTAGATTTATGTATACCTCTCTAATTCTTCACTGTTGTTACTGCATAATTTAGTATTTTTTTTAAAAAGATTTTATTTATTTATTTGACAGACAGATCACAAGTAGGCAGAGAGGAGGCAGAGGAGGCGGGGGGAAGAAGGCTCCTTGCTGAGCAGAGAGCCTGATGCGGATCCCAGGACCCTGGGATCATGACCTAAGCCAAAGGCAGAGGCTTTAACCCACTGAGCCACCCAGGTGCCCCATAATTTAGCATTTGATAACAGTATATGTTATTAACAATAATGGTTTTTTATTAACAATAATGGTTTATATATATATATATATATATATATATATATTCTCTACAGTTTGGAAAATTTCATATACACATCATTATATGTAGCAATTACCCCATATTACAGAGGACACTCTGAGATGTTAAACAACTTACCCAAAATTAGTATCAAAACCAAATTTCAAAAATCAAATGTCTTGACTCCACAACCAGTATCCTTTTTAGTATCTCATTATTTAGTCCAAAGGGACTAAACTCTCAAATGATTTTATAGGCAGAATCATTTCTTATTGTTCTTATATATCTCACATTGTATCTGCCTCTCTGTCCAGAAATACATTTTGTATAATTCCTGAAATAATTGCTCCAAAATGAAATGTCAAAACCTGAATATTTTACATATGCCTTGGTGCTTTCCTTTAAGCTAATCCTATAATACACTTTATATATGCATCTAAAGTGTTCTATGTAATGATAGTAAATTAAGTATGGCATTTTATGTCCACATATCCAACTGCTCTTTAACTTAAGAATCCAAGAGTCAAAATAATTTCTATGGTAATAGCCTAATCCTCAATTCTCCTGATTAGTATTTTTAAATCTGTTTTAAAAATCCAAAACAATACAAAGCAAAGCAGAACAAACCAGAAACAAACAAAATGGCAACATACAAAAGCAACTAAAAATTCCATTTGGAAACCAAAGGGGAAGAGAAATGGCTCCAGTAAATAATAGTAGGTGTCCTTGTTCACTTGATTGAGCTATTCACTGGAGTTATAATTTGTAAACTTTTCACTGTTGATATTAGACAAAAGGATACATGGAAGAATTCAGTTCTTCTAACTGTAACACAAAGAAACAAATTTAATTTTAATTTTTATAAGAAAAATATCTTAAGTAGGTCATTGTTTACATATTTTAGAATAAACTATTTTTCATTTAAGCTTTCTTTAAAAGAAAAAGTAAGATATTGAAAAAACTTTCCAAAAATTTCCAGGCTAGGAAATTCACTTACACAAAATAATTATAAATTACCTTTAGCATTTATTAAATGCTATATAAGAAGAGAATGCTATATAAGAAGAGAATGAAACCAGATAATAAAAACTGGAGTTTTATAAGGATTCTTAAAACCATAAATAATTATAATCATCTCTATTAATAGTTTTAAAAAGTTGACATTTTCATTATCAAAATCTTTAAAAACTTTGTAGATTACAAAAAGATTTCACATAGCATTCAGTTTTCAGGATGAGGTAGAATTAATCACACCTATTTTACAGAAATGTTACAGAAACAAAGTTATAGAAATGTTAACTAAATTGACCAAGTTACACAGATATAACCGAAATGCAAACCCCAAACTAAACAAAGGCTTTCTGGTCTCAAATTCAGTGTTCTCACCATACTACAGTCACTTTCCTAAATGTACTACAAAACAAGCTTGTATTTATTTATTAAGAGGAACTAGTAGAAGGAAATACTTGTAAGACTGAACATAGGAGATGTAAAATAAACACACAGGCTTGAAACATTGAAAGTATGGGCATATCATTTCCTGCACATTTAGTTACTCAAAGGAGAAAGAGAAGGAACAGAAATTAAACATTTTTGTCATTAGTGAATATGGAAACTATTCTGAAACTAAAGTACCAATTTTTCTTTTATTCCAAATAAATGTTTAAAGAGACCAATTTCATTAATACCTTTTAGTAGAAGAACCATACGTAGTGTTATAGATGGGATTATGTCCTCCCCAAACTCATACATTTTAGCCCTAACCCCCAATACCTCAGAATGTGAGTATATTTGGAGATAGGGTCTTACAAAGATGGAGTAAGTTAAAATGAGGTCATTAGGGTGGGCCCTAATCCAGTATGACTGGTGGCTTTACGGGACATAGGCACCCACTGATAAAAGGGGAATGCCATCTAAAGATGAAGGTGGGCATCTACAAGCCAAGGAGAGAGGCCTCAGAAGAAACCAGTCCTGCTGATACCATCTCTGGGCCTCCAGAACTGTGGAAAAGAAACTTCTGGGTAGCCAGTCTATGGCGCTTTGTTACAGCAGCTGTAGCAAGCTGATACACATAGCATGTACTAAGTTACCTTAAATAGCAAATACAGTTCTGTATTTAGAAATAAGTAACCACTATCTGAGTGAATAACATACAATGTATCCATCACATCCGGATCTTCTATATATTAAGATCTTATCATATTGGACAGAAGTGAATCTTTCACTTTTAGATTTGCCAGCATTCTCAGAATATATGCTTAGATGCAAATATGACAATTTCTTTGAAATATATTTCTTTTAAAAAAAAAAGGGCAGAATACAACATGTGTGAAGCTTGAAAATACTACATTAAGTGATAGAACCCAGTCATAAGGAGCCACACATTGTGTGATTCTCTTTATATGAAATATCCAGAATAGGCCACATTCACATAGAGAGTAGATTAGTGGCTGCTAAGGGATGAAGAGAAGGGAGAATTGAGAGGGATAGGGTTTCTTTTAGGGGGTGATGAACATGTTCTGGAATTAGACAGTAGTGATGTCTGCAAAACACTGTGAAGGTACCGAAACCACTAAATGGTATACTTTAAATGATTAAAATGATGAACTTTCTTTCAGTAAAAAATTTTTGTGAAAGAAAAAATAAAGAAAAAGAATTCCACTCACGTCAGACAGAAGCCTGTCCAGATTGGAGTCACTGGCTGTTTTTCTCTTATCCTCAGGAAGTTCCTCTAACTCCCCATAGAGCTCCAAATTCAAGCGAGCTAATTTCTCCTGCATTCCCCGAACATGTTCCATCTGTTCAATGGAACATTCATTTCCTGGGGGAACATCCCAGAACATTAATAAAGATTAGGACAGTTCAAACTAACAGCCTTGAGGAAAAACTTCTAAAACTCAAGGTGCTCACAGGAAATTAGCTTTCTTTCTGTGGTGAATTACATTGGTAATGACTGCGTATTTTCTGTGCATAATCACAAATCAAATCCTGTTTTCACTGGAAAACAATGATAATCTAAGAAATGACTGTGGGCACTGAGAAAATCAAATAGGAAAGATTTTCTGCAAAAAACAAAACCATTCTGTAAAAAACAAAACCATGACTCAGTTGGTGCAGGCCTGCGACTCTTAGTCTCAGGGTTATGAGTACAAGCCCTGTGGCAGGGGTGGACATTGCTTGAAAATAAAATCTTTCAAAAATTAAAAGAAAAATGAACCAACTAATACCCAAAATCACCCTTAGGTAAAGAAAGTTCTTTTTTTGATAGTAATATCATTTCTAGAAGCAATAGTGTCATCTAATCATGTTCAATTTGACAACTGCCATTTGAACTGAGTGACATAATACTTTATAATAATGAGTAACCTTGAGACTCCTATAAGCACTTCAACCATGAAAAAAAAAAAAAGAACTTCAATCATGAATCATTTTGCCACCAATTATACATGCCTCCTTTAAGAAATAAAAGTGAAAATATTTATGAAGAATATTATGATGCATGAGAAACACAGTGTAATATTTTCAGTAGTATACTCAGTAATGCAAGACAGCTTAATTGCTGAAGGACAGGTTTTACATTATTTATTGACCAGAGTTCTCTGAGGTGGCATTATCTGTTCAGGGCAGCTAATATATATATATATATAGTACATGATATATTACATATTTCATACACTTTAAGTATAGCCTCTATAACCTCTTTTTTTTTTTTAAGATTTTATTTTTAAGAAATTACTATACCCAGTGTGAGGCTTGAACCTACAACCCTGAGATCAAGAGTCGGATGCTCCACTGACTAAGCCAGTCAGGTACCCCTAGTCTCTACAACCTCTTGATACTAAAGTTTTTTCCTAAAAAACCTTGGTTTTCTCAGAGGTATACAATAGCTCAGCTAAAGAAGTATATATCTTGAATCAATAGGAATTCATGTATATTACACTATAATTTCCTCCAGCCAGCTTTATATCATCTTCATAAATCGACAATATTATGTTGACTACTGATATATTTTTTTAAATTTATTTGACAGAGACAGAGAGAGCACAAGTAGGCAGAGGGGCAGGCAGAGAGGGGGGAAGCAGGCTCCCTGCTGAGCAGAGAGCCCGATGTGGGGCTCCCTCCCAGGACTCTGAGATCATGACCTGAGCCGAAGGCAGAGGCTTAACCCACTGAGCCACCCAGGCACCCCAACTTCTGATAATTTTGAAGCTAGTTACAGCTCTTTAAAAGTCATCCTTTAAAAGTCAGATATTTCTGAGATATTTAAAAGTCTGATATCTCTGAGAAAATATCTTGTATTTCCTTTGTTTTTCAACAATTAGTAGTAATCTAGAAGGTCAAATGGAAGAAATACCCCAAGAGAGGGGCCTGTGTGTATGTGTGTGTACATACGTATAGACTGGCACACATATAAATGCATCAATTTTTAACATACATAGAGAGAAAAGAGGGGGACAATATGGATTAAAAATAGAAAGAAGCAGAAATCATAAGGGATCCAGGTGAGAACCATGAACCAACATGAGAATAGAAGCTCCAAAAGGATAAAAAGGAACAGATGGAGGTGGAATCAATTAACAGAAAAAATGTTACTTTAGATGAAAATGAGCTGGTAGATATGAAGGGCTCACTGATTCCCTGGCAGAATTAATGAGAAGAGTTAAAGAAAAAAACTTCCAAACATTGACCCCTCTAGTGTCATCAGCATTTTATGAAAGAACTCTTTTCTCTGAATTCCACCAGCAACAGGTTATTACCAGTCTTTTAATTTTGCCAGTCTGCTGGTATGAGGTGAGATTTATTGTATTACTATTGCATTTGTGGTTGTTAAGCAGCTGAACTGCTCTTTTTAGGACCTCTACCCAGTTTTCTATTTGGTTATTTACCCTTTTATTGGTGGCTTCAAAAAACCAGCATGTATGCTGATGACATTTATGCATTTGTGTGAGATTCTTCATGTGTGCATCCAATAATTTTCAAACTGCTTTATACAAAATACATGTACATAATTTATCAGACAAGACTAATAAGGTAAGTTGCAAACTGAATACAAAAACTGACTACATACTTTGAGAACTCATATTCAAAACTACCTACTCAGAGTTCTTAATGGGACAATCAGTTAACTGTTCTCTAGATTCATGAAAGAACAAGAAAATCAGATTCGTTAAATTCAAAAGTAAGGAATGGTGGACAAGAATTAAGTTTAGGCTTAAAAGCATAAATAAAAATGATCCTGAGACTTTCCCAAACCAAAACATTAAGTCTCAACTATTTAACTGATGAAGAATATTTTTTATTTGTTACTTTCAGGATCGTTATTCCATAATAGCAATCCTACATTAACATTTCAACCAACCCTCCCTTCTTAAAAAAAACTTTTTCCTGGAACCTGTGTGGCTTAGTTGGTTAAACATCTGACTCTTGATTTTGGCTCAGGTCCTGATATAAGGGCTGTGAGAACGAGCCCTGCATGGGGGTTGGCATTGGGCATGGAGCCTGCTTAAGATTGTTTCTCTCCCTCTCCCTCTCTCTTCTCTCTCTCAAAAATAAATAACCCTTTTTCCTGAAAATTTCGAAGATAAATTATAAACCATGACAAATGAAATCTAGGGTGATTGCCTTTTATGCCTCTGGACTCTATTTTTTAAATAAAAAAAGAAAATGATACTTTTAAAAGAAATGGCAAAACAAATGCAAAAAAATAGGATGCAAACATCTTGAAAAGAAAAACAAAAGGGAAATATCTATGGCTTGCCGAATGCCTGAAGTTTTCCAGAGTGGAAATCATTCAAAAGGCTGAGAAGCCCTCTCTCCATCTCCTGAACGTCTGAGACGTCGGTGAGGAAGGAGTGCTGAATAGGAGTCGGTTGTGCACCTTTTCCTTCTCCACCCTGAGGTCTGGTCTTTTCTTTCATCACTCTGCAAAGATGATGCAATACAAATATTAATTGTATATGAGTATCTTTAAGAAGAGAGAATTATGCATATATATAGTACATATAAGATACATATATTATCTTGCTTTCCAAATATCTAAAACTACAGAATGCTCACATACATACAGCAGTATTATATACCACACTTAAACTTGTTGCTCCTGTTTCCTTTAGAGCCTCAAGACAAATGATGGTCACCAAATATTAATAATGAGTTACTTCTAGGTAGTTTTAAATTTCTTCTTTGAACTTTTCTTGTGTTTGAATTTTTACAATAAATATGAATCATTTCTATGACAGCAATGAAGCCACCCTTTTTAAAAAAAAAAAATAAAATTACCAAAGCACACTCAGCTTAGTTTAAAAAAAAAAAAAACAAAATAATACATTATATGTTCATTTAAAAAAATTAAGTACAAAAAAACCCCCTGTATATTTTGTTCCATTTTCTGGCTAGTGCATCAACTTTGTCTATTTTCTCACTCAGTCTATTTTAACAGGAGACTAAGTAAGGACCTTTAAACCAATCATTCATTCTGCATGTTCTAATCCCTACACATTGTAACCTTTATAATTTTTTTTTCTAAATCACAAATAATATGTGCCTCAACTATTTTGAAAGTTAAGCCAAGAGAAAAAAAGTGTTATAAGAATTACTGGATTTAGTATTTACCTTGATAGCATGTTGCTGTGATATTATGAAAGAAAAAAAATTCACCTTTTTAACTTTGGTCGCTGTGAAGTTGACTGTGATGCAGGATTTGAAAACCCCGTGCTTTTACTAACTGGAATGGCATTTTTTTTGGCATTAACAACCTGAGTAGAGTGGGCACTAAAAGACTTAGGACTCCTCCTCTTCACTTTCCGTTCCTCCATTGTTCTAAGTTCCTTACTGCACCAAGGCCAGCTTCTTAAAACCTAAGGAAATACAGCAAAATGATACATACAGGCTAGAATATGCAAAACTGAAAGGGGTTTGAAGACCCACTTCATAGGCTGATACCAATATATCAAGAATTTCAGAGGTCATTAGATAAAGTTAAAATAAGAAGCCCTTAAGTTTAACCTACTGTGCTGTATACACAAAAACCCTAAGCAAAATTACCTGTAAGAAATTTTTTCCACCATTTTTTAAATTCACTCATCCCACAAATATTTACTTTCTTCCACTTCCCAGGTACTATTCTGGATATTGGGAAAATGGTAGTTAACATGACAAAGTCCCTTTCCTCAAAAAGCCTGCATTATAGATGGGGAACAATACATAAAAAAATAAACAAAATAGCCATGTGGTATTCTCAGCCTGACTCAAGCTCTAGATGGCCTTTAAATCTCCTGCTAAAATCTGTTCTTAGAAGAACCAACTACATTTAAACAGATGTGTAAATGAAAAAGGTATCTGCATTTTAACTAATAACTAGAAACCTTATTTCAACCACCAAGCAGAAACTCAGTTTCTGCCTAGGGATAATACTGATTCTAGTTCCTTGATCAACTGAAGTTCTGTAAAATTAAACTTCTTCCATGACTATTTTGAATATGCTTTCTCCACCTATTCCCAAGGATACATGAAACTGTATTATATATGTTTAGGTTTGCTAGTATCAAAAAAGTTGCACTGTGAAGTTCCAGCTGGCCTTTCCACAGAGAACACAGATCCCATCTTTTCCCTTTACTTCATGTACCTACCAGCTTTATTTTCCTAACAGCCATCTATCTAAAAATATCCTTCTATATTTTCTTTTTACTTATGCACACTATTAAATTCTTAATTATATTGTTTCATGTATCATGAGATGAGAAATTTACACGGCTATTTACCTCACCAGGCTGTAAAGTGCCTTAGCAGTATTAGCCCTTTTTATGCACACTGTGTTGAATCTAACTACGCTATGACTATCCCAAAAGATTCAAATCCACTGGTTACACTCCTAACATAATTGAGAATTTTGATGAAACCAGATTTTTTGCTATTGTCTAAACTTGGTGCCACTAGCACTGGAATTTAAACCATTTCAGCTCACTCGGCTCAGGCTGACTCTAGACAATTATAACTGGAGCTATGGTACTTCTAAAGAAGCAAAGGTTTTCAAGGAAAGGCTATAATGACTAGTCTTTAATTCCAGATACCAAGTGAAAATTCATTCAAATCCTGGCTAACAGTTTTTTCCTTTAAGAAGCATTTTTAGTAACAGAATAGGCATTTTTGCACTGTTTCAGCATGAAACACAAATTAAATGGAATTTTAATAAGCAACTGAACAGAGACAATGGGTTATTAGTTCTCCAAAGAGGTAAGCATCTGTATAAACCCATAAACACACTAACCTTTGATTTTAATGATGCTAAAACATATTTTGTGATACGAGAAAAAGAAAGGAAAAGAACCCTACGAAGTAAAGCAATGCAAATAAACCAACAGTGGTTTAAACTACGAAGTACCTAAGGGCCAGGGCTCGAAATTTGTTTTTGGAAAGGCAAATCTCTGCCCCAAGAGAACCGAAATCTTTCCTGTACACCACGTAGCAACGAAGGTTTTAGAGAAGGCCTTCGCAGACTGCTCACAGTTACTCACACACGGGTTTGGATTGCCAGGAACCCACAGCCTCCAAACAGGATTACTAGGAATCCCTCTTGACTTCACCTCATTCCCCTTCCCCAGTCAGCCGCCACGGTGACCCTTCAGCAACCCGAATTGAGCAGTGGCCACGGTAGTTGGTGAAATGGGCCTAACGCGACACTGCCAGAGCGTTTTTGCTTCCACTTCATACCTGAGGAAGGAGAGGATCGGGGTCCTCTTTCTCAAACTGCAAAGACCCCGAAGCCTCCGAAGCCACTGCCGCAGCTGCAGCCGGCGACGTTACTGCTGCAGCTTGAGCCGGGGTCACATCCCGGACCCTGCTCCCTCACAGCCCATTTTGTTTACGGAAATGACGTAAGGAGGCGGAGCCTCCGTGCCCCTGGCGGGAGCCTCGCCTCTTCCTGCCCCACCAGTGTGGCTCGCGTCTCCGGCCTGGGCACCTCATTACTTCCACTGTCCTGCCCTCAGATGTACTTTAGGTGGACGTGGAAAGGAAGACTTCATAGTTGGGCTTTTATTTTGGGTTCTGTGGCCCAGAAACACAGAGGGCTAAGGGATGGTGGTACAGGGGAACGGGAAACTCAGCCCCCTTTCCGGAAGCTGCCCCGCCCCCTGGGTGAGTGTCAGTTCCCACGCACTACAATTCCCAGCATCCTATTCGAGCAAGGCCGGAGGCGGAGCCGGAGTGTCGCCATAGCAACTCAGTCAACTACCTCGCCGGGACGTCTCAAGGTAAACCAACTTCAACTTGGAAAGCAACGGGAAAAACCGTGCTTCTGTCTAAGGACCCTAGGCCAAGTCCCTAAATGAGATTTTATTACTATCAAAAGCTACTTTGTTCAGGCCCGAGATTGTGCTGTGAGTGTGTGAGAGAGAGCCACAGAGGTGCAATCTGGAGTGTTCTTTCTTTTAATTTTTTTAATTTAATTTAATTTTATTTTATTTCAATTAATTAACATATAGTGTATTATTAGTTTCAGAGGTAAAGTTCAGTGATTCATCAGTTATGTATAACACCCAGTGCTCATTATATCCTGTGCCTTCCTTAATGTCCATCGCCAAGTTACACCATCCCCTCACCCCTTCCCTCCAGCAACCCTCGGTCTGTTTCCTTTGATTAAGAGTCTCTTATGGTTTGTCTCCCTCTCTGATTTCATCTTGTTTTATTTTTTTCTCCCTTCCCCTACGCTCCTCTGTTTTGTTTCTTAAATTACACATATGAGTGAAATCATATAATAATTGGGTTTCTCTGGTTGACCAATTTCATTTAGCATAATACCCTCTAGTTCCATTCATGTCTTTGCAAATGGTAAGATTTCATTTTTTTGATGGCCGAGTAGTATTCATATATATATATATATATATATACATATATATATATGTATGTATATAATTTTCTTTATCCATTCATCTGTTAATGGACATCTGGACTCTTTCCATAGTTTGGCTATTGTGGACATCACTGCTCTAAACATTGGAGTGCAGGTGCCCCTTCAGATCATTATACTTATACCTTTTGGGTAAATATCTAGTAGTGCAATTGCTGGGTCATAGGGTAGCTCTATTTTTAAATTTTTGAGGAACTGCTATACTCTTTTCCAGAGTGTCTGTACTAGCTTGGAGTGTGATTTTTCTTACCTGAAATCTAGAGTTCTTCCCTGAGAGAAATTTTGTTCTTTGAGATTTACTAGAATTTCCTTTAAACTGCAGAAATCCCTCCTTTGAATTGACTGTTAAATGGACATCTTGTGTAAATTATGCTAATCGGATGCCTTATTCCTAAGGACAATATTTAAAGTATAAGAGCTTTGATCAACAGCATCTGTAGCCCCATCACTAATAGACTCTGTAGCATAGGTAGGCAAGGAGGAGTGCTGTTGGGGAATCTCCCGGTAGTGACGGTGATGCCAACACACCGGTTCACAGGCTCTGCACATAATAAGCAAGACTCTCTCTTGGGAACTCAGGAATCTCTCTTTTTTAAAAAAATATTTTTATTACAGAAAATTTCAAACATATATCAAAGAAGATGGAATAGTACAATGAACCCATTGTACCCATTATTCACCTATTGACTCATGAATAATCTTGTTTCACTTAAATCACTTCCCCTACATTTTCTCCTCTTCTCTATTATATTGAAGCAAATCCCAAACATCATTTAATCCATTATATTTCAGTATTGATCCCTAAAAGATAGAAAAATGTAACCATAATATCACTGTTAGCCTTAAACAGTAATAATTGCTTAATATTTCTAAATATCCAGTCAGTGTTCAAATTTCCAATAGCATCATAAATGTCATCAGGCTTTTTTTTTCACATTTGAATCAGGAATATTTTTTTGTTAAGTCCTCAGGTGATGAATGAGTTTGGAAGCCAGTTTTTTACATCCTTATTTCTTGACGTACAGACTCGCATTGTCTTTCCCCTTGAGAAGGTCACATTCTAAAGGAAAAGGCAGGTATCTCAACCCAAAGCAAATGGCTACTCTACCTCAGTGCCCAGAGAAGAGTCATTGCTTTGTGTTGTTGTGGTTCTTATACGGAAGAGGTTTTGTTTTGTTTTAGTTTGGAAACCTATTCATCATTTGCTAAGTGTTTCTCCACATACTTTTCCTGCCATACCAGAATGCCTAGGCCAGGATAGATCAGGCTCACTGCTTCTTTGCATGCTTGGCTCTGGAAACAGCTAATAAAAAAGCCCTAAAACAAATGAGCTCGCCATATTCACAAAACTGAAAGAATGCCAGGGTATACTGGTCTGCTGTAAGATGTACATGTTAGGTGTTAGTGAAGGGCTCAAGAATAAACACAGAGATCCTTATAATTGTATTTTACTGCTAGCTGCTTTGGAAAAACAAACAAGGAATAAAAAACAGACCTGAAAAATTACAAAGACTTAGACATTTACAGGATTCTTACATATATGGTCTCTGATTTATTTGTCTTCTTCATTAGCCATAAGTTCCTTCAGGCCAGATATCGTGTTTTGACTTTGTATTTTAACTACATTGCATAGAATGTGACATAAGGCAGATACTCGATAAATGTGTGTATTGTGAATTGATGATGTTCTCTAATTTTATTTCTGAAAGGCAAGTAATTTCCACAATCCCTCTTTAAACTCCAAAGTCCAAAGATCTAGGCCTAGTCTCAGTGCTAATCAGATGACATCACTAATGCCCAGGAAAATGCTCTTTTTTAGGTGGACAATTTGTGTTTTGGTACACCAGTCTTCATACCAAAGAGATCTGATGAGGGAATTAATCCAAAAGTTTAGGGAAATTGTTAATTGAGTAATTTTTTTTAACTTAATATTTGGGATAGTTTAGTGTATGATTTTCCAAAACTAAGGTTTTAGTGCAATTTCATATTCATACTTCCTTTTTATGGCCAAGAGTAGTTAACAGAATTAGGGAATGGTTATCAGCAAGAGGACAGTTCATTTTTCCAATACCTTTTCTTGAAGTTCTTGTTCTAGGAGCACTCCAACTTTAGAAGAGGACTTGTGTCATGGACTTAACCAGAAAACAAAGTATACCATGGGCCAGCAAATTAGCTGTACTGCATGACAACCCTTCCATCCAGCTTTCTCTCCTTTGTTGAACTTTAATTTAAGTGTAGCAGTATTACCGAAGAGTACCACAAGAGTAGTAAGAAATCCTTGTAGGGATAGCTTACAGTATAGAAGAGAAAGTAGAAGGTGGGGAGGGAGGGATGGAGGTTAGGAGGAAGGGAAGAGTAGAAGGGACCCTCATGGCACTTTGCTTATATCTCTATCTAACAAGGAAATTTTAAAATGTTATTTAAAACCTAAATTGCTACCACTCTGTCTTTTAAGAGTTGCCATAATTCCTATCATGGAGAAATAAATCTTACATAGGGGGAAAGGAGGGGTGAGGCTCTAGGCAGATGGCTCATTGTGTGTCATAATACAGCAATAAGTGTAGGATATGCACAGGTCGGCTGGAGGCAGAGTTTAGGGATATGAAACTGAGAAAGTTGAATTGTTCTACATGGTTAAGTGGAGAGAATTGTTCACTGTGGTAGTGGGTAGGGCTTGGGAAATGTTGGGAAAAAAGGCAGCAAAGAAGGGAGCACAGTGAGAAAGGAGGGTCAAAGTGGGAGGGATAGGACTTCAAAAGGATCAATGAAATCTATTGTCCAATCTGTAATTGTTAGTGTTGCTGTAATTACACACACACACACACACACACACACACACACACACATCTTCCATGCTTCCAAACTTCAGGATAAGTCCCCTTCAAGCCCAAAGCTTTGTATGAATTAATCATTATGAAAATCAAGGAAAAAGCATTGTATTCTCCGTCTTTGAGGAATTTACAAAGAACAAGAGCAATATGTGTGTAACAATAAAGTGGTCAATGAACTGCACCATGTCAGGTAAAGCAGGAGCTTAGAGTCCAAGGTGATGGGGAAAATTACAAACCATAGTCTATGTTACAATCTTAGAAAGAAGGAGAGAGAGGAGTTTTCCACCACATAGAGACAAGTATTATATTCAATTTCACTTCACTCCTTAATATTTTATTTATTTATTTATTTTGAGAGAGAGAGAGAGAGAGAGGAGAGAGAGAATGAGTTAGGGTAAGGGCAAAGGGAGAAGGAGAGAATCTGAAGCAGACTCCATGCTGATCCCCAAGCCTGTCACAGGGCTGGGTATCACAACACTCAGATCATGACCTGAGCCAAAACCAGGAGTCAGTTGCCCAACTGACTGAACCACCAGGTACCCCTCAGTTTTGCTTCACTCTTAAAGGGTAAGGTGTACACGGGGTGACACCTGATAATACGCTGGTGTCTCTTACTAGGAAGGAACTAGGTTTTACATATTTTTATATTACCAAAGCCTAGGGTAGCGTCAGGCATACAAGAGAAGATTAGAAAATATTCATTAAATTAATGAATACATGAGGAAAAATTAGACCCATATGATGGCAAGTGGCAGAATGGCATTATTATTAAATCAAGTGTTACCATAAGTCCAATTACTTTCAAGAATTAGAATTTAGATTGAGTCTTAGTCATACCTGCCTCTGATCTCCAGGTGGCAGTATTGTCTCATATAAATTGTTTGAGCCCGATTCCTTTTAACTTTTGAGAACATAAATTGATTAAAATAAAAACCCAGTTCTTAAGTTTATTTCTGTAATTGTACAGAGCCAAAGAAATAAAATATAACTACATGAGATTATTTCTCCCAGTTTCAACACAAATGAGAATTACTGGTAGTTCCTAATTCAAGCAGTTTCCAGAACATTAATGGTAGATACAAATTTGGGTACTTTGTTACATGTATATTCCTTCAAAGTAGGAAAATGTGTGTGTGTGTGTGTGTGAGAGAGAGAGAGAGAGAGAGAGAGGGAGGGAGTGAGGAGTAATATGTCTAGAAATAAGTCATCTCCCAACAAATAGGGTGACGAGATTAAATGCAAGATGGTCAGTTAAATGTGAATTTCGGATACACGAAGAATACCTTATTTGTATAAGTCCCATGCAATATTTGGGACATGCTGATACTAAATATT
Source organism: Martes martes (assembly GCF_963455335.1). Taxonomy (NCBI): domain Eukaryota; kingdom Metazoa; phylum Chordata; class Mammalia; order Carnivora; family Mustelidae; genus Martes; species Martes martes. The sequence goes on from NC_137893.1 coordinate 62,956,145, forward strand.
CCTTGTGTATCTGAAAATCACCTTCACCTGGTCATCCTGCATTTTTCTTTGCTAAATCTGGCAATCTTACCAACAAATATTCTGTTGTTTTTAATTCCAAAATAAGAAGAACTTCACCAGGTTTTCAGGACACAGTGGTGTTTCCTTATTTGGAAATACGGAAAAGAAGTAGCTGGTAGGATTGCCTTCTTTGTTGTAAGTCCAACCTTCTGCTTGTGTGTAGATCAGAGTTATTCAGCTGAGTAACTTATTTTCAGGAAACTGACCCCTCAGGCAAATGCAGATGGTATAGTCTAAAGAGGTTATTTTATACAAACACAGTGGGTTTTTTGTTGTTGTTGTTTTGTTTTGTTTTTAGCATTTGTGAGTTTGATTGTAAAAGCCAAGCTCTGCGCATAAGCAAGGAGATCCTGGATCCCTTCGCCTCTGATTTATACTTTTCAGAGGTACCTGAGGTATACCAGCTATATCAACAGAAATGGATGAACTATTTATGGAATAAGCCCTATTTCAAAAAAGTAAATAATTTTCTGGTAAATTAAATTACATGTCATAGTTTTATGCGCATTTGCATTTTTTAAAAGAATTTATTTATTTGAGAAAGAAAGCTCTAAGATTATGTGTGTGTGCACACGAACAGGGGGAGGGGCAGAGGGAGAAAGAAAGAGAGAATCTCCAGCAGACTTCCCACTGAGTGTGGAGCCCATCGCCGGCCGGGTTCCATCTCAGGACTTTGAGGTCATGGCCTGAGCCAAAATCAAGTTGACTGCTTAACTGACTGAGGTACCCCAGGAGCCCCACACGTTTGCATTTTTAATGTAAGGATTCCCTATCTTCCAGATAAAATGTGCTTCAAAATTTCATTTGCAAATATTTCTGAAATCAGAATAAGCTTTCCATAGAAACATTATTGAATTAGTCAGATCTTCAGGTTGCCTAGTAAAAGTGTATTTAATTGGGTATATGACTGAAACACTATTTGTAGTTAAATTCTCTCTAAAGGTTAAAGTAATAAAAGTATTTTATTTTAAGATCTTATTCATCCATTTGTCAGAGAGAAAGAGCACAAGTAGGGGGAGCAGCAGGCAGAGGGAGAAGCAAGCTCCCCACTGAGCAAGGAGCCCAATGTAGGACTTCATCCCAGGACCCCGGGATCATGACCTGAGCCAAAGGAAGGCGCTTAACCAACTGAGCCACCCAGGTGTCCCATACAAGTATTTTTTAAAGAGCAAGAAATTGAAAATGTTTTTAAAATGTTGAATATTCATATTTGAGGAAATACCAATGACCCATGTTTGTTTTGCTCTTGCTCTATACCAGAGCTATTTTAATGACTTTAAATGGATTAATTCGTTTAATCCTCATAATAACCCTAGGAGGTAGATTCCATTATGATCTATTTCACAGATGAGGAAACTGGGATAAAGGATAAATAGTTGCCCAAAGTCACACAGCCACTAAATAGAACTGGGATTTGAGGCAGGCTGTGGCCACCTTAACCACTGTCCACCACAGCTACATTAATTTCAAATAAAGAGGTAAGGGAATTGTCTGAGAAGATTTTGAAGGTGACACCTGTCTGATCATTGTCTAGGATAGTACACTGTATCGTTCACCAAGCCTGGAACAATTCAAGTGAATGGCAGGTCTTTTCTTCATTTTGATGCAGTATGAATATTACTTAGGTGTTCACCAATCATAATGGAGTTATTTTGGAGTTTATGATGGAATGAAGGATGTCAGAAAGAGGAAGAAAGGTTTACCTAATGAGAAGCGGAAGTGAATTGAAGAGTACATCTTTGTAGGGTATGAGAAAGAGATTTCTGGGGTGGAAATCAGTTACTGAGCTGAGACCTGACAAGAAGAATAAAAAGGAGGAGAATTTGATTTTGCATGATTATCTACATGAATCTGGAAGGAGAGGTGGGAGGAATATTGCCTTGTAGTATTGTTAATTCTATCTAACTCACTGAGATTTGTGTTTACCTGGGGTGGTCTTTGTGCCCCCCAATTGTGGCAATAGTGGACTTGCCAAAGGCCCCCACTCTAGGTGGTGGTCTGTCATGTGCTGAAGGCAGAATCAGACTTCACAGTTGGTTGTCTCTAGACACTCTGTCTACCCTTTACCCTTCCCAAAGAGATAAGAGGTAGTGAGGGTGAAGGGGAAGCTGAACTTTAGGGAGCAGAGCTCTGACCCTCCTACCTACCTATTTCTCTAAACTTTGGCCTCTGTTTCCTAAGCTGTGAAAACAGTGATGATTTTACCCACTTTGTGATCTAAGCAACTGGCAAATATTAGCTCTGGTCCCATTTAATCTTCACAACCATATGAGGTATCATTCCAGTTCTCCAGATGTGGCAAAGGAGGCTCAGAGAGGTGAAAGCCCTTGTGTGCTTTTCATAATGGTGGAGACAGGCACCCCTGTTGTTTAGCGCTGATGCTGTTGATCTTGTCTTTGCTATGCTGCCTGCAGCAGAAAAGGAAATCAATGGAATGAAATGGTTTACAGTGTTTTTCTGGAGTGAAAGTTTTAAAAACCTTTTGCCACTGCAGTCCTGATAAATAGGAAAAAAAAAAAAAAAGTAAAGCCTAGAAATGTATTTTCCTAAGATAACAAAAATAGAAAGGTTTTTTTTTTAACAGAAAATATAATGTTTATACAAGTTCAAAAAAGCTTTCAAATTATGATGAAATATACACTTGCGGCATTCATTCATTATAGTGATTTTTATTTGAAAGATTATTCTTTACTGCACGGGTAATGCAAACATATTCAACATATATTTATTGAGCATCCACTCTATGCCATGTATTTTCTAGGCTAAGTGAACAGTACAGACAAAAATCCCTGTTTTCATGGAGGTTGTATTCAAATGTGAGCATGGCCAATTATGTAGGAATTAACCAAATCATCATTATAGAATAGAAAGGGTTGAGTGTTAGGGGAAAAGACTGAACTGGAAAAGGGGTTAGGGTTGTGGTTGGGTGGTTGCAGTTTAGACAGGGCATTCCAGAAAGGCCTAATTGGGCAGGTGAGTTTTGAGCAAAGACTTGAAGGAAGGGAGGAAATGGATCTTGAGAAAACCTAGGAGCAGAGCAGAGGAAGGACCATGGCGTAAGATGGAACATGCCCTGTGTGTGAAAACCAGTACAGAGCAGGCTGGCTGGAGGGGGATGAGTGAGAGAAAGGGGGAGAAGTGGTGGGGCGAAAATGCAAGGCTATGTGGGCGGGGGGTGCTGGTGGGATTACATGGGACCTTCCAGGCTATGGGCTTTCTCTCTTTGAGAAGTAGAAACACCTGGAGAGTTTTGAGCAGAAGAGTGACGTGATAAGGTCTATATTTTGATATATCACTACATCATGCTGCTGTTGGGGACAGACTGTAGAAGGTAAAGGGGAGAAGCAGGGAAGCCGATTTGGAGAGCATTGAGGTGATGATGCCTGGACCAGGGTGGCATCTGTGACAGAGGTGAGAAGTGGTCAAAACCCAGATGCATTTTGAAGGTAAAACTAACAAGGTTTACTGAGAGATTGGGTGGGGACTGTGAGAAATAAGTCAAGAATGACTCCCAAGTCTTTAGCCTGAGCAACTGCAAGAAGGATTTTCCATAGACTAAGACGGGAAGACTTGTGTGCTAGAAGCGTGTGGGAGGGGGCAGGAAGTTCACTGTTGGTTGTGTTATGTTTGAAATGATGTTTTGACGTCCCAGTGGAGATGTTGAATAAACATTGTATATTTAAGTCTGGAGCGCAGATCTTGCCTGCAAATATAAATTTGTCCAGCATATTATTGGTATTTAAAACCATGAAATTCCATGAGATCACCAAAAAAAATGCAGGCAGAGAAAACTACTAAGGACTGAGCTCTGGGAAAAAGGAGGAACAGCAAAATTAAAAAATGGAAACTGAAAAGACTAGAAAAGGAGAAAATTAAAAAACATCCACAGAACATGTGCCGTTCACATTTTGGCACATATCATTCCAGATCTTTTTTCCTTGTGTGTATATGACTTCGTTTTCTAAAACTTAGTTTTAGGAATGTATTCTAAATTATCACTTTATAGCTCTCCTTTAAAAAATTTTTGAATGGATTATTTTATGTATGTGATATTAAAGGAAAAGGTAGTGAAGGTTTTATAATGAAAAGGACCTCTCCTTTCCAGGGACAACCTGTGTTATCAGTTCCATCTCATGCATGTGTAAGTATATGAATATATGTGTGTGTCTGTGTATACAGATGTGTTTCCCATCCCTCACAGGTAGGCTATACACATTGTTCTGCAACTTTCTTTTTTCACTTACCAATGTATCTTAGGTGGTGCCTGGGTGGCTCAGTGGATTAAGCCTCTGCTTGCAGCTCAGGTCCTGGGATCGAGCCCCACATCCAGGGCTCAGCGGGGAGCCTGCTTCCCCCACACCACCACCACCACCAACCTCTCTGCCTACTTGTGATCTCTGTGTGTCATATAAATAAATAAAATCTTTAAAAAAATATATCTTAGACTTTGTTCCATATTGACATATACAGAGCCGCCACTTTCTAAATATTGTAGTATAGTGACTTACCCCTGGGGCTAATAATACATTATATGTTAATTTTAAAAAATTTAAAAATTAAAAAAAAAAAAAAAGAGGTGACTAATATGATAGCTGCCCTGATTTTTCTAGTCAAAGCTGTCAAGTGAACATGCCCTGAGGGCCCCCTCCCCCACTCGAGGGTCAGGCGGAGCTTTAGGTCTGTCTCTCCTTTTATCCTGTTTTTCCTTCTCATCATTCAGTTCTTGGTTTCTTCTTTTTCTCCTTATAGAAACATGTCTACCAGGAATTCCATCCTCCCACAGTTTTTCTTGTTCTCTTTTTTGTCCTGAGAAAACGTAGCTGTTCATTCACTGAATATGTAAATGTTTTCTACCTCTTTGGAATATAACATGAACTAGGGGACAGAGTCTACAGGAGCTCATGCATAACGGGAGACGCAGGCTTGTAAACAAGTGATTACAATGCCACATGATACATGCGGTGACACAGAGAGGAATGCAATGCTTGGGAAGCATGGGGAGTAGAAGCGGGGGAAGGGGAGACTAACCCGGCATAAAAGGTGAAGCTACTGTAAGACAGATAAGCAGAAGTACAGCATGTATGGCCAAATAAAATGGTTTCTGTCCTCGGGCCTAAGATAAGCAACAAATTCCTTGGCCTGGGTGAGCAAGTCCTTTATGACCTGGCTCTAAGGTGTCTGCCTTCTTTCCCTCCCACCCTACTTACCGTTCTCTGTCCTTGGAGGCACCTTCTTAACTCTGCCCTCACACATTCTGTTTCCTTAGCCTAGAATAGCCTTCCATATCTTTCACCCTTCCAGAGCTCAGTATTCTTAGCATCACCACGAGAATGAGAATAGCCAAATAAGCAATACAAATAATTTTAGTAGCTAAAACCCATTATGTACAAATTTACAGTCTCATCTAAGTCTTTTAACAACTGTATGAGGCAGATACTGTGCTAGCTCTATTTTTTAAAATTAGGATATTAAGGATAAAAGATATTAAGTAGACTACGAAAGTCACACAACTAGTCTATAGTGCAGCAAGGATTCTTACCTAGCTCTAGCTAATCCTAGAGTCCACCTCTTAACTTCTGTTGCTGCTCAGAATTAACTCTTTAGTAAAATAATTCTGCAACTTAAATATCTTAAACAAAAATTTCTTCATCTGTACTCTAGTAGCATTATCTCCTCACTTATTATACAATTAGCTTTTACTTTTATTTTTCTAAATGGCGAAAGTTATGTCTATTATAGAAAATTTAAAAATGCAAATAAGCAAGTTTAGAAGAATAAGGGAATTATTACCCATGGTCCCACATTTTGGGGCAAAAAACAATTTTAATCAACAGAGTTCATCCCGTATGATTCCATTTATATGGATTCTAGAAAAGGCAGAGGGAAAAAGAACAGTGGTTGCCAGAGGGTGGGCTACAAAATGCATTAAGGCTGATAGAAATGTCCTGTATCTTGATTATGGTGGTAGTTACAAGACTATGTATGTTAAGATCAATAGAAATATACACTAAAAAAAAAGCACATTTTACTGTATGTAAATTATACCTCAATAAATCTGACTGAAAAAAACACCTTGAGGTATATCTTTCCTCACTTTTTCCTATGCATATATAATAAATATATATCTTTAAAACTGATTTATTTTTTATTAATATATTTTTGAGAAAAATTTAGATTTATGAAGTTCTCAAATCACCCCTCACATTATCAACATGTTACATTAATATGATACATTTGTTGTAATTAGTGAGCCAATACCGATACACTTATTTTACCCAAAGTTCACAGATTGTTCAGATAGCCTTAGTTTTTACCCAGTATTCTTCTTCTGTTGCAGGATCCCATCCAGGATATCCATATTACATTTATTTGTCATGTCACCTGAGACGCCTCTTGGTTCTGACAGTTTCTCGGACTTCCTTTCTTTGATGACTTGACAATTTTGAAGTAACTGGTCAGAGATACTATAAGATGTCTCACTGTTGGAATTTGATTTTTTCTCATGATTAGACTGGAGTTACAGGTTTTGCAGAGGAAGACCACAGAGGCTAAGTGCCATTTTTATCACATCGGTGTGATGCTTTATCACCCACTTTTCACTCAAAAATATATCAAAAACATATTTTTATTCACTTCATAAATCTGTAGCTGTCTTTTTTTTTTAAAAGATTTTATTTATTTGACAGAGATCACAAGTAGGCAGAGAGAGAGAGAGAGGAGGAAGCAGGCTCCCTGCAGAGAGCCGGATGCAGGGCTCGATCTCAGGACCCTGGGATCATGACCTGACCCAAAGGTAGAGGCTTTAACCCACTGAGCCACCCAGGCACCCCAATCTGAGGCTGTCTTAATAGTGATAGTAATATACTATTGTATGGATGTGGCAAAATTCATTTAACCAATCACCTATTACTGGACACTATAATATTTTACTATTATAACAAGTGCTTCACTATATGTATTTGTGTCGACATGTTTGCAAACTTGGCTGGTGATTTCCTTAGGGTGAATTTTGAGCTCTGAGGATCTGCTGAGGTGAACTATATTCACTTGTTATTGTTGTTGTTACTGTTGTTTAAGATTTTGGCATGTAGTACTACAATGTCCTCCAGAAAACTTGTTACCAATTCCAGCTTCTAGCAATGGTGTTTCAGTGGTCTGCGTCCTTACCTTCTAGCTAATTCTGGATATTATTCTTTTCAACCTTTGTCAATTGTAATCGAAAACGTATCATGTTGCATTGTATTTGTTTTCCTGTTGGTGTCTTCTGCCGGACAGGGAGCTCCTAAAGGAAAAAGACTATATCCTATTCTTTTTCCGATACCCACAGTCTAAGTTTCAACCTGAAAGAAACAGGAACGCTGCAGAAGGTGGGCCAGAGGGCGGGCTGGAATCCATCCGCGACTGTGTGATCTGACAAGAGAACGCATGCTAAGGAGAGCGTTTTCACCATCGCTGGGTGCAATCGTATACTCTGGGCCAATGCCTTATATGCATTATGTAACCCAAAGGCGTGGCTCTAATAGTGTGAGCTTCAGACCAGCTAGGAGAGAAATCAACACTAGACCGAAAGAGGATAAACAGGATCTTGCTGTTTTCCTCAAACAACAAGCATAATGGTTGGGAATTTATTTTACCATCTCTGAAAAAGAGGATCACTTGATAGTTCTTTAAAGTTGTAACTCTATTAATATATTCCCATATCATAGATTTTTGAAAAAAACAAATATATTTTTGAGCTCCAGATCTTTTTCTCTTAGTACCTTACGTATGAGTGATAACTGCCAAAAATTTTATTATTCTTTTTATCTATACACTTCTCTAATATTTTATCTGCATCCTTTCTTGTAAAACCTTGAATTTCTCCCCTTTTTCATACCCTGCTCTTCCCAAATCTCAGTGTCACTTATAATACTTAATATATTATATAACCATACTGATAAATGCTGTTGTTTCAATTTGTCACTGGAAGAGGACACTATAGAAAAAGAAAAGGAAACAATTTTTTTTCATATTAAATATATTTAGTTTTGTTTTCTAGTTTTGGATGACTCACTACTTATTAGCATCTGAGAAAAGAAAAATGTTTTCATGTTCTGTTTGTAACTCAACAGACTTTTAAGATTAAAATTTTCAATTTCAGTGGGAGATTTTCTCAAGGTGGTGCTATTTGGAGTATACCTCACATCTAAGAATTTGCTTATGTTATTTGTGGAGACTTCCCCATCCTTCCCAATTAAAACTTAAACTCTCTCCAGGGTGTAGGAGTGCCCTTCCAATCTATGCTACAAACAGTGGGACCAGATTGTGAGATGGGATGGAAGAGAGAGAAAGAGAGATTGTAACATATATTAGGACACAGTGAAGAGAAATTCAAAGATCCAGACAAGTTCCTGGAATAAGAAATGCCACAGTATTAAAATTAACTTTACACTTTGGATCTTCTTGTGATCTATAATCTCTTAGTAGCTAAATCTATCAGCAGAGGAAAATAATTGATGCTGTTTTTTCTAAGTAATCTTTACATCCAACGTGGGGCTTGAACTCAGGATCCCTAGATCAAGAGTCACATGTTCTACTGACCAAATCAGCCAGGTGCCTCTAGTTGATACTGTTTTATTACATAAAAGAGAGAAGTTTACAAGATGATAACAAAATGTCTAAAACAAATACTCTATAGTGAAACAAACCTAAGCATTGCTCCTGTCTATTAGTTAATTTATCATAAAATCATTTTTCCTTTATTATACACATGGAGTTATAGGCATTTAAGTCGAATGCTTTAAAAATATGCCTTTAGTTTTATCTCTTGTCCTTAGTAATTGCCACATTAATTGTCTTGGTTGGATGACTTAGAAATATGCAATAATTCCTTTCATGAAAACATCAATAATTATGGTATTTGAAAGGGTCATTGTCTCTAAGTTAAATTGGTTGATATTTTAATAGCATATTTTTGTTGCTATGAATAAATTATATTTATTATTCAACTAACAATGCTTAAACAACCTTCCTCCTAACTCCTGTAATCTAGAATTTAGAATTGAGTTAAGATAAATAAAAGTCAGAAGAATAGAAGGTGGGAAACATTTAAATTATCAACATTTGTTTACCTGAGACTGTAACTGAGGGAGAAGGAAGAGGATCAGAATTGAGTTACAAGAAGTAGCTTCATACCATTCCTATCTTTAAAGGATCAAAGTTGATAAGGATTCTAGAATGTTTCCTTGACAATCCGAGGAAAGGAAATGTGGGCTCTAATTCTCCTCTGTCACACTAGAATTTAGGTATTTAATGATCAGCTGGTAATCATCAGACATTCAGGGAAACTAAAATGAACATATCTGACTGAATCCCATGACTTTAATTCCAGAATGTTAAATCTTTTAGAACAGATAGAATATTACAGCTGCATTAAATCTTTCATAAATGAAGTTAGAGATTTCCCAATGAAGTATTTCAGAAGTTTCCTAGACCCTATTAAGGTCTTTGGCAGAGGGGCGCCTGGGTGGCTCAGTGGGTTAAAGCCTCTGCCTTCGGCTCAGGTCATGATCCCAGGGTCCTGGGATCGAGCCCCGCATCGGGCTCTCTGCTCAGCGGGGAGCCTGCTTCCTCCTCTCTCTCTCTCTCTGCCTGCTTCTCTGCCTACTTGTGATCTCTGTCTGTCAAATAAATAAAATATTTAAAAAAAAAAAAAAAAAAAAAAAAAGGTCTTTGGCAGAGAAGCCTGTAGAATGATGTCACCTAGTCAAATGTTTTGATAAAACAAGACCTTCAGACGGAATGATAAATTTAGCCATTTTATAAATCAGTCAAGATTTTTTGAACAACTGTGCAAACTGAAGATGGCAGAGGCAGCTTTGCCCATACTAACAATAAGAAAACAATAAGCAGGGGCGCCTGGGTGGCTCAGTGGGTTAAAGCCGCTGCCTTCGGCTCAGGTCATGATCTCGGGGTCCTGGGATCGAGCCCCGCATCGGGCTGTCTGCTCAGCAGGGAACCTGCTTCCTCCTCTCTCTCTCTGCCTGCCTCTCTGCCTACTTGTGATCTGTCTGTCAAATAAATAAATAAAATCTTTAAAAAAAAAAAAAAAAGAAAGAAAACAATAAGCAGTGTTCTCTGTTGCCATTAGGTTTCTGCCCTGCTCTAAAGCCACCTGTCTGTCCCTACTTCTTAGAGAGGCATCTCCCCAAATCTGTGCCATGGAACACTGGTATTCTGTGTATTACTGGTAAGACAGTAATAGATCTTACTGAAAAATAGATGCCTGCATAAAAACTTTTTTCTAAAATGTATTTTAAATTCTGTATATGTAAGAAAACTTCTAAACACCTTTAAGAAATTATTAACATGGGATAATCTTTGTTTAAGAAAAGGAGTGCCAACTTCTGTGCAACCAAAGTCACTTTTAAAAAGTTAAAAAAAAAACAAAACAGAGACTGAAGAAGTTACATGCCACACATGTAACAGGTAAAAGATCAGACCCAGAATATATGGACAAAAGGTACGAATAGGTAATTCACAAAGGGAAAATCCAAATGATCAATAAACATGTGATGTTCAAATTACCAGTAATCAGGTGAATGAAAATGAAAATTAAAATAAATACCATTGAATACTAAGATTTGCAAAAACTGAAAAGTCTGACAATATTGAGTGCTGTCAAGAATGTGAAACAGGAGTCTCACACTGCTCATGGGAATATAGTAAGTATCATTCTGGAGAGTTGATTGGCAATATATCTGGTAAATTAATGATGTGCTTAATGCATGGTCCAGCAGTTCTACTTTTTTTTTTTTTCCCAGTAGTTTTCCTTCTAGGTACACTCACAGACATATTACTTCTAGGTAGAGTCACACACAGTGTTCGTTGCAACATTATAACAACAAGACTTAGAAGCAATATACGTGTATAAAATGTGCCTAAATTGGAGAATGAATATACCAGGAAATATTCATTCATTGACTCAAGGAGCATTTATTGAGCACCTATGGTATGCTGGTGCTGTTCTGGGTATCAAGGATACATCACTAACCAAACCAAAATTATCTCCTCTCACAGAACTTACAATTCATTGAGGGGGAGGGTGTGGGTTGGGGAGAAGAGATAGGAAAAATACGATGTATAAGAGATAGTGAGACGTGTTGTGGAGAAAAATAAAGCAAAGAAGGGGAGTGGGGGGAGTTCTTGGGTGGTCAGGAGGATCCTACAGTGCAGGTGCCATCTGAGTAAGCCCTGGACAGGTAGGGAGTGAGCCATCGGAGGGGTGTCACGGGCACAGGAGGCTACAAATGTGAACACTTTGATACAGGTGGATTCCTGGAGAGCTGAGAGACAGCATTGGTGGGGACAGAGGTGGGTGAGGAGGGGGCCAGTGCCTAGAGCCAGGTAGGCCTAAGATCACTTTGAAGATTTTATTTATTAATTTGAGAGAGAAAGAGAGTACATGTGAGCACAAGTGGGGGATGGGGGAATAGAGAGGGGCAAGCAGACTCCCTGGTGAGCTCAGAGCCCGATGCAGGGTTCCATCTCATGACCCTGAGATCATGACCTAAGCTGAAATCAAGAGGCAGAGGCTTAACTACCTCAGCCAACCAGGCACCCCCGGCCTGAGATCACTTTGAAAACTACCGCTTTCATCACTGGGGCACATGTTTTGAGCACTCACAATACACCCAGCACCACTCCAAGCTTTTTAACATGTATTTTGTTACTTAACTCTCATAGTCGCTTAAGTCTGTTTTAGATATCCTGTCCCATTTCATAGATGAGGAAACTGAGTCATGAAGAGGCCAACTTGATTTGGATCAGTAGATTGTGGCATGCTGACTCAAACCCAAGCCGACTAGCTGACTCTTGGCTGCTAGGACGGCTGCTTCTTGCCTTTGCTCTGTCTGGTGCCATGTGTCCTTCCACCATCCTCAGGGACCCCTCTAGCCTTGTTCACTGTCACTACCTTGAATTTTAGTCCCATGTCTTCTGGAATGTGGGGAGAAACAGGATAGGACAATGAACTTTTCCCTGGCCTCTTGATCCTTTCCATCTCCCCAGGACCAGCATAACAGGCTGTACGGGTCTGCAAAAACTTCCGAAGGAAGGGCTGGGGCAAGTTCACAAGGGAGTTTCACAAGCTGGACTTTCACTTAATTCTCAAACGGGAAGGCAAATTAGGATGTAGGCCCTTACAGGAACATCCCCCTTCCCACTTATCCCTGTTCTAACCTGGTTCCTCTCTATTCCTTTCAGGCACCTCCTTCTATGTGGAATCTTGCATATCCTGTTTATTATCTGGGCAAGAGCTTCAAACCTCATTACCTCCTCATCACTAGTTTTCTTCTGATTTGTTAGTGATAGTAGTGGTGGTTTCCTCTTCCATCTGCCACACATATTTATGATGTTATTCTATTTCCACTATAAATTAAATTTTTCTAACTACACTCATTTTCCACAAATCTGAAGCTGGAAGAGGCCAATTAAAAAAAAAAAATATTGGGTGTCTCACACTTTCTGAATGCAAAAGCAAATCTCTAAATACTTCAAAGTGAAGCTGAACATTGGCACCAGCAGCTTTTAAAAAACTGGGAAGTGAGGGGCGCATGGGTGGCTCAGTCAGGTAAGTGTCTGCCTTTGGCTTAGGTGATGATCCCTGGGTCCTGGGGCTCCCCACTCAACGGGGAGTCTGCCACTCCCCCTTCTTTCTCTATCTCTTTGTGTCAAATAAATAATAAAATCTTTAAAAAAAATTTTTTTTAAAAAGCTGGGAAGTGAATGACAAAAGCAAGGTCAAGGGAATGTTTTTGGAATATGCTACCATTTGGGGTATAAAGATATTTTCAGCAAGGACACTTGAGACTCTGAGAGCAGCAGCTGTCTCTGGGGAGGTACACTAGGGCATTATGGCTCAAGGGTAGGAGGCAGAGAAACTGGCTTTTCAGTCTTGACCTTTTGTACGGTTAGAAATTTGTTTTTTACCAATATGCGTAATACATTTTTTTAGAAATAAAAAATTAACAGTCTGGAAGTGAACTATTGAAAATATACAGTGATTTTTATAACAGCCTCTTTCAAAAGTACTTGGATATCGCAATCTATGCAACATTTGTTTTGCTCTGATGCATCTTGTGAGACGCAGCTTCATTTTGTGAGGACGAAATGAAGTAGACTTGATGCAGCCCCTGATGTGAGGACCTGACCTACAGCATGACTCTCGACATCAAGTGGCCACATTATGGGGGAAAAAAGAACCCTTTCTCACTTAATATTTATGCATTTACTAGGTATATTAAAAATATGAGATATTTAATGGTAGACATCATTTATTCTTAATAAACAGTTTTGATTTTTAAGATGGGGACATAGCCAAATTTGATCATTTCTTGCAGTTCGCCTGAGGGACAGATTTGGCTGCCAACAGGCAGGCACTGTATCCACTGGTTTTCTGATGGTGTTTCATCAAGATGTTATTACAGTTAAAGGCATTTAACTTTTGATGGTCATCCGTGAATACATCATAATTATAAAAAGTCCTCTGGGGTCAGTTAGCTTTGGGAAAGGGTGGATTATGAGACTCCTCAGCCCTTCTTTCTTTCTGGTTCCCATTCACTCTCTCCTTCTGTGAACCTTTGCTTTAGCCAAAATATCCTACCTCTTGTCTCCTGGTTCCACTTCATTTCTTACATTTTCCAGACCTTGTGTATATTCCTTCTCTCATCTGGACCTCCTCCCTCCACATTTATTTATTTATTTATTTATTTATTATTGGTTTTATTTATATGTGTGTGAGGGAGAGAGCCCACAAACAGGAAGAGGAGGAGGGACAAGCCGACTCTGCACTGAGCACCATGCCGAGCTCGATGGGGGCTCAGCGCAGAGCTCGGTCTTGACCCTGAGATCATGACCTAAGCTAAAATCAAGAGTAGGGTGCTTAACTAACTGAGCTGCTCAGGCAGCCCCCTTCCCCTCCACTTTTAAACCTATGCTTTTGGGACCAGAAGAAATCTACCTCTTCCTTTAAGATTTCCCTGACCATCTCCAGCTGCAGTGACGTTAGACTCCACCAAACTCCTACCAAGTACCATTTCTTTACCTCACTTCGTCGTTATCATTTACTAGGAGCAGTAGACAGAATATGCTCCCCCACCCCTCAAGATGTCCCTGTCCTGATCCTTGAAACATATGAATATGTTAGGTTCCTCATGGTAAAGAGGAATTAAGATTGCAGGTGGAATTTAACTTGCTAATCAGTTGATTTTAAGATAGGGAGATTATTCTGGGTTATCCAGGTATGCCCAATGGGATTTTAAGAATCCTTGGGGTGCCTGGGTGGCTCAGTGGTTAAAGCCTCTGCCTTTGGCTCGGGTCATGGTCCCGGGATCCTGGGATTAAGCCCCTCGTCAGGCTCTCTGCTTCGTGGAGAGCCTGCTTCCTCCTCTCTCTCTGCCTGCCTCTCTGCCTACTTGTGATCTCTCTCTCTGTCAAATAAATAAAATCTTAAAAAAAAAAAAAATCCTTGAAAGTGGAAGAGGGAGGCAGTAGAGAGAACCAGAAAGATGCAGCTTGGACTCAGCTTGACATTGCTGGCTTTGAAGGGTCCCTTGAGCAAGGAATGTGGATGGTCTTAGAAGCTGGAAAAGACAAGGAAACAAATACTGTGATGAGACCCTCCAGGAGGAATGAAGCCTTGCTGACACCTTGATTTTAGCCCAGTAAGAATCATTTCAGATTTCTGATCTCCCAAGCTGTAGAGATAATAAATTTGTATTGTTTAAGCCACTAAATTTGTGGTAATTTGTTACAGCAACAGTAGAAATTTGGGGCACCTGGGTGGCTCAGTTGGTTGAGTGTCTGACTCTTGGTTTCAGCTCAAGTCTTCATCTCAGGGTCGTGAGTTCAGGCCCTCATTAGGTTCCACACTGGGCATGGAGTCAACTTAAAAAAAAAAGAAGAAAGTTAATATACTAGGATGGCTTAGTTATTTTTTAGGTATCTTGACATCATCCTTTTAAGTGATTTTTAAGTTCTGAGAAGATGGTTATCAAACCTTAAATATCTTTATAGGTCAACATCAAAATGTGTTTTGAGCATAGAAAGTGTCATCATGGGGTGCCTGGGTGGCTCAGTGGGTTAAAGCCTCTGCCTTCGGCTCAGGTCATGAGCCCAGGGTCCCGGGATCGAACCCCTCATCGGGCTCTCTGCTCAGCGGGGAGCCTGCTCCCCCCCCACCTCTCTGCCTGCCTCTCTGCCTACTTGTGATTCTGTCTGTCAAATGAATAAGTAAATCAATCAGTCAGTCAATCAATCTTTAAAAAAAAAAGTGTCATCATCCCAATTCTAAGAATCCAGGAAGGAAGGGGAAGAGTTACTCCACTGAGAGACTGTATACTGACTTTGAAATGCCATATACGCATGCACAGCCTCCATCCAGCAGGGCAGTCATTCCCTGCTTTAATAAAGTTCTGATAGTGGCCATGAGTATTTATACTGGTATTAAAAAGCTCTCCTGAGCAGACTAGAAGGACAGAAATGTAATGTGTGCAGCTTCATACCGAGTCATTTATTCAATACACATGATGTGAAGGCTTTCAGATAGCTATTTTATTTTTATTTATTTTTCAAGAAAGAGAACAGAGCAGGTGCACAGTGAGGGGGCGGGGGGAAGGGGCAGAAGGAGAGGAAGAGAGAAAATCTTAAGCAGGTTCCATGCCCAGCACAAAGCCTGACCCGGGGCTTAGTCTCATGACCCTGAGATCATGACCTGAGCTGAAATCAAGAGTCCGAGGCTCCATGACTGAGCCACCCAGGTGCCCCTCAGATAGCTATTTGAGAAGGTGGTTCCATTGCTTGACTGATGTTTGCAAAGCCAGTAGTTAGCATTTATGGTGTGCTCATTAAAAACCAGGAACAATTCTAAATGCTTTACGTATATTATCTCATTGCACCTTACAACCCCCCAAATAGTGTCTATTATCATCCCCGTTCTGAGGAAACCGAGGGACAGAGACATTACGTTGCCCAGTGACCTAGAGCTTGTAAGAAGTGGAACAGTGATTCAGCCCTAGGCAGCCAGTTTCCAGAGCCCAAGTTCTGAATTTTAATTTGTACCTTCTTATTGGTTTATTACCCATTTTTTCCCACTTGATGGCCTGTGGTGGTTAGGTAAAAGTTTAAAAATCAATGTTAACTGAAGGTGGCTCTTATTTCATTCATTTTTTCCTATATCTTTTCAATCCGATTTATTTTCTAACCTGTATTTGGAAATTTTTACCTCATTTGCATCTCAGCTTTTCTGCATTATTAGCTTTGTCAAAGTTCAGATGGGTGCAGGCAGTAAACCACCATAAATGGTAAATAATATATACTAGGGTTTACTCATTTGTGAATATTTGGATTAGAAATTAAATTTGACATTTGCATTCGCAAAGAACATGTTTTTGTTCCATTAGATTCTCCTCCATATAACCAACATTACAACATAAACAGTGAATATATGTTTGGTGAAATTTCGGGTGGTTTCTATGTTCTTTGACCTTTGTTTTCCAAATCCTTTTAATGAATATGAAACTCTTATGATTCAAAATGCTATGTATAGATGTTAAATCACGAAATTACTCCTACTATACTAATTTTATGTTTTTCCACTTCACTGTATTTTAAACCCGTTTCCATCTTATTGTGACTACTTCAGTGACATCATCTTATTCTATAATATGAATATATTACAGTTCACTTTGCCAAGATCTAATCACATTTTCTCATTTCAGTTGTGAGAAACAATGCTACAGTAAATACTTTGTAAATACTTTGTAAATTTTGTAGACTTTCATTATTTCCTTAAGATATATTTCTAAATGTAATAAAGCTGTGCCAACAATTTGCGGGCTTTTAGAGCAGATTTTCATGGCATTTTAAATATAGGCCAGGGGCGCCTGGGTGGCTCAGTGGTTTAAGCCTCTGCCTTCGGCTCAGGTCATGATCTCGGGGTCCTGGGGTCGAGCCCCGCGTCAGGCTCTCTGCTTGGCAGGGAGCCTGTCCCCCACCCCCCCGCCCCCCCGCCTGCCTCTCTGCCTGCTTGTGATCTCTGTCTGTCAAGTAAATAAATAAAATCTTTTAAAAAATAAATAAATAAGAAATAAATAAATAAATATAGGCCAAATTTCCTACCAGACCCCTCCAGACCATTCATACTATTTTCCCTCCCCCTCTAGCATTGCTTGAGAGGTTAGATTTCCCCCTTCCTTGACAGCACTGGAGATTTTACCTTGTATTATCTGTGAGCTTAAACACTTCCTTGTAACATGCGTGTGTCTTCTTTTATTAATTTCCTGCTTTAATTTGTCTATTTAAAAAATCTTATTTTCCTTATTAATCAATAAAGCCTTCTTCTGAATTAAAGAAATTAACTCTCTGCCCTATTTCTTTTACATAATTATTTTCCCATTTTCCCTAGCTTTTCATTTGCCTTTGCATTTTGTTCATGGTGGGATCTTTTGGTTTATTTGTTTGAACTTGAATCAGCCAGATGAATACTTCTCAGTTCTTGGCCCACCTTTTTACTGCTTCATTTAAGGCCCCTTTCACATGGTAGCTAATTTTTTCTATTTTTCATCCTCCTTCTCCAGCCCTCTCGTCCTACACCTACCTCTGGCCCTGGGGTCCTACTCTAGAGAGTGACATCTATAGTATAGGTTCTTGAATACATATGTATTCTTTCAATATATAGATATGGAAATCTATACAGTGCTGTTTAATGTGTGCCACTGTTTTAAATTTTTCTGAATTACACTGTGCTGGGTAGACTGCATAGATTTTGCTGTGTCCCTTTTCTTTCTCACTCAATGCTATGATTTGAAGATGAATTCTTGTTTTAGTATGTGTATCTATAGTATTCCATAGTACAAAACCACAGCATTTAACTTGTCCATTCTAACAGTGGATACCTAACTCCCCTGAGTGATAGACAATTTTGGCGTGACTATCCCTACATACGCCTGTAACACTGCTGGGTGAGTTTTTTTCCTGGACCTGATTCTCAGTTACTTTTGTGCTGTAACCTCTGTAGCAGTGTGATGAAGCCAATGAATTCCTCAAAATAGTGTTTTTAAATGTATAAGATAAAATGCATAGGATTATAAAAGCAATTATATTAATATACAGTAAATGTGTGCTTCTCTACTGATGAATTAAATGTGTAATAATAAATAACTGACAATTTCAAAGTAGTGATAGCCAGAAATAATGTAACATGGAAATATTTATTATCTTTATTTAGCCCAGTGTCACAGATATTGTCAGTCTTAATGTGGTTTGTTGTCTACATATGTAATCAAAGAAAACGCTAGATCTTATTGGCCCATAGAGCTCTGTCTCTGGGAGGACTTACCCCCATCTGTTTGTGTGGAGTTGTGTGTACCAGCAGTGCACTTTTGGCTCTCACTCCACGTAGTGAGTGAACCTGTTTGACAACCAAGCCTGAGTTTTATCTTCCCCCATCCATTGGTCAGAGGTATGAAGTAAGGCATTAGTGTACTAGGAATAGGACATAGGTGAGCTTGGGCCACCTGTTTATGTCACTTACTTGAATGCTGGGGCCATGTGGACCTTATCCTGTGTGTACCATTAACCTTTTATGACAGATGACCATTAACACCTATCTGAACTTACTGTTTGATGGGTCTTATCATCTCGAATTCATGATGGCTTGCCCTGGTTGCATAGTCATCTGGTGCCCCATTGTCAGGAGTTCAGTCTCTACTGGGGCCTACTGGCATACCAGACTCCTCTTTTCTAATTACAGCTTGTTCTCTGCCACCAAGGCACCCCTTTTCACCAAAACCCCAAGGTCTGAGTTGCAACTCTTCTATTAAGGTTTGCTTGATTCTTAATATCTTTAAATCCTTGAATATCAAGGATACTTCTAGTAACTTGGTTCTTCCTTAGCATATGACTGGAGTGACCTAAAATTGCTAATA
Organism: Martes martes; assembly: GCF_963455335.1. NCBI lineage: Eukaryota > Metazoa > Chordata > Mammalia > Carnivora > Mustelidae > Martes > Martes martes. The sequence continues at coordinate 62,975,170 of NC_137893.1, forward strand.
CAGTTTCTCTTTCCCTAGAAATTGCTTAATAAATAGGTTGAATTTGTTTTGCTTAATAAGTTGCTGAATTGCTTAATAAATAGGTTGGAGCATTATTCCTAAATTCAGTAAATGCTGTCTCTAAAATTGAAAGAGGCCCCCCAAGCCCTGTGCCTCCTAGTGCTAGTGGTGCAAGGTACAATGCTTTGTTCTATTCCATAAGTGGCCTGTCTGTGACATCTTGGACTGCTGGACCTCTAAAAGTCTCACACAAGTAGCAGGACTGTGAATCTTTATAGTATTTATCTCCCACCCCCTGGCATGCAGGGGTCTTACTAGCATCCAGAATACTTGTCACTTTCTCTTTACCAAGTCTATTTCTGATGACATGGTAGACCAGCTTGATTTTCTGGGGAATGTCAAGATGATCAGGAATTTTGCAGACAATCTTATGAAGAAAGCAGAAGACTTTATATAGGACTGAGTAGAGACAGTAAATGTACTGCCATCCTTCTCGTGTAAAGGTAAACTTTTTTGACCCTCTTTACTCTTAGATATTGAAAAGAATGTGTTTGTAAGTTCAAGAGCTGTATGTATATCATATACCAGAGCTTATATTGATCTTTTATTTTAAAGATACTATGTCCAGCCCATCAGCTGCGGTTGGAGCTACCAAGTGGTTAAGTTTAATATATCACCATTAACCACCATAATCTGTCTGGTTTTTGCAAAGGTCATACGGGTAAATTAAACAGGGATATGATGGAAACCAACACCTCGGCATCCTTTAAATATCTGGAAGTTGTGTAGATTCCTGAAATTCTTCTCGGGATATGTTTGCTTTACTATTTTGACAATTTGATTCTAGTGGAGATGGAGAGGGTCATTTTCAAGGATTTTCAAGGATTTCTTCATAGCCTTTCTTGCCATGGTGACTTTCACACAGCTGTTCAGGGAGTGTGAAAATTCTACCAAATGGTAAGTACATCCATTCAATTTCACACTGGGGACTGGGGAAATAACCACAAAATAAGTTATTTTGTGTCTTCTTTAAGACTCGATTCTGCAGCATTTTGGGGGATCACAGTAGCATGGAATTCTGTCTTTATCACTTGATATCCATAAGTCCTTTCACTACCCAGTGGTCTATGATGGCAGTTTGGGTTTGGTTGTTTCAGTGGCAGTTCAAACTCTATTATGTGACAGCCCTCAAAAAGTCTGGGAAGACTCTTTTCTCCAGTGTTCAGTTTCTATAGCAAATGGCTGCAAGATTGGGGGGCATATTTATTGTGTATACTCGGGAAAGTATTCTAAAGTCCTTCCTCAAAGAGACCCAAGCTCCCCTTTTATCATAGGCTAGGGTCTATGAGCTAGTTTAAAGATGGATGAGAGACCACAATATTTTTCCATTTTGTTTGTAGCTGTTGTCCGTCTTCTCAGCAGTTTGTCGTCGTTGTTGTTGTGTTTGTTGTTGCTGTTTTAACAAGGCAAGTAAGTCAAGTAACAACTTGATTGGATATCTGTCTTGCTCCTAGGAATATCATAATCTATTAACCATCAGCACGGTTTCTGTAGGCAAAGATACTTTGATTGCCATTCTAGTCTTGCTGTCTATTACAGTAGTTATGTCCATATTGATGCTGCTAGTAGGTGCCATTGCCTGGCCTCTGCCATTCTAGAATTCTATCATCTCTTTTGAAGGCTGGCTTCAAGACTGCATTTCTTCAACATATAGAGGAAATGTCATTGAGTTTCTCAGATGACCCAGTGCAAACTTCTTGGTGCATTTCTCATCCCTTAGTGAAGTCTTCCTGGAGAATATAGCCAGATCGTGGGTGCTCTGATCATATGCAGTAAGTGCAATAAATCTGTTTTAACATTTTTATTTCCCTGAGCCTCAAGACCCCTTCCTCACTATTCTGCCAAAGTAGTTCTGGCATCTCAACCTCATTTACAGCAAGAAGTCTGTCTGGTCAACTTTCAGGAGTCTATCTCAGCAGCAAAAAGGATGACTTGAGATTTCCTTTCCAGGAGGCATAACATCAAGTCACAGGAGAGTGCTTCAATGTCAGCAAGCTCCCCACTATGCAGATTTATTTTCTTTCCCTTTACCACCACCCTGATTGAACATTCTCGAAATACGCTCCCACACATGTCCTTCTAGTTCTTGCCAATACTTATTATTCTGGTCCTGTAATTGTTTTGATTGTATAAGCTATTTCCTCCCGGAGTAGGAAATGTATTTTCCCAGTAGACACTTGTTATTCCTGAGGCAATGGAGGATGTGGTGGCAGATCTTAGGGAAAAAAAGCATTGTCTTGCAAAATGCCTTACTCAGGTGAGGTTTTTGCAAAGCTTCCAGCCATTGTGAAGTTTTTCTCTCTAGCAAGGGGGAAAGGACTGCTTCTTCTGATGAAAGATTGATGGGAATCTGGGGACTCAAGGTATTTTCATTTACCCACCCAAATGTCACCATCCCAGATGTCAGAATACCACGGTTCCTACCAGGGCCTTGATGAAGCCACGGAAGACTGATGCCATGCACTCACTCACCTTGACAGTTTTGCTGCCCTTACGATTAAATCTTGGGCCTGATTTCTTCTTTTTTTTTTTTTTTTTTGTTTAATTTTTTTCAGCATATATTGCCCTACAGCCACAGGAAATGAAGGACATTTTATTTATTTTTTTATTTTTACCCCTTTTTCTTTTTCTTTACTTTTTATCAAGGTGTAATGGACATAGAGCAAAGTATATGCATATCAAGCATGGTACTTAATATATGACCTTTGTGTACACCCTTTTAACCATTACCCAGTCAAGACACAGACCATTTCCAGCACTCCAGAAGGCTTGCTTCTTCATGGCCCCCTCCCAGTCAACATTTTCCCCTCGAGGATATCACTGTTTGGCCTCATTCATCATAAATGTGTTTTTCCTGTTCCTTAACTTCATATAAAATAATTTGTGGTTTGTCCACTCGTTCATCATTGTATCTGTGAGATGCATTCATGTGTTGTGTGAAGCAGTAGTTTGTGTTCATTGCTGTTCAGCATTCCACAGCATACCACAATTCATTTATCCACTCTCCCTTTGATGGACATTTGGGTGATTTCCAGTTTGTGCTATTATGATGCAACTGCAGTGCACATTCTTACATAGGACTTTTGGTGGACATAAACACTCATTTCTTTTAGGATTAGAATTTCCCAGGAGTAGTAGAGTTGCTTGCTTATTGGCCATATGTACATAAAACTTTAATACTACCAATCAGTTTTCCAAAGTGGTTGTGCTGATTTAAATGCCCCCCCAGCAACGTATAAGTTTCCATATCCTCACCAGTTACTTACTTCTCATTGGCAGCCCTTTTCATTTAAGTCATTCTGGTGGGGTGGTGGCAGTATCAAATTACAGTTTTAATGTATATTTCCTTGATGAGTCATGACATTAATCATCTTTTCATATGCATTTTGCCATTTGTTTATCCTCTGTGTGAAAGAGTTTTGGACGTGGTTTTTAAAAATCCAACCATATAGGTTTCCTTTTCTTTTTTTGATATGTAAGAATTCTTTATATATTCTGGATCTAAGATCTGAGTACTTTGTTGAATAGATGCTCCAAGTCTTGGCTTGTCTTTTAACTCTTTTTTTTTTTTTTTAAGATTTTTATTTATTTATTTGACAGAGAGAGAGAGAGAGAGAGAGAGATCACAAGTAGGCAGAGCAGCAGGCAGAGAGAGAGGGAGAAGCAGGATCCCCACTGAGCAGGGAGCCAGATACGGAACTTGATCCCAGGACCCTGGTATCATGACCTGAGTGAAGGCAACCAGCTAGTCAACTGAGCCACCCAGGTCTCCCTTAACTCTTTTTTTTTTTTTTTGAAGTAATCCGTACACCCAACATGGGGCTCAAACTCATGACCCTGAGATCAAGAGTGGCGTATGTACTGACTGAGCCAGGCAGGCTCCTTGCCTTTTCACTCTCTCTCTCTTTTTTTTTTTTTTTTTTTGCCTTTTCACTCTCTTAATGGTGTTTTTCAATGACTAGAAGTTCTTAATTTTAATGAAGTCCATTTATCAATCTTTTCTTACAGTTAATGCTCTTTATGTTCTGTTTAACCCCAAGGTCATGAATATGTTCTCCTGTGTTTTTTTCCTAGAAGCCTCATTATTTTACTATTTATATTTAGGTCCATGATTCATCAGAATTAATTTTAGAGTATGGTATGAAGTAAAGGTCTAAATTCATTTCTCCCATATGGATATCTAGTGGATCCAGCACCCATTATCGAAAAGATGCTGCCATGGAGGACTTTTGATTTTTATAGTGGGCTTTGAGTTGGTAGTTGGAGGACAAGAGTATTTTGTTTTCTTTTATCAAGACTTGAAAAACAGCTAACAAATGCCAAACCATTCTGTAATTCTTATAATTACTATTGCCATCTATACTACAGCCAAATTACCATATAACCCATGTTTTGCCTTCTACTTTCATCATCTTCCAATCCAACATAGATGATTGCAATTCGTGAAACCATTGTTATCAGAGATTATAGCTATCTTACATACTACCAACAATGGGGTTCTTTTTGCTGCATGACCAGTGGGCTATCCAGGCTTAGAATCCTGTCTTGAGGGTTTTCTCTCCATGGCCACTTCTGATATCAACTTGCTTATTCTGGGTTTCCCCCAAAGCACAACCCTGTCTAGGGTTGCATGGTGGTGGTTTTTTGGGGATGTGATTCCAGGAAGTAGAAATGAGAAACCAAGGAAAGTGAACTAGGGAAGGAGGGAAATGTAACACGAGACTGCGTTATGAAGAGATTAGTGCTTGTTCCTACTGAGAACTTCTGCAGACCTCTGTGGAAGGGACAGGACGAGAAGCATTTCCTCCCACTGCTGGTGTGTACTTCTGCATGCATTGTGTCGGTCCCCATGGGCTCCTGTGTTGTCCTGCACACAATGTCAGAGAAGCTCTGGGTGGGAAACAAGAATGTGAGACCCACTTTTGGGGTGAGATGCTGAGACAGAGAAAGAGTGAAAGCCTATGTGGAAGCATTTGTAACACAATCAGATGTAAGAAAGGGAGATGTACACAAAAAATTTCTAATAGCTATTTTTTAATTGAAGTATAGATGACACACAATGTTACATTAGTCTCAGAGGTACAACATAGCAGTTCAACAAGTCTGTACATTATTTTGTACTCATCACAAGTGTAGCTACCATCTGTCACCATACAACCCAATTATAAAACCTTTGACTATATTCCCTATGCTGTACTTTAAAAAATTTTTTTTTATTTTTAAGTAATCTCTACACCCAATGTGGGGCTCCAGCTCATAACCTGGAGATCAAGAGTTGCATGCTGTACCTACTGAGTGAGCCAGATGCCCCCCATGCTGTACCCTCATCCCCATGACTTACTCATTCCACAGGTGGAAGTCTGAACCTCCCACCCAATGCATATGCTCATACAGCTCGTGAGCCCCAAGAGAAACAATGCAGCCAGGTATCAAAAAGTATCTGAAGCTCAGTGTTACAAATCCCCTCTTCTTATCTACTTTTCTCTGTGCATCTGCTTCATCTCCAGTTCCTGGCAATACAGCTTTCTTTGCTTCATAGGCACGTGGTGAGTAGGACATGACCCTCTGTGGCTTTTGTGTTTACATGTTCCCTATTCAGTACAACAATCAGAATGAACCAGAAGCTCTTTGTCCCAAGTCTGGATTCCCTGAAATTAAATTTAATTGGTTCAGCTTGTGCTGCATATCTGCTGATGATCCGATATATTTGAACCAGTGGAGTTGGGTCATGTGGTTCTGATGTAGCTGCTGAGGATGCAGTCCTATGGACTTGGCATACGGCAGGGTTGTTGTCTTACAGGCTAAAGAGAATCTCTTTTGGAGGAGACCACCTTCTGTGGTATTCACTACAGCAATCAAATCTCTTAAAAATCTTATGACTTCTGTCTTTGGTATAATGCTAAGAAAGTCTTTCTCTACCCCATGATTACATAAACACGTGTTTTATATTTTCTTCCAATATTTTTATGATTTCTTTTTTTAGTCAAGTATTTAATCCTACCTGGTATCGATTTAGGTATAAGTTATGAGATAAAGACCTAACTTTAAAAAATTGCTTAGCTTTTCATCACCAATTATTTAATAATGCATCCTCTTTGCACTGATTTAAAATACCATTTTTTTCGTATACCAAATTCTATACACAACATGTGTGCCTGTGTGTGTAGGTATAGAACTGTTTCTGGAGTTTTCCATTGGTTAGTTTATTGCTGTTTTAAATATATATATATATTTCTAATTTATAATTTATAATATATAGTATATGTTATAGAATGCTTCAAAACTAATATGTATGCCATGAAACAAGTACTCTCATTGGTCTCATATTCCTTTAGAAAAGCAACTGAATCTACCTGTTTATACCTTTATATTGACTAACACAGGTTCTATGCATACTAGATAATGGTGATAATAATTATAGTTTAAGCATATGTATGCATGATTAAATATAAAAATACATATTTATAGTTTTCAGTATGCTTTCATAAAGTGTTATACATTATCAAGAAAAGAGCCTATTGATATGTTAAAACATTTCTCTATTTGGTACAGTTTACATGGCAAGCTAGTAGATTTTATTACTGTTCCAAACAATTTCCCTTCTTGCAAAAGAACTATGTATCTCTGCCCATTATAACTTTGCAGTACCTCCTTTGAAAGTACACATCCTTGATCCTTTGATGTCAGTCTTGGCCACGTGGCTTATTTTGGGCAATGGTATGCGAGTGGAGGTGACTTATATATGACTTATATCTGTTCCCTCTCCCATGAGACTAGCATGTCTCTGATACTGAAGAAGGCACACATAACAGGAGAAGAATTACGATCCACTCATGGCTGATGAGTAACATGAATGAAAAATTTTTTCATTGTTTTAAGCCACTGTGATTTCGGGTTTGTTCCTGGAGCCTTACTAGTAAGAGCTGACTAATACACAACGTCATCTTGACTGTTGACAATCATATTTTGAATAATTATCAGTTGAGCAGATCTGGTTCAGGTAGATAGCTTTTATAATAACTTGAGAAGTTCTTTAAAGCGTTTTTATCGGGGCACCTAGCTGGCTCAGTTGGTAGAGCATGTAACTCTTGATCTCGAGGTCATGAGTCCAAACCCCACGTTGGCATGGAAACTACCTTAAAAAAAAAAGAGTTTTTATAAATAGAGTAAAAAGATTAATTAGGATAACTGAGACCTCACTATGGACATGTACCACCTAAGTTTTACTCAGCACTTACCTTAAATCCAGTCAGGTATTAAGCTACTTAAGATATAAGTAAAAGAGACATTAAAAATAAGACCTAATAATGGTGATGATTATAAAAATATATTTGGCAAAAAGAGAGATTGAATCTCAAAGAAACTCATGACCAATAGATGTCTTCAAAATCTGGAACATGTCCAAGGCAGTACAGGGACAGTTATATGTGATCACTTGAATGCTCTGGTGTTAACATGACTTTCACACTCTCGAGCTCTGCTTCTCTTAGTGTCTTTTTGCTCTTCTCTCTGCTACCAAATGGCTTCCTTACAGTTTATTCTGTACCTTTCCTCTTCCTCAAAGCTGCTTCTCTATCTGTAATTTCTGTTTTTTTCATGCCTTCAGCTTGCTCCTAAGTTTAGTTTGCTCCTGGGTCCTTCCAGGACATCTTTGAAATATCAGCTTCCCATATTAATTGCCTCATTTATACTCTCCCATTTCAAATTATTGAGAGGATAGTTGTGTTTGACCCAACTCTAGTGGGTTAAATAATATCCACCCCCCCCCCCAAAAAAAATCATGTCCACCCAGAATCACAGAATATGACCTTATTTGGAACAAGGGTTTTTACAGATATGGTTAAAGTATGGCTAATGAGATGAGATCATCCTGGAGTATGATGACCCCTAAGTCCAATGATGAATGTTATTATAAAAGACCAAAAAGGAGAAGACATAAAGATGCAGAGGGGAAAAGGCCCTGGGAAGATGGAGGCAGAGATTAAAAAGCAGCCACAAGCCAAGAATGCTAAGGATTGTCAGCCCCCAGAAACTGGGAGAGAGACACAGAATGAATTTTCCTTCAGAGCCTCAAGAGGGAAACAACTGTACCAACACCTTGATTTCAAAATCTTAGCCCCCAGAACACAGAATACATTTCTATTGTTTTAATTCATCCAGTTGGTAGCAATTTGTTATGGCACCTTTTGGAAAGTAACACTTATTCTCACCTCTGAGGGCCTTTACTAATTACAGGCCATTGATTGGGCTATGGATTGGGCACCCCTGGTGAAGTACTCAGAGCCAAATCATGGGCAGGGTGGTGGTTTGCTTTGAAGACGCTGCACATGGGAGACATGTAACTGACATGTCTAAAACAATTTAATGCTTGGCTGCCAGGCTTCCACAGTCTCCTCCCGTATGGACAGAAGTGTTTCAACTGAGGTCCCCCCACTTTCCCACATAGCACTGCCTGTGTCTGATGGGATGAACATCTGGGGGTGATGTCATAGGGGCATTTCAAAATGTACTTGTCAATATTAGAATTCTGATTTTGTAGTCAATGTCCATTTCTCTTTTATTTAATTGAACTCCTGCTTAGTGTTACATCTTCGATATTTAGTATCCAAAACTGAAAGTGAAGTTCTCAAATTTGAGTATGATCTACTTTAAAAGGACATAGATGTCTGAAGACCCTGAGTATTGACTTAAATCATTTCATTTTAACAATAAAGCTATCTTATTATGTGTGTGTGTGTATGTTTTAAGATTTTATTTATTTATTTGACACACACAGAGTACACAAGCGGGGGGACAGCAGAGAGAGGGAGAAGCAGGCTTCCCACTGAGCAGGGAGTCCGATGTGGGGCTCAGTCCCAGGACCCCAGGATCATGACCTGAGCCGAAGGCAGACGCTTAACTGAGACACCCAGGTGCCCCTTCCCTTACAATGTGTTAAAACAATGTGTTAAAAGATACAAACCCACAGAGCAGGGGTTGGCAAAGAGTTTCTTAAAGGGTCAAATAGTAAATTTTTTAGGCTTTGTGGGCCATGTCATCTTTATTGTGACTATTGGAGCATGACATCAGCCATGGACAGTACATAAATCAGTGAGTGTGGCTGTGTTCTAATAAACTTTTATTCGGGAAACACTGAAATTGGAACTTCATATAATTTTTACATGTCATGAACTATTATTCTTTTTAAAATCTCCCCCGCCCCCAACTATTTAAAAATGGAAAAACCATGGGGTGCCTGGGTGGCTCTGTCAGTTAAGCATCTGCCTTCAGCTCAGGTCATGATCCCAGGGTCCTGGGATGGAGTCCTGCATCAGGCTCCCCGCTTCTCCCTTTCCCTCTGTCTGCCACTCCCCCTGCTTGTTCTCTCTCTCCCTTTCTCTCTCTCTCTCAAATAAATAAATATTTTTTTTTAAAGTGGAGAAACCATTCTTTGCTAGTGGCTGTATAAACACAGACCATAGGACGTATGTGCCCCATGGACTGAGGTTTTCTGATTTCTGTTATAAAAGATGCTTGATCTTCCTTATCCACCCAAAGTCACCCCTTGTTTTATTAGTAGGACTTTCATTTCCTTTTGGGAAACGTCCCCCACCCCCACCTCCCATGGAAAATTGTCTGTCCGCCTCAGGTTGTGCCGGGGAGCCTTGGCTGATTGCTTCCATCGGAGTGAAAGCTGCAGCTGCACGGGGTCTCCTTCCTCTCTGTCTGCAGGAACTTGTAGCAGTCAGGGAGCTGTGAGCCTGGAGATGCCAGAGGCTGCCGCATGAATCTTAAGAATGAAGCTGACACAGCAGAATGTGAGCCAAGAAACTAAGAGAAATTGAATTTTTATTACATTTTTGGAGCTCTTATATCAAGCCACTCATGATGCTAAACAACCCCAAGGCTTTTCCACTACATGGATAAATACACTTTCGTTTCTATTTAAGTGAGCTTGGGTTTGGATTCTGTCACAATCACAAGATACAAACTGCGGCAAACCTCCTACCTCTAACGCTTGTTATAACGATAAAAGAAAAACAAAAATTGAGTGCCGACACCACTACCAAACTAGAAGAGTTCAGATCAACAATGTTATTTTTTGTTTTCTGAAGCTCACTTTCTCCTCCCCAGATGGCAAAGAACATGGCATTGATGACGACGTTGTGGGTGGTTTGGAGTTCTGCGTACCTTTGTGTCCTCCACATTAGGTGTGTGCTATGTCGGGAGTCATTTCTTCACAGCTTTTCTCTTTTGGAGCTATTGCAAAACCTTTGTTCACGGAGTTTGCTATGACAACATTCAGCCTTCTCTTGGTACAAATGCATACTTTACATAATCAGTCTGTTTCTGTACTTTGCTTAGTTGCTAAAACAAAAGAACATCATAGTGCTTGCAGTTCAAATTATATTCATATCAGATTAAAGTCTCATTTTATTAAATTACTAAAGACAAAGTCTTTGATCTATGAAAATGTGTATCAACTATGAATTGAAAAGAGAAGCTTTGTGTTTTCAACAGGTGTTGAATTCAATTCATCTGGATTGTGTCTGTTTGCCATTGGGACATACTGACTTTCAGGAACTAGACAAGCCTCTAATGTCTAGACCTGCGTCATTCATTTTGGGCCCAGTTTCTGTACCTTCCTCTGACTCCCACTTATGTCCCATAATTCCACTCACTAGTGTGGTCTATTCTATAGGGGATTTTAAACTAATAGCACAATTTGTCAGAGTTTCTTTATCTCTAATTGCATATAAAGTCCTTGTACTAGTTTTTAGTTGGATTACTAGAATCTGTACATGTACTGCCTATTTTAACTAGGAATGGTTAATTAGTCACTTACTGCTCCAGAAATCCAGCAAAGATCTCACAACCACTCTGGCTTATGACAGGAAGCCCAAATATAGGCAGCAGGGCACTGGCTCTTAGCTTTAGGTGAACTCTAGGACTTCCTGTGTATCTCACTTTGGGGCCCAGACTGAAGGGACGGCTAATTGGCATAGTTGGTCTTCATGGCAATCACGGGAATGTGAGACATTGAGCCAAAGGACACAGGGACATTTAAGGTTTTGTGCATGTCATGTTTACTGATGTTGTGTGGACTAGAGCAAGTTATATGGCACAATATCAGTAAAGTGGGGGGAACACCCATCCACTCTGGTGTGTGGTAGGTTTCCATGGCTGAGGGATTGAGGGAAGAATTGTGAACAATAATCCAGTCTGGTACATATGGCTTCACTTTGTATGAACTTTGTGTCTGTTCCTCCAACCCTCTGATCTCAATTTCTATTAGTAATATGCCCTGTGGGAGTGAAAGGGCTTTCTATAGCAAGTTTGAATTTTAAAGGAAGAGAATAGTTTCCAGATAGCTTAATGGCCATGAATCCAGTGGCCATTATAGCTGAGTATTCATTTGGCTCAACCTTGTGGCTTTGTTGATTTTTTTTTTTAAAAGATTTTATTTATTTATTTTTTTGAGAGAGAGAGAGAGAGAGCAAGCATGAGTGAGAGCTAGCAAGCACAACCTAAGGGCGGGGAGGGGCAGAGGCAGAGGTAGAACAGGCTACCCACTGAGCAGGGAGCCCCAGGCAGGGCTGCATCCCAGGGTCTTGGGATCATGACCTGAGCTAAAGGCAGATGCCCAACTTATTGAGCCACCCAGGTGCCCCCTTGTGTTGATTTATTTAATGATAAAATATTTTAAAATATATTAAGCTTTAATTTTTGTGTTTTCATGCAGTAAAAAGTAAGCTACATGATTCTATCATTTGTGTATCCTTAAAAGTACCATGTAAACTAGTAAGAGATAAGAGGTTTCATTCACAGCCAGATTTGTTGGACCTAGCATAGTGCTAGGGCATAGAATACATGCTCACTAAATATTTGTTGATTGAAGTGCATTGTTTTCTTATTTACTAATGATTATCAACAGATAGTAACTTGTACCTGAATAGAATTTCTGTTTTAATACAATGATATATATATCATCAATATTCCCCAACCTCATTAGTGACTGTGAACCACACCAAAAAGGTGTTTGTAATGTGATGCACTGAAAAATGATAAGTTTTTGTTTGCTCTTTTCAGGACCAATACAAATTATTGGTTCCTGTTTCTCTCAGGTACCCCCCCCCCCAGGTTTGTTTTAAAGAATATCTATTTACACCACCTTTTGATGTGCTAAGAGCCCTTAGAAGAATAACTACATGGATAGTTAGAAATATGTACAAATAGGGGCGCCTGGGTGGCTTGGTGGGTTAAAGCCTCTGCCTTCCGCTCGGGTCATGATCCCAGGGTCCTGGGATCGATCCCCGCATCGGGCTCTCTGCTCAGCAGGGAGCCTGCTTCCTCCTCTCTGTCTGCCTCTCTGCCTACTTGTGACCTCTGTCAAATAAATAAATAAAATCTTTTAAAAAAGATAAAAAAAGAAATATGTACAAATATAGGCAAAAATCCATGAATTTTTAAGTTTATAAATTTCCACAGTGAAAATGCCATTTAAAATTACCTCTAAAAAGGATTTAAAATTAAAATGAAGCATAATATAGATACAAAAAGATCATCCTGAATGAGAAAGGCAATAAAGAGTATGTGCCACTTGAAGGGTTATTTCCTTCTTAGAAGGAAGTAAATTAATTCCTATGCTTGATTTTATGAAAAACGTTTCATAAAACAAAAAGAACTTAATTGAAAGACAGTTTGCTTCTCATGATAGGTCATCTATTTTGGGTAAGAGCAGGACCAAAGTAACAAAATGCTTTCTTGGGCTTTCTTCAATGATTCTGAAAGTTGAAGCTATTTCCTTTGCTTTCTTACAGGAAGCATTTATTAGAGCTTAAACATGCATTAGTGTCTCAAGTTATAATCATCTTGCCAGATACACTTATGGCATAAAGAGAGGAAGGAAACTAATATTCATGAAGTGTCTACTTTATGCCTGATAAGGTGCTAGAAGCAAACACTTGTTAAGATGAGAAATATTACCGGGACGCCTGGGTGGCTCAGTTGGTTAAGCGGCTGCCTTCGGCTCAGGTCATGATCCCAGTGTCCTGGGATCAAGTCCCGCATCGGGCTCCTTGCTCTGCAGGGAGCCTGCTTCTCCCTCTGCCACTCTGTCTGCCTGTGCTTGCTCACTCTCTCTCTCTCTCTCTCTCTGACAAATAAATAAATAAAATCTTTAAAAAAAAAAAAAAAAAAAAAAAAGATGAGAAATATTATCATTTCAGAAGAGAAGAAACTGGGCTCTGAAAGTTTAAGTGACAGAATTTTTTGATTCCCAAATCATATTCTAAGAGATGAGCCAAAACCCAAGAAAATGGTCTATTTGATAGTGTAGTAAACTGGCTTGAACTCCACTTGCAAGTTCAATAATTATAGTGTAGTAAAACCAAGTTTTATTTAAAGATAAACAAACGACAACTGTGTACATATGTTTTGCAATAGACAAATCACAGTGGTCCAAAGTCCTACAGTGGGTATTCCCCAAGGCCACATAAGAGGCCCTGAGGAATAGTTCAAATGTGGATCTACCCCTAGATATTCCCCTGTCTTGGGCTTAAGTTGACACTATGACTCCTCCTGGCTGGAATTTCTCCCTGTGGTTGTCCCTGCAGCGGTGACCTTCCCCCTAACCTCGAAATCCACTTCCTTTTCTGGTGGTGTCTTGTTTTTCTCATGCTTCTAGACCAATTTTCAGGTCTGGTGGAGCCTCTAGACATCATTCTTTGACACATCTTGACTTATAAGACGAGATTCTTCCTAATGCAGGCAGGAGTTTTCTTTCATCAAATACTTTTCCTAAATAAGGGAGTTCTCCTCTTGGTGGTAAATTATAAACATTTAGCAAGTGCTTATTGTCTTTACAATCTGTTTCTAATGTGTCCATCCTGTTTTCAAAGAATTTATCATATACCTAAAAGCAATCACATAAAAATAGAAGCTGCCAGGTGAGAGCTACAGACAAGAACAGTAAGCATGACTTTATAGGAGGGAAGAATGAACATGGACTAACATGATTCTGAAGAAGTTGAGACTAGAGCGAGCCTGGGAAGGATGAGGTGACCACAGGTCCTCCACCCCCAAGTCTAACATCATGCTCTGGCTAGCTTGAAAGGACACATCAAAGGCGTGAAGAACACAATGGGGCTCCCACATTGGGGGAACAAAGGCATCAACATACTCTTTCTCCTGTACTGAGTCATCTCCCCTCTCCCCCTACAGAACTTAGGGTTTGCTTTCTTCTTGGTCCATGACATAACTCTCAGTGCCAGAGCTAATGAGAAAACACCAAGGCGGAGACATACTTATGGCTTCTGTGTTGTCTAGCCCAACTCACAGAGTAGGAGATAAATATCAGACAGATACTCTGGTCATAGGAATAACAAAGGCACATTTCCCTTAAAAGAGCTCACATCGTACCTTCCTGGAGATCCTATTGGTAGGATGAGGCAGTATAACAATAAAAAATAGCTGGTGGCATCGGGGGTGGCTCAATCTGTTAAGCACTGGACTCTTGGTTTCCACTCAGGTCATGAACTCAGGGTTGGGAGATTGAGCCCCTTCCTGGGCTCTGTGCTTAGTGGGGAGTCTGCTTGGAGTTTCTCTCCCACTGCCTCTCATTCATGTGCATGCATGTGCAAATGCTCTCTCTCTCAAATAAAAAAAAAAAAACAAAACTTAAATGGCTAATGGCTCAGATTTGGGGATAAAAAATATTGTCCCTTAAATAGTTGTTCTAAGTGTAACCATAAGAATTGAGATAGGTCCAGAAGGCTTCACCTGAGCTAAATGCAGAACTTGGAAAAGTTATCAGATTTTATTCCATTGCTCCAGATGAGCTGATAGTAAGTCCTCAGGAGAACTGATCAGAGGTCTTCTGTGCTTCTGGGTGCTTCATACATGTTCATGGCAATACCTACTTGGTGAAGTGGTAGCTCTTACAATGGCTAGAGAAGTTAACTTGTCCACATTTATGAAACTATTAAGTGACTGATTAAATATTTGTTGGGATGCGAATGTCAGTTCATGGATTAAACTAATTTTTATTTAATACAGTTGAAGAATTAACCAAATGAATATTCAGGTGGATAGTTCCAGAGTGCTCCACCACTCTAATTCACTAATTTGCTAACTTAGCTTAATTTTTAATGTGTATGGGAATGGTGATGACTTAACATTATCTCTCCCAAGTAATGTATTTTCATTTAAAATGGGTTGGGTGTAAAAATAATTTACAAATAAAATCTTCTTTAAAATTTTAAACAAATAAAACTGGCACTTGGATACATTTTAATGCAGTAGTTGTTTTTTCTTTCTTTCTTTCTTTTTTTTAAATGCCATATAAACTTGCCACAAATGAAAACTTACTGCAAAGCTCCTGGAGTAGATGTGTGTACAGCACCACAGCTTAGGCTCAGATGTGATGGTGTTGGGGGGGAAGTGGTAGACTTACAGGGTCTTTTCTTCCCCCATTTCTTTTCCCCCCAAGGTTGTCCCTGAGTGACCTCAGTGGAATTCCATGCCCTAAGTTATACACGTAATAACCAACCCCTAATTTAATCCCAGGGGTTTGAGAACTCTGATCTGGTAGATCCACAGAGGTCTTCAAGTGTACACCCCATGGGTGGACATGGAGCCCTTTTGCAGCAGCTAAAACCTTGCTTATAGTTCAAAAGTCTCTTTCTTTTAGAGGGGATTGACCTAATCTAGAGAGGAGGAATTTTCTCTCGCTCAAGGTTCAGTTGTGTCATTTTGATGATAAAAACTAGAAATAGCCAAAAGCTGTCTCCACAATTCACATCATCTCATGGATAGGGGGTTAGGGAAGGGAGTGGTTGAGCCCACATATCTATGTTTGGTTCTGAGAGTTGCCATATTGATTTACTTCATCTACTGCTCCCCAGCCCCAGAATGAAAAACATCATGTAATTATTATGTTGTGATATTTTATCTTAGTAGTGAGGGATGTTTTTAACTTCTTTGGGGAAAAAACTGGAAAGACTGACTCTATTATGTATCCACATATCAGAATTCCATTGATACTGTCTTTTTAAAAAAAAGATTTTGTTTATTTTTTTGAAAGAGTGAGCAAGCATGAGCAGGGTGGAGGGGCAGAGGGAGAGGGAGAAGCAGACTCCCCACTGAGCAGGGAGTCTGAAGCAGGGCTCCATCCCAGGACCTTAAGATCATGACCTGAGCTGAAGGCAGGTGCTCAACTGACTGAGCCACATGGGTGCCCCAATATTGTCTTTATTTTTTTATTTTATTTTTTTAAAAGATTTTATTTATTTATTTGTCAGAGATCACAATAGGCGGAGAGGTAGGCAGAGGAGTGGGGAGAAGCAGACTCCTGCTGAGCAGAGAGCCTGATGCAGGTTGGATCCCAGGACCCTGAGATCATGACCTGAGCCGAAGGCAGAGGCTTAACCCTCTGAGCCTTCCAGGCGCCCCTTAATATTGTCTTTAAATTATATACTCATTCTCCATGAAAGTGAAAAATGTTTAAATGTTAACTTGACTTAAACGTTTCTGTCATTAAGTTGATTCTGGTAATAAGCTCAGGGAAGCAAAATTCACTATTGCCCATCACATAAAGCAAGTTTCTCAGGGTTTCAAGTGCAATTTGATAAAACATTAAAAATTTTTTTTTCTTAGGTCCTTTATAAAAGTCTTTGGAAAAAGAAATTACTATGTCAGAGAGCACTCGATTTTCCCTGATGTGTTACTTTTATCAGTTATAAATGTGTTTGCCTACAAGCAACTGAAAACCCAAGAAAGAGAGGCTTAAACAGGGGAAAGAATATGTTTGCTTCCAGCAACAGGATATCTGGGGGTAAGCTTCCAGAGCTGGGATGATAGCTTAGCATGGTGTTCAAGTGGCTCTCATTTTCAACATCAAAAGATACCTTCATTTCAGGCATTGTGTTAGTTACAAGTGGGAGAAGGAGGAAGAAGGAAGGGCAAAGTGCAAAGGAGACCGCCAGCCCAATCTTTAAAAAAGCTTTTCTAGAAGCCACAAGCAGAGACTTCTGTTTATACTGCATTGGCTGGAACTGAATCACATGGCCACTCTGCTTCTATTCAGCCAATCTAGGAAAGCAAGTGTCTCTGTTTTCAACCACATACTAGCAGAAGAGGCTGGTTGGAAAGGCGGTGAACCAGGAAATACGGGAGCCAGTTTACATGATCTGCCACCACTGATTGGGGATTCTTCTCTTAACTGATACTTTGTCACGTGGAACTATTTTAAACAAAGAGTTTTCAGTTCAGAAGTTCCAGTTGAAGAATGCAATGTCCTTACCACTTATTTCCTCTTTTAAATGATAGATTTGGGCTGTCTTGTCTCTAAATAGCTACTTACTGTAGCTTGTGTTTTGAAAGCCTCCTATCTAAGATCAAATGACAAAATGAAGGGAAACATCTTGTGACCTTTTTGGTTTTAGTCATTTGGGATGTATTTCTTCCCAGGACAGACAGTTCAGTATTTTTAAATATTCTGGTGTTTATTTGTTCAAGACCAAGACAGAACTATCATGAATAATGAATACATGATAAAAGAGCCAAACAATGAGGTTCACACTTTTGAAATTCACTTGAATCTATTGATCTAAAACAGTTCCCATTCAAGAACTGTATTATGTTTGTCTAGGAGGCTAAAATTTTGCTAATTTCAATGGGTAAATTTCACATTGTAGCTCTTAAATGCTATTGAAGTCATCTAAACATTTTTGATTGATCATAAAAATATCTAATTTTGAGTAGCAGATCCTATATAATTCTAGTCATCAGATTATTGCAACTCAGCTTAAAAAATATTTCTTTTTACAATTAGAAGAAAACACCCTCATTAGAGTAACTCTGTAAGAGAAAATTCTTTCATGCATCCACTATTATGACTACTTAACATTTTTGTATATTCTGCTCACGAAGAGGAAATAATAATAGCCAGTGCCGATTGAATACAAATTCGATCCTGGTAATTTTATATGTATTATATAACTTAATCCTCTCAAAAACCCTGGAAGCCTGGTGTAGTTTTATCCCTTGTTTATAGATGAAGGTAGCTATGGTTAAATAACTTGCTCAAAGTCACATGGTTAACAAGTAACATAGCTGGAATGTGAGCTCAGACAGTCTTCAAAAACCTCAAAATTCTCAGGATGTGAATGGGCCGTGTCAGATAGCCAGGAGGCTGAAACACACTCCAGGGCTTGCCAATGCTTTTCTGTCCTCGTATCATGAGATTCAAGACTCCAGTTCCCAAGAAGGATGGACAGCTCAGCTGTCCATCAGTAGCCTAGATCCGAGATCCACCTGGTTCTTGCCCTTGCTGAGGGCCGAAGTTGCATGACTCCTTAGAGTCTGTGAGCTCCTCTGTAGTGTTCAATAACCCTTTGCCTTAATTTCCAGAATATCTCTGATGCTTCTTAGCAAGGAACACAGATACAACAGGTTTTGTGAAAACCTAAACATTTGTCCCATAGGAGAATGGACTGTTTCCAACAAGAAATCTATAGATGAGTTTAAAAACAAGTCATTAGAAAATCTGATAGTCTATTCATAAATACGACACAGTATTATGTTCCTCATAGCCTATCTTAAACAATCCTTAAAATAGTTCTTTCTTAGTACTATTTGGTCATTTTATTACTGGAAGTTACACGCATTGGCCACTAATACATTGACCCTAAGATTGTGTACATTTGGCCATTTCCATTTGGCAGGGACCTTACCTCTTCTACATAGTAGCTAGTACACTGTTTATGCTCAGGTAAAAAAAAAAAAAAATTTTTTTTAATCAGAGAGAGTGAGCACAAGCAAGGAGAGTAGCAGGCAGAGGGAGAAGCATACTCCCAATGAGCAAGAAGTCTGATGCAGGACTCGATCCCAGGACCTTAGCATCATGACCTGAGCCAAATAAAGTCGCTTAACTGGCTGAGCCACCCAGGCGTCCCTCAGTAAAAATTATTCCTACTCTTTCACTTGTTTTAGTTAAGCAAGTTCTGTTGGGTTGATTCATGTGTAAAAACTTCAAGCAAAACAGGCAGATGGAAAATCTTATAACTCCTCCCAATCCTCATCCCCTCACTTGAAGTGAACTCAGTTATCCACTGGAGGTGGAACCTTCTTTTTGTCTTCTATCCATTTACCTACCCAGGTCCACATACAGAACTAGAGGTTTGTTTTGTATGTTTTATTTTTTTAAAGCTTCAATATGCTAAAGAATGCAGTTTGCTCCTTTCATAACAACGTGTCCTGGAGCTCTTTCACATGTCAGTGCCAGTGGCTCCGTTTTACGCTTTGCAATTCCTGCCAGGTATTCCATGTTGTGGGTCTACAACGGATTATTTAACAACTCCCCTTCTGATGGACAAGTCAGTTGTTCGCAATTGTTTATCGTTACATGAAGCTGCAGCGCTTCTCCTTGTGAAGGAAATGTAGGAAAGGAAACTCCTCCTTGCCAGTAGTTCTCTAGGAGGAACATCCAGCCGCTGAATTCTTGAGCTGAAATATGCGTGCTTTTAAATTTTTAATCGATGGTAAAAAAAAAATGAACTCCTAGCCAACTACCACAATCATGACCATATACCACTAGTTCCTTGTGTTCACACCAAATTTTTTATTTCTCATCAGTTACTCTTTTTTTAAAGATTTTATTTATTTATTTGAGAGTGAGAGAGAAAACATGAGCACGGGGGAGGGGCTCAGAGGGAGAGGGAGAAGCAGGCTCCCCACTGAGCCTGGAGCCCAATGTGGGGCTCCATCCCAGGACCCTGGGCTCATGACCTGAGCCAAAGGCAGACGCTTAACTGACTGAGCCACCCAGGCACCCCTCTCAACAGTTACTCTTACAATCATTCTTACATTTCTTCTTTGGGTTCCTGTCTCTCATACTTCCATTCCTCTAAATGACTCATACTGTCAAGACACATATTTGGTTGCAAGGAATAGAAAACTTACTCACACCAGCTCAGACAGGAAGGGTAACTTACTAGCTCAGGTAACCAAAGTGTGGGGTAGGCCCCAGGCTAGCTGTCTCTCAGGGCCAACAGCACTTGAGGCTAGAACACTGCCAGGACTCATTCTGCTTCTCAGTCTTACTTTTTTACTGCAGAGTTATAAAAGGAATAAAATAATATAAGGAGTTCTTTATATTCTGATACAAGTCCTTTATCAGATAGATATCCATGGCTTGTCTTCTAGTTCTTTCTCTCCTTTCAACTTCTTCTTCTTTTCTTTCTTTCTTTCTTTCTTTCTTTCTTTTTTTTTTTTTTGGTGGGCAGCAAAGCAAAGTTTATTGAGAGACAGTACAAAGCTCCTAAAGAGGGAGGGGACCCTGGAGGATTGCCCTTGTTTTGTAATTCTCTTAAAAATATCTTTCAAAAGGTATAACATTCTAATATTTACCAAGACCAGTTTATTAATTTTTTTTATGAATTGTGATTTTGATGTTGTATGTAAGAAATCTCTGCCTAACCCAAAGTCACAAAGATTGTCTCCTATGTTATCTTCTGGTAGGTTTGTAGTTTTAGATTTTATATTTGGGTCAATGATCAATTTTGAATTAATTTTTGTGTATACTGCAACGTATGGGTGGAAGCTTATTTTAATTTTTTTTGTAATGGATATTTGATTATTTTAGCACTGTTTGTTGAAAATATGGTCCTTTCTCCACTGAATTGCCTTTGCATCTTTGCTAAAAATCAGTTGTCCGTGCATGTATGGATCTATCTTTGCACTCTCTGTTCTGTTGATTTATTTGTCTATCTTTGCTTCAATGCCATACTGTCTTCAGTAGTGTGCCTTCATAGTAAGTGTTGAAGTCAGGTAGAGTTAGCCTTACCTTTGTTGTGTAATTTCAAAGTTGTTTGACTTTGTCAGGTTGACTTTGTCACGTCGAATTTTAGGATCCACTTGTCAATTACTACAAAAATGCCTCCTAGGATTTTTTTAGGTAGATTTTTTTTTTAATTGAGCAAAATTCATATCACATACAATCCACCATTTTGCCTTTCTAAGTGTATAATTTAGTGATTTTTGGTGTATTGACAAGGTTGGGCAAACATCACCACTCTTTAATTCCAGAACATTTCCATCACCCCCAAAAGAAACGTTGTATGCATTAGCAATCACTCCCCATTACCCTCCCACCAGTTCTTAGTAACCAAAGATCTATTTTCTGTTCTTTGTGATTTGCCTTTTGTGAACATTTCTTATAAATGAAATTATACAATATTTGCCCTTTTATGTCTATCTTCTTTCACTTAGCATAATGTGTTCACGGTTCATGTGGTAGCATGGATCACCTACTGGGATTTTGATTGGAATTGCATTGGATTCATAGACTAGTTTGGGGAGAACTGGCTTCTTAACAGTATTAAGTATTCTGACCATGACAAGGTAACTCTCCATTTATTTACGTCCTTAATTTCTCTCAGCAGTGTTTTGTAGCTTTTAGTTAGGAGGTCTTGCACAGATTTTGTCAAATTTGTCCCAAAATATTTTATGTTTCTGATGCTCTTGTAAATCATTTCTTTTTCAACTTTGAATGTCCAAGTGCTCATTGCCAATAGGTAGAAATACAACTGATTTTTGTATATTAATTTCACTGATTTTCTCTAGTTTTTATGTTTTCTATTTCTTTTATTTCCTCACTAATCTGAACTATTTCCTTTCTTCTGCTTACTCTGGCTTTGATTTGTTTTGCTTTTCTAATTCCTTAAGGTGGAGGCTGGATTGTGATCTGATACCTTTCTTTTTTCTAACATAGATAATTAGTGCTATAAATTTTCCCACTAAATTGTTATAATTTTCATTTAGTTAAAAAAAAACTTTTCCAATTTCCCTTTTGATTTTTTCTTTGACCCATGCATTGTTTAGAAATGTATTACTTTGTTTCTAAATATTTGAGGATTTGCCAGAGATCTTACTGTTATTGATTTCTAATTTAATTCTGTTGTGGTCAGAGAACATATTTTGTGTGACTTGAATCCTTTTAAATTAATTGACACTTGTTTTGTGGCCAAAAATATGGTCTGTTTTAGTAAATATTCCATGAGCAATTGAAAAAAATTGTTTTCTGTTGCTCTTGGGTGAAGTATTCTATAAATGGCAAAGCAAACTGATAGGGCCATTCAATTTTTTTTTCTTGATTTTCTGTCTACTTGTATTATCCATTTTTGAGAAAGAGATATGGATATCTCTGATTATAATTGTGGATTTGTCTGTTTTTCCATGCAGTTCTGTCTGTTTTTGCTTCTTGTATTTTGAAACTCTGTTATTGAGAGCATAAGCATTTATGATAACACAGGGCACCTGGCTGGCTCAGTTGGTAGAGAATGTGACTCTTGATCTCAGGGTTGTGAGTTCAAGCGCCACGTAGGGTGTAAGACGACTTAAAAATAAAATCTTAAAAAAACCACTTATGATGGTATGTCCTCTAGATGAGTTGGTTCCTTTATCATTATAAAATGACCTTCTTTATCCTAGTAATATTTAAAGTATTTTTTGGGGGAGCATAGAGTTTGTTCTTGTTTTATTTTCTTAAAATCCAAGCTGACAATTTCTGCTTATTTGGGGGACATTTGGATTATTTACATTTAATGTGATTATTGACATGCTTGATGTAAGTCTACCATTTTGCTGTTTATTTTCCATTTGTTTCATCCATTCTTTTTTTTCTTCTCTCTCTCTCTCTCCATTTTAAACTTTAATTGAGCATTACTTCTGTGGTTCTACTTTATTCCCTCTATTGGCTTGTTAGCTATAGCTCTTTGCTTTGTTATTTTTGTGGTTGCTTTGGGGTTTATAGTATGTATTTTTAACCTTTCGCAGTCTACCTTCAAGTGATATTATATCACTGCACATTTTTTAAGTAACTTACAGCAGTATACTTTCATTTGTCTCCTCCCAGCATTTATGCTATTGGTATAATACATTTTAATTATACATGTTATTAACTCTATAATGCACTGTCATCATATTTGTTTAAACATTCAAATATCATTTAAAGAGATTTAAATAATGAGTGAAAAAAACATATAATTTACCTATATAGTTACAGTTTCCAGTGTTCTTTATCCCTTTGTTTATATCCATATTTCCATCTGGTACTATTTTTCTTCTGCTTGCAGGACTTTCTTTTTTTTTTTTTTTAAAGATTTTATTTATTTACTTGACAGAGAGATCACAAGTAGGCAGAGAGGCAGGCAGAGAGAGAGGAGGAAGCAGGCTCCCTGCTGAGCAGAGAGCCCGATGAGGGGGCTCGACGCGGGCGGGCCTCGATCCCAGGACTCTGGGATCATGACCTGAGCCAAAGGCAGAGGCTTTAACCCACTGAGCCACCCAGGCGCCCCAGGACTCTCTTTAATATTTTTAAAGTGTGGGTCTCCTGGTGATGAATTCTTTCAGCACTTTTATGTCTCAATAAAATATAAAATTGGCAGTTAAGACAATTTGGTTTTTGTCCTTAGGGTTAGTTAACAGTTTACTATAGATTTGAATGTGGAGTATTTATCCGTGTTTATATTTGTATTTTTTAGCATAATAATGTGTTTTTTAAATTGGAATTTTATTAGTTTCGCTGCTTACAGGGGGCCAGGCTTTGTTCCTGAGTGAAAGTGCTGTCTAGAGTACAGGGTACAGCAGTTTTTAGCCCTCATGGAATCTATAATTCAGCCATGGGATCTCACAATCAATGCATCTAGTTCCCATTCACCATTTTATTATAACGGTGCCTAGATTGCCCCAAAACCTCAGTTTCCTTTTAAATCCTGGGACCCTTTATGAGAAACCTTTATGAAATTATTCTCAACTTTTCTCCATTCCCTTATTCAAATTTGGAATTATTCAATTGCTATTTTAATATTCAATTAAACTTCTTTAGAATTCCAAATATTAGAAATTCTTGTGGAAAGAACAATCAGAAAACCAGAGAAATGTATAGTTTTTGCGACTTTCTGGTATATTGTAGTGACCGTGTAACAGTTTTTTCTCATCCGAGCCATCAGCTGAGAGCTTCTAATTCTCCAAGGAACTTTATTTAGCAGAGCAGCTGTTGTTTTTTTTTTCTGTCAGAAATTCAGTCAAAAGATATAGCTTGATATAGCTCACTTAGTGGCAATGATTATTTTGTCAATGCCAATTACCCAGTCCTAATTTAATAAGTGAAAGTAATTTGGAAATATATACTGACATTTTTGTCTGGTTTGCCTGTGGTATCAGAAGTAAATATATAGCTATGTTTTACATTTCCTTAGCTAACAAATGTAATTATTAAACATTCTATGAAAATACAAAAGCTTCAAGACTAAGCATATTATAAACCCTTGAAAAAAATTTTCCATTAAAAATTGATATTTTTTTTAAAAGTTCATGTTGTTGATGGATAATGAGTGCCTGTGGGTTAGGGCACAGGGTGAGAGCCTTGACCTCAGGCCAGAGGTCCAGACTACAAATACAGGATGGGATAGAATGAGGCCTGGACAAGAACAAATAAAGTTAAAGATACAGAACTTTGAATTAGAATTGTTCAAAATGGAAAAATAGAATGGGCTTTTCCATGAAGTTGTGAGTTTCACTAGATGTGTTCAGCAGAACCTGGGCAATATGCAGTGTCATCGGATATACCTGTATTAAGGAAATGTGATTTCTAAAATCCCTCCCCATTTTAAGATTTTTAAAATTTTACTAGTGCTATATATTATAGCAAAGGTTAGAAATAACACAGTGTTCAACATCAAGGAAAAGATGACAGAAACTATGACTTACATGCCTTAGAGAATATGCCTTACAAGTTTACAAGCTCAGTCATCAAGGACAAGTTCTATATAAGTATTTTAAAGTATTAAAAAAAGCAAAATTACAAGTTTATATGGATTACAGGAGTATAAAATATGCTTTCTAAGTATTATTTAAATATCTAAATACTTTAAAGAGATAAATAATACTTAAAAATAATAAAAATGCTTGAAATAATAAAGATTAATGACTGGGGGGATTCTTTAATTTTAAATAACATCTTTTAGAACCTTAGACATTTTATTTTAAAAGAAAATCTATGTATTTTATTTAACATAAGTAGGGCTCAGGGGTGAACTAAGATTAATGGCTTAATACCCACAACAACCATAAGAGATATTATTATATGTTTTTAAGTTAAAAAAAAAAAAACAAGGCGGAAAACAGCGTACAGAATGGTACTACTATTAAAGTGTACAGATATACAGACCTAACTTTGCATATGCATCCAGAAGAATAATTCTGTCTGTCTGTCTGTCACACACACACACACACGCACACACACGCACACACCTGCCTCTGGAGAAGGGAACTGGGGTTCAAAATGAGTTCAATGCATTTTTGTACTATGCAATTTAAAAAATTTACGTGTATTATTTAAGAATACTATTTAAAAATAATCGGGGTGCCTGGGTGGCTCAGTTTGTTAAGTGTCTGGCTTCAGTTCAGGTCATAATCTCAGGGTCCTGAGATCAAGTCCCTCATTGGGCTCTCTGTTCAATAGGGAGGAACCTGCTTCTCCCTCTCCCTCTGCCCCTTCCCCCACTCATTCCCTCTCTATTTCTCAAATAAATAACTAAAACCTTAAAAAAATAATATATGAACTGTATTACAAAAAAAAAAGTCTTTTTTTTCTGAATTTGAAGTCCGTAAAAAAGGTCCAGTTGCATGACCAGAAGTCAACACTTCAAATGGGTTGGACAAGGCCATAATGATCATATATGAGCAATGCCATAAGGATCATATATCAGATTCAGAAGAGAGATCCAGACGAGAATGAAAACAGCCACCAGATCATGAAACAAAGACTAGGACAAAATAAGAAGTTTAAGTTAAATGAGAAATCGTAAATTGGGAAGGAGAACAATTTTTAGGCCAATACCGTATCAAAAGGTTCTAGCCACTGGGTGATCAGACCTAAAGATGGTTAAGAAAGTCACAACCACCAAAGGGTCAAAAGGCCTGGGGGTCGGGGTCTGTACAGCAGTTCATTTAGAAGCAGCAAACTTTGAGTCCTAAGACTGCTTCCTAATGGTGACCCACGGGCCTCCTACGCAGCAATAATGTTGTCAGCAGGCATAAACTAACATACTTGAAAATTTGGGGAGAAGAGTGCTATTCTTTCTAAATCTTTTTTTAAAGATTTTATTTCATTTTTTATTTTTTGAAAGATTTTATTTTTAAGTAATCTCTACACCCAATGTCGGGCTCAAACCCACAACCCTGAGATCAAGAGACACGCTATCCTGACTGAGTCAGCCAGGCACACCCTCACTAAATCATTTATTTTTTATTTTTTTAAAAAGGTTTTATTTATTTGACATAGAGTGAGAGCGAGAGAGACCCTAAGCAGGGGCCAGAGGGACAGAGGGAAAAGGAGAAGCTCCCACTGAGCAGGGAGCCTGACGATGCGGGGCTCTATTGCAGGACCTGGGATCATGACCTGAGCAGAAGGCAGACGCTTCACCGCATGAGCCCCCCAGGCACCTCTCTCTAAGTCATTTAATCAGCAGACTGACCCTAAGGTTTTATAAAGGTGTTGTAATGTAGTCCCATCTGGTTTACTCTGTCATTGGAGGCCAAGAAACATCATAGCCTAACTAGTGTATTTTCTGTTACTGCTGTAATGAAGTACCACAAACGAAATGGCTTAAAACAACACAAATTTACTCTCTTCCAGTTCTGGAGGTCCAAAGTCCAAAACCAGTTTCACTGGGCTAAAGTCATGGTATCCAGAGGGCTGTGTTCCCTCCAGGGGCTTTAGGGGAATATCCGTTCTCTGCCTTTTTCTACCCATGTTCCTTGGCTTGTGACTGTCTCTTCCGTCTTCACATCTCCTTCTCTGACTCTCTTGCCTCCCTCTTTTCCCTTACAAGGACCCTGGTGATTACATTGGGTCCAGCCAGATAATCCAGAATAATCTCCCTTACATAAATCTAATGATTATGGACTTTAGTCGCATCTACAAAATACCTTCACAGCGACACCTAGATTAGTGTTTGATGGGATAACTCGGGATTATAGCCTCACCATAAAGCCATCATTATATTTACCTATTATTTTTCTTTAATATGACCAGTATTTATATATGTTTACTTTTTGAAAAAAATTATTTTTATTACATGATGAAAAACCCATATCACACTCCAAAAACATAAAATATGTGAAAATACTTGTTCAATTCCAGCTAGATACCACTGCCTGCCAAAGGTTGATCCTGTGGCTTGGTCTGTTTACAAAAGGAGAGCACTGAGGGTTAGAGAGATGTTGACATTTTAGCACCAAATGAACCTTTTTCCTTGATAGGAAAAGAAGGATTGAAAGACTTTCAAAAGAACATGAGTTTCTCAATATTTAAGGAAGCATCTATGCCCCACATAAAATCTTATCACAGACTGCCAGAGATTCTGTTTCAAACTTTGGGACACATTGGCATAATGTTTTCAAATCCAAGCTCTTGAGTGAGACAAGCTGAATTTAAATCCAGAATTTTGGGCATGCCTGGCTGGCTCGGTTGGAAGAGCATGCAATTCTGGATCTTGGGGTCACGAGTTCAAGCCCCACACTGGGTGTAAAAATTACTTCAAATAAATAAATAAAATTTTATAAATCCAGAATTTCTCCTTCACTTACTAGCTATTCACTGTTACACTGCCTCTATGAATTCATTTCCTTACCTATAAAATGATAATAAAACCTCCTTCACAGACCTGGTAGTTATTTAAATGACATAATGCACTTATAGCCCTTGTATAGCCCATGTATAGAAAAAGGCATAATGCCCAGCACATGGTATGTGCCTCAAAAATGATGTCAGTCACTTTTAAAGCAGAAAGGCACTGTAGTAACTCTGGTATCAGTACAATTTATGGAACTGTTAACTTTCTTCCTCCCCACCTCAAAGTTGAGAGACTTGGCCTTGACCTAACCTCTTCACTTTTAAAGATTATTTATTTATTTATTTGACAGACAGAGATCACAAGTAGGCAGAGAGGCAGGTGGGAGGTGGTGACGGGATGGGAAGCGGGCTCTCCACTGAGCAGAGAGCCGGGTGCGGGGCTCGATCCCAGGACCCTGGGACCATGACCTGAGCCGAAGGCAGAGGCTTTAACTTACTGAGCCACCCAGGCACCCCTCCTTTTTTTTTTTTAAGTTTTTTTTTTTTATTTATTTAGTAACCTCTTCACTCTTGAGGTGCAGAAAAATATCACTGAATTTTTTATTTCGACTATGGAATCAGTACCACAATTCCTATCTAAGTGACTTTGTTGAAGGGGCACAGAAGGGGATCCAGGTGGGAATTGTGGGCAAGGTCCCCTGAGCAATAGATACTCAGTCCTGGCTTGCCATCATCGTCATGGTATATCACCAACAGATACTGAGGGGTGAGCACCTCCCAGGGTGACAGCCTTGAGAGGTAGCCTTTGTGAGGGTTAGACCGGATGTCTGCAGCTCACTCTGGGAGGCCATCTGGAAGCTGCAGTTCATGTGAAATTGAGCTACTTTATGGCTGAGAGGCACAAGCTAAAAGGAATAAAATTATAACTTGCTCAGAATTGTACTCCACATTTCCCCTTTGCTGCCTGTTTGTTTCTCAGTATAATCTGAGATGTTGACTGAGGTCCACAAAAATCTAGGTGGTTTTGGGTACCAAGCTGTCTTACAAACTACCTTTTTCTTTAACTTCCTTGTGGCCGAGATCAGCAAGTATAGTTTAGGATTAAACTGCAGAAAGAGTGGGGACGCCTCAGTGGCTCAGTTGGTTAAACATTTGTTCTTGATCTCAGCTCAGGTCTTGATCTCCGGGTCATGAGTTCAAGCCTCGTACTGGGCCCCATGCTGGGCGTGGAGCCTATTTAAGGGAAAAAAACCCCAACAACTGCAGAAAGAGTGCTCTTTGATGAATGATGCTCATATGTTTAAATGTTCTGATTTGAGAAAACTTGAGTCTCCTTACATATAATTTTTAATGGTTGATTTTTTTTCTTAATATACTTTGTTTAGATGGGGAGATCTGGGGAAGACATTATTTCAACTCTTTATAGGCACACATTTTTTAAAAAATTGGTCATCTCTATAAAATTGTAATTGTATATTGAATTATTGCCAAGTTCTCCTAGTTTATTGGGAAACATGAGTTATGGCTAAATTATTAATGTTAGTTAAAACTTAATTCTTGAAATTACAGTTGGGCTTATTTAAATAGAAAGAAGGCCCTGTTTTCCAAATTGCATTTCCATATTACTTTTGTTTATTTTATTTTATCTTTTAAGATTTTATTTACTTATTTGCGAGAGAGAGTGAGCAAGCTGGAGCGGGGGAGGAGCAGCAGGCAGAGGGAGAAGCAGACTCCCAGCTGAGCAGGGAGCCCGACTGGGGGCTCAGTCCCAGGACTCCAGGATTATGACTTGAGCCAAAGGCAGACCTTTAACTGATTAAGCCATCCAGGCACCCCGTATTTATTTTATTTTTATTTTTTGGCAAAGATTTATTTATTTGTTTTAGAGAAAGAGCACAAGCATGAGGGGCAGAGAGAGACGGAGAGAGACTCTCAAGCTGACTCTGCACCAAGGGTGGAGCCTAAGGCGGGGCTTGATCTCAGGACCAGAACCTGAGCCCAAAGCAAGAGTCAGAGGCTTAACTGACTGCACCACTCAGGCGTCCCCATGTTACTTTAAAAATAGCCTAATGTTAATGACCCAAATAGGCACCCATTCTTTCTCAGTCTTATGCAATTAAAACAGTATTTTACAGAAGAGAGCTGGCTTGCTGTAGTTACAGTCTTACTTTGGAGAAAAATAAACTGCTAAATTGCTTTTCATTGAGATGAGGCATAGATCCAGATTTTATGCAGCCCAAAGCTTATGCAATTTTGGAGTCCTTCTTGGAGGGGAAAAAAAAAAAACCCCAAATAATTGACTTTGCCAACTTTACAAAATTATGTGACTCTGTGGACACATTGGTAAGGTCCCCTTACAGGGCTTAGGAACCATCATGGGAAGGGGTCCTGAGGGTTCAGCTTCATTACCTCCATAGTAAAGGCACCTGTGACTAAGATATATTATTGTGGACATTTCTGAGAATGTTCCAGTTTCTCAAATTAATTAAAAACCTTGGGATGGGCAATAACACAAATAATCAATTAGCTACACAAGATGATGAACACTGTTTTTGACAGTGGTCCCTTATCATATTTATTTATTGAAGTATGATAAGACAATTAAAATTTCTAAAATTTCTAAACACAAATTTCTAAAAATTCTAATATTTTGCATTTTTCAATGGAAATAGCCAGAATTACCAGTAGCCTTTTCATAAGACATGAGAAAAATGAGAGCAAGGGATTATACCTATCAGAAAGCACTTTCTCCCCTCAGTATAGATTTTTCTCCTGGAGACCTACTAAGTAAGAGAATTATATCTTACTTGTATTTACATAATTACATTCTCAAAGAATTACATGCATATAGTAGGTTTCACTAGTGGTTGAAAATAAAAAGAAAAAAAAACAAGGGTAAATCAAGGAGACTAAACTTAAGTAACTTCTCTATAACGGGGGAAGATCAAATTTCTCGACCATGCTTTGCTTAGATCTCCAGGATCCTAAAGGAGTAGACAATTTGGATATTTATTGCACGTGGGAAATGCAAGCAATCTCTGTAGATGATTCTAGAGGAAACTTTGTTCCTTCCTGAAGAAGAGCTTCCTGAAATAAGAAAAGAAAGCCCTTAATTTTCCATTGTGACCAGAAGGACTTGGTCTCTGACTTCTTTCTTGTATGAGGTACTCAATTTTAACAGCCAAATGTTTGCTCATGTTTGTCTGTCTGTCTTTCTTTCCTTCCTTCCTTCCTCCTCTCTCTTTCTCTTTCTTTTTTTTCTCTTTCTCTCCCTCCTTTCCTTCCTTCCTTCCTTTCTCCTTCCTTCCTTCGTCCTTCTCTCTCTCCCTCTCTTCCTTCCTCCCTCCATCCCTGCCCCCACCCCCTTCCTCCTCCCTTTCTTCCTTCCTCTCTCTCTCTCCCTTCCTTCCTTTCTTTCTTTTTCTTCCTTCCTTCCTTTCTCTCTCTCTCTCTTTCCTTCCTTCCTTTCTTTCTTTCTTTCTTTCTTTCTTTCTTTCTTTCTTTCTTTCTTTCTTTCTTTTTTGAAGATGAAGAATGAAATCATGAAATGGCCAGAAGAGGGAGGAAGGAGAGGGAAGAGGCCGAGAATTAGGATCTTCAGTTAGAAACTGGAGAAGGAAAATAATGAGTTTATTGAATAATAAATTCAACTGAGTCCCCTCATCATCTCTCGAAACGATATTTGGAGCATGGACCCTGGATAAGGGAGAGGTCTGCTGTTTGGGTAAGAGGATTTGGCACAGCCAGAGGGGGCAGGACACACTCCATCTGGTCAGTCTGGGCAGTGGGGGGTCACTGCAGTTGCCACGGGGGCTCATTCGGTTCGGGTGCCTCTCCTTGATAATGCATAAACAATATTTGTGGCCTTAGAACACTAAAAATAATAAGAGGTGTTAACTGGGAATGATGGCACCCATATTAAATGATTAATTTATAATTAATTTAAATTTAATGCCCACACCTTGCCTTTTCAACCAAGGATTTGAGACAGCTCACTAGATACACATGTAAGAAAGTAAATAAATACCGTGTTTTTAAAACCATTGTCATGGAAAATAGAGTAGAAGGTTGATAATTGCGGTGGTGATGTTGTATCCTGGTCAGGAGGGCACAGACACTGCAATAGAACAGTGAATTTGTTTTGAAGTTTCACAGAGAACAAAGTGAAAAGGGAACTAGGGTCAGTTAAAAATTTTTAATTAACCATGAGAGGAAAAAACATTTCTTCTGGGAAGCAAAATTTTCATAAGTTTAGAAAGGAATTTCTCAAGTGAATCTGTTATAAACAATATTCATAGCAAACCAAATAATCAGTTTATAAGCTGCTTTTTATATTGTCTGTTGATGAAGGCCAGCTGAGTTTTCAGAAAGCTGCTGAGTAAAAACAGCTCCACAGGGAGTAATCCATACTATGGAAAGGACCCAGTAGGGATTACTAAGTGGTTATGCTAAATATATAAACATGAAATCAACACGCTAAAAATAATATGTATTAGTGTAATACCAGTACTTCCAATTCCTTCTCAATAAGGTGTTAGAGAAACTGGTTAAGAAATGGTTCTGATTTGGGTTTTCTTTTTATCTTTCGCCTTTTTCTTTGTAAACTTCGTATATTGAATAACTGCAAAGGGTTTGTATCTAACTGCTCTGATTGAGATGAAGGGTTGTATTTAATTTTCTACCACTATTTTCTCTCTCTGAATCATAGGCCCTGCATTAGTTCTTGTGGTAGTTGCTTTTAGAACAATTTGTAAGTAAAGGAGGGACCTCTATACTCTTTGTCATGAGGAAATAAGGCCCAGATAATATAAGAGTTGGGTACGGGATCTCACAGCCAATTTGGAGCACTTCTGGAGCTAGCATTCACTGTGCTTTCCGTGACATCATAGGCTTTTCCAGTGAAAATCTCTCCCTTCCCTTGACTTCCTAGACACTAGGTTCTTTGGGGATTATCTCAGGCTTATTTGAGGAACTCTTTTCCATTTCTTTTTCTGGACCTTTTTTCTACTCTCATCATTTCAGTTTGTTCTTTGACCCCTGGTAGTGTGATACAGTTGAACAGTTCCGGATCTTAGTGCCTTACCTGGTTTCAGACTCTGACATATTCTTCCTAGCGTTGTGATCTTGGGCAAGGGGCTTCATTCTACCAAGCCTCTCAGTTTCCTCATGTATAAAGTGGGGGATGATAAAACCGAACTTCAGATTGCATGAGGATTAAGTGAGATAATAGGAACAAAATGCCTATCACAATCCCTCACACATGAGAGATGCTCAGAAATACAACTCCCTGTCTATTCTCTCTTCCTTGGTGAGCTCCCTAGAGACCCAGACTCCTTGCCTGTATGCAATTTTGAGAAAGTCACTTAATCTTGTTGATTCTATTTTCTCATGTCAAAAATGGAGAAAGTTCTCCTTACTATACAACATTGTTGTGAAGATGAAGATGATGGAAATCTCCAGGAGGATGGTCACTAAATCTTTGTTGAATCTGAATCTCATCTCCTTCCTGAGTTTCACTTAATTATTACTCCCATGACCACCTCTCCCAGTCGTATTTTCCACCCTATTCTTCTCACTTGAGCATTAGGCTCTATTTCTAACTACTTGTTGGATATTGCCTGGATCATCTACCAAGGGGTACAGTTATTTTTATTTTTAACTTGTTATATTCAGAACTCACCTTCAATCTCTTCCTCATCTTAGATAGTTGGCAAGCCTTTTCTCCTGACCGTTACTTTCCCATGTCTTCTCCCATTTCTTCTCATTGTTCTGATCATTTTCTATTTATTCTCCACCCATCACTGCCATAAGCGCTGATTCCTATGCAGTACCTCTGTCTCCCTTGCTGGGTGGCTTTTCATTGGAAGCCCTTGCTTACAAGAGAGAAAAAAGTTTATGGTCTTCCAGAGACGACGGTGCCATTAAATTGCAAGCTGAGACTACCCGCTTGGTTATTTGGGGCTCCTCCTGCCACAGGATGTACTGGCTACTCACTAAGGAGAAATTTGGTTGTTCATTCACAAAATAGTCGATGGAAAACTGTTGTCCTCAGGACTCAGATCCTGCAGGAATAAAGGTTTGGGTTACCCCAGCCAATGCTGACCATGAGTAAAGAGAACATGGAGTGGGTGGTAGAAGAAGGGACTTGTGATTATCAGCTTTGACCTCAAGACTCGTATAGACGTGGGTACATAACTTTTGCTAATTGATTTTTTTCTTGTATTCTCCCAGTTTCCTGCTACCCTATATGAAGTTCTGAAGGCAATTATTATTACAACTTAGGTCCTTCTCAGAATATAATTGAATTGGGCGCCTGGTAGGCTCAGTCGGTTAAGCATCAGCCTTCGGCTTAGGTCATGATCCCAGGGTCCTGGGTTCCAGCTCTGCCTTGGACTCCCTGCTCCCTTCTCCCTCTGCTTCTGCTGTTCCCCCTGCTTGTGCACTCGTGCACGCTCTATCTGTCAATAAATAAATAAATAAATAAAATCTTAAAAAAAAAAAAAAGAATATAACTGAATTGACATTACCCTGTGACTGACAGTAACTCAAGGTGTTTCTCACAGTGTTTGTCTTACTCTGCGGATCAGAGTATTTCCATCTGAGGGAAGAGCAAAATGGATGCTAAGAGGCAAAACTTGTGGGCTTTTCTGGTCAACCTCCATTTGTGCCTGATTGTCTTTCCCCACATCTATTCTCTCTCTGTCCTACCCCAGGACTCTGATCCCTGTGGACTACACCACCCAGGGGCTGCCAGCAGTGTGAAGTACAGGCAAGAGATACAAAAGCAGGAGGGGAGAGGTTGGGATGTTTCTCCACCACTCCTTCTCTGCTTAAGTGCTATAGACTTTTGGCAGTAAATACACTTCGTTTTTTATAGGTGGTCCTCTTCTCCAACACTTTCTTCCTCTTGACCCTGTTTCTAGGTCAGGTTCTATGGGAAATAGACTGATACTCTGCCTGTAGGAGGTTTCCTGGGGAGTGCTCTTGGGGTTACTACTTGGGGTGGGAAAAAGAAGGACACAGGATTGGGCAGAGTGAGTTGGGATGGCCCTGTGGTTAGTTGTCTTGACTTGGAGCAAATGGGCTAGACCTTTATATCTCTGTGTAGATTAGTCATTGATGCAGTTGCTGGGGGAGGGCATGTCTTCAGTGAGGAGGCTCCTTTTAGTGGGGGACAAGTTCCCAAGAGGGATTTGGCTAATGCCTGTTGGCCACTTGCTTTCCCAACTGCTGGTGGATGAGTTCAGTCCTGGAGGGGGATTGAGGTGGTGCTCCCCTTACTCCCTTCAGACTGAAGGGTCCTAATGGCTTCCCACTATTGCTGGGCTCTGGGTATCCCAGCATCTATTGTTGGCACTCTTAATTTACTCACACACTGTGCATTGTCTCTTTGTTAAATTTTCTTAATTGATCTGAGTTGATTTGTTTCCTTTCCAGACTCTAATATAGATAGTAATTTAGAAATCACATAGATACATAAATACAAATTCTCATATGTTCAAGAAGAAATAAAGTATCCTATAATAGGGAGACCTGATCTGGCTGGGGAGGCGAGGACAGGTTTTGTCAAGGAAGTGACATTTTAATCGAAATCTGAAGGCACATGATGTGATGAGCACTGGGTGTTACATGCAACTGATGAATTATTGAACACTCCATCTGAAACTAATGATGTCCTATGTATTGGCTAATTGAATTTCAGTTAAAAAAATGAGAAAAAAAATCTGAAGGGGGAGCCAAATTAACTATGAAGAAGAACATGTGAGCAGGGTGGGGGGGAGAGGAGGTGAGAGAGGGTGGAGGGAAAGAGAGAGACAGAGACAGAGACAGAGAATGTTCTAACTAAAGAAACCAGTCTGTCGGGCAGGAAATAAGGCTGGAGAAAGACAAGGAAAGCATGCTCTGGCTTTATGGCCCTTATTAAGGATAATCCTAAAGATAATGAAAAAGCTTTGAAAGTTGTTGAGCTGAGGAGGGACACAATCAGATTTGCATTTGAAGATCTCTCTGGCTAATCCAAGACCAGTGTAATTTTTCATTTGGGGAAAATTACCACTTACCTGCCTGTGTCTGTTAAAAGCAGAAAAAACTTTTTGGTTTCTAGAAGTCTCTAGACTAGCTAGACAGAAGTTGCTATCACTTGGCAAATCCTACATATGAACTAGAGTAGTTTATGGACAGAATGCTACATGCCTGGGTGCCTGCTGTATCTTTTCCACACCATGATAATTTGTTGCTTCCCCCCATCTCCCACCTGCTGGGTAAGATAATACTGACAATATATCAGCCATTAGACTTTTAATAAGACAACAATTTGTACCACATATCAAAGAGTTAGGGGGGTGCACCTGGCGGGCTCAGTCCATGGAGCCTGTTGCAAAGCTTGATCTTGGGGTTGTGGGGTGTAGAGATTACCTTAAAAAATAAAATCTTAAAAAAAAAAGTTGGAAAATACTGTATACTCTATCAGAACTTCTTATGTTACTTTCCACTCGTTTTTGGAGTCCTTACAAAATATACAAACTTCTACAACTTTGGTCTTAGAATTGATTTAATAAGATTTCTCTTTATTCTCTCTGCAGGTCTGTTAATGAAAAAACATAACTGGGGATTGTTAGTCATGATTCCACATTCTGATGCGGCCTAGGACCTCAGGGCTCTTTTCTTGGTTTCTCATTTCTTGATGACTAGTGAGACTAACAGAGGCCCCCGGCCGAGCCCAATCCTTTGCTGAATGTTCAGAGTGAGGAAGAGGTGATAGCCACATAGGAATGTTGTGACAGCCCAGAACACTAGCATCGCAGTGTTTCTATCCCATTATCCTTCCTTGGCACCCATTTGCCTTACTTCCCCGGAAAGGTCCAGAACCAGGACCTGGGAGTAATGTGCCATTTATTTTTTGCCTTTAATAATTTGGGCATGAAGATTCTCTTCATCTAAATAATTAACCTTAAAGTCTGTTTCTGTTGGGTTGGTGTTATTGATTGAATTTTGTCCCTTTAAAAAATATGTTGAAGTCTTAACTCCCAGTACCTCAGAATGTGACCTTATTTGGAAGAACAATATTGGCATGATAATTGATCTTAAATTAAGATGGAGTTTGGGGCACCTGGGAGGCTCAGTCAGTCGAGTGTCTGTCTTTGGCTCAGTTCATGATCCCAGGACCCTAGGATCAAGCCCCGCATTGGGCTCCCTGCTCAGTAGAGAGCCTGCTTCTTCCTCTTCCTCTGTCCCCCACCTCCACTTGTGCTTCCTCTTGCTTTGCTCTTTAATAAATAAATACAAATATTTAAAAAAAAAGAAGATGGAATTTTACTGGAGTAGGGTGGGCCCTTAATCTGTTAAGACTGGCATCCTTATAAGAGGAGAGATACTGAGCAGAGACAGATGGGAAGAATGTGGCCATGTGAAATTGGAGGCAAAGATCAGAATGATACATCTGCCTATAATCCAAGGAACACCAAAGCTTGTTGGTAAATACCAGAAACCAGAGGAGGCAAGGAAGGATTCTCTTTTGACAGTTTTCAGAGGGAACAGGGCTCTGCTGACATCTTTATTTCTAGCTTCTAGAACAGTGTGACAGAAAATTTCTGTTGTTGTAAGCCACCTGGTTTGTGGTAATATGTTATGGTAGCCTGAAGAAACTTAGATAGTTAGCTTCAGTTTTTTTTCTAAGCCCCTGAGGTGAAGCCCTACATCTATTATCCTTTAAAGTTTGAGTCATATTAGGTAAAATTTACCGAATACTATAGGAAAAAATTTATTGAGCATTACAGAAAATATTTTGTTTTAGGGTGCCTAGGTGGCTCAGTTGGTTAAGTTTCTGACTCTTGATTTCAGCTCAGGTCATGATCTCAGGGTCATGGGGCTGTGCCCCACATGGAGCTCTGTGCTAGGCATGGAGCCTGCTTAAGACTGTCCCTCTCCCTCCCCCTTTGCCCCTCCCCTCCCTCACAACCTCTCCCTTAAAAACCCCTCCTTCACACTCTCTCCCTAAAAAAAAAAAAAAGAAAATACTGTTTCAAATGGAATGAGGACTTTATTTCTATTAAAGGTAGACTTTAATTTTTACCGTTTGGACAATTATCAAGAATCCATCAACTTGGGGTACCTGGGTGGCTCAGTCAGTTGAGCATCTGCCTTTGGCTCAGGTCCTGATCTCCTGGTCCTGGGATCAAGCTCCCTGTCCAGCTCCCCTGCTCAGCAGGGCATCTGTTTCTCTCTCTCTCTCCCTCCCTCTGTTCTCCCCACTGCTCATTCTCTCTGTCAGATAAATAAATAATTAAAAAAAAGAATCCATCAACAATGCAGTTTGCTTTTTCCTCATTAAGAACATTTTTTAATTTTTAAATTTAATTTATTAATAAACTAATTAATTCTTAGTTTCAGAGGTAGGAACATTTCTTTTTTAAATTCACACAATCATAAGTCATTGATCGATCTCTGAAATTTTAAATTTGGTGCCCCCTTTCTAGTCATCACACTCTTGCCTATTTTTCTCTCAACTCCTTTGCAGACACTGAACATTCTCTTGGGCCCTCCCCGTATTTTATGTGAAACTCCCCTGTTGTATTTAGGCATTTTACTTACTTTTGTCTACCACACTCTTTACCACACACTCTGTAGTCAGCCTTTTTTTTTTTTTTTAAATATCTTATTTATTTGTTTGACAGCGATCACAAGTAGGCAGAGAGGCAGAGAGAGAGAGAAGGAAGCAGGCTCCCCACCAAGCAGAGAGCCCGACACGGGGCTCCATCCCAGGACCCCGAGATCACGACCTGAGCCAAAGGCAGAGGCTTTAACCCACTGAGCCACCCAGGCGCCCCTGTAGCCAGCCTTTTAATGATGACTCTCACCATTACCTGGACTCCCACCCCGTCCAGCTGATATTCACACTGTGTTGTTCTGCAGCGGGGGGATATCTCTGTTCTGGGGTTCTAGAGTGCAGAGGGTAGGTCTGTGTAAATGGGGCTCACTCCTTACCCAAGCTGTCCAACTTCACTGAACCTTCATTCAGTAGTTCCTTTATTCACCACTTGTTGAGTTGCTAAGAAACTCCTCACCACTGCCTATTTCTTAGATCCACTCCAACATGATTTTTTCTCTCCTTACTGAGACCTAGGCCATGTGGCAACTTCACATGTATTCTCATCCTTCCGTATTCATCTCATTCTCTCCGGAATCTTCAATCCTTGGATCACTTATTACTTCCTCACCTCATAAATTCCTATGTATTCAACTGTAACAGTTGTAACTGTAACAGTTGTAACTGTAACTAATAGTTTAAGCTAGTGCTTCTCAAACTGTAAAATACATCTGAATCACCTAGGGAGCTTGTTAAAATACAGATTTTCATTTTGGTTTGGACTGGGCCCTAAGAGTCTGTATTTCTTTTTTTTTTTTTTTTTTTAAAAGATTTTATTTATTTATTTGTCAGAAAGAGAGAGAGAGAGAGCACGCGAGCACTGGCAGATGGAGGCAGAGGGAGAAGCAGGCTCCCTGCCGAGCAAGGAGCCCGATGTGGGACTCGATCCCAGGACGCTAAGGATCATGACCTGAGCCGCAGGCAGCTGCTCAACCAACTGAGCCACCCAGGTGTCCCGAGAGTCTGTATTTCTTACAAACTCCTGGGTGATGGTAATGCTCACGATTCCCAGACCATAGGGATTTACACCTTGTGTGCATATGGAGTCATCCTTATGGGGTAAGCTCAGTATTTGCAAGATGCCTTTGATTCCCCTGGTCTGCCCCTCATGGTGTCAAGATCCTGCTGTAGCTCCACACATCCCATCCTCACTTGAGTTCATCCAAAGGCAACAGGTGCGGGTCTGACTGGAGATGAGAATGAGAGAGCCTTTCTCCTCCCCTCCTCCTCTTCTCAGGGAGGTAAATATTTGTTGAAAGTCTCCCAATTCACTTTACAATTCATTGGCTTGGAACTGGGTCACACCTGACTGACCACTGTCAAAACAATGGGATAGATGAATTATGATTTATGTCAAGAGGCTGGACATACTGGTAAACAAGTTAAGTCCTGTCAGAAAGAGGGAGGATGGCCCAATAGGGCAGGCAGTTTTAGTGTTATCTGGTTTTCAAATATCATCTTGAAGCGAAAAATACTTTTTTAATAATATGGCTTCATCTAGCCAGTTTTTGAACTTCTTTTTAGGCAGTTTTCTCTGTGACTGTTCTAGTTCTATCATATGTATATCCTCTCTATCCATATGCCTGAAGTTTGGCTTTTGTCCCCACCGTCATAAAGCACTTGCTCTTGGGGAGGTTGCCAGAAACCCCTTCCTTGCTCAACTCCATCTGCCACTGGTGGCCACCTTTCCACTCTTAAGCCCCTCTGCTCTTGGAATTGGTGAGTCACCACTCAGATTTCCTCCTTACTCCACGCCTCCCCTTTCCTTCAATGTTCCCTTCTCCTTCTCCTGCCCCCTGGCTGGGGACTTGCCCTCACTTGGACCTTAGCTCTCTGTTCGGCATTCCTTATATTCATCTGTTAGCTCTTGGGACACTGATTCTCATGACTGTGTCACCTCTCTGGCACCCAATTCCCATGTGAATTCCACCCTCAGATCTTTCCCTGCCCATCATACTTCTAACTGCATGTCACACCAAACATCTTCTCTCCCAGACTGCTTTCTATTCCCATTTCCCTTTAGTAGGTGGCATTAAATTCCTCTCCAGATAAATTAGCATAATGTTTTGTTCTGTTTTATTATTTCATGGGATGTTCAACGGTAAGTTGTGACTGATGCACCAGGAAATGACGTACCGGATACCAAAATCAGTTGTGATTCCCACTAAAATGTGGAGATTTCAAAGTAACTGGTCGAGGGCTGGTTAGATTCTCATTCATGCAGAGGGTTCAAGAGTGAGGTGACTGAAGAATGGTAGGGGGAGGGGCTTGAGGAGATTTTATTTGCATAGAGTTGCACTGGGAATTCTATCTTCATGCTCTGCCTCTCACCCCACCCCCGACTGTGGGCAAGAGCACTGGCATCTTATATGAAGCCCAGTGAGGAGGGCTTCCCCAGGACCTCTTGGAACTTGGCACAGACAGTGGGTAGTTGCCAGACTTCCACCTGAGGAAGGCATCCTATGGCAGCAGAGTAGAGGGCTATGCCTGGGATGAGGGTGATTATTCTACCTTTTAACCATGAG
Organism: Martes martes; assembly: GCF_963455335.1. Taxonomy (NCBI): domain Eukaryota; kingdom Metazoa; phylum Chordata; class Mammalia; order Carnivora; family Mustelidae; genus Martes; species Martes martes. The sequence goes on from NC_137893.1 coordinate 63,016,019, forward strand.
CTTTCTAAAGGTGTGTGGACTTCAGAGACCACATGTAGAGTCCACAGTAGGGAGTCATTTTAAAAGAGATTCTGCCTGAAAGGTCTCACTGGAGGGTTGATAGAACCCCAAGAGTAAGATCTGTGTCAGTGGACTGAAGGAAAACACAGACGGAGGTAGAATAAGTAGTTCGAGAGAATTCATTGCCTATATCTCAGGAATTATGGTCAGACATTCCCAGTATGGGACCAAAAAGTGTTCATGGAAACTTCAGCTTCAAATATCTGGCAGTCCCAGAGGGTGTGATGCCCTTTTGTCAGAGTGCTGGTCAAAGTACAAACTTCCGGACCCCTCCACTTCTCCCTCTCCATATTATTGTTAGCAAGTTGGCCAGGATGGGGTGAGATGGAGCAGGAGAAAAGCCCCTTGCCCTGACTTCTGCCCCAAGAAATTCTTTGTAGGGAAAGGGGGCAAGATTTTAATTACTGAATGGAGAACACGTCTTATCTTTTAGAGTAACAGTACTGTTTTCTATTACCGGAGAGAACAAGATAGTTGTGGAACGCCTTCAGTTGTCATTCAGTTGAAGAGGAAGAACTGTCCTCCTTGAATGGGAGAGTAGGCAACAAAACTTAAGTTATGGGTACTCCATGAATCCTATTTATTTAGCATTCTGGTTACACAAAGTTTCAGTTCAGCTTCTGGAGCACTGAAATCATTTGACCAAACAATTCTATTCATGTTGCCCCAGGATTACAAATTTACAAACATGTCTTTGGCTCCTCTTATATTAGTTTATGTGGTGAAACTATTTCTTTTCAGACTAAGAAACAGTCTCAAGGGATGAGGATGAATGCATCAAGAATAATGCTTAGCCACAAAAGACTGTTGAAGTGCTAAGTAAATGTTATGCATTACAGACAACATGTAGCTAGACTATAGAAAGACCTAATACATCTTGATTTTAAAAAAGGGCAATAATCCAATTGAAAAATGGGCAAAGGATCTGAACAGCCACTTCTCCAGACACAGTTCTCTTCTTCCGAAGAAGATAAACAAGTGGCCAATAAGCACATGAAAGATGCTCAAAATCATTAGCTCTCAGGGAAATGTAAATCAGAACCACAACAATATACTACTTCACAACCATTAGGGTGGCTATAATAGAAAAGACAGATAGTGACAAGTATTGGTCAGGATGTGGAGAAAGTGGAACCCTCAGACACTGCTGGTGGGAACGTAAAATGGTGCAGCTGCTTTGGAAACCAGTCTGGCAGTTCTACAAAAAGTTAAACATAGTCACCATATGATGCAGCAACTCTAGTCCTAAGTGTATATTCAACAGAACTGAAAACATATCCTCACAAAAACTTATACATGAATGTTCACAGTGGCAGTATTCACAATGGACGAAAAATGGAAACCTAAATGTCCACCAGTGGATGAATGAATCAACAAAATGTGATATCCATACAATGGAATCCATTCATAAAAAAGAATTAAAGTTCTGATATATGGTACAACATGGATGAAACTTAAGAACATATGCTAAGTAAAAGAGGACAAACACAATGTGGCACAATATTACATGATTTCCTTTATATAAAATGTCTAGAAGAGGCAGATACACAGAAGCAAAGATGAGTCATTACTAAAGAGAACTGTTCGGGGTGGTGGGGATGATGAGGGGGTGATTAAAATGTTCTAAATCTGATTGTGGTGATGTTTACATAACTATGAATATATTTTAAAAATACTGAGTTGGGACAACTGGGTGTCTCAGTTGGTTAGGTGTCTGTCCTCAGCTCTGTTCTGTCATGATCTCAGAGTCCTAGGACTGAGTGCTGCATTGGGCTGTGTGCTCAGTGGGGAGCCTGCTCTCCCTGCTTGTGCTGTTAAATAAATTTTAAAAAAATCTTAAAAAAAAAAAAAAACTTGAGTTGTATACTTTAAATAGGTGAATTGTATGGTATGTAAATTTGAAATGTTATTTGTGGTCTGTCGGACTGGGAGCCTCATGATGGCAGGGACAGAGCCTAAGGCATCTCTAGCCAATGCCTCAACAAATACTTCCTGAGGAGACAGCACATTTGTATACTGTACCTCACATTTATATAGTGCTTCATAAATTTCCACGCATTTTTTTTTCACTGAGAGCAGCAGTCCCTTTGTGTCTCATAACAACTCCAAAGGTGGTCAGAGTGGGTGATTATGAGACTGTTATTCGCCCATATTAAGAAAAATGATCTGCTGTACAACAGGGGAAAGATCTCAAAACATTTCTGCTACTAAATTTTATCTCAAGATGCCGTCTCTCAGGCCTGTTTGTCTTGCATTTCTCGTGTCTCCCAGAGAGAAGAATGCACTTTGTGGTACACTCAGCACAGCTCTGATAGACTGATTCCCAAACTGCAACCCAACAGCAAGCAATTCCGGTCACTAGTGGGGCCGGAACCAAAGAACCGAGATTCCTTTTTTGAGCACAGTGATGAGACCAGCAGGATTTTAGCTTTGGGATTTTGGACTCGGTCTTCTCAAAAACTTCTAACCATAAGGTTTGAGTCAGTGTCCCACAGCCATCATGTCAATAGCAGTTAATTTATAAGCACATTCCAGGCTTAATTCAGGTTTCTCGGTTCTGATCCCCTCTTCCACTCCCCATTCCTCCCACCCCCATGCTTGAGAGAATGAACTCAAATTGCGCACATTTCAGCCAGAACCTTTCCAGTTGTAGAGTAGAAGTCACCTTGCTATGCAAAACTCAGAAAAGAAGTCCTGAATGGTTTTATCCAATTGGGACGCGGACTCCTAGTCGCCTACAGAACCCCCTGGCCACTGTGCGATTTCACGATGTCCTCCTTTAGGTCCACTCAAGTGGCCAGAAGCCTTGGCCGACTTCCAGGGTGGGGCTGGGAGACCCTCAGAGGCCTCGGGGCGTTCCCTGCGCGGCGGGGCGTGCTCCACTCCCGGCTGCCGTGGCAGAAGCGCAGGTGAGCAGCCCAGCGGGGTTCGCCGCGCAGTCCCCGGCGCCTCCGCCTCCGCGGCGCCCGCGCTGCGCTCCACCCCTCTCCGCGCCGGGCCCCGGGGGCGGGCGAGGGCTCGGCGCAAACACCCGTGGGCTTTGGAGGGAAGTGGGGTGGCGGCGTGGGAGCCCCAAAACTGCTTGGCTCTGGCGGCCGCGGCCCGCAGCGCGGAGACTCGGGGCCGCCACCTCCCCTCAGGCGCTGGGCGCGGCGGCCGCGAGAGCCGCAGGTGGTTCCCCAGGCCGGCCCTTTTCTCCTCCCCCTTTCCTTTCTTTCGCCTCCCCTCCCTCTCGCCCGGTGTCGGCGGCACTTCCCCCGCTTCCTCCTCCCTCTCCAATCGGGAGGGAGGGAAGGAGCCGCCGGCTCTTTCCTGCCTCCCTGCAAACTTGAGCGGGACTCCCGTCTCCACTCGCCACCGCGGCCACCGCGGCCACCGCGCCCCGCGCCCGGGAGCTGCTCCTCGAACTTCCTCTCGGCGCGCGGCCGGGCACCCCGGCGGTAGGAGGACTCCTCTGGGCGCCAGGCAGCCGCGGCTCCGACCCTCCGGACCCTTTCCCCGCGGCTGCACGGTCTCTTTTGCCTCGCCGCCCTACCGCCCGCCCGCCCGCCCGTCAGTCGGTCCGTCCTTCCTGCCCGCCTTGCCTCCGCCCCGCGGCAGGAGCCACCAGGCTGCCCCGCGGCGCACCGCCGCTGCCCGGACTTTCCTTTGTGTTGGATGCGCACTCGCGCCCCGCGCCGACGAGGGGCGGACTGAGGGCTGCGCTCGCCCCGGGCGGCCCGCCGCGCCGCCAGCCCGCGTCCCGACTCCGCCGCCCCCCGCCATGCCCTTCCACCAGAGGACAGTGGAGCCCGCGCGGCTGCGCCGGCCCGAAGCGGCCGGGGCCGCGGGCGCGCCGCTCTTCCGCTCACTGGAGCAGGTCAGCTCGCACGCCCTGGTCTGCCTGCTGGCGCAGCTCGCCGACCTGTCGCGCTGCGCGGGGGACATCTTCGGCGAGCTCGAGGGCCAGGCGGCGGCGCTGGGCCGCCGCACCGCCGCGCTGCACCGCCGCCTCGACGCCTTGCACGCCGCCGCCGCGCGCCTCGACCACCGCCGAGTGAAAATCCGTGAGTGGCCGGCGGGCCGGGGGAGGGGAACGAGGCGGGGAGGTGCCGGGCCAGCTGCTCCCTCCCGCCCCCTGGCGGTCTCTCGGGCCGCGGCGCGGAGCCCCGGACCCCCAGCACCCCAGCACCCCGTTAGCGTCTGCTTCTCGGGTGGGCACGGCCTGACCCGGGACGGGGCTGCGGCGCAGGTGGCAGGAGGAGCGGCGCTCTTCGGCTCTCGGATTCCGGGAGGTTCTTGGCCGCTTTGGGACGAGTGGGCGCGTGTTGTGAGAATTGGGCTGGCCCGTCCCACTGTCAGGTCCATCTCTGTGTGGGAGGCTGAGAGGAGACCCGGGGGCGCTGTACACAGAGGAGGAGCCAAGGTCGTGGGAAAGGGTCAGGGGAAGGTAGTCTGTTGGAGAAGCCAGGGTACGATATAGATATGGATATAGATGATTACAGTTCTTGAGACTCCGGCAGGATCTGTAAAAATCTCTGGGGATCTCAGAGAGCTTTGGGGCTGCTTGTCACCTTTCGGCACCGCGTAAGGCGCTCTTACCTGCAAACAAAAGTATGTAGAATTTTAGTTAGTGTGTGTGTGTGTATATATATATATATATATGTGTGAGTGCGTGCGCGCGCGCGCGTGTGCTATTTTATTTACCCCCGCCCCGTTCTTTGTGATTCACAGGACCTTGACCTTGAGCTCAGACTTTCAGTCCCATTCATCTTTGTCTGACCTAGTCCAACCCTGAAAATCAAGTCTGTGTCCTGACGTACTGATCTCTCCAGCACCCATTTCATTTCAGCAGCTTAACGAGCTCCAGTGAATGAAGTAACTGGAATTTCCTGCTGGCCCAAAGCAGGGAAACTTTCCGTATGATGCTTGTGTGGTTTCTCCCCGTTTTAGTACATGGACTTGGTCATAATTCTAAGTGTAAAGAATAAATTGGAGATGGTTGATGGATTGCAGGGTGTGAGGGGAGGTGTTGGTGAACACACGCCTAGATTTCCGCAGCTCTGAATGAAATACTGTCTCTCTTACAATCACTTCCTATACAGTCTCAAATGGCTGGTTTGCCATTTTTTTCTCTTGCTAGAAAAACTTAGCTATATTTTCCTTACCTTAAAATCGGAAGTGTTCAAGTTTTCAGTACGTTAATCTGGTGAGATTACTTGCGTCTTTCTCCATGTTGTGAAGTTATCATGTGATGATTTTACAGTTTACATCTGTTTCATTGTGTTGTCAACAGGTCCTGGTAAGTTGTGGACAGTTCCCAACTGGGGAGGGCTTACTCCCCTCCCACCAAAAAATGAGAGGGGGAAAAAATCAAGGTGGTCTCATAAAGTTGTTGGACAGAATATATCTACTGACTGTGAATAATTACCTTGTGCGTCAGGATATACTGTCTTAGTGGAATGTCATAGCCCTCTTGGTGATGCCTCGTTGCGTCTATGTTTTTTTTTTTTTTTTTAATGTGGAGTGAGTATGTGGGTGAACGAGAATTTCACCCTTGAGAAATGACGTGATGAGGCAGATCCGGCTGGTAGGTGAACTGATCTCTTGTGGGAGTTAAAAAAGGAGTTGGCCTGAAGGTCAAGAACTCCTTCTGTTACTAGTTTTGTTTTGCATTTAAGCATTACTTTTTTTTTCTCTGTATACATACGCACCAAATTAATGTCCAAAGCCAAAACTGCGCAAATGTCCTAAATTAACTAAAATCGACTGATATAACTCTTTTTAAAACTTTTCACAAGTTTGTTTGAACCTTAAATAGCTTTGATTTTATACCAGAAAACCTGGCTCATCATTTTTTTTTATGATTGAGAAAGAAGGCTTTTATTGAATATAATTATGTGTGAGAGTAGAAGCGCACATACAGAGAAGGAAGCCAAACTGTAAACACATTAGTTTTTGTGGTTTTTCACCTTCATGCACTTAATGTTTTTATTGTCAAAAAGCAATGAAACACCTGTGCATTCATTTTACTTAGCTTCTATTAGGATTTAAGAAAAAAACAACTGCCTCAAACTTTGTTCCTGAGGGAAAGCTACATTTTGAAATCCTTTTGGTACCTTTGTAGGCAGGCCTTCTGAGTAACATAATCCATAAGAATGGACACGTAGATTTTTAGACTTGGAGTTGACTGAGAAGGCCATCTACTTCATTACCTTAGCGAGAGAGGAAATTGAGTCCTAGACAGTTGAAGTGATTATGTGGTGGGCTCCTGGCACAGCCAGGCCATCTCATCGGCTCACCTGCTTGTCCCACTCGGTATATGCTTTACTTTTAGGATCACATGGGACATAGGAACAGAGCTTAGGTACATTCCACAAATAGCCCAAAGGATAACTATGACTGTTAATTTCATTTGTCTTGTCAGATAAACCTTTTAATGAGTCTCCCAAGGAGCAAGTAGCAGAACAGAACAGTTTACCAGAAGCCGACTACAGCAGGAGATGATGCGTATTTCCTTGCCTGATGCATTGCTACTGTAATAAAGGGTGTGAGTGGAGCTGTTTTAAAAAACGTATAGACTTTATCTTTGTAATAGAGAAACATTTTAGATCTGTGGGCAGTGATTCTAAGACATATTTCATCAAGTTTGCCATTCCTCAAAATCTCGTAGGTTGATAGTTATCCAGCGTAACTTTTTGTAATAGGTTGGGGAGAAGGTACCTTACTTTTTCTCCTACTTATTTTTTTTATTTTTTAAATTTTTAAAAATTTTAAAATGTAAGTTTGATTAATTAACATAGATTATATTATTAGTTTCAGAGGTAGAATTTAGTGATTCATCAGTCTTATAGAACACCCAGTGTTCATTACATCATGTGCCCTCCTTAATGTCCATCATCCAGTTATCCCAGCCCCCTACCCCTCTCCCCTCTAACAACCCTCAGTTTGTTTCCTATGATTAAGAGTCCTTTATGGTTTGTCTCCCTCTCTGATTTCATCTTTATTTTTCTTTCCCTTCCACTTTGTTCTTGTGTTTGTTTCTTAAATTTCACAAATGAGTGAGTTCATATGATACTTGTCTTTCTCTGATTGACTATTCTGCTTAGCTTAATACCCTCTAGTTCCATCCACATTGTTGCAAATGGCAAGATTTCATTTTTTTGATGGCTGAGTAGTATTCCATTGTGTGTATGTGTGTGTGTGTTTGTATATCATCTTCTTTATCCATTCATCTGTCGATGGACATCTGGGTTCTTTCCATAGTTTGGCTATTGTGGACATTGCTGCTATAAACATTCGAGTGCACGTGCCCCTTCGGGTCACTACATTTGTATCTTCGGGGTAAATAGTGCAATTGTTGGGTCTCTCCTGCTTATCCTGAAAGACTCCCCAATGCTTTCCCGACATCCCCAGGTTGGAAGGAGTCCTTCTATAGCATCTGTTATGGGCGTCCAGTGTATCTATCACCACATTGACCAGCATGGGCACAAATTGTATATTCACTTCTACTCCCCTCTGCTAGATAGCAAGGTGATTGAGGTCTAGGATGGCTGTGTCTTTATTTTTCCAAAGCTCTGAACCGTGCCTAGAATGGGATAACTCAGTAGATATTTGAACTGAACCAGTGTTTGGTTTCTTAGTGCTCAGTGTCTGGAAGAGTAACTACAAAAGTCTTCTGGAGGGACTGTAATACTGACTGCTACAAACTATGTGAACAAGACAATAGCATTAAAAACAAATGAAACAGTAAACTTTCTACCTTTTTAAGGTTTTGTGCTGAACCACTATTATGCTATTTTCTCTAAAAGTCAGACTTCATTAATTTTGCTGTAAGTGCTTATTGAAAGGAGTAACAGTAGCTAGAAATGTGGATAGTTATTTTTCAGCCCTGTAAACAATCAAATTTTTCTATGCAGAAATCAATAGACACTGAACTTAATAGCCTCTTTCATTATTAAGCCCCATGTGATTTTAATCCTTTTATAATTAATCACACTACACTTGTGGAGTGCTTTTATGACTGAGAAAATGTTTTTCATATTTGTTATTTAACTGGAAATTTTGTGAGGTAAGAAGGTCAGTTTGCATTTATATCCATTTCATAGACAAAGAAATGGAAGTTCTGGAACTAGTAGGTATATGTTAGATCAACATGGATTTCTGATTTCTTCACCTTAACAGTATTTCCTGGGTGAATATGAAATGTAATTGTGGAATACGGAAGAGGAAAAAAGATGCTTGTTGGCTTTTCTTCTTATAGGTCCAGAGAAGCAGAAGGTTTTTCCCCCCTTAGTTTGTAGAAATGTTCCAAGTTCAGGGAGCTTTGCTGTGTTGCACAAGGGCAGCGGGCCCCGTTCGCATCTAGTGTGTGAACTCCCACGGAGTTGGTGTGGTTCTCAGCCTGGTGAGATTTTTGTGATGGCCTTGATAGCATACAGTTTTTATGGGAGAGATGAATGGTGTTGCAGATAGTTGGCGGACGGGAAGACTGGATAGACACCATCTTTGCATAAACAAGTTACGAGCTTCTGTGGTGTCTGTGTTGGGCAGATGCTATAGCCTGAAACTGTCTGGATGCTGCTCTAGGTGTCTCACTGCCATGTCCTACATCCCAACAGACTGCCCCTTAACCCGACAAGAGGGCTGGTTTTCCTGATGTCAGAATATCTTTGCTTCTTCCTCAGAATGAACCTTTTATGCAAGGTGCTTGTCAGAGTTCTAAGGACAGAGAGTGGAGGCTTCACCGCACTTCTAAGAACAGGGAGTATGGTGGTTTTTGTACCTGCCTGCCCACCTGCTGGTAAAATGTTTGTATTGCTGGTGAAATTGACTTAAGACTTGCTTTCATTGAAACATACTACTTGCTAGGGAGGGTGTTGGTATAGGAATGTGGTCTCCACCCACCCTTAATCCCTGGAGGGCCCCTAAATGTATTGACAGAAACTGAGGGGAGCTAAGCAGCCAGATTGCACCTCAGGTTAAGGAGGCTCTATGAGGTGAGGCAGTGTTTTCTGTACTTGCCTGACAATGAGAATTGTCTAGCACTCTTGTGGGAGTTACAGATTTCCAGAGACTTCCAAAGCCCTACTGAGCCAGAGCCTCCAGTATGTTTAACAGATGCTGCTGTGTACTTGGAGGACTCGAGAACTGAAATAGGAAAGTTAATTGAGAGTTGGAAGACTCGATTCTGGCTTCATCTCTGTGGTTCTCTATTGCAGGTCTTGAGCCATTTACTCAGCACCTGTAGGCCTCAGTTTCCTTATCTGTAAAATAGAGACTTTGTCTGAAATAACCTTTACCGGCCTTTGCAGTTTTGGCATTTTGTGATTCTAACGAGGGATTGCTATTTGATAGTACTGCAGATGACCTTGCAAATAGGACTTTGATCAGTAAAACCTCTCTGATTCTTTTTTTTTTTTTTTTAGATTTTATTTATTTATTTGGCAGAGAGAGAAATCACAAGTAGACAGAGAGAGAGGAAGGGATGCAGGCTCCCCGCTGAGCAGAGAGCCTGATGCGGGGCTCGATCCCAGGACTCTGAGACCATGACCCGAGCCCGAGGCAGAGGCTTAATCCACTGAGCCACTCAGGCGCCCCTCCCTCTCTGATTCTTAAGAGTAGGGATTTTTTTTTTTTTTAAGAGTAGGGATTTAAAGAGTTTTTTTGTGTGTCTGAAATAAACTCTTCTTGACTATAGGGACTCTTTCAAATCATGGTTCACTCACATGGAGGGCATGGAGCTTCATGTCTTGAGGGGATGGGGGCTCATAGCTTCCTCCTCATCTTTAAAAAATGCTGACTATCATTATGGAAAGAGAATTCTTGTTTAAATGCATTTGCCATATGTCAGATTTCTAAAAGAGAGGTTTTGTTCTGTTTTGTTTTAAATTATGAAGGTGTACTGTTTAAGCCAAAACATCAATTTATTCCTTGACTCTTGGGCGTAATACAATTATCTGGTTCAAAAAGCTACCTTCATTTATGTTGGAATGTTATTCTAGCAATAATTTAATATTCCTCTATATTAGAGGAAAAGCCAATATTAAAATTTCATCTGTGTGTATTGTTTTAGGATTTAGGATTGGGACTAAATGGGACTAAATGAAAAAGATTTTAAAAATGAGAGAGAAATAGTTGAGATATTTAGTATTTTGCAACAAAATTCAGAAAATGATGCAGTGTTTTCCTCTGGCTATTATCTTAAAAAAATCAAGTTTTGGGGTGCCCGGATGGCTCAGTGGGTTAGGCCTCTGCCTTCAGCTTGGGTCATGATCTCCGGCCCTGGGATCGAGCCCTGCATTGGGCTCTCTGCTCAGCGGGGAGCCTGCTTCCTCCTCTCTCTCTGCCAGCCTCTCTGACTACTTGTGATACCTCTGTCAAATAAATAAATAAATAAATCTTTTAAAAAAATCAAGTTTTAAGTATAAGATAAAATGATTTATACTTAACTGGGCACCTGGTGATTTTTAAAACCATTTAATTACGTTTCTCCTCAAATTGGCTTTTATTCTGGGTTGAATTATTTCTGCAGGATTTGCAGTTCAAAAGCAAGAGGCTGGTGCTGTTGGCATTCTTATCTTCACACATTACCTTTGTGGTCTGCGCTTCTCAAAACACGCACCTTAACAGTGCCTTGGACAAATGTAGCAGAATAGTTGGAGCTTTGGTTTCTGCATGTGGACTCTTGTGAGCCAAGGCCCTGGAGGTGCCAGCCCCAGTCCCTTTCCTTGTGGATTAAATGACATGTCTGTGAAAACATTTAGCACCCCTCAAACAATGACATTACTGATACCAGTATCTATGCAGTGGCAGTAGTGCAATTCCAATTTCTGGCATCGGGGTGACTTTTTGGCGCCTGAGAATGCCAACAGCGGCTGTTGGAACATTTGCTATTGGCTGGACTCTTGAATACAGGAGTATCCCCTTATCCGCGGGCCAGGGTGGGGGGTGGGCGGCATTCTAGGACCTATGGTGGATGCCTGAAGCCATGGATGGTGCCAAACCCTTTGTATACGATGTTTGTTCCTGACACAGTATTAGGCTGCTTTGAGCTTCTGAAGATGGGTCCGAAGGGGGACCGTCTGCTTCTGAACCGTGGTCGCTGGGAGTAACTGAGACCATGGAAAGCTGAACTGCGGGTCAGGGGGTCGGCTGTAGGTCCAACAGCTCTACAAGGTGGATACTGTTATTCTTTCTCTCTTTGACGGGTGACGCAGTTAAGGCACACATAGTCACTTACCCATGTCCCCAGCTAGTAAGGAATGGAGCTGGGGTCTGAACTAAGGCAGGCTTGTCTCCAGAGCCCAGCCTAACCATTCTGCGGTGCTGTCTCTCTTGAAATGATGACATTGTGTACTGGGTGAGGAAAACCGACCCCAAGAAGATGGGGCAAAAGCCTGTCACATAGCTGAGGGAGACAACTCCTGGCTTTCCAGCTTTTCCTTCCCTTTTTGTTTTGAAACCTCTCAAACTGCTAGTGGATAGCCAAGAAATCTGAGACCTGATCTAAAGGACTTCGCACGGTGCTTGGTGCATCGCTAACATGTATTTAACATTTCCTGTTGTTGTGTGGGAGACTGAGAAGGCCGAGTTAGCGTCTGTGTGCACATCGATGTCCACGTTATTACCGGGTGGCCCAGTCGGTGTGGGCCGCTCTGCTGAAGCCTGCACGGTGAAAACTGACCAAGTTAGAGGGGAGCTGTGTTGGCGAGAAACATAATTTGAAAACCAGGAAGTTCAGCCCAGGGATTTTAAAGTATATGTGGTTCTTGACAGCAGCATTCAAGGGCTGTTTTTTCTCTTTTCTTCATAGGCGGTGGGGGTTGGGGCTTGGGAGAGCAAGCCCACCTCTTGGGGCCTTTATGTATATGTCTTCTTTTTCAGAGCCCTGGTCACCCCCATTTCTTCCTATCGGAGGAACTGCATACCTGGCTCAGCTCCCACTTTCGTTTCCTAGACGTAAAAGCTCCCCCTTTTACCTCAGTTGCACAGGAGGCTCCTGAGCCTCTGTCTGCACCCTACTCCTGTCTGATTTCACGTTCCCACTCTGACCTTGAGAGGCCCAGCTCAGACCTCCACTCTCCCTGGGCATCTTGGAACTCAGAGCCCATGTTAGCACTGTTTCATTCATCTCGTGTTCCCCACACTTTCTGAATCATCAGATACACCAGGGGCTTGTTTAAAAACGGATTCCCGGAGATCCTGGAGATTTTGAGTCATCCAGTCTGGGCTGAGGCCAGGAACACGCCCCGCTAACAAGAACCCCCAGGTGATTCTGATTAACCCAGTTTTGGAAATACCAGTCTCTGTTGTGTGTTAGGAATCTGGTCCATGCTGGGTGACAGGATTTTCTTCCATTCATGAAATGTATTTTGGGTTTTTCTGCTAGTGCTAAGTTGTGAGGATTACAAGATGAATACTTTACAGTTTCATATGGATGATCAGATATATAAATAAATATTAAGGAATAAAGTTAACCATCATTTGTAACATTATTTCTGTAAGAAAATCTATTCTGAATTCTGAATTGCCCATTTCAATTGGATTTTTAGAAAATCTCTAACTTAGAAGACCAGCCTGTAAGCATGTGGGACAGTGGCTCTTCCTCACATACAGAATACTGATTTTAAATGTTCAGAGCATATTTTGCTTACAAACTGTATTCTGAGAAAGAAGTATAAACCTTCTAGAATACAAGTTCTTTTCCTTGTGTGTTGGTGGATTTTTCTTTTCTTAGTAATGCTTTATTTTGACTTACTCTTCTGATTCGTTTTACAAGAAACGTCCACGTAGAAAAGTAACATCTTGCTTTGGGAGGACAGGCGACTGTTTCAGGTTTTTCCTGCAGGGATGTCCTCTGTTACACTTTCCCCTTTTCCCTGTTCCTTTTCAGATTAAAAGCTGGTAAAGATGTTATCAGTAATATGTAGGGGACTGTGTGGTAACGGGCTGGTTTAAATTGTAGTAACACATGGTAAAATAGAATGGGGGCTTTCTACATGATAATATTAGCCATCTGATAAAGTGTTCTGAGAACCGAGAGACCACCATGTGTAGCAGAGGAAATTGAATTAAGCAGATGCTATGCTGTGCAGAAATCAAATTATGCCCGATTCTCCTGGCATCTGAGAGCTACTGCTGAGGAGGACTGTGGTTTCCCAGCTCGTGGTCTGGCTGCTGCCGCCACCACTGAGGCAAAGGCACTGTCCCCCTCTGTCAGGATTTTCCAGTCGTACTCATTAGCTGGCTCCTGGCATGACAGGCCCAGAAGATGCAGGTGGCGAGACGCAACAGCCAGTATTCTTTACCTCTACATCAGACGAGGGACAGGGTTGCTGGAAAATCATGATGCAGCCCGGTCATCTTAGCCTAAATTTTCATTTAGTTTTTTGAGCAGACCATACATTTACCTTGTTGGAAAAAACGGATACAGAAAACCATGCAGTGAAGTCTCAGTTCTTCTGCCCCCTCTCTGCTTTGTCATCCCTTCCCACTAGAATAATCGCTTTTATTCATTTTTCCCTGTTCTTCCAGAGTTTCTTTATGCAAGTATGAAAAATAATTATTTCATGTTATTTTCCTTCCATTTACCATACGCATAATTTTGGGATTATCCAGTTGCTGCTCTTTGTTTGTATACATAATCCAAAGTGATTATTTTAATTATTTTTTCTGTGTCTTGTAGCCAGTTTCTATTTGTGAAATTGTACTACTTTTTTTTTTTTAAAGAGTTTATTCTTTATTTTGAGAGAGAGAGTGCACGTGCACAAAAGCACGGGGAGGGGCCGAGGGGGAAGGAGAATCTGAAGAGGACTCTGAGCCTAGTAGAGCCAGGTGAATCTCATGACCCAGATCACCACCAGAGCAGAAACCAAGACTCAGAACCTCAGCCGACTGAGCCATCCAGGCCCCCAAATTGCAGTTCTTTTTTGTCAGAAAAATGCAGTTGATTTCGTAAAAATAAGATTAATTAACATTGAAATGTACTGTTAATTTTAGCTCTTTCTTGTTTTTTTGTATTGCTAATGCTTTGATTTTAGGTATATTTTAAATAGGAGCTTCTCAAGAGATGATTAATCTTTTCCTGTATTAAGAAAGACAAAGGGGGCGCCTGGGTGGCTCAGTCGATTAAGCGTCTGCCTTCAGCTCAGTCATGGTCCCGGAGTCCCAGAAGAGAGCCTTGCATCAGGCTCCCTGCTCAGGGGGGAGGTCCGAGTCTCCCTCTGCCCCTCACCCCACATGTGCTCTCTCTCTGTCTCTCTCTCCCTCTCTCTCAAATAAATAAAATCTTAAAAAAAAAAAAAAGAAAGAAAGAAAAAGGGAGGAGGCTTCTGTTAAATGTCTGTAACAACACAGTATAGGTTGAGTTATTTAAAGTGGGCATTTTCTGCCTTCTCGCTGGATATCCTGCATGCCGAATGTGAATTACTTCCTGGCTTGGGAGGGGACTACTACCAAGATAGAGCTGCATTTGAATTTCTGTGTGGAATGTTTTACTCTGACATAGTGATTTCATTTGCTAAATAAATGCATTTGGTCATGAAGCCGGCTTTGGATTTTGATTTCACTGGGTTGGTTCTAACTACCTTGCCTGTAGAGGCCAGTAGAGAGTAACATTGTCAGACATGTGATGCAAGCAACTATGGTCATTTGAATTATTTTTTTCCCATTTGTTAACCTGCTTAAGACCAGAGGTTTGTACTGAATTAGCATAGGAATTGAGTAATTAAGGCATTATTTATGAATGTAACCTCAAAAATGTAACACATCCTACCATGTAGTTTTGTGTAAATAAAAGTACATTAAAAAGCTTTAACTCGGGGCACCTGAGTGGCTTAGTTAAGCATCTGCCTTCGGCTCAGGTCATGATTCGAGTCATGGAATCAAGCCCCACATTGGGTTTCCTGCTAGGTTGGAAGCCTGCTTCTTCCTCTTCCACTCCCCTGCTTGTGTTCCCTCTCTCGCTGTGTCTCTCTCTGTCAAATAAATAAATAAAAATCTTAAAAAAAAAAAAAATGCCTTTAACTCCTATGGGGCTCCTGGGTGGCATAGTCAGTTAAGCGCTGACTCTTGGTTTAGGCTCAGGTCATGATCTCAGGGTTGTGGGATCCAGCCCTATGTGGGGCTCCGTGTGGAGTGTCCTAAGTTCCTTTCTCTCCTCCTTCTGCCCTTTCCTGTCACATGTTCTCTTTCTCTTTCTCTCTCTCTCTCTCTCAAATTAATAAATCAATCTTAAAAAAAAAACCAACTTTAACTCTTAGAAGTAAGTCATAAAATAGTTCTGATTTATAATATGAATGTATATCATAAAGTCCAAACCTTTAAAATGCAGAATATACAGAGAAGTATCACAGCCCAGAGAGTGTGATATTTTTTTTTTTGCTTATATATCTGTATGAGCTCATATATCTGTATGAATCTGTATGAATGGCTCTATAGCAACAGATAACATTTTTTTTAATAGAACATAGGGCGTCACTTTCTATAAATAATTTTGTGTCCTGATTTTTTAAAACTTAGGTTATATTGTGAGAATTTCTCCCAGGTCATAGACAACCAGAGACTGTTTTAAAGAGGAGAGGCATCAGGAGGCATGTTTCTGAAGATCTTTTACTTCGCACTGGCTCCCCAGTGAACTCCTTTTGATGTTCTCTGGAGTCTGTTTACACAAGAGTCATCATGTGGACAGAAGTTTGTTATCTTCTGGGGCTTCCTAGGGTTTCTTCTCTGTGTTATTTGGGAACCTTTAAATTGCACTCACGAGGTAGCGTTTAGGGAAAGATGTGCCGGAATTCTGTCAGTCCAGTAGATCGCTAAGTCTTTGTCATTATCCCCTTTCTGGACAAATTCAGATTTTTTATGCTGTTTGCTGACCTACAATGACAGTTCTCTCTATCTTTACAGTGAATAGATCATTGAGTCAAAAGATGGTTGTATTCCTTTCCTTATTGGTTCTTTAGTTGAGTAGTGTGCCTGTTTGCTAATAAATTATGTTGCCTTTTTTTTTTTTTTAAGAGAAGTTACATCTCTTTTTCCTCTAAAAAAAAATAAACAAACACTTCCCTTCACCCTCCACAAAATGTCAGTCAGACATCTGTCTCTGGATTCCTCACCTCAGCTAGTGCCTTCTATTGCAACATACGGGGTCTGTTTAGGTTTAACTCAACAAGTTTTCAAAACAAAGGTCTGTCGCCTCTTGCTGTGAACTTTTAGCTCTCATTTTGTGGGAAGATGAGGATGAAGCTTGCTCCTTTTATTCTAAACGTTGGTGGTTTAATTGGAAAATTAATAGTCTATAGAAACATTGAGGGACTGGGCAAACTCACCCATGATAATGGTCACAGGGATTGAAGGCATGAAAGAGGGTGGGGGAAATGTCTTTCAGTGCCATTAGTATATTTTACATGATCTTAATATATTGCTTGCAAATTGCAAGGTCTGCTCAATAAAAATAATTCATATTAACATTTATGGGATCATAGTTATAGCTAACATTTATAGGATACTTACTATGTGCCAGTTTCATTTAATCCTCATAAAAAACTGTATGAGAGACATAGTACCAGCCCCATTTTATTGATTTTACTGAGTGGCTACAGAGAGGTCGAGTAATTTGCCCAAGGTCACACAACTGGTAAGTGGTAGAGACAAAATGCGGTATACGTGAGTTCTGGGTTTAACACTTTATTTGAAGAATTGTAATTATTTTTTGGTGAATTTTTAAGTTCATGTTAATGTTGAAAAATTTGAGTTTGGCTAGGAATTTTTTTTTCTATTTGGTATTTTCTATTTTGTTCTAGTTATTTTAAATCATTGTGCACAGTGGCATGATGTGTGGAGGTGAATTAGTAGTGCCTGTGATAGTGCTGTTGTGAACTCGTAGAAAATTAATCAAGTTTATTTGATTCTTTGAGCTGCACTGATGAAAGGTACTTTAGTCTCTAGTATAAAGTCCTTTTGTTAATGCTTTTCCTCATTCTGGCTTCTTTTCCTTTTCCAGACGTTCGTGAGCAGTGTCAGAAGACAGGTGATGTAGGAACAAAATTCAATTTCTAGCTTATTTTTATTTGATATGTTAGGGGAAACTTCTCTTTCCCTGCTCTCCCCAAGATTTCTGTCTTTAAATGCTGTGACGCTGTAACGCATGCTCTCAAGCCTGTACCTCAAGGATGTCACTTAGTTTCCTTGTTAGTGATGGAGGATAGGAGGAGAAGCTGTGAAGAGAGTAGCTGGCCTTTCCTCAGCTCTTGAGAACATTTACCTTTGTTGCCGGAAAATACCTGCAGTTAAGTGGTACTTGCTGGTGTCACCAGCCAAGAACTTAACTTAAATCAGCAGTTCTCAAAGCGTGATGTCATCATCAGCGTCTCTGAGGAATTTGCTAGAAATGCAGACTCTGGGCCCCACACCAGACCTCCTCCATCAGAATCTGTGGGGATAGGTGCAGCAGTCTGTGTGTAAGAGCCCTCCAGGTGATTCCGATGCTAAGTTTGAGAACCACCATCTGCAGAGCCCGAGGGGTGAATGTGCTTAGAGACCTATCGCCTTTGCTGGGCTGTGGGCCATGAGTAGGGCTGCCAAAGCTCGGTTCCCAGAGGCTTCTTTAGATGCTGGACCATATGGTCCAGGACAGTATGAGTTTATGAACTAATGCTTCATTACCGTACAACAATGAGAGTCTTGCTTTAAGAGTCTTTGAATCCCTGCCAATTTGTGCTTTAGAAGCCCATTGCTAGTGGGCCTTCACCATTTGGAGATTCGTGACCTGGCCCTGTGCTTGTTTGTCTTCCTCAGGGCTGAGGGCAGCCTCTCTGATTTCCCTCTCCCTAGGAACTTTAAACAACACCCAGAGAGCAGAGGGGTGACTCACCACAATCACAGGGTAGGGACGTACTTTTCTAAACAAAATCTGAGGAGAGAAGATTGTTCTCCCTAAATACTGCTTATATAAAACCCCCATTTTGATATTTCAGTGTCTCCTAGAAGACGTAACTAGGAAAACTTTAGGCAGACGTGGGAAATTGTACCTGCGGATGGGACATACACGTTTGAACAAACATGAGAAGAATATGCAAGCATGAACGTACTGAGTGTTTGGTGTGCTGTTGCTGGTAGTGGAATCCTATTTGGCTTTCCCTGATATAATTCAGCTTTTCAATTTATGTAACCTGCTGGTAAAGTAGCTGTTAGTACAGTATAATCCACTGTAATTTGGAGAAGTGAGAGATAATTGAAGCAGTTTGATAAAAGGCAGCAGAACAGGGTAGTTAAGAGATAAGGTTTACTGACTGTGTGATCCTCAGCAAATTGCATAACCTCTCTGTGCTTAAGATTTCTTCCTCTGTAAAATCGGCACTGTACTAATGGTTGTGCAGATAAAATGACATATTCAGAACAGTGCCTGGCCCATAACAAACAATAAATATTAGCTGATAGATACTTCGGACTGGCCTTTGTTATTTTTTAAAACTATTTTTACTTATTTTTTCCCAAGTGTATTTTTAAAATCTAAACATAAATAAAGCCAAGACGTTGGAATAAAGGATTGGACTTAATTATTCGATTTAACTCTTAAAATTTCCTAATGACTGTGCTTGTGTTCTGGTTGAGTTTTCTAGATAGCTGATGGCTAGGTTTGATAATTGGACAGAATGTGGGAGGTGAGATCATTGTTCTGGACATCTCAGTAATTCAGTTCTGGAAGTCTAGAATATTGGAGTAAGTTTATTCAGCATGTTCTCTAAAAATGGTGTTTTGGTTACATTTCTGATATGAGTTTGTTTTGATGTTATTTTCCTCTTTTCCAATTGAGATCAGATAAACTCAAGTCAGGGGTTTTGGTTTGTTGAGTTCCAATGAGTTGGTTTTATTACACATGTAATCTCTAACTTAGAAACTTGTCAAGTTACAAAAGTTAATTTGTAAGTTGTTTTAAACTTACAAATACATTTCCTCTTATAAACCTTGTTTCCAAAGCATGACCAGGCACAGGGCAGTCCTCCCAAAGCCTGTTTGTCCTGAGTATAGATACACAGACCTGCAGTGCTGCATGCCCTAATCATCATGGAAGAATTTTCTACCGCAAAATGGATTGTAAGTGACGGCCAGGATACGTAAGATCACGTTTTGCCGTCCTCCCGACCCCTTCCCTAAGCTCTGTGACTCTGGCTTCATCTATAACATAAATGATTTAGATCAGGCCTCCAGATTCCTTTGTAGGGGGAAGTGGACTTCATGGTTTCATTAAAGCAAGATATGTGAGTATGAAGCTTGGGAAGCAGGGGATAAGAGCGTTTCCAGGAGTGTGGTGCATGAGACTGAGCACTTCAGACCCTGTGCCCAACCAGAATGTTGGCTGGGACATTCATTCCAGGTAACAGCTCCAGGCCAGCGGAGTGAAGGTGAACCACCTGGGAATTCATGTGGGGCAATTGGCCCAGAGTATTTATATGCAGAGTATTTATATCTGTAAGTAAGAAGCTACTTGTTTTGCCTCTTTTACTTTTTTTCTAGGACTATTAAAATGGATAAAGGTGAGTAGTTTTATCAGTTTGAAAAGCCCACTTAATTTTTTTTTCTTTTACTTACCTCTGTTTTATATGGGCATGCATTTACATTTGATTTCTGTTCAAAGATTGTGTTTTGTTTTGTTTTGAAGCAAACAGCATACAAAGCATTAAAGATCCTTTCCACCTCCCCTGTGCATTCTCTGTAAAAGGATCTGAATTGTTTCTAGAATCCAGCAAGCTTTTGGTAAAGTATATGTTTTTAATTCATGTTGAACACATAAAGAAAAGACAGACTTGAGCTTGTAAAAAATTATTCTTGTCAAGTCCCATGTAGCTTCACATGTCAAAAAGGACATGAAAATGCTTTCCCCAAGCGGCCATGTCTTAACAGTTTATGTCCTTCAGGGAGTTCCTTGGAAGGAATTAAATTCTGGGAGGTCACATTTTTCTTTCAAGTTCGATTTCCAAAGTGAAAATGAACTTCTGTTTTTTAACTTGAACTTTGAAAAACATTCAATGAAGAGCTTTGAGAACTGTGCGATGATTGTGTTCCATGGAAGTGGGCTTCCCCATCTCTGTAGCCAGAAATGAGTCTTGACAGTTTTCTTTGTAGCTGTAAAAATGAAGAGAGAAAGGAAAGAAGAGGTAAAAAGTGCTGAGTCTGGGAAACTGTTCTAGTTACTTAAATCTTAGCTACATAAGTGTCTGTTTATATTAATGGAGCAGGACCAAATAACAATAGTCTTTTTTTTTCCAGTTAAATATTTCTCCACTGGGAAATCACTTTGCAAATTCCTTAGGCTTTCTCATTGAAAACATATGAATAGCTAAAATTTAATATTTAGCATAATTAAGAAATAGTTTTACTGTTTTCCAATCATAGTAGCTTATGAACTTTTTTCTTGATTATTTGGGCTAATGGAGAATAGGGAATAGGGAAAATGTAGAAATACTTTTACTGTGCTATCTCCTTTATGTTTTGAGAGTCATATGGAGTACTTTAGGTTGATCCATGGTCATTTTTTTTTTTTTTTTTTTTTTTTTAAGAAAGAATTAGATAGTGTTCTGAATCATCTATTGTGTCTTTTTTGGTCAGTTTCTCCCCACTCCCCCCCATTTCGTGTTAGAAATAGACCTTTCACCTCTCAGGTGGCATTGTGGATCTAGACCAAGCTGAAATATCCTTTTCATATTTGGTGGTTTTTAGTTTCCTGGTTAGAGATAATAATTAAATACTTTAATTTTTAAGTTTTATTGTCGAGTGGTGGATGGTCAGAAGTATAACTGCGAGGGGAAAGAAAAATCCTAAAAGGAAGGAGTGATAAAATTCTTCATTGACTAATAGTCACTGCATTCGAAAGGTAATATATTATCCTGAGCATTCACTAAGATGTCACCGCTATGGGACAATTAAACCACCTGCTTTGACTTTTCCCTAATGGCTGTAGAGGATTTATGGTGATTGATTTCATACCATATACCTTTCCCTTGATGATGAGCTGGCTTCATGGCCATGTAAATGAGCAGTGTAGGCTGGCTAGAGTGGAAAACCTCTGGACGTGGAGAGTCATTTAATATTTTTAGCTGATTTTTAAAAAATTTACTTCTGTATCTTTAAATGTCATTCTGGCTTGGCTATTTCACGTTTTTGTAGTCTTAGATATTATCTGTTCAAGGTGAAAATTTAGCTCCTTTTGCTTCCCTCCATCTGACCCCTGCCATACATGCCTTACCTTGTCGTCCCACATCCCGCTCCACCCCACCTCCCCGGCCCCGGGACACTTCTATTGTAGTTTGGTTTAGTTCAGCATTCAGTGTTGACAATGTTATGACAGCATACACTGTTCAGAGCAGAGCCATGTCATCAAACATGATTACTTTTCCTTTATTGTGCACCTTCTGTTTCCCCTGGCATTAATACTGGCCCCTTTTGGTGTGTGTGTGTGTTTCTGTGTTTGTTATTATCTTATCTTCAGACTCTACCCTATCCATATCTTCTTTTTACCTTAAAAATTCTATCCATTTCTTCTTTTGAATAAGCTTTTCTCCCAGAGCTTTCTGATGTAATCTGATGTAGGATGATTCTTCTTTGTGACTGGTACCTGTCACTATGTTCTCCTTCACTATCATTCTGGAGATTTCTTCTCTTTTTTGATGTGTGTCTCCTCTAACACATTCTTCTTGGTTTGGTCCTTCATTTTGGTGGAGCTCTATTTATGGTAGTGTCCTAAGAAATACTGTAGAACACACAAATTTTTTGCTTGTGTATCTTCTCATTTCTTTGATAGTTTTGCTGGTTAAGGAGTTGTAGGGTAAAAATTTTGCTTTTTCTATTTTGAAGAGTTTGCTCTTTCAGTTCCTTTGGTCTTTAACTTTTCTAATGTTGGTGTTGAGAAGGTCGAGACATTCCGATTCCTCATCCTTTGTGTGTAACTTCCTTTTCCTCTCTGAAAGATTTACAGTCAGTTCTTTAATTCCAGTATTCCAAAATCTCAGGGATGTCCTTTGGGGTGTGTGTGTGTGTGTGTGTGTGTGTTTGAAGCTGTTAGCTTTCCAGCGACCATGTGGAAAGAAGGCCAGGTATCTCTGCATTTAGAATGTCTCTGTTTACTTATCCCTCTGCTTTTGGTAGGTTCTCAGGTGTGCCTTGTATTCTCAAGCCAGAAACCCTCTGTT
The DNA here is from genome assembly GCF_963455335.1 of Martes martes. Lineage (NCBI taxonomy): Eukaryota > Metazoa > Chordata > Mammalia > Carnivora > Mustelidae > Martes > Martes martes. The sequence continues at coordinate 63,038,245 of NC_137893.1, forward strand.
TTAACCTCTTTTGGGAATTAACCTCCAGTCTTCTGCTGGGGTGTGTGAGGGGCGATCACGGGTGACTTGGAGTAGGATGAGGGACGTAGGGTTCATAATTGCATAAGCAATTTTCAGCCGATCCTTATTTTAACTGTTACCCCTTTCCAAGAAAATAAGTTGACTTCTGCTTCCAGAAGTACTTGTCATGACCCATTCTAAGCTTTGAGAACTCTGCAGTGTAAAGTGACTAGGTTAATTTTCCTCCAAGCTGGTTTAGGATTGGCTTTATTAAATCTCCAGTTAAATACTGCTTAACTTGTTTCCTATTCCAGCTTCCAGAATTTTTCTCAGTACCTCTTCCATTCTCTCCATCTCCTTAAAACAATTCCTTTGTTGTTGTTTTAGTGGGGCTTTGAGAGGGATCTAGATTTGATGCTTGTGTTCATTTCACCGCTGCGCCCCCCCCCTTCCCCCCACATCTAGAGCCATGGATGCTTTTTTTGTGTATGTTTGTCTTCTCAAACGGAATACCTTTCCCTCCCCCTTCTCTGTTCTGTTGGGGTTACCATCATTCTTCTCGCTATCAGACCAGACCATAAGGGTCAGCTTTGACTTTTCATTTCCCTTCTTTCCTCCATCACATAGAGAAGCAGTGAGCAATTTCTCTCTGAACAAGGTCTTCCTTATTCCGTAGTATGAGTCATGAGGCCATCACATTCATGGGAATCACCATAAAAGTATCAGAGTAGACAGGGGCTTAACGGCTTGCCCTAGTGAGGACCTTCCATTCTTAATTGGAGAGTCCTTTCTGCTCCCAGGAGAGGAGGGATAAGAGCTGGGTCTTCAGGGTGTTTTTCTTCAGGGTAGGTGATGTCTTCTGGGTTGAGTGGGCGCTCTCCATGAAGGACTGATAGGAGAAAAAAAGGCCATTTTTGGGGGCAGTTTTATCATGTCATCACCAAGACCAGAGAACCACTCACAGCATTTCTGACACCAGCTGTGTGGGTATTCCCCTTTCATTAAGTAATTCTGACACAAACTACCTGGAGCTAGTGGAGACCTCACAGGCTAAAGGCTCAGTCCCATAAGACTGTCCCCCTCTTCGGATGCCAGCTACAAGTCCCAAGTTGTCAACCATATTTCTGACCAACTTGCTATAAATTGCGAATTCTCATGACCCTTTCCTCCAGTTTGATGATTTGCTGTAAACTCACAGAATTCAAGGCAATGCTTACTTAATGTGTATTGGTTTATTATAAAGGATAAAGAAAGGACATAGATGAAGAGCCACACATGGAGAGCACAGCAGCTTCTGTCCCCGTGGGGTTGTGGTGTACTACCCTCCTGGCGCATGGGTGGGTTCACCAACCAGAAGCTCTCCAAACTGCATCTTTTAAGGTTCTTAATGAAGGTTCCATCACATTGGCATAGCTGATTAAATCATTGGCATTGTTGGTTGAGCTCAATCATTCCCCCCTACCCCATGTCTTCCCCTGAGGTTGGGTGGGAGTGAGAGTGGGGAGAGAGAGCGGCTAAAAGTTCTAACCCTCTAATCATGTGGTTGGTAACCAGCCCCTATCGCCTAGGGTCACCTGATGAATGTAAATTCAGGTATAGTTGAAAGGGGCTTGCTGTGAATAACAAAGATCATCCTATCTTCTCTGCCACTCAGAAAATTCCAAGGAACCGAGACCACATACATATATATTATACTTACCAGCTCTTATCATTTTGGGGCCACATCATTTAAGTGGTCTTTAAGAATTTCCCCTCTTCCATCATTCCTTGGTTTGTCAGATCACCTTGCGCTTTCCTTCAAAATGAATGTTCCTGAAATAGTCATCCTTATAATTTTTTTTATTGAAGTCTAGTTGACAACAGTTAATGGCAATGTTATATTAGTTTCAGGTGTACGGCATAGTGATTTGAGATTTGTGTACATTATGAAATGCTTACTGTAAGTCTAGTTACTATCTGTGACCATATGAAGTTATTATAATATTATTGGTTATATTCCCTATGCTGCATATTACATCCCTGTAATTTATTTATTTTATAACTTAATTCTCTTCCCTTCTGTGTTTATGAGGATTTCTGTTTTGTTTTGTTTGTTGTTTGTTTTGTTTTTCAAGTTCCACACATATATCTTGAGGTTGTCTTTCTCTGACTTAGCATAATGCCCACTAGGGGCCATCCCTGTTGTTTCAAAGAGCAGTTTCATTCTTTATGGCTGAATAATATTCCATTGTATATGCATACCACATGTATTCATTCATCTGTTAATGGACACTTAGTTGCTTGCATATCTTGGCTATTGCAAATAATGCTAATGTGAACACAGGAGTGCATACATCTTTTCAAATTAATATTTTCCTTTTCTTTGGGTTAAATACCCAGAAGTGGATCTGCTGTACCATATGATATTTCTATCTTTAATTTTTTGAGGAACTTCCATATTGCTAAAACAGTCCTTATGTCACTTCTTTGGTGAAGACTCATTGCCTATGAATTAGTATAAAGTCTTGACCTACAGGGTGCTTTCTAATCTGATGTATGACTTCCCACGATCCAACAGATGGGAGTTTCAGTTTCCTTTGCTGGCTGTATGACCTGGCCATCAGTTCTGGTTTCCTCTTTTGTAGCATGGAAGGATTGTAATGTCCAGCTTCCAAAGTTGGATGGTGCTCAAATGAGATAAATATTTTATAAACGAGAGAGCCAGAGGGAGTATGAGTGGGGGGAAGGGCAAAGGGAGAAGGAAAGCAGACTCCGCGCTGACTGCAGAGCCTGACATGGGGCTCTATCCCAGGACTCTGCAATCATGGGCTGAGCCAAAGTCAGATGCTTAACCAACTGAGCCAGCCAGGCGTCCCTAAACATTCTTTATGTGCACATACAAATATACAGACAGAGCAAGATCCAAATGTAGTATCAGCAGATAATTACATTTGAAAGAGTGTTGGAATTTTGAAGATAATCTCCTTCTAGTGTATGACACTTAGATACTTGGGAAAGTTATGTCACCTCTCCAAGGCAATTTCATTTGATATGTAGGTGAATGAAATTACATGATCTCTAGAATCCAAAGTAAAAGAAAGGGTGTTTTTTGTTTTTGTATTTTTGGGGATTTGTATAAAAATTACTAAGTAGCTGCACAAATTGTGGTAGTCTGAACTGACATTCAGATAGAATGAATTGAATTTCTGGTGACTTCATTATATAGTATGACTTTGGTCATTGAATGCAGTCAACATTTTTCTCTATTTGGGTTAATAAAAGGGAATTTTATTTTCCTTGGAGTTCTGCTTAAAGTTGAGACTGTCAATGCTGGTTTAATATTTGGCATATATGTCCCTTATAAATGATTCTTCCTGAGTGGTCCTAAGTTTTTCACACAGTCCACAAGAAAGATAGTATAATTTTTTTTTCTGATTTCAGAGGAAGAATAAAGGATTGACTGCTAAAACTGTAGAACTGTAAAAGTATTGAACTTTCTTCATAGTCCTCATTCTCAGATATCTACTGTTGACAATCAGTGTAAAACAGGTTTTGAAAGCCATGGATGTTTTCCAGTTGCCAGTACCTCATTTGATAGTTCCCCTTCTAAATGAATGTTAATGACTATATAGAAAGGATATGAAAGTAAAGATAATGAATTAAGTAAGGATATATTCCTTGAGCAGGCAATTAAAGAGTCTAAAATTCTTTCTGGTAGTTGTTTTGCATTTGACTGATTTGGGATTTGGTGAGTGAATGAAATTGTAGAAGAGACTGAAAACATTGTGGTTGACCAAACATTGACATTTTATCCTGCCTTTCCCCCTATTCTTTAGAATACTGTCTCGAGTATATGCATTTCCATTCAGTCCTTTCAAAGAGAAATTATGTTGTGTTGAGTGATGGTCATACTTAACCTTCATTTTTTTCTATACAGCAGAACAGAGGCTTCACTTGGATGATTTTTTTTGCATTGTCTCAGGTTATGACATGACATGAAAATCTGAAATTTTAGTGTAGACTAGCATGCAGTTCTTCATGTTGAAGTTTTCTGTTATTTCACGCTGTCTTTTAACAATGCAAAAGTTCCTTCATTGTTTTTTTGATTCTTTCTTTCCTTTTACCTCATCTTGACCTGTTGCAGAAAGAAATAGTCTTTAATTTCAGTGAGAAGGACATTGTTGTATGGCTCAGTCAATAAAGCACGACACTCTTGATTTCGGGGTTCTGAAATTGAGCCCCATGTTGGGTGTAGAGATTGCTTGGAAATAAAATCTTAAAAAAAGAAAGAAAGAAAGAAAGAAAAATTAAAGTGTTAGGAAGTTAAGCCAGTGCAGAATCTGAGAATCTGAAAGGCCTCCTCTAACAGTAGGGTCAGTAGACGGAGGACTGAGAAATTTGGGAGACTGAAAAGGGAAGATGGAAAAATAGACAAAATTATAATGAAGGGCTGAAGAACTCCTAATTTTATTGCTATTATTTTTATTCTACTTTTCCGATGTGGTTTTTGTGATGGTTCATTTTATGTGTCAACTTGGCTAGGGAAGGGCACCCAGATTTTGATCAAACACCCATCTAGATATTGCTGCAGTGTATGAATAGTTTCCGAGGTAGAGTTCAGTGTTAATCAGTTTTATATAACACCCAGTGCTCATTACATCCCATGCCTTCCTTGATGCCCATCACCTAGTTATTCCATTTCCTTACACTCTCCCCTCCGGCAGCTCTCAGTTGGTTTCCTATGATTAAGAGTCTCTTATGGTTTGTTTCCTTCTCTGATTTCCTCTTGTTTTATTTTTCCCTCCCTTCGCCCATGCTCTTCTTTTTTGTTTCTTAAATTCCACATGAGTGAGATCATATGATAATTGTTTTTCTCAGATTGACTTATTTCACTTAACATAATACCCTCTAGTTCCATCCACGTCCTTGCAATATGACAAGATTTCATTGTTTTTTTTTTGATGGCTGAGTAGTATTCCATCATATATATGAACATCTGGTCTCTTTCCATAGTTTGGCCTTTGTGGACATTGCTGCTACAAACATTCGGGTGAGGACACCCCTTTGGATCACTGTAATTGTATCATCTTTGGGGTAAATACCTAGTAATTGCTAGGTAGGATTAGCTAGGATTAACATTTAAATCAGTAAACTTTGAGTAAAGCTAGTTACTCTCCATAATGTAGTTGAAGATCTCAACCTATCAGTTGAAGTTTTTAAGATTGAAAATACTGAGGTCCCCCAAGAAAGAGGATATTCTGCCTCCAGACTGCCTTTGGACTTGAGCTACAACATCAGCTCTTCCCTGGGTCTCTAGCCTACAAAGCTGTCCTGCATTTTTGGGCTTGCCAGCCCCCATAACTGAATGAGCCAGTTTTTTAAATATCTTTCTCTCTAGATGGATGGATACACACGTATGCCCACACACATATCCTATTGGTTTTGTTTCTCTGGTGAACCCTAATACAGGTTCAACATAACTAGAGTCAAGTTGTGTTTTCTATTTACTGAGTTTGTCTTTAGCATTTAACTCCATCTAGAGTTTTTGGGTCCTTTGACAGACAACTCTCCTCTTACCAGGCAGTTACCCGATTCTACCCTTGCTCAGTAAGTATCCTCTCTTGTGCCATTATATTATTATAATTGTTGGCATGTGTGCCCATTGCCCCCAAATGAATCTGGAGCTTCCTACAACCGAGGGTTTGCTCCTACTAGCTTGTGGGGCTTGGGTTGTCAGCTTAGGTGGCATGTAAGAATTTGTCAGTATGTGTCTACTGAGTGAAAGAGTTTAGCTCTTACCTAATACTAGAAAAAAGGTGAAAGAAGCACCAAAATGAAAAGGGTGACCAGTATGACCAGTAGAGGTTGCCAAGCATGTTGGCAGCATCTTCTGGATTGCTGCCTTGTCCTGGAGGGCAGGTATGAAATGTATTGTGGTTTGGATACTACAGTGAACCACTATCTGATCAGTATTTGTTTTAAAATTTGTCAAAATTTATTCAGGCATGGCTTCACCAGTCATTGACCAGTCAAGTCAAGTTAGACTTCAAAAATACTGCTTAGGGACGTTTTCAAGAAAACATGGAAGCATCAAGGAGGAAGAAGGAATGCTTGTCACCTCACTATTTACAGTTAACTATGAACATTTTTTAATATAGATCTACCTCAAATCTTAAATATGCTGAGACTTATGCAATGCTAGTATATCATATTTGCTGTTTGTTACTTTCCTTTTCAAGTAAATATGTCATCTTTTGTTTTTAACTATATTTTTAAAATCTTCATAGTATTCCATTATATGGAAGTATATATTAATATATATTAATCAGTTTCCTTACTATTAGACATTTGATCTCTCTCTCTCTCTCTTTTTTTTCTGTTTTCACCTTGGCCTCAGTGAACATACTTGCATCTTGGTGTACTTGGTTATCATTTCCTGAGTACACATCTTTCTGTACTTGGTTATTATTTCTATTATTTGTTAGAAGTAGAATCTCTGGATTGCACGTAGCCAACTTTGTTTTTACTTACTTATTTTTTTAAAAATTTATTTATTTTAATAATCTCTATACCCAATGTGAGGTAAAGCTCACAATCCTGAGATCAGGAGTCAGATGCTTTTCTGACTGAGCCAGCCGGGCGCCCCTAGCCAACTTTTTCTTTTCTTTTCTTTTTTTTTTGCCAACTTTATTTTCAAAGGAGATTTTTGCTATAAGTTAAATGCCCTTCAGAAATGTGTTATCAATATACATTAATTCCAGTGGTTTATGAGAGGTCCACGAAAAGTGCTCTTAAAACATGTACAGGTATGTAACAAATTGATTATTTTTTCTTCTAGGACATGTTGCTTTTTCTGAAGCCCTCGAATATTCTGCATTGGATCTTGTTCAACCTGTTAAGCCTATTAGTGATTCTACCACGATAAATTCGTAGTCATCATATATCCATGCTTGTTTGAACAAAATGCTCAAGCATCCAAAATATGAGTAGCCAGTCTTACAGCATTCATGAGTGACTCACTTGTTTGTCTAAAATGAGAGAGGTTGGGAGGAGGCGAGTCAAATGATTGAATCTTTTTAAAGGAACCATGGTATAGTATGTAAGACCTAAGGACTTGTCCCAACCCCAGTCCTTGTGGGAGAGAGTAGAGCACAATAAATCATGATGTGTTGTCACAAAATTCCAAACTATGATAAATTATACAACTATCAGTTGAAAATAATGGTTTTTCAAGGATCAGGACCATACATTTCAGTTGGGACCTTAATGTGTCTTTGGTAAGAAACATTAAAAGAGTAATAGTGCTTCCTCATGTTGACTTTTTTCTTGTACGGATTATAGTTAAACTGTGCTTGTTATATTGCTTAATGATGATCCAGGAACCTTTTAGAACTGAGAGGAGTCTATGAAAGTTACAGTACCTATTCTGGTTGTTTTTGTCGTTACAGTTATTGATGTTTATAAAGCCAAATTTATTTAACCTTTAGAGCTATCATTTATTTTAAGATCTTTTTTGAAAAAACAGGTTTATTCTGGGAATAAATGTGTTTCTCATTGAAATTCTTCAAGACTCTTTTTTCTTCTTAGATTTAATTCGTTCTCCATTGAGCTTGAGGATGTTCTAGAAACTTCAGATCTCTAGTCAGAACACGAAGACATGGTTTGGTAGGATCAGCCCTCCTGTTTCTTATTTCTGTTTATTGCTGTTAACTAATCTAATAAAAGGTAAATCTATAATATGAGAAATGAAATTTAAATGTTTCATGTTTAACCTTTTTTTTTTTTGTTAAGTCACATCAAACAATTATTGGAATTTTGAAAATGTGCAGATAAACATAAAGTGGTTCCCATGGTATCTATAAATTAAGGGGGCATATGGGACTGAATACATCTGGCTTTCTGTGTCTGTGGTCAGAGTTCTATATTTTTCTCTCCCGAGATTTCAAGGGAGGAGTAAGGAGACCTTTTATAAAGAACATTTCTGTGTAATCAAGTTTGTGAGTGTGATTCCTTAAGTATTCAAGTGGAAGTACTAAAACACACATTAGCCTGAAAGTTTCCTTGCTCAGACTCAACTTATAGATCATTGAAACCTTAGATGTTTCAGTATAGCCTAATTAAGAAGTAGAGGAAGCAAAAAATCTGAACAAATGTTTTAAAAACAGAGTACTGATCCTGGGTGTGCTCCTGCAGAAGGGGAATTATGTAGGTGTGGTTCCTGCTGCTGGTTGGAGTCAAACCTGCTAGGCTGAAACCATGGGCTCCTGTGTCTTCAGCTGTGTAGACTTTACAAAAAATGTATTTTGTATCAGCAAAGTAATGATGGGTATGTGAGGTGTTATGTGAGGGAAGGACATCATAGAAGTTACGTATTTTAGAAAGGGTGTGGTAGATGAAAATGCCTCTTGGTCTCTTAATTAGCTTTTAATGTTAGTTGCCTGACCTGACTTCAGATTATAATTCATTTATGGCAATAAGTCAAAATGTCATGAAATATTTTTACTAGTGTGTATCTTTGTGATTCCTGTGCTCTTAAATCTTCAATGAGCCAATTTTAGATTAGACCATCATCCTCTTAACTCCATAATTTGGCAGGAGATGCCCAGGATTATCTTGGCTCTTCTATGATTGTCGAGAAATAAAAAACCTCTGACACAGCTGCCCTTCAGAAATATCTTAATTTACTTATACTTTCACCAGTAGTCAGGAGAAGTAGTCAGAGAGTTGATTTTATAAGAGAATAGTTAAGAATTATAGTATCTCAAGTGTATCACGTATGTGCCAATTCCTGTTCTCTTGCCCTTTGCCAGTATGTGTAAATGTTGAGTACGTGTGTCAGACCTGTCTTGGCGTGAGTTCAGCTCAGGTGACTAGAGTGTAGGCATAATATGGATGAGGGAACAGGGGTACAACTGTAAATTTAAAGGAAGCAAAACATAATTAAAGTATTTTTCCTTCCTGTTAGCCCCAGGAAATCCTTTTGTCATTAAGGTGGATTTTGTCAAATCACTTAAAATTCTTTAATTCTAATTTAAAGTTAGAAGCTCTCAAACAGACCATAATAGGACTCAGTTATAGTGCCAAGGTTCAGTGTTTTTTTTATTTTTTATTTTTTAAAGATTTTATTTATTTATTTGACAGAGAGGGATCACAAGTAGGCAGAGAGGCAGGCAGAGAGAGAGAGGAAAGCAGGCTCCCTGCTGAACAGAGAGCCCGATGCGGGTTCGATCCCAGGACCCTGAGATCATAACCTGAGCCGAAGGCAGGGGCTTAACCCACTGAGCCACCCAGGTGCCCCCAAGCTTCAGTTTTAGGAGGGCTGTAGATGCAAAAGTTTTTGCCAAGATAGTTTTATGATTTCCTCATCAGATACTCTTAAATGATATATTCAGGAACCGTTTTGTTGTTGTTGTTGTTGTTGTTGTTTATTTGTTTTTTAACATTTCCAAACATTATATCTTAAAACTCCTATTTTGGGGACAGTTGTTCTCTCATTGAAATTATTTATAGATTTTTTTTCCTTATAGATTTAGTTCATTTTCCAGATAGTTCAGGGACATTCTAGAAACTTCCAACTTCTATACAGAAATTAAAGACATGCTTCATAGAGACAGGATGGCTCAGTCTTGGTGTTTTTTAATCTTTTTCTACTGCTATTAACAAAAGGCAATAAAAGGTAAATTCTTTTAGAATCCAAATCTGAGAAATGAAATTTAAATTTTCTCATGTTTTGATAATTTATAGTATTAAAACAAATTAAACATTGGTTTTGGTGCTGACGTTATGTTAGGGACTGTTATCTTCTAAAATGCTTGGGCATTGGTTTTTCTTGGGTAAAATGATTTTCTTTGGTCTCTTAATATGGAGTCTTTGGCCCTGAGCTTCTAATGTTATCCAAGGCAATGAAGATTTGCTTATAAAACTTTTCTAAAAATGTATTTGAGTTTCTTTTAAAAAATTATGGAATTGGGGACACCAGGGTGGCACAGTGGGTTGTGTCTGACTCTTGGTTTTGGCTTAGGTGGTGATCTCAGGGTCTTGAGATTGAGCCCCACCTCGGGCCACACTCAGTCTACTTAAAGCTGCCTCTGTCCCTGCCATGCACCCCCCTCCCCACAGTGCATGCACTTTCTCTCTCTCTCAAGTAACTAAGTAAATCTTTAAAAAATTGTGGAATTGACAATTAAAATGTAAATAATAAAACCTGGGTTGATTTTTCAAGTACTTGATATAGGTACCTTTCTACTGTTTTGCTTGTAAATCATTCAGCCTTCTCAGGGGGGTGTGTTAGTGAGTGCCCATTTTTGCATGAGTGTGGTTAGCATGGAGATCAGTTCAAATGGGACGTCATCTTTGAGTTGAAACATAAGAGTGTGAGAGAGAGTGTGTGTGTGTGTGTTTGTGGGATGGAGAACAGTGCATACAGATTGAAGCAACTTTAAGTCAAGGTGAAATCCTCTAAATGAGAATTGATCATTGCAGCTAATAAATATGGAAATGGATAATAAGATATGGTATATAAGGAAACATACATTTTCTTCATGGTTGTCCTCTTACGATAATTTGTGGTGTTGAGAACCTGCCTCAGGTTTCCTAATAGTGTTTTTTTAGCTGGCTAATTAGGATGTACCACTGATATGATCCAAAAAGTGGTTAGTTCCAAAAGAAGTTGCCAAAAGAAGGGAAGCCTAGGTGTGTGCAATCAGGGAATGTATGCCCATTTTATTTAGAAGGGACTGTCAGAAATTTATCACTGTTGTCCCTGTATCATCCCAATGTGCACCGGCAGTATTGTCTTCTCTACTCATTTATATATTGTTGTATTCCCTCGATCAGACCTTCCATTTCCCTGTATTATTCTAGATCCTCTTACAGTCCTAGCAAGAGGATGCTATGCTGCTGATTCCCCCATAGATGATCTGTCACTAGGAATGTTTTCAGCTGCAATGGAGAGACACTGATTTTTCTCAGGTAACGGAAGGTCAAGCAGGTAGGCAGTCCAGAGTTATGCAGCTGCTCAACAATGTTAAGGACCTGCTCCTCCTGTTTGGGGGGCCGGCCATCTTTGTCACAGGGGTTCCTCCTTAGAGTCGCTGGTAAGCTCTTGCATCTTCAGGATTTACTCATCGCTGAAAGAAGAGGTCAAAAGGGAGGGCTTTCTGCTAATGAGGCTTGTTTTGGGAGAGGTGATCTCTTTCTGGTGACTGCCTACGTGACATTGGCAAGAACCATATACATCCACTGCTAGCTGCAAGGGGGTCATGTGCTTTTATCTGACACGTGACCACCCAGGATATATTCAGTAAGGTGCTGTGTCAGTAAGGAAGCAGGAGTGGATACTAGATTGTCAAAGCATTGTGTGCCCCAGGAGGCCGTTGTTCTGATGATTTTACTCTGAATACAGTACTTCTAAAGTAATTGCTTATCTAAAGTGATAGTACTTTGTGTGCCTTTGCTTACTTAGTTCTTTTAGTTTCAAAGTTAGAATGGAAAAAAAAAACGCAAAGTTAGAAAACAAACGAACAAAAACCCCCTTATTTTTTTCCTAGAAAGGAAACACCAGTGGTAATTTCATTTTCAGCTATTGCTGTTGAATACGGACCATCTCTTCTCTAACTTATCTCAACCCTGTAGACTAGTTAAGAACTCATCCCCAGAGAGGTATTTGTGTCAGAGATCCTTTTTTAAAATCATAATTCAACATTCTCTTACAGAGCAGCAGCTCTTAGAGGTAGAGTGAAGAGCTGTCAGTGGCCTCTGACCTCACAGAGCTTCTGAGCTGGTGGGACAGGCGACTGGCTGCTCAGCGTTCAAGGGGGAGTACGAGGGACAGCTGGGTACAGAGGTCAGAGGTCATATTTTTACACAGGTTGTGGGAGGAGGGTGACAATGGGGACCAAAATAGTGTTATTATTTAATTCCCACGTTTTAAATTGTCTTCTTATGTGTGTTTAATTAGTTTATCAAAGATCTTTCCCTTTAATTAGGAAGAAAAAGGACTTTTATGACTCATGTCATTAGTACCTAGTCCCTCCTCTTACTCTTCTTCCCTCCTTGTTTTATAGCTTTGTCAACAGGCTCTACTCAGTCACAGTTCTCAAAATAGCCATGTAAGGTTTGCGAGAATATTGTGGAGTTTAGTTTCCCCAAATAAAATGTTAAACTAATAAAATCCAACCACTAATGTAGAAAGAAATTCTTAAAAAAAAAATCAAACAATATTGGAATTCCTAGGGACAGAAGTTGTCAATCTGTCTTCCGGTGTCCTCCAATTCCATACATTCACGGGGACGTACACTAGACTGGGGTTGGTTTATTTTCACATAATTGCAGTCATACTATAGGTATTGTTCTGCAACTTACTTTCTCTTTCTCCCTTGTAATACCTTTTGAAAAAATTCCTTACAATACACAGGGAACAGTGGTTTTCTCACTCCAAGATGGTACCACTCCCCCTCCCCCCACCCCGGGAGTATTTTTAACCATGTAGGGGCATTTTATGAAGAAATATCTTGTTCAGTATGCTCGCAGTATCCCACTGAGAAACAACGGTAAGGAAAGACCTTGTCTTTTGAACATTTCTCTGTGTAATTAAGGAATATGATTGTACTGTAACTTTTTCCTTACCAGTGGTCAGTGCCTTGAAACATAGGTCTCTGTGCATCTGTAAGACCTAGCATAAATTACTGGAAGAACTGCTGGGTGAGAGGGTGCTTAAATTTTAGTTATATGCTCCCAAATCATTCTTCAAAATGGCTGCACAAAATTTACAGTCCTAATAACAGTACACACATTTTCACACATCCTTTTCAACACTAGATAGTATCAGTTAAAAATGTTTTGCCAACATAATAAGAAAAAATGAAGTCTTGTTTAAGTTTCCATTTTCCTGTCCAAAGGGCCTATTATAGTACACTTTCAGTAGAGTGATAAGTGACTAATTTGCTTTTAGAGAAGCACAGTTAGAGTTCATCTGTTCTAGATATCCTGCTGCCTGTTTCATTCATGTTTCAGAAACAGTCCTATTTACAGATCAGTCAGCCCCTTTGGAGTGTCTTTTTAGTCTCATCTGTGGGGAGTGTCATACTAACACTGATTGGCAGGAGTGATTTTTATGAAGAACTATGAATTGGTATTTGTACAGAGGGACCTGTGTGTTCCAAACTCTGGTTGCTGCCCAACCAATAGATTGGTGAAACCAAATTGGGGAGCCTGAGCAGGATGAAAAATGAACCAGAAAAGGAAATAATGGAGAGTCTCATATACACTAAAGGTATGACATGTTTCATGAAACATGCGTTTTAGTATATGGTTTGGATCTGACTATGTCTTTATGTATGTATATGTATGTGTGCATAGTTAATGTCTGTTGCATTATAATGTAAAATGTCTCTCAGTGGGTTAAGGATTGATGATACGGCGAATCTTAGCTTTAAAATTCTTTCAAAACACAATTTCTTCCTATCCTCATTGAGGCAGAAGTTTCATACTTGGTTGTGACATAAAAATACTACTCCTACTAAGTTGCTAACAGTATCGATACATTGCAAAAGGTTAAAAGCCCAGACTTTTAAAGGAGCTTAAATGCTTGAAGATAGATGTCACCTAATTGGACTTGGGATGCAGTGGGTGTGGAAAGCCAAATTGGCTTGGGTGCAGGATGAAGAAATGACGAGTTACACCCTACTCCAGTTAATTTCACTGAGAGTGTAATTTATCTGCTCCCCGGGCTGGCTCCTGCTCTTGACTTGCGTTAGCTGTATCACTGTGCAGGCAAAAGAAGTCAGAGGAAATCTTGATGCCCAATAGTTTCTCCCTGTGAGCAGGCACATGGACAGCTGATCATCTAGGAGTAGTAACTTGAACTAGTTTCCAGTGTGTAGCTTCCCTCAGTTCCAATCAGATCTTGTGTTGCTTAGAAAATTACCTGCTGGGGCGCCTGGGTGGCTCAGTGGGTTAAAGCCTCTGCCTTCGGCTCAGGTCACGATCTCAGGGTCCTGGAATCGAGCCCCACATCGGGCTCTCTGCTCAGCAGGGAGCCTGCTTCCTCCTCTCTCTCTGCCTGCCTCTCTGCCTACTTGTGATCTCTGTCTGTCAAATAAATAAATAAATAAATCTTTAAAAAAAAAAAAAAAGAAAATTACCTGCTGGTGAGGATAATAAATGGTGATAATTAAAAAAAAAAGAGGCAATGGAACACTCTGCATGTGGGTGTATTTAATTACCTGGCAAGTGTTCATATTTCTAGAGTGTGAAACTTACGGGTAAACAATGGCCTTTCTGTTAAAGATTCTACCCACACTTTTGTGTTTCTTTCCTTTCACAGTTGGGTATTTTCCATCACTTAGAGAGCAATGGTAATGATTAATCTGTGTTGTATAGTGTGTTTCCCAAGTGCTTATATTTTTTCATTTGTTTTACTTCAATCAAATCTAATTTTCTTATTCAGATTATTGCTCAATAATTGCATCTTCGTGAAAGATGATATCAATGGAAACGTTCAGTCTTATTTTCTGGATTTATAAATAATGGTGTTTGAAAATTTGTGCTTTTAAAATTCTGTGTTATAACCATAAGTTAATTTCTTCTGAATTTTATAAGGCATTACTGATACATTTTTGGCAAATGTAAACACAAAATAATGAATATTATTTCACAGGCCAAAGAAGATGGGAAGTGAAAGGTCTTCAAAGACCAACAGCAATGAGTATTAGTGGGTGCTTATGCTCCAGATTGTTACTATGAAGCCTAAAAAGGCAGTGTTCACCTTGAGTATACTTATTATGTAACTTTAAGTTTAGGTAAAGTCTTTTAGCCTCCAAAATGTTTAAATAATTGTGTACATATTCTTATTTCCCTTAATCCTATCTATGAGGTGGCATCCTGGAGACAGAGCATGAGTTTTTCTGTCCATCTCAGTGTTTTCCTGGTGGTACTGAGGCATTTTGATTCTTTGTGATTTCGGATCAGCATCTCCTGTCAACTTTCCAGTCAGCATCTTCTATCAATGTAACAAAAAGTTTGTTTAGCAAGCACTTTGAACTCTTTGCCAGTGGTGACTATAATGGCTCCGTTTCTGTCCAGTGTCTTATGGAACTTCCAGGGGTGGTTCTTCCCTAAACCATGTTTATTATTCTCCCTTGTCTTCGAAAATACTCTTTGCCATTCACTGTTCATCTGAACAATCTGCAGCAAGAAAGAGAAGACAAAATATGTGACCTGAGTGGTTACTGAAGTTTCATAGTTTCTACTTCAGCCCTTGTATTTTGTTAACTTGTATAATCTGTGTAGTTACTTGAAAATGATGTAGATGCTAATTTAGCCAGTTGGCTTGATGAGAGCATCTTGCACACTGGAGGAAGAAAGTCTTATTAGCAGATGTTTGGAAGTGAAAAGGGGAGCTAATGTTGTAACACATTATGCTCCATATGTTAAATTGAGGAAAATGTATTCTGTGAGTTTCTTTGAATTGAATTCTTTGTGCTCTTCAACAACCTTTTTGCTTTTTCTTATTCTAAGGTATGCCCTCCTTAAATTTAAATCATAAGAGAAAAGGAACAAGTCCACATTTAGAAAAAAACTAAGGGAATGCTGGTAAAAGTCAGAATATATATATATATATATTTTTTTTAAATATTAGCTATTAAATTGGTTGGTGTATGTAGTTGTCTTAACAGATGAGTGTTATGGCATGCTATCAAAATAGGAGGCAATTAAAGCAACTTTATTAGAAAAAAAATTAACTTGCTCCTATTAAGGAAGACCCACACAGAGACTTTCAGTAACAGAATTCCGTGGTTCCTTCCAGTGGCTTCCACTAGAAGGAAATAATGATCTGTATCATTTGTAGGTCTAATTTATGGGAGATCCGTACTGTATCCAGTTTCAGAATGGCTTCACTGACTGGAAGTAAAGCTACTGAATAGAAATGGTATATGAATTGAGGGTATTCTCTGCCTTTCCCAGTGAGGGACTAGAAGCAGTTTACAGAACCCACACTGGCCCGGGGTAGTAGTCTATGAATTGTGGATATGAAGGTTGAGCCACTGTCTGCTGTTGTCCCTCCACTAATTCTGCCAGTTAGCCTGACAGTCATCCTAATGGCTGATGAGGGTGTATATACTTTCCTGTAATAGCCTGGTGTATCATTCCGCTTGCTCAGCTTCTGGGGGATTATGGGATGCATGATAAATAATGGCTCAGCTTCTATATGCAGCTCCTTATTAATGTTACCAATAAATGATTAGACAATTAAAGAAAACCCCACATATGTTAAGGTACAGATTTTTATACCATCTCTGTTCAGTTATGCTTTCAAGACTGAATGTATTCTTACCAGGAGGGATTTTTTCCCCTTCTCTCCACCCAGTTACCTTTCCCTACCCCCATCTATTAAGTTTCTTTCACATAGTTTGCCTAGCCTTTTTTTTTTTTTTTTAAAGATTTAATTTACTTATTTGACAAAGAGAGATCACAAGTAGGCAGAGAGGCAGGCAGAGAGAGGAAGGGAAGCAAGCTCCCTGCTGAGCAGAGAGCCCAAATGCGGGGCTCGATCCCAGGACCCTGAGATCATGACCTGAGCGGAAGGCAGAGGCTTTAACCCACTGAGCCACCCAGGTGCCCCATTGCCTAGCCTTTTTTATTCTTGCCTCTTCCGTGGTGCTAACCCAAAGAAATATGGTGTAGGTTCTGCAAGTGGAATGTAAATTGCCCTCATGGTCTGTTACATCGGGAGGCTCCGAAAAGCGATTCCTCTAGTATTTATACCGTCGTGTGGACCCCTCCCTCTCAATATGGGTTAGGTCTGAGGCTTCCACTGACTGAATCAGCAGAAGTGACAGTGTGTAAGTTCTAGGCCTAAGCCTTAAGAACTCCGGGCAGTCACATCCAAGAAGTCCAGTTAACCCTAATGGAGAGGTCACACAGATAGGGGGAGGCTGGCTCTTCCAGTGTCCTTGCTGGTCCCTGCCAGCTCAGTGTTAGCCTCATGTGACAACTTGCAAGATGAGCCAAAAAGAACTGTCCAGCCAAGCCTAGCCTAGATTGCAGAATTGTAAGTAAATAAAACAGCTGTTTTCACAGCCACTGAGTTTTAGGGTAGTTTGTTACACAGCAAGAGAATTGAAAAGACCCCTACGTTGATAAACATTGATAAGTGGATTTTAATATTAAGCTACTTAGCAATATTTGTATTTATGTGCTAGAAAGGTAAAACATAAATTATTGCCAATCTGCTATTAGAATAGATTTATCAATATATTATGTGCTTTGTACTCGTGGAGTCACGCCAAGAGGGGAAGAAATGAAATAGTCATTGTAGAGGTTTGTGACTCAGTGCCGTATAATTCAATGCAAGCTTTGCCATCACTCCTGAGTAAACTAGTGATTACTTAAAATTTTGGCTATAATCTAGACCACAAAGTTGGAAGAGAAATGTATGTGAGAAAATTAGGAATACTGTTTTCTGATGAGACAAGTTTTTAAGTTCCATTTTCTTCCAGAATCCTTTTTCTGCTTCCATTGACGTTTCAAGCTAAATGGCTCTGTAGGTTGACTGATTACAAATGTTTTCACTCAAGCACACTAGCTTTTAAATCTGTCTGTAAGCTGCTTTCTTAAAAAAGTGAATAAGCTTAGGAAATAATTATTCCTCAAAGTACACAAAACTCCTGAGCGAGCTTTTGTTCTGTAGACAGATCTGATTCATCAAGAAACATCAAGATAATTGTCACGATTTAAATTTTTAAAAGAAACCAAGAAGCCTTTGGCTCAAGTGTAAAACTTTCTGTTGCTTTCTTGGCATAATGCCTTGAATTGAATATTTTGTGCTGTACGTTGCTCCATTTTTTTGTTTTGCTTTGTATTTTTGCCCCTGGGACAGGAAACTACAGAACAAAATATATTCATGTTGGTAACCAGTGCTGGTCCTTGGGTGACTCACTGTTCTTCACTGATTGGTACAGAAAGGAGAGGCTGACACTTGAATGCTGCTCCCTAGTGGATGCCAACGATGAGCCAGGGTTTTATTTTCTCATCACAGATATTTTGTGAAACTGGGGATCTCTGTTTTGACGCAAGAAGAAGAACATTCACATTGAAGCACTCTCCAGTCCATAAATTACTTCTTTTAGGTGGGGTAGTGTGCTCCCTTTTAAGTAAAATTCTTAAGGGGTTCAGACAGTTTACATTTGAATACACCAGTGTTCCCTCTCTCTTGGGATTAATCTGTGTGACTGTGTAAAAAGCAATTTTGTAGAAAAACATTTTCTTACAAGACTGTAAGCTTCACGATGGCAGAATCATGCCTTTCTTGCTGGGGACTCTAAAACTCAAAATCGAGGACAGGTGTTAGTATTTGTAAGTCTCCGATTATTTTTTGAGTTAATGAATTTAGCTTTTTAAAAAACATTTTGTTTTTCAGGAGTTTCTGGTCTAGATAGAATCTCAACAATTCCAGATTGGCATATTATGTTGAAGGAATCATCTTCAGTAGATAGTCACCGATTTTTTTTTTTACTTCAATTCTATAAAATATAGATAAGTTTTAATTCAAGTATCTGTAATGTGCTGAGTCTTGTCAGTGTATTATTTCTAATCTTAAAACAAACAGATCATTTGGAGTTAGGAGTTAAAAATATTGTGTAGCTGATTTTCTTATAATTCTCTAGTGAAAACCGGTGTGACAAGGGATTTATGTGGTATGTTAGGAATGTTGAGATGTTTCTGGAATTACTGAGTTGGAAGATGCTTGGATAAGAAAGATGCATTAGGAAGGCTTCTGTAGTCTTATATTTACATGACAAAAGAAAATTTTTAGATTTTGGGGAACATTACTATGTTTCTATGTTAACTGCTTGCATTTAAATTTCTCTCCCATGTGAAAGAATATAAAGAAATTTTGGTTCCTAGATTCATCTTTTTGCTCAGATTATATCCTACTCTATTTCATTCATTAAAACACTTCAAAAAATTTAAGCAGTACATATTGAGCATTTATTTTATGCCAGATCCTCTTAAATTCTTGAGGTACCTCTGTGAACAAAAAGATCGAAATTCTGACTCTGAAGAAGTTTGGATTCCAGCCCTGGGAACGTACAAACAATAAAAATGGCAAAAAGTAGATACGGTAGAGGTTATAAAGTGATAGGTGCTACAGAGAAAATCAAGTAGGTTTAAGTTAAAGAGAGGGAATGAGTGATCATTTTAAATCATCCAGGCAAGCCACATTAAGAAGGTGACTTTTGAGCAAAGCTGGAAAAAAGTGAGGTAGTGAGAGAGAAAGATGCTTGGTAGGAGCAACTTCCCTGCAGGAGAAGTGTAAGGGACCCATGAGAGGGCCAGGGAAGGGCCAAGCAGAGTCCTGGGGCCCAGGCTGCCCTCCCGCCTCTGAGGAATGGTTTGATGGTTCAACTTGGTCCACATTGCTGTTAGATCCTGCGGGACCTTGCTAGGAGTGATCACTGTCTATCACTAAATTACCATTCATCCATTCATAAAAGAACACCAAAAAGGGAAATTACTAGAGTAGAACCACATAGTAAGATGTCACATTGAAACATTTGTTTTGTCCTTTATGGTTTGGAACACCTAAATAAATCATACAGTGCCTCAGTGACAGATAACTGTAGTTCCATCAAATTCCTGGGGGGGCCCCAGAGGCCTTTCAGATGTTCAGGGTTCAGAACTAGTGACCTCGTATTCAAGGTTAGAGACCACATAAATTAGCTAATTAGAATGAGAGGAGTTGGGGTATGAACATTCCTTGTATCTGTGCCTGTACAAAGCAAGTACTCTACAAATATTAATTGAATCTAGAACCAGAATTTTAAACTAGAGGATGAAATGTAATATTTATATACATATATAGTAAACATGTCAATTTTTAAGTTAATTTTTATTTAAAGGTAATATTTTATCTCTTGTGTCATTTCTATTTTGTCTCTCATCCCCTTACTTCCTTATCTCATAGTCCCTGCTTCTCCAAATCAAAATCAGGTTGTGAAATAATGACAGTAACAATAATAGCAATGCCTGTGTTTCCTTTTTGAAAACGTTGCTTTATTTGTGTGTTACATCTTTGCAGTAGAGATGATTTTTAAACTAACTGTCTAACACTTGGCAGGAATTATTTCTCCATGTATGGCATAATATGAAAAAGTGTTTTTGAGAATTTTTTGCCATCTCTTATTCTGTGACATTGTATGATTTTAAATGACTGATATGTACCAATTTCAGAAATATTTTCTCTTTTATTGAAAGTATAAATCCTCTGGTTCTGTTAAAATGGTACCTAATTATAACATAATTTTGGTAACTGAGCTGTACTTATTTAGGGCATACTCTGTGTCAGGGGTTGACTGGGTGCTGATACTGGTGTATCTCCATCTTATGCAACACATACAGCTTTTTTTTTTTTTTTTAAGATTTTATTTATTTATTTGACAGATCACAAGTAAGCAGAGAGGTGGGGGTGGAGGGGTGGGGGGGTGGAGCAGGCTCCCTGCTGAGCAGAGAGCTGGATGCCGGGCTGGATCCCAGGACCCTGGGATCATTAGCTGAGCTGAAGGCAGAGGCTTTAACCCACTGAGCCACCCAGGCACCCCAATACATACAGCTTTTAAAACTTATGTAAACGAGCACATGCATTTGAATATTGGCCCGGCCAGTTTTAAAGATGTGTCGTTGTTCAGATTGGTTACTTAATTCTTACCCCATAATGAGAAATAGAACGAATGATATCTTTATCTTCAGAATTGTGAGGAATAAAGATGATGCTGCAGAATGATCTGCAGAATGTCTAGCATAGTGCTTGACACATTATAGGTCCTCAACAAATGGTAGCTGCCCTTCTTCAAAAAAGTTGTCCTGTCCCTTACTAGCTACTGTTTTGGTTTGATTTGTTTTCATCTTTAACATGTCTCTACCTAATATGTTAAACTTACCTGTGCCTACCCTGTTCTTCGGTCTTTTGAAAACAACCACCTGAGTATTTGATGAGTACATTTATGAAGCAGATCCAGTATTTAAAAGAATCTTAGAGTAACGTATTTTGAGAATGATTACCCTTTAATTATAGTGTCCTTCTTTGAACTCTTGAGTTTCCTTTTTATTATCTTTTTCACTTCTCTGCTCACAGCCCTTATCTCCCTGTGCTCAGCCTCCTTTTGGATCTCCCCTCTAATTACTAACTCCCTCCCCACTTGTATTCTACTGTCTGCATTGTTGCTAGACTAAATTTTCTAAAACAACACTGTGCCCCTTCTTTTATTTTCTTAAAAAAATTTACATCGTCTCTTTGTTACCGGGTCTAAACTCCTTTGCCTAAATTTCATGGTTCACTACAGTCTGAAACCATCTTATTTCTTCATTTATTTTAATCTTCCATGATTCCTAACCCATTTATTCAGTGGGGACTGTAAACACTGGTATATATTTCATATATGTTCCTATCTTGAAGCTTTTGTGTGCGTGTGTGTGCACCATTCTTTCTACTTAGATTGTTTTCCCTCATTTTCTCTACCATAAGTCAAACCCATTTTGTCAGGGTGTATTCAATTTCTGTGGCCTCTTCAGTGTCTTTTTCTGAGTCTAATTTCAGTAATTCCCACTACCCCCCCCCGCATAAAATAGTAAAAAATTAAATGAGAGAATGTATTTGTAAAGTATTAAATGCTCATTTTAGTCTTATCTCTTGAGGAAAAATATAAATATGAATTCTTGCAGAATCAGGTAGCCAAGTACTGACTACCCAGTGAACATTTGAGTGTTTTGATCCTTTATAAACTCCTACTTTCTTTAATTGATATTAATATGAATTTGGGAGTCTAACATAATATTGTTTATAAAGGAAATTTAATCATTTGTTAAACTGAAAGACTATTAAAACATCATTTGGAATAAATGTAAAACATGATACCTTTTTTTCTTTGTGGGTATTTATTTGAATGTGTTCATAGCCAGTAGGCAGAACATCAGAGCTGGGAATTTGGTTTGAAGCACTTAGGAGTAGGTGGTAGTTGAAACTATGTTGGTGTTAAGATTGCTCAATGAATTTATAAAAGATGAGAAAAAGGCAGAGTGTAAACTCTGGGGAAAAAATTACTTTCAGGGATATCCAGAGGAAACTGATCTCAAAAGTAAACTGAGAACAACATGGAAACTGAGAATATTGCCTGTCGGTGTCTGCAAAGCTGACAGCTCATGTATTTTTGGAGAGTTCAGTCTGATATTTTATCAGCCCACTGCTTGGAAGGGTTCCAGATTGAAGATGGCTTTGGTTTTACCCATCAGTCAATAATTTTAACACATCTATATACAAGGCATTTCAGAAGTGCTGTGAAAATACTAAGAAATTACAGAGTAAGTTTGGTTGCCCTACCCAAATGTCAGAATACTAGGTTCCTTTCACTTATTGGCTGTGCCATCTCACGACATAAAATAGTGAAAAAAAAAAAACAACAACCATACAGTGAATAGGAACTTGATACAGAAAATAGACCTATTAAGACAATAATAGGTAGTTGATACAGAGAACGAGACCTTAGAAGTAATAAAGGGAAAAGCTCACAAATGTGCATGCTTTACCAGTTTGCATGGTAACTCAAGATGTTCAAAGATAAGGCTGTTTGCAGTTCTCCTTGATATTAAATATGAGTCTTGCTGATGAGAATTTTGAAATGCTGATAGAGCTCTATCAGGTATTTATGATGAAATATAGCATTCTGGATTAAAAAGCTGAGTTTCTTCAAAAAGTAACTAAAATTCAAAAATCAGGAGATATATATCCTTATATATAAGGACAAGGCATTTGTATTTATCAGTGTTTTAAGTAGTTCAATGAATAAAAGTTATTATATGGCAATTACTTATTTTGTGGTGAATGAAATATACTTATGCCAAATTTTCTCAAGTTTTTAGATAATGCTTTTTATCCTGAAGATGTTTTCAGGGATACCCTTAATTCTTCCCAAGTGTATAGATGGAGGTAAGAAGTAATTCTACAGTTTCCAAATGGCTACTAAAAAAAGAATTTCCTTGGAGTTCCTGATTACTAACACTATGAATTTTGTTGTTTCTCCTCTTAAGACAAATCAGGTAATTCCGATGTGAGTATGGATCTGCTGTTAACCCAGATTTAATGTTATTTAAACAGATGGCACAAAAGAAGAAGAAAAGTCTTTTACCATCCCCTATGAGCAAAGCTTAAACTTATTTATCCTCATCCAAAGGCAGTTTCTCTCTGTTTTGGCCTGACTTCTGGGAGCCCAGAACTCTTAAAAGATGTTTTCTTGAAAATAGTGAGCTCTTTTCTTGTCTGTCCTAGTATTCTTGGCTGTGCTGCTTATATTCTGGCTGCTTTTACTCATTAATATTCAGCTTGATCCATAGTGACTGAAGAAGCAGCAAAGGGCTGGAAGTTAGTGCAATGAAAGGTCCTAGGAGGGCTTTCTGAGCAAAGATGCAAATATCTCCAGGAATAATGTAACCAAATTTCATCTTCTCAAGTCAGTTGAATGCTTGAGGCTTTCAACTGATTCAAATAGAAAGTTTTTGTTTTCTCTTCCTTTTGATGTAGATTCAATTAGGATTTAACTTTTCTGCCTCCTTTACAGTTAAGTATGCTTTTCTTGTTGAAAAGAAAGTAATGAATCAGGTTAAGATAGGCATAACACATTTCTTAGCTTAAGCATATTTACATAGATTGTCAAATATTAAATTGTTTAGTTTTGCTGAACTGCTGTCAGCAGTGTGGCTGAGATGAAATTGATTGTAAAAAAATGGAAACTGTATAACTTTAGAGTGTCTTGTTTCATTTTTAGCATTTTGGAAAAACACATATTTAGCTCTTCATCCAAAGACACAATTATTTCTTTCGAAGACTGCTTTGAAAGGAGTAAGCAACTTACACAGTTTACAAGGCATTACAGTGTAGTCTTTTAATAGAATTTTTGGTTTGTTTTCAGGAGAAAGTGATTGTGATCTGTTGAAAAAAAAATCTGAAAAAACACATAATTAAGGAAAACAGTCATTATTTCTCCAAACTGTACTACTTTACAAAACCTGCTTCCACAGAAATCAACTTCTAATTACTGTATATTTGCTAATTAATGTTTGAGGCTTTGGATAAGTTTAGAAGGAAATCCTGTTACTACAAATGTTTTTTAACAGTTGCCTCCACAACTAAATCTGTGCATTAATAAAATTAAATAAAATCTGGTAATTGCCTCTCTTTAATTTAATATACTATTGATATAAAAGTTATTGGGCTACAAATACATTGGGTACTTTCAAATCATAGTGGGATTTAGCCCACATTGAAATAATTAGGGGTGAAGAGTCCTTGTTAACTCAGTTCAGTTATCCAACACAGTAGTAGCTTCTGGATAGGGCTGATGGGAGGAAAGTAGAAATCATTATCTCCCCCATGGTGGCTAACTTAATATTCAGTTACACTATGAAGAGAATATTCCTACACCTATGGGTAGTGGAGCTTCCTAACATTATTTAAGTATTGAACACTTTTTTTTTTTTTTTGAAGTTGCTACCATGGAAGACAGCTGTGTTTTATTGTTAGAATTCTGCCAGTGCTGCTAAGAGGCTAGCATGGGGTAATTGGAAGTGGTTGAGTGCCATATTGTCATATCCGATGTTTTCTTTTAACCCTGTCAGTGTTTGATTAAAATGTTGCGTTTATCCAGCAGTCATCCTGTAGATGTTTACTAAGCTCTCAATTATGTGCCAAGGTCAAAAATTTCTTGTAGTTACACAGTTTCTGCAGTAATAGTTTCTGCCAACTAGTGTGGCTTCAAATGACTTTAGTCTTGGTTGATGGCTACTATAGACAGAGAATGAAGGGACATTCTTTAATTACACAGAAAGAAGTCATTCAAAATCAGTACCTTTAGACTACATATTGAATAATTCTTCTTGGGGGTACTCAGGGTAACTTAAAATATTGAAATGGGGAATTATCGTAACTAGAATGTAATATTACAAAATGTAAAGATAAAGCTATTGGCTGTCAACTTTGTGCAGCAATTCAGATTTGTCTTTTTGTTTGTAATGTCAAACATTAAAATAGTCTCCAGGATATACATATTAAGGAGTGAGTATAGGAAATTAATATATATTGATCATAATGAATGATTATGTAGATGTTTATGTTTTATGTATATGTGCATATATTTAAAAACCTAAAGTAAGTTTTTTCAGATAAAATATGTTGACAAAAATATTTAAAAATAAGTTGCAGAACTTACCTGAATAAATTTCCTATATCTAGTATACTACTAATATGTTGTAATGAATACAATGAAAATTAAAAATTTTTCCTTTGATGAATGTAGAGCTCATTCAGTTTACATTGTATTTGTGTGAATGTGTGTCTGATACTTTGTCCTAATATAAAATCAACTGTGTTAATCGTCAAGCCACTACCATATTAGTAATATAAGGTTATATACAGTGGGCTGTGTAAAACTTAGTGTTGTCATTACTTTTTGTATCTCTAATATAGGGAACCCAGAGGAAGCAAATGGGGGAGCTAGTATTGTAGACTGAGTTTTCATGTACAAAGGAGAATAGATTCAGGAATATTCCATATAGTAATATTGTTGGTATACGTCAGCCAAACTCTTTGTATATTAATTATTCATCCTCAAAATACAGGCTAAAGGAAAGATAATTTTCTTGATTATGTTGACCTTTAGAAATTGACAGACTTCATCGAGTGTAGTTTGAGAATTGAATTTTCTAGGTGTAGAGTTTTTATGGTCTTATTCCTCTTCGGAACAGGTTTGACATTAACTTGGTATTTTTGCAGTAGGAAATACTGAATAGAGAAGATTATATCTCATCACCATCTCATTAATCCTATATATTACCCTTAGAGGGGAAAGAAATAGCAAGTGTTCCAGATTTCTCTATGGAGAAAGTAGAAAGTAGATTGTTTTGGGTATTTTATGTGCAGCAGAAAGTTAGATTAGTTAGAAGTATACTGACCGAGTAAGAATTGTATATGATATGCAATAATGTTTTTGTTCAGTCTTGATTATTAATAATGATAGTTACAATTTTCAAAACATGTTTGATTATGTAAACAATATTTGCTAATGCTGAAAATGTGAAAATATAGCAACCTACCACAGGGAGTTGGTGTATTGCTATGTTTTGTCTTTTTTCTAATTAAAATTTTGAGGGATAGTTGAGATTTAATTGTATATATGCACTTATGTATAGGCTGTCACAATTTGATGATTTTTTTTATATTTACCCTTATCATGAGTGTTTCCACAAGTGTTTTCTTATTTTTTGTGGTTGTTAATGGAAACATAGTATGCCATCATATGAGTGTTCCATAATTCAGCCAGTTCCCTATTGTTGAGAAATTTTTCTAAGTTTTTACTATTATTAATTTATTGTAGTTTGCCATAACCATTAGTGGGCATAGTTGCTTAATTTTTTGATGAGTATTTTTGTTGTATCTGTTAATTACGATAAAGTTTATACATGAAGTATGTATATGACTTTTACCATGCTTTAATTGAAACTTTAAGATGAATACACACACACACACACACACAAACACAATTAGTGTATTTTTTACTTTTTGAAAATTGTGATATTATTCAGAAAAAAATGCTCCTTTGAGTAGCATGAAGATTGGCTAGGCAGCATTTTGCCCTCTCATTTAACCATTTTATTATTTTATTTCTGTAGCTTTAGATACGATCATTATCATCTTTTTAACACTATAGAAGTGTCAAATAAGTTGTTGAAAGAAGGAGTATATAAGGAATCCATGGAAGAAGTAAGTGTCATAGTAGAAATATGGGAATGGGAAAGCGTACCTGATTAAATAGGGAGAGGGGTCATCCTCACTGTCCTCATTCCCCTCTTTAGAAGTTTTGTGACTTGGAGGAGGCATAAATTTGAACTGAATATCGAAACCCCGTAACAGTTAATGAATCTATTAACAGAGGGTTTTTAATGCAACATTCAACTCCTACATTGAGGAATCAGCTGTGTTTTAAATTCTCCGACAGGAGCAAGCTATTGCTTTTTTCTTGTCTTTATTTCTCTATTATATACTATATATAATTTTTTAAAACCTCTTGCACTTCAAATTATTATTTAAAAAAATTTTTGAAGATAATTACCATGTGGAAAATTTTTTTTAAGTCTTTTCTTCCCCTTGGCTCTTTCATTAGTGTTTAACAATACAGTTGATTTTTGTGGATCTTTTTCTCAGGTAACACTGCTGCATATTTGTCATTCTAGAGACAAGGGAAACATGAATCTAAAGAGGAAATCTGGGATAATGGGCTAAGAAGGGCTAGGAAAAACGCAAATGGCTCCACAGGGGCAGAGAGGGAATGTTTATTACATATACTGAAGTTATCAAAACTGGGGAGCAGGAGGTAAAGCCAGGAGCTGGGACACTTCACTGAGCCTTGGTCTCTTCTGTGACACACACATAAACAGTAGGACAGACAAGAAATAAACAGTAGGACAGAAAAGAGGAGACTTTACATCAATTATAGGGATGATTTGTTTTGTGAAAGACTTCTTCCAGTCAGATTTTTCCAGTTCATTCACTTGAATATTTTTTGGGAAATGGAATTTTGTTACCTTTTGAAATTTCCTCTTTTTTAATATAGATTTTCTTTCCACTTATCAGATTTATTGATGTATTTCCAGTTCACACATCTTTATAGTTTGTTCATTCTTTATAATTTTATTTTTTCTATTTTTATTGGTTAAAAAAAATCTATTCCCTTTAGGCATGGGTAGCTAATTTTCAAAAGAATTGTGTATAGTTTTGGTTGTTAATTTCCTTGCCTTTTCTTTCTCGTCCGTGTGTGTGTGTGTGTGTGTGTGTGTGTGTGTGTGTGTGTGTGTTTATTGAGTTTGCCTTTTCTAATTTTATTTTGGCTTGTTACTTTTTTCCTCTTCTAAGTTATCAAGCCACTTGGTTTATTATGCTTTTCTTTTTGCTTTTAACTTTGTTACCAATATAATCACTGAGTCTTACAGCAAGAACCTCTCCTTAGTACTGCTTTAGCAGTTTTTCATGCATTTCATTAACTCACCTATTAAAAAACGTTTTATCATATTCTGAATTTCATCCCAGGTTCAGTGTTTACGATATCTTATTTTTAGTTTGCTTATATGTGAACAGTATTCTAGTCTGATTTTTTTTTTCTATCCAATTTTGTCGTAATAACTGCTAATGGGAAGCTGAATTTTTTACTTTGTGCACGACCAGTTTTTTAAGTGATACGGTTAGAATGGAAAATACAGTCTGTTCTTTGGTCTTATTTATGTTTGCTTATGAAGCTGTTAGGTAATTCAAGGCTCCTGTCATTGTCTGCTTGAACTGTCGTGCTCCGGCAGGGCTTTCCAAGTCTTCAGTTCCGTCTTGTCATTTTGTCTCTGCCACGTCATGCCAGCGCTCCTTCTTCTGTTTACATTGCTGCTAGCTTTGCATATCAGTGCCGGCTAGACAAGAACTTTTCAAAATAGATTTGCTTTAAAACAACTTGAAGTTCTTTGCTTGATTCCCTAATAGCTAGCGTGATTTGAGCACCCACTATCCATGATGGTAGTTATTTTCCGGACCTCATCTCATTTAGCCCTCAGAGGATCCCTGCAAGGTAATTCTCATTTGACAGAGGAGTGTCTCATCTGACTGAGGCGTTCAGAGGTTGGACCTGTTCCTCCAAGTCATATGCCTCATAGGAGAAGGATCCAGCAGGCATAGGGCTGTCTGCTTGCTGGGGCTGGCTCCAAAGCATGGCCTTGCTGTTATAGTGACAATGATATCATTCCTCTGTTCTGGTTTTTGCACACACTAGGTACACTGGCAACAGCCCCTAATTTTTCCTCTGCATGTACTTTTGATAGGTAATCAATTACATTAAAACAATCTAATGGTACTTAAAAAATAGGACATTATTCCATTTGTTTTCTTTTATGTTTGATGTATTTCACAGCTGAACTACCAGAGGTAATTGATACATTTGTGTTCTTCTCCTCTATCCCTATAGTTTTTGCATTTTCTTACTTTTGCCCTTCTGGGATGGACTTGAAATTCTGATTTACCATGGACCTAAACTGAAAGATGTTCTAGCTTATTCTAACTAGACAGTTCTGAATTTTCCAAGTATCTGGCTTGTGTGCCATGGACAGTATAATTAACTTTGCCAACGATCTCTGTACGCAGGATCAGTCTGCCTTACCTCTGCTGTTAATATGTCAGCAGTGACTCCAGGGAAGTGTCAGAGGGGTAGGGACCACACATGTGGGTGCTACTGTGTCCTGATCTGTCCCATACACGCCTCCTCACTGTGCCCCATCCCCCCTCAAGACTAGCTCCTAGGACTATTCAGGAAGGGCTACTCATACAGGGGGCCCTCTCACCACAGTTCTCCTCCCTAGCTGCGGCTCACGTGCGCAGCCAGGTGGAATTGTCCAAGAGGACTCCTACCTCCACTCCCTACTTCTGCCCAGAAGATACCCAGCACGTTGGATGAAATTTGAAGATTGGAGGCCAACTCATAAGGTCATGAAGGGGAGGACACTTGGGAGGTCTGCCTGCTTGTCTCAGGCCTCTGTAGCTGTCTCCCACCCCAAGGCATGAGTCAACATTGCAGTGAACTGAAGGAGGTTGTATTTGCTGAGCAATAATTGGGAATATTATTACATGGTTTTTGAAAGTAGAATCCTCTCCCCTCACAATTCAAAGATATATTTGTTCTAATGTTAGATGGTTGTGTTTCAACATGATTTTAGAATGACATTTATAGACCAGAAAAGAAAGAAAGACATGCTTATATTTCCACTTTTCCCATTAACACTTGTAGTAAAATTGTTTGAATTAATTCTTCCTGTGTTATATTAGCAGTCACTATCTTGAATTCTTTTCTTGGCCTGCTGCAGAGTGTCTTTTTTGAGTAAGTCATATTCCATGATTATAGTAATGGGGTCCCTTGTGACGTTCTGTTGCTACCCCTTGCTCTTCTCAAAATAACTCATGTTTATTAATTATAACATGTTGTTAAAATTAAATTCTTTGGGGGGAACCTAAGTCTCATAAATTCTTCCTACTTTCTTGCTTTTGTTGTGACCTCCTCAGATGTTAGTCTTGTCGACAGATTGTTTCACATCATTTAGGTCATGAAATACTTTGCTCCATCTTCAAAAAGAACAGGTTTTGCCTTAGTTCCAGCCCTGTGGTGACCATTTCCTTGGTGCAGATTTTCTTTCAAGCTCTTCTTTCTCTTCACCCCAATCTGAAGTGTTCTTTTCTTTGCATCTTAAATGTTATCTCATCTTCTTTCTTGGCAGGACCTGAGGAGTATCTTGTTTTTTTCCTGTGTGTGTATGCTTTTAAAATATTGTTAAAAGCCCTGACCAATAATTTATGGTTGTTTTGCTGTTGGACGCTTCCTTTCCAGTTCTTAGAAATTAAATAAATGCATATATTTCTGCAGTTTTTGTTCACACTGTTCAGTTTCTCAAACCCTTTTGGTTTCCACAGTTTTCTTGGTGCAGGAATTTATTTTGGGTTGTTTTCATTCATTTGTGCACATTGTACTAGTTTCTTTTCAGATCAGTGAATTCTCTGGAGTGGGGTGTGGTTTTGATTTTGTTGGCTTAGCTACGCCTTTAGCTTCTTCCCAGAGGACTAGTTCTTGAATGTTTTGGAAAGGTGGACCCCTTTCTCGGTTTGAACACAACTCCTGATGGGTATCTTAACAGAAAAACTGCGAACCTCCTCCCAGAAAAAGGGGCATGAATACACGGCTTCAGAACTGCATAGATCCTGAGTTTCTATAGACTTCTCCCCTCCTTTTTATAAATTCCATGGAGAACATACTATTACACATAACTGCTTGAACTTGCTTTTTCACTTAAACATATATTGTGCCTGTCTGAGGCAGGTCCTTTAATTAGGTAGGAATGGTGAGTATGATAAGTAGCAGTCCATCAATCCCTCCCGTAATTGCTAGAGTTAATTTAACTTGCTTTTAATAACCACATTATCATATCCTTCCTCTATAAATAGGCACTTACCTTGGGGAAAGTTTGATGGGCCATTTTGTATTTACACGTTTTTCGTGTTATTATTTTAGGTAGCTTGTACCTTCCTCTTTCTCACTCTCATAGACGTGGACAATGTAGAGAAGGTGGAAGGAGCTCCTGAGGCCGGTCCAGGGACAGCTGGACCTTAACCCCTAGGGGTTAAGGCAGATGAGAGGGTCGTGAGGACATTGGCTTCTTGGTGATGCTTTATATGTAGTTTTAAAATTTATTAAAAACAATTCCCCCAACTTTATTGAGATATAATTGACATACGACACTGTATATATGCTTTTAATATCAAGCATTACAAATTAGATTTAACACACAATTATTGCTCAGACAGGTGTCCCATTTCATTCTGATGTGATTGGGGGGCTCCCCCTGACTTGGCGAGCCACTCTGGGCAGCTCATTATTTCTTTCCTTCACACTCAGGTGTTTTAGAAAAGCATGAAATTCTGTAGAGGCAGAAGAAAGAAGGAAAGCTATTCTTCCCTACCATAATGGTGCTTCTTCAGTTCCCTTCATCCCTTCTTCTTCTGAATATTAAAGTGGAATATGTTAATTAAAAAACTGAGTTCCTATCTTGTGGTCAAGATTTCATACACTTCTCTGGCCACGTGAAGCCGGTGAGTGGTTTTTCTGCAATGATCTAAACTCGCCAGAGAATGATGTTTTCAGGCAATGCTTTGCTCTCCGCTTGGTATATTTGTTATTTGAAAAATGCTTCCTCTTTTCAATTGGACGGGACTTGCCCACAGCTACTCACGGGTGTCGTGCGCGTTGCCCAGTGGTGTAAGTCATTCAAGATCGTGGTTTTGAGCCAGGTCTTCAGTGTGTGCTGGATCCAGTGGAGGAGCTTTTATAAGCCACACATGCCCGAGCATCGCTCTCATCCCGCTGATTGAGAGCCAGGGGCTGGGGCCCGGGCATGTAGGTCTTAGACTCTCCTTGGGTGGCTTCTGTACAGCTTTGATTAGGAAGTACTGATCTCACGAGTATTCTTCCTCTAGCATTACCAAGAAAGTTTGCCTAGTTTTTCCTTCCAGAAAAAAAAAGTCTCCACTGTAAGTTTCTCTTAGAGTAATGCTTATTTGTTAGCTGCCTATAAAATCCCTCTATATAAAAGTATCCATATATCCCTAATTAATGAATTTGGTAATGGGTGCTTTCTAGTTGTGAAACTTCCCCTGGGCTCTACTGCTGTGTATCTGTAGTGTTTTAGACAAAACCAAACAGGGGGCACAGAGCTTCATGAGAAGCGTTGGGTGGCCAGAGTCAAAACATGCGGCAGTGGTGCCCACAGGCATGAGTGTGAAGCTGTCCTCACCGGTCCCTGCACTCGGCTCCATCAGCACGGGGCTCTTTTTTTTTTTTTTTTTTTTTAAAGATTTTATTTCTTTATTTGACAGAGAGATCACAAGTATAAGGCAGAGAGGCAGGCAGAGAAGGGGGGGGGCAGGAAGCAGGCTCCCTGCTGAGCAGAGAGCCTGATGCAGGGCTCGATCCCAGGACCCTGAGATCATGACCTGAGCCAAAGGCAGAGACTTAACCCTGAGCCACCCAGGAGCCCCAGCAGCGGGAGGCTCTTTGAGCAGCAGGGGATGGTGCTGGGATGGGACAGGGAGGGGACGCTGTGCCTTTCCATATGACACAGCCTGTCTCCCAGGAGATGGGAAGGTGGTGCCTGCTGTCCTTGAGAATGCGCAGCAGCCGCAGAAGCTCTGTCAAGCTTAGCTAATGCCTGTCGATCGTAATTTTTTTTCATTCTGTTTTGCACGTGTGACTTTCTCAGCTGTGCTCAACATGGCAGACTCATGCTGTCCTAGAGAACAGTGTTTTCTCTTTAAGCAGGTAGTGGAGGGAGGGAGGAATACAGTAACAGCTGGATGAGTGGATGAAAGGTGTACTGGGTGACTGAATGGAGAGAGGGGGCTTGTGGAGGTTCAGACGAGGAAAGAGAATCAGAGATAGGGGAGGCAGTTCACTGAGTAGCCTTTCCAAAGAGTCTGGGAGGTGAGGTGGATTTCATCAGGGTTGAGAGGGGTGTGGTTTGTCTTTTCTCAGGCAGTTCTTTCGTCTGCCTGGAAAGATCGCTTCCCACTCTGATTAGCAAGCATTTCCCATCCATAGCCTCGCCCTCGCCATGTGGTCACCCCTTCCTATGGGGTTCCTCGTCTTCCTCCTTTCTCCTGATTTAGTACCATGGTATTTGAGTTGCCCTTTCTACTTCCCCATTTAATTACAGTCTCTCTTGATTTCCTTCTTGCTTTATGTGAGTGAGCTAATTTATCTTCCCAAGCAGGCCGTCACCTTATCAAGAGCAGCCCTGAATGTTAGGTCCCTTCTTTGTCCCCACTGCCTCCAGGAGTGCGGTGCTGGAGTGTCCGTCCCTGCCCAGAGCCTCCACAAACTCTTCCTTTGGGCTTACGGCTTGATGGATGATAGATGATGTGCCCCAGACTGGACCGACCCTAAAGCCAGTGGTTTGTGTGACTTCAGTTCATTGTGTTTCTTTGACCTGGTTCTAGCGAACTAGGCTGTTTTCCTCCAGAGTTTACTCACTTTGCTAATAGTCTTGGTGGGAGGATAGGGGGATATAGAATAGTTTAAAAAATTCCGAAGATCTAGTAAGACCTGTTCTGGACCTCTCCCCTCCGGTTCAGGTGTTGTCAAGTGGGCCCTGTGGTCTGGTTTATCCAGATTTGCAGGCACTTCCTTGCATTTGCTGAGCATTGACCCAGATACTTGGTGTGGTGAGGTCTGCTGAGAGAATTTTTTCCTGTCCTCTGATTTCTCTTTCTCTCCTTCCATTACTCCCTCTTTCTCCTTCCCTCTTCCCACCCTTAACCTCTCTCACTAGAGAATTTGTAATATCAAGAATTGTCCTCTACCACCCCTAAAATAAGTTTGGCTACTTAGTAGAGTTAGTATTCTACTTGAAGTAACAGTTTTCCATTGACTAGTGTCTTGGTGTTTAACAAATGGAGTGTTGTAGGCTGCATATCTGGTATTTATGAGTCACACTGGTGATCTTTAAATTTTGTGTGGCACCTGTACAGCAATAATGGAAATGTGATAGTTTGTACATTTTGCGTGTGGTCCCTTCAGTCTGTATTTCAGAAACAATACTGAAAACAAATAAAATTCACGTATGAGTTGTTTCTAGTATGCTCTGCTTCAAGAGAATAGCAAATCAGATATTAGATTTATTATTTCTGGGGTTTTGGTAGATAGGATTAGAGCAGATATCTTGAAATGGAGTACTTGGTCTGCTTCCATGTCAGGAGAGACATAACCAGGAGTCATGGGTCTTGGTGTAAAGTTGGGCATTATGTTTCGTGTCAGTGGATATCAATATGTTTGAACTGTAGCACTTTTTTCTCCTCTTCTTTCTATTATTGTTATTATGATTACTTATTAGTGGTAGTAATAGCAGTAAGAGTGGTAATTTAAGAACCTGGCTTGCTTAAGTCAGTTCTTTATGGAACAGAGAGTGGTGTTTTTTGTTTTTGTTTTTGTAACCGGCCACTTCTGTTCATCTATAACTTCAGTGTCTTTTTATAGTTAAAGAAGATGGGGAGTATGTCTATGAATGGGATAATCGTTTTCACCAAGAGGATAGCTGCATTGACAAGAAGAGACTGAAAGGCAGCATTTTAAGTACATTGTGAGAGGACCTTGAACCATGCAACAGTGCAGATTTTTGGAGGGCACAGCTGGAAGTCCGTCCTGAGTGTGGGAGGGCTTGGATGGCTGGCACGACCTGGTCCATACTCCGCAGCAGCTTGTGAAGCCTGAGGTTTCTGACACTGAAGGCTGAGACCTGGGTAGAGCTGGGCTTACTTGCTCTTTCCTAGAGCCCTGGAACTAGGTTATTTGAACTCAGATCCCAGATATGCCATTTTCTATCTGTGTGATGGAGGGTATATTATTGTGATCTAAACTGTCTCAGCTAGATCAGTTTCGTCAGCTGAAAATGATGCATATAGTAACTGCCTTGTGGTGAAAGGATTCGGTGAGTGACTTAGAATAAGGCCTGCTGTATAGCAGCTACTTGCTTCATTTGGTCATCATTTAGCTACAAATAACAGATCCTAAGCAATGGTCATTAACACATTTGGATGTTTAATTTTCTCCTGGAATGAGAAGTTCAGAAGTAGGCAGCCCTGGGCTGCTGTGGTGGTTTTAGGACGCAGCCATCAGATTCCAGTATTTCCACTGTATATCCTTAGCTTTTGTCATTGTCACCTCATAGTCACAAGATGGCTGCCTCAGCTCCAGCAGGATAATGGTTCCAGGAAGGACTAAGGGCAAAAGACAACAGGACGAGCACCAGCTAAATTGCTTAATCTTCTAAAGAGAGTTCCCAGAAGCACCTCCTATCAGTTTTCCACTTATATCTTGTTGGCCAGAATTATATCACATGGCCTTAACAGTAAGGGGGGAAAGGAAATGTAGTTTTTTTAAGTTGGGCACCTTATCATTTTCAACAACATCAATCTTGTTATCAGTAATGAGGAAGAAGTAGGAAATGGATGTTGGACAGGCAAACCAGCAGTGTCTGCCACAGCGTTCGATATTCCCGCAAAAAGTATCCTTGCATGAGACTAGCCCCAGAGATGGGAACCTCCGAGGCAGGAGGTTTCAGGATCCCATAGGAACTGTGGAACCATACAGACCTCCTGGAGATTGATTCATCGATTGCAGCAGCAGCATTCATTTCCCTGCCATCCCAGAGTAGACATGAGCTTCACACTGACCCATTCCACATCTTTCTCCTGGTTGCTCAGCCTTGCCCACCTCCCTTCCCCTCCCTGCCATTACTTCCCAGGGGACTTTAGTGTCCTTATCAGACATTCTTCCTCTATTCTGTTGCCCACAAGTTCCAGAGTGCTTTGCAGTAGCCATCTGGCGGTCCCATCAGCAGCCAGCACTCAGGGCAGCCGGTTCCTCCACCTGGGGTGGTAAGCAGGCAAGCAGCATGCCTTTGGGGAAATTTCCAGGGTCCAGCTCTCTACTTTCTGTACTTATTCGCCTTCTAATCTAATTCTTAGGCCTGCGTACTTCCTCCGTTTTATTGGCATTCCATTCTCATGCTGAGTGTTGATGAAATGGAAAAAGAGCCTTTGCCTGAATTTGTCAGCAGGGGAAACTTGGCCCGGGGTCTTGGACCCAGGCATGGTGTTTCCCATCTGTAGGGGCGTCATTAGAGGGATGAGCCCACAGTAAGGGATTCTGAATTTTAGGAAGGGCAAGAGGCCAGATGTCATCATCTCAAAGCTTACCTCAGTCAGAAATACGGGAAGATTTCCCAGCATGGAAACAACCACTTAAAACTTGGGCTCGAGCTTTGGGATAGTCCGTTTTACTAATAGCCAATATTTTGGCCTGCGTTTTGGTAAAAGCACAATACCAGCCAGCATTTAAGCAGCTTTCCATACCTGTTCTCAGTGGCCTTACTTCACCTCCGGAATCTGTAAACTTTGCATGAAAAAAAGGCCTGATCTGGTGGTTTCTCAGGATTTGCTTAAAATCTTTTAATTCCATTAGGTCTCAATAGAGAACCAGTGCAAATACCATTAAGGGTCGCTCACTATGGAGGCATGAATACTTTGTCGTCTGGCTGAAACCAAAGTGGTATCTCCAATCCCTTCTCTTTTAAAAAAAAGATTTTTTCCCCCCTCAGTCAAGTGGCTTGTAAATGCATAGATCAGCAAGGGAATTTCATTTTTTAAATATATATAATTTGTTTACTGCTTTTTCAAATTCTGCAAACCAGCTCATTTAGTACACGGGAGATATATTTAAAGCCCACAAGTAAAAGATAAATGTTACTGTGTCAGATTAATTAAAAAGGAAGATGATCGAAAGACTATATCACGTCAGTTCAACTCTATTTTTTGTATATGGGGGCTTTCTCATAGTAAAATCTTCAAACAGTGTAATTCTCCTTGTCCATCCTGCCCACTTCGTCGTCCCTTCCTCAGAGGTGAGCCGTAGTCTCACTCTGTCATACATCAGTCCAGACTTTTTCCTATGCATTTGTATTTGCCCATGCAAATTATCCTTAAACCTGCCTATAGGATTTATACTGTCCACCTGTACAACTTTGTTTTTAACAGAACAATGTATCTTAAAGGTCATTACATACCAGTACCAGTACATTTATGCTTGTCTCATTCTTATTTACGGCTGTGGAGTAGTTGTATTAGAGCTACGCCGTAATCGTAGTTATTCCTCTGTGGTTCGGCATTTAGATTGTCGCTAATGTTTTTGTTCCGGACATTGTTTTGGGGGGGGGTATTATAGACAATGGTGCAGTTCTTGTGTCTGTCTTCTTTTATATATGTTTTAGTGTTTCCCTAGGATAGAGGCAGAATATTTTAGGCATAGAGTATGTGCATTTAAAATGTTAGTACTTCCAAGTTGCCTTCTCACGTGGCTGTGTATGCCAGTATACCCTCCCGGTAGCAACATATGAGTTTTTGTTTTTGTTTTAAGATTTATTGATTTTAGAGAGAGAGAGAGCAAGCACATGAGCGGGAGGAGCAGAAGGAGAGGAAGAGAGAATCGCAAGCAGACAGCACACTGAGCGCGGAACCCAACATGGGGCTCCATCTCACAACCCTGAGATCAAGACCTGAGCTGAAACTAAGAGTCAGACGCTTAACCGACTGAGCCACCCATGAGAGTTACAACATACTTTTTAAACTTGGCATTTCTTTTCTATGTTTTTTTCTTTAAAGATTTTATTTATTGATTTGACAGACAGAGATCACAAGTAGGCAGAGAGGCAGGTACAGAGAGAGAGGGGGAAGCAGGCTCCCTGCTGAGCAGAGAGCCCAATGCGGGGCTCGATCCCAGGACCTTGAGATCATGACCTGAGCCCAAGGCAGAGGCTTAACCCACTGAGCTACCCAGGCGTCCCTCTTTCCTGTGTTTTTCAAGAGCTGTTAGTGCTTCAGGAAAGTGATCCCGATTCAGAAGTAAATCATTGAAATACCATTTTCCCTGGCCACTTGAGTTTAGGGGTAAACAGATGATGTAGTCCTGACTCACGAGATGTGACCAAACACATGCTAAAGGATGCATAAGAATTCCCTTTGCAAAGACAGACCCAGGAAGAGAGGCACTCTTAGTTTGCATGTATCATTTCACCTTGTGACATCTGTAGCACGTCCCTCCATCTTTTGTAAGAGTGACGTGCTGAGGGAAGACAGACAGAAACTGGGTCTGCCAGAGCAATTAGGATTGGCCTCGGCTGCAAGTAACAGAAATTTACCTGAAGTGGCTTGGATTGGGCTGGCTTGCTTTCTTTCTTTCTTCTTTCTTTCTTTCTCTCTTTTTCTTATCTTGACTCAGCTTCTCAGTGATGTCATCAAGGCTCGGGATTACCCACCTTCCACATCCTGACCTTTGTCACTTATGCTCCTCGCTTCTTGGTCATAAGACTGCCGTCTCTCCGTTCTGTGGAGAAGCAGCTCCCACTGAGCAGAAATCAAAAGCCTTTGGCAGAGGGGCTCTTTCATTGCATTGTCAGTAGTGGGTCACAAGACTGTCTTTCCCCCCAAGGGTAACTTGGAGGTCAGATATCAGGCCTAGCCGGAAACCCTTTTTCTGATTTGCTTATTAGACCCATCATGATTTATCTCCTACTGCAATCTTTCCAGTCATACAACAAGTAAATTATCTTTCTGCTCGAGCCATGTTGGGTTTGCTTTTTGCCACCTGTAGCCACAATAGTTCTAACAGATTCAAATAAACAAAAAGGAATATAATGCCAAGGATGACTGTGCTTCTTTAAGGCATGAATTTAGATATGTGCTCCTTTGATGACAATGTGCTATTTGTGCCTTTCTGGCACACATTCCTTACATTTTCTGTTAATAACGCTTTTACCCTCCTGTAGGAGACCTGTCCCATTCTTGGTTTATGTGACTTTGGGGCTGCTGCGTAACTGCGAGCCCAAGTCTCAGGCCTGGACAGAGGTACCACCGTGGGTTCACTGAGCCAGCAGCAGTCAGCCCTGGGGCTTTGGCTGGAGCTCTCCCCAGACAGGATGCAATGAACACAGGGCCAATGCAGCTGGGGGGAGAGTTTTGTGATCAGGTCTTTTGCATCATCCTTGGACACTTCCCTTTTTGCTTACGCATTTTAAGGTGTGTCTCTAGTATTTGCTACTGAATACCTAGGACTAACAAAGCCTCCAGACCTAGCTTTTTAAAACGTTTTGTTCAAATCTTAGTTGGCTCAAAGATTTGTTTGGTGCTTTGGGAGGAGGCATTGGTAGAGTCCTGTGCCGGCCACCAGCCAGCCTCTCGTGTTCTCTGCGTGGGAGCCTCCGGGGGTGAGATGGGGAAGGAAGCTGAGAGTGTTCTGGTACATCTTCAGGTCAGATAAAAGGAAGGAGTATGGCCTGGGGCCAGGAGCTGGAGATACACGGTGCCGATGAGCACATCTGTGCCTTCAGAAGGACGTCCCCAGGGGGGCACGAGGTGGCGGTCTAGCTGTATCAGCAGGAGCCATACGAGCGGTAGCTGTTGAGCGTCGCCGTGTGCTAAGCACCGTGCTAAGCACTTTGCATTATTATCTCGTGTAATCTTCAGAACAGCTTCTGAGATAGCTGATACTGATGTCACACTTCTATAGAGAAAAATGAAGGAACTTGGTTGAAGTCACACAGTGGGACTTGAGTGCAGGCAGTCCGATCTGGGGGCCCTTGGTGATCTATTTCCAGCTGGCCCAGCTGACCAGGTTCAAAAGACCTGATCACAAAACTCTCCTCCTAGCTGCATCGGCCCTACCAATGCAGCGTCTACTGTGTGCCACATTTTTCCCACGACTGCTGCTGGGCCACAGCTTCGGTCCCCAGCTCACCCTCCCACCACTCCGTGCACCATTTTTATGAGATTTGGCCTGTGCAGCTGTGTCCCCTTTAAAGCCTACAGAAAATCTACTTGCTTATCCACCTGTCTTGGTCACTTTATTTGGAAGTTACAGTAGTCTTAGGAACTCTCCAGCATGTATTGTCTATACCAGCAATTCTTCATCTTTTTGGGATTGTGCATGCTTTGGATAAGCTTAGTTCTTCCCACAGAAAAGTGCATATATACATGTAAATTTGCATACAATTGCATGAGCTCACAGTATGCTGAAAATCACTGTTTGTCGTTGTTTTACGTGCCTAGCGTCTTAGAGCCACTAACAGACTGGTATGTAATGTAGTGAGGGTGAACAAAATGTTCCAATCCTGTAAATCTTTTTCCTGTGTTTAAGAGTTCCTAATTTCCCGAAGGGAGGGATAGTCTCAGTCTTATACCGAATTTATTTGGATATGATGATGTAATGAGCACAGTTATTTATGTTATAAATTATGGAGTTTTATTTATAGCGGCTGTTGAAGGAGACCCCTCTGCTTTATTTTTTGCCAAATCAAATCAT
This sequence comes from Martes martes, assembly GCF_963455335.1. Taxonomy (NCBI): domain Eukaryota; kingdom Metazoa; phylum Chordata; class Mammalia; order Carnivora; family Mustelidae; genus Martes; species Martes martes. The sequence continues at coordinate 63,078,753 of NC_137893.1, forward strand.
CCTTGTTTCAAAGGTAACTGCAGTTTGTAGTCTAGGGTAATGGATCAGGAATTTTTTTTATAGAAAGTTAAGGGAATTAAAATGGAAAGTTTAGTAGAAATAAAAGTTTCAGTATGGCTAACAAGTTTTATCAAACTTAATAGGCTCAAGAAATGAGTTTGTGCCTCAGACCTATCACATTATAACAATGCCCGTTTATAGAGAAGGCAGGAATTTTTGGATACATACTGCATTGAAATGTATAAAATTTTCACCTCTACTCTTTTCCCAGTTTAAGTTGACTGCACATATGGAACCTGAAAAAGAGCCTTTTTTTTTTTAAGGATCAACTATTAAAATTCTGTTACATATATGCATTATAGCTTTTATGTTTGGATTATTGGTACTAAGATTTAAAAACCTTGAGACTGTTTTTGTGTGTGTGTGTGTTGAAAACTGGCTTCCTTTATCTCAGAAATTGCCTGGTATGAAAAACATGTCATTCAAAGTAGCTTTCATGATTCTCTGACGGACAGACATGTTAGTGCTTTTCAAACAAACTAAAGCCTTCATTTAATATGATTTCTGCTCCTGTGAACTAAAATATGTGCTTAGACAAAGCAGTATCCTGGTCTAGAATTCTTTTGTTGGGGCTCACTGCCGTGGAACAGATTTTCCTGCTCAGCCGCTGCAGCCGTGCCCTGTGGCTGGACAGGGAGTGCGGCTGGCAGTGTGAAGGTCAGCGTCAAGGGCCTGGGCAGCAGCAGCTCCCCACTTAGGAGGTTCCCGCAACACCACCACGTCTCCCCAGAGGACCTCAAAGAACCCCACACTTCTGAGGGCCCAGAAAGGCAGACTGTCGCCTCTCGCTGTCACCTGCTGTTGGAGTCTAGGTCATGGGACTTAATTTTATCTCATAGTAAGTATGAGTTTAAAGCCATTACAAAGCATCCATTTGGTCTCTCCAAGTGAGTAGCTGTCTTTCGGAAACATACCTCACCATTTAGCTCTAAGGCCATGTGGGAGGGAAGGAGGCAAGTAAGAAACTCTGTTCAGTGGTTATAACCACTGACAGTCCTCACCTTTATGGGGCATCCATCACTGCTTTTGCTTTTGTTCCGTGCAAAGCAGCTTGTTTTTCTTGAGTTCCCTGAGTTTTTGTTCACTGGAGAAAGAATCAGAGTATCCACATTTTAAGCCTGATTACATTCCATCTCACTTCCAACTCAACTGCAAAGAAGTGTGCACAATTTTAATATGTAATATGTGAATTGATAATCATTGCTATGAGACTTTGCTTTTTTGTCTATGGACCAGATGAGGTGTTTTTACCTTTTTTTTTTTTTTAAGATTTTATTTATTGGAGAGAGAGAGAGGGAGAGGGACAGGCAGACTCCACGCTGACCGTGAAACCAGACACGGGGCTCAATCTCACAGCCCTGAGATCATGACCTGAGCCAAAATCAAGAGTTGGACACTCAACTGACTGAGCCGCCCAGGTGCCCCAAGTTTTTGCCTTCTGATCTGTTTCAAAGATGATCTGTGTTAGTACTTTCTTTTTCTTTTGGTTGGTTGTATTAGTTGTCAGTATGTTGAGAAGTAATGTTCATAATGGCAGTGACATCAGAGAGTTTAATAAGGTAGAGTTGTTTTTAATGAGATGAAAGGAGAGATAAGAAAAGGAAGTAATTCCTAAATGGGAGGGAGCATTACAGGCAGGTGCACGGGGTATATGGTAGCCCTGGAGAGCATTGTATCCACTCTCGGGCAGCTCCCCCTTGAGGAGAGTCTGTCTTGAGTAATTAAGGGAGTAGCACAGACAAGCCAGATGAAGGTGAGGAGGGGCACTGTGATCACAGAACACAGAGGGACAATAAACCACATGATATGTGGGGGGAATATAGACACATGATTCTAGGTGCCTGGTGGCCAGAGACCTCTGAAGTAGGCAGGGCCTTATCATGGAGGGCTCTGTATGGCCAATGGAAGAGATTTGGTCCCAATTTGAAGAATTGGCCTGGAGTCGCATGGTCACTATGCTGTGGGCTTGTTCAGTGAACAGACATTGCAAGCATCCCTCATGGTGGACACTGTGGGGCTTAGTATCATTTTGTTATTTTGAAATTTTGTGATGGTGGTTTATCTATTCGTTAATCATAGTCTGTAGCAGATGGAATGAGACAATGGTGACAGTCCTTCTCTGTGGGGGATGAATTACTCATTTGTGAGATGGGAAGGAGGAAGACAAAGAAGAAGATACAGTGTTGACTGTCCAGGCTGGAGTTAGTGGAGGAGAAAGAAGTCTGTTTTGTTTTAAATTATTACTGTTATTTTTAATAGAGAAATAGAGCACATGTGCAAGAGGGGGCGGGGGCAGCGGCAGAGGGAGAGAGACCATCTTGAGCAGGCTCCATGCTCAGTGTGGAGCCTGACACGGGGCTTAATCTCATGACCCTGAGATCATGACCTGAGCCAAAATTAAGTCAGACACTTCATCAGTTGAGGCCCCCAGGCACCCCTCGAAGGCTGGGGTTTGTGGGAGAGTGTCAGGCACAGCAGAGCGCTGCTCGAAGCCCTAAGTACTTGCATTCAGGAAGTCCCTTCACCTGTGTTACCTGAGTTTACAAAACTCCCATCTAAAAAAGCAGAACAGGGGCACCTGGGTGGCTCCATCAGGTTAGGTGTCCAACTCCTGATTTCAGCTCAGGTCATGTTCAGCCCAGCGCTGGGCTCCATGCTCAGTGTGGCGGAGTTTCCTTGACATTCTCTCTCCCTCTCCACCTACCCCTGCACCCCACTCACACTCTTTCTCTCTCTGAAATAAGTAAATGACATATTTTTTAAAAAAGCAGAACAATAATTCTCTTTCAGTTACAGTTCAAGTGAAGAGAAGGGAAATGAGATGTTTAAGAACGTGCAGTTAGGAATTGAAAGATATGGTAAAATTCCTCCAATCTGTGACTCCAGAACTTGTGTGCTGGCTACTCACTCTCGCCCTGCTTGGTGGCCATGGAAGCGTACCAGTCCCTTTCCTCCCAGCATTGCAAGCAGCTTCCTTCATCAGAGAGACCGCTGTATGGAGACCCTTAACAGCGTAAAACTCTAATCAGATGAATATGGTGATGGGCCTACCCTCTGGAATCATTTTGGTTATATGATACCTCACTCTGTTGGAAATCTAGCTTTTTTGGTTGTGCCTAATGTCTTAGAAATACCCTTCAAATCAAATAAATGTGGGAGAACAGAGCTAAGAGAACCAAGACCTTTGTCTTTTTTCCTGCCCAACAGTGCCTTGCCGTGTACTTAGAGCTGATAATAATCTGTTCTATTTTGTACTGCTGCACTATTTTAATTCTGGAAAACTCTTTTGAGGTAAGAGTGTGAACTTTTACATTTTTGTTTGCTTACATAAAAAAGGTAATTAGATGAGCATATGCAAAAAATGACGAAATGCGAGTTAGGTCTGTTGTCTTGTTAACTGTGCTCTGCTGATCAGTTTCCTGCTTCTGATAGTGCACTAGAGTTATAAGATGTCCTCATTGTGGGAGGCTGGGTGGTGGGCACACCAGTCTCTGCACTATTTTTGCAACTTAGGAGTCTATAATTATTTTAAAATAGAAAGTTAAAAAGTAGAGAGGATGTGTCACTAAAATTATTGTTAAGGAAATCTGAGATTTTTCTTTAGGTTTGAAATAATTTGCTACAACTAAATTATAGCACAAACCACATACTCATAATCCACTCATTCACAAAATATTTATTGAGTTCTTTGTGTCCTGAATTATCCCACTTGGAGAACAGGAGAGAGGTACCCTTCTTCAAGGAGTTAGCCAAAAAGACCTTCACCTTATCTCTTTCGTTTCTGGGCTGTGGAGCTGGGATTTTTAACCTGAGGTCCACAGATTTCAGGGGTAACATTTGTGTGTAAATGTGCCTTCTACAGAAAGTATGGTTGGTGGTCACCAGACTTTCAAAGGTTAAGGACTGCTGCCTTGGGTGATTACTTCCCTTGGATGTATTTTGAAAAGAACTGAAGACTATATTGGCAGATTTTATTTATTTTGTATATATATATAGAGAGAGTGTGTGTGGAGGGGGGAGAGGCAAAGAGAGAGGGAGAGAGAAACTTAAGCAGACTCTGTGCAGAGTGCAGAGCTGGACATGGGGCTTGATCTCAAAACCCTGAGCTCACGCACGACCCTCAGATCATGACCTGAGCTGAAACTAACAGTTGGATGCTTAACTGTCTGTGCCACCTGGGTGCCCCAGCAGTGAACACATTTTTATTGCCCTCTCCATTCCACATGGCCAGCTTGGCTAAACAGCTCTGCTATTTAGAATCTGTGTGGTCTATTAAATTAGTTCCAAGTGAAGCTTAAAATTCACAATATATTTTATATGTTCTCTCTTCTATAGTGGTTGGTAGGTTGGTACAGGTGTGTGATTTTTCTCTCAAAACATTTAAATTGATCTGGAATTTATATTGAACTATATTGCCCTGCAACTATCGCTGTGCTCCTTGGTAGCATTTAGTGTGTGACCTGTTTGCATTTTAAAGGGGCGAGATATTCTTATGTAAGAGATTCAAAGTGAGAGAAGGGGATTTGGGACTAAAATGAGTCTGGTTACACGTGTAAGAATTTATAATGGCAACTTTTTGGCCAGACTTTTGTCCTTAGACTGTAGGCCACTTGAAGGCAAGGGCTGAACTCAGTCACATGTTCATAGCATCTAGTGTGGGGTCTAGCACATGGTAAATGTCCAGAAATTATTTGATAAAAGACCTTCTCACAAAAGCACCCTTTCTACTGTTCAGGGTCCCCCCAAACTTCATGTTTACCCAGGAAGGTACAGGAAATCTTTACACTGATCACTGAGTCATACCAGCTAGAGCACTGAGTGAAGTTTTGTTTTCAAAATGCTCAGAATCCTCAAATGGCTTCCTCTAGAGGTGCATAAAATATTATTATTCTTTCAGCAAACTATTTCATTTAAAAACTTAAAACTAATAGTTACATTTGGTTAATTTGGGGAGCTGAAGGCATCTTTCTCCTTGCCATAAAAGAAAACAGAGGCCAGCAAGTAACAACTTGAACTGAATTAATTTTTGTTCATGTTGACAATTTCTCTGTTGGAGGGCTTTTTCTGTGGGTGCTTTACATGCTTAACCATGATGATGTTCTTTGTAGATTTATGAACTGTCTGGGAAGGCATTCTGTTTTAATTTCTCACAGCAAAACAGTGTCTTGAATGTATGTCTTCTTAATGCATATGACCATGAAAATGTAATTCTAAACATTTATGTATACTGATTATTAAAAGAACAAAAAGCATGCCATATTCATTCATGTAGATTCTCTTAGCTGCATTATCCGTGGAGAATAATAAATGCCCCAAATTGTTGAAAAAAATCTGAAATTAGATTGAATAAAGATTTAAAAGTAATTCTATTAATATAAAAAATCATTTGCATTTCTGTGGGAACTCAAATTAAAAACTCGGTACCTATATTTGCTCTGAAAAAAATGAAATAAGCATGTACAGGATCTGTATGCTGAAAGTTATAAAATGCTAATTTTTTATGCTAATGAAAGAAATCAAAGATGACCTAAATACCTAGACACATACCATGTTCATGGATTAGAAGAGTCACCATATTAAAGATGTCCATTCTCCTCCAAATTGATCTTAGATTTATGTCATTCTTATCAAAGGGTCAGCAATGTTTTTTTTGTTGTTGTTGTTTGGCTGCTTTGTTTGTTTGTTTGTTTTTTTGGGGTTTTTTTGGTAGAAACAGTTAAACTTACTCTAAAATTCTTCTGGAAAAGGAGTGGCCATAAAATGGCCAAAGCAACTTTGAAAAAGGAAAAGGAAATCGGAAAAATTACTTCTCCTTATGTTAAGTCCTACTATATAGGCTGCAGTAATCAAGACATTGTGGTATTGGAGATGGGTAGACAACAAATAGATGAGGAAAGCAGAATAGAGGACTCAGAAACGAGCCATACAAAGTGCTCAGTTTTTGACAAAGGAGAAAGACAGTTCAAGCCAGAAGGGACTGCTTTTTAAACAAATGATGCTGAAGCAACTGGACATCCATTGGCACACACACACACACACAAATCTTGAACTAAGCCTAATACCTGATACAAAAATTAACTCAAAATGGATCATGGATTTAATGTAAAACATTAAACTATACAACTTAAAAAAAAAAACAAACAGAAAACCTTCAGGATATAGAACTAGGCAAATGTGCGCACATACATTTACCTGAAGAGAGTATATAGATGGCATATAGCATATGAAAAAATGTCTGACGTCACTAGCCTAAATTGCCTAAATGTCGTTTGGTAGTTGAACAAACTGTGGTATATCCATATCACCCATATCCAATAATACTTAGTAATAAAAAGGTACAAATGATTGATACACAAAACAAAACATGGATGAACCTTAAGAAAATTATGTTGAGTGAAAAAAAAAAACATGTTGCAGGATTCCATTTATAAAATAGTCATGAAGTAACAGCTGTAGAGACAGAGAACAGATTAGTGGTTATGAGGGGTTAGGGATGGAATGTGAGTGGCTATAGACGGGGTAAAGCATGGGGGAGCCTTATAGTGATGATATATAGAATTTGGTGGCAGTTCTGCAAAATGACATGTAAAATTGCATAGTTACACATGTGTACACACACAAAATGAGTCCATATGTAACAGATAAAATCTGAATAAGAGAGTGTGTTGGGGGCACCTGGATGGCTCAAATGACTCTTGATTTTTGGCTCAGGTCATGATCTCAGTGTTGTGGGATCGAGTCCCATGTGGGCTCTGCACTGGCGCTCAGCACGGAGTCTGCTCGTCTCTCCCTCTGCTTGCATTCTCCCTCCTTCCACTTGTGCTCCCCCCAATAGATATATAGATAGGTACGTAGATAAAATCTAAAAAAACAAAAACAAAAACAAAAAAAAACTAAGTGTGCATTGTACCATTGTCAATTTCCTGGTTCTGATACTGTGGTGTAGTTATATAAGATGTTAATATTGGGAGAGGGTGGGTGGGACTTTCCTGTACATTTCTTTGTGCCTTCTTGGAAATTGATAAGGACTTAAGAATTACGAGGTTTTTTGTTTTTTTTTTTAAGATTTTATTTATTTATTTGACACAGAGAGAGAGAGATCACAAGCAGGCAGAGAGGCAGGCAGAGAGAAAGGAGGAAGCAGGCTCCCTGCTGAGCAGAGAGCCCAATGTGGGGCTCGATCCCAGGACCCTGAGATCATGACCTGAGCTGAAGGCAGAGGCTTAACCCACTGAGCCACCCAGGCGCCCCCAGAATTAAGAGTTTAAAAAAAATAAATCTGATGTTCATCTTCACATCTTAAAAAAAAATTGCGGCTTAATTCTTAGTTATCATTTTTCAATGTATACTTGATGCTGTCTCATTGTGGTCTCTAGGTATAATGATACACTTGTCATGATTTAGGGGTTTGTAATCTGATAGATCTTATGAAAAAATTAAAGCATATACATTTCCTTCTTCTCTAACCTCAGTTCTTATTTTCAAAATCAGTGAATTCCTGAGTTTTTGTGGAGCTATTGCCTGATTTAAGAAAAACTCCTATAGTCAGTTATTAGCCATTATTTTTTTAACCAAAGAGTAATTGTTTTAAAAATAGTACTGCTCTCATGTATGTTTTCTGCGTGGCTGGTGCCATTGAGCAGTAGCAACACATGTGCAGAGATGGACCTGAATGCATCACAAAAGGTGAAAGGGGTTTCCAGAAGCCTATAGAGTATATTTTACAGCTTCTTAATGACTTAGGTGTTGACTTAGCTTGAGATTCAGTATACATGAAACTAGAGAACATAACTGAACAGATTGCAAAAATAACAGTGGATATGGTTGCTGTGTTAGAGTGAAAGAGTTAAAATCAGGCCAAGGAATGTAATGAAAAGATGCCCAACAATCCTGATAAAGTTAACTTTAGATTCAAGTTCCTGAATGAGGGGTACCTGGATGGCTCAGTTAAGCATCTGACCCTTGATTTTTTGGCTCAGGTCGTGATTTCAGGGTTCTGAGATAAACCCTGCATAGGTCTTTACACTGGCCATGGAACTGCTTAATATTCTCTTTTTCCCTCTCCGTCTGCCTCTTCCCCTGCTCTCACATCCCCCTCTCTCAAATAAATAAATGAATCTTAAAACAAAAACAAAAACAAAACAAAAAAACTTATAGATGGTTAACAAATGACTTAGAAATGGCAGCCCTACCTGGGTGGTTCAGTGGGTTAAGCCTCTGCCTTCGGCTCAGGTCATGGTCTCAGGGTCCTGGGATCGAGCCCCGCATCGGGCTCTCTGCTCAGCAGGGAGTCTGCTTCCCTCTCTCTCTCTGCCTGCCTCTCTGCCTACTTGTGATCTCTCTCTGTGTCAATTAAAAAAATAAATAATCAAGGGGCGCCTGGGTGGCTCAGTGGGTTAAAGCCTCTGCCTTCGGCTCAGGTCATGATCCCAGAGTCCTGGGATCGAGCCCCACATCTGGCTCTCTGCTCCGTGGAGAGCCTGCTTCCTCCTCTCTCTCCCTGCCTGCCTCTCTTGCCTACTTGTAATCTGTCTGTCAAATAAATAAATAAAATCTTTAAAAAATAAATAAATAAATAAATAAATAAATAATCTTTTTAAAAAAAATGGCAGCCCTTTCAAGTAGCTATTGTATTTTGATACACAGTGATAAGTGTAGACATTTTATGTTACAGACTGAAGTGGCCATTTTTGTGGGATGAAGTTTCCAAAGGACATTTTGGAATATTGAAGGTTGGGAGTATTATAAAACATCATTTTTCCTCTCACAAATTAAAGTTTTTGAACCCCATAGTTACCAAACACAAATTCTAACGAAGAATTAAGATTCAGATGTCTGAATTCCCTGTTAACTAGAAACATTGAGGTTATTAAAAGTATCAAAAATTGGGCCACCTGGGTTGCTCAGTTAAGCAGATGCTTTCAGCTTGGGTCACAATCCCAGGACCCTGGGATTGAGACCCACATCAGGCTCCCTGCTCAGTGGGGAGTCTGCTTCTTCTTCTCACTCTCACTCTGTTCGCTCTCCCTCTCCCTCAAATAAATAAGTAAAATCTTTTAAAAGAAAGGTATATCAAAAATTATTTCTCCATTTAAATTTACTGTAATTTAATAAGAAAGAAATTATTTGAATCAAGGGCAGCATGGGTTGCAATTGATTTTGCTTAACGATGTTCTCTTTTGATTAAAAAGTGAAAATCTTAAAATATTTAGAAAGTTCTTAGGTTTGTGTCACTCAGCAACCTAGAGTTTAATGACGCTTTAGAGGCCGATAAACACTTCATTTTTGCAGCAGGCATTGCTAAATTAAGTTTAAAGAAGGCAGCGAGAGAACGTCAAAACACCTCTGTTACTGCTTCATTTTAAATTTATTACATTCTTCGTATCCAGAGTATGATATTTTGAATTCTTTCAGCACCAGTCAACAGAAAAGACATGCAGGTGACATTGGAAAGTTATTTTCTAGCCTTTCTACAGGTACTAACCTCACCCAACCCGAGACCTGGTCTTGAGATCAGATTGGACCCAACTGCAGGTCTGCCATTTGATAATCCCAGGGTGTCTTAAGCACTGGAGGATTCTAGATATCTGGGTTACACACGTGGCTTGATGAACCAATTCTAATTTTGTTAGCACCATTATTTCTGCATTTACTATACATGGAAGAAAAAAGACTGACACATTCCAAATTTTTTTCATACATTGCAAGTTACCATAAAACATCATATGGTGTTGAATTCATGTTGAATAAAGTATGCAAAACAGCTAGGTAGCTCAGAGTGTTTGATGAGGTTATAACGTATCCCTGTGTTGAGAGGTAACAGACAAATCTGATCCTCACTTCATAGCTGGAAAAACTTGAACACCCGGAGAGTGGGTGGTTTGCTGGCGATCAAGCCGGAAAGCTGCGCTCTGCACTCTGAACTTTGACTTTCACATCTTGTGCAATCTAATGATTGAAAACATGAGCGTGACCTGAATTAAAAAGAAATGTGCAGAAGGCCGTGTACTGTAATTTCACCTTCATCGTAGTGCTTTGGGTGTGCAGATGCTGCCATTCTAGAAGGAGCAGACTCAGGATCCAGCATTGGGTAGAACTGTATAGTTTCTCCCTCACCGCTACTAGGAGAAGCTGCCATCCTTTTAGTTGGTTTGCACCAGTCGGAATCTGTGAGCGTTGTGGAGAAAGGATCCATGCTCAGGTATTTTTTCAGAAGGATCTAGAAAGAAGACAAATGAATCCTAGGAGGGCAGTAGCCAGTTTCACCCCGCGCCGGGTCTGTTAGGGACCATGGGCAGCATTTGGAATAATTGAGGCAGGGAGGCAGGCAACTACATGCTAGAAGGCTTTAGGACATCCTTTAATTGGTAGTACTTCCTCATTGCTAATACTTTGTGATATCTTTTTTCTGTCTTGGAATGGGAATTTCCGATGCATTGCAACCCATCTATGCACAAAAAAATTTTAAAGTCAATGTAGTGTCCTAGCTGTTAATGTCAACAAAATATCCATTTGTAGTTTTTCCTGTTTGTTGCTCTGGCAGAACTGTACTAGAAGGTGTCATGAGATGATTAGATGCTTACACGATGGGAAAGCTGGTGACTCGCACGCTGGGAGCAGTGGTGGTGTCACTGATGCAACTTTCAGAAACGGTGAACAATTACTGAGAAAGTTCCAAACGAAGCAAACCTGAAGCGATTCTTTCAACATCAATGGCATCTGTATTTCTGGAAAACTTAGCATGCATTAAAGTCAAGCACAAAGATTGTGTTTTTGTGTAAAGCAGAGGTGAGTTTCCAAGCTCAGATAACATGGAAAAAGTTGTTTGTTTTTACCGATGTAACTCTAGTGCTTTTGAAATCTGTGAAGGGTGCGGGAATACACCGTCCCACACTCCGCATGACGTCTGGTGTCACTGCTGCCGGCCCACACGCTGCCAGGGGTGTGACAGGCTGAGAGGCTGCACACATTTCTCAGATGCCTGCTAAGGTGAGATACTCTTCCCATTGAGAACTACTGTTCATTTCCTGCTGCCTTTGACGATTTTCTTAGTTTTCAGGGGAAGTCACCCTCTCATACCTTCTCCTAATTTCTCTGGCTCTCTTTAGATTTAGTGGTGTGTGTGGATGGGGGAGAAAGAAGACTGTAGTTGAAAGTAGTGGAGAGTATTTTGATGATTTTTGCATTAATTTATGAGGAAATGAGTCTCTACTCTTGATAGTGCTTTCGCCCCTAAAAAATCATTGGCCTGACTTCATTTTCTTCATTGTTAAGCTGGAGAGAATATTTAAAAACTGTTGTGAAATGATTGTTAATTGGGATTATTTTTGACACCCCTAACTATTCCATATTATTGACTATAAAATTTCAAAGCTTTGCAACCACCTAGTTTTGGTGATCCTAGCAGATTTGGTCATTGACAGCCGAATGTGTCCCTGTAATTTACCAGAAGTGTTACTCTATTTGGCTAGTGTGTACCAGCAATCAAGCTGATGGAGTAGACATAGTATTTGCCACAACATAATAGCAAACTTGTTATAATATTGGCCCCAAATAACGTTAGTCATGTTGCATTTCATGATTTTGTGAAGGTCCGCTCCTCTGCATGCCACATCCCCACCCCCGATCCCCAGAGCCAAGGTTGTTCAGGGTGCCTGATCCCCAGATTCAGTACATTGGACTTGGTTGGACACCAAGCCCAAGCTGGCCTGTTGGTTTCTCCTCTTGGGAACTGGTGTTATAAGAGAAAGAAAAGGAAAGGGAAAGGAGGAGGGGGAAGAGAGGGAGAGGAAGGGGAGAGAGAGAAAGAAAGAGAGAGAGATTTGGTTCTTTTGTGTAGTAGACTTGGGTGTTAGGACTAAAAAAAGGTGTTGGCATGGTTGGTTCTTTCAGAGGACTGAGGAAAGGAACTATTCCAGGCCTCTCTCCTTGGCTTGTGGACAGCCATCTTCACATTGTTTTTTTTCTATTTGTGTCTATCTCTGCCTATAAATTTCCCTTTTTATAGGGTTACCAGTAAGGATACCAGTAAGACATTGGATTAGGGCCCATCCTGATGGTCTCATTTAATAATTACCTCTGTTAAGACGGTATCTTCAAATAATGTCACATTCTGAGGGACTGGGGTTTAGGAGTTCAACAGATCTTTTTTAGGGGTGTGGGGGTCACAATTCAACCTATCAGAGATGTTCTAAGCCTGTATCTTACCATGTGGACTGGAGCGAACAGGGGGATGATTTGCAGAGAGAAAAAAAAAAGGGGGCACAAACAAGACATTGGCAGAAGTAATTTCGTGGGTTCCTGACTTGTCATTTCCATTTTTTTCTGGAGGTCACTTGTATTCCTAATGTTCGTTTCTATGAACTACCATTGTGGCCTTCCAGTACACTCCCCTTGTTTAAGTTTGTTTAAGCTGATTCCGTTATTTTTTAGCCAAAGCATGCTAATTAATAAAGAACTAAACTGAGACCCATATTGTACTGTGCTACTTTAGGGAACTAGGGATTACCCTGTAGTTTTTGTGAGGCAGTCACAGGGTAGATAAACTGCAAAAAGGAAGCAGGAAGTACCATTAGAAGCCTGCTGTAATCAAATCATGAGGCAGTGGAGAGAAGATTGGAAAGTAGCCAATAGATCTTGGTTCTCTTCAGAGTATCTGTTACTGTATTTTATGGACTAAATGTTTGTGTTTCTCCAGAATTCATGTGTTGAACTCCTAAACCCCAATATGATATTTTAGTAGGTGGGGACTTTGGGAGGTAATTAAGTCATGAGGGTGGAGCCTTCACAAATGAGATTGGTGCCCTTTGAGGAACAGACATAAGAGCTTGCTTCTCTCTCTTCTCTGCCATGTGAGGACTCAGTGAGATGACCTCCCCTGCCTTAAGCAAACCAGGAAGCAGGCCTTCACCAGACACTAGATCTGCCTAGGTTAGCCACTCATTTGGTGGTATTATTATCATAGCTACCTGAACTGACTAAGGTATTGTATAAACTCTTTCGTTTACTTAGGCCTGAATTAGAGATGTGGGTTAAAGAGATTCAAAGAAAGAAGGATAGTGAGGAGTCCATGGTGATTTTGAACATTCTATCTTAGGCAGCAGGGCTGGTGGGTTGGATATTAACCAGCCAGAGGACTGTCTGTGTTTGAGGAAGGACTCTGAGTTTTGAGTGCTGAATTGGAGGGCCCGCAGGGTAGTCAGATGGAGATTGCCAGCAAAGAAGGTGGATGTGGTAGCTGAGTGTGGGTGCTGGAAACATTATAGCCTGTGATGGTGGTTGAAGCCATGTTGACTGAAAGAGATCACCAGGGGCTAGAAGAGAGAATCCTAGAACGGGTCATTTAGGAGCATCACATCTGAGGGGCAATCAAAAGAGGATCTGCAAAGAAGACTTAAGGTAGAGAAGCAACCATCTCATGTAGCAGTTAGGTTTCAGTAGACTCAACAAACATGGCGCAATGGTGACCAAAGTTATGAAGCGGTGTTACTGTGCACTGAAGGAAGACCCGCGCACGGGGAAAACTGAGGCAACACAGATTGTTCCTTCAGCACTGCAAGAAGGGAAGAGAATGACTGCTCACAAGGAAGGCAGGATGGAAGGAATGTTCCCACATGAAGGGGGAAATCCATATTCCTTCCAAGATATGCTACTTAAAATAGCCATTGTTCATTGCGGAGTGTCTGGCAAAATGCTCTGTGTACATTATTATCTCCTGTAACCCTTCCACAGACCTGGGAAACTTGAGAGAGAAAGTTAAGCAGGTAAATTCTTCCTGCCCTACTGCAAATTCATGCAGCTTGTACAGTGTCCAGCCAGTAAAGCAGCCCAATGCTGAATGCCAGGTCACCCTGTCTCTCACACCCGCCCCTTACCCCTAAAAAACACAACAGAATGAATTCAAAGAATCTGCTAACTATAAGAAAATGCAGGAAAGGAATTTAGGCCGTCTTCTGGAATTTATAAGATGGGATTTGGCAAACATACTACATTATTGAATTAAATGAACAATAATAAGTTGAAAAAAAATTGTAAATGGCAGTAAGAGGCACAGGGGTCCTGTTTAGAACGAAACTGGCTCCAGGTTAAATGTGTAAATGAAATAGTATGGGTGGAAATTAGAGATTCACTTGGGTGGGGATCAGGAAAAAAAAAATCAGTAATGGAAATTTAGATGAGCCCTTTCAATAAATATCAGTAATATAAGAAAGGTCCCCACTAAGAGAACAATTAACCAACCTAGACACACTTGTCAGAAAGCAAGAAAGGCATGAGTTTGAACCTGAACTAGGAAATGAGAAAGTCAAAGATGAATGCAGGAAAACTGAATAGAAAGCATATCTTGAAAGAGAACCTCCCCTCACCCCACACATGATGAATATCTATTAAGAGAGAGGAAAAGGAAGAAATTAATAAAAAGTTGTTCTCCACTGGGGAAGTCAAATGAAAGTGTAACATTGATGCGCGTCACATCTTTTCTGCTATGTGTAAAAGGGTGCTTGTAAAATAAAACCAGGCAGTTTGTAGATTGAAAATTATCTATCATTTATTGTAGTAATGCCTACTCACATTCCCTACCTGCCTGACCAGGGAGCCTGACCTGTTTCCTAACGACCCAACCACTTCTTACTCATCTGGCATCCTTCTTAGGGCCTAATCCACTGAGTACGTAGTAGTCCTCCATAAATACCCATTAATTCTGTGTGTTCTTTCGTTTCCATTTGATGCTGGAAATTTAAGAGATTAAGGTCTTCATTAGAGAACCTTAAGCACTTGATCAACAATTCATTAGCTCAGTAAAATAAACACTATTTTCAACTAAGAACTTGGAAGTCTTAAGTTTACATTAGATTTTCACATTATTAGAAATGCTGTCGATTGCCCCTTGGTTTTCACATTATTAGAAACGCTGTCGATTGCCCCTTTGGTATTTGTCAAAATACAAATTTTGACAAATTTGTATTTCTCTTCATTTTCTTATTTTTAGCCCAAGATGTCCTATTGGGAAACTTACTAGATACCTTTATATTTAAGTGTAACTTTGTCAAATTGATGTAAGACTATATGTTACATAAGAGAACAATGTTCTATTTTGTTGTTTTGAACTTTTTTTTAAAGATTTTATTTATTTATTTGACAGAGAAAGATCACAAGTAGGCAGAGAGGCAGGCAGAGAGAGAGAGAGAAGCAGGCTCCCCACTGAGCCAAGAGCCCAATGTAGGGCTTGATCCCAGGACCCTGAGATCATGACCTGAGCCGAAGGCAGAGGTTTAACCCACTGAGCCACCTAGGTGCCCCTTGTTTTGAACTTCTAATTGAAAGTGGACATGTATACAGGCACCTGCATCATATTTAAGTGCTTTTTAACTTGTAATGTCCTCTATTTATTGAACAGCTTGATAGTAGAGTGAGTTTGTCCTGCTTCTTGCATTTTAATGGATCGTGAGATTCACTTCTAGGTCTTCCTAATGTGCATTTGCTAAAGGAAGCAAAAGGGCAATGTTAATTTTCACATAACTCAAAAAAAGGAATACCATTTACCTGGGATCCACTAGAGGTAAGGCATATGGGGCTTTTTGTATACTACTCAATATTTGGCGGTTTCAACTTTTTGATTCCAGGATAGGAATCTTGTGCACTTGAAACTTTCTTTGATAGAGTTTTTCCGGTTGAGCTTAACTCATATGCTACTGCTGCCTCTAGAGACCATTTAAAGACCATTATTTCATTGGAGCTTTGAGAGTTCTCCCCCAGCTCCCCAGTTGAATCTAGGTGAGAAATGGATGTGAATTTAAAAAGGTACATGAGCTCCTTAATCCTTAGGAGAAGCTCTGCTAAATTAGTTTCAGCAGACTCCTTGGGATGTCCTTCTGTGGTGCTGTTGATTCTTTCAAGAATCTTAGATAATTTGGCCAAAGGGAGCACCCCTTTATAATCTTAAGCCTATTAACAAATGGAATCCTGTTCAGTATATGCCATGATAGTTTAGCAATCCACTTTAGTCCATCAAAATCCTATTTTGACGCATCTACATAATCCTTTTAGTCTATTTTTAGATTTATTAAGTGCTTTTCATGCCTTTGGTGAAAAAGCTTTCACATGACCCTGGAGGCTTTCCACATGACCCTGGAGGCTTTCCATTGTAGTTTAACAGTAGTTAACATGTTGCATTGTTTGTTGGAAAGTGCAAAGTAGCTCAAAGCTGGCCTGTCAGGGAACGCTCTCCTTAGAGCTGGGAGGGTCTCAGGGCTGGTAATAGAGCCTCTTGATTTTATAGTCACAAACCCTGAGAGTTGCCGTGACTTATCCAGGCTGATTCTACTGGTCAGGCAGGGTCAGTTCTGACCCCTAGGCCCTGTGATTTTACCTGCATCAGATTGACCCTTGAATACCTATGGACTTTCAGATCTTTGCCAAAGATCTTTCCGGTTGCTTGGCATTAGAACTGCAAAGGAAGAGGTACTTTTGTCCTGGATATTCTTGTTTTAAGTTTTCAGAGAGAGATTTATGACTTTTTTTTTTCCTCATTGGGGTGGGAAGAGGGCTGTGTTAAAGGGAAAGGAGACTCAGAAATGCTACCATACGGTTAATAAGAAGGAGAAGGGTGGCCACATTGGAGGCACCTCTGTCTGTCAAGTACCAGAATCCCGTAACACAGACATGCACAGCTGGGAGCCCTGGCAGCTGCAGACCCTTTGCTTTCTCTCACCGTTGTTTCCATCAAGACTCATGGTCTTGTTATCTAACCATTTCTCATATCTAACCAGTCTTTGCGCTGGACTGTTTTTACTCATTCAGTGTGCATAGATACCTTTTTTGCTGATTAAAGAAATTCAGAAAGGAAAGAGGGAGAAGTTCTTTTTATATTCTATTCCAGAGTCCCCTATATTAAAGTTTTGTTTTTGTTTTTTTTTTTAATTAATATGTCTTTGATTTTAACTCTCTCCCACCTCTTGTCCAAGCCTTTTTCTGACATACTCTGCTTAGGGACTATTTGTATAAGATAGGCTAAGTAAATATACTTTAGGAAGAAAACTGTTTTTCAGAAGTCACTTTTTATCTCTTGTATGGGGTTGACCTACTTACGAGATCCACTAGAGGCTGACACCCTGTGCTGTGTAGCATACAGTAGTCTCAGCTTTAGCACAGTAGACATTCTTGGTTTTGACTTTCTCAGGTACCATCCAGAGAGGTTCAAGCCGTGTAATGTAATGTTGAGTCCCAAATTCGGGTCATGCGCTGGTAGTGGACTGTGCGGGGAGCAGGGGCTTAGGCAGGTGTGAACCCACAGACCACCCCCCCCACCCCCAGCTGCAGCCATCTGCACCTGCAAGAGCTTTGTCGACGAACACTCCTTGTCCTAAGCACTGTACTCCTCTTAAAGTCATATGTTTCTGTTCCTTGTGAAAAAGTCCCAGAAAAGAAAAGGGCCACCTGCAAATGCTATCATTTGTCTGTAAACTTGGGGACTCATTAAAATGTTGCTAGGTAGCCCTACCCTTATTAATGTCAATGTGCTCAATTTATGGTACATGCACAATCAATTATTTGTCTATTGACTTCATCTTCCTAGGAAGCAGAACAGTGGTTTTCAACTCTGGCTGCTGCTCTTTGGGAATCATGTTGGAGTCTGTAGATTTGGCATTGGGCCATACATCTGTACACTTAAAAGCTCCCTAGGTGATTCTGATGTATGGCCATGGTTAAAAACCACTGAAATAGACTAGAGCATGCAGATCAAAGAGTTCAGGGGAAATACGCCACTACTCTGATTAATTCCACAGGAACAGGTATAGGGGCTGTTGCTTAGAGTCAGGGAGCGAGTTCAGAAGCCCGGGGGAGTTGGCAGTCTGGTTCGCAATGAGAAGTTAAGCTATGAAGGATTTAGCTCGGTTAGGCTCCTTCTCCTAATTCCACTTTGACTTAAAATAGAGACTCTCGACTTACCCTGAAATAGTTATGAATGGGAGTCTGCTGTTCTCTGCTACTAAAGAACAAAAATATATGATGCTTTTAGAAAAGTCATTCTACACTCTTGCTTAGAAAGTACTGACCAGTGTAGTGTGTTTTTCATATATTATTCCCAACTGCCACCTCCCCTCCAGATAATAAATGTGACCAAATAAACTGAAATCCCCCCCCCATTCTTGGAAATTTGCAGCATCATTAGCATATCAAAAGCTGGGAGAGTCCTGCTGTTAGCGAAACAAAAAAACTTTTTAAAACTTTGTTTGAGTTAAACAAACTTATTAGCATAGGAAGAAACTTTTTGCTTCTCTACCTACAACGAGACACTTTTCCCTTAACGCCAGTTTTGGAAAGACTGGCCAAGTCATTTTGATTCAGTAATTTCCTTACAGTTAATTTCTGACAGATGAACCTCTTTTTAAAATCTCCTTTGAAGTTGGACTGAATTAACAAATGGAAGGCTTGGCAGAGCAGTTTACTAATTCATAACTATATCCCTCTGCTTTCTTTGTGTTGCTAAGTACTATAATCTTTGACCCGAAAGGAAGAATACTGCTAACAAGTAAATATTTAAAAGGCCCCATGAAGTATAATGTGCATGAATTTGTGCCTGGGGAGCCGTCAGCTGGATGAAAGAAATGACTCACTTTTCATCTCCTAAATGGGCTGTTGTTTTACAGTAGGTTGAAAGGAAGTATTTTAAGTGCTAAGAGTTAGATCTCTTTTTATTTTTAGGTTTAGTTAGCCATTCACTTCACTGATTTGAAAGTGGCATGGTAAGTCATGATTCCTAAGTGTGTCAGTGCCGTGAACGAGTGAGTTAGAGTTCCTGTGAACGAATGACCTCTGTGCTACCGAAGACTACTTGGAACCATTCGAGGAAACGGAAGCATGAGTCATGGATGTGCTTGAAGAGTAGCAAGGGGGACTCGCTGACTCCAGAGCCGGCCCTGACGTGTGGCAGAGCAGGCAGAGCCCAGATAGGGTGATACTAAGGCTCTAGTCCCCACTGGGCCACTGACCACCTCAGGGACAGCAGTCTCATGACCAAATGTCCCTTCTGCACATAATGGGAGGTGTGAATTATGTGTTGTTAAGCATAGCTTCCAGCTTTAAGATTAATGGGTCTTTGAATTCTACTGATTTTCTGGTTTGTGTGCAAGTGGGTGTGTGCGTTTTAATGACCTTCAGATGGGATTCATCAGGGCTTCATGAAATGAATCTTTATTTTTTAGATTTGAAGTGAACTGCTCTGACAGAATTTGACTAGGGGAGTCCATAACAGAAAGTGAGGAAGCAACTAACTTTGATTTATAAAGCTGTGGGCTGCTGATTTTCTATGGCTGTGGCATTTGGTATATAGAATGATGCAGATGTAATCCTTTTGAAAAAAGGTTCGTTACTGTTTACAGGCAAATGTTCTATTCTTTTTTTTTTTTTAAGATTTTATTTATTTATTTGGCAGACAGAGATCACAAGCAGGCAGAGAGGCAGGCAGGGAGAGAGAGAGGAGGAAGCAGGCTCCCTGCTGAGCAGAGAGCCTGATGCGGAGCTCGATCCCAGGACCCTGGGATCATGACCTGAGCTGAAGGCAGAGGCTTAACCACTGAACCACCCAGGCACTCCCAAATGTTCTATTCTTATCAGGATTTATTTTCAAAAGCCATAAAATACTTTCTAGCCACCTTGTTTGATACGCCTTATTATGCTTTTTTTTTTTTAAAAAGAAAATATTTAGATCACCCTGCTGAAATATATACTAGGTATTTCTCCTTAAGGAATTCTTAAGAATAGCAATGTGCATATTTGACACTTTGTAATTTTTAACTCTTGCTACAGAGTTTCTGCCATCATTATTGTATAAACTTGTGTTCTCTTATTTTCATTCAGTGGTTTTCTTTCATGCAACCTAGGTTGACAAGTACTGTGAAGTGTTGGTGCTGTGCCTAGAAATTACCTATGTATTCTTTAAAAGTGATAACCTGCTTTATCTGGCATTAAGTTTGGGGAGGAAGTAAGTGCCATTTTCTTAAGGGTCATGATGAATTCCCTTTAGTTTTATTTGTGGCCATAGGAATATATTAATTGTCAGAGAATAACTGTGTAAGAAAAACCCCCAAGTATTTCATATGGTAACTTTCAAAGTTAAATATTCGAAAATTTCTGTTATTTTATCTTTTTTTTTTGCAGCTTAAACCACAAGGTACTGTTTGCTACCAGTATTTCCTTCTTGAAAAACTTGTATCAGTACTCCTTTACCTATTCTTTTTTTTCTCTTTCCCCTGACTGTATCCTGCAAATTCTTACATTCAAATACATTTGTCTGACAATAATGGTTTCGGTCTGCTGTAGGTCTGTGTCTGCCTCATACCCTCACTAGGTGGTGATATTGCTCTTCTTGCCTTTTGGGGTTTTTTTTTCCCCGTAGGTGGCGATATTGCTCTTGTTTTTTGGACTTTTTCTATGGGGTTCAGAGAGGCATGCTCAAGACCAACTTATCAATATGTGTTGAAATCAAGATTGGAGTCTAGCTTTCCCTCATTCACATATTTGTGCTTTTTGGCTCTCTGTCATACTGGCATGTTTTGGGGAGGGAAGGGAAGGAGGAGGAAAGGAATAAAACCTTATTTCTTACATTATCTCTTAAGCAAATTTTTAGTGAACATCCACAGACTTAAAATTGTTCTTCTCGAAGAATTGTTCCCTGTTGGTGGACAGGAGAAAGGATAACAGGGTACCTAAGGCACACTAAGGCGTCCTGTGGGGCCAGCCTTGTGGCACCATGTGAGCTTTCAGGATGGAGTGAATAAACAAACAGTAGTTACTTGGCAGGTCAGAAGTGATGCTACAGAGGAAGGGGCACTGAGACCAGTCTAGAAGGGCAAGGTGGAGTTTATGGTGGGGTCCAAACTCAAAGGCCGAAAGCTTGGATTTAGTTAGCGATGGTGGCTGGAGAGCTGGGTTTGAGGCAGACGTGGCGGGGTATCTCGGCCAGAATAAGCGTGGAGGTGGATCCCGCCAAGGTGGAGTGCTGCTGGAGCTTTCCCTAGGGAAGAAGGGAGAAAGGCCCAGGGACATCTTGACTCAGCCTTGTTCAGACTCGGTTTTGTTCAGAGGAAGGTTATTATCTTTGCCTTGGTAACAAGGTGGGAGTCAGGCTTCAAAGGAAACCTCGTGGTTTGAACAGCGGGGCCTTGTGAGTAAGAGTGCAACTGTTGTAGAGAAACAAGGGTCCCCCTAGAGGTGGGCAGTGGAACCTGTGGTGAGGTGATTCTTGCCATTTATGAGGCGGATCGAAACAGACAGGATTAGAGGAGGTGTCGGTCCTGGGTGAGGAAGAGGGAGTTTGGGGGGGTGTGGGGGGCAGAGTGGAGCCCTAACTTCCAGCTCCAGACAGAATTTGCAAGGGGAGGATTGAAAATGAAAAATAGGGAGCAAATTCAGGCTGTAGACAGCGATCAGGAGGCAGGGATGAACCAGGAGTGGGAAGATGGGATCCGTGAGGTTTTGAGGTGACGGGGAGGGACAAGAAAGGGGTGGGGGGGCAGGTCCCAGCTGAGTGGAGGGCTTGCCTGGCCCTTGCGTAATCTGAGCCAAGCAGGGAGAGGTTTGTCAGCCCTGCCCACCATTTGTTGCTTCCCTGGACAACTTGGGAAGTAATTCCTAACCTGTGGGACCACACATTAGGTTGTGGGATACCTGCCCCTCAGGTAGGTAGTACACAGGTGTGTGTCTGGGGGCAGCAACTTGTCTGACAGCCTCCCCCAGGTGATCCCTGGGCCCTTTCTCCAGAGGTTGTGTGTGTCCGGAGTGGGGCCCCAGGGTCTGTATTTTAATAAGCACTGCTAGATCATGCTGCTTATCAGGCAGGTTTGAGAAACAATGATCTGGGGGCCTGGGTATGCTTCAGGCTGGACACTGGCTTTTAATACTTTTTTAGGTCCTCACCAGTGCTGCCATTTTAAGTACAAGAGACGCTTCTGAGTTTTAGTCTGTAGGTTATTGAGGTGAATGGATACCTGACTGTTTTTAGGTTCCTTTGCTGGTTCCTAACCTAGTCCTCGCCTGTGTTTGAAGACAAATCCCACTTTCCCGTGAATCCCCCTAAGCCTCCGCAGCCTGGGGCTTTATGGAAGGTGGGTTGTTCTGTTCTGCCACCTACTGGTAAACCGCCTGCAAACCGTGTGGTGTTTCGAGAACTGTTTGGTGAATGGCCTCCGGATGTGAGACCGCGTTGCAAACATGATTCTCAATGGACCGTAGATGAGGCACGAAGTCTTAGTTCTAATAGAGCCATCTGCTCTAATTTAAACCTTTTACACTTAATGTTGCAAATCTGACACAATTAATTTCCTCTCCTCCAGAGCTTTTTCCAGCCCAGGTGTTAAAATGTTAATAACAACACGTTTTGAGATTAGTTTGCTGTGTTAATCTCAGAAAGAATGTTTTTTTTTATATGCTGCCTGTCTCTTCCAAGGACAGATGATTCTGGTGATTCAGGGCAGTGGCGAAGACCGATGGATTCACGTTTCAGAGAGTTGGAGAAGCTTGATCTCGGAAAATCGCTTCACCTCTTACCATTGGTTGGTTTGCAGTGTATAGTTGTTGTGTACCATCATCATCATCATTTTAAACTGCGCCTCGCTCTGGGTCCCAACTTGGGCAATGACCTACACCTGACAATTTCTGAACATTTTGTGGTAAACCTATTGGGCTTAGGGCCACACAGTGTAAAGTGCTTGTAAAGATCTCCTTTGGTCCCAAGCTTCTGTACTTTAAACAGTCAGCATGAAGTATAGGATTTGGTTTTCCCAATGACTGTGGAAGGCTGTGTCTGCCCCCTTTGGTTGGGTGCCAAGCTTTCACATTCTGGGCACCACTGACATTAACATGTCATCAGGGTATTTCTAAGGAGGCTAATTTCATGCTTTGCATTCAGTGACCTTTTAAACACTTTTTAAAATTAGAATTGGAAAAACGGCAGGCTTCTTCCTTTTCTTTTAAATATTATTGATTGAAACAGAACTAGCATTTAATACAGTTCTATCTATGAACAAGATATAAACTTCCTTAAAGATTAATTGGTTCTTAATTAGAGGTGGGGGCCATACCTTACATAAACCATGAAGCTTTTTAAAAACATATGTGCCAAACAGGGGTATCTGGGTGGCTCATTCAGTTAAGCACCTGCCTTCAGCTCAGGTCTTGATCCAGGGTCCTGGGATCAAGCTCCACATCAGGCTCTCTGCTCTGCTGGGGTGGAAGGGGGTTTGTCTGTTTCTCCTTCTGGCTCTGCCCTCTCCCCGGCTTGTGCTCTCTCTCTCTCTCTCTCAAGTAAATAAATAAATCTTAAAAAGAAACATGTGTGCCAAACAGAACACCCAAAACCTAATCTACACATAACCTATTGAATAAAAATCTCTTATAAAAGATGCTTCTGATGTGCAGCCGTAGTTGAGAATGAAGGCACTCCTACAGTGCCAGTTGGGGCTGACTGACCTTGTGTCTCTTTGGGCTGTGCTGGGCCACCAGCATCTGGGGACTTGCAGTGCACTGTGCTGGGCCCTGGACCCTGGACATCTGTAAATACTTGTGGATTATCCCCTCTGTTTACATATCTCTCTACTACCTGTATTAGGCTGGTGGCAAAACATCTTATTAGACTATTGATTTCTCTTTTTTTAAGATTTGATTTACTTATTTGACAGAGAGGTAGAGAGCACAAGCAGGTGGAGCGACAGAGAGAGGGAGAAGCAGGTTCACCACTGAGCAGAGAGCCTGATGTCGGGCTCGATCCCAGGACTCATGATCTGAGCTGAAGCAGACGCTTAGCCAACTGAGCCACCCAGGCATCCTTCAACTATCAATTTCTTTAGTTATACTTTAGTATGAGGCCATCCCCTACTTAGGTAAATTAGATTTTTGATCTTTCCTACTTCATTGTAATCTCATTTTATAGAGGCCATAGTTATTAATTCTTAAATGAATTAGGTTATTCTGTTTTTTCATTTAAGGATTTTATTTATTTATCTGAGAGAGAGAGCACAAGCAGGGGGAGCAGCAGGCTCCCCGCTGAGCAGAGAGCCCAGTGCAAGACTCAGTCCTGGAATCTGGGATCATGACCTGAGCTGAATGCAGATGCTTAACTGACTGAGCCATCCAGGAGCCCCAGTTAGGTAATTCTTAAGTGATGTCAGTTTCTTAAGTGACATCATTTGACCTGATCTCAAATGCAGGCTATAGCGTGCTAAAATTTCCTGTGTGCTGAATAAGTAGTATTGAACTGTGTGATAGATTAAAAATTATTTGAGACCATTTTTTTTTCTTTTCTTATTTTGAAATGTAACTTATTTTTAGCGAAACATTTGCTTATCAACAATAACCAATAATGTGTATTTTATTGAACTATATAGTAACTGGCATTTTTCTTCTGTGCTCATTTATTTTCCCTAGAAAAATTATCAGCAAAGGGAATTTTGGAAAATGCCAGGAGCACATTTTGAGAGAGAGAGAGAGAGAGAGAGAGGTGGTTTGACAAAATTTAGCATTTTCTTTCTCTCTCTCTCTCTCTCTTTTTTTTTTTTTTGCCATCTAAAATGTTATTACCAATGAGGTAAGTAGCCATACCTGGGCTATTTTTGTAATTCCTTTTAGGGTGTCAGATTTTACACTTTACTTTGAGCCATTCATTGCCTCATCATTCTGGGGAGAGAAATGTGCCTAATGACTGTAAATAGGACACAAGTGCAGTGACTTGAGAATCTTGTTATTACAGGTGAGATGCGGGCGCTCAGTCCTTTCCTTGGAGACTGTGGTGTGAGTGAACTATTTTCCTGAGGGGAGTCAGGCCCTCCATTCCAGCTCCCCATGCCCTCACTACAGGTACCAGGCACCAGGTGCAGTTCAAATCACCTGCTCCCAGCCTCACCTGTCATTTCGCTTGTCCCCGGAGGTATCTGCTTCAAGAGCTCTAAGGTCAATGGCTACCTCTTTGTTGCTGCTGCTGCACATAACCTGGGGATTAGGGAGCGCTAACGATGTCAGCATCTACTCACTTCAGTTTTTGTAACAACCTGAAGAAAGTCTGTGGCGTCTCCAGCACGCAGGGATTTGAGCCTAGGAACGAGAACTGAAGGCATCCCCCACCTGGGTGCCTTTTGAGGCTACACTCTCTGGGTTCTGCCATGTCTGAGGGGGACAGTGGAGGGGCTGGGCTGGGGGTCGGGGCTGGGCGGTTGAGCGGGGACTCCCTCTAATGCCTTCATTGTGCTTGCTGAGCTCTGTCAGCCCACTCCGGGCTGCCTTCGTGGAAAGGCTCTAGTGTTTATTTAGTACAAGTACTTCATCTTTTCTTTGAAGTTCTCTTTGATGGCATATCTCCGAGTAATGTATTAGAGAAACAAAGGTTCTCTTGACTTAACCATCCATATTTCACCCAGGGGAACAAGTGTTTCAACCAAAAGTTTCTGAATGTTTAAGGGTTCTTTAGGTCTTTTGTTTTCTAAATTTCTCCTTATCACGATGAGTTTATTATCTGAAGGCTGACAAATGTGATTGTACAGGGACAGCTGAAGTAGTCATTATCAATTGGATTCCCCTTCTTTAAATAGCCTTTTTACTTGGAGAGTTCGGTGACTGTCGGAGGAGTTGGCAGTGTCTCTGACTGTAAAAATTGTTGAGCTAAAGAGAAAAACATATAAAGATAAAGGTGTCTTTATATTCTGCCTGTTATGTTCTCATGAGTTCCAGAAAGGTTAAATTTGTTAGGCTTTTTAAGAAAACATTCTTAGGCAATGAGTGAAATTTTAATAGACATAGTATATGCAAGAAACACAAGAGGCCATGTCCTTAAGCAGATTTGCACATCAAGTAGAGAAACTTAGAGATCAGTTTTTAGATATATCCTGCTGTGAAATGTTCCTTTAATTACCTGAATGAGGTTGTAGGAAAAGGATCAGGTAGACTGGTTTATAAGAGGTACCACCATGGTTCCTTTAGTTGCAGAGTGAAAAAGTTCTTAATATTAACTATTTTATAAAAATAATCTTAAAAATATTTGGGGATTATAATGCCATCTGTGAAACTTAGAGAAAACAGTATTGTGTCTTATTGATGAACACACTGGTATTCAGAAAAAGTGTGAAAAATATGTTGGGAATGATACAAACCAAATTTAGAATAATAGCTACACTGGGAGACTTGGGACAGGAGGGATATTTATCTGTAACATTTTATATTTTAAAAACTGAAGCAAAAATGGTGAAATGCTAACTATTACATCTCTGCTGATTTCTCTCCTTTTCCCTATGTTTATAATAACTCTGAGTGAAAATTAAACTTTAGATGATTAAAAATTTTACAGTGTAGCGCAGCCTGGCTAGCTTAGTCAGTGGAGTGTGTGATTCTTGATCTTGGGGTTGTGAGTTTGAGCCCCATGTTGGGTGTAGAGATTACTTGAAAAAAATTTTTTAAAAATTTTATGGTGTATGTTTAGCATACATATTATGGAAAAATAGAAAATCCAAAATAAAAAATTAAAACAATCTGTTATCCTGTATTCTGCTTATAATACCCACTGATAATATTTTTAGTATATCATCCTAGTTTATGTTGTATGTATTTGGTATTATATCTATGATGTTTGTACATTTTCAGTGAAATTATAAGTAAGGATTTGAACTCTGCACATTTACTTGATATTCTAATATAATTTAGATGTTGAATTTAGGTATTGAAACTAGTGATTTTCAAATTTTAACATGCAAAAGACGCATCTCAGAAGCTTGTTTAAATGTGGACTCTCAGGTTCTCTCCAGAGGTGTGTATTAAATAGACTCCAGGAATGTGCATTTTTAATAAGCCCTTCTGGTTCCCTCCCTCCCCCACCCCAGTCCATCATGAGTCTGATACAGGTGTCCTAAGGAACACAGTTTGGTAAACATTTGTGTGAACTGTCTGTGCTTGGGTAGTCCACACAACTCTGAGCACCACTTATACTTCTTTTTCTAATCAAAGGTCAGCAAACTATATTCTGTGAACCAAATATAGGCCACCACCTATTTTTGTAAATACAGTTTTATTGAAACCCTGATTTGTTTACTTATTGTCTGGCTACTTTTTTGCCACAGTGGCAGATGGAGTAGTTGCAACAGAGACAAAGCTCAAAATGTTTACTGTCTGGCTCTTTCCCAAAATTTTGTTGACCCCTGCATGTAAGCTAGCATTTCTTGTGGGAGAATATCAAAGAAAGTCCAGTAAAGAAACTGGAGTACATTTAACAAGAGAAAGTTGAAAAGTAGTGATGAAGAGCATGTCACTGACCCGTTTAATTTAACAAGCATTGATTTAATCCTTACTATATTCCGGGTACTGTGCACATGGTGACACAAGGCTTGGTTTTCCCAGTTTACAGTCCTTAATGACTGAGATGTGATGGGGGTAAATGCAGCATCTCTCTTTATGGAGTGTTTTGGAAACAGATTAGGCAGGGCATCTAACAATCTAATCCTTGCGGTCAGGAATGGTGTCCTAGGAGTCTTCAACCCTTGGTAACTTGACCAGCAGGTGCCCATGGTACATGAGATTCAGAACCATCCATCTCCTCCCCCTGGCTTGCTTGGATGATGGGAGTGTATCGTTGTGCCCGAAGCCCTGGTCACACTTGGCTTGCTTTGGCCTGTGGAGTGTTAGCAGCTTTAATGCAGAAGTGGCTTGGGTAGTTGAGTTTTGCTCTTTGGTGCCATTGCTGTGAGAAAGATAAACTTGGACTGGCCTTCTGGTCCTAGGATGGGGAGGAGAGCCACCTAGAGGCACGCAGAGGCTAACCTAAGGTGACCAAACATTCTGGGATACTTGGGACTGCCCCAGTTTTTTTTGTTTTTTTTTGTTTTTTTTATTTATTTATTAGTCAGAGAGAGAGAGAGAGAGAGAGCGCGAGCACAGGCAGAGTGGCAGGCAGAGGCAGAGGGCGAAGCAGGCTCCCTGCCGAGCAAGGAGCCTGATGTGGGACTCGATCCCAGGTTGCTGGGATCATGACCTGAGCTGAAGGCAGCCACCCAACCAACTGAGCCACCCAGGTGTCTCGGGACTGCCCCAGTTTTAAAACAAGTTCCATATCCTGGGAAATTCCTCAGTCTTGAGCATCCTGGGACAGCTGCCTTGGAGCAGAGCCACCCCCAACTGAGTCCAGCCTGAACTAGCTGACCTCCAGACAACCCACAGATGAGAAATCATAAGTGATTGTTGTTTTAAGCCACTGAGTTTTGGAGTGGTTTGTTATGTAGCACCAGTTTAGTGATATAGTTAGTACCCAGTAATTGCTTGCTTATTTGGGCTAGATAGCTCCTGGTCGAAGGTGTGAAGGGTGCATAAAAGTTAAGCAAGTGGAGAAGATGAGAAGTATTAATCATGCATCAAACACCAGGGGCTTGGAGTATGGTGTGAGTTGGCACATGGAGGACAGCTTTCGGGGGGCCACAGCTCAAAGGGCAGCCCATTCCTCAGGGCATTACAGTAGGCCTGTGAGAGACCTGAAGGCTGTGGCCATGAGTAGGGAGAAGGGAAGGCTAAGGTTTTGTTGTCAGGCAGACGCCTCTTCATTAAAAAAAAAAAATATATATATATATATATATATATAAATAATATATATGTATATACACATACACACACACACACACTCACACACACATATATATATACACACACACACACATATTTATTTATTTATTTATTTGAGAGAGAGAGGGGAACCAGACTTTCCCCTGAGTGTGGAACCCAACACAGGGCTCCATCCCAGAACCCTGAGATCATGACCTAAGCCAAAACCAAGAGTTGGAGGCTTAACCGACTCAGCCACCCAGGTGCCTCATCCGTCAGATGTTTCTTCAAATCTCAACTTTGCTACCTAAATAACTTGGGGACCTTAGGCAAGTTGTTTTATCACCTTTATCCTCAGTATCTACAAGTATCCAATATGTGTAATAATACATTTCCCAGGATTTTTGTTAGAGGGAAATAATCTAACGGGAAAGGGTGTGTTGTTTTCATTCTGACTCCACTCTTACTCTCAAGATAGTGGCAAAAAGCCTGGCTGCCTGAAAGGCAAGAAAGTTGAATATGAGCATGATGACTGTCTGCTCAGTGCTTTCGGAACTTCTTAAGTTTTCTTTGCCCCACCAATTTTTTTTTTAAGGTTTAAATTTATCATTCATTTTCACTCAGTTATGCCCCAGGGGAAAAGGGATTATTTGGATTTGAGGAGAAGGAGTACTTTGAAGATTACTGATTGTATTCATCTACATATTCTCAATAATTTAAAAATTGCTCTTCAAATTAATGCCACTTTGGCAAAAAAAAAAAAAAAGTAGTGCTTTTCATCACATCATGATCTACTTAACACAAAACAAAATATTTTCCTATATGGGAGAAAGGGGTATATGGGAAAACTTCCTCTCAGTTTTGCTGTGAATCTAAAACTGCCCTTTAAAAAAAAAAAAAAACTACAAAAAAGGAAAAAAACAGGAAGAACTGAAAGTATTTTCCAAATTTAAAAAAAGATATTTTTCTCCCAGTCACATCAGGCATTATTGGCTTAAAACTGAATTTTTAAAAAGTGGACCCTTGAAACTTCCAGCCTTTTATTTTTCCTTATTATGAAAGTGAAAGCATACTTGCCTGACAAAGGCTAAAAGATTCAGAAAGGACGGGCATGAGGTCACACTGTGTTGCCAAGTCAGTGCAAACTGCTTAGAAGCGTGGTATCTATACTTCGAGACCCTATCAGTGTTCTTCCCGTCAGGTGTTTTTAAAAGTTGGCCGTTGTTGACAGTTGAAGCAGCTTCCACTAGTTCCTATAAAATGAACAGAAATGCTTAGAGATGTCACAGATGGCAAAACTCTCCTTTGGTGTCCCCCGAACCTGTTTCTTAAGGCTATTGCAAAAAAGGCCGCAAACACTGTCGCTTAAAAGATGTAGATGTATTCTCTCACAGTTCTGGAGGCCAGAAGTCTGAAATTGAGGTGTTGGCAGAACTGCGTTCCCTTCAGAGGCTCTAAGGGAAGACTCTGTCCTTTTCTTCTTCCAGCTTCTGGTGGCCCGGCATCTCTCCTCAGCTGGTGGCTGCATAGCTCCCGTCTCTGCTCCCATGCTCACATTGCCTCTCTGCAAGGTCTCCCACTGCCCCTGTCCTGTAAAAGACTTGATAAGATGCCTTTGGGGCCCGCCTGGGTAATCCAGGATAAACTCCTTTGTCAAGGGCCTTCACTTAATCACAGCTGCACACCCTTTTTCCATGTAAAGTAACATAGATGCCTTCCCCCTATTACTAACACTAAAACATTAGCGATTGTATGGCTGTTAATATTCTACTAACCCATTCTTTTTACCAAATTATCATGTTAGCCAAATTCATTGGTATACTGGAGCCAGTGTGTACTGGCTTTGAAATCCCGTTCTTAAATTTTTAGGATTTTATGATTTTTTTTCATTTTTTATTTTATTATTGTATTTATTATTTTATATTTTATTTAAACTCAAGTTAGTTATCGCAGAGTGTGTTATTAGTTTTAGGGGCAGAATTTAGTGATTTAGTTGCATATAATACCCAGTGCTCATTACATCAAGTGCCCTCCTTAATGCCTGTCACCCAATTACACCATTGCCCCCACTGACCTCCCCTCCAACAACCCTCCATTTGTTCCCTGTAGTTAAGAGTCTCTTATGGTTTGGTTCCCTCTCTGTTTTTATCTTATTCTATTTTTCCTTCCCTTCCCCTATGTTCATCAGTTTTGTTTGTTTGTTTCTTTTTTTTATTATTATTAACATATAATTTGCCCCAGGGGTACAGGTCTGTGAATCATCAGGTTTACACATTTCACAGCACTGACCATAGCACATACCTTCCCCGATGTCCATAACCCAGCCACACTAGCCCTACCCCCCACCCTCAGCAATCCTCAGTTTGTTTTGTGAGATTAATAAGAGTCTCTTATGGTTTCTCTTCCTCCCAATCCCATCTTGTTTCATTTATTCCCTCCCTACCCCCCATGACCCCCCACCTTGCCTCTCAAATTCCTCATATCAGAGAGATCATATGATAACTGTCTTTCTCTGATTGACTTATTTCACTCAGCATAATACCTTCTAGTTCCATCCACGTAGTTGCAAATGACAAGATTTCATTTCTTTTGATGGCTGCATAGTATTCCATTGTGTATATCTATCACATCTTTTTTATCCATTCATCTGTTGATGGACATCTAGGTGCTTTCCATAGTTTGGCTATTGTGGACACTGCTGCTATAAACATTCGGGTGCATGTGCCCCTTCAGATCACTATATTTGTATCTTTAGGGTAAATACCCAGTAGTGCGATTGCTGGGTCATAGGGTAGCTCTATTTTCAACTTCTTGAGGAACCTCCATACTGTTTTCCAGAGTGGTTGCACCAGGTTGCATTCCCACCAACGGTGTAGGAGGGTTCCCCTTTCTCCGCATCCTCGCCAACATCTGTCGTTTCCTGACTTGTTAATTTTAGCCATTCTGACTGGTATGAGGTAGTAGCTCGCTGTGGTTTTGATTTGTATTTCCCTGATGGCGAGTGACGTGGAGCACTTTTTCATGGCCAGGCAGGGGTAGGGATGTGGGAGCTCACCCTGCTGCTGGCATTTGGCTCTGTCCCTGCGGTAGGGGCCCTGAAGTTTTGTTTCTTAAATTTCACATATGAGTGAAATCGTATGGTATTTGTCTTTCTCTGACTGACTTACTTCAATTAGCACAATACACTCTAATTCCATCCACGTCGTTGCAAATGGCAAGATTTCATTCTTTCTGATAGCTTAGTAGTATTCCATTGTGTATATATACCATATCTTTTTATCCATTCGTCAGTCCATGGACATCTGGGCTCTCTCCATACTTTGGCTATTGTGAAATTTTTACAATTTTAGCATGCTGGTTGTGAATTGTTGGTAACTTGAAATTGGCCATAGTTGAAGTGTTTACATGGAAATACTACGGATCAGGGCTTCCCACACCCCTCACCCCAGATGGTTTACCAAGACACCATTGATTGGCCAAACCCCCAATCACCAGGAAGTTCTTCTGAGAGTACCTCTCACCCTGCAGAACCCTGTCAGAGACCCTACTTGACTTAAGGACCCTACTTGTTTCTTTTATTTTCTTTCTTGCACTAAGTTAAAAATAGCTGTGTGTATATCTTTTGTCCTAAAATACACTTCAAATTCCAGGACGGGGTTCTGTCTTCTGTGTTTTAGAATCAGCCTGCCTGTCTGATCTCCCAGAAGGAGATCAGTAAATGAACTGATCCCTTTATTTGGGCTCTTTCCCATTACTGGAAATAGTAAAAAACTGATGGCTAGGGGGAATTGCAATAATTCCAAATATATTTATATATTTGCATTTCTGTCTCTTTCCTGTTTGTGAGTACAGGGTATCACAAATGTATGACTTTTATGCATTTTATGCCTAATTTTGTTTACTCACATTGTTAGAAGTAAGATTTGTCTGGGTCAGTGGAATCACTGAAGTTATTAGCAATGTCTAACACATGTTTGCCATGGCGTGGCAGTGTAATAAAGGGTAGCCAAATTGATAAAATGTCTGTTGAAAAACCAGATATATAGGGCCCACAGTGAATATGGTTTTACAAAAAAAAACCAAATGACCATTAGAGGGTCACTTAAAGGTTGATGGAAAAATTTTCTTTGTCTTAAACAGATATCAGGAAAAACTGATATTAAAAAAATTTCCACCACCACAGAGCAACTACATTCATATGGTGGAACACAGGAGGTCCTGCCCTGTCTGTGTAGATTATCAGATAAGATGGGGGCTGCATTTTAAAATTTGGCTCATTATTGACTGCCACAGGTTCTGAGCCAGATCTCTGGATTCTGGAGTCTCGACAGGTGGAAGCAGTGCAGAATGTCCGAACAGAGTAAGAAAAGCCTCGCAGTTAATGACCCTCTTCTCAAAGTGAAGCAGTCTAACTCTATGAGCAACAGAATTTTATTAGTACTCTTTAATTCAGAATTATATATATTTTTGGTCAGCTGACAAATTTTGCTTTGCTTTTGCCTTTTGGAATTTAGTGATAAAGGAATGAGTGCTGTAGAGGTCTCATTGTCTCCTTTTCTTGAAGCATGTTAAGATCAAAAGAGGTACATGCAAATGAATAGGTGGTTCTGTCTACCAGCTGTCACTCCTCCTGGCAGTGTGTAGATGTCCTAAGAGATAATGGAGATCAAAAGATGAGATCCCTGCCCCTAGGGGGCAGTCCAGTCTAGTACTGTGCTAACTCAAAGTTATCTGGGGGCTGGCATCACCTGGGCCCTTTGAGGATTCCAAATTTCGGGCCCTGCTCTACACCTGAATCAGACTCTACATTTTAGTAAAATCTCCTGTGATTTATGTACATGACAAAGTTTGTGAAGAAATGGTTGAGTAGGTAGTAAAAATAATAATAATTATTGGATCCAATAATTATTGGATTATTGGAGAGGCCATAGGAGAGACATACGAAGTACAAAGAAGATCATGATTTAAAAACATTTTTTTGAAATTGGGAATTTTATTTCAGTCTCAGAGCAAGTTCATCTTTGTTCTTATATGAGAAGAGTCTCAAAGTTAGTGTTCACTCTTAAGGGACCTTTTTAGCTGAACCCCTTGGATGAGGACATTTTCTTGGTTAGGGCTGGGAAGGAGTTCAGCTCTGGGTAATCAACTGCTCACCCGGCCTCTGACACTCCATGGCACCCATCAGTCAGTGATGGCTTCTGTCCTAGGGACAGCCTTGCTGTGTGCCCTGCTCCCAGGGGCTGAGAGCAGTAATGTGCTGCCATACTGCTCCCGTATCAAGTGATCCCACGGGAACAATGTGGCAAAGGCTTCGAGTGTCAGATCATTTCAGGAGTCCCTTTCAGATAGGAAGACATTGAAAGGTGGGATTCAGGCTTGGGATGATCTATAATTATAGATGTTTGCATTTACTCTTTCTATTTGAGGGGAACAACATGTTTGTTTCCCTGAAAGGAACATATTCTCTCTTTTAAAGCTATGGCTTAATAAAAAGGCAGTGCTTTTCTCTTTTAAATATTGAAGCAAGCAGTGGTTGGTGAGGGAACCCTGAATTGTCTCTGAATGGGTAATTGGCACCGTTTTGTCTTCCATGACCTCTTTCTTGAGTAAATCAGTTTAATTCCTTAGGGGCTGGGAGGGGATGACAAGGAGGATTTAGTGTTCTATGTGAGTTGGCTGCAGTAGCCCTGGGCGTAATATGTTTTTCTGCTTTTTCTTTGGGGGGGGAGGTTGTTTTGTTTTCTCATTATAAACGTCTGGCTCAAATTGTTTACTTCTAGATATTGAGATAAGCTTTCACTATTAGTGTGTACAAATTACCTCATAGAAAGTTTGCATATCAGTCTACTCTTAAATTATTTGCAAGAGCCGACAGTTGGAAAACCTACCATTCCCTGTCCTAGACACTAAGGGTCCCTATGGGTTGTCTGGGTGATTCATGTGATTCATGTGGTAACCTGATAGGGTGCACACTTCACTGCTCCTGGCTGGGCAGGGCTGCTTTACGACACGACCCAGTTGAGAGCGGCTCCTCTCACTGCTGTGGCACCTTCATCTCTGTTCTAGGCCTTCTATGTGTGCACCCCACGTCCAGCCAAACTAGCCCACCTCACTGGCTCCACCAGCCCACACTGTTCTCTACTCATTTCTCAGGGCAGGGTTCTGCCTCTCTGATTCCTTCTTCCAGGTCTGAAGGGTGAGGGTCAGGGCAGGAAAGGTACACACAGAAATGAAAAGCTGCAGTGCTCGTTGGTGGCTTTTGAGGCCAAAAAACTGATGGCACTTGAAATTAGTTCCTACTCTTGGCTGGCGTTTTCCACAGATGGCAAATGGGGCAATTACACGCCCGGGTGGGTTGAGGGGTCTGTCTGATCCAATGATGTCTTGTCACGTTAAACAGTTTTTATTAAATCGAAGACTTCTGTTTGAGCAGAAGTCCTTTTTAAGGATGTCAGTATATATCGAAACAGGAAATCTTGTTTCTTTTGGCAAGGACTTTACAAATGTATTCAATCTATCCATTTGGCTCTTGCTAGAAACATAAACAAATCTTTCCAAATTAATGGACATTTGATTTAGGAGTACACCAAGAAGATGATGATCCCAGAACTTCCTTTAGTAATATATTCTGGTGCCTCCCAGTTTTTATCATTAACTTTTCTTTAGTATCGGACTTAAATCATTCCTAAAATAATATAATTTCTTGTCCTTTTGTCATTAGTGATGGCTAAATTTCTCACCACCCTCAAGTGTTAAGAACTTATCACGAAAGAGGTAATGAGTCATAAACCTGGTGTAGTCCCGCCTGGGGGTGTTAGCCCAGAGGCTGCTCCCGTCATTTCAACTGTGGGACGCATACCTGGCCAGTCCCAGGGCCAGGGTGCCGGCCAGCAGGCAGCTGTAGCAGAGCCCTTGTACTAAAGCTGTATATTTGGTTCTGTGGGGGCTTATCAACTCCCCCTAAACACATAATTGAAGCAAGATGATTATCTGATTCCTCGAAGGCTGAAGCCCGGCAGTGGTGAAGCGGTAGGCAGGGAGCGGTTATTGGCACCTGCAACGACAGCAGAAGTTTCAGTTTGACAGCCTGACAGTGACGGGGGAGATGAAAAAAACCACCGCACAGTAAGGGATGCAGACAGAAATCTGTGCAGCAGGTCTGGTTCAAGAGTCTGACCAGAGTGTATTCTCTTGTAGATTTTCACAGGGAAAAGTGTAAAATTAAGATATTTTATTACACTGATGATTGCACTGAAAGAAACCAGATAGACTCTCCCAGGGATTTTGCACAGCAGGGTTACTGTGAAGATCAGCAGTGATCTCTATGGAGTGGCGGGCACTGAGTAGCCTTGAGCCTGGCCCCTGGGAGCTGTAGATTTGTCTGGTTCTGGGATCTGGATGGTTAAAATATGTGGCTTATTGTAGCTGATAAATAAATATGGGTTGAATGAATGTAATAGCTTTTCAAGCAGCCTACTTATATGATTTCTTAAGCGAGTGGGAGTACACAACTAACGTAGATAGTGAAAATCTAAATATTTCCTCCAAAGCTAATTTAAACTGTTTAATTTACTGTTTTGTTTTAAACTGTTACATTTAAACTGCTATGTTCTCTCTTGGCCATAGAGGAACTCCGATCCAGTTGTAAAGGTAGTTAATTTATTTGACCTTCTTTGACATAGAGCAAGATGTTAATCAAGGGCCAATGTGATAGAAATGTAGAAGAGTTGGTAGAAGAGAATTTGTTATTGTGCAAACATATCCACAGGTCTTGTGAATAATGGGAAATACATTAAGTTGGAAGTCCAGCATATGATTTACTTTGAAGGAGAGTCTTTTTTTTTTTTAATTAACATAAATGAACAAGAGTCTGGAGTCTAGTCCCTGAATGGACCAGTTAGCTTTCTTGGCTGTGTGGCAGTACATGTTCCTCCAGCCTCCTCTATGGGGTCGTTCTCAGGTGTATGGAAGGACAGGAAGGACCTGTGGGAAAAACATCGGTTACTAATGACACCTGTTTGTCTCTGCTATTGTGTCTACAGGTGCACACACTCCAAGGAGGGTGGGTTGGAAAAGCATCCAACAGTACTCCCTGAATGTAAAGAATAGTGCAAGGTTTATTTCAGAGCTTAGGTATTCCTAAATTTAAAATCTAGCTGTAGGATGGAGACATCAGGGAGGAAACACAATGGTATTCTTTTTCAGGGAGGTCCATAGATCCTTAGAGAATGCATATGTGGATGTCAGGGGTTCCACGAACCTCTGAAACGGAAGGCAGCATTCAGGATGTTTTTATATTTTCTGGCACAATGGTCTTTTTTAAAATTTTTAAAATCCCTATCAAAATGCCATCCATTTTTTTTTCAGAGAAATGGAAGAAATAATCCTAAAATTTATGTGGAACCAGAAAAGACCCCAAATAGCCAGAGGGATGTTAAAAAAGAAAGCCAGAGTTGGTGGCAATATAATTTCTCTTTCATCATTTTAAATCAGAGTTTATTTTCTGTTGCACTGGGTTAGTTTTAAAATGTTTGCTCAATGCTGAGTAAAGTGAGTTGGACCCAGTTCTCTACTCGTTGCTTATTAGTCTTACTCTGAATAACACTTTGGGGAGAGGATGCCTGACCCAAAGTCTGTGTGATGGAAAGGTAAGGGGACTTTTAACGCCCGCAGGACCATGGGATTATGATGGCCTTGGGTGAAATGCTGCACCCAGTGCCTTCCAGCATGTGGCTCTAAATGTTTTGCAAGTCATGATTCATGGTTTTAGGAGTCTCAGGAGCCTGCAGCTAATTGCTGCTAACATAGCTCTCAGATGATGGTTCTCCACGATATGATGATTCTTCCAAGCTGTAGAGGAATGACCTGTAGGGGCTGCCAGCGGGAGGCAGAGGAGGGTCCTCCACCCCACCCCACAGCCCCGCTGCTGGCGGGAGACGGGAGAGGAAACAGCAGGTACATGAACGGCTGCATTTCACCTTCGCTGAAAGCTGGGAGTGAAAGAATAACTGAGTCAGTTTAATTCTCTTGGGAAATACATTTTCTCAGATGATGACATCCCTAGATCAGTGGAGGAATGCTCGATGTTTATAAAACTATACGCTCTTTTAAACTTCCTTATCAAAATTCTACCTTCAGAGGTGTGGTCTGCCGATTAATAATCAAGTTCTTTTTTTTTTTTTTTTTTTTTAATTCCCAGAAGTCTGTACTCTGCGCAGACTTGCACATAGCCCAGCTTTGCAGGAGTTCAGAAGTTGGAGCTGCCGGCTGAAGTGTTGCCTGTGGGGAGGAGGCGGGGTTTTCTGTGTCCAATGAGGAGCCTTCGCTGTGGGGAGAGCCTATCGCCTTTCACCGGAGCGCGCACCCTGTAATCCGGGCGATAGCCACGCAGCCCGGTTTATTGTTTGTGGAGTCCTGTGGATCCTGAGCCGCTCAGGGACCGCAGAGAGGGCAAGTGTGCGCGTCATGATTCTGTGCCGAGCGGCGACAAGGGAGCCGACCGCTTTGATCTCCCCCGGGTCACCTGTGTGGGTGAAGTTTACACGGGGCGCCCGGGTTGACGCCGAACCTCTTTCTCCAGCCTGAGGAGTTCTTCCGTGCGTCTGCCGCAGAGGGCTGCTCTCGCGGCTCTCTGCCCGTGTGGGGAAGGATGCTCGGGACGGGAGCAGGATTGCAGGAGGGGATGCTGGGCGCACACCAAAGAGTCGGAGTGCCTTGGTTTTGTTCTTCTCCGAGTCCTGACAAACGTTCCTGAAACGAACACCCTGCTGCATTTTTAAACTTATACCAAACCAAGGGCCACAGTGTGGCTAGGATAATTTTTTTTTGTTTGTTTTGTTTTGTTTCCTAACCCCTCATTTTCCTTTTCTTTGTAACTGGGTGGCATAGAAGCAGTCTTCCTGCATAATGCCGTGCCTGACTCTCAACATTGTCTGAATAAGTGGGAAGGAGCAGGTTCGTTGGAAGGACATGGAACGATAGTAAAGCCGAGCTTCTTTTTTTTGCTGGGCTGTGCTTTGTCTCTAGTCGATGTTGGTGTGAAAGAAGATGAAAAAGGAAGGCTCTTTCAGACTCAAGTCAAATTCAGGGTCTCTCTCACGTGCTGTGAGTTGGATCAATTTCTCCTCCTTGTCCAGGCAGACAAAGAGGCTGTTTCGCAGTGATGGAGAGCTCTCGGTTTGTGGGCAGCAGGTGGAAGCAGATGATGAAAACTGGAATTACAGAACCCAGCCCAGAAAAGGTGACTTGATTTTTTTTTTTTAATTTAAACATTCTTGCAGGTTTGCAATGTAGCATTCGTTTTCTTTCACTGATTTACCTTCATGGTTTTTTTTTTTTTTGGCCCCGTTAGAGGAGTTTTGTTTGTTTTTGTATTGGAATTCGGTGTCATCCATTTGTTTACATGTCTAAAATAAAAGTGCTCTTCCAACTAGATTCAGCTTGAGGTTGTGTCCTTCTAAGAAGGATAAGATAGCTGTTAGTGGTCCTCAGCACCCCTTCCCCTCAGCAGATCCACACACTCAGGTGACTTGTGAAAAGTTCAACAGTAAGCCACACTCACAGAAGGAGTCTTCTTCTCTTACAATTTGAAGTTGGGACACGGAGCTCTTTACTGAAATAATGCACTGAGAAAACTTCGGGAATCATGAATAGTCTTCTTGTGTCTCTCTTTAAGAAGACTGATGAAGGACGCAGACACTTGAATTAAACAGGTATTAGAATGACATCAAGGAAAAGGAACACATGAAGGGCTTGCCCTTGATACTGTGGCCAAAAGGAATTTTTTGGATTTCTTTCAAGTTCCTTTTCAGACCAGTGTCAGCCTCTGTGCTCGGGGTTAGCATGTTTTGCCTTCCTTGGGGTGAAGAAAAATATCAGTCCTGGTGGGAGAGAGGGAAATATTTCAGTATTTCTTAACACACCCCTATTTTGTATTTAGAATTTCTGAGATCTCCCTTTTAGAATGTTTACTGTAGAGGCTGCACTGTTCAGCTCTAAAATGGTTTCCCCCTTTGGTGCTGTGGCAAAGCCCGGTAGGGGAGCGCTATTTAAGTATTACAAAGGAACCCAGTCCAGACATTCCTCCTGATTGTGTTTTCCCTGTTTATCACATTCTTCCCATGCCAAGAGAAACCTCGCTAGAATCTTTCAGCGACCTGTTCTTTCCCATTTTGGGGGAAACAAAACAGCTGAATCCTGAGAGCATAAGTTGCATATGGGCCGATGGTACAGTGTTTTTAGTCTGCGGACTGAGAATTTAACACAACTCTTCCTCGCGGATGCTATGTGTTAAACAGTGCGTTAAACAGTTTCTCTATTAAAAAGTCTTTTCTATTAAACTGTGGCACAGAAGGGACTAGTTAATGCTCTCGGAAGATGTCAGTTGTTTATTATGTCAGGAAAGGGGCTTCTAACAGCAGTCCACTGATAACCGAGCTTAAAGACGCAGGTTTTTAGTTCAAATGTGGAGTAATTGCCACACAGAGAAGAGGCTTTCTGGCTGGAGTTGTGTGGTTTAGTAAGTTCACGAACTTTGCTCTTCTAAATCAGGAATAAGCTGCGGTTTTGGTTAATGGGTAGGTTGTAATGTTTGAGGCAAAAATGTTTGCAGGGTGGATACAGTAGTCCTGTGGTCATCAGAGGGTGTAGTTTTGATTCCGTTGGCCTTTGCCAAAGGTTGTTCTTTTATGACTTGTTTTAGATCAACTGCAGTCAGGTTTCCGGTAAAGACTGTAGACATGTGAGCACGTGGCTTTAGGATTTCTATCATAGATGCTCCATCTAAATTAACATTAAAGGGAAAGATACTGTGAATATGCATGTATTAGTTTTAGCTGGGAAATGAAGCAAATACTGTACACTTGACTTGTGAAGAATAATGAGGTTATTGTAGAGAAGAGGGGTGACTTGTAAAAGGAGGGAGGACTTATTTATGCAACAACACAGAAGATTGTGCCCTTTATCCCTTAATGTAATCGGAGATATAGTAGCCCCATGAAGAGACATGGAAGCACAATACAGTGTGTAAATTTATATGGTTCTTAGAAATAATTGGCCATGGGTAATACTGCCATTTTTTGTCATAGGGAGCTAGGGGGAAATCCTTAAAAAGCTGCCTGTAGATCAGAATTTTTACATTTGACTTACAAAAGAAAATTGGCTCCCAACTTTGACATTCTGTCCCAGGGGCATTGATCTTTGACACTTGATCTTTATTTCAAGTAGTTCTTCCCTTTGGAGAAATACAGGAGTGATATTTGTTTACACTTCCAGATCAAAAGAAGATCAGTCTTTCACTAAAATTACTCAAGGTTGGAATTTTTTTCTTAGGAGTATCAAATAAGTTAAAAGTCTAGCAGGGATTATCAGTCAGCGCTAAGAATGCCAATGGCCACGTTAGGATTTGGTGGCAAATAAACATGCATTGAAGATATATCCGTCTGATGGGAATTGTATAGCATCTTTTACTTTACTAATTTTTTTAAGGTTTTATTTATTTATATATTTATTTGACAGAAATCACAAGAAGGCAGAGGGGCAGGCAGAGAGAGAGGTGGAAGCAGGCTCCCCGCTGAAGCAGAGAGCCCAGTGCGGGGCTCGATCCCAGGACTCTAGGATTGTGACCTGAGCCGAAAGCAGAGGCTTTAACCCACTGAGCCACCCAGGCGCCTTTTACTTTAGATCTTTTACTTTAGATCTGCCTGCCCAGAGCATATACATTTGAGACCACATACTTTCCTTTCACCCTGCTCCCCAACTCCCCTATCTTATAGTAACATTTTTTGATCTACACAGGTTTCTAAAAACCTGCTGTCCTGCCTCCCCTCCTCCGCACGCACACACACACAACCACCAAGCCGTGAGAGCTAGGGGTAGGTCAATGTAGCTTAACAAGTCAGCCTTGCTTCAGGATTGTGTCCTGTGTCCTCCCCACCCCCATGGGATAGCTGGCTGCTGGGGCTGCCGGTTCTACAGCCTTATGCCTTTCTCCCTTCCATCTAGCAGGTGCTGCGAGGCCAGAGTGCTTGCGTGCTCCCTGCCCACCATCTCCCCATCACATCGCTTTGCGGAGTCAGCCCATTGAATCCTTACTGTCCTGTGGGTACTGTGTTGTGTGCATGCTCATTTTATAAAACAGTTCTTAGAAGCTCTTTTGATAGTGAATCTCCATGTTGGGTTGCTTGTTAGTAAAGTTTTTAAGTAGTTACCTGTATGAATATCTATCAAGACACAAACCTATAGACTTGCATTTTAATGTTGTCACACACACTCAAGAGACTAAGGATAAAACTATAGTGCTTGAAAATTCCTTGGAGAATGTTCCTATAAGATTAGATGCTATTGATAGGCATCTTTCCAATTACACTACTTTTCCTGAGCCTAAAACGTAACTAGAAGATACATACTGGTATGTCCAAAGCAATCACAAGTAAGCACCTGCATGTTTTCTTTTGTTCCAGCACCTGGCAAGTTTCAGAACTTCAAAACTATTGGCATTTGTACTGAGGAAGGTAAAAATGAATTAAGTAATAGCAGTTATCAGTTCTTATGTTCTTAGTGGGATATGACCCATTAAAATAGCAGATGATGTTTTGACTTAATTAACTATAAAAATCAAGGATGTGAATCAGTATCCTCTTGAGTATAAATTTAGTGAATCATGAGCTGTTTCATTGGATGCCTATGTAATAAAAAAGTAGAAGTCAGTTGTAGGTGAGACAGTACGTAGCTTTTCACATGGAGTTGTGAGAGCATTTATTGAAGGAGTTTTTAGTACTATGTGCACAAAGAAATATAGCACACAGCCTGGGAAGTCATGGAGTTCATACTTAAGTGGAGGAGCAGATAGGACATCCAAGGAGATTATAGGAAAAATGCAGGATAATTGTGAAAAATGGAAAATGAATGTCTTAGATGAGAAGGTCCAGATAAAGAAACTTTATCTTGAGCATTTTCATGTTTTGCGTGGTCTTCTGGCTCTTAGCATTGATTTGCACAACATTTAATGAGCTCCTGCTTTGTTTCCAGCACTGTGGAAGGTTCTCAAGGGAAACTAATGACTTGTATTTATTCTGTGCTCCCCCATCTTGCTCACTTACCCTTCTCTTGTCAAATAAAACCAAAAGAGGTGGAATAATAATGGGGTAGCCTCTCATTGAGCAAAGCATGTTTTGTTGTATCTCCAGCTCTGTTCAGCTGAGCAGAGGCGTGATTGATGATCCTGGTATTGGCAGGTCAGCGCATAGAGAGAGTAATTGACATGCAAAGCCTCGATTTAAACACTACTCTCATTCTCTTCTTCAGGACTTTTATCATATATGCTAATAACATTACCAAATTTGAATCATTTGAATTTCAGTTCCTTTCCATCCCAGGAAATACAAAAGATGACCAGAGAATGGCTTTACTAGGCATTAAGGATAATGAATAATCAATACACTAGATAATCAATTGTTGAGTATGGGAGTTGGTTATATTTCAAGTAATTTCATCCCAGTGTCCTCCCTAGTAAAACAATTGCAGAAAACAGGATCCTTGTGCATAATTAGATTAGCAATGATTTCAGATATTACAACAGAAAAAATGGAATGAAAGACCAAAAGCTACAAGGTTGAGATCCTGTTTCCATGTAAATAGCTATGATTTATTTCTGATCATAAAATCTTTAAAATGTTGGGTTTTAAGGGCATTTTCTTCATGGCATTAAAGAAACCTGAAAAGTAGTGGGCAAATATTGCTAAAGTAGCCCCCTGAATTTGAAAGTAAAACAAGATAAATAACTAATATTTATTCAGAGGGTCACCATGTATGTTGGAAAAAGAACTAAATGGAGTTTATCTTGGAGTCTTAGTAAAAGGGATGAGAAGAATATTCTCGGTGCAGTGAATGTAATGTTTTCCTTCTTATGTTTTACTGAAGCTGACATTCTGTGAAAGAGACACACAGTGAGTGCCACTTAATATTTTATCTGGTTCACTGAAACTGCCCTTTATT
The DNA here is from genome assembly GCF_963455335.1 of Martes martes. Lineage (NCBI taxonomy): Eukaryota > Metazoa > Chordata > Mammalia > Carnivora > Mustelidae > Martes > Martes martes. The sequence continues at coordinate 63,122,370 of NC_137893.1, forward strand.
CACCTTTGATTATTTTTTTCTTTTGAAGATGGGAATCTCTGTTGTTTCTCTGCCTTGTTTTATTGCAAAATGATCTTATTTGTTATTAAATTGATGAAGTTATGTTGAAATGATGTTTTTATCTAATATCCTTCCTTTACTTACTTATCTTAAAAAGTTTGTGGAATTATTTTGAGAATTAGACACTTATTTAGATTATTAGAAATAGAGTGTTAAAAGAAGTAACTTACTGTCAGAACATTCATTTTGAAGTTAATAATCTATATTCTTCATGGAAATGTCTTTGCTCAGTTTTGAAAACTTTTTTGAGATTGTCCTTTTCAAACAGTTGTTTTTTTTAAATAATTTCAAAAGACTCTGAACATTAATTGGGGTTAATTTTCATAAGTCTCTTGCAATTGTTTCAGAATGTGTTATATTTCTATGTAATTTCAAGGGTTTTTGGTTTAACCATAATATTTTCTATCAAAGTTTCAAATAAAGGTTTCTTTCTTTTTTTTTTTTTTTAATGACACTACTGCCTCTGAAATACTTCTGTGAACTCCAGCCTTATCAGTTTTAGCTCCTCCAGGTCTCTTCTGTCTGTACCTTCTTATCCATCCAAGCTATAGTTCAGGCCTTCCTCTGCTCTTACCTGGCCTTCTGAGTGGTCTTCTGAGTGGTCTTCTTCTCTTTCTTACAACCTGTACTTACTCTTGTCTCCTTTTGAGTCATCCTTGAGTCTTCCCCAAATGCAGATATAATTGGGTCACTCTTGTGTTGCTCTCCATTGCCTACACAACGAAGCCTATCTCACTTAAAGTAGCATGGACCCTGCACCTCTGACCCCTCCCCATCCCCTGCCTGTTTTAACTCCCCACGTAGCAGATGGATGCAATGCTTTTTCACCGTGCCATCTCCCGTGCCCTGTGCCGCCATGCCCCAGTCCCCGCCTCTGCCTGCTGACTTCTGCTCCAGGTTCTCTGCTTTCTTTAGAGCTCTGTGAAGCCTTCCCTAATCCCCTAGGGGCAGAGCTGATACTCCTTTCTCTATGTTATTTCTCTACTGTCCATAGACCTTGGTAATTATGTTTATTATACACTGGATGATATTTACATTTTATGTGTCTGTGTCTTCAGCTAGACTGTGAACTCTTTTAGGACAGAGACCAAGTCTTACTTATTATCTTTTTTATTCCCCAGGCTAAGTGCTCAATAAATGGTGCCAACTGGGTCACCATAACTCACGTGGGACCCTGTTCATAATGCTGTTTGTTTTGTAGCCACCATGCCAGACGGGGTGGGGTACTGGTAGCACCATGTGCTTTCTGTGTCCGATGTACTGACGAACGTCACCGTCACCTCACAAGTGCTCCCAACCCTGAAGCTTGTTGAGGGTGGCAAAAGAGAGCGTTCCCTTTGTGGGAACATAATTTTAGCGGCATCTGCTGTTTCCTGTTGCTCACTCACACTGTGTGTGGATCAAATGCTTCATAGAAACGTCTGATCACGATGGTTTGGACCATTAGGGAAGCTGGTTAGGAAACAGAGATGAGGTATGAGAGGGAATGATGCCATGTCTGGTAAGGTGAGGCAGCAGGGTGCTCTTAAGGTCTTCTTCACTGGTTTCCCACTTCCACCCTTGCTCTCCCCACCTCCAGCTACCCCCGCCCCCCGCCAACCCCCAAGTAAGGCTAATCTTGACAGAGGAGTCTCAGTGATCTTGCAAAGCATCCGGCGTAAGCCATGTCATGCAACTCTTCTGCTTTAAACTCTTCAGTGGCTTTCCTTCTCAGGCAGCTCGATAACTAGTCTTTACAACGTGCTGTGTCGCCCTACCCCGTGGGCTTCTCCAGCTGCATCACCTGTGCCTTCCCCTCACTGTCCTCTAAGTCATACCAGGCCCCTTGCTGTTTAGAACATGCCCTGTGACTTGACCTTCCCCTCCACCCAGAGTCCCAGCTATGCACACTGCTCCCTCCCTCTTCTCTTTCAGCTCTTTGCTCAAAAATCATCTGAGTGACCCTTTGTTACCTCTGACCTCATCCTGACCTTTCTATTCCTATCTCTGTTTTTCTCCAAAGCACTTACCACCATCTGATGTACTGTATACTTAATGTACAGTTGGCCCTTAAACGAGACAAGGTTGAGGGGAGCTGACCCCTGTGCAGTCAAAAATTTCATATAACTTTCGACCCCCCAAAATTTAGCTACTCATCCCCTACTTTTGACCAGAAGCCTTACCTCTAACACAAAGAGTTGATTAACATATTTTGTATATTATCTATATCACATATTGTATTCTTATAGTAAAGTAAGCTAGAGAAAAGAAAATAATAAAATCATAAGGAAGAGAAAATATATTTATAGTGCTGTATTTATTGAAAAGATTCCACATATAAATGGGCCTGCACAGTTCAAACTGCTGGTGCTTAGGGCTCAACTGTATTTATTTTCAGTACAGTCTGTCTCCTAAAACTAGAATTTAACCTCTAAGACAGGAGAGACTTTTTTTTTTTTTATGTTTTGGTAACCAGTGTTTCCCCAAGTCTGGAACATAGTAGGTATTGGATAAATTTTAGTTGAAAGAGAGAATGAATGATACAAGGAATACTAGGTCAGGAAATCTGAATGTTTTGCTTCTGTCACTTGGTAATAATGTGGCCTGCAGCAAGTCACATCATCTGTTTAAACTCTAGCAATCCTTTTGATAAAATGGGATGGGCAGCAAGTGTAGCTCACTTCTTGAATAAATGAGTGTATGTTTATAGATACTGTGTCAGCTTACCAGTTGAGTCTGGTTGTATTTAATGGTACTGTCCAAGGGGTAGGCAATCTCTTCATGACTGATAGTCAATCAAGTCAAAAGATGTCGTATCCTAGTATAGACTATACTACTTTGTAGAATTTCAGTGTAGAAATAAGTGCTTGTATAACCTACACAACCCAAATGGAAACTGCCACCTCCTTCTTCAAGTAATTCTTCAAGTACTATATACCACAGTTTTTATGTCAAATCCTGAAATGGTTAAAATACTAAATTGAAAGTTGTGCAGCTGCCCGTAAGTATTAACAACAGCTAACGTTTAATGACGGCTTGCCATGGCTAGACCCTATTAATAACACATTACGTGAATGAACTCATTTAGTACATGTTGTCTGGATACTGTAAGTATTTAATAAAAATAATAGTTTGATAGCAAGGAAGGGTCATTTGGGAGAACTGAAAACTGAGGAGAGAAACTTAGATGTGGTGAAACTGGGAACCCAGTGTGTATCTTTAGAAACAGAAAGGATGTTGAGAGCATCTTGGAGTCTTGGACCCAGTATCTTCTGGTTTAAGGGCACATGCTCTGCATTGAGACTCTTTGGGCATGTGCTTCCTACTTTACCTGAATTTGAAGCTCTTTGAAATCTAGTCTGTCTTATCCAGTGACTTACACTTTGCAAGATAGTGAGTAGGTATTTCTTGGTTTTGGCACAGAATGGATTGGAGCATAGGAACCAGAACCTGGACGTGAGCCTGATCACCGTAGGGACTGTAGAGGCTGAGAAGTGACATAGTGCTGGTGGAAGCGATTATACAGGTACAGGAGGAAAAGCAGTTATGGAAATACAGATTTTCACGTGAGGCTTTCTTTATTCAGGGAATAGGATTTAATAGTTAACTTGTTATTGTCACACAGCATCTCTGATTTTCTTAGGCATTGTTGTATGTTTTCTAGCTTTATGAAATGTGAGTGGTCTTCACATTGTAGTTCTAACTTTCCTAATGAAAGATGATATTTATGGGGATCACTGTCTTAATAAATGTGATTGGAGAGTTTACATATAATCAGCATACATCTTGTTTATATACAGAGCTTTCCGTGAGGCTGGCCGGGGGGTAGAAGCTGGTTGCAGTGATGTCTCTGGGGTCTGTCCCTCTTCAGCCTAGTGAACCTCTCTTTTCTGTACTACTGAATTTGGCATCACAGATTGCTCTCTGTCATTGATGGCTGACATTTGATGACTAACTAGTGATCAGAGACATTAAGCCAGTAATTATTTACTTAGTTCCTGCCAGAGCTCATCACCCGGATGGGTGCATAACATTTTGGCTATTTAAATATGTATGGTACATGGTGGGTGCTTGCCTATCGGGTGGGGGGATTTGTTAGCTGGAGTTCCCAGCTAGTGCTATGGCACTCCCGACCCCCCCACCGCCACTTCCTGGCCAGTACTTCCATTTACTAGACTCATTTTCATGATCTGGGTTTGTCTTATGGATTCTTGTGTTTTGAGAGCTCCTATTGCCTGGTAGACTTGATACAGAGTAATGCCTTGAGAGAGCCACACACAGGAGCCAGCCTCTCTCAAATTCAAAGGGAAAAAAGCTTGAATAGTGAGTAACCTGGAGTGACCCTGAACAAAGGGCTTTCCCTAGAGTAGGCCCTCATTAAGGCTGGTGGAACAAAGAGTGACTCCACTCTGTCATTTTCATGCCCTACTACTTTTGAAAATGTGTGTTGGGGGCAGTAATCAGTGGAAGATAATGAGAGAAGGAGGCAGTAGACTGGAGGAAGGAAGGAGCTGGGATAGGTTATAAGGAGAGAAAAGCAAATGAGTCTCTGTACTTCTCCATGCTGCTTTCCCTGTGCTAGCAATTTTCTGATCCCATCTTCTAACTCTGTAAAGTGATGGTAGTCTCCAGGGACTGGTCCAGTTTCTGAATATGCTGTTTGTACAACTGATTGTACACTTGGAATATTTTGGGGTTGTTTGTTTTTAAGATATAGTTTAATAAAGTTTCTATACGTAGTTAAAGGTGTGGAACCCAGGATAAAGGCTCATCTGTCATCTGGTTAAAATAATTTTAGTGGCACATGTAAATTATCCGATTGGGTTCAATATATGTTTATCCTTCTCTAAGAAAAAAAAGGCACCAGCACTTAAGATTTCAATAAACTGTATCACTTTGTTTTTTTCTTTTCAGTAGACTTTAAAAGAGAGTGAGAATAAATATATTTTATTGTTGGTACAGTTCCTTGCCCCTATTTCTGAAGGTTCTCTTTTACTCTGTAACTGGAAACGCCTCAGCGAAAGTAGAAACTGGGTGTCAAGTGTTTCTGGATTACATTTTGAGATAAACCAGAATTCCTACCTGAACACAGGTGTGTACTGCTTCAGTCCTGATTGGTTGGCGATTCTTTTACAAAGCACACAAAAGACAATTTGTGAATTTATCTTGGTGGGTGGTTGTGACTGGTATTGGCTTGGTTGCTGTGGTCATCTTGACCGGTAGTTGTTTATTTACATAATTTTTTCACCAACAGAAAGTACATAGAGTGCTTTTGACTTCCTGGAAAAAGAGCTTTGATTTTTACCTTAATTTTATTGCAGAGCTGGTCAACACACTATTCCTACAAAAAGATCTTTTAATAATTTTTCTTTTTTGCTAGCTCTCCAGTTCTTTGTCCGTAAGTATGAATGCCTGAATGTTGTTCTGTTCTAAGGATCCCGCTTCTGTTTGATTTGTAAGCCATTTTGAGACCCCTTGTTGCGTTTGGGGCATTCTTGTGTGCTACTGGTGTTTTCTGAAGCTGGCGAGGTTGGGATTTTTCTCCATCAACATTCCTTCGGATCATCAGACCTTGGTTACATCCCACACACGGGGGTATGTGTTGGTTTATCCACTTGATCTGTGTGCTTGTGTCATTGGAACCATGGAAAAGTTACATAGCTGATTTTAGAAATCAGCTTAAAGGTTATATGTCAAATTCAGCTAATAAAGGTTGTAACAAAAATCCAGTTAGTAATATTTCCTCTAATTTCCAAGCAAGTTGAGCTAGGTTGTTCTATAACAAATGCTTCTTTGGGATGGAGTAAGGAATCTTATAGAGTGGAACTATAGTGTGAATGTCTTGAGTTTTTCAGTACCAGAAAAGTTTAATTACACTTGACTTTTTAAGTCAGTGACTTTCAAAAGTTTTGCCTGTGTCTTGAGTAATGAGGACACTTTAGATTGGTTTATACTCCACACATTGCATATACAGTTGATCCTTGAACAACATGTAAGTCCACTTACACGTGGACTTTTTTCTGATAAATTACAGTACGGTACCATAAGTGTATTTTCTCTTCCTTATGTTTTTCTTAATAATTTTTTCTTTTCTCTAGCTTACTTTAATGTAAGAATACAGCATATAATACATACAACATCCAAAATATGTACCAATCAACTTTACGTAATTGGTAAGGTTTCCAGTCAATGGTAGGCTATTTAGTAGTTAAGTTATTGTAGAGTTCAAAAGTTGCACAAAGATTTTCAACTGTGTGGGACTGGGGGAGTGGGGAGAGGAGTTGGTGCACCTAATCCCCATGTCATTCAAGGGTCAACTGAACACACATACTCACACCCACACACATGCATATAAAATGAAGCAAAAGTTTTGTGAAGCTATTTCATTATTGCATGACTCTATGTGATACTATTTTCTTTTGTTTTATTCTGTGTTACTAGGCAGAAATTGTCAGTCCTGACCTACTAAAATGATGACTCCCTTACTAGGTCACAGCCTTCAGGAGGCAGAATGCTGCTTTCAGTAGACTTCACTTCTTTTGGTAGGTTCTTAATATGTTTGTGTACCAGGTCGCTCCTTCACAATGTTTAGAAGTCACACACTATGATGGAGTTTCTGTGAGTAGTCCACCGTCCTATCAGTGTGGTAGAAAGGTCTCGCATATCTGAGGTGTCTCGAGATGCAGTGTGGATTTTGGTGCATCTCAGAAATTATCTGCTCTGAGAACTGACTTATGATCATGAGCTTGTAAGCATTCTCCGCAGTAAGTCCTCTTCTAGGTTGACCTCTGCACCCCTCACCCACTACCACATCAGTGAATAAGGGTAAATGCTTAAAAATTAGGCAGGACTGAATGATTTCTGGTGTAAACCTTGTTGCCTGATGGAGCACGGTGTCACAGAGCCTGCCCTCGGCAGATTATGCACACCTGCTAACCCACCCAAGGGAAAGCTCATGGATAGCAATGTCTGAGGAATTTCTGCCTTATTCAGGAGATTTCTCTGCCATTATGCTTACTGGCGTACTGTCTCTCCCCCTTAGAGGAAAACCAGTTGAGAAGTTGAGGCTACTTAACTTCACTTTCGAATTGTTGGACTCTAGCCTATATCTGTCAGACATCTGATGTCTGTATTGGAGGGAAAGCTGCATTTTCTTTGAAACATAGGGTTACTGTAAAAAACTGGTAATTGGTTAGAGATACTTTTCTAAATTGTGATCATATGGACTACATGTTAGCTTATACAAAATGTTAGAGGAACATGCCTTTTATTTGTTTGTATTTTCATATAACAGAAGCTTGCCTCATTCATCTTTCAGAATTTTAAAACAATTAAAAAAATTTCTTATGAACATCATTTTGAGGTATACTCCGCAGATAGAGTCTGTTTGCAGGTTATGGTTTGCACAGTATTTACACAGGTGTGGCCTTATTCCACTGTTATGGTGGTCCTATGAGATGGGCAGAACAGATGGCATTATTCCCTTTTGGGGCAGGAAAGCAGTCCCTGAAAGATTAAGTGACTTACCTGAAGCCATATAGATAGTAATGGTATAGATTGGATTTGAGTCCACTTCTTTGTTTTGTTTTTTTTTAAGATTTTATTTATTTATTTGACAGAGATCTCAAGTAGGTGGAGAGGCAGAGAGAGAGAGAGGAGGAAGAAGCAGGCTCCCTGCTGTGCAGAGAGCCCAATGCGGAGCTCGATCCCAGGACCCTGAGATCATGACCTGAGCCGAAGGCAGAGGCTTCAACCCACTGAGCCACCCAGGTGCCCCTAGCAAACTCCCTGCCGAGCAGAGAGCCCAATGCGGGGCATGATCCCATGAGATCATGACCTGAGCCAAAGGCAGAGGTTCAACCCACTGAGCCACCCAGGTGCCCCTGTTTTTTTTTTTATTTTTTTTTGTTATGTTATGTTAATCACCACAGAGTATATCATTAGTTTTTGATGTAGTGTTCCATGATTCACTCTTTGCGTGTAACACCCAGTGCTCCTGCAATCTGTGCCCTCCTTAATGCCCATCAACGGGGTTACCCATCCCCCCTACCCCCCTCTAAAACCCTCAGTTTGTTTCCCGGAGTTCATAGTCTCTCATGGTTCGTCTCCCCCTCTGATTTCCCCCCCTTCATTCTTCCTTTCCTTCTCTTAATGTCCACCATGCTATCCCTTATGTTCCACAAATAAGTGAAACCATATGATAATTGTCTTTCTGTGATTGTTGAATCCACTTCCAGTGACCTAGACCCCACACTCTTTCCGTGACACTGTGCAGTATCTCTGCCAATCGTCAGCACAGTCGAGCCTTGTTCTGATGCTTTGGTATCACCATGAGTAGTCACGGAGCCTGTGAGAACCTGGTGATGCCCTGGAGGCTGCTGAGATTTGTCAGGATCTTTGCTTTGGCATAAAGTGGGTCTCCGCTGCCTGTTGCCTCTGCCGCTTCTGCTGTACTGCCCTCAGCTCTCTTTGTCCAGGTAGTTATGCCTGCCTCTTGTCCTTGCCGCTATCTGATTTGGTATTTCTAATTGGTTACCTGGTGTGGAGGGTCTGGGCAGTCTGGTTGATTGCGACAATATCGGTCAAAAGATGATAATGACATCCTGAGTCATAATCCTGTGAGTGATGCTCTCTGGTCAGAGACCATTTTGGCTTCTTCCTTTCTGGCTGTATTTTGAGTGGTTGAGTTTGTTGGAAAAGTGATCTCTTGATAAGTAGGATGGGACTGTAATATGTAAATATGTTTTTTACATGTTTATCTTCTGTTGGCTTTTCTTCTTGGTACCGTTGAATAAAGCACATGTTTGCATTAATGTTATGAAATTGTGACTATATTTGGGCATCTCAGTTCTTTTTGTAAATGTTAGATTTTAAACACTTCTATAAAATCACTCTGAGTTTTCAAGTAGGATTACTGCCTTGACCCAATAAGCAAGTGCTTTTAAGCTGGGTTTCACCATTAACCATTTTCTCTAATAATGTGTTATGTTCTTGCTCTCATCTCCCTCTCCTCTCTTTATCCCAGCTGATACTTGGACACCACATATATTTTCATGTTTTTTGTGTGGTTGGAATTGCTTCCCCAATATTCAATTTTATATCTTATTGTCATCTGCTTCAAAAAGTAAAAAAAAGAAAAAAATGGTGACAATGAGACCATATTTCTATAACTGAAACCAATTCTTCTCCACTGAATATTTTTAGGCAAACACTATAAATGACATTTGATCCTCATTAACACAAATGGGAGTTATATAACATTTGTGACTGAAAAAGCTGTTGGACTATATCTTTTCTGTGAATTTCTTAATAAACTACTAATATCCCAATACTCAGAAATAACAGGACCTTTTAATAGCCTATTTGAAATACTGCAATCCCCATTTTGCATCCTAGGCCCATAGCAGTATCTCAGTGAATACTTAGATTTATACATAGGACAGCTCCAAAAATATTGGGATGCGATTTGAATGAGTTGAAAGTAGAGTCAAAAAAAATTTTTTTTCCTATGACTCAAGAAATGAGGCTCAGAAAAAAGTAACAATTTCAAAAAGCACTGTTATCCTTTCTTTCATTCTCCAAATATTAGAGAATGAATAAAAGATGCTCACTTCTGATGTCAGAACAAAAGCCTTTGATATCCAATATAGTTATTATATGTTTTGGTTATAAGGTCTCAGAGATAATCATTGTAAAGATGTCTTTCCTTTCAGATAAAAGTGAAATTCCAAATAAAAGTTGTTTTGTGTATACCTAATTCGAAAACCCAACTTTAGCAATTATTTAGAAGTAGTGACTATGTATTTTCCCCTCTTAGTGTCATTTAAGAGTATTTTAGTAAGTATTTGTATATAGTCTCTCAGTTGGAGCTATGAGGGGATCCAAGCAATTACCTTGACAAAATAAGACAAATCTCTCAGGGCTGGGATGAACCTCGGAGAGGCCTATCTGCTTCCTCGTGGGACAGATAAGCAAGGATCCAGGTAGCTTGCCGCAGACCTTACAGCCGACCGTCGCCCAGTTAGGCTGTGTCCTCCCTTTCCTTTCTCCTCTCTCCAGTGGTTTTGAGATTTTGTTCCTTTCCATTCCTTTCTTTAGTTTTGACATTCCTGATGGCTCTGTGAAGGTCAAGCGACAGATTCCTTTGCTGACCTTACAGGGCGGGGTTTTGGAAGCTTTTCATTCACTCTGTAGCACACAGAAAGTTTTCTCATGTAGTTCTGTGGAAAATGATGGCAAAGGCAGAAGGGGGACAACATCAGCTTTGAGAACAGGCTCTCTGGTGTCACTTTTATTCCCTTACAAAAGTAAAAACTCATTTAGTGTTCAAAGAATTGAAGGAAAAAAAATCTCAAACTAAACTGCCCTCTCCCCCCAACACACACACACACACACACACACACACACACACACACACCCCTCAAAAAACAAACAGAAAACCCCAAGGGCCCTGGGCTGATGCCTTTCTTTTGTATGAACTGAGGTCCTCAGAGACAGTCAGATGACTTAATAGAGCTGTCAGAAGCACATCTGCTTCAAAATAAGTGCATTTTAAAATTTTAAATGTAGTATTCTATTTTTGGCATATAACCTTTTTCCTCTGGAGGAGCCATAGATTTTACTGTTGTTAATAAACTGTCATTCATTTGCAGAGATGCATTCAATAAAGCTAGAACACAAACTAAATGCCAGCCATTGTATCGACAGAATTATAGGTGACTTTTAGCAGGACTTACCGTTACTGATGTCACCCAGAGAAGGGAGAGGGTGAGAGACAGAGAGAAAGATGAGTGGGGAGGGAGTGAAGGAGGAAGGAAAGAGGAAGAGGTAAAACAAAAATTAAAAAGGGAAAGGCTTAGATCTATTTAGCACGATCAAAGAGTTGGATCAGAAAAGATCTGTTTCTGTGGCTTGCTGTGTTCTCTGTGGATCTTGTAACTCTGTGATTATCATGCACTGTGGCAAGACGCCACCCTCAAATTGGTCTGCCAATTTGAAGAATCATTTTCTTGCTTATTTTTATACTCCTAAGGAGAGGGAAAAAGACGGAGGGAGCCTAAATGGTGTGGTTTCCTCCGACCATTATTGTTGTAAATCCTAAGGGGTCCTGAAATAACTGGCTATTCCTGGAGTTTCAAGCTGCCTGGCCGCTCCAAAGACTTGGCACTTGAACGGGAAATGATTAGCTCCTTCCTTTAAACCTTGTCACCACAGTTTAAGTGGGTCACAAGTTGGAGAACGGGATTTCAGAAATAAACTACCTTTTTGATGGAAATCCTCTCGTTCTTTATAAAACTTTGAGCTTTTCCAACACATAGTTGGCTATAAAATACAGTGGTTTCAAATCTGTATGTCTTAAGTAACTTAAATACTAGAGTAAGTATTCAGTTCCCCAGGCAGAAATTATCAGGAGCCTGGGCATTTTAACTTGGTACATCTTCCTTTTATCTTTTTCCTTGATGATTAAAGATAGTAACAGTCCAGTTACTCTCTGATTATGGGTTTATGCTTTATTAACAAGTAAACTGTGATAGAACTTGGGTTCCTCTTGGTTGGCTGGTACATGATCTTGAGTAATTCTTCTTTGTAGACTGGCTTCTCTTTAGAATGATTGAGGAGGGTAATTTTGTGGGTGGAAGAGTTGCACCTGTTTCTGAGGCTGAAGATTGGTTATTGTTTTAACTTCCTTAGATTACTCAGATGTTTAGGGGAAAATGATATAAATGACCTCTTCATTTTAGGTAAGCTTGTTTGTTGTTGTTGTTTTTGAAGGGTTGCCACTGATGCTTATTTCCGGAGTTACACGCTGGTAAAATATACAGCATGAAAGGATATGAGGTTATTTTTATATGCTTTAAACTTGAACTCTCCAAATATGCACATATTAGGCATATTGACAATGGCAAAGCTTTAAGGAAATGACATGTAGACTCTAGGTTTTTTTTTGTTTTGTTTTGTTTTTTGTTTTTTGTTTTTCTCCTATGTTTCATTATAATTCTACTAGGAAAGGGTATTTGGGGTCATTATTATGATATTTTTTGGTATCCTCCCTCCCAGCTGGGCACACTGACTTCAACGTTCTTGTATGGATACTTTCAAAAACAATTTTTTTTCTTTTCCACTTCCGTGATCCTTCAAACATTTAATTAGGCTGAATGAGAATAGGAAAAACTGCTTTCTGAGTTTGTTGGAGAACTTGTCTTCAGAAAGAATGGTATTTGTGTTTGTGGGTTTGAAAATGAGGCCTCTTTAGACTACTAGCTGTTTTTTATGGTGTATTTTTTTCTTGAGACATAATTTACATATAGTATTATATTATATTATATTATATTATATTACAACATAATGATTTGATATTTGTGAAAGAAATGATGATTTAGGGACACCTGGGTGGCTCAGTTGGTTAAGTGTCTGCCTTCAGCTCAGGTCATGATCCTAGGGTCCTGGGATCAAGTTCCACGTCTGGCTCCTTGCTCAGCCTTGTTCTCCTTCTGCCTCTTCCCCTTGCTTTGTACTGTCTCTCTCTCAAATAAATAAATAAAATCATTTTTTAAAAAAGAAATAATGATTTATAAAAATTCTACTATCAGTTTGACTATTAATGGTCATAACTATTAATAAGGAGTTTCAGTATAATTACATATAGGGAAAATAGGTATTTAATTTTAAGGACTATGTTGAATATTTTTATGATGTCTCATAGCAATCATTATACTGTTGGAAATATATCTCGCCCAATTTTTATACACTTTCCACTATTTTGCTTTTGGACGAAATACTGACGTGATAATAATTATGGTTTATGCTACAAACCTTGACCGTCTGTTCTGTTTCAGGTATCCTGTGGGGCATTGGAGGTTAAGTGAGAATGAGTCCTACGTTGAGGACGTCTCCTTGTAGGTGGGCAGAATTGAGACACTCTGATCACTGCATAGAAACAGTGCTATGGTGACTTGTGCAAGGAGAGATTGATTGAGAGGAGCAAGGTCCGCAGGTTAAGAGAAGTAGAAACAGGCAGTGGGGGTGGGTGCTGCATTTCGGATGAAGGAAATGATTGTCTGATCAAAGACAGTGGAGGTATGAAGCCATACAGAATATGGCACAAAGCCTGCTGACAGGGCCCCTGAAGGGGGAAACGGCCAAAAAATTTTTTGAGGAAAAGAGCTGAGTCCAAGTGTCAGACAGGCTTTTATTGCTAGCTGAGGAATTTGGGGTTTAGTCTACCTTGTGTTTTTTGCATAAGTGGAAATATCATCACCATTATCTTTATCATTATTATTATTATTGGTTATTTTCCTAAAGGAGAGAAGAGAGCACTTGGAGCTCTTTTGGAGAGGTGTAGTAGGTATGTATGAAAATAGAATAAGAAATCAGATTTAGAAAGAAAAAGTAAACTGCTATAAAGGAAGCAAGGAGTGTTATAGCTTGGAAAAACATTTCAGCCACGTGTAGAACCTTTGGAAGCTCATCCAGCAGGATAGATGGAGCAAGGTTGCACAGTAAAGCCTCTTCCATCTGCTGTCGCTCACAAGGCGAATCATGTTTCTGAGGCACTGGGTGGACTTAGAGAAGGGAGCCCAGTGGATGGCAGTGGAGTCAGGGCAAATCTGCACAGCTAAGAGGGATCAGGAAAGGCTCCAAGATCATCTATGCTAAGAGCTCAGGTCAGCCAGGAAACTTGTTATTACATTCCCTGGGGAAAAAAAGAACCAGAGGGACCCAAGAGTTCTTAACGAAAAGAAAATCAAGCCATTTGGCTCTTAGGAGATTGAGGGTGGCATGAATGAGATGAGAGATGGATTTCACAGTAGAGAGCCAAATGAGGGCTGCCTTCTTGGCCGTGATGTCGTGAAGTCCAGACTTAGGTGTGAAGGAAAAAAAAAAAAAAGAAATAACCCTAACAACTGGCTCAGGAAAGCGTATTTTAAAATGTCCAGTGAGAGCAGAACTCCCGTGATTCCTGGAGGAAATATGGTGACCTACGTGAAGTTCCTGAGGCCACAAGCCACCGAGGAACCCTAGTGAAGTGTTTGCCGCTCCCCTCGACTCCATAGCGGATTCGGGTCCAACACAGAGCAACCCGTCTCTATAGCGAGCCGGGGTTCCAACACCTCCTTCAAGAATGGTCGCTCTGGGATCAAGTAGGTCATCCCTGCCTCCAGACTGCAGAAGAATCCAGCAGGAGACAGGGTCTGATGATGATAGGAAGAGGAAGTGTCTAGAACAAAGACCCATGTCCAGGTTTTTGTAGGATGAACTAACCTTGCTACAGAAGAGACCCAATTGGGGCACTGAAGTGGGGCAGCTAACCAGGGAAAACACAAAATTAGCCAACTTAAAGTTATGATGCTGTCATATTTTTTCTTCTTTCTCTTGGGCTGTGGTAGTAATAAATATACGGAAAAACTCAAATGTTGGTAGAAACTGCAGTGTTGTAGGACAGTGAGGGAGCGGGGAATGACTAAACCTTTCCAGACATGTTCAGATGCGGCCGCTCAACCCTGGCTACCAGGGGGCTTCCTCTCTGGTCCTTCTAACCTTTAAAGTAGCGGAAGGTTTCGGCATCTTCAGTCTCTTGTAGTATAGGGGAAAACGGAACATGGTATTTGGGAATAGGTCTTTAATCCCCTCTGACTTGTAGAGTGCTGAGATACATGCCGAGGGATGGAGGTCTGAAGACAGGCCTTACCTGGTGGAATACTTTTCTAGTTCATGTGAAACAAACTCTGGAATGGGTGTAGAGAAGGGTTTTTTCATCTTTGTCTGACTTTTTTGGTGAGAGTCAGGGTCAGGGTACATAGAAAGAAGACCTGGTTTGCCAGTTTTTCTTGTGTAAGTCTGCCTTGTGTTTTGCCAGGAGCAAAGTAAAACTTTGAGCCTATCTAGATTCACTCATTCAATGTATCGTGTAAATTAATTCCTAATTGACTCATATCCTCACTATTTTATTGAAACAACAGCATTTTTTTTTTAAAGCAACAAATTTCATAGCACTGGAGTAGTTTGGAAGATGTAAGGGTCTAAAAATTTTTGGCTGTTTGGTTGGTTACCACTCCCTCTGGCAGAGATAATAATGTTAAACTTTAACATGACGCTGGATGTTGTAATCCTCCAAGGGAGAGAAGTGGTTGAGCTCTAAGGTCATGGCTGGCAAAGGCACCTGTGTCCAGTCCAGAAGGCGGTGGATTCAGCAAGCATACATTGTCCCAGGCCCGCCCCCCTTAGGCGGGCTTCTCAGCAGGTCTTCAGTGGTGACAGATAATAATCATTTGCCTGGGTAGTTCTTATTTTTTCCCACCTAGATTGAGCAGTGTGCCTTTTCAGGTTTTATTTCTCAAATATATTCACAGTTGTTTGATGATACAAGTAAGGGATTTTTAAAAATATCTCTACATAATTTCATGTTTGATATTAATAAAAGCATATTCCATTTCCATGGCTTGAGTTTAGTGCTGTGATCTTTTCAGGTAGGTGATACCTATAATTTCACTAATTTAATAGAAGATGGTATTCGTGCTATTTAAAAGTATTATAGGAAGATTTTTTTTTCTTTTTCAGTAAAAATTCAGCCACAGTAGCATGGATAAAGCATGGCTTTAAGCCCATATTATTATAAATTGAAGTTAGTTTAAAAAGAAAAAAAAAATGTTGTTCCCTTCCTCCCAGAATGCTTACCTTGCTAAATGTATTAGTTTCCTAGGGCTGCTCTAATGAACGACAACGAATGGGTAGCTTAAAACGACAGAAATTTATTCTCTCACAATTCAGGAGGGCAGAAGTCCGAAATCAAGATGTCCACAGGGCCATGCTCCCTCTAGAGGCTTGACTCTTAGAGCTGACTTAGTTCCCACATTCAGTGAGCTTGTTGGCGGCTCAGGAAATTGCTGTAGAGACCAGCGGGATAATGGTATGGAAGTGGCTGCAATCAGGTTCACTTTGTTTTCCAGTTCAGTATTCGTTCTAGCATATACAGTCACCTCTATATGGAAAGGTTGGACTATGAGTATTCAGAGTGCTGGTAGAAGCATGTCAGCCCCCCAAACTCTGTGTACTGACCTGTGTTCAGAAGTCTTAATTCTCCAGCTTGTAAAAGTTTTCTCTCTCTCTCTCTCTCTCTCTGTGCAACTTAAAAATCTAAATCCAACCCGGAAGAATACTTTCAGGAATACCTTGACAATTCGTAAATTGCACAGGAGATACCCCCCACCCCCCAAACAGGAAAGGACAAGCAGTGACTCTGCCCATCTGTGGGGGGGGGGCGGTCATGTAGTGAGATGGAAGAGGCTAGGTCGGGTGGCTTGATTTTGATCTTGATTCAGCTCACTGCTGGTTAGCTGGCCAGATCGCCTCATCTCTGAACCCTTTTATCAGATGAGATGAGTGATAAGGTTCCTTCCCATTCTGTTCTAAGGGTTAATATCACTGTTTTTCATTCCACATGTAGGTTTTTTCATCCCAGCAGCTTCTGGCTAAGAACGTCTTAATATTTTTTTGTGCTCATAGCAACTAGTACCATGATTTCCTCACGGTAGGGAACTTAGGAACTGGGCACTGCTGGAAATACTGGAAGACGAGGAGTGGAAACCAAATGAGGGTATGCTGAACGGTATGTTAAAAGCCAAAAGACACAGAGCATCTACCCCGTGTCACAAGGGCTGCAGCGAGCACCCCAGGACACAGACAGATAGATTGGTTCTGTGAGTCAGTTTCCTGCATCCCATGGAGTCCAGAGGAAGACCTGCACACAGTAACGGGCCTCACAAACAATGGCCACTTCCGGTGGCCAGGCGGCTCGAGAGTCTCCGAACATCTCGAGGGCACTCACAGTTCAGACAGTGCTTTCAAGCAGGGTGCTTTCGAGGCCACATTCGTAGACCGTTTCTCTTTAGATAGGCAGTGAAGTTCCTTCGATGGCTTTTTAACCCATGCTGAGAAGTTTGCGGTATTCGTGAACTCAGCAGAGTGAATTTAACTCTTGGGTGGAGGAGAAATTAGCAATCCGTCGGTGGCTGCAGCAGAGTGAGAAATTCACATCCTCCAATGTCGACTGAAATGGACTGATCTTTGTTTCCTCTGAGAAAGGGCAATACCGTGGAAGTGTAACACGTTTCAGATTTGAATCCTAACACTCCAGTTTATTACTAGCAGTGGTGGTAGTCATGATGACAGTCAACACGTCCACAGTGCTTACTCTTTGTTGGACACTGTTGAGTGCTTCACAGAGACCCACCCATTTATCTCGACTCCGACAGCTGTGTGCAGAGTTTCATACCGTGATGTTTAGTGCTAATTATGTCCCGGTATATGAATTGTTCTATGCCAGGAAGAAAAAAAAAGTTAAGAGTATGAATAACAAAGGAAAAATGAGGTCAAAGAATAGGAGTCATAATTAATAGCAAAGAGTTAAACCGAATCAAGTGATTTCCTTTTTGTGCTGTTGATCACGTGAGGTCCTGCATCTGGTGCAATGGAAAATGCTGATAAGACAAACAAATGGGCTGCCTGACGTGGGTCTGCACTGGACTGAGCGAACAGTGACTGCTCAGCCCCGGTGCCCCTCACTTTTCAAGATGATCCTGGCTGATTCCATGGTGTGAAACAGCGTATGAGAGATAGGGAGGTGTCGGCAGCTCAGCCCAGAAAGCCAGGGATTGGGCAGTGGCTTCCTGTAATCGCAGTTGCTGGCTGACTGCCCCGCTCTCTGGCAGTGAATGTGGGGAGGTGGGCTGGGAGACAGCTGTGCCTAGCACTGCAAGCTCCATGGGACCGTAGAGCACCAGCCCCCCATGGCACTGCTTCAGAATGTTCTGCCTGAAAGGTGAGGGGGCTTTGGTTCCATTCGGGTGGTGAGGTTTTAGTTAGGAAAACGATCATCTAGCATCAGAATCTAACTCACAGTGGTCACCTAGCACTATTAAAATCAAACTTTGGGGGAGTTTGCAAGTATGAAAGTGAAAAAAGTCATTGTTCTTTTTCGTTGTTGTTGCAAACAGGAAGAAAGACCTCCTGCTGGGGAGGTGGAATTTTCTTTTAGACAGAAAGGATATTTCTCTGTTTGGATGTGTTTTGTAGGCATTTTCTTATTGACAAAAGTAGTTACAAGTTTAGAATTAAGGAAACTTAATGCAAGTAGGAATGGTGTACAGTTGTAGCATGAGTTCTACCAGAGAAGCTTGTATGGGGTGAGTTGTTTCTGTAAAGGATCAGAGTGAATGGGAAGGGGAAAGCTATTCTGTTGCTTGAAGCTTTAATGTGTGAATTCAGGAATGAAATTAATTTTGTTGTACAACATCCTTCTTGTTCTAGCTACGTATGGATGATAGTGCTTACTAAGTACTGTAAGATGAAGAACATATGAGTATATATAGAGACTCCCTGATCAGTTAGGCAGTGTTTCCTCTTTTTAGGCAATTATTTTTTCTTCAAAATCTATTTTTGTTCCAGCTCTTATCTTAATGTAATTAATTTAGACATTTGAGAGTGTGTGGGTCTGTGAGATTGTTGGAATGGAAGAGTTAAAATGAATTCTCTTGGAACCAGAGTAGACTATTTTTTTTCATATCTTTCAGTGTATGTTATTCTGTTGATGGGAAATTCTTGACAGCTTTTCAATTTTTGGAAATGAAGAGGTCCTGGCTGGCTTGCTTTGCTGATTCTCTTTGTCCACAAAGCCCGCTAATGAGTTCTAGACATGGATTTTTTAGTTTCCACGTTTACAGATTTAACTCTAATTTGACACCTTAAAACCCACCACTGTCTTTAATATAAAACGTTGAGTTTGGTGTATTTGTTTCTATGGTTGGTATAAATTTGATGAAATCAAGGGGGTAAAAACAAACAAGAACATCACATTCTTCCCTCCGTAAGAATTCAATTAGTTCTTGCTCTAGAGAGTTCCTAGTTGCAGTGGATTTCTAAAGAGCTCTGTTTAAGACTGAAATGAATTTGAATAGTTCTGAAAAATAATTTTAGATGAAATGACTTATGGGCTCTCATAGTACTGTTTGTTAAAAAATTGTTTGCTCAAAAAAAACATAACTAGGAGGAGCCAGAATTCAGTATTATGGGAGGAGGCTGTAGGCTAACCTAGTGTAATTTCCACAGTGTAGTTGAAATCATTATGATCTAATGATAGCTTAAGGTTTAGGATTTTTAATTGAATGCAGGTGTGGAGTTGTTGCAGGGTATAACTTCTGCAGCTTCAACATATTTGTCTCCACCCATTCCCATAACAGCAATTTCATTTTATTAAAGAATCTATCAACTTCATGAACTCTTAGTTTCCGTGGTAACTTGGGAAATTTTAGAAAGTCAAGTGAATGGCATGTGATGACAAGCGAGTACTTTTGTGCTGAAGTGTGTGTTCAAATCAGGAATCCACAATCCCCTTTAAAGCCCACTTTCTGATCTGCCAGCAGCCAGGACAAACAGTTGACATTTGGCTCTCTTCCTGTGATTAATAGCCTCTTGATTTACAATAATGATTTTTAGGTCGCCCTTCCATGCTTCCTGTGAGGCAAACTCATGAGAAAGTAATGGTGACTGAGCCTGAACACAGGAATATGAAAGGCTACTTGCGGACACTTTGTGTTTCCTACTGTGTTTGTGTTTCCCTCTATTGGAGACTTTTTCAGGGGCTTTCATTAATTGGCCTATTTCTATGGCCAGCTGAGGTTCTAAGGCCTCTTGAGTCTGTGGTTATGATTAGCACGAATGTTAAAGGAAAACACGATTGCCCTTCATTTGGGTAACTCATGTTCTTGTGTATTTTTTTTAATTGTTAAGAGAAAACATTCCCATCAGATGGTCTCCCACATTATTGCAGGGTTTCCTCTTCTCCATTTAGACTCTTTATTTCTAAAGTCATGTCTATTCAGCTTTTGGTTGGTAGGATACTAGAAAAAGTGCCTTCTTGGAAGAGAGATTCATCTTTGTCATTGCTGTCTGCTATTAAAACTCATAAAGTTGTAGTCACTCTCTGTTATTGCCATTGAAGTAGCTCAGATCCATTCACTCCACCCAAGTTCATTTTGTATGAACAATGTCTCAGCTCCCAGTCTCTCAGAAGACGTTCTCTTAGATTCTGCCAAGGGCCCTGTGGTTAACAAAGCTCTGGTGTGTTGTTCCTTCATTGTGTAATCAGTGATGCACTGTGGTCTAGGAAATGAGTTTCCAGCTAATCAAATAATATGATAAACAGTTAACGACCATGCATATATTGTAAACCATTTGTGGATTACGCCATTCAAAATATTAGAATAAAATATTTTTACCACTGATACTGAGTGGAACACAAGTTTCTCTGAGACGATTCAGAATGCAAATTTCTTAATTACAGCCCTCCAGCTTCATCTTTGTAAATATTAATTATCTTTGCAGTGCATCTCTAACTGTGAAGACTATTTTTTTCTCCTTTTACTTTCCAACCCATCACAGACAGATATTTTATAAAACAACATTATGTCTTATGTGATGTCACCACCATATCAAACAGCCATACAAGTCCTTAAGCATTTAATTTGTTGCCTGGAGTACTCTGGTTGCAGACGGGTAGCAAAGCATTGGCCAACTGGCACTGGTTAGGAGACAATTCTGGATTCGTTTCCTAGAGCTTCTGTAACAAATTACCAGTAGGCAAGTGGCTTAAAACAAAAATCTCTTTTCTCATAATCTAGAAACTGGAATCCAAAATCAAGGTGTTGGCAGGGTCACGTCCCCTCCAAAATCTCTTACAAAGGGTCTTCCCTTGCTTCTTCCAGTTTCTGGTGGCCTCGGGTATCTCTTGGCTGGTGGTAGCATCTCTGGCCCTGTGTTCATGTGGCCTTTTTCCTGGGGTATCTCTGTAATTTTTATATAAGGACAAGTGTCATTGGATGTCAGGCCCACCCTAATGCAGTATATGACCTCATCTTTAATGATTTCATTTGCAAGGACTCTTTTTCCAAATAAGGCCACATTCTGAGGTTCCTGGTGGATGTGGGTTTCCAGGGACACTATTCAACCCATTAGAGCGGACCATGGGTAAAATCACAGATTGAAGGTAGCCTTATAAGCGGTGGGCACAGCACTGTAAGAATGACTGTCCTTGGATGATGCACTTGAAGCTCATATGTGGTTTGTATGTGCAGGGAGAAGGGTGAAGCATATACTAGGGTCAGTAGCCCTAATGAAAATGTTGTCTTTTTCTTTCCTATAAGTGATCCAGTTTTCCTTATGAAATCTTAGCCTGCTGAGAAAGGGAAAAACAAAAGACAAAATTGAACTTGGTTCACTGCAGTCATCTCAGTGTGAGCCAAAATTTAAACAGTTGCATTAGATAGCTCAGTCAGTTGGATGACTCAGTCTTTCAGAATTCTCCTATTATCCCCCTTCTCTCCAAAGTGGATTTTGTCGCTTAGTCTTCTTATTAATATAGCACAAGGGATGCATGATAAATTATGTACTTTTGAATCATTGTCACATTTGCAACGTAATTTTAAAAATTGTAAAACAATTTATGTACATAGTTGAGTTTAGAGAATAAAGTATTATTTTAAAAATGTCATTCTTAATGTGGAAAGGAATCATACACCTATCCTTTTGTGGTCCAAGAATAATTTCAGTGTGTTTTATGAGCATCATGGACCTTTTGTTTCTGAATTTAGTATTGGGTTTTACCTAGTCAGCATTCTCCCCAGAGATTTAAACCTGGCTTTGGTGTGTTGGACTAGATTCTTTCCCTTTGCCATTGGAGATCTAGAAATCCAGTTTCATGGTTTGGAAAAGTGGTAAATTCTCTGGAGTGGGTGTATCCCAGCTGCCTGCGTGCTCAGCATGGTAGGGTCCTGTCTTTATTCTTTTCTGCTTCACAAGTTACAAACTTAGGAAAGCCTTTAGGTTGTCTAATAATAGCAAAGAGTTATGTTGGAGATTACAGCTATGAACTATCTCAGGCATGTGCTTCTGCTCCCACGAGGGCCGTTTATACTAGAAACTCAGCTCTCTCCCTCCTTGTGCATCCTGGAATGGATCACAGACTGCTTTCCAGTTGTCTCGTGTATGTTGTGCATGTAAAAGAATTCCTTAGATTCTTTTCTTGGCAGCATTTGGAAAATAATGTCTGGAATCAGAAACAGATTTGTTATTTCTGTGCTGAAACAAGTGTATTTTTCAAGTTAGCTAGCAAGTAACCATTTGCTCTGGAAGGTTCCCCACCCCCTTCTTAAATCAGTATTAAACTGTCAAGGAAGCACTGAGCAAAGTTTATGCTATTTGCCATTTGATTCAGAGCATCATTTTTAAAGACTTTAATAACCAAAATGCAAAGCAATCTTGAAAATGTTGCATCTTTGTGAATCTGGACATTTTACTATGCATACATTTAGATTTTGAGTTTTACTTAAATTAACAGCAGCTTTTAGAACTGTAGCCCTTCAAGTTTCTCCTGTTTTCCCTCCTCCTTTCATTTAAAAATTGCGTATAATTGTTAGTCAATAACCTACAGCTACCAAGGGGAATTCACATTTGCTCAATCTGCAATTTAAAGTAGCACTTTTAATAAACGCACTGGTGATATCATGCATTTTTCAAACTGGCGGGCAAAGCCCTTGAAATTTAATAAACCAAACAAAGCTGGCCCTTTATTTCCTTTGTCTTTCCCTTGAAAAGTCTATCATGCTTTCTAGTTCTTTTTTCCTCCTGCAGTTAAAAGTCTTGTTTTTAAATATGTTAATGGAAGGAGAAGCCAGCTCACCATGCTGAATAGATAATACAATATAAACTAGGAGATGCTATCCTTAAGGAATGAAAAGGCAGTTAGCAGAGCTTTGCTGCCTGAAGCTCACAGAGCGGGGGTCTGCTCATTTCTGGAGCATGCTCTGTGCGAAGATAGTGCTCTGGGTAATTTGGTGGAACTGAATCAAATGACTCGAATTACCGAAAGCACTGGCAAAGGTTTCAGTTAAGTTCTCCATTTTAATATCTCCTGTTCCATTTTTACCTGTTCTTGTATCCTCTTTTTCCCTCTGTCTTTTCTAGTTTCTTTTCTTTACCCCCCCTTACCCTCTTCGTTGGGGGAGCTGTATCATGCCTAAGCTGGATTGAACTCCTTCTAGTTACGGAGGTGTGATCAGTAGTCTGCACACGCGTTAGTAAAGGTGATAGTTAATAGACGAAGGCAAATGGATCAGTGCAATGAAGGCAGTTTACCACTTGGGACACCATGTCACCACCATCCAGCAGGCACAAAGGTATGGAGGGGTATGTATTTTCCCATTTTAAACCTCAGAAGGAAACACTGCTTGAAAACAACCTAAGCGTCTTTAAGCAAATTCATAGCTTTTGTGTGATTAAGCAGCTTGTCAAGATTTTTTATTGGGGGACATTGGGTGGGAAGGTGGATATTCTTAAGTTGAAAAGTGTCAATTATTTTATAAAATCATACATAGCAATTGAATTTGAGATGAGGAGGTCTTAACTTGACAGGCAGTACAACGACACACTGTTCATCCTCCGTGTGCTGATGACATGATGCTTAGCAGGTTTTATTAGCTTAGGTTTAGATTTTTTATTGTTGTTACTATCAAAATGTGGATGATACTGAGAGCCTTTGAGACAAAAAGCTATGCTGACTTGGACTTGGGCTGAATTTGTGTGTGTGTTGGGGGAGGTGCACGGTAAGAGAAATGTGAGCGTTCATGACCACTTTTTCTTTGGAATGTCTTGTTATAACAAAAAGATATAAATAACGTAAGGTGAACTCTAGGAACTGTGTGAAGTATAATGTAAGTAAACTCCTATTTAAGTGCAGAGTGGTTTTCAAAGGTCATATTATGGATGTTTGTTCTTGAGAAATTTTACAAGACAGCATTTGAAAACAAAGAGAGAATCTCTGCTTCGGTGACCGCAAGAAGGTATCTGTGATCTTTCTTTCAAAACGGTGCAAGCTTTGCTGCTCCTGGAACTTTGGAATGAAAGTTGTGACAAATGCCTCTGCTCTCCCAAGTGAGCCACTGTTCACAGTAGGAGTGGGAGGGAGGGAAGGATGGACCAAGGCTTCTGAGGGTGTTCCCAGGAAGGGGAGGCAGAGGGTGGCCCCCTTGTTCAGGCCATCCTCAGGAGAGAGGCAGGAGTCTGGGAGATTGTAGAGGTGGCAGAACGTTGGCTGGGGAAACTGACTGACACCAGAAGTTAAGAGTAGTGGTTTTTCTCTTTCAAACAGGCAAAGTTCCTCAGCAAATGCAAAGGGGTTTTAGAGAATGTCTGGAGAAGAGACGAATATGGCAGGGCAGAAGAAAATAAAGCACGTGGGGGCCTTCACCCCCGCTGGTACTCCATTGCTCCATCCCAGCCATCTCCTGCAGATTGCGTTTTTGCTTTATCCAGACCCTTTCCTGATGGTCAGAGGACAAAGAATGCTCTGGTCCCTTCATTTTTCCTGGAAAAGTGTTGTTAAACAGAATACCCAGCTTTATGCAAAAAAGGGCCAATACTCTCCCCAGGTGGCTAATTTGTACATCTAAATTCATCCAAAATCTGTTGATATTCTGAAGTACCTCTGCAGTTAATCTTATCGGGCCAAAATAAACTCTTAGGCATAAGAGTTTATTCCTCAGAGGCACCTGGAAGTCTCAGTTGGTTAAGTGTCCAAGTCTTGATCTCAGCTCAGATCTTGATCTCAGGGTTGTGAGTTCAAGCCCTGAGCTGGGCTGCATGCTGGGCTCCATGCTGGGTGTGGAGCCTACTTAAAAAAAAAAAAGCTTAGGGGCACCTGGGTGGCTCAGTGGGTTAAAGCCTCTGCCTTCAGCTCAGGTCATGATCCCAGGGTCCTGGGATCGAGCCCCGCATCAGGCTCTCTGCTCAAGCAGGGAGCCTGCTTCCACCTCTCTCTCTGCCTGCCTCTCTGCCTACTTGTGATCTCTGTCAGATAAATAAATAAAATCTTTAAAAAAAAAAAAAGCTTATTCATCGGATATTGATGGGCACTGACCATATGTGAGGCGCACGCCCTCCTCTGTCTCCAGGAGAGCCTCCATCTCTGATGCTGCTGGGTTTCTTCAGCACCCAAGGCCTCCAGCTGCTTTCCTGTCCACTTGTAAGCCCTTTTGGCAGTTCCTCTTTCCCCAAGGTGGACTTTGAGAAAAAAGCAAAGTCAGAGACTTTTTAAAGGGGTTTCCTGCCAGTTATGACACAAATAA
This sequence comes from Martes martes, assembly GCF_963455335.1. Lineage (NCBI taxonomy): Eukaryota > Metazoa > Chordata > Mammalia > Carnivora > Mustelidae > Martes > Martes martes. The sequence goes on from NC_137893.1 coordinate 63,147,584, forward strand.
CGAGAGTAGCTGACAGGTTAGTAAAGATTCAGTAAATCCCAACTCTGTCTCTTAACAATACAAGCTTGAGTAAAATCTCCTTTGCTGTTAGAATACAACTACCTGATAAAATACTGAGGATTAAATAATAACATATAAGATGGTGGGCATTTCTTCACAAATATGTAGTAATGCTGTTTAAATCTGATCTGAGTGCTTTATAAAGTTACTGATTATACCTACCTTGGGCTTGTGAAAGTAAAGACTAATTTGTACCTTCATATGTGAATATGGTGTAGCTATCCAGGGAGAATGCTATCCTTTCGGATTGGTATCACAGCATATTTACACCAATTTTTGTAAAGTTTTTGGTAGTCACAGTTGTATAAATACACCCAGATGATTCAAAGTATTAAAAGTCACATTTACTGGCAAACGTGCATGATAGCAGTGCAAGGATTTTGAAAGCCGTGGAAGCCAGCGAGAGTATCCTGATACCAACTTGATTCTGACTGCTTCAACAGTAGTGGAAATGTTTCCTGGAAGAGCAAATACTTGCTAAAAAACTGAAGCAAGATTTGGACTACTCATGATGCCTTTTATAAAGTTGTTTTGTTTTCACACAATCTCTCCGTAATTATATGAGCAGAATGGATGGATGGATCTTTACGTGGGGAGCAGTGTTCTTATTTTAGGCTGACTGCTGCATGAGCAATTGGTAATGAAGTCTCCTTATTGCTGGGTTGTTCCTCATCTTACTGTATTCCTAGGTCCTTAGTAACAGTAGCCCACTTTTTGTCTCAGATAGAATAGGCTAGTAAGTGTAAATGTTGTCCAACTGAATTGTCAGTAAATTATAATGGAAGTCTAAAACAAATAGCATACCGGAAAGATGACATTGTGTATCCATCCCTCCAAAAATGCAGTCCTTAAACACCAAAAGTACTGAATACAGATGGGTACATTTTTTGATGGCTTTAAGCTTGTCTTGAATATAAAACATTAGTTTGATACTTACCATCACTTTTAGATATAGGTTTATCAGATTACGCCTATAAGGACGGCTTCTTTTCAGTTCCCTACTGAGAACATCTAAAACTTTTAAATGTCCAGTGTCTTTTCTGCTTCCCACAGAAAGTTAATGTTGGTGTGGCAAATGTGCTTTTTGGCTACTGATAGCAAATTTGGCTGGAAATGAGTTTCTGTTACTTGCTCCCTGCCCCTTACTCACCTTTATGAAATTGCTGAATGGATCCATTGTTGGCATGTTATCTGCAGGAGATAAAGTGTCTGAGAGCCGCGGGGGAAAACAGGAGCCCCTGAAATAGATGAGATGCCTTTGGCACATGACATACTAAAGGGTTCTCCCAGACTACTATTTGGGATTGTGTTTGACTAGATTTTCTCTACTTTAATTTCCCCATTCCCTCCTTTTAACATTGGAGAGTGACCTCTGTGTTCTGTGCATGAAAAGCAGCTACCTTTCTCTGTCTCTTCCTTGATAACTGCCCTCCTAGCAGCAATGATGTCAGACTATACAGATGCCGTGTAGAGAAATGAAGAGAGCAGGCTTCTCTCTGCCAGAGTACTGCTTCCCTCACACCCAGTGAGAATTGTTACTGTGAGGTAATTCTCTAGCCAGTGTCGACAGTCGTTTGCGGTTTTCTAGTAAGGGAACCAAGTATTTGTGATATGCTGGTAGCACCCAAATTTTATTTCCAAACTTCAAATATGAATATCCATCTGCCCACTCCACATTTCCAACTAGATTTCTAGTAGATGTCATGAATACATCGGACTCCTGGTCCCCCTCACACTTGCCCCCATATCTGTTCCTCATTTCAGCTGGGGGATAAATGCATCTTTCCAGTTGCTTACACCCAAAACCTGGAAGGCCTATATGTCCCCTTTTTCTTTCATACCCCACTCAGTGTGTCAGAAAATCCCACTGACTCGATTTTTAGAATATTTTCCACAATCCGACTTCCTCCCAGACCACCACTGCCCGCTCCTTGCCTGAGTCCCACCTTAGTTTCCCTTTACAGACTGTTTCAACCCAGTGGCCCAAGTGAACCCTTAAAAACGTAAGTGATGGTTCCACTCCTTTGCTCACAAGTACATTTCACGTGAAGTAAAAGCTTGAGTCTTGGCAGTTTCTCTGTATTTTGGGCGGTGTCAATATGGGCCAAACCTAAGCCAAAGAGAAGATGGGGTTGGTGCCTGAGCTACGGGCCTTGTAGCTCTGTCAAATCCTCTAGTCTGGTGGAAAAGGAAGAAGGTCAGTCATGTTCTTGTCTGGTGCTCACAGAAGGTGTGATCTTTAATGGGAATCCTTTGTCTTTTCTGCAATGGGAATGAAGATCATGCTACCTGATCTCATCTTAGCAATAAAGGTAGCAACCTGTGGCTTTAATGCGGCTACCAAGATATACCTTTACTTTTTACTAAATAGGTTTGATAAGAATTTTAGTTGGGATTTTGGAAAATTGATCCCCATGGCTTTTTTGATAGGGAGCCTATGGAAGGAGTAGGGAGCCTAACCAAATTAGAAAGCTCACTTATATGTCTAATAAGCAGCTCAATTTTTATTCTTATGCATGTATTTGTTTTGCTGAGCTTTGTGTGTTATAAGGAATAGCAAAAGTCCTCTCATGATAAGTGCAGGATATTTTACTCTTTTGTAATACCACAACTTTTTCTTTCATAGCATTATTAAAATGGAGGGCATGTTCTGACCCCCTCATTGAGTGTGATTTGCATATTCTTTGGTACATGTACTACCTTCTGTGTGTGGTAGTGATTGATGCTTTGGCTTCTCTACTAGATAGTAAATTCCTTGGGGCCCTAGCGCATTAGCTTGACCATGAAGGAATTCCAACTGATATTTGTGGATTAAAGGCATGAAATGTAATATGCAACCCAGTTTAGGTGAAACAGACTTTAGACATTACTCTCCCTGAAAATAAATGGGCTTTTTTTGAGGATAGCTTAAAATATAAAAGTGGATTTTTCTACATTCAGCTGATAATAGGTAGGCAATAAGTAGAGCAAGAAAGATTTTTAACGTTCAGAGTCTTATTTCTGTAACAACCGGAGAGAAAAAATCTAATGGAATGATTTCAATTATAAATGGCTTGTAAGAGTGGGAAGCTGGTATAAAGGAGAAAGGTAATGTATTTCTAGAAATTCAAACATAGTGGTGATGGGGAGGGAAGGAAGGGAGGTACATTTCTCAGGTGTCTTCTTGGTCTTTGAAGTGGCAGATCACCCAGGGAGATGGCCAGTCCCCTCTTGGTTCCTCCCAAGCCCCATTCTGAAGGGCTTACAGTTCTCTTGACTAAGAAATTGAGGACTTACTCACCAAGGAGAAATGCACCCTGATCCAAGCACTTTTTTCTCTCTTAGATTTAAACACACACACCACCACCACCACCACCACCACTCCAATGCATAGTCTGGTGAATGGGCAGTTGAACATGGACACAAAAAGAAGAGTGGTAAAATTATCTTTAGAAGTAGATTATTTTGTCTTAGCAGATCATTTAAATATGTGAGGGTTTTTGTTTTTTGTTTTAATTCAACATGTTTAAATACTTCCGTTGGAATTGTACTTCCTTTGGTCTTCTCATCCCTTGTTCTAAATTTTCAGATCTGCTGGATGATTTTCCAGGGTTCCCCTGTATGCAGTTCATTCTATTTCCATTATAACCTTTGTTCCCCATTTTCTCTGCAAATATGCACACAATATGGTCGCTTTGTTCTTCTGTCTGTACTAGGTACCATGAGGACAAGCTGGTTATTATTCAGGACCTTATGTCAGAGTACACCTAGAGGTGCTCTATTAATATCTGTTGAGTGATTGAGTGCTTAGCTGCGTTTGGGACTTTATTCTTTCCCTTTATCACTGTTATGGTTATTAAACATTACAAGAACTTTGACCTAGAGGTTGTCTTTTCACCTCAAAAAAATGAAGATGACAGACCCATCATTTTAATGACCAGTTGAGATCTAAATAAAATGCCCATTCAGGATTATGAGCCTGAAGTCTTCTTGATTTTTTTTTTTTTTAAGATTTTATTTATTTGTTTGTCAGAGAGAGAGAGAGAGTGAGCACAGGCAGACAGAGTAGCAGGCAGAGGCAGAGGGAGAAGCAGGCTCCCTGCCGGGCAAGGAGCCCGATGTGGGACTCTATCCCAGGACTCTCGGATCATGACCCGAGCCCAATGCAGTGGCTTAACCAACTGAGCCACTCAGGTGTCCCTTGATGTTTTTAACTGTGCGTAAAATTTCTGCATGTGAAGCAGAAAGAGTCTTAACCTAGGAATCAGAGTTTCTGATCCTGAGTCTATCATTTACTGACTCTGAGGAGGCCACATAAGCTCTCAGAGCCATTTCTGCCATCTAATAACTAGAAGTGACTGCACGGTCTGCTTGGTGGGGGTGATTCTTTGGGAATCAAATGAGATGAGGTGCCTGGAATGTAGTGGGAAACTGGCAGTCCTCTGTCTCCTCCTCTCCCCTTCTACACTTGCTGTCAGTTCTCCTTGAATATGCACTGTCCTCTCTGTCTCCTGGGCCAGCCCTGCCATAGTGTGGTGATGAGTAGTATTTTGTTCTTTTTCTGGCTTATCAGTCTCCTAATGCCCTGATTTTAACCTGCTTGCTCTTGGAAAGTACCCAGACTCTCTCCAGAATGTGTTTTCTCCTCTGGTAAACACTCCTCAGTTCCCTCACCATATCATTGTTTTTAGGATAAAGTCAACTTCCTTACCATAATGTAGACAAGCCCTTCATGAAAGAATGCCTCCCGATTTTCTTCAGCTTCAGTTCCCACTAGCGGCTCCCCCTTCTGTATTCACCACCCTTGTTCCTTTTTCCCTGCATGGGCCAGGACCCTCTGCTTAGAAGGAATTTCTGTTTCCCCTGTGGTGCGTCACCCTAACATTTAGATTAGACTGGCAGGACTGCACTCAGATGTTAGCTCCTGTAGAAATCCTCCACACTAACATTCCCGAGCTGGTCTTAACTTCTCTGGGCCGTCTGCCACGTCGTCATCCATCAGTTTTCTTTGTGCTGGGCAGTAAGGCAGGGAACACGTTCTTCATTGTCCTTAATGCCAAGAATCACATCAAGGTTGGGTGGTTGAATTAATTCGTTAGTACTTGAAAATTTTTTAAAATGTGAGGGAAAATTCTGGTGTATCAGCTGGCTTGGTATTAGAAACAAAGTAGAAAACCTTACCCTAACCCATGTATAAAGTTATAAATTGTTTCACAGCTGGGATACTGTGCTTCATTCTAGCTGTTCCCTGTGGATAATTTCTGAGGTGTTGAAATGCACAACAAGTTTCAATTAAGATTATTTGCCTTGGAAGGAGAAATAACTATGCCAAGAAATCCCAAAATAATTTGGATTTTACCAGGGAAAATCATGTTTGGGATACAGCAGCACAGTATCCTATAAGCACAGTAAATGACATGGAGGTTGTCAACCAGAGCTAGGTATTCAGAACGAGGGACATAGTGTTCATTACCTGGAATGGTGGGGGCAAACTAGAAATATTAACTCACTCAAGAAAAGCACAGATAATCAGTTAATGATTGATCCATAACTGATTATCAAGGTGAAATGGTCTGAGTCTTCTGGCCTTGAAGGAATCCAAATAGTGGAAAACTCCACCCTGCCAACTCTGATGGGCAAAATTTTGGCCCCCCAGGACTTTCATCCCCTGGTACCATGCCTGTCAATATGTTGTACATGGCAAAACAGGACTTTGCAGCTAGAGCGAAGGTTACTACACAGTGAGGGAGATTAGCCTGGATTATCCGGGTAGGTCTAATGTCATCAGAGGAGCCTTTAAGAGCTGAGCTTTCTCCCCGCTGCTGGAAAATGTGAATTCAGGGAGGTTCTAAGCCTGGGAAGGAAGAATATTCAGTGTGTTGCTGGCTTGAAGATGAAGGGAACCACTAGGAAACCCTTGAGAAGGAACTGAATTTTCCCAACCACCTGAATGAGCTTGAAAGCAGATATTCCTCCATAGCCCCCAAATAGGAGGCCAGTCAACACCTTAATTTGGGTGAACTCTTAACCAGAGAACCCAGAAGCCTTCTGGATTTGGGGCCTTCTGAACAGTAAAGTAATAAATGGGTATTGTTTTAAGATGCCAAATTCATGGTAATTTTTTAAAACAGCGATAGAGAACTACTACACCAACAAAACAAAAAAATGGGGCAAGGGTATGGGAACATCTTCCTTTGGGGACATTTCTGTTGGGAAGACTTGATTTCCAGTGGACCTTAATATTGAATGGACTGAGTTCGAAAACACTAGAATTGAATGCCCTTTCTGACAGGTGTAAGGGGTCTTTATTTCTGGCTGATCTGAAATCTCTCCCCGATGTCTGGAGCATCATAGTTGATCCAAGCCATGCCCCTGAGTGTGTCTTAGACCTATGGCTTCTAAGGGAAAATCAAGGCTAACTGTACATTATCATAAGCTTACTTTGTCCAGGAACAGTTAACAATAATAAATCAGAGCAGTGAAGATTGTTTTTGGTAGTAGAATATCAAAGGCTCATTCTCAGCTTTTCCAAGTGTTGTGTAAGTGGGACATCTGAGATATTTGCTTCTTTTTAGCCTTGTTTTTCTAATGTTGCCTTTGTGAGAACCATCCTGTTGGTCAAAGCCCCCTTCAAAACCCAGTACTTGAAATATACTTGTTTTTTGTTAATAAAAATAGAGGAGTTGATTTGATGTCCTTTAAGAAATACTGTACTCTCATTGCAATTCTTTTTTTTAAACATTTTTTTTTGAAGATCTTATTTATTTACTTCACAGAGAGAGAGAGAGATCATAAGTAGTCAGGCAGAGACCCTGCTGAGCAGAGAGCCTTATGCGGGTCTTGATCCCAGGACCGCAGATCATGACCCGAGCCGAAGGCAAAGGCTTAACCCATTGAGCCACCCAGGCGCCTCTCTCATTGGAATTCTAAAAGCCATTTATTTTAGTCATACAGTGCAAGACAGGCAAAAGTCTTAAGTCTGGGCTATGCTTTGCCGATATGGTGAATATATCTACATGAAATATTAAAGCAGTTGGCTTGGTATTGGTTGGCTTGAAATATTAGAACACTGGCGTCTGCATAGGGTAATAATAATAGAGTCAGATATTAACAGAGCTGATAACCCTACTTAATCACTCACCTTTGTAGGAATTAAGTGATGAGTGCCTATATCTTTCTAGAGGAAAATCATGAATTATACATTTATTCCCCTCAAACATGAAATAATAGGCTCATAAATAATTCTCTTAATGACTAGTCAAAGAATGAAAATTAAAAGACAGGCTACTGACTTGATGGGCCACTGCTGCCAACAAAGTTTAAAAACCTGACAGTTTTTGTTTATTTGTTTGCTTTGGTTATTTTATGTGTGTAATAAATTTCAGCTGTAATCCTTAATTTGGAAATGAGCTTTATTTGATTAGCACATTAATTTCATCATCCAGAGATTGTCTACATTTTCTTTTCTAAACCAGTCTTTCTTCTGTATCTTAGCATATTTAATTTTTTTTTAAAGACTTTATTTATTTGTCAGAGAGAGAAAGAGAGAGCATACAAGCAGGAGGAGTGGCAGGCAGAGGGCTCCCTGCTGAGCAGGGAGCCCCATGTGGGACTCGACCCTAGGACCCTGGAATCATGACCTGAGCAGAAGGCAGCCGCTTAACTGACTGAGCCACCCAGGCGTCCCAGCATATTTGATTTTTTTTTTTTTTTGAAAGAAACATTTACTTAGGGGCACCTGGGTGGCTCAGTCCTTTAAGTGTCTGACTCTTGGTTTTGGCTCAGGTCATGATCTCAGGGTCATGAGATGGAGCCCTGCATTGAGCTCCTTGCTCAGTGTGGAGTCTCCTTGAGTTTCTCTCTCCCTCTCACTCTGCTCCTACTCCATGCACCCCCCTCTCTCTAAAATAAATAAATCCTAACAACAACAACAACAAAGAAACATTTACTTAGTATGAGAGCCAATCCACTGCATGGTAGTGTTTGAAGGCTACGCCGGCCGCCGAGTCTTCACATTGCACTACCTTTCTTCCTTGGTCCTAAAACCTGGCACAGTTACCAACTTGGATCTGCTTTGATTTTTTTTTTTTTTTGGCTTTTCTTTTTCTTCTAAATATGCTCACCTCTTCTTCCTGAATGGAAGCCTTTGGCTCTTTCTCCATTCTACCGTTCTCCTTTACTTTCTTCTTACTCCAGTTATTCCTGGAGTGTTGGGAATATATTTTAAAAAAGCAAATAGCAGAAACAAAATCTTGATATTTTAGGCTTATCATGTAGTCAAGTGAAATCATATTGCCTTAAGAAGCCTTATAATTATGTCAGATTTTGTCAGATTTATAATTTGTCAGATTAGGTCAGATTTTGCTTTCTCCCCATTAATCCTCTCATCTGAGTCTTAGATACACAATTTACCCGTTCCCAGTAAATTACAAAATGTGAATTGGAAAATGGCCCATGGACCCCAGAGGAGGAATTGTAGGAAGAATAAATAAGAAACAGGATCTGGCCTTTCATTCACAGGTTCTTGTTTGGGTCTTTTCTAATCCCTGATGACTTGGGCTCTACCCGTGGGGCAGGTCACCCAACTTCCTGCATCTCTGCTCTTTCATTTCTAAATCCAGATGGTGATTGCCTCACTGATAAGATTTTCATGAACTTTAAATGGGCTAATACGTGGAAAGCTGGCCTGGAACCTTGGCTCTACCCAGTAACTGTTGACTGACGTTTTTCTTTCTGTCCTATGTGTGTTACAGGCTCACAGCCTCTGCCCTTCTAACTGGTATTTGTTGGACTGTAGTGCCGAACAGGATCTTTTCACTTTGGGTTTTCAGTTTCCTAAGTGGATTGGTAAGGGTCCTTGTATGTACCCACTTCTTTTCTACTTTTCATATGTAAATGCCCTCCACAAATGTCTGGACACTGGTAATCCCGCTGCACTCTGACTTGCCATTTCCCGTGAGCTATAAATTCATGTATGTAAATGTAAATGAGGATGTAAATGAGGGGATTTGTTTTCATGGTGTGGCAAGCCTTATAAGCCTCATAAACTCTTTTGTCACTTTGGATTTTAAAAAGAATTTTTTTGGACACTTCCTCCTTCCCAGCGTCAGAGTCTCACGCTGCTGTTTGTAAGCACAGTGGGAACAGTCATCTAAATGTCTGTATGGTTTTTGGTGTTGCACGGTGTTTTTCTTCCTCTGTACTTAACTGAAGGTTCCCAAATATGTAACTGTGAAAGAAATGCTTATCTGTACAAAATCCAGTGCAGCCTCACAAAGCTGGTCTTGACCACCTCCTCTGTCAAAAGGATAAAGGCGAGGAGACAGAGAAGGGGAGCCCTAGCTTGGTGTACTGCATATACAGCCTGCTCAATTTGCTTTTCCTGTTTAAAAAACACGGCAAAGCAAAGACAAGCCCAAGTTACACATGTGACAGGGTATATTACCTCTTAAAGCATATCTTCAAGTGCAAAGACGCAGGATAGATGCTGGGAGAGTTTCCAAAAAGAAGTATCAAGAATGACAAACTTCTTACGGATTCTGTCAAGATGGATTTTATTCAGCTTGAGACCTTATGGCAGGTTATTTTACAATTCATTAGTATTATAGATAAAAAGTAGAAAGAAAAGAAGATATTTGAATACAAAAGTAGACTCTCTAGAAAGTAGTGATACGGAGGAAGTTAAATCTCAAAACTGGTGGGATGTAGCCGAAACTGCACACAGAGGAAAATTAGTAAACCTACATGTTTTTATTTTTAAACAAATAAGAATAAAAATCAGGCTCTTGAGGAAAATCTTGAGTGATTGAAAAATCTTATAATCAAATTGGGGAGAAAAATGGCAAGCCCACTGGAATGAGTTTTATCTGCCATAGGTGTTCTGGGTAAAAAAGACAGCAGGAAGGTGTCCTATATAAGGAGGAAGAGAACTGAGAGCTGTGCATGGCAAAATATGTTGTTTTTACATTAGGACTTGGGAAACTGAGAGCACATGTTAAAATGATCTTGGGATCATTAAGCCAAATATTTTCAAAAGAAATTTTTTTTTTTCTAAAAGACTTCCTAATAAGATCCCCCAACACATTGCTCCAACACTCAAGTTGTATTAGAACTCCCCTGTACACATCAGTCCAGCTAACCTCTGTTTTGTTTTGCAACAAAAGTGTATCCATGGTTTTATATCTTCTAGCTTTGGGTGCATTATATAGTGAGTGTATAGGACCGAAGCCTTGCTATTTCTGACAAGCCAGAAGCATTCTCTCTGTTAGCGATCTATATCACATTATGTTGCCCAAAATGGAAGTGAGAGCTCAGCTAGTGCCCTTCTATCATTTCAGTGGTGAAATACCCAAGGCCCAGAAACATTGATGTTCCAGGTCTCACACAGAGGGTTGAGACCTGGAAATTGCTATCCTGGGCCAAAGACTACTGTCTCCCGCATCATTTGTGGACAGCCCCGTTGCTGTCCACTGACCCTATCAAGACTCTTTCAACCAGTTTTCCTTCTCTTTAGCTTTTATTACATGAAGTTTGGCAAGCTGGGCTTCCTTCCATCATTCTCATGATTTTCAGAAAGACTCGCTTTTTAGTTCATTTCTGATATTTCAAAATGGCCTTGGAATAATTTTTATGATACCCTTCAATATTTTAAAGCTCTGTTTATACTGGAGTGCCCCTTTACTATGGGAAGAAAACCATTAAATCAATGTGCTAGTCTTTCCTTTTTGGAAGACTTTTTGGCAGTATCTGCTGAAGCTGAATATATGCATTCCCTATAAACCAGCAACTTCCCCTTCTAGGAACATGCCCAACATCAAGGTATAAATGTGTTCACCAAATGACATCTGTGAGGATGTCCAAAGCTGTGCTATTTATAAAAGCCCCAAACTAGAAAAAAACCAAATGGGTATGAATCATGCAATGGATTCGTGTTCTCTTCACCAAACAGCATTAAGAATAAACCAATACTTGCTATGTGGGTCCCATGGTTGAATCTCACAAACATAACGTAGAGTGGAAGAAGCCAAACACAGGAAGTATGATTCTAATCATATAAAATTCAAAACCAGGCAAAACTAACCTCTGGTGACTGTGTCAGGGTAGCAGTCACCTTTCGGGGATGGCAGGAGTGACTGGAAGGCCATGAACAGAGCTCTGGGAGCTGGTCATCATCTCCATCTTGATCCAGGTACTGGTGGCACGGGCGGGCACTCACTTGGTGCCACACATGTATTTTGTGCACTTTTCTGTGTCCAATAAAAAGTTTACTTAAAGTCCGGGCTTAATTTGACTTCTCATTTCTCCCACTTTGAATCTGTATGGGGCTCTGCTCTCTGTCTGCTTTGCTAAGTACTCATTCGTGCCTTATGTATTCCTAGGAGTCCTATTACATGGTGAGTGGGTAGGAGGAAGCCTCCAGCACCACAGACCTGATTTGAATTCTTGCCCCACCACTTGGCATGTTTATGGCTTTTGGATATTACCTAGCTTCTTACTGAGCCACCATTTCCTCAACTTGAAAAATGGGGAAAATTCAAGCTCCAGTGCCCTAGGGCTGTGATGTGAGTTAAATGAGATATTGTGCATGAAATGCTCAGCTCGGAGGAAGCACCGTTTGCTTCTAGCTATTATTTTTCTTTTGTTTCCCTAAAGACTATACTGTGCTTTTAACATATAGAACCATCTTGCCATTTGGCACCAGGCTGGACCTACAGCATAGACATGGGTTTAGGCTTTCCATTCTTATGTCCTTGGAGATTACACACTCTCAATTACTTCTCTGTTATAGTACTTCATATTCTTGATTCCAGATTGGTTAACCAATCAAGAATTCCTCTCTCAGTCCACTGTCTTCTATTCCTGGAGCTATTTGCTTCAGCTTTCTTATCTTAAAAAATTCTCATTAATCCGCTGCTCCCCCCCACCTTAATTTTTTCATCACAAATAGATTTAAAATGCTGGGTGAGGTTTAAGACTTTGTGGGTGGACTTTCCTTAATGACCTTGATGGGTACCTTCTGCCCAAATGAGTGAGTCTTCTCAAGAATGTTCAGAACTTGAATCCAGCCATTGTTAGTTGGTGAAAAGATGATGTCTGCCAGTGTTGTACAGAGAGGTCATGAAAAGGTGCAGGGGTGGGGGGAGGAGGGATGGAGGCCCTTTCTTTTTTTGATTAATGAAGCTCATTAATTCAAAAAATAATTCCCAGCCTTTCTGCCTGAAGATTATTGTCATTCATTAACCCAGATAGTTGAATCCTGTTTCATAATATGAATCTAAAAAAGGCTCTGTGGTGACTTGTGGACTCAGAAACAAATTAAGGAATCTTGAGGAAAACCCGAACATTTTTTGAAAAAGGAAATTATAAGGACTTATTTCAGGTTTTGAAATTACGTGACCTCGCATATCCTTCAGTGCTCACATGTTTTTCTGTCTTGATAGCAAACCTTAGTAATCAATCACGTGGTCCGCGTCTGACCGTGCCGCTCCCCCACCTCCTCTTCACTTTTCCCAACGTCCGAATCTGGGTGTCTGGCCCCTTCTGCACTGTACATTCTCCTCAGGGATACGGAACCATCCACATAGCCAGATGTGATGCGCAGAGCTCTCTCTTGGCCTTATTAGCATTTTCTGGAAAGCTGGCTACTATGTTTTCCCTCCTCACAAGTATTTCCTCTCTTCATTTCAAGGAACTACTTCTTCTGCCACTTCTGGCTTCCCCAGAGGACCTTCCTCCTCTTTTTCTAAGGAAGAACCATGGGGTTCAATCTTCTGTTCTCTTGTATGCCTGCCTTCTTACCCTAAGTGCTCGTGGTCAGTGGCTTTAAGTATACGTTCTGTGTGCTCATTTCCAAGTTGTTTTTAATCTCCAGTCCTGGCCTCTCTTCTGAGCTTCATGCAACTGCCTATGTGAGATTTCTGCTTGCGTGTCCAGTGGACCAATCTCATGTATGATGTCTGGGTTCCTTTTCCCTATGACGGTTCCTCCTCCCGGGTTTTTCCCTTCTCTGCAAATGGCATCAGTGGCCTCCACCCAGGTACCTTCAGGGAAAAATGGAGTTCTCTCTGATCCCTGCCTTTCTCTCCATCCCGCGTCTTTCTCATCTTTCTGTTCCACCTCCAAAATCTATTTTGAATCTACCCATTTCTCTTTTCCCAACACTAGTTCAGGCTGCCATCATTTCTTGCACAGTTCGTAACAATAATGTCCTATTTCTACTTGCCCATACACAATCCCTTCTCCACACAGTGGTCAAAGAGATCTGATTGAAGTTTGTGTATGTGTGGCAGAAAGTTGAACACAAGGTGGAAATGGCCAACTTTTCACCTAGGCTCTGGCATAGGCACACATGACTCTGAATGTTGTTTTTTTTTAAAGATAGAACATTTCGGCAATATAAATGTGAAGAAAAGCATTGCTAATCAGCCCTATCTGATTTCCTGAAATGAAGGGAATAGGAAATACTGCCAGTGTGTTCTGAATCTTTCTCCTGTGAGCTGGTTAGAAATCACTAGCTGTGTGAGGAGGAGTGTCCTTTCTGAAGCACAAGGAAAAACAACCACAGAGAACAACAAGCAAGCAGACACTGTGCTTGTTTCCAAAGATTGCTTACAGAATTTTCCCATGCTCCCCTGCTGATTTTCTGTTGGGGGTCTATGTGTCATGGACAATAGGAATGACATCTTTTACAAATGTCATATTAGCCTTGCAAAATTAAATTATTTATGTATTGAGATGGGAGCAAATTACTTTCTCCATCTGAGATGATAGCTCTCTGATTAAAAAAAAAAAAAAAACAACCCTGGATAAGAACATAAACATTTCATGCTTTTTTTATAATACCTGAGTGTTTATGAAGAAGTAAATATTTGCAAGTTATGGGATACATAGAAATTCCATTCGATTGCCATTGTTTCTTGATAAAAGTTGAAGGTCTTCACTTTATTAAAAGAAAAATTGAATAGCAGAAGAGAAATTCTTTTGAAGATTTGCCTTCTGTTAAATTAGTACCACAGATTATACTGTGAAAAAATGCTATTGAAGATATTACTAAATACATGGTAAAGCATTTTTATTCTGCCTCATTCAGAGAAGGTTTATTTGTACAGTTCTGCCCAGAAAAGTTATATTTTCTCAACAGGTACTTACCTGCAGAGTGCTTTATTCTTCAGGGGCATTTTGTTTTTAATTTTACTTCTTCATTTTTTTACAGTGTATTTGAATTTTTACTTATTTTTAATTTTTTTTCTCTATTTTTTTATTTTAATAAACATATAATGTATTTTTATCCCCAGGGGTACAGGTCTGTGAATCGCCAGGTTTACACATTTCACAGCACTCATCATAGCACATACGCTCCCCAGTGTCCATATCCCCACCACCCTCTCCCGTCCCCCCTCCCCCCAGCAACCCTCAGTCTGTTTTTTGAGATTGAGTCTTTTATGGTTTGTCTCCCTCCCAATCCCATCTTTTCATTTTTTCTCAAATTTGCTCTTTTAATTTGTAAAGTCAGATTTCAACAACCCATGGAGTATTCTAGTTTCCTGAAAAGCATTGCTGTGAATCTTACACCCTCACCCGTATCACCATTATTTTTCTTGCATGACATGAATTTGAACAGATCCTTTTTTTTTTTTTTAAGATTTTATTTATTTATTTGACAGAGTGAGAGAGATTACAAGCAGGCAGAGTGGCAGACAGAGAGAGAGGGGGAAACAGGCTCCCTGCCGAGCAGAGAGCCTGATGCAGGTCTCGATCCTAGGACCCCAAGACCATGACCCAAGCCAAAGGCGGAGGCTCAACCCACTGAGCCACCCAGGTGCCCCAAACAGGTCTTAAAACCAAACAAACAAACAAAAAAACTATAATTTTTTTTTTTAATGTTCTCATGAAAGGGAGCCCACAGGAAGAAACCAGTCCTGGACTGTGTTGAGTTTTTCTACTCAACAAGTGACAGTGTTGAATACTACTTGTTGAGTTCTTGGGACTACCAACACAATCTGAGTGAAAGAAGTCTTTGTCTCAGCTTTTGATTCAGGGAATTCTGGTGTAAATAAACATTCTTCTGGATTTGAATCAAAACTGATAAAAGCGACTACAAATCCAAATTGATTTTGGACTATATTAGCGATTTTTCTTCCTGAAGAACTTGGCTAGAGGCGCCTGGGTGGCTCAATCGGTTGGGCATCTGCCTTCGGCTCAGGTCATGATCCCAGGATCCTGGGATTGAGCCCCGCATCGGGCTCTCTGCTCAGCAGGAAGCCTGCTTCTCCGTCTCCCACTCCCCCTGCTTGTGTTCCCTCTCTTGCTGGGTCTCTCTCTGTCAAATAAATAAATAAAATATTAAAAAAATAATAACTTGGCTAGAAATCCTACAGCAGGTTCTGTCATTGGCTCGCCCAACTCCCAGCTCACACCTTCTTGGCCTGACTCCTTCTCCTATCAGGGTAGCTAAGCAAATGCCTTTATTCCCAGACTCCCTTGCAGCTAGAGTGCAGGTATGTGACCAAGGCTCTGTCAAGCAGTACTGAATTTGGTTGCAGTGTGTAGGTATATAGGGTCTTTGGATCTACTTGTACGCCTAGCTGCACTACCAGCCTCGTGCTCTTCTGACATTGACTTCTGTGGACACTTAGCATCCAGACTTGCATGTGATCAGTGATAACAGCAGGTGGCAGCAACAGCAGTGTTTTACTGTGACAGTCTTGGCCATGTGGCATGTCAACTTAACCTCTGGCCCTCCTGGAGATTCTGAAAGCTCCTTAATATCTCTTAATAAATCTTTTTTCCTTAATATAATGGGTAGATTCTTTTGTTTCCACCTAAGTGTTCTGACATTGGCTTCATAGCCACTTGACAAGGCATTGTCTGTCTTGTTTCCATTACTTGATATTCTTTCCCTAAATACCGATAGTATAGTGGTTAGATGTTGTTGGGCGTTCTTTATCAAAATTTATGCAAATACTTCAGCTGTTTATAACTAAGATTGGGGGAAAGTCAGTATTTTAAAAATAAATACAGAGAATATGTTATTTTTCAGTTATGGTCTTTGATCATGACCATATCATTTATGCAAATCCCACTCTTAGAAGAAAATCAGTTTGTCTAAGTAAAAAATAATCAGGAACTACAGTATTCACTCAGAATTGCCCGACATCATGAAATCAAAAGAGAAACTGGTAAGGCTAGAGGCTAACCCAAGTCAGTGGGTGGCCACATCCTACCCCTGGACTGTTGGGTGTTCCAGTTGGAATAGGTAAAGCATTTCAGAGAGGCAGGAAATGTTAGGACACAACCAAAGGTTAGGCATGGAGTAAATCATGAACATAAGGAAGACAGATTATTTACCCCCATTCCTTCTTTCATCAACATTAGTTCACCTTGGATTTATAGAATTTGCCTAACTTTTCAGTTCACTTTTCCTTTGTCTCTACAATTCTTCTAAACACAGACCTCTGTCTTCTATAAAAACCCTTGATGTTTGCCCATAACTGACTGAGGTCTAACCTCTTTGACTTGATAGGCAAGGTTCCTCACAACTGCTCCTGACTTACTTTTCTAGCTCTATCTCCCACTGCCACCCTTGCGAACCCCACTTGGTCATCCCAGTGGGCCAGCAGATTGTCTCAGGCAGGTCCAACTACAGACACCAGTGTAAGTAGAAGGGGATCTAACACAGGGTGTGTGGTACTTACACAATCATTGGAAAAGCCTGGGGAAACAAGTCCAAACTGAACTCCCAGGAATGACTCCCAAGACGCCATTTCAGAACTGGCTTACCAAGGGCTCCCTTGGTAGGGCTTGAACACCGAGACTTAATTATCGGTCCTACTGAGATGCTTCAGCAACCAGACTTACCAGCAGAAATCGCCAAAGCAGCAAGGGTGTGGGCTCAGGTCCTCCGTGAGATCCACCAGGTGTACCAGCTTTGCAAACGAGGTGTAAGGGAGATGGGGAAATGTGGTTTTGAGCTTCTAGATATTCACAGGCAGTGCACCCTGCAAGGTGGTCTGGGGCTTTGAAGGCAATGTACACCATCCATTATACATGTAACTCAGTATTCCCAACACAGACGACTCGCTCTCTTCACTGTGCCTTTACTCTTGCTTTTTGGTTTAGTTGGAATGTGTTTCATATCCTTCTCCATCTAGCAGATTCTTATTCATGCATCACATATCACCTGCTGTCGTTTCCTCTGATACTGTTTCCTTCTAGTTCCCATTAGAGGGCACCCTCTATTTAAAAATGTGTCTTATTAACATTTGATTGCATCAGTCTTCCATCCAATGGAGTTCCTAACAGACAAGGAATAGGTTGTTTATTCACTCATTTTGCTCTTCAGTCAGCAGACTTGCTAGCATCTCCAAAGCCAACGAAAACCCAGTTCCTGTCCTCAGGGAGATAAAGTTCAATTATGGAGGGATGAGCCACAAAGAAGCAGATAATGACTCTTCTGGAGAGAAGGCTTGGAAGGCAAAATGGTCAAGGAGGAGTTTATAAGAGAAGGTTGTCTTCATCTTTGGGTCTTCAGTGCCTAGTGTTGTGCTTGGTGTGTAGTGTCCTTAATGAATAAGTCAAGGCTGGAAATGAATGAAATGACTTTTTTGAAATGTACTTTATCGTGTCTAACTAAAAGCTGTCTACCAATACTGTGATGCTTTAACGTTAGTTATTTTCTAATACCATAGAATAAAGCTAAATTCTCTGGCGCTCATTTTGTTTAAACTTTTCCTCCTGTAATATATTCCTTTAATAAAATAATAATTGCATGCCTACTGTGTTTCAGATCTGGCGCTCAGCCCCTAGGCCTTGCGGTCCAGATCATGTGTCTGTTGGAGATACAGTCACCAAACAAAGAACTATACCAAAATAGGTAGTAGTGCTGTAAGGAAAGTACGGGTCTTGATGAGAGTGAATAATAGGCAGTGTCAATGGAGTCAGAGGGTCAGGAAGGGTTTGCTTTCCTGAAGAGATTGTCAGTTAATCTGAGACCCAGAGGATGATGGGAAGAGAATGGGTTAAAGGTAATTCACTGGTCCTTCTGGATCCCATTTTTTCCCTAGCAACGAGAGTTTTTCCTTGAACTCTTGACTTCTCCCTGTCCTCCAGCTCCAGTAATCCTTTGGTTGCCAATATACTTGGTATTCAGGAAAATAAATTCCAATTTAGACACACAGGGAAGCTTTTCAAAGAACAATTTACATTTGTGAAGTGAAAGTAGTCATCATCCGTGTGGGAATTTTTATTTCATTATTTGCCAGCCACTTCTAGGGGAAGTTTTCATTGAGGTTAGACTTTTGTGGCGTTGAAGGACAGGTGCTTTTAGATTCAACCAGCTCTTTCCCGCCTTCACCGATTCATAAAGATGGGTGATTATCCCATTTTTCTGAATGTTCCCAGGAATGTTATGTGTTGTCATGTTGTATCAAATTGGGGAGTAGCTGACTTTGCAAAACGAATACTTGGATTTGGCTCCGGCTCTACAAAAATATCGGGGCGGGGGGCCTTGCCACGTGGGGAATACACAAAGCATTAAGTCAAACAGTTTCAAAAATTAACCTAAGAATGGATCATTCATGCTAGAGCATGAATAGATTTAGAGTAAGTACATTTTATTAGGAGAGTAGGAAGAAAAATAAATGTGTGTGGAGAATGGAGGCAACTTTAGGGAAACCCAGTGGAATTAGCTAGTCCTCCTTTGATCAGTGTGGGAATCTCCTGAAACCCTTCTCTTGCCGTTTGCATCGACCTGAGAGGAATTTGCAGGCTACTGCTGAAAGCAGCCCTCTGCCCCCAGACTCCCAAATGATCCCCTTTACCACTGTGATGTTTTTAGGGCATGCTACACATTTTATTTCTCTCTGAATGAAGCATTCACGTTGCCATTCAATGTGTCTAGTTTGGGGTGCATTCTAAGTCAAATTATACAAGAAGCTATTTGTGGCATTCAGCAGCTGCAGAAAGAAGAGGCTGTTTGGGGCCGGGGGGCAAGGGAGAGTGGTGGCGTTAAACACAATGTAAGTGAAGCTAGAAAGTTCAGAGTATAGTGTTATCATTGTTGATGGTTAGGTGTGATTGTATTGACAAGAGGAGGATGGAGGTTACTGTGTGACCAAGTGAATTTTATCCTATTTCAACGTGGGATGCCCTGCAGGCACAAGCCCTTGGTGGATGCTCTGGGGTAGATGCTCTGGGCTTTATTTTGATAGGAATGTGATCTGGCCTCCAGAGTCTGTGGCTGATTCCTCTATCCAGTGGGGTGCAGTTGGTGAGTATTTCTCATCAGAAAGCAGTTATAGTAAAATAATTCCATTTCATCCCGTTGTGCATGAACATCGAGACAAGCAGAGAACAGTGAGGGTGCTTTAGAACTGCCTTTGAGAGCCGAAATGTTTACTTGGTTTTAAATATGGTTCACTAATGAAAATTGATTGTGGCAGCCCCGTTTAAACGTGTTTTATCACGTAATGATTTATATGGACTGCTATGCACAAAGAGATGGGTGTTTCAGATAAGGGGATAAAAATGGGTTGAGCTGAGTCTTCTGAGAGCTGCTGTACAATGTGACAGAGGTTTGGGGGAAATTATTTAGCATTGTAAGAACCTTCCTGCATTATTTTCTCCCCAGATATCTTACTTTTCTTTTTACTCTGGTTCAGGAAAACATTGCATGTCTTTATTATCGGTCAGATTTTTATAGCGCTTTCTACTCCCTTCTGCCTTTTTTCCTTAGTGAAAAAAAAAAGCAATAAATAAATAAATAAAATAAATAAATACATAAATAAATTGAGGTAGGTAAACAGTGTACAGAACTACAGACTCTCTGTACCTGCCTTTACGGTTCCAAGCTTGCTACTTTTGACTGCATGTTGAAGCTACTGTTGGAATGCATGAGAAAAACTGCTAATCTCAATCCTTCCTTTTTTGATTGTATCTGCTACGATGTGAAGAATTCCATGATTTTTTTTTTTCTGCTGTTTCCAGCCCTGCTGATACTGAGGGGGAGGAGCTAAGCATATCGTTTTAACAAAGTCAGTGGCCAGCCATTACCTAGCATCAGCATTCTTGTTTTGATTACCATTTGATTTTTCTCAGATTCTGTGTGGGCCTAATTATGTGGGCTCTGCAATCAACACGCCTCCCTTCCGTCCAGCTGTGCCCTAATTGTACCGCCATCAGGTCCTGGGGGTGGGGTGCACTTCCGCCTTGTTGGGGCAGAAACCTGTCCTGGGAACTAAATAGAATTTAGAGACACTGAATATATGTCCCCCTGTAATAACTGACATCTTGTCTCTCACTCTCATTTGTTGTTTGCTCGTTAAAATTATCCTTATCTCTCGCAATTGACAAGAAAAACCAGTGAAATAACATGAAACTGTTGAGCTTAGAGGAAGGTTTATTCGTGTCAAAAAAGGCTTTGCTTGACTTTAATGAAAGTTCTGTACTCCCTAGACTCGTTCTGAATATCATTTTATGCCTGGCTGACCTTCCTTTGCTCCCGCTGTGACACCTCCAGCATAATTACGGATCCTTCCTAGCCCTCCTGCGTCATACCGAGCTAGGCTTTCTCCACTTGAAGAATTCTGCGGCTGTCTGTCCAGTAGTTGAGAACACTGTATGTAATTTTTTTTTTTAAACCAACCCTAATGAGATAAATGTTGTCCTTGCCCAGGTCAACCTTTACTGTTGCTAGAAAACCAAATACAGTTAGATATTTAATGTTGCTGTCAGTTCCTCAGCAAGCCAGAGCAGTCTATCTTAATTTGTCTGATTATCATTTTGCATGTGGACCAGCTGGCCTCTTGACAAAAGCAGTTGGTCACACCAGTTTATTAATTGTAGCGCTCATCTTAACCATATGTGAAACAATATAAGCAGTCACAGGAAGTAGAGGAAAGAAAAACGGAACAGTTCGTGAGATGGTTCCACTGCTTAGAAAATAGGGAATCCAAATGATTCTTTTCTCTAAATCTTTATACATACTGATTATTAATTGTAACTAATTTAACAATGAGAAATACGCTTTTCCTTCAGTCATTTTAAAGAAAGTATTTTTCTTTCTTATGGACAATCTGGCTTCAGAATCCTTGTCTCTCTACATGGAAACACTCTTGTTTGTATTTCTGTTTGGCAAGAGTGTATGTTTTGGTTGTAAAGTGATGTGGACCTCTTTTTTCTTCACTGTTTTTCGGTTAAATGTAGCTGTCCCCCGATAGATTCAGAAATGTTTCATATCATTCATAGACGCTTCCTTAATCCATGCTTGGTTGCAGATGCTAGGCAGTTTATGAAAATTCACAGAGATTATGGAGTGTGGGTCTTCCATCGTTGGAGAGAGATGGGAACATTCTTTTGAGACCTGTTAAATCAGAGGCATTTCTCCCAAGCTCTTCCGTCAAGAGACAGTAAGTAGCCACGATCATTTTCCTGTGCGAATGTTTCACTGGCTACCAGTCCCCCTGCAGGGGGCGACCTTCTACTTTATTTCATCAGCCACCGCCCCAACCCTCCCCCGATGGAGTCTTCATTAGGATGTCCGCCTTTGTCCAATTTTAAAAAGTACAAGAGAGCCCAGAGTATAAAGCACTTTAGCTAATCACATGACTCTTAAATTAGATCTCTTAGATCATCACACTATACTTTGGCTTTTCATTCTACAATGAGGTTTTTTTTCTTTCTTCCCTGAAGATTTCGAAAGAAAGGGTGAAATTGATTTTTTTTTTCTTTTCAAATTTAAGGTTCATTTCCCTTTAAGTTATTTTTATTATAAAAGGATATAATTATGGTAAATTTAAATAGCAAAGAAAATTAGTCTCTAAGATGTGATAGACCCCTAATATGCATTCTGTGTTTTGAATGATTGAATTAGGAAAGGTGAAGTGAGTTAAGTTGAGAATTGAACTAATTGATATGTAGCTCTACTCATATACATTATTTCTCTCCTGAATGAGCCTTTATATTCCTAATGTAGGCTGAGTAGAATGAATTAGATGAGTCAGTACTAACGTGGGTAGACAGATTAGAGCTATACAACATTTCATGAATAATTGGTACAAGCCTAAGAGGCTTATAGTTAATGAAATTATTCGTTCTCTTTCTGTGAGACAGACGTATTTCCCTTTTGAGAAAGTTCTCCTTGAAGCAAATGGCCTATATTTTTGAAATAAAGAGTTACTAAAACTCTGTCAAGGAATGCCTCTTAAGGTTAACATTTGAAGTGTAATTTGAAAAACAAACAGAGGCATGCCAAGTCAGGCTAAGTCAGGCATTGAGAATTTCAGGTGGAAGACTGACAAGCGCAGCGACATAGAAGCAGAAATGAGTGTGGACATTTTCAGCCCTGCCCCGCCAGCTTTTCCCATTGAAGGTAGAGGCAGCGCAGGAGCCCAAGATGGAGGGTTAGTGTGGGTGCTGGATAGCTACATGATGCGCCGCAGGTCGCTTAGTTTGTAAAATGAAAGGGAGTGGATGGGATGCTCTTTGGGAAGGTCTTCAGCTCTGTCTAGGAAAATAGGAAATCTCCCTTTTTCAACTTGTCCTTGCCATATCCCCGCTCACGGGGACTTCCAGCCTCACGGCCCGTTCCCTTCACAGAGCTCTCCACCATCAGTCCCACCCCGTGCCCTGCATCTCCAGTCTCCAGCTTGTCCCGCGCCCTGCATTAGACATTGCTTCCTTCCAGCCCTGCAGGCAGGACTGAATTTCACATGCTGTGTCAGCAGGACTCCCTTTGTGTTTTGGACTTTTGATTGGGGTTTCTTTTTTTCATAGCATGTTTTCTGTCTGCCTCGCCTTTCATTTGTTCAGCATTTGTCACATGAATATTGTGGCTTGACTAAACTAGTCACAGTGATAGCAGACATTTTAAAATTGGCTGAGCAGATGGTAGCAATGGTTTTAGACTAAATTATTAACCAGGATCCACAGCAGAAGCCTTTAGCTTCAACACATGCATAGTAAAGGGTATTTTCTAGTGTTAGAATTAACTGGTCAAGAGGATGCCAGATCAGGTTCCTTCTAAAGAACTGATACATTATCATCTCCTAAGGTTTCCCTTTCTACACCAACCACCTCCCTTCACTGAGGTTTCCCTTTCTACACCAGCCACTCCATATTGATGGAGAGATTTCCATCAGTCTTGTTTTCAATATGCCATATGATTCATCATTAAAGATTAATTCAGAAGCAGAAGGAAAAAAAGTTCATTGTACCACTGAAGTTCTAGAACACTGGGGATTTTTAACATGCCTTCATGAAATATCATAACTCAAGGGACAATTAATATAGTTCTTCATGAGTGTCTATCATCAGACACATGTTTTTATTCCGGGAAAGTATTTCTACAACATTGCCTTGTAAGTGTGTGTGTGTGTGTGTGTGTGTGTGTGTGTGTGTGTTTAACCTCTTTGGGCAACCGTAGAAAGCACAAGATCAAAATCACACCTGAGATATAACTGAAAATTCCCCA
Source organism: Martes martes (assembly GCF_963455335.1). Lineage (NCBI taxonomy): Eukaryota > Metazoa > Chordata > Mammalia > Carnivora > Mustelidae > Martes > Martes martes. The sequence continues at coordinate 63,171,090 of NC_137893.1, forward strand.
CTTGTCTGTAAACGGCCTTTCTTTTATAACTGGTTTATCTAAAACTAGTATCCTATCCAGCATATGGACCTTATTGTGATGGCCCTCAAATCTCCTTTAATCTGGCATATTCCTTATTATTACTATTGTTGCTTTGTTATTGTTATTATTATTATTTGATTTACCAGAGAGGTCAGCAAAATGTTCCACTTTTAGTTTGATGGTTTTCATTTTTTCCTCTAGCTCTTGTATTCCCTGTAAACTGGAAAAATTTAGTCAGCAGTGTTTAACCTGATTTTACTGTAGGTGATGCTTCTCCTTGGTATTTTCGCCACATCAGGGGCCGCATGTATTACTTGTCCTATTAGTATCTGCTGGATTACGGGGATGGCAGACTGGTCCTTTCACTGTGCAGTTGCTTTAATATTCCTCTTATATGACAGCTCTGCAGTAATGGAACATAAAATTGACAAGTGAATCAAAGTTTTGAATTCATAAGGTCTTAGACTGTTGAGAGAGGATTAGTAGAAATTTGGAGAAAAATGCCTGATGTGGAAAAATAAGAGAGAGGTCCTTTAGTCACATATAACCAACTCACCTTTTTGGGTTGTTTCTAATCAAATAAATACCTAACAGCCAGAACTTGTAGTCAATTCAGTTTGTCTTGAATAATATAAAGTATATTTTTTTTTATCTCTGTGTTAAATCCTTACAGCTGTTTTTTTAATATCATAAATTACAATTGTGTCAATTGTAGATTTTTTTTAAAGTCCTTTTATCGTGAAATTTTATGTCCCTGAAACTAAATTTTATGTCTCAGCATCCTGTATTTTATCTGACAGCCCTATTTTTTAAAGTTACTCTTTTATTTACACATTTATTGATTGTTATCAATTAATCTGCTGTGTTATTTGCTTTGCAACTTAAATAATAATTGTTATTTTGATAGATAAAAATTACAGACCATACATAATTGCCCTCAGTGTGAAAAGTGTTTATAGAAACAAGAAGCACAATTCTTGCCTCCAAAAGTTAGAGTTGTGGGAAGACTTTGTTTCTTAATAAACGGGAGGATAGGACTAAGCTATAAGTTTATTACTAAAGCATTACTATGAATGTTTAAGTAGATTATGCTGTTTGTTAATTTTTAAATATTTCTCTCTTTTTTAAGATTTTATTTATTTATTTATTTGACAGAGAGAGAGAGAGAGCACAAGCAGGGGAACAGCAGGCAGAGGGAGAAGCAGACTCCCTGCAGAGCAGGGAGCCCATGTGGGGTTCTGTTCCAGGACCTTGAGATCATGACCTGAGCTGAAGGCAGTTGCTTAACTGGCTGAGCCATCCAGGCATCCTTAAATATTTCTAAAATCTCTTACTATTAAATGTACACTTTATTTTATAGGCCCAGGGGCCTTGTATTGGATGCTTTCTGCTATGATGTTTTCCAGTGTTCCGGGTCTAAGAAGTACAAGAATGCTTGGGTGTGTCTGTGGATTTAAAAATTGTATTTCAAGTATTCTAACCATGTGTAAAGATAACGAGGATACCTAAATTAACTTAGTCGTGTACAATCTTTTATTTCAGATGTTAAGCTTGATTTTTAAAAGTATCCTTAAACGAATCAACAGTCAGTAAAAGTCCTGTTTATAGATAAGGTTGGGCTAAGAACTCTCGTGCTTTAAAGCGATAAAATTCCTTTGGAAGGAACTTAAAATTATCTTTTGGTATATTGCCCTGACCAGAACTCCATTATATCTCATTTATCTTTCCCTTACCTCCCTTCCAACTTAGAGAACCACCATGAGCTTTACTGATTAATTATTCCATTTTCAGTTGATCAAGGATTCAAATTTTGTGTGATTCAAAATGTATATACTACATGGAGTCACACCTGCATATAACTCTTGTGGACAGTATTTGAAAATGTTCCTCTTTAGTGAGTACTGTTTAACAACATTTGTGAAAGTTTTTTGTATTCAACATAAAGACTTTTAATGCCACAAACTCACTGAATGCACAGAGGAGGGCCTGAACTTTTGTCTAAGTGGAGATAGGGCCGTGGGGGAAGAATTCAAGGGGGCTAGAAGCCTTTTCTGTGAGCGCTGAGAGACTTAGCGCTACTCTTAAGAAACTCTCAGGTTTAAATGTATCTTTTGTCCTCAGTAAATGTAGTGAGGTTGTATTTTAAGGCTGTACTTGAGACGGAGATGTGGGTGTTAACAGAGTCATTTATTAAACAGCCAGGGCTTAATTTTAAATTTTTATACCTTAAGTGTATAATGGTCCCTGAAGTTACAGACTTAGATAGACTGGTAAGACCAAGGTAGTTGTAGAAAAATGGCCCTTAGTGAGCATTGATTCGGGCCTCGTCACCTCGGGCACACATTACTCCACCAGCGCCCAGCTTCTCTTGCTGCCCCTGGCCCAGTGCATCCACACCCACTGCTCATCTGGCACTAGTGATCTCTTTGAAACGTGACACTGGCCTTATAGCTTCCCCTTTTCAACTCCCATCAGTGGCTCCCTGGCCCACCAATGAAAGCCCACCCCCTTATGGGAAGAAAGGTCCTTCCGGGTCTGGCTCTGCCTCTCTCCACCTCCCCAGCCGCCTTTCCCCACATCACCCCCCATAAGCTTATCTGGAACCTCCTGTGTGACCAGGACTGTTTTATCTGAGAGTTCCCTCTTCCACTCGTACTCCAAATGGGCTGGGTGCCCTTTGCCATCTTTTCCATTAACATCATAGTCTTATCTCGCTCCCTGTGCTTGTGCATTACTTTATTATTCTTATCTCTTTGGGTGTGTTGCTCCATTGGACTCTGACCTTCCTAAGGTCAGGAACCAAGTTTGATTTCCTTTTAACCCGGATTTCGATTGTAGAACGCAGGGCAGTTAATAAGTTCTCTATGTAAAATTTCTGAGTGGTTCAATGCAAATGCATAGATAGTTACAGGTAAAATTTTTAGACTATGTATTACTTTGCAAAATATTTCTATAACTCTTTGCTAGTATGTTGTATACCTACTCCTGGAAAGTAATCTGATCATTGTAGAAATAATCATATGATTCCTAGGAGAAAAATTTTAAATGGAGGTCAGAAATAAGATTTCATTTCACTGAAAGACTAAGCAGAAATGTTGAAACGTTATAAGGATGCAAATATTTATGCAATAGTAGTGGTAATAGAATTCTCAAGGAGGATAAGCCACCAGGATTGTTCAAGTGATGAGGAGCATATTTTTCTGTATAACATTTGGCAGTATTTTTAAAGAACAGTGATTCTCAAATATTTTTATTATTTATGTGTCTAATAAGGACTTTTTTGTAAGGTACATTGACTTGAATATACTAACTAAGGATACATTTTCCCGGCTTTCAATATGTGCTAATGAAAGAGAAAGCAGGACACCCAGATTCTCATCTTAGCTCCTACATTGCATTAGCTTCTAGATCTCAGTTTTCTCATTTTTGACTGAAGATGAAATCTACCTGTCTGGTTCATTGAAAAATTGCCTATAATAGTCCTTATAAAAATGAGGAAGTTCTTGATAACCAGTTAGGGTTTGGGGGGGAAAGCAGATTAGCTTAAATTAGATGTCCAGCATGAGATTTAAGTAGAAGTTAGCAATATGGATCTGGAGGACAGACAAATGAAAGACAATAGTGTGAGAAGAAGATTGAGCAAAATATTTAAAGGCAGTAGCATAATCTATGGATCATCAGTCTTTTTCCCTAAAGGTCCGGATGGAAAATAGCTTCAGTTTTACAGGCCATATGGTCTGTTGAACACAGCCTGAGAGCAGCCATAGACAATAGATAAACTAATGGGGTAGTGGCGTTCCATTACAACTTTGTTGTTGGACACCAGAATTGAAATTTCATAGAATTTTCACATCATGAAATATTATCCTTTAATTTTTTTTCAACTATTTAAAAAGGGGTCAGCTAGTTTTGGCCAAAGGGCCTTAATTTGCTGACTCCTGCCCTTTCTCCAGTAAAAGCATCAAGGTTTCAAGAGGGAATAAGTAAACGGTGCCTGACAAATGTTTAAGGACAGGCCCTTTGAAGCTTGTTAAGAGTTTGTTAGAACTAGGGGCACCTGGGTGGCTCAGTGGGTTAAGCTTCTGCCTTTGGCTCAGGTCATGATCTCAGAGTCCTGGGATGGAGCCCTACATCGGGCTCTCTGCTCAGCAGAAGCCTGCTTCCTTCTGCCTCTTTGCCTAGTTGTGATCTCTCTCTGTCAAATAAATAAATAAAATCTTAAAAAAAAAAAAAAAGAAAGAAAGAAAAAAGAAAGAGTTTGTTAGAACCCAGAGAAGGAACAGTGAGATGTAGGAAAGGAGCAAGTATTATACACAGTGTTGATGAAAAGCTCAAGAACTGGGTCATTTGTGGTATATAATTAAAGATAATTAGAAGAGGAGATCGAAGACCATTGGTACTAGTTAGAGGTATACTGGTGACCACTGGGAATTTTTTGTAAGTGAATAGAATTTTAGGCATTAGAAAAGATAGTATATAGTACCTGGGAGTGATAGTTTTAGAGCAATCTTTCATGGAGGTGATAGTTGAACTCTGAGACAAGTAAACAGACTGAGGTCTGTGAAGTTGATTCCCCTTCTGTGAAAGCATGACTGACCCTTCATTAAGCTGAGGACTGCTTAGCTATGTCTTAAGATTTTAGTCATCTAGGGGCACCTGGGTGGCTCAGTGGGTTAAAGCCTCTGCCTTCGGCTCAGGTCATGATCCCAGGGTCCTGGGATTGAGCCCCACATTGGGCTCTGTGCTCAGCAGGGAGCCTGCTTCCTCCTCCTCTCTCTCTCTCTCTGCCTCTCTGTCTACTTGTGATCTCTGTCTGTCAAATAAATAAATAAAATCTTTAAAAAAAAAAAAGATTTTACTCATCTATGTGACGAGTATATATGCTTAGCACATATCAGATACTGTTCTAAGGACTTTATCAATAATAACTCCTTAAATTCTCATAATAACCTTGCCACATAAAAACTTTTATTTTCTCCATTTTACACATGAGAAAACCAAGGTATAGAGAGGTTCCTCCTGTAGTACGTGACTAGTATCCTGGGTGGGATGGCTCCAGTGTTGGGCTCTTCACTCCAACCTACCCTATACTGTCAAATTTACCATGTTAGGGCCCCTGGGCACCTGGATCAGATGGTTAAAACATCTGTCTTCAGCTCAGGTCATGATCTCTAGGTCATGGGATGGAACCCTACAGCGGGGCTCCCAGCTCGGGAGGGAGTCTGCTTCTCCCTCTCCTCTGCCTCTCCCCATGCTTGTGCTCCCTCTGTCGCACGCTCTCTCTCTCAAATGAATAAATAAAATCTCTAAAAAAATTTTTTTCCCATGCCTGGGATATTTAAACTTTTTTCCCCCTGCTACTTACAGAGCTAAAGTTGGAAGAGGAGGTACCATGGATTTATTTATTTTCTGTTGAATGTATAAATGGAGTTATTAAAAAATACTAGACACTTCCATTAAAAACCTGGCTCTTAAATAAACTATGACACGGAGACAGTGCAAATTATAAGCCCGTTCTCATGCTGATATGCAGGCTATAAAGTAAGAGATGATGAAATTATTGGGGAAATTTTTATAAGTAATAAGCTCTTTCAAAATGTAACCTGATGTGTCATGATGTGGTAAATACCCTAATTTATTTGGCTAGTATCTGAAGATCTGGACTTGGTGTGGGGGGGGGGGTGCAGCACGGAATGATGCCTAGAGGACGATGTGGCCTGGAGGCCAGCATGGAAGCCTGCTACCGACTCCCAGCCTTATCACTGACTGGTGTGCAACCAAGTAGTGCTGTCATCTGGACACAGCTACGGCCACTTACTATCAGACTTAATCCCAAGTGAGGAAGGAAATTCCTCCCCGTGTGACTCCTACTGCCATTCATTTGCTTAGAGCACACCTCTGATTTCCTACTTCCTAATGGACTAGAAGGGTCTTTCCTCCCTTCCCCACCAACCCTCTCCACCCCCCCTCCCCCTTCCCCACTACCCAGTGATCATATCCCCTCTTTAAATGAGAACCAGTGGATTCACTGTAGATTTTTGTTTTATTGCCATCTCCTCCTTAAGGTTTGTACTAACATTTCACCTTTTCAATGAGGTCTACCCTGGCTCCTGTTTAACACTGCCGTCTGGCCTGCTTCCGTAGCCCTACCATCTTTTTTATTCTTCTCAGCCTTTTCCTCCGTCCATTCACTTACCACCTTCTAACACACCCTACAGTTGTGATTTACTGTGAAATCATACAAGCCCTGTGAGGGAAGGGATGTCCTGGAGGTACCGGAGATGCATGGCACCGAGAAGGTGCTCGGTATTTACCTTTGGACTGAATGTGTGGATGCCGCCGTTGCAGACATGAAAAGCTGCAGGCTGTTTTCAACCTCATGTATGTTGAGTGACACTGAACCTCCGAACCTTGGGGGTTGTGAATCGGAGAGCTTTTGTCTAGGAGCTCTCCCACTACTACTTGTCTCTCGGGCAGTGAGGCTGAGACGCGGCTCTTGAAGCAGAGCGAGGTCACTCTTGCTTATAAATCTGTTTTCCTAGGGGGAATTTCGCTTGCTAATTTAAGGCAGCTATATAATTTAACTTTGGAGTCATTTCTCATTTGAGTCGTTTCTTGTTTGCCATCTGGCCGCGTAATTACTTTTAAGTAAAACTATGTACAGGATGAAAGAGCACAAATTGGAAATCCGATAATGTGGATGGTGAGATGATAATATGTGTGTATTTTATTTTTTTTGTATGCTTTGCTTTTGCTGTTGTTCAAAAAATAAGATTAAGGGAGGGGGGAGCATTTGAGGAGGAATCATTCCAGAGCTTTCCCTAGAGGGAGCCCCTTATATAAATTTTCTTCTTTGCCTAAGAGCTTTTGTTATAAACGAAATGTTTTGAATTAGTGGATTATTACATTTTTCCATTCATTTATAAGTCTGGCCCTAAGCTGTGAAACCAGAGGTTGTCTAACATGTCTCCAAAGCTGTTCTGCTGCGAAGTGGACCCGGGCAGAGGTGTGAGCATCATTCTTTCCCTTGATCCGTTTTCTTAGTATTCTCCAATCTGTATTCTTTTCCTTTTTGTTCCAGTCCCTTTACTCTGGAAGTTATTTTCCTAGTGCCAGCCTGAGTATTATTATTTCTGAATCTTCCCTTTCACTTTGCTCCCCCGGTTCTTGGAGGTTAATTGCAAATGGACAAAAGAACCAGAACCCAGTACCTTATATTCAAGTTCAAGAGAAACCTAAATAATGTTTGTTTGGAATTACTGTTCTCCCTCTTGGGTAGGGGCTGGGGAGGGGAGGAGGCTGGAGTGTGGAATTTTTAAACCAGGTGCTTAGATGATAATTAAATTTAAAATACAGATTTAAATCATTAGGGTACAATTGTAATGCTGACGTTCAGTCACTGGCAAAAACCAAACCAATCCAAAACAAACAAACAAATAAAAAACTGGGTGAGAAGACCGGAGGTACTAATTTGCATGAAAATGCAACCAAGTCATCACTTAGAGCTCTGTGGAGATTCTGTTGTAAAAGTTTTACTGCTTGTAAATGTTCCTTTGGTGTGGGAGGCAGAACCTGGGGGCGTGGTCAGGGAAACAATGGTTTGGCTCTGCCCCCCCCACCCCCGAATCAGTTCCAATGCCTGAATTAACTGGAGAGTCAATCAAAACAGACTTGCTGTAAGACTTTTGGGCTCCAGTAAACAGATCTGGATGTTCCTAGTAGCCTAGGGAAAATGGGGAATACATTTGCTTCACCTTGACTTGCATAGAGGAAGATCTGCACTGTTTTCACGCATTCCAAAGAGGAGAAACTTCGGATCTGTTGAAGAGAAAGTAAATAAATGAGCACCGACGCAGAAGGACTAATGTGGCTATCATGCAAATAAGAACTGTGATTGGCTTTCTCTTTCTTTCTGTACACTTTGTCACTGCGGCTCTCAGCCTTAAAGATTAGGTTTCAGTGGGAGCTTTTCAGGTTCAAGGACTGTTAATGGCTTGTAACTGCCTGACAATAAACTCAGCCTCAACATTACATCAGCCCCCAGCAGATGTCTAAGGATTTAAGACTGGAGGAAAAAAGTTAGAATCTGGAGCAGAAGGATACAGCTTACCACCTGCCTGATGGGCTGAGCTTTTAATGTGATTTAAATTTCTAAGCCCTGTGTATGCATCCTGGAAATGGTGGCCTTCATTAATGCAAAGATCAAGTCTTTAATTAAACTTTTTAAGAAAAAAAGTAAGTAATTTATCCTCCCCCCACCCCGTGTGTGTGTGTGTGTGTGTGTGTGTGTGTGTGTGTGTGTGTTTTGTACTACTTCATCTTCTTGAGTGATGGAATTGGAATGTGAAAACATAATTAGCACAAGTTAAACTCCATTCTCTACTAAGTTGTTCAAATACCTCTGACTTTTATAACTCTAAGGCAGAATTATGTGATTTTAGCATGTCTTATTTATTCATGGTTGGAATTCACTTCTTTTGTGCTTCTCAGAAGAAGCCCTTTGAAAAAAATGGGAGGGGGCTTGTATTTATCTTATGTCTGCCTTGATATATGTTTTTTTAATTCTTTAGCTTACTGTGCAGGGAGGCTGTGTGTAATCTATCATGTATTTTTGAAGGGGATGATCCTCTAAAACTCCCCGGAACTCTCTGTTACGTATTTCAGAGCTCCGGGACAAACCGTCTAGACTGATCAGTCCCTGTAAAGTACACAGCGTTTGTGGCATGGCTTCATTGTGTACTGACCCTTGGTTTACATGTCTTTGATCCAGGTGCTTCTCCTTTCTCCGCAGAGTGTAAATATTACAAATATATGGTTTTGTTTTTACATAGCTGTTGGCTTAGTTTAGTTGAGCTTTTGGGCCAGTGATTTAAACTAGATTAATGTGGATGGGTATGAGCATTGGTAAGAGAGACCTTGGAGGAAGCAACAAAGAACGGCGCTCTGGGCTCCTTTTCTGCGGCTCCCTCGGTGGGAGGCTGTCTTTGGATGGACTGATTAGAATCTGCCCTGGCAAGAGTGAGATGCTCCGAGAAGAGACACCTGTTCTTTCATGGGAGCCAGTTGGACAGTAGGGCCGGTGGCGGGACTGCACAGACGCAAGAATCATTACTTGGATTTGATTTGTGATTGGCAAATAGGAAGTTTCACTTTTCAATAGATTTCAGCTATGAAGTGTGATAGTTCAGTCTTCCAAATAAATGCACATCAGCAGGAAACATTGCGATTAACTGTGGCTGCCGTTTGGAGGACATAGGGTGAGTTCTGTCCTATGCAAGATTCTGAGGCACGTAAATAAGGGCCACATCCGGTCTTTGTGGATTTTATGTATCAAGATTGGTAATTACATGCAGCACGCAAAACAGTTTTTCACAACAAGAGGTTACGTGAACTACCAGGTGCCTAATTTACATGCTTTTGTCAAATGTTAAAAGCAGAAGGCACACAGATGTTTCTGTTTTTAGTTTGATGTCCAGTTTGCAATGTTTATTTTCCCACTTAGCAACTTATGGAGAGGGTGGGATGATTTGAGAAATGAGGCTTACAGAATGTAGTAGCTGTAGAAAAGATGGGTTAATGGGTTATGGGGGAGTGCTAACCTGTGACTCAGGTTCCCAGGAGTGCAAAGAAAGGCCAAATTCCCCTTCAGTGATACAGGTCTAAAGTCAGGGTCTCCGTTACCATCAGATGAATTTCACTCCTGCCACAATCATGCTTTACATGTATTAGTTCATTTGGTCTTTGTAACAGCTCTAATGCTGTGCTGTTGGGTACTGTAAGTGAATTTGAAATACCTTCGAATAGAAAGGTTCAATAGTTGATGCATGCTTATTCATTTTGTTTTGAGAATCTGTTTATGGTCTCGTTTCCAGGGACATACTGTGTTGTACAAATGTGTATGCTCAGTGTGCGCTCTGTAACCTGGGTCAGAGTCAGGAAAGACTTGCCCCTGGCTCACAATTCTAGGATCTGCTGGTTTTATTTGTCACCCCCAGGAAATGCTTCAGCACAGGGTTTTCCTCTAAAATTGCTTAGTCTCTCCCTACATCTGACTTAAAGCAGCAGATATGTAGCAAGGGTTAAAAACTGTTGATGCATGTATTTGGTGCTGCAGCTTCATGGTGGGCTCCACTAGTATCCCCAACTCTGTCTGTGTTTCAGGAACAAAAACAAAGTAGACACAGAGATCCCAAGCCCTAGAGGGATCAAGGAAAATTATTTAGAAGATTTAGGATACTCTTATGATTACCTGTTGTTTCCCCTCTGATGTACTCTTTTGCACTGGGAAAACTCAGTTGAATTGGGTTATGGTGGGAAGGGTCAGTTGCATTGGAATTTTTTAAAAATACATTTTAATATAATAATATTCCTTGGGAAAAAAAAGTATTCCATGAAAGCAGGAAACAGAGAAGGTTTTGTAGCACAAATTGATTTCTACTTCTATTAGACATGCTATTTAAATACATTTCACTGAGTGCTTATGCTTAATTTTTTTAAAAAGTTGAGTTTATTACAATGATGTTTTAAAGTAATGCTTTAGAGAGGAAACATTTGGTCTGCGCCTCTTGGTAGGAAATTTGTTTCTGTCTTGACAGTCTTTAACCTTTACTGTTGCAAAGGCAGTGTACAGTTGGATAATAAATACTCATTGTGTCAGAGTTAAGTAGGAATTGGAGGTCTCTATCAGTTTTCTTAAGTGTTTTCTGACTTTGGAGTCAGGGGAGGGCCTAAAATGCTGGGAAGCAAGTAACTAAAGAAATAATTCTGTCAAAACGTCAAGGGGGATGATGGGCAGTTTCAACTTTTCCTTCAAGAGACAAAACACTGTGAAGAACCCCTAGAGCCTAGTTAAACCTTACACAGAATTTGCCCCATTTCCCCTTTTTTGGCCGTTACCCCATGGATGTGTTAGGCACCAAGAACCCATCTTGATGGAAAATATTTGGAGCCACTGAAGCTTACTTTGACACCAGAATTCATGCTGCCTTTCTTTCTACAGCGGTTTCCAACCTCGATGAGGAGAGTCGATGGACAGTCCACTACACTGCTCCATGGCACCAGCAGGAGAATGTGTTCCTTCCCACCACAAGACCACCCTGTGTAGAGGACCTGCACCGCCAAGCCAAGCTCAACCTCAAATCAGTATTGAGGGGTAAGATTGCCTCCCGCCAGCTTGCTGTTCTTGGAGTACTGGCCATTAGAATTGAAAGCACAAATGTGATTGCTCTTTGTAAAAGAAGATCTATTTATAATGAACACATGGTATGCTGTGTTTTTAAGACGAGATCATAAATACTTCCAGCCTAATACATGCCTAATAGGTTCTGGTCTCTGTAGAAACCTGCCAGTTTACAGACATGCAAATCTATCCTCACAGAGCCCACCTGCTTGGAAACTCTCTTTAGCATGTTCAAACCACCAGTACTAATGTAATCCAAACAAACCCCTGCTGACATGCGGAATTTTGCCCCTGCCTTTTTAAAACCATTGTAGGTATTCAAGGCAAATTTGTTAAAGCTAATACTTTCTAATGGTTTGTTCTGTTTAGTTCAGGTTGGGTGGAAAGGGGACCTATATATAGACTTTGAGTTCAGAGTGGTTTGTTTATCAGGACTTGGGCAGCACCCAACTGCTCTCCTCTTAAGCATTGGTTCTGTCAAGAGATGGGCAGAGTGCCCTGAGGGCAATAGGAAATATAGGAAGAGTATCCTCCTATAACTAGTTTAAAAGCTTCATTTTTCTTCAAATTACTATGGATGTTAAGAAGTGTAACTGTGTGGCAAGGAGGGCTTCTCTTAAAAGTGGTAAGGAAGTGATTCTTTAAAAGAGGAAAGAATGTCTGTTAAGATTCAGAGACTTTTTCCTTAAAAAAGCAAACTAGGTTCTTGTTCTACCAGATGCTGCTGACTCTACCAGTTTTCTCCTCCCAGGCAATATTTGGGACATTGTTTTATTTAAAAAGTGCTTGTTGTTGGGGCACCTGGCTGGCTCAGTCAGACGATCATGTGACTCTTGATCTCAGGGTCTTGAGTTCAAACCCCACATTGGGTGTGGACATCACTTAAAAAAAAAAAAGCTTAAAAACTATTTGTTGTTTTGTTGTTTATCTGAAATTGAAATTTAAGTGGGTGTTCTGCATCTTATCTAATTGTGAAAGACTTAAATCTAGAAGAAATCTTTTTTTTTAAAGATTTTATTTATTTATATGATAGAGATCACAAGTAGGCAGAGAGGCAGGCAGAGAGAGGGGGGAGCAGGCTCCCTGCTGAGCAGAGAGCCCAATGTGGGGCTCCATCCCAGAACCCTGAGATCATCACCTGAGCTGCAGGCAGAGGCTTAACCTACTGAGCCACCCAGGTACCCCAGAAATCTGTTACTGATTCAAGGAAAACCCCGCATGAGGACCTCAACTGATATTATTAAACACTTGTCTACATGCCAGATTCAGTTCTAAGCCCATCACTCTTATTATATCATTTAATCCCCATGATAATCCTGTTTATTATTATGGAGATTTTATAGGTGGTAAAACAGAGACACACAGATCAGAAACTTGCTAAGCTCTCCAAGTTAGTTAATGGTAGAACCAGGATTTAAACTTGGACAGTCCAAGGCTATAGAGCCTGTATTCTCAACTGCTGCATTATATTGCCTTTAACATCTATTTGTTGGAACTCTTTTCATTCTGGCAGAAGTGCAGGCTATAAAGGCAAGGGCTTGGGTCTCAAGGAATTTATATTTATTTCTGTAGTACAAATCACAGTGTGAAAAATTCTCAAGAAATGTGCCCAAAATTGTTCTATTAGGAGTTAGAGAAAGCAGAGAATTTCTGCTTCAAGAAAGAAGGAATAGCTATCACTAGACTCACAATAGATTTGGTATTCTGAACAGAACTGTTTATAAACATTTTAGATGATAGCCTTATTTTTCTACTTTGATTCTTTTCTAATGCTTAGAAAAGCAGTATGTATCTTATAGTATCTTATGTATCTTACAATATCTTACGGTATCTCATAGCCTATGGTCTTGGCTTTGGACAGTCCAGAGCTGAGATTATTGGGCCCCCCTTTTTATGTAGCCTGCCCAACCTGTGTATTTAGTGACTGAAAGCTTAAATGGAAAGAATTCCATTAGTTGGCCTCTTCTGTATGGCCTTGGCATTGAACTTCAATCTTTGTTGCCTTCATGATATACCTAAATCCAGCCAAAATTTCTTCTATATCCCTTCCCTGTGATTTTTATCTTTGGTACATTTCGACCAAGAGCGTCTCTCATTATAGTTCACCTTCTCCCCCCAAATAATTAATAAGAATATTAAATGGCACAGTTCCCAGGACAAACTCCAGAGGCAGTGCCATTGTTAACATTTCTCTCTGAGCTAGGACCAACAGAGGTCTGCATGGTCTAGCTTGTAGAGAACGCTTACAGGAAGGTATGTGTGAGTTTGAGGATTCAGGCCTGGCTGTTTTTTGATCTCTCTCCAGGAAATTGTGCTTCACGGCTTCTTTCATGTATTTGCAAGTATCAGATCAGAGCTTCTCTTTTCTTCCCTGAGAAAATTGACCATCTGTATATAGATTTTTCTGATTTTATTTTCCTTTTGATTATTCAGTAGCTCCATGTGAAATATCATCACCACTGGTTTTGCCTATACTTGAATTTTTTGAAAAGGTCAGTGCTTTAGCAGCTGCTCTCATGTCCTAAAATGCCTCATCGAAGGGATTTGCTATTAATAAAGTTAATAACTTTGGAAAATTCTTGGAGCTCAACTTTTAAAGTCTGGATTTAAATACTCCTGAAGAAATTTTTAGATAAATAATAACTTTTTAAAGCAGTGATTGAGGAAGATGAAATGTGAAAGAGCACCTGAGTTGTTTTCCTCTTCATTTATTTACTTTTTTTTTTTAAGATTTTATTTATTTATTTGACAGACAGAGATCACAAGTAGGCAGAGAGGGAGGCAGAGAGAGAGGAGGAAGCAGGCTCCTCGCCGAGCAGAGAGCCCAATGTGGGGCTCAATCCCAGGACCCTGAGATCATGACCTGAGCTGAAAACAGAGGCTTTAACCCACTGAGCCACCCAGGCGTCCCCATTTATTTACTTTTAATCACATGCACAGAAACTTTACATCCCAAACTTCCCCTACACCATGTTCATAACCTGAGTTAATAAACACAAGTACGGAGCATTTATGGCCTCAGTATCAGTGAAGATTAAAAAGAAAAAATCTGTGGGGCGCCTGGGTGGCTCAGTGGGTTAAAGCCTCTGCCTTCGGCTCAGGTCATGATCTCGGGGCCCTGGGATCGAGCCCCGCATCGGGCTCTCTGCTTGGCGGGGAGCCTGCTTCCCCCCTCCTCCTCTCTGCCTGCCTCTCTGCCTACTTGTGATTTCTGTCAAATAAATAAAATATTTAAAAATAAATAAATAAATAAATAAATAGAAAATATCTGGTCCCTGAATGTATGGCACTATGAAGACATGAGATTGTATAAAGCTATCAGTTTAAGTTAATTTGCCCTCAGTGTTCTTCGCTTAAAGATATAGAAGGGTAGCTAATTATTCACTATGAGTGATCTGTTTTGTTCCTTCTCTTCTTACTGTGACCTTATCCATAATTTTCAGGAAGGAAAGCTGTTCTTTAATGTTGAATAGGTTGGTGCTTTTTTGTAATCATCAAATGCCATCATGTAAGTTCTACCAGGTTTAGGGGAGCTCAGTTGTCCTCTGGAGGATCATAAAATGTGGAGGGAAGTGATGCAATGAATACTAGTTAAATTAATAACTAAGTATTGTAAATATTTGCTTATTAAAGTAACGCAGAAATGCTTAAGTTGGTAGAGTGGGGAAAGCATGGGTTTACTTAAAAATGTTTTTATGAAAAAGCTGTTTGAGTTGGCACATAAAGACAGATAATAGACTCAGTTTAATAAGCATTTGAGCGTCAGTTCTGTACTATGTCAGGAGTTTTTTGTTGTTTGCTTGCTTTTGTTTTCTTTAGGGGGTGGGGGAGCTGTGCCCAGAGTTTTTAAATGAACTAGGAAAAGTTCATGGGTCCTTTAAAGAGCTGAACTTGCTACTTTGTGTCAAGATTGAAGTAAATAGACAGTGATGTCGTGGAGATGTGTATGATGTGCAGTGTGCAGGCAGAGAGCTCAGTCGGCTGGAAAAGCAAGGCATTGGGAGAACCCACCCCCCCCACCACCACTTGCCCACTCTCATCCCGCCACCGAGGAGTGGGGGTGGGCACCATGTGGCATATGGAATACCCGGAGCAGGTGTCTTCTGTGTGCAAATGTACTCTGTGCTGGTCCAAATAGGGCAGCAAGCTTTGGTATCTGTTGTTGGCTAGTCTCTGGAGAATTTGGTAGAATTTGCTGACCATGCTCTTAGACCAAATGATTTGATTTTGGTGATTTGTTATGAGAGATGTAGGTAATGATTTACTGCTAATGACATTATAAACATGGACCTAGATTTAAAGATATTACTTTGATATTTGGCTCAATAGGACATCTGGCTGGCAGAGAGTAATTTCTGAAGATGGATCCCATTATCTATTAAGAATTCGTTTATTGGGGAGCCTGAGTGGCTCAGTAGGTTAAAGACTCTGCCTTTGGCTCAGGTCATGGTCTCAGGGTCCTGGGATCGAGCCCCACATTGGGTTCTCTGCTCAGCATTCTGCCTGCCTCTCTGCCTGTCTGCTTGTGATCTCTCTGCCAAATAAATAAAATCTTTAAAAAACTAAAAAAAAAAAGAATTCACTTATCTTTTAACTGTATTTCCAGAAGAATTCTACCCTTTTAATCTCCATGTTTGTTTCAACCATTCATGAACTTCATCTGAATTAGAGGGAATGATAGGTAATCTTTACCTAAATATCTGTGTGGATAATTTTTAGCACTAGTCAAAGGACCACATTAAATGGGAAAAGGGGGGTTGAGGGATGGGGGTGGTTAGGTTAGGCTGAATGAAGTGTTCAGATTTTATTTTTTTTAGAGCTTTAGGACCGCATTCAGTAGTTAGGAGCATATCAAGGCTCCACCCCCAAAAGCCCAACCTGGGAAAGAGAGAGAAACACAGTTTCTCACAGTATGTTTAACAGACAATTTAGTTACTGTGTCCACGTCCACTCCTGCCAGAATTAGTTCACAGAGCATCTGTTGTTGTATCGAAAATGTTCCCTAGTCGCAGCTATCCTTCCTGAAGAAATACATTTTAACAGGTCAGCCTGCTCTATGGCTCTAGAATTAGAAGTATGAGCACAGGGAGGAATGGTGGATCTGGCCTGTGTTAATTCAGTCAGTGGGTTATATTTATTATAGGAATTGAGGATTTAGAGTGTGTAGAAATGACGGTTTGTACCAACCGGTTAAAAACAGTAGGTTTTTTTGTGCATGCGTCTGTGCTCCCCAACATGTTCGATGCTGGAGAAGGGTACACCTCTCTCAGAGTTATAGACAAGGTTTCCAGGTAGTTTCAGTGGGGTTCCTCTGACAGGTGGTGACATACAGGCTTTATCTAAGGCTCACAGTATCTACCTTTTATGTTAGGAAGCTTCCTAGTTGGCCTTTGGCTTAGACAGATAGGTCTGTTCTGGGAAAGGTTGCAGGATTCTCTCTGGATTTGATGAGGTGGCTTGGCTATCTTATCTGGCTGCCTTGGGCACATGGGTCCTGTGGTTTTGGCTATAGATGCTCTTCTTGGGGGTCCTGTGGCACTTCTCACGGACTGTTTGGGAGATGCTTTTGGAGATGTGGGCTTGTGGATATTGACGAAGAGCTTTCTCTCCTGGAATGGTCCATCTGCTCACCGCCTTGGACGTACTCAAGATGAACATCTGCTTTACCCACCTGTGCTAAACATGTATTATTTTTCTTCTCTGTCACTTTTTTAAAACTATGACATAGAACACAAATACCTAAAACATTGTACAATTTAACAAATAATTATAAAGCTAATATCAAAAGAACCACTGCCCTGGTCAAAAAGTAGACTAAGACCTAAACTCCAGAAGCCTCTTATTCTTGCTTTCCAGTAGGGAAAAATCCAGGTTTAATGAGGAGAGCCTGGGTCACATCTAGGTTCAAATCCTGCCTGTTATGTACTAGATATCTTTGATTTGAGTTTAATTTTGAGTTATATTTCTTTGACAATTTGACCTTGTTTATGCATCTGTAAAATAAAGACCATCATATCTGTGTTTATGGGAAAAAATTAACCTCCCTTTGCCAAATATCTCAGAGTACCTGCCCCTAAAATTGGAAGCAGTGTTTGTAGAGGGAAGGGTGCATTTTAATTTAAGTGCAACAGAATATGGATACAATTTTTTAACTCTCAGCCCTCTTTCCCAAATGGCTATCCTGATTTAGTTGATGCTTTCCTTCCTACCCATTATGCTCCAGAGATATGCTGTTGGGAGGAGGGAGAGGAACAGAACCGGAAATATCAGTCAGATGACAAGGACAGCTACAGACACTTGGCGCTCAGGGTCCTTTCGTCCGCATAAGCAAGGTGACTTTTTCTCCCACCCATCTTCAACCTCTGAAAGAGCCTAGATTGCTAGAGATGGAAGGGACCCCCCACACCTCTGATTAATAAACCCTCTTTTCATTTTGTAGATAAGTAAACCAAGGCTCCCCGGAAGTGAAGGAGTTAGTTTATAGCTACTTTGCAATTAGATAGATGACGAGGTTGGTATTTGAAATCCACTTTCTTGCTCAGCGCACACCTGTCCCTTTGGATCTAAGATCCTGAGGGCCCTGAGGAAACACTTTGATGTCTGCCATCAGCTTTCAGAAAGGTCACAGGGAGCTGGAATAGAGAGGCCTAGGGCAAGTTTGGTTTTGTTAGCGGATTGGATTCACTTACGGAATGCAGATTAGCTTGTGGATGCCTAAAGGAGGTCCTTCACCCTTGCTCTGGAAATCTTCTCTTCACTCAGTCCTGATTTCATTGAAACTCAAGTATAAAAGAATAAAAGGAGGGAAGCTATGTCGGGGGAAATTGGGTATGTCAAGTATCTATAACTGCTGTTTCATTTTAATGGCATTTGGTGCATATTTTAGGACTGTAATAGATCATTAGTACTTCAGTGGACTTAAAAAAAAAAAGGCACAGATTTTAGAAGGGACAAGAGAAATATAAGGGGACTGGTGATTTAGCACTCATTTGCCTGGTCCTTCCTTGTGTTCTTCCAGAAGAATCCTTAGGTAAAATTGATAGGTAGGAGGAGAAGAGGAAGTATCACTGTTTATTTTTATTTTTTTTTTAAGATTTTATTTATTTATTTGACAGAGGGAGAGATCACAAATAGGCAGAGAGGCAGGCAGAGAGAGGGGGAAACAGGCTCCCTGCTGAGCAGACAGCCCCATTCGGGGCTCGATCCCAGGACCCTGAGATCATGACCTGAGCTGAAGGCAGAGGCTTAACCCACCCAGTGAGCCACCCTGGTGCCCCGAAGTATCACTGTTTAAAGAAAGGTTATTTTTAATATTTTGTAAGTCAGAAACGTTAAATAACTTAGACTCATTCATACAGAATTTTAACTTAGTTTCTAGTTTAAATAAAAATAGGTCTAGAATTCAGGTGGGGAGAGTGGTACATCATTCTGGAAAAGCAATTCAACAGGGGTAGGGGAATATATTGTCCCATCTTTCCTAAAACATAGCAGCATCGGCACTTTGTTCAGTTGTCATAACTAGTCAGGAAATAGAGATGCAAGGCCGGAACTTGTATTCCAGGGCCGCCAGGAGCCTGTGAGATGTTGGAAAATCCTATCCCATTTTTGCCCTTGGCTTCCTGCTCTGGAAAACAATGGATGATGTCTAAGTTCCCTTCTGAGCTCAAAAATTCTGCTTGGCCTCTCAGTACTTACTGCTTAAGGGTGATGGATGTGACGTTTTTTGACAGCAGAATAGAACTTAGTGCTGAGTGTTAAGTCCCAGCAAACTGGGTTATCGACGATCTAAGTTGGCGTTGCCATGAAATTTTTCTAAGTGCATCCTGCAGGTAAAGCACGGGCCGGGTATTGTGGCTTAGTCAGAGAGGAATGACGTTGCTGCTTTCTAGGGCAGTTTAAAGCTCGCTGGAGAGATAAGATGTGTGCGTGAATAAGAGGGCTGATGAGAGTGGTATTATGGAGCCTCACCCCTGCCCCTGGGTGTCGTCTTTAAACCGTACCTCTCCTTTGTTAGAAATTCCCCAGGAGCCCCTCTTACACACAGCTCTTTAGCATCTAAGAACCTTTATGATCTGCCTGCCCCCTGTTGGTCTGGCTTCATGCCTCCTACCACCTGTGCCTTCACCTGAAGGATAAAGTCCTTGCATTGGAATGCTAGCTTGACTTGTGCTCCCTTTCTCTGCTGCCTGTCCGGGTCTCGTCCTTCTTCCTGCTGTATCGTAATCTCTTACACCTAGCTGGCGATGCCCATTTCCCTGGAAGAGTCATCTTGTGGTTGTCTGAGAACCCCGAGAGGTTTTCCTGGACTTTCCAGGACACGCCTTCTACCCTTTCCCATACATTCCCACAAAACACTACAGCCCTCCATTAAACTGCTTAGTCTGTGTTTACTCCTGTATCTCCCTGCCTGACAGCAAGACCGTTGGGAGCAGGACCTTGTTTTCTCATTTGTGTGACTCCAGCACACAGTCTGGTGCTTCACTTCATTAGGTTGACTTTTCAGAGACAAATGGTAATGTTATGAAAAGCTGCTCTTTTTCTGTCTTCGGTGTTTCATTGGACTGTAAACACTGTTGTGTTTGTGGAAAGGTCACCTAGAACTCAGGAGACAGGTGAGGGCTGAAGCCGCAGCACAAGGAGTGAACATGCAGGAGAGAAGAGTTGGAGAATGGCGAGGGCGCAGGGTTGAACCTGGAAGCCTTTACTGTAGGGGGCTGGAAAGAAGAAGTTGGTGAAAGAGTAGTTGGGGAAGAAGAGAGTCAGGATGGGCAGTGGTGACGAGGCTCACAGATGGGGAGAGAGTCTGGAGAAAGGATACTAAACTGGTCATTAGGCCGTCATTGGTGACATTCAAAAGCAAAGTGTCAAGGAAGGCTTTGGATGTTAAGAAGCCAGATTTCATGGGAGAAGAATTATTTTCATAAGCAGAAAAATAATGCAAGACATTTTTTGAGAAACAAGGAAGTAGAATAAATTGATGTCAGCAAAACAAAGAGACGAAGGGGACAGTATTTTGAGGTGTGGCAAGATAGAGGTAATATTACTTGTTTTAAAAACTAGAGCCAATTCAAACATAGTTGTAGACAAAAGGAGCCCAGGAGGAGGGGAAAGATCACAGATACTAAGAGAGAATGGGAGGATGTTCCCTGAGGATACAGAAGCAATAGGCAGTGGACTCAGGGCCACAGGTGAAGTCAGGTTTCCACCTGTGTCTCCTAGACAGAGAATTGGGAAGAATTTTGAGATGGAGCAAAAGAAATGGCAAAGTTGTTCATTACTGGTGCTGGAGGCTTGGCAGAAATGTGGCCCTCCACTCTGTTGCTGTTGCTGGGGCTTTGGTGAGAAGAATGACTTGATTTGGTGCTCTTGTTCAGTGCTTGTGAATTTAATTAGGTTGACTTTTCAAAGACAAATGTTCATGTTATGTGTTATTAAAAGCTTTTTTTTTTAAATATTTGGTATTTCATTAATCTTCTTTTGGAATTTTTGTCCTTAGGGAAAGTTACCCAACCTGATGAAACAATGGATCAAATTCTCTATGGAGGAAAGGAAAGAGCAAAGACAAAAATGAGGAATTAACAGAATGGAAATGACATGCGAACGAGATTGTTTAACTTCTCTTGTTAGATTGGAGGGCTTGGGAAATTTTTTATAATACTGACTGCCCTGAGTGGGGTAAGGCTGAAATAGTTGTGGAAGTCTGATGCAAGAGCAAGAGAAAATGAACAATCACTGCTTTTTCACTAGGTTAAGAGACATGTTGCCTTTTTTTTTTTTTAACGGTAAGCAACACACAAAAGATAGACTAGCAAAGACAGTCATTTAAATGATCCAGGTCTTAACAAAGCACTCTGGATTGTTTCAACAAAAGGCTTTTTGTTTTGTTTTTGTGTCCACGGCTAGTCTGCTGTTTCAGCAATTCTGTTTTAATTCCTGATAAAGTGAGTAACTTGAGTGGCCTCCGTGTTGCCCTCAGTGCAGCATAAAAACGCTACATTGAAGGTACTGTGGATAAGGTTTGTTATCACTCTTCGTACCACTGAAGTCTCCTGGTGTTGGTTTAGAATCTTTGCAGGCTATTTGATACCGAGTAACCTTGGTAATGCTCCACTACTGCCAGTGAGAGGGCTTTCTCATTCTCAAGTGAAATGAGATCACCTCCCATTCGGCTGTGCTCTGGTGCCACTCAACCAGAACTGGCAAACTCTTCACACGCTCCCATTAATCATGGGCACCAGAAAGCATTCCCCTTAATTTCAGTCAGATTCAGTGCTTTGAGTCTCCTTGAATTAATTTGGGCATGTGAAGAGAAGAAGTATTAAAAACTAGTTTTCTACAATAGCAAGTCACCTCTACAAGTAAATATTCCATGGTTGGCTGTGAAAAATAAAGCTAAGGTTTTATCCAACTGCTTAAGTTTTAATATTTAATTCCTAATTTTTTGGAGGTTTTTATTCCTTTCTTATAGAAATTAACCACAGAGGGACGATATTCGTCAAAATGACCTTTTTAAAACCCTTCCACATAAAGGGAAGTTGTTCCCTGTGGTGTTGAATGTCAGTGGGAGCTGGGTGGTGCTTTCCAATACATGTTTACACAGTAGTCACAAACTCATTTCCTGTTTGACTTTGAGCTGATGACACAGTTAATAGTGCCTTTTCTCTCCGTGGTACACCGCCTTCCCAATCCTGATCGCTTTATTTCCCCAAACCCACTATGTAGATTGAAATGAGAAGTCATTTGGAATTAACGTTAAATAATTTTTAAGCATATGACTTCTGCAGTCTTCTTGTCATTCATCCCCGCCCCCCAACCTTGGCAAAGAAAACTGTTCATTTCAAAGGCGTCCATTCCATCACCATTTCCTGTCTTCTGCCTTACTCCTACCGGAAACTTCTGGGAGCTTTCTTTGGTTCTATCTGATCAGAAATCTTCTGGGTATTATCCATAATACAGTTAGTTTGTAAATACTGGATTTAATCAGTTTCCCTGAAATTCTGCTGAGACTAAATTTCCTTGGATAGATAACCCTGATTGAGCACTGGACATCATCTTCCCTACCTCATCCCCTTCCTACCAGCTTTCCCTTATCCCTTATTTTAGAAGATATGATTGGGGCCCCACCCCCATTGGGTTCTGTGTTGATACTGGCCCCAGCCCACACTTCCCAGCTGTGGTTAATAAACACTGATGCCATGGCCAGTTTAGACGAGACAAGTCATATGCCTTGGGTTTATTAAGCGTGTTCAAGGATAAAGTACATGGGGGAGAGGAAAGGGATGGCACCTCTATCATGTAATCACAGTACGCTTTCAAGTGCAATCACAGTACGCTTCAAGTCCTTATCATTCATTCACTTAATGAACTCACTGGGTACCTGCTAACCACCCACACAGAGTGAGATCATGCAGGGCTTAGAAAGCATTGGGATTTTACTTTCAGGGCCTGGGAAGCCATTGGAGAGGTTTGAACTCAGGAGTGACATAGTCTGATTGGTCCTTTTTAAGTGGCTCAGTTGGGTTCTGTGTTAAAGTTCACCTCAAGGGGAAGCAGGAGACTGGGTGGTGATAACCACAGTAATCGGTGAGAGGTGGTGCTGGCCTGGATCAGGAAGCTTCCTCCTCAGTTGGAGCTCAGTTGGGATATTAAAAGCAAGAACTCTCCCAGCATTTTAAAAGAGGCTTGATAGGCAAGGCACTCCCGCAGTAGCAAAGTTAAAAGCTTTTTCTGCAATAAAACAGTATTCTTTAGGAACTGAAAGTAGTACCAGATAGAGCATTTCTCCCCTCTGCCTTGACCCTACCCATAAACTAAATTCTTCTTCATCCTTTGTTTCCTGTTCTCCACTGAAGTTACTCTTAGTGGGTGTGGATCATTTGTGACAGAATAAGACCAATCAACCCTCCCTTCCTCTTGGGTCTTTTGGCATTTCTCACTTAGAATATCTAGGAAATATCAAACTTCCCTAATTCTATTTCTGTCTTTTCTCATACTGTGGCTCCCAGACCAGCAGCATCACCATCACTTGGAAATTTACTAAGAATACAGGTTTTCTGGCCCCACCCTGGACCTGCTGAATCAGACACTCTGGGAGCAGGCTCAGCAATGGGTTCGACAGGCCTTCCACATGCTTCCGAGGCACCTTAATTTGGAAAGCTAGGGCTCTGTCAGTAGTCATGTGAACTTGTTTTATCAGTCACCTACATTGTAAGCCCCCTAGAAGCTGGAACATAGCCCTTCAGCTCCACTAGCTCATTGCAAGCTAGGATTTGAACATAAGCTGTTCTACTCTCAAGAGTTTGAGCTCTGAACTCCTGCTCTTCTGCTCTCTGGCTGTTAGCAGAAAGTGACTTAAGCAAATTGGAACTCCTTTCCTTCAAGGGAGCTCCCTTTCCCTTGACACTTGGGTGATAGTTCCCATACTTTCTGATCTGCCTTCTTTTTTTCTTTCTTACCCAGTTAAGCCAATTATTCTCTAGTACTTGGAACATGTTGTTGTACACACACACCATTAAGAGAGGAGACATTTGCTTTCTGAACTTTAGAGGGGCTTAGGCTTAGTCATTAAAGCCATATATTTTCTCTTTATCCTTTTATGTTTTATGGTGCTTTGGATTGTAAGTATCATTGAAGTGATGACTGGTGAAGAAGCAATCTTATGGGGGCACCTGGGTGATTCAGTGGGTTAAAGCCTCTGCCTTCGGCTCAGGTCATAGTCTCAGGATCCTATGATGGAGCCCCGCATCGGGCTCTCTGCTCAGCAGGGAGCCTGCTTCTCCTCTCTCTCTGCCTGCTTGAGATCTGTCTGTAAATAAAAAAATAAATAATCTTAAAAAAAAGAAGCAATCTTATGGACCCAACTATGTGTTTGTTGGAAGATAAGTTTGAGTTTACTACTTCATATATAGATAGTATGCTTTTATGCCATTATAAGTATTACTGTATAATGACATAAAAACTTCTACTCTAAAAGGGGAGGGAAGAAAAGAACCAATCATTAATTTAATATTAAACCAAAGAGCATGTTTATTTGAAATCTGTCACTTAAAATAGCTATCAAATTATCTAGGAAAATATCCATATCAATAGCCAACACCTATATTAACGTCATGGTGTCTTTAGGATTTGACAGCTTTTCAGCTCACTTGGTAGGCTACAAATAACCAAGGAACTTAAAAACGTTTGAACATCTATAATCTCTTAATTATTCCACTTACGATTCTTAAAAACAGTTTAAATAAATTAAAGTTCAGCTGTTTTGAAGAATTTTCAAGAAAATCCAAATGTATTTTGGGAACATGCAATATGCCTGATTGGCAAGGCAGAATCCGACTACAGTATGAGAATGATTTTTTTCCAGTGTTGCCAAACCCAATAAATTAATGAGCTAGAAGGTAAATCCCTTCTGTTTTAAAATACATTTTGGTTTAATTATCTTAAGAAAATAAATTCCCTAATGGTTACAAAGCATAATATTTAAGTGCAATAGATTTTTCCTATGTACTTACTTGAAAGCTCAAATTAGATTAGCTGTATAATACCCAGTACAGCTATTAGACTAGAACTGATACTTTTTTTTTTTCTAAAGATTTTATTTATTTATTTGACAGACAGAGATCACAAGTAGGCGGAGAGGCAGGCAGAGAGAGAGGAGGAAGCGGGCTCCCCGCCGAGCAGAGAGCCTGATGCGGGGCTCCATCCCAGGACCCTGGGATTATGACCTGAGCTGAAGGCAGAGGCTTTAACCCGCTGAGCCACCCAGGCGCCCCGAACTGATACTCTTTTAAGCATACCTGTTTATAGCCTTATGTGTTCTCAATGCTCTATTCCTGGACAAAGATATGTAATAGAACTGGCCTTTTACCCTGTTTTTGATAAATCTGATGGATAAGTAACTGGGATAGAAGTTTGAAAACCTGAATCTTCTAGAAACTTTAGACCTGAGTTTCATAATCCATAAGACACAGATTTGTTCTCCTTCAGTTTCCACGGAAATACTTTAAACACAAATCAAATAATGATGGCCAAGGGCTTTCAGTTTAGAAAATAATGCATTTGTTTAGTGTCAGCGGTAATGACTTTAAAAATCAGTGATCTGAAAAAAGGACTTTTTTAGACTATGGTTCATCATAGGACATTCTCACTGAAGCAGCGCCTTATGACTATTATTTTTATAATTAATTTTGGAAGTGGAGTCCTCCCAGTTTCAGTGACCTTGAATTACAGTAGGAGGGTTATGAAAGACTTAATACTGTTAAGAAGAAACCATGTTCAGATTTTAAAATATGGTGCATCTGGAATGCTCTGCTGTTGTGAAATGCCAAAATTGTGCTTTTGATTTGAATGTTTCAAAACTTTCCTAGCAGTTCATACCTACACACACCAACATTACCCATAGGACCTGAAGAATGACAAAATTACCTTCTTCATTGATCCTTCTGGTTTTTACTAGAGCAGCACTTGTTTCAAATTTTTCCTTCATCATTCCTTCCCTGGTTTTCCACATAGTCTAACGAGGCAGCCACCTTCTCACTTTTTTCCTTTTAGCATCCCTATATACCACATCATTTCTTGGGGAAGTAGAACACCCCATTATGCTTTCAGCATCTCATCTCCTTCTACAGCTCTTCCTTTTCCTCATTTAAGCAAGTGAGACTTATTAGCCCTATATTGAAGATAAGAATTTTCTTCTCTTTGAGTATAACTCAGAATTTTTATAATTCATTTAATTTTTCACTATTGTATGTTTTCTCTCACAGAATTATAAATATGAAAAAAATCAACTAGGGCAGGTTATGCCAGTCAGTGATTAAAAATGTCCATGTACTTTTACTGGCATCACTGTGATTGGCTTTCTCCTCCTGTGGGTAACAGTCAAACTCCTGTTGTGGGGGTGCCTGGGTGGCTCAGTGGTTAAGCCTCTGCCTTTGGCTCGGGTCATGGTCTCAGGGTCCTGGGATCGAGCCCCGTAACGGGCTCCCCGCTCAGTGGGGAGCCTGCTTTCCCCTCTCTCTCTGCCTTTCTGCCTACTTGTGGTCTCTCTCTCTCTCAAATAAATAAAAAATATTAAAAAAAACAAACAAACAAACTCCTATTGTGGTTTATTTGGAATTTATGTGTCTGAGAAGTTTTCAGCTGAGTCTTAGCATCTTATGGAAGTGGGTAGGCAAGAAGAAGGTGATAATGCAAATAAGATCATGTCACTTCTCTGCTCCAAGTCCCCAGAGGCTATCCCCCAGCTTCATGGTGAAAGCCAGAGTCCTTACAACCCTCAGGCCCCACATAGTCAGTCCCTCCTTTACCTGTCCAGCCGCATTTCCTACTATTCTCACCCCAGACTTTTCTCTAGCTCTTTCTCAGGGTGATGGAACCTACTTTCGTTGCTCAGATATCACTACTCAGGCCAGCCCCAAATGCCGTTCCCAGTTCCTTTATTGGCTCTGTTTTTCTCTTAGCCCTTAGGACCTTCTAATATGCCAAATAGTTTACTGTTTTTTCTGTTTGTTGTCTGTGTTGGCATTAGAGCGCAAGCTCCATGAGGACAGGAATGTTTCTTCTGTTCACTGTAGAAGCTTCCGTGTCTATCAAAGTACTTGGCAGGCAGTAGATGCTTCATGAATATTTGTGAATTAATGATAAATATGGGATAGGGATGCTTTGCCTTGTAGTCGTAATACCTGAGTTCCCAAGGAGAGAGAATTATCTTAGGAACTAAGGACTTTTTCTAACTATGATTCTGCCTTGGCAGTAGATGCTACCATACCTCCCACTCCTTCTCTTTGCGATTCTTTCATGAAAAACATCAGTTGAACCTCTGTACTGTGTGAGGCATGACAGAGGTTCTGAGAAATATGCAGAATGGCTTACAATATTGTAAAATTCAGGCTAGCATGGAAGGCTGAAGTGACTGGGGAAGGCTTTGTGGAAGAGAGGATTTGAGGTAAGCCTCAGAGGTGGATGGCATTTGGATTAAGCTGTCTTGAGGTAGCACAGTGAGGTGAGCTTCCTGTAAACATGGCCACCACCACTGTGGGCCAGTAGGACCTACGCTGCTGCCATCTGTGGGATTTGGGGAGTGATGATGCTAATACACAGGCTGTGTTAATATATATAATTAATATAATTTAAGAATTTATAAAATAACTTCAGAAGGGAATCAAAAGATTTTCTTTTCCATCTTAAAATGCTGAGTCTGCTAACATTTTTTTTATTCCTGTGAGAGACATAGTATTTTCACCTATAGACCTGCTTTACCCTTAAGGAAAAGGGACTTTCCCTAATCTTAAGTTCTGAAGACCTTAAATATCAATATTCTTTAAGATAAACATATACTGACCAATTTCATACTCATTTTTTTAATGAAAATGCAAATGCAGAGGAAAAAAACTATAATAGTGCTAGTTGAATCTCTTTTCTTTCTAGGAAAGAGCTTAAGGGCACTAAATCCCCAAACCCAAAGCATTGATTTGCTAGATAAAGGCTAGTGTTCTTTTATACATTAAGTGTGGTCCCAGGAGGAGTGGAGGGGGGGTAGTTTCTCATCACAGCACTATTGTCAGCTGTGAGTTGTTAACCTCAGGGAAGAAACCAGTTCTGGGGTCAGTGCCTGGATTCTAATGTTGGCCCCGTCACTTGGAGCAAGTTTCTTTTTGTTTCCCAGAGTTTTTATATTTAAAATGTGGAACAGCTTCGGGTCATTGTGAGGAATAAGTGACTCCCTGTGCATGAAGTGCTCATCGGAACGGTGGTGTGTTTGTCTGGAGCCCTCATCACAGTTCCTATGCAACAGCGACTGCTCCGTCTGCTGAGGGCAGTGACCACATCTTGCCTTACCCACCATGGAGAATAACTCAGGACGTTAGAGATGAGTTCCTGAAGCCCAGAGCCTCACAGCTCTTCAGTATCCAAATTGGGCATTTCCCAATGTCCAGTGCCAGCCCTAGTTTCTTTCAGCGATGCTTCGACACTCTTGCCGAAGGGTAACCACCCTCTTGCTCCATTTCCTTGACAATTTTCATAAGTTTCTTCCACGTGTTAGCATCTCTTGGTTCCAGACTGTGTAAGTTTCCTGGGCCTGCCATGACAAAGTACCACAAACTGGGTGGCTTTGAAAACAACAGAAATTTATTGACTAGATGCCCAAAACTCATACCAGCAGGACCATGCTCCCTCCAACCTGTAGGGGAGAATCTCTCTTTGCCCTTCCAGCTTCTGGTGACTCTGGTCATTCCGTGGCTTGTGGCTATATAACTTCTAATCTCAGCCCCCTTTCAAAGGCTTCCTTCTTTCTGTGTGTGTATGTCCCTGTGTCCTTACGTGGTCCCATGCTCTCTGCTTTCTCTTCTTATAAAGACAGTAGTCATAATGGAGTAGAGTAGGCCCTCATTTTAATACCCTCATTTTAACGTGATTACATCTGTAAAAGCCCTATTTCCAAATAAGGTCACATTCACAGGTACTGGGGATTAGGACTTCAACCAGCCTTTTTTGGGGACACAGTTCAGCCCATAACACTATCAGGTCAAAGGACCTCAATCCTTTTCCTCTCCTTCCTTAAATGCATTTACCAAGTGCCTGGCTGATACTCGACCACTATGGTGACAGCCCTAGGTATGAGGCTTCCTGTCATGTAAAACTGATTAGATAATAACTTTTTAAATTCTTCAGTTAGATCAATTCAAATATTTTAGCTCTATTTTGGATTGAAAATAGTTAAGAAATAAATGCTCAGGCAATTGGGAGAAAATCCAACTATCCGTGCTATACATAGTTAGGAAAAGAAATAGAGCCTCATGATGTTTTGGTAAAGGTAGAGCCAAAGCCTTGGTGAAATTATAGAATCTTGAAGAACTGTACAGCCAAGCATATCTTGTTATGGAATTGCTCACTGGCTTTTACAAGTGGAAGAGTTTGAGGTATTCCTGGTTTATGTGGTAAATCCTGGCAGCCATGTCCATTTTCTGAGCACCCACCCTGTGGAGGGTTCTGTGCAAAGTTCTGGCATATCCCTACCTCAGCTCTCACATCAGAGAGGAGGGACTATAACAAATATTCAGAAATATTTGTTGAAATATTTGTCTCATGTCTGCCTCCCAGATGGAGTAATGTCCCAGCCTTACAGAGGTAGAATCTGAATTTCCAGCAAGGTTAACATGTTGTCCCCTAGACCTCACGGGTAGAAAGTAGGGGCCGATCCACCTTGATTTCCAGACAATCAGCTGCTCCTCCACGTGGAGTCCCTCCAAATGGTTAACTTCCTGTTCCAGCAACACAGAGAGTAGCTTTTCATTGCCCTTGCAAATTCCATATCAAAAGCCTCTCAACCTCATTCAGCAGGGATTGGAAGTAAACATTAAGTAAGTGTACTGAGGATCGGGAAAGTCTTCGATTCAGTGTTGCCTGTCCGTTTGGAAGAGTCATCGGAGCAGTTTTGAGTATTGTCATTTTGCCCCTTGCTCATGAGGTAGCGTGGCCCTTTTCTTATCCCCTCTCAAGTTAGGTGTAGTCATATGGCTTGTTTTGTCCAAAGAAATAGGACTCAAGTAACAAGGGGTTATTTCTGGCACACGTTTCAGGAGTTCGCGTGAGAGGCACCGCATTCTCACTGTGCTGCCACGTGATCAGTTAGCACAGGTACTTCCCTCTTTCCGGTCTCTGAGGGTCTCTGGTGAGCAGAGCCCCTGCTAGTTCTGCTTATACCAGGAGAATGTGCGGCAAAGATTCTAGTTTCTTAAGTCATGGAGTTTTTGGAACTGTTTGTAACTGCTGCATATTCTAGCTCATTGTGACTGATTCAATAACTGTAAAAGCAAAACATGGAAATTGGAAATTCATCAAGGATTTCCAGCAGAGAAAATTATTTTGAAAATAACTCTTTAAACTGTGTTAATCTAACATATTAATATGAAAAGCCTAACGAATAGCCAAATGCATGAAGGTTTGGAGGCCAAGGCAGGCTAAATTCAGAAGATGGTTAGATCACCATCCAGTGGTATGACATTGTGTGTTTTTTTTTTTTCTTCTATATTTAAAGCTTTGGTCTACCAAGGAATGTTTGCTCACTGTTCTTGTACTAAAGAAAATCGTTGGACATGAAAGGGAAGAGGAGGGAATTTGTGGTTGGAAAACCAGAGGACACAATGAACAGTGATACCTTTATCCAAGCAGGACTGTGAGAACAATAGCTCAGTTTTACTCCAGATTTCTATTGCAAGAGGAGTATGTGTTAAAGATAGATCTGTTATATTTAGTATCTCGTTTCTAGCCTGTAGCCGCTGGCATAACTGGCTTTAAATTATGCTTTCCCTTGCAGTTACTCGCAGGGTAGTGTTGGAAAAGTCTTTGTTCATCAGGGCTTGCACCTACTTACATCTCACTCTCCAGACAATAAACTCCATTTAATGAGCAAAGCCATGGTTCTAGAAGCTGAGAGCTGTTGCAACTTGACAAGAGGAGATTTTCCTAGATTTTTCCTAGTTGGAATAAGATAAGAGACAATGGAATTTGATGACTTTACTAGATTTCAGAAATTTGATAAGAACAAAAAAAGTGGTCATCCGCCATAAAAGTATGCTGTCTAGTTTCACCTTAGACCCAGCATCTTGTTTCATGGACATACTACTATTTAAACATTTCTGTGCTCAAGCTTCATGGTGGAAAAAAGAGGCACTGTCTTTTAAACTAAGGCTCAAAAGGTGATGGTAGAAGTCCTGATAACTGCCAGATTTTTCATAGTTTTATGGATAATTTTGCAACATTCTGGTCTTTTTTTTTTTTTAAGTGAGACTGTGGAGTTGCTTGGGGAAGTCGGCGTTCTTCTTTTTTTTTTTTTTTTTTTAAAGATTTTATTTATTTATTTGACAGACAGAGATCACAAGTAGGCAGAGAGGCAGGCAGAGAGAGAGAGAGGGAAGCAGACTCCCTGCTGAGCAGAGAGCCCGATGCGGGGCTTGATCCCAGGACTCTGGGATCATGACCTGAGCCAAAGGCAGAGGCTTTAACCCAGAGAGCCACCAGGCGCCCCCCCCCTTTTTTTTTTCTAAGATTTTATTTATTTATTTGATAGAGAGATCACAAGTAGGCAGAGAGGCAGGTGGAGAGAGAGGAGGAAGCAGGCTCCCTGCTGAGCAGAGAGCCTGATGCCGGGGCTCAATCCCAGGACCCTGGGATCATGACCTGAGCCAAAGGAAGAGGCTTTAACCCACTGAGCCACCCAGGTGCCCCACAACATTCTGGTCTTTTAAGATTTAACATGTATCAAGTCATTTTAACTATTTTAAATATTGCTAACAACATCAGAACTAATGTCACTTTTATTTTATTTTTTTTTAAAGATTTTATTCATTTATTTGGCAGACAGAGATCACAAGTAGGCAGAGAGATGGGCAGAGAGAGAGGAAGGGAAGCAGGCTCCCCGCTGAGCAGAGAGCCCAATGTGGGGCTCTATCCCAGGACCCCGGGATCATGACCTGAGCCGAAGGCAGAGGCTTTAACCCACTGAGCCACCCAGGTGCCCCCTAATGTCACTTTTAGAGATGATCCAGCCCAGCAGCCCCTCCGTATTTTCTAGCAAGGAATCTTTTTAAAACACAACCTCACATGATAAGTGCTCCCAATATGTAAAAAGATTTTCAATATTATAAAACGGTGTAACTTGGGGCGCCTGGGCTCTCAATGGGTTAAAGCTTCTGCCTTCAGCTCAGGTCATGATCCCAGGGTCCTGGGATTGAGCCCCCATGGGGCTGTCTGCTCAGCAGGGAGCCTGCTTCCCTTCCTCTCTCTGTCTGCCTCTCTGCCTACTTGTGATCTCTGTCAAATAAATAAAAATAATTAAATAAATAAAAAATAAAACAGTGTAACTTCAAACTTCTACTTCTTGTAGGGACAGTTAGTGAAGGATGAAGACTAATTTGAACAACAGAAGGACTTGGTTTAAAAGGGCCTTGGTTTGAGGGGCCTGGCTGGCTCAGTCGGTAGAGTGAGTAACTCTTGATCTAGGACTTGTGAGTTCGATCCCCCCATTAGGTTGTAGAGATTACTTAAAAATAAAATATTTGAAAAAATTAATAAATAAAAGGGGCTTTCACTTTGTATTTTGTTTTGTTTGTCAAGTATTTGAAAACAATGAATTATGAGTAGCTACAAGTGGTAACAGTTTTTCTTATTTTTGTGTGTATGTGTGGCTGGCTGCATTTCATTTTTTACTTCTACTTTCAAGTATAATTAATGTACAGTGTTTTATTAGTTTTAGGTGTACCATATAATGATTCAACAATTCTATACCTTCCTTCAGTGCTCATCACAATAAGTGTACTATTAATTCTTTCATCTGTTTTAACCATCCCAACCCATCTCCCCTCTGGCAACTACCAGTTTGTTTTCTATTAAATATAGAATATATAGTCTGGTGTTTTGTTGTCTTTTGTTTCTTTGTTCATTTGTTTTGTTTCATAAATTCCACATACAGGAGCGCCTGGGTGGCTCAGTTGGTTAAGTATCTGCCTTTGGTTCTGGTCATGATCCTGGGGTCCTGGGATCAAGCCCCACATTAGGCTTCTTGCTCAGTGGGAGACTGCTTCTCCCCAGCCTGCCTCTCCCCCTGCTTGTGCTTGCCCTCTCCCTCTCTCTCTGTGTCAAATAAATAAATCTTTTTAAAAAATTCCACATATAAGTGAAATCATATAGTATTTGTCTTTCTCTAACTTATTTCAGTTAGCATTATACTCTCTAGCTCTCTCCATGTTGTTGCAAATGGCAGGATTTTGGATTTTTATGATGAATATTCCATTATACATTTATACACACACATCATTTCTTTATCCATTCACTGCTTGACGGATACTTGGGTTGCTTCCATAATTTGTAAACCTGCAGTAAACATAAGGGTGCATTTATCTTTTCAAATTAGTGTTTTTATTTTCTTTGAGTAAATACTCAGTAATAGAATTAACTGACTCATATGGTAATTCTATTTTTAGTTTTTTGAGGAACCTCCATACTGTTTTCTACAGTGGCTGCACCAGTTTGTATTCCCACTAACAGTGCGTGAGAGTTCCTTTTTCTGCACGTCCTCACCAACACTGTTTCTTGAGTTTTGATTTTAGCCATTCTGACAGGTATGAATATCTCATTGTAGTTTTGATTTGCATTTCCTTGATGGAGAGTGTTGTTAACACTTTTCCGTGTGTCTGTCCATCTCTGTCTTCTTTTGAAAAATGTCGGTGCATTTCCTCTTCCCAATTTTAATTGGATTATTTGGGGGTTTTTATTGAATTGTATAAGTTCTTTATATATTTTGGATAACGACTTATCAGTTTTATCATTTACAAACATCTTCTTCCATTCAGTAGGTTGCCTTTTTGTTTTGTTGATAGTTTCCTTCACTGTGCAAATGCTTTTTATTTTGGTGTACTCTCAAAAGTAATTGGATTTTTTTTCCCCTTGCCAGAGGAGACATATCTAGAAAAATGTTTTTATAGCCAATGTCAAAGAAATTTTTTTCTAGGAATTTTATGATTTCAGGTCTCACATTTAGGTTTTTAATCCATTTTGAGTTTGTTTTTGTATATGGTGTAAGAAAGTGGTCCAGTTTCATTCTTTTGCATGTACCTGTCCAGTTTTCCCAGCACCATTTGTTAAAGAGACTGTCTTTTTCCCATTGTACTTGCCTCCTTTGTCAAGGATTAATTGACCCTAAAAGTATGGGTTTGTTTCTGCACTGTCTATCCTGTTACATTGATCTATATGTCTGCTCTTGTGTCAGTACCATTCTGTTTTAATTACTATAGCTTTGTTGTAGATCTTGAAATCTGGGATTGTGATGCTTCCAGTTTTCTTCTTCTTTTTCAAGGTTGCTTTGGCTTTTTGGGGTCTTTTGTAGTTCCATGCAAATTTTAGGGTTATTTTTTCTGTGAAAAATGCTATTGGTATTATGAAAGAGAATGAACTAAATCTGTAGGTTACTTTGAGTAGTATAGACATTTTAAACAATATTAGTTCTTCTAATTCATGAACATGGAATCTTCCCCTTTGTTTTTGTCATCTTCAGTCTCTTATCAGTGTTTTATTTCAGAGTACAGGTCTTTCATGAATTTGATTAAGGTTATTTCTAGGTATTTTATTCTTTTTGGTGCAACTGTAAATGGAATTGTTTTTTTAATTTCTCTCTCTGCTACTTCCTCATTAGTGTATAGATATGTTGTAACAGATTTCTGTATATTAATCTTGTATCTTGTGACTTTACTTAATTCATTGATCAGTTCCAGTAGTTTTTTGGTGTAATATTTAAGGCTTTTTGTATATAGTACCATGTTTTCTACAAACAGGGGAAGTTTGGCTTCTTTACCATCTTGGATGCTTTTTATTTCTTTTTCTTGTCTGATTGCTGTGGCAAGGACTTCCAGTATTATGTTGAATAAAAGTGGACATTCTTGTCTTGTTCCTGATCTTAGAGGAAAAGCTGTCAGTTTTTCACCATTGAGTATGATGTTAGCTGCGGGTTTTTCATATATGGCCTATATTTTGTTGAGGTATATTCCTTTTAAAGTGGTAACAGTTTTATTGGTTTGTGAGACAAGGTTCACCCTGGATCCTTAGGAGACTATAGTTTATGGGACCACAGAAAAGTTAACTTGCAGCACCCAAGTTAATGAAATGTAAGATGAGTATTTTTTTATCCCAATTTTAAGGTAATTAAAAATCAAATCAATACTTACAGAATCCCAAAACTTTTCACGAACACTGAAAACTACTGATCATGCTTTATATAATACTCTCTCTGTAGAAGGAGAGTATAATTCTGTTACATTTAAATTTTTTAGAGAAATTTTAAATATTGGAGAAATGGGAAAATATTTCTCACTGGAAAGGGCTAGATTATTATGAGTAAATCCTCATTAAAAAATAAACTGTGTTCTGGAAATTTCAGAATTAAAAAAAAATCTTTCCATTTTACGCAAGAGTGGTTGACAGACGAGCCCACAAATTTAATTAGCCCCTAAGTAACTGAAGTAAAAGTAATTAGCTATCATGTGATTACGTCATACATTTTTTAAAGTTAGTTTGGCATTCTGAAAGATTCTCATGACTGTTTCCTGAGGTTTTTACAAATCTGATTTGCAGTTCTGGATTGGAAACTCTGTTCACTCCCACTGTGAGGTAGCAAAGGAGAGTTAGGATTTTTTTCCCCCTGGCTGGAGAATTTTTATCCTTTCATTAAAGCGACTGTTCATCTTCTCTCTATGGGGGAATCATAGATCCTAGTGTTACAAAGGCACTCTGAAGATGCCCTACTTTAGTTCTGTGCCATTAGGTGCATGGTTTTGTCAAGCTGTGCAAAGAGGAAACTTCCAAAACCAAACACATTTCATACTTCTCCAGAAAGCTGGATATTTAAAGGTACCCTGTGGTGAGTGAACCCCTTTTGCAAGTCAAATGCTTCCCTAAGGTGCTGTCTGGGTAATAGAAAATCTCCTGGGGCTTTAAAAAGCCATTAATACTTTTCTTGCTGCACTTACCCCCCTGATCCAAGTAATTAGCACAATGGTTCCTCCTTGAAGGGAGTCCCTAGTCTCTAAGCAGCCAGTGGCCCCAGCCCCTCTGTGAAGCAGAGCACCATGGTTCTGGTTACCTTCCACCCTCTGGTGCCAGGCATTTCTCTGTAGACTGGCAGACGTCTCGACTGCCACCTGGCCTTTTACTAAATTCCACTCAATGATTATAGCCTGTTTGGCATCAAAGTTAAGTTGAGAACTAAAAATAAAATGAGGGCATCGTTACCCATGATTTCTCAAGTCACTTCCAGCTGATGAGTCTCGGAAAGAAGCATAGCATGAGAATTGCTTGTATTTTTTGATGAGGAGTTACATAATCAATTGCTGTATATCAAAAATAATAGTAATTAAGCCCCTAGGTTTAAATTCTGAGGTCTGTTGCTTATCTGCATAACATTACTGAGCAAATAATTTAATTACTTTAAACCTGATTCAGCGGGCTGTTCTGAAGTAAAGGAAATCCTGTTAAAACACGTGAACAGGGTATGTAATGTGTAATCAGTGTTTTAGTAATTCTTTGTTTTTTTTTAAAGATTTTATTTATTAGTGTATGTATGTATATATGTTAGAGAGCATACAAGTGGGGGGAGGGGCAGAGGGAAAGGAAGAGAAAGAATCTCAAGCAGACTTCATACTGAGTGTGGAGCCCAGTGTGGGGCTCAGTCTCATGACCCTGAGATCATGACCTGAATTGAAATCAAGAGTTGGATGCTTATTAGCTATCAGGGAGATTCAAATCAAAATCACATTGAGATACTACCTTATACCCGTTTGAATGGCCAAAATTAACAGGACAGTAAAAACAAGTGTTGAAGAGGATGTGGAAAAAGGGGAACCCTCTTACACTGTTGGTGGGAATGCAAGTTGGTGGACCCACTTTGGAAAACAGTGTGGAGATCCCTTAAGAAATTAAAAATAGAGCTACCCTATGACCCTGCAATTGCACTACTGGATATTTACCCCAAAGATACTGATGTAGTGAAAAGAAGGACCATATGTACCCCAATGTTCATAGCAGCAATGGCCACAATCGCCAAACTGTGGAAAGAGCCAAGATGCCCTTCAGCAGAAGAATGGATAAAGAAGATATGGTCCATATATACAATGGAGTATGATGCTTTCATCAGAAAGGATGAATACCCAACTTTTGTATCAACATGGACAGGACTGGAGGAGATTATGCTGAGTGAAATAAGTCAAGGAGAGAGAGTCAGTTATCATATGGTTTCACTTACTTGTGGAGCATAAGGAGTAATACACGGAGGACTTTAAGAGAAGGAAAGGAAAAGTGAATTGGGGGAAATCGGAGTGGGAGACAAACCATGAGAGACTGTGGACTCTGAGAAACAAACAGGGTTTTAGAGGGGTGGAGGTTGGGGGATGAGTGAGCCTGGTGATGTGTATTATGGAGGGCATGTATTGCATGGAGCACTGGGTGTGGTGCATAAACAATCTTGGAACACTGAAAAAATAAAATTTAAAAAAAAAAAAAAAGAGTTGGATGCTTAACTGACTGAGCCCCAGGCTCCCCTCTTAGTTGTTTTTATCATCATTTTCATTATTTTTTTTATTTTTTATTTTTTAATTTTTTTTTAAATTTATTTATTTGTTAGAGAGAGAGAGCGAGCGAGCACAGGCAGACAGAGTGGCAGGCAGAGGCAGAGGGAGAAGCAAGGAGCCGAGCAAGGAGCCCGATGTGGGACTCTATCCCAGGACGCTGGGATCATGACCTGAGCCGAAGGCAGCCGCTTAACCAACTGAGCCACCCAGGCGTCCCCATTTTCATTATTAATAGTGTTTCTTTAACATCTTATACTTAGGGCAAATATTACTAGAAAAGGTAAAGAAAGAGGAGTAAACAAATCCTTTTTTAATGCCCTTTCTCCCCTCCCTGACCTGTACCCTCTGTAGAATGTGACAAACTGAGGCGGGATGGCTACCGAAGTTCTCAGTACTACTCCCAGGGACCCACCTTTGCAGCCAATGCCAGCCCACTCTGTGATGATTATCAAGATGAAGATGAAGAGACAGATCAAAAGGTAAGGCTTCCCAGTTCAACATGGGATCCTGAATTGGGTCTCAGAACAGGAAAAGGACCTATGTTGAAAAACTGGTGAAATCAGAATAAAATCTGGTTTCAGTTAACAATGCTATCCCAAATTAATTTTTTAATTTTGACAAAGGTGCCATGATTATGTAACACATCCACAATATGAGAAGCTAGATAAAGGGTTCACAAGAGGTTCTCAGTGCTATCATTGCAACTTTTTTGCAAGTCTAAAATTTGTTTAAAAAGATGAGGTCAGGATTCAAGGATCTCTTAAAAGGTCACAATCAGTATATTTGAATATTCTCTTTTGGGTAGAAAAAAAATGAAAAGTCTTATTTTTGTTGTTTTAGTTTTTCATATGACTTAAGAACCCAGTCATATTAAAAAAAAAAAAAAAAAAAAAAACCTCAAAGTATCACAGGCAAATGCCACTGTTTCACAGGTGGTCAGTGTTTTTCAGAAAGATTGAACAGAGGGAGCCCTTTAATATTTCGGCACCCATCAGTTCACTGTAGAGATGCTGTTTCGTATGCGTGGTCCTTTTTCTCATGCCATCTCTTATGGTAAGTGCAAACTACTTAAGACAAATATATTTTCTCAGTAATAGAAGCCTATGAAAGAGTAAAAATGTAGGGAGATTTTGACTTACATGTTTATGGGGTTTTTTTTTTTCCTTTTTTTAATTTTATTTTATTTAGTACTATGGACTTAGAGTTTGGACATGTTTTGGTTTAGAAACCACTTTTAATTAATCTAAGAAATGTCAGCAGAATTAGGTCAATATATAAATGTGTGCCTGTTTAGGGAATATTATTCAAAGTTTATTGTCTTTCCACAAATAAATAACATCAGAGAAAAGGGTGGATAACAGTTAACTAAAAATGGGAGAGTACTACCATAATGTTTTAGTCTTCCGATGATGATGGGACCCCAGGTGTTTTTTTTTGTTTGCCTGTTGAGAATGTTTTTTCCTGTTCCTTTAAAAATATTTTCACACATTAGCTTAGTTCTTTGGGACTTAAAATACACAAAGAAGTTCTCTTACTCTAATAGGAAAAGAAGCTACTTCAAAATTGATCTGGTTTTTAATTTTAAAACATTTTATTTTTCTCTCACTGACATGAGTAAGAAAAATAGAAATTAGAAGATGAATTATGTAGTCAGGATTTTTTTCTGTTCTTATTTTAAAATTTTTTCAGGCTTATTCAAATTATAATTGACAAAATAATTATATGTATTTAAAATGTGATGATATGACATATGTGTGTATATATATATATTTTAAGATTTTATTTATTTATATGAGAGAGAGAGTGTGTGTGAGCAAGAGAGCACAAGTGGCAGGGGTGAGGCAGAGGGAGAGGGAGAAGCAGGCTCCCCACTGAGCCTGGGATCCTGACCTGGGCTGAAGGCAGATACTTAACTGACTGAGCCACCCAGGTGCCCCTGACATACATATGTGTTTAACACGCCTATCACCTCACATAGTTACATTTCTTTTGCATGTGGTGAAAATCCTTAAATTTTACTCTCTTCTCGGATCTTAAGTACACAACACAGTAGTATTAACTGTAGTCACCGTGTTGTACATTAGATTCCCAGAGCTTATTCAACTTATAACTAAAGGCTTGTACCCTTTGACTGGCATCTCCCC
This sequence comes from Martes martes, assembly GCF_963455335.1. NCBI lineage: Eukaryota > Metazoa > Chordata > Mammalia > Carnivora > Mustelidae > Martes > Martes martes. Next base: position 63,210,545 of record NC_137893.1, read on the forward strand.
GAATTCCCCACCTGTGAGATTTGTCTTTCTTTATTCAGATACACTTCAACCTTTTACTGATGCTAAAAGGAGGAAAATTGAGTTTAGAGTGGGACCCAGTTATTAGACAGAGCTGGTTTGGGTGCAGTGTGATTATGTAAGTTGTGAGTATCCAGGAGTGTAGAGTCCCTTGGTGGCAAATTGACATTATGGAGACGACATCCAAAGGCCTTCTGGAAAGTGGAATTGTAGTTTCTAAATTCTCACAGAGCTGTTTACTTAGGATGATGCTCACATCTGAGGGAAGTCTTGTCTGTGGACTAGTTTCTATTCCTGTGTGCATTGCAATGGGCCCCTTCGAGCAGCCCTCTCCCAAATGTGTGGAGAAAGTAAAAAATCCTTATCTCTGAGAACACAAGGCTCCTGTCACACTGAAAATGAGTCAGCAGATAATGATAATATGGGAAAGAATATATACATAAATGTCATCCTTTAGACATGACATATGACATATCCTATTAAGTGTAAGAAGGACCATAGCGTGACTTGGCAGCCCTGGGATCCACTAGAGCGGAAACCAGAGTTGGCTGTGGAACCTTAGAACTCTTCTTGGGGCCAAATGCTGCTTCTGTAAAATGGAGGCATGGGAGCAGCGGAGGAGCCTTCGCTGTTGTGTGTGCGGGAGGGTGAACTGTTTCGGGGGCTCCCTGAAAACCCCCTCTGGGTTATAGGCTCCATCACAGTGTCTGGACTCACGGCCTTCCTACGCTTGGACCCTCGTAAAAGCACATAGTTGCTTTCAAATCTTACCTTCCTTTACTGCTATATGCCTTTGGGTTAAAGTGTTTTTGAAATCCTTAGAATATACTGTTAGTGATATTTAAAGGGAACTTTTTTTTCCTTAAATATATAGAACCAAGTAGACGTATGTTCAGAATTTTTTAAATTATCAGGCCTAAATGTTTTCTCAATGTAAGAAATTTCTTCAGAATAAAGTAAATACCAAGTTATATAATGTATTAATCATGAATGATTACATATTAATTAAACATCCGCTAACAAACTATTCTGTCATGTTAACAAACTGACTTCCTAAAAAAAAAAAAATTGACTTCCTTCCTTCCCTCCTGCCCTCCCATCCCGTTCTCAGTTAGGCTATATCATTCGGTGTTGCATTAACTTCTATAACTTCTTGGTTCCACGGAGCATCCAAAAAGCCACTTGCCTCTCACTGTTGCACATCCAATTTGATGGTCTTGGAGCACATTCTCCACTTTTTGTTTATTCATAGCTATTGGATTAATTACAGTGTTCTGCACCAGACCATATGCTTTTTTTCTTTTTTTTTTAAGTAACTATATATAAGTCAACAAGATCTAGTACTGCTTTCAGTCACAAAAGTCCTAAAATTGGTGTGGAAATTAACCTTTGTAGGTCATTGTGCTTTTTCTGCCACTTCCTATGGATCCTCCCCCTCCCTCCCACCCCACAACTAGTGCTGAAGTAGCTTCCATTGAAGGAGAAGGTTTCATTGGAGTACACCCCACACAGTGCCTAGTGCATGATGGGCTATGTTGCTGGCTCATTCATTCAACAGTTATTTCCAGAACAGTCACTACTAAGTACATACCCTGAATCAGGAGTCCTTATTAAAAATGTCTGTGTCCCTCCCGTCACTGCTCACCAAATCATAATGATGCATGGAAGTCTCTACGTGGCACAGCCATCATTGGTAGTCACTGAGATGTATTCCTTTATCCCTCCTCAGTGTGTTCCTAAACATAACTACTTTAAGCACAGACTTACAATTCATTTTCAAGTTAACTATTACTCAGGTCCTGTGTGCCAGGGACTATTATAGGTGCTGGAGGCATAACAATGAAGCAAGCAGAAGAAATCCTTGCCCTTGGTATAGTGATTGACAGTGAGATTGATCTGACAGTGAGACATGAGTAAATTAGCAGTGATGTTGTATTAGAACATGACAGACACTCTGGAGGAAAATAAAGCAGAATGAGACAGAGGGGAGGTTGCCGTTGCAAATGAAAAGGGCAAGCCTTCCTGAGCAAAGGAGGTGATTGGGATGAAAAGAGTGAGCCAGGCAGAAATCTTGGAGAGCATTCCGTGGAGTAGAGCAGCTGATGCAATAAATGTTTCTTAAGAATATATGACATACACCAGATATTGCAAAAGGCAATGATTAGTGAGATATCTATACTTGCCTCAAGGAAGTTACAGCTTTCTGGTAGGGAATAGCCAGAATAAAAAGGGTTTTACATATTACCTGCTGCAGGAAGTGTTTGTCATATAGTAACATGTGAAAGAGAAATTCTTCTGGCTTGGCAGTGGGGAAGTGGGGGAGGGTTGAGGAGAGGGTAAGGATATGCAAGGGAAAGAGTCATAGGGCTGTTGCAGTGGGCAAGACATACCGAGGACTAGACTGAAAGAGTGGCTGTGTCAGTGGCAAGAAAGGGAGATTCTAAGAGGTGGAATTAAGAGAGGGTGGTATCCTGGGAGTTTGGAGACACATTTCACATCTTAGCTTTGGCACTTGTTGGCTTTCGTCGGTTGTATCACTTGGGCCTTCCAGGCATTTGTTTCCATATCTAGAAAGTGGGGAGTGGAATAAGATCACTCTCTCAGATCTTTTTGAAAAGCTGCTCTCATTCATTCATTGACTCAATGAATACTTATGCAGCATCTCCAACAAACCAAGCAACTTTGTAGGTTCTGCAGACCCATCAAGTGGAAAAGACGAAGTCCCTGTCATCAAAGGGAAAACAGCAGGAAGCAAATAGAACACAAAGTGGTGATACGTGTTATGAAGAAAAATACAACAGTAGTAAGGAGAGTTTTAGAGTGACAGGGCTGCTGTTTTTAGATTGACTGTCCAAGAAGGGCTCTCTGAGGGTGTCATTAGAGTAGACCTCAGAATGAAGTGTAGGAACACCGCATGTGACTGTCTTTGGGAAGAAGAGATAGTAGGTGCAAAGGCCTGGAGACAGTAATATGGTTATCCTGTGGGGAAAATAGCCAGATTACCACCAGAGTGGCTGGATTGGGCCTGGTGAGAACTTTGGATTTGTTGTTCCTAGGTTAGATGGGGAGGTCCTGGAGGGACTGAGGTGGAAAGTAACATGATCTGATTTACTATTTAATATAACATAGCTACTAGATGGCGATAAGACTGTGGAGAGATGAAGATGAAAGTAGAGAGACAAGTCACTAGGCCATTGCAGTAATCCTGGCAAAGATACAGATGATGTGGGCTGGGCCCAGCATGGCAGTGGTCGTATTTTATTTTATTTTTTTAAGATTTTTTTTATTCATTTGAGAGAGTGAGAGAAAAGAACGGGAAAAGGGAGAGGGAGAAGCAGACTCCCTGCTAGCAGGGAGCCCAACACAGGACTTGATCTCAGGACTTGAGATCATGACCTGAGCCGAAGACAGATGCTTCACCATCTGAGCCACCCAGGTACCCTGATTTTAGCTTTATTTTTAAAGTGGATCCTATAGAATTTCCTGAAATTTTAAGAAAAAGAAGAGTCAAGGATAATTTCATTTACTGTCTTTCCAGCTTGATCCCTCTAGAATATCATTTCTTCCTTCCTCCCTCTCTGCCTCCCTCCCTTCCTTCCTTTCTTGAATCCCATTTCAAAAATTATATGACCCTTGAGAAATTCTCTTCCACTGACCCTACCCTCTTCATGTCATCAGTCATCCTTCCCCTGCTTAGATTTCATGGCCCACACTTAACATTCTCTTCTTTGCATACACTTTTCAACTCTGCTGGCCCCTCTCCCCTTCTGCCAGTTTCCTACAGAAATCCCTCCCCCAGTTTAGTGCAGCTCTACCCCTGCTCAGTACTAACGCCTGGTTAGCTGAACAAGACTAGAGGAAAACACCAGCTTCTATAAGCTAGCTGTACTGTAAATTCCTGACCTCGAACCTAAAGTGGCAGCAGTCCTACCATACCAGCTCATCATTCATTCTTCCACTCTACCAAATTATATTTCACACCTTCTTCTCAAATCTCCAAACACCGTGTTCTCTACTTTACTCTCAGATACTTACTGTCTTTGATATTTACTACAGTGGGTGGGGGTGGGGTGGGGGCCAGGGGGTCAGGGGCGCACAGTCCAAAGGTATATCCTTTCACAACCAGACCTATTGAACTGCTTGCATCTGTTCCACCATCTACTCACCCTTTCCTGCCATTGTAATGGGTGAACAGTCCTTGCTGCTTTCTACGCTGTTGTATCCCAAGTGCCTAGATTTGGGTTTGGCATCTAGTGAAGACTCAGTCGTTTTTCAGTGGAATGATTAAGGCCAACTTCTCAAGGACTTCATAATTGCAGTTTACCCCTCTCCCTTTTACCTAATCAGTTTTCTCTCTGTGTTGCATCATAACCATCATTATTTGAACATGCTATGTTTTCTTTCATCTTCAAGGAACCCTACTTTGACCTTTCATCCCCCTCCAAATTCTGCCATGTTTTCCAGTTCTTCTTTTAAAGAACTTCTCCAAAGAACTGTCTAGACTTGCTATCAACACTGCCTTTTCTCACAGTTTCCTTTGAACCCCCTCCAGATAAGCTTTTATCCACACCACGGTACTGAAATTACTCTTGTTAAGTCTAATCATCACGTCTACCTTGCCAAATCTAATAGTGAGTTCTCAGCCTTCCTCTGATTCAACCTCTCAGCAGCCTTTGACATAGTTTACTATTCTTTTCTTAAAATACTTTCTGTGCTTGGCTTTCAGGAGACCACACACTCTGGTTTTCCTCATTGCTCATGATCCATTGCTTCTCAGTCATTTATTGGATGCTCTTCCATGTGTTTGAACCTTGGTGTAATTCTGCTCCTCTGAAACCCACTCACTCCTTGGGTGATTTCACTGAGTCCCATGACCTTAAGTTCCAGGCACTGAAGTTTCCTAAATTTCTATTGCTAGTCCAGACTCATGCATTTTTCTGCTTACTATCCATTTCCACCTAAATGTCTTATGGGTATCTCCGACTTCCCAAATCTGAGCATGTGATTCTCCCAACCCTACCTGCTCCTCTCATAGTTTTCCCCAGCTCGGTAAACCATAACTCCATTCCACTAGATGCTCAAGTGAAAGATGTTGAGAACTTTCTTGATTTTTTTCTATTCTCACACCGTAAGTAAATTCTATAGAATTATCAATGATTGAACCACTTCTAAGACCTCACATCTGACATTATGTAATGATTAAGTCGAGGGCGTGTTTCTGAGAGTGGGTGGTAGGGGCATATTGGAAGTGAGGTTGTGAAGGACCAAGGCAGGGGAGAGGTGGATTAGCTCTCTAATTGTGTTGAGTTCACCAAGAGTGTTAACTGGGATAGTGGTGGAGGGAGACTGAGGTGGGATCACAGGAGGACCAGGCTAAGTAAAGGAGTTAGCTTTTATTGCATAGTTCTTAGGAAGTCACCAACATATTTTTGAAGTAGAGCACTTTGTGATTATGTATTTATAACAAAAGTTATATATACCATCTTTTGTTAGATGAAACTGATTTTCTAATTTACATAATGTATCCAATCTAACTCTAGAACTTCTAGAAAGGGAGTATTTTAACAGACTGATTTCTATTTTTAAAAATAGAGAAATTTTATCAAAAATTCAGATGGGATTGACCAAAAAAAAAAAAAAAGATAATTATGTTAGGTAATGGATGGATTTACTAATCTTATTGTGGCAATCATTTTGCAGTCTATACATATATCAAATTATCACATTGTATACCTTAAACTTGCACAATGTTATATGTTGATTATATCTTGATAAAGCTGGGTAGAAAAATGAAGTCCATTAAATGGACCAAATTGTGAAAAGCACCAAGCTTGGATGGTTTCGTAGAGAAGGTTCTACTAAAGCTTTTAAAGAGTAAGTAAATCCAATGCTTGAAACTTTCGCAGAGCAAAGAAAAAGCATATGGTGTGATTTTTTTTTTTTAAATGAATTAGCTTAACCCTGAGGCCAAACCTGACAAAGACTACACAAAGCAGAAAATCAAATGGCCAGTCCCACTCACAAATATTGTCATTGGAAGTCATAAGTGGAATGTTAAGAAACATAATCTAACAGCTCATTACAAGACAAATACTAAAAAATCAACCTGGATTTATCCCAATAATAATGCAAGGATCTTCAGTATTGGTTAGTCTAATCCCATGGCAATCATATTGAAGAGAAAAATCAGGTCAAAACCATAGATACTGAAAAGGTATTTGATACAATGCAATAGCCATTCTTGATTTTAAAAAAAAAAACCTATAATATAGGAACAAGTAGATACTCATAAGTTAAAATGTATCTGCATTGTCACCAAATCCAACATGATTTTTAATGAGCCATTCTTGTTAGAGTGAGGCATAAGACAGCACATTAACTATCATTATTATTGGGGAAAACTAGCCAGAATGATTAGATAAGGTGTAGAAGAAGAGGCTCAAAAATAGGAAAGACTGAGATGATATTATCATTCTTTGTACACGGTAAGTCTGTATACTTGGTGAATCCAGGAAAATAAAAATTTGAAACCTCTCTCAATAGTAGAATTCAGTGACAGAGTAAGGTATGAAATTGATGTATAGAAATCAATAATTTTCATATCTACAAAAGAAAGTTATAAGATGTAGGAAAAATCTTAAGTTGTGCTAGCAGACAAAGTAGGGATAAATTAATAAGTGTAACATTTTTATGCAGAAAATTCTAAATTCTATAGAAGAACACAAGATTTGAATAAATGAAAAGACTTATGCTCTTAGAGGACTCAGTATCAAAAAACTCGTTTCTGTCCAAGTTAATTTATAAAATTAACACAGTGCCAATAAGAAGTTGAATAGTTTAGTTTTGGTTTGGTTTAGAGTTAATTTGGGGGATGGGAAGAGGAGGAAGAGAACAGAGAACCAGAAAGGCTGAATCTTAAGGGTCAAAGCTAGGACAGCTGTAAGGTTGAGGAGCACTAAGAAAGGAGAACTGGCCTCACCAGGTATTCAGAAGAGTTAGGAATGACTCAGTGTGGAACCTAGGTATACAGACCAGTGGGACAGAATGTTAAATATAGAGTATAAGTTCAGGAGGAGACCTAAATCTTTACGGTGTATGACCAAGTTGGCATTTAAAATCCCATGGGAGTCCAGTAACTATAAAAGGGGCTCCCAGCCAGCAGTTTATGGTTTCCGTGTTAAGACCAAGACCCTTAAGTGCAGTTCGTGTTCTTAAAAGTCATTCTGACAGTTGGGGTTATTTTAGTTATAGAGTATGTAGACGTCAATGTGAGGAAAAATTCTGGGGAAATACTTCAGTTTGTATTTTCCTTGGTAAGCCGTATGGTGAGAACAGTGGACTACATAGACTTTACAAGTGCTTTAGGCTGCAAATACTCTGACATTGAAAGAAGCGTATAGAGTGAAAAGCATCTAATTTGCATTCAACCATATGAAGCATTTATTACATACCCAGGATGGAAGCACTCTTCTAAAATGAGAGTTGCTAATAAGGTAAAGGCTAAACACCTAAATTAGAACAGAAAACCTAGGGGACATGTGTTCTGGGTGTTTATTCTAGAGAATTATTTATTCTACAGTCTATCCTAATGCAAAACATTTACTAAGTAGGACTCCTGTTCTTGTTGTAAGGAATGGTGTTTTGCTAACGATACCCATATGTATCTTTCAAAGTGTAACAAGAAAAATAATTAAAATATTTCCAGTGATAGAGGTTATATATAAACCTGCTGATTGAAAAATGCTGTCTGCAAAGGGTTTTAGAAATCTCACAAAATACCTTTTTTTTTTTTTTTTTTTTTTCAGCTGTGAAATCAGAGAGTAAGTCATTGCTTTAGTACTGTTGGAGTCTTGAGGGTTTTTGTTTCTTTCAGTTTTCAGTGTGTACCAGGTACTACCAAACAGGTTCTTCGGGTATTTGAAGGAAGTTCAGTTAGAGATGCCAAAACATTTCCTGTGAGTTGATAGGGCATTTCTTCAACTGCCATTGTTGGAGGTTGTATTTGATGATAGGTTCACTGCATCAGGGAAACATTCATAGAGGCCCCATTGTCTCAACAGAAAGGATGTCAGTCATGGGTTACTCAATCTCTTGTGTAAAATTAACCCCCAAACACATAAATTAGACTGGGATTTTAGCAATAAAAGGTTGGCTTTGATAGTATTGATAGAACCCCAGATTTTCCATTTCCTGTTATTCTTTGAACTGGCATCTCAGGTTCTGTTTTAGTCCTCATTGATGAGGCATATTTAAATCAAAGAAGGACTTTGAAGAAGACAATAGGACAGGAGCCTTGCTCTGTAAGTGCACAGGTGGGAGGCTTATATCACATAATGCTTGAGAACACTGATTTGGGGTGGCTTTTCCACCTGTTGAAGTCGAGTAGTCTTGCGTAAATTGCTTCTCTCCAAGAGCTTCAGTTTCCACACTATAAAGGGTTATAAGCCCCGTGTTGTGGTTTGCTCAGGACAGGCCTGGTTTACAGCGGCTAGCATGTGTAATTATTCAGAGCACCCCTTTTCACTTTCCAAGGAATTCTGGCTTTGATAGTAAATTACATGGCTACCTTATCTACCTTGGAGAGGGATGTGGTGAGGTTGAAATGAATTAAGGTTTATGGAATTCTTCGCTGGTACCTGGCACACAGAATATGCTCAAGTAATGATTAGTACAGTATCTTTAAACTGCTTGATTTTTCAACCAGACTTTAAAGAAAATGACTTCATGGACAGTGACATTTGGCCACTCTCCCAGTCATCCTCAGTCTCTTATTCCACCCACATAGAATTTCTTGCCTAAAGCAATGAATTTGAGAGGTTTGAGCAACTACTAAAAAATTCTGGTGGTTTTGTCTTTGTAGGTTATCGCCAAGTAGAGCTACTAGCAGTCATACTAGTATTAACTTTATAATAATGGTACAACATTTTAGAACATTTTCCAAACTTTTCACACAGTGTATCTCCTTTTCCATGGGAACTCCTGTGAAAGAAGTGTTTTCGTAATCATTACTATCATGTTAATGATCTGAAGTCTGAGACTCAGAATTTATGAAATTACTTACTTTCCTAAGAGCACATGGCTAGAGTGCCTCAGGGAGGACATGAGTGCAAGGCCTCTTACTTTATACTCCATTTCCTTTTCCTTGTGCCATGTTGGTGAAACAAAAGGGCAAGGTTATTAAATTAACCAAATTCCTTCTCATTATGCCTGCTATTGTCATTTTTCATTCTACTGTTGACTTGTCTGATATTCATTCATTCATGATTTTTGGATTTTTTTTTTAAACCGTTTACGTGCTCCTTGGTCTCAGTACATACACATAGTCCCTGGCCTCAGGTGGTTTATGGTCTGGAAAAAACCCATGATACCTCTAGATGCAGTCATTTGTACTGGGCCTCTCTGTGTGGTCATTTCAGGGCCCTGCGGGAACACAGAGGAGTCTGCGAGCTCCATGTGTTCGGTGTGCTACAGTTTGGGACACCTTGTTACTCTGTGTCTTGCAGGAATGAGAGGATTGGGGATGGTCCTTTTTCCAGGCCTTTATGCATTCAGACCAGTGAGGGTGTCTCTAGTAACTTGTCCCAGTTTCTCTTGTTGTAAACATCCCATTACACTGGAATAAGGCTCTCTTCACGTCTGCCTTCCCCTCTAAATGGGGACACAGCATTCCTGTCTTGTTGATATTTCTATCATCTCCCAATATGGAATCAAGTGCCAGCATGCGGAAAAGTTGAGGAGCCAAAGACTAGGCTTAATGCTGTATGTGAATCTATTTAGTACTTACTGCGGCCACAAGAGGTAGCTTGGATTATACACAATCACAGATGAAGAAACTATATTTTGGGGAGATGATATCATTGCTTCAGATCATGTAGTTTTAAGATACTGAAACTGAAATCTCTCTTTTAGAGCAGTGTTACTGAGATACAGTTTATGTAAAATAAATACACATATTTAAATTATACAATTTAACAAGTTTTGACATATGTTAATACACATGAGCCCATCACAGTCATGACAGTGAACACCCTCAGCATCCTTAAAAGTGAGCCAGGATTCAAATCCAGATCTGTGGCTCCGGAGCTCCTGCTTTCCCTCCCATGGGGGAATTGAACGTTAGCAACATCAGCCTTCTCCTCCTCACCTCTTTCTCTTTGGGTGTTCTGAATTGTTGAGATGACAGAAGGAACAGCTTTTACAACCCAATTATTCTTCGATAAAAGAGTGAATAGATAAATACGGCATTGGAATGGAGTGTATGCCCGTAAAATGAGTGAATTGTAGGCTCACACAAAAACAGTGTTCTTATGTCTTAGAAACATAAGAACACAACACAGAGAATGAAACCATTTTTATTAAAGCCAAAGCAAATATAAATGTTGTAATTTACACCTATTTGTACACATATCACAAAAAGTAAGGGGATGATAGTGCATAGCTCAGGAGACTGGTTACCTTGGGGGATGCAAGGAGGAACATGGAGGTAGATGCGGTTATTGGTAATATTTTATGTAAGTCATGGGTTGGTAGTAAGTTCTGATATAGTCATTATGTTATGTTACATACTTTGTATATATCATTTATGGAAATTCAAAGAATAAAAACAAATGCTGAATCATTTTAAACATTTGTGTTCTAATTAAGTATCTTCTGTTATTTTAAGGGAAAGATCACTTAATGCAAAAGTTGAAATCCACAGTATTTTAACTCAATAGGTAACATTGATGAAGGGGCTAGCTTTGTAGTAAATGGAATAATACACTGATGGGGAGAAAAGGAAGACAGTTATTTAATAATGTGGACGTGGTCACCACTACTGGGCCGTCATGGGAGTTGCTGGATGAACCATGAACTGTGTTTCTGTATGCATCCATGTCTACCATCCCTTCTTTTTTGGTTGTTGTTGGTCCAGAGGGGGAAAGAAAAATAGGAGAGAACAGAACTAAGTCCGGTTCTTTTGTGTCTGAATACACTTGAGGGTAGAGGAAGCACAAGCCAAAAAAGACTGCAGAAGTTTTGACACCTTATGACACCATCTAAAATCTTGAAAACCAAGAGTAAAGAGAGATGTAATTCTGGGAAGAAAATCGCCAAAGACTGAATAAGTGTCCTACAAAAATGAGTGGATTACATGTTGACATTCTCTTAAATAATGCTCTGTATAGTTTCATCTGTTCTGTATTTTCATGTAATAATTGCTACATGAGTGCTAAATTTAGCTCTGGTTATAATTCTAGTTTCTAGTTTCTAAGAGTGTAGCAGATTTTAAAAAAAGAAGAAGAAGAAGCCTGGGCTAGTCTATGATTCACAGTTAAGCTCACTTTTTGATAACTTGGCCAACTGCCAAAGACACCATATTTCAGGCTCCACTGTCCATCTGGTGGGAGCTTGTCTGATTTCCAGACAGAGCCTAGTAGTCTCTGAAATGCAGGTTTGCAGCATCCAAAATCTACAAAACAAGTGCTGGGGTGGCTGGTGACTTCCCTTTCTAAATTAAGTATTTTGGTGCAAGATATTGTGACTTCTTGGTTCATTTGTGACTCTCCATTCCTTCCAGGACTAAGATATGGGGAATTGATGAACGTTATTGACCAGTGGACATGTCTAAAAACTGCATTTAAGTTCTGAAAGCAAGCCAACTTTAAACTTAATGTTTAGAAAAATAATTGAGTCCATATTGAGGGATTCCACCAATACAAAGCATGGTGAAGCTATTGGAGTTACTGTCTTCTGAACACAGGGAGCTTGAGTTGCTCAAAACCTACAACTACTAGATGACAGAGCCAGGGTGCTGATGCTTAGTGTATTACTCTGGGGTATAGTGCTTCTTTTATTACACCACACTTGGGGGCTTTTATAGATTTGCAAAGGTTTGTGCTTAAATAAGAGATACAAATGGAGATTTTTATCTTTGGATCAGACAACCCAGTAATTGATTGCAAATATTTCCAGGTTGATATTTTACACTGTTTAAGAGACTTTGGAGGGTCAATTCTGGGTTCTAATCCCGGTTGTTCACTTGTGTAGTTCCCAAAAGTAAACTTACTTTGCTCCATTTCCTTATTTATAAAATGAGGCTAATGATCTAAAGATGAAAATGAGGTACCAATTTCTTTAAAGCCTGCAACCCAGAGCAAGGCATGTAGCAGTCAGTTACTAAATGGTGACCCTTTGTTAGCGAAAATTCTTCAAGGGTTCTCCGTGCAGTTCTGATTTAAAGCTTCATGGAACTTACATTCTCATGGGAGAGATAAACAAGATAAGTAACTGAAATTTATGGGTACAAGTGATATGTACTAAAGAGAAAGAGCAGAGAGGGGAGAAACAAAATATTGGGGAGGAGTTAAAATTTTAGGGATACTGGAGAAGTAAGACCTCAACAAGAAGGGAACTCTTGAATGAACACCCGAAGAAAAATAAGATGTAGATGTCTAAGGGAAGAGCACGTCAGCAAATGGGAGCAGCAGTTGCAAAGGCCCTGAGGCAGGCAGGAGTGTACATGATATGTACAAAAAAGTGCATGGAAAGGTGGTGTGGCCAATGGCAGATCACGTAGGGCCCTGAAGGTCATAGTAAGGATGTTGGGGGGCTTGAGCAGAGGAGCAACATGATCAGACTTACATTTTAAAAGGGTCCCCCTGGCCTCTGAGTAATAGACTGTTAGAGTGGGAGGGTAGTCAACATAGAGCATGGAGACCAGTTGAGAGGTTAACGTAATAAGCCAGAGCATTACAATATCCACCTTACTGGAGTAATTATGATGTGTTCTGCTGTTGAGATACAAGAGGTTTTTTCCTGTGCCCTTTGCTGTGTTTATAAATACTAGGAAGAATAGGAGTCAGATTGTTCTGGAAGTCATTACTGTCCTGGCTTTAATTTTTCTTTAGTACGTTTAAGCACTGCATAATAGTCACATTTGTATATAACGTTATTCTGTGCTGTGCTTGGGAAATTTTCCTGCAAATGAAGGGAGCACTTTATAGAACAGATTACCTTTGAAAGTTGTCATACTGGAGCTATCCCTGGTGATTATCCCATGGCAGCAAGACTAAACCGAAGGACTGTTTCATTGTGATCAGTTGTCAATCCTGATGCTGTCGGCCAACTAAAAGCAAAGTAGGTTACTGGGGCTGATGAGCACCATTGAGATGCACACAGACTGTGAGACAGTGCTTCATTCACCGTCTCCCTTGGTAGATGTTGCATGGAAAAGGGAACCTTCTCTGCAGGATGTCACCCTGCTATTTATCCTCCATCAAGCTGCGGCTTTACTTTTCTCACTGTTAGGATGTGCTTCCCATGGCCTTCAAAGCTTGTGCCATATTTCTGGATTACCTGAAAAAATTACTTCTCTATGTACATCAGAAAATTGGAGTAACCCAGTTTACTAGGTTGAGACTCAGTCTTCAGTGTCCTGAAACTTTCATGAAATTCTCGTATGAAATTAGTTTTAATTTACTTTGTGTGCGTATGTGTGGGTCTGCGTCTTAAGGGTAGAGAATATATAAGTCAAATTTCACAAGAATGTTACAAGTGCAAAAAGGATGGAAATAATGTATTTATATCACTCTGGCTTAGATACTGCTGCTGACCCCAAAATTCCCTTGATTGTCTTTCAAGGATATGTAGAAGTTGTAACCATTTTCCCAGAAGGGGATTAAACATGAATGGATATGGTATAATTTAGTACCATAATCAGATGTCAGTAACATATGCTCATCATAAGTTGACTATATTTATTTGTCAGTTTAATTACAAACATTATTTCACATTTCCCTTTGGTGGGAAAGAAACCTGAATATCATTTTACATGTTTTATGTATCAAGAATATAAAGTCGGGGTACCTGGGTGGCTCAGTTATTAAGCGTCTGCCTTCGGCTCAGGTCATGGTCCCAGGGTCCTGGGATCAAGCCCCACATTGGGCTCCCTGCTCAGCGGGAAGCCTGTTTCTCCTTCTCCCTCTCCCACTCCCTCTCCTTGTGTCCCTTCTCTTGCTGTGTCTCTCTGGCAAATAAATAAATAAAATCTTAAAAAAAAAAAGAATATAAAGTCAACAATAGAGATGTTTAATTATGATATATTTTATATCATTTATTTCCACAACACCTTTATTATTGGTAGTGTTTTTTCAATAAAAGAAAAAATTGCATACTTGTCAATTCATGATTTTGCTTTCCTGAAGTCACGTTTTATGAACATTACCTTCATTTCCATGATACTTGTCATAGACATTTTCACAGATACCATTTCAGAGGTCTTAAGAGTAGCTCTTTGGGGGGATTCAGGAGGTAAACCTATAGCAAAGGAAACTTTAGTGTTCAGGAATAGCCGGGAGATCTCTTGACCAGCAAGGATAGAGTGAATGGAGTCCAGTCTTCAGATTATTAGTCTAGACCTGTCCCCAATACCAAACCATTTCTGTTGGCTCTTCTGTAGTCTTTTTCAAATTTGTGGAAGGCTGGTAGTTGTAGAATAAAAACAGATATTTTGCAATAAGATGAATCCAGTAGTAATAAACAGTAGTGACAGTATTCTTCTAAGTGATTGAAATTTCTGACTAATGCATTTCTATAAATTTCTTACCAGTATCCTCTTAGAAACATGCATTAAATCCAGAAAGGTATCAATGCCTGCCTTCTAAAGATAGATGAATCCTCACAAACATGATGTTGAATGAAAGAAGTAAGTTACAAAAGAGAATGTACACCATGGTTTCCTTTGGTCGAATATAGGCAAACAAAGCTATGGTGTTAGAAGTGAGGAGGGTAGCCCCCTGTGTGGTTTGGGGAGGGGAGTGTTGAACTGACTTGGGTGCTGGTGACACAGATACTCCTGGGGAACCTTGGAAGGGTTCATTGACTGTTTATTCTTAAGTAAAACACTTAAATGCCTTATTTTCACAGGTGGAAGTTAGTTGAAATGCTTTCAACTCGAAGAGCCATTCTTAGACATTTATTGTATGTTATTGCCATTTCCGAACAAAAGCCACTTACCCTTATTTGGTCATCATTGTTGTTTGTGAGCACACTGTATTTCTTTGGAGGTCTTGGAGCTGCTCTGTCAAAGAACCAGCTGCTCAGCAACCACGTGAAATCCATCAGAAAGTGCTGGCAAGAACAACTTTCTCGCTTACGCTTTTTAAGATGGTTTGGGAAGAAAAAGATGGAAGACGGGCTCCCCAGTTAGGATGTTAATCTGTATCAAAACAGACCCTGCCAGAAATGTGTTCATGGAATTCTGATAAGGCTCAAAGCAGAGGCTTCAGTCAGCTTCTTTAGAATTTAACAATTTCACACTGATTTTTTTTCATATAAATGGTTTCAGAAGAGCCCACACAGTTGAGTAACAATAGCTTTATGATTTCAGAAGTGTTCCTTGAGGTCAGTGCCTAAAAGAAATAAGATTGAGGCTAGAAATTACTGTGGGCAAATAAAATTTTAATAAAAATGGAAACCGATGGCCACAGCCATGATGTTTCTCTAGGCTTCTTGTGGTAAACGAAATCCGTAAGCTTTCTGACCACAGTAAGTATAGGAAAAGCAGGAAGAAGTGAAAAGATACTGTGGGTCCGCAAAACCTTTTGCAGTCCTCGTGGTTTAGAGAGTAAGGCCACTGTGTGAATTGTTTATCTGTAACTGGTCAAGCTCAAGGTAAGAACAGTTTTCTTGCAAACCATTGCTTCTTTCTTAAACGTGACCTTTTTGTTTGTTTGCTTTAAATCAGTTTAAAAAAAATTTTTTTTAATAAGAAACGTGTTTTTAAATGTTTCTGCCAGCTGTTTACACGCTATACTTCTTCTTCCTTTTTCCCCTGCAGTGTTCTATTTCTTCATCAGAAGAAGAAAGACTTATTTCCATCAGGAGACCTAAAACGCCAACCTCAAGTGACTTCTCTGACCTTAATACTCAAACAAATTGGACCAAGTCACTTCCCTTGCCAACACCAGAAGAGAAGATGCGACAGCAAGCGCAGACAGTCCAGGCTGATGTGGTTCCCATTAACATAACTGGTATGCTTCGCTATGCAGATAGGTTTCTAAACGCACTTGGGCTTTTGTTTGTTATGTGCTCTTAGCATCTCATTTATAAATCTGTGGTGAATAGCTGTAATCTGGCTTCCTGCTCTTTGTTTAGTGAAAGGAATATTAAAACTTGTGCGTGCATATGAAATATTTCTTTTGTGTTAGAACACTGTGTTACCAAAGGTTGATATCATGCAATACATCAAAAGTGTGTGTGTGTTTTTTTTTTCATTGAAAATTACTTAAAATATCTTTCTTTAAATATTTTATTTGAGAACATCTTCTAAACATGATCCTGGGTAAGAAAACAATGACATGTTTCCCTTCTAAAGGGCTGTTTCATATAGTATTTATAGAAGTGAAGAAATAACAATTTTGTGATATTTCTAAATGATACATTTTCTTACCTTTTTGTCTTCTCAAGTAGAAAAAGGGAAAAATTGCTTAAAATAATATCAAGTGAATTAACAATTTTAAAGTTAATAGGATGGCAAAATTATATTTTGATTCCCATAAATTTGAATTCTGCACTCTTCAAATAAAAATCAGTTCCTTCTGAATATAAAATTTTTAGAATATGTTATATTAAGTTGGAATATGAATATTGCCAAATATGAAATTCAAGTTCTTTTAGAATATTATGCTCAGATTTTAATCATCTGTGATATTCAAGGGGACAAATAACAAGGTGCATAAAGCTCAAAGGCAGTATTTCACAAACTTAGAGGAGTTGTTAAAAGATAAAAGTCAGAATTTTCCTGCTTTATCAGTTCCAGAGCTCACAAAGATGGGTCAGTGGTTTTGGCGGGAGGGTGTACTAAATATAAAATAGATGTGTTAAGAGTTAACATTGGATAGGGTGTTCAAATGAAACAGATTATTAATAATCATCATTGATAATCAGTCCATACAGAGCAAGATCTATAGGGCAGAACCCAAAAAAATAGGTGACCAGTAAGGATGAATTTTCATAAAAATTTAGGATGAAAACCCATAGCACCCTTGCTGTACTTCTGAAGGTACCACTGTTGATCACTGTTAGACAGGTTTTTACATTTGATAGTTATTGAAGATTTTGTAAAAACTTTATAGACGTTTAAAACTTCCATTTAGAATAAAAATGACATCTATTTTGAATCCCAGAGAAATTTAGTAAATAAGTGCATGAATTATTTTAAATTCCATGTACATTTTTCCATACCTATTGTATTTAAGCCTAAAGAAATAGCATAGTATTTTATTCCATTTTTCTTAGCAACTAACATTGTTGATCTTTCTGAATGTGATCCTCAGGCACCTAGGTCATATCTTTTTAAGATTCTTTTTCAAAGTAGCTGTGTTTCAGAAATAAAGTGTGTTTATTGCTTGGTGGACTATGTGGACACATATTTTCTGTAAGAAAATGCATTACATTATTTGATTGATTAAATGCAGCAGAAACACAATTACATTATATATGATTAAATGCCTCAGCAGTAGTATTATAAGATAAGATTGTGCTATGATATATGACAGCCTTTAATGGAATTAGGATAAATGTATTATCCTGAGATTAGGAAATTTAAAACAGAGTAACAATAGCTTCAGAAATAAAGAATTATTTGCAATGAAATGCATTGTAACAACAGTAAACAGTGCTATATCTTTGAGCTCTAATTCTCTCCTTTTGATGACTTAAGTGGATATGAAGTGCATAGAGTTTAAAAGGAGTTGTTCAGATACCACAGAGGAAAGGTGAATGACAATAAAGAAGTGAGCAGTACGAGTTATATCAAAATGCAATTGACTTTTGCGTGTTAACATTTTCCAAAATGTAATAATTAAATATAGTACCTAATTATGTATTTCTGGATACAAGTGTTCACATACATACACTTATATTTCATAAAGAGATGCTTTTTTTCATATTCTAATATGAAGAAGCATTGTATTTAAATTTTTCACTTTTAGCAATCAGATTGACATAGGTGTTCTATAGCTTCTGCTATTTAAATGTTGTATTTCTGAAGCCCTAGAAGACTTTTGAAACTAAAATGTAGCTTCCCATAGGGAACTGTCATATGTTCATTTATTTGGATGAACATTGACCATCTAGTTTGATTTTCAGTCAGGTTCAGCAGGGGGAAGAAATGTCGATAAATGTACTGTTTCACATCCAGAGTGAAGCTGGCCAGGCATAGAGGTAGAACATTAGCACAATGAGCTGCCAGCCCGAAAATCAATTTAATCCCTTTAGTCATAGTCCTGTAGGGACTCATCATGTTCTAGGAGTTGAAGAGAATAAAATGTTTCAAATGAAATGTATCTATGCGTAGGTTTCATATTCTGCCATGTGGGATAACAAGTCTTCCACCTGGAAGATAAATTGAGGGGTAAACATGCTTCAGCAGTTTTGACAAACTGGCTTTGTATTACATTTATTTCTAAGTAGTAACCATGACTAAGGCTGTTTTTCAATGAAAGGGAGGGACTTAGTTCCTCTCAGCAAGTATTTATTAAATACCTACTTTGTGTCTGAGTGACACAGGGGGTGCTAAGGTATGTGAGTCATGATACCTACCCTCAAGAAATGTTTAGTCCACCAGGAGGGACAGACCTTTTAGGTCCTGATGCAAGATGGAGAGTTTGGTGCCTTTAACGGCATAGGTCTTCGATGTCCATTCTCATGGTTTGTTTCTTAATTTCCTTGGAGTTTGGGTGGCTTATCTTCTGGTTTTTTAGGAAGCAAAACTAGAGGGTAAATGGAACTATCAATGTTTTGTCTGTTCTTAATGCCTTGATACAAGGAAATTGTTTTCCTCTGCCGCAGGAACTCATGGACCACGGAAGTCCTGACTTGCCCCTTATGAGCACCATGTATGCTCTCGCACGTAGTGATGCATTTATCACAGCGATGGCTCCTTCTGGTGTCTCACTGTCTTCTCTCAGTCCTTTCTGGTTTTCTCCATTAGGAACAAAGTTGCAGGCATTTTCAAAGTTGCCAGTATTTATTTAAGTTTGTTGCTTCCTGGGTGAACTGCATTTTGATTGTTCAGATCTTTTATCTTCTCTTTAGATAAGTTTCTATTTGCAGTTTATTCCTATTTAAATAGAGGGTACACTGTTTACAACATACCACTATGAATGTGTGTCAGTATTGCTAAAAAGAGTAAATGTTTTCATACTTATTTTTTTACAACATAAGAGTGATGGAAGTGTATAATTTGTGTACATACATATTTTTAAAATCTCTTTTTGAGGAGAATAACCATTTAACAAAGACAGTGCTATAAAAGTTTATTTAATTAAACCGGCAAATAATTTAAAGCAGACCAATCAGTAACTGATACTGTATTATTTTATGGTTTCCCATTGATGTGTTAATCACACAAGCTCACAATGTAGAGATAAAAAAAAGTCCGTTGATACGGCATTGTAGGTTTGATTGCAAAATTACGGAAAATGTCTGAATTAAGATCAATTGTAAAAGGTGATTATAAAACAGAGAAAGCAATTCAGCTTTAACAACAGCAGTGCTACTGGGTCTCATTGTGGTAAAAGTACTTGATCATTATAAGGCTTTTTATTGGTCGTGATAGTTGTATCTCACACCATAGCAATAACCACAGCCTGTCCACATTGTCAGCCTCCCTGACTGAAAGAAAAAGCTCTTCATCCAGAAATCCTTGGTAAGTTATTTGTATCATTCCAGAAGATAAGACGTAAGACAAGAGATAACCAAATAAACCCAATATGCCCACTGCTGTCTCACGTACTCTGGTTTAAAGAGAGATTTCAGACCAGAGGGCCTATGTAAAACACTTCCAAATGAGCTATTTTTAAAAAATAACACAGAATCACTCTTCAAGTGTGTTATTAACAGATTGGCCCTTGTTACCCCAGCATGTCTGCAAATGAGATCAAGGTGTTTCCTTTGGAAGGATACACACCTGGAAATGGAAAAAAAAAAAAAAAAAGCCTTATGATGATAATGTGCTTTCCTTCCTTTTTTTTTTTTGTCCTTCAGCATTCATCCATCATCATATGACTGGCTAACATCATTATTAATACCTTCTTATCATTTTACAACCAGCTTCTGGAAGAAAGTGCATGGTGTCGGCTTGCTTAAAAATAACATTGCTTTGCTTGTTCTACTACTCTGTATTAGGGGAGAATTTTGATCGCCAGGCCAGCCTTCGGCGGTCTCTAATTTACACAGACACTCTGGTAAGACGACCGAAGAAAGTCAAAAGGAGAAAGACTATTACAGGAATCCCTGACAACATACAGAAGGAGCTAGGTATGGCTCATCAGAACTGTATTCTGTTGCCCCTGGTTACTGCTCAGCATTACCACGCTAACCTCGTTACCGTGCTTATGAGATCAATACATTCTGATAGCCGTGTGGTGTCCCCAGAGGGACAGCTTCTCCTCCTGAGTGAGGCACTGGGTGCAGGTCTTAACATCCCATGCAGATGATTTGTTGAATTTTGGTGAGAAGGGAACAGGACGAGCTTACATGAAAACTGTTAAGTGGGATGATGGAAATGTACAGTAATGTCCTCATCTCTGTGAACCTTGCACACTGAATATTTCCACAACAAAATTTACCTTTCATTTTGATCTTAAGTTTTCATAAAACTGAAAACTCATTTTAGGACTTCAAATTATGAATATAGACTCACTAGTCATACTGACAGTGTTGGTGGCATTTTGTCATCCAAGAGACAGTGGTGTGGGATATTTAGTAAATTCCAGTACACTAGAAATAGTCATTTGTGTTGGATAGTGCCTTAGTAGAGCTTCCACCGAAACAATTTCATCGGTTTCTGGCCAGTACTTTCCAACCTGTGATAAAAACAGAGAAAAGACACCTTCCCCCTTTGGGGGGGCTAGGGGAAAGGGTTATTTACTTCATAATTCACGTATCCAAATTATTTCTGCTTATCTTTATATATGCTTTGGATAATCCTTTCTTCTATATTCACTTCCTCTCTCTGGTTTTTACTGGGCCCATTTGGGAATGTCTACAGAGGCAGCAGAGAGCATACCGGGTAAGGGGCAGGCGCTCTGACACCATGCTGTGTGGATTCAAACCCTGCCCCTGCCACTTACTCTCTGGGTGGCCTCAAGCTGATTACTTGACCTCTCGGAGTCCACTTCTGCATTCAAGTAGTGTGGGTGCTGATGCTAACAGGGCGTATGTCACAGGGTGGTTTGAGGACTTCATGAACTTAGACAGGTGAAGCACTTGGTGCCCGGTGCTTTATGTCCACTATATGTTAGCATGAGAGCTGCTTTGATAATTACTATTGAGAACTGAATACTACCTATTTTGAAATTTGCCTCTTTCTCTTCAGCCTGCCTGTGGAGTGATTTCCTTATAGTTACTTTCACCTGATGTGTTTACTTTCATTTACTATTGAAGTTTATAGTCTAGAAACTCAGAATAATTATTTTTGAACGTGCCCAGGAGTCTTTGAGTCAAAATGAGTTTATCCTCACTGTGGTGATCTGTCTGTTACAGCACTTGGAGGTGGCATTGCAGCTGCCGACATTGTTCCTGTGCATTTTTTCTCAACACCCCTGCTTAAATGCCTTGTATTAGGGACAGAAGGCTCTTCTCTACCTGGTATTCTCTCTCACTGCCGCCCAGTTCTGCAATACGTACGCTCCGCCTTCCAGACTGAAGCCACAGTGGGACAAGGATAGTGATACTTTACTTTTGCTTTAGGTAGTTCCAGTGACCCAGATGGCATACAGGTGCCCATCTTATTTCATAATACAGGGTTTTATCACAAACCGAGGCAAGACTGCATCCATAGGATTTATGAAATTTGTCTTTGGTTCATGCCGCTGCATCTGCTTCCAGATCTGGGCCAGTCCTGCTCATTCTTTCAAACTCTTTATTATTTTTTTTTTCTCCTTTAGGTGACAGATAACTAATGTAAGAAACTAGTACGTACTCATATGTTCGGTAGATGCTTAATGGGCTAATATCTTACAGCACTCAGGTGACATTTGTATTTTAAATGGTCTTTTAGGGGACGTTCTTTAACCTAAAGGAGTGACTTTAAAGATGGACCCTTTGTAAGATAACAAGGTTGATGTTTTGAGATAGTCTACATGTTAGTGGCTGTACTACCAAATAGGTAGGTTTTGGATGGCTTTGTGCAAAGAGTGTAAGAATAGTTAGGCCCAGGTAAAGATATGTATACACACAAGTATTCAACATGAATTCTCTCTCTCTCTCTATGCCCCCCAACTCTATACGTGTGTATATATAATATGATTTCTAGAACCTCAGAGATAGGAACTTTTATCACTTTTATTACCAAACCAACCAGTTTGGAGCCAGTAACTTAGTTGCCTCTTTGACCTTGCTAGAATGATCTGATCAGCTAGGTAAATCATGTCTTCTGTAATTTTATTTTTAAAATCAATGATTGTGGGGTGCCTGGGTGGCTCAGTGGGTTAAAGCCTCTGCCTTCAGCTCAGGTCATGATCCCAGGGTCCTGGGATCGAGCCCCGCATCAGGCTCTCTGCTCAGCAGGGATCCTGCTTCCTCCTCTCTCTCTGCCTGCCTCTCTGCCTACTTGTGATCTCTGTCTGTCAAATAAATAAATAAAATCTTTTAAAAAAATTTAAAAAATAAATAAATAAATAAAATCAGTGATTGAGTCCCCAGGGCCCATGTTCATTTCTCTTTTGCATGTAATACAGAAACACCAGTAATGCTGGAGGAAAGAAAATAGCTTTCCCCATATCATTGCACTGTGATTGCCAAGCAGGAGACAGTTGATGTCATTTCATAGTCAATGACATGACCTGGATCCTAGCTGGTGGTCACCTGGGACAGTTGTATCTAAGTTAGAGCTACTTTAAAAAAAAAAAAAAAAAGAAAGAAAGAAAGAAGGGAAAAGAAAAGGAAAAAGACAAACAACAATTGTAGTTTTATAGATAGGCTAGTTGGAAGGATTGATAAGCTAGTTGGAAGGATTGATAGAGTAAGGGAAAATAACATTTAAATACAGTAACATTCAGCAGAAAATTTGGATCATACATTTTTCTTCATTTTATGACTTCTGGGTGATCTTGCCCATTCTCCCCAATACCTTGTACTTGTTAAGTTATCTGGTGGTTCAAAGCTTTGTACTACCTACCTAATGATTCTCAAAAACAAACACTTAGTATTTTCCGTAAAAATTAGACTTTTCTAGATATAAAATGGAGGGAATTTGCCAAACAAATTAGATAAAAAGAGAAATGATTATCAGAAAAAAAAAGGACATTCACTAAGAAAGATACTTGCTATTCACTAGACCTTGCCCAAGTTGTTGGGGATTTGGATTTTTAAAAAAATCTAACCAGAGATTCTTCCAGAATTAGAGAGTTGATTGTGCTTAATTCTATGTGCTTTTCACTTCAAAATCCATAAATAATTGACTCTAGAGGTGAGCCACTTAATAATGCTAAGTCAAGGTATGATATTTATTGCTTCAAGCAGTTTATGGCTTATAATTTGTTGCCTTCTATAATTTTTTCTTTACTCTTATTATCTTAAATGTACATAGAAATGTATTTGAACAACCCTTCATGAGTTTTCATCTTCTAGAATCAGATAGGATCATTTTGTTGTTATATGATTATATTTGGTTACTGAATAATTTGGATACTTCTAGAACAGTACCTCTCCCCCAAGCAGAAAAAAGCTTCATTTAAAGGAATCCCCTTCTTGGGGCATCTGAGTGGCTCAGGCAGTGAAGCTTCTGCCTTTGGCTCAGGTCATGATCACAGGGTTCCTGGATCTGACCTAGTGGTGGGCTCCCTGCTCAGCAAGGAGTCTGCTTGTCCCTCTCCCCCGGCTCATGCTTCCCCCACCCCTTTCTTTCTCTCTCTCTGTCAAATAAATAACTAAAATCTTTATATAAAGTAAAAGGAATCCCCTTCTGAATAATTATTGATAGTTTGTACTAAGAACACTAAGAACATAAGATCAGACACAACTTTTTAAAAATCCACATATTAAACCTTAAATTAACTAACCTGCAGATATCTTTCTTCATTGTCAATGTGTTCATTGATTACATGTCTTTTTAAAAATTGGATATCCCTTTAGTATTATGTAATAAGTAAGAAATATATATAATTATTTCTTTACATTTTATTTTTTTTTAATTTTTTATTTATTTTCAGCGTAACAGTATTCATTGTTTTTTCACCACACCCAGTGCTCCATGCAATCTGTGCCCTCCCTAATACCCACCACCTGGTTCCCCCACCCTCCCACCCCGCCCCTTCAAAACCCTCAGGTTGTTTTTCAGAGTCCATAGTCTCTCATGGTTCACCTCCCCTTCCAATTTCCCTCAACTCCCTTCTCCTCTCCATCTACCCTTGTCCTCTATATTATTTGTTATGCTCCACCAATAAGTGAAACCATATGATACTTGACTTTTACATTTTATTTTATAATCAGATACATCCTATTAAGAGTTTTAACAATACCTCAGAGGTCTATATTTGTTTGCACATCTCTTTTCATAGTCTCTTTCTGTTATTTAATTCTGGTCAAGATCCATTTATTTGTGTCCTTTAATATGTGACACTTTTTGTACTATGAAAATATTAGAGGCTCTGTTCTGGGAATGGAACTTCAGTGATCCCCATGATCGATGATATATGAGTTACTTTTTACGTATATTTTTAAAGGTCTTCAGAAAAATCATTATTTTTTGTTTCTTCTTGTTTTTGTTTTTGTTTTAAAGATTTTATTTATTTGACAGACACGGATCACAAGTAGGCAGAGAGGCAGGCTGGGGGCGGTGGGCGGGCGGAGGAAGCAGGCTCCCTGCTGAGCAGAGAGCTATGCCGGGCTCAATTCTGGGACTGCAGGATCATGACCTGAGCTGAAGGCAGAGGCTTTAACCCACTGAGCCACCCAGGCGCCCCAAGAAAAAATCATTATTTTAATAAGAAAGTTGTGCTGGGCCGTAGATGGTGGACAAATTGCTGTATTTCCATTTGCAGGAGCCTAGAATGGTTTCATGTTCAAAATTGTTAACTGAGAGAATCAGAAAATTGTTTATGGCTCTTACAGACAGTTCAAAGTCTACCACTGAACTCATGCAAAAACGACTGCAATTTTGAAAGAAAAAGTTAGTAAAATCCATTGTTGAATGGAATAAGGTATCTTGAATATTTGGAACCAAACTGGTGCAAACTGATACAGCCAAACTAGTCAGTTTCCCCCTTCAGAAATCCCAGGTGGCAAAAACTTTATCTTTTGTTTTCTTTCCTCAAAGTGGACTTTTCTCCTCCTCCTGCCCATTGCCCACTTCCTCTCTATCTAGGGAAGAACCTTATGTGTATGCGTGTGTATCTGTCCGTCTTCAGTGAGTGTGCCTGGCAGAGGGTAGGGAAAGACATAGATGTTCTCTGCTAAAGATACAGGTGTGAAAATATTCTCCATCATCACAAGTGAGGGAACAGGCACTTTATGCTTTATTCCTCATAGGATGACATCTCCTTTGTGGTTCATACAAGAACATTGCTGCCATATTTGTAATATCCTTTGCTATTCAGAGGAGCAAAGTGCTTTATAGTCAGCCAGGGACAGTGGTTAATTGGCATGGGATAGGGAGGAAGTTCCCAGGAATCCCATCACCACCAGTGTCCTCACCCAGGTGAGCTGAGATGCTGGCAAGTACTCAGCTTGCATTGCTCAGCAAAACCCCTGCTGGAGATTTTTTTTTTTTAAGTTTTTGAAACAATGTAGAAAAAAACTGGTTATACTGTTATTTTTCAAGATTTAATGTATCCTAATGGTTACTACGCATGAATTGATTTTTTTTTTCCCCCTCTCTCTCTCCACTTTGGCTAAGTTGTTGGTTTATGTTTTTTTTTTTTTTAAAGATTCTGTTCCATTCTAGGTAGCTTGAAATCTAACTGTTACCTACACTTTAGGGTTGTTTTTGTTTTTGTTTTTCTTTTCTCATCCATTTCCCTCTCTTTGGCCCTCTTGATGCCTTTTTTTTTTTCCTTTTCTTTAAATATACCTACTGTCAGTTTGGTTGTAAAGCTCCAAGAAATGAATAACTGTAATTTGAGGAAATGCTCCCTGGATCAGTTCCTGCTGCTTTTTCCCCACCAGCACACAACAGATTGCTTCTGGATTTTGAATGTCACTGACAGACAGATGACAGTGGTGTATGATGGATAATGAAATGGTTGAGACGCAGATGGGCCTGTAAATCACTTTTCCTTAGGATTTCCTTCTGACATAAAAAATTAATGTAATTAACACTGTTCAATACCGATATCCCTTGTAAATAGTGTCTCTATAGCCTCCTGTTGAACCGCTCCATTCATCTGTCTTTGGGAAAGATGGTCCCAGCTTGACAAGGTGCCCTGCACAGTCACCTGTTGGGTGACAGGCCACCTTGAAATCTTTACCAAAAGGAGGTTCTTTGAAAAGTAGATCTTCCAACAGGCACTCAGCCTTGATCTCAAAGGGAGTAACTGAGAATTCTGTATGTAGCCCTTAGTCTATAGGAGGATTTGAAGTACAAATCAAGAGACGTACATGAAATTCCTAATAAAGGTTTTTACTTTAGGAGCTGTCAGTAACTATTTAAACTCTCACTCTGGTGCCTACAGGAGAAAAGAAACTAGATCAAGGAGAAAATATATATATATTTTTAAATACAACAGGGTAAGAAGGGGATGAGGGTACAGGTGATGAACTAAGATATTTTTAGATAACAAGCCTCTTTCTGCTTTATCTCCAGCATCGGGCACGGGCCAAGATGATGTTGGGGGTCATTCAGTATACACCCCAGACCACTACTCTACACTAGGAAGGCTTGATAGCTCTCGGTCTGCGGGGCATCGCTCAGAAACCAGGGACTCCAGCTGTCAGACTGAGGAAGTGAAAGTTGTACCACCTTCCATGAGAAGAATCAGGGCACAGAAGGGGCAAGGCATTGCTGCCCAGATGAGCCACTTCTCAGGCTCCTCTGGGAACATGTCTGTGTTGAGCGATTCTGCGGGCATTGTATTCCCTTCTCGCCTCAACAGTGATGCTGGTTTCCACAGTCTCCCACGTTCTGGGGCAAGGGCGAGTGTTCAGTCCCTGGAGCCACGGCTGGGTGCCCTGGGCCCCACAGAAGACCTGGATGGCCCTTATGCCTACCACAGCGATCACCAACAAGTAGATGAAAACTTGGAACATTTAGGAGGAGCCTCAAGGACTGGAATGCTTTTGAGGCCCAAGTCCCAGGAGCTGAGGCCTTTTGAGAATGTAATCAGCCCAGCATGTGTGGTCTCTCCTCACGCCACCTACTCCACCAGCATCATCCCAAATGCCACACTCTCTTCCTCCTCGGAGATTATTATTATTCACACTGCTCAGAGTTCAGGACAGCTGGACAGCAAAATTACCAGCTCCTCTTCGTACACAAAGATAAAATCCAGAGACCACCTCCTCTCCAGGCATGCTAGTAAAGAGGACCATCAGCCTCCCAGTGGGAACTGGACAGAGGGTCACCCCAGCATTCTTTCACAGGCCTTAGATCCCCATTCCCCCAGTACAACCACGCTGTTGTCGCTCTGTGACTCGGCGGTCTCTCTGAATACACCAGCACATCAGGAGAATGGATCCCAAGCCATGAGCTATAACTGTAAAAACCACCTGAGCTCTCCAGCCCACGCACAGGACCTGGATGGCAAGAGTGAGTCCAGTTACTCAGGAGGTACGGGGCCCGGCAGCTCCGAGCCCTGGGAATACAGTGCCTCTGGTAATGGGCAGGCATCCCCACTGAAGGCGCATGGGGCAACTCCTGGCTACTCCACTCCCGGAAGTAACGTGAGCAGCTGCAGTTTGGACCAGACATCCACCAAAGATGATGCCAGGTCCCTGTATTCAGAGGAGCACGATGGCTACTACACGTCTATGCAGCCTGACCCAGGACACAGATCTGGAAACCAGAACAGTAGCGATGGCTTTGGGAACCCCAGGCACAGTGTGGTCAACGTGTTTGATGGGAGAGCTCAGAAAAACCAAGGGGACCGGTCACATTACCATGACAAGTCTCTGTCGCGGAATATCTCTCTGAAAAAAGCGAAGAAGCCACCTCTGCCACCCTCGAGGACGGACTCCCTGCGCAGGATTCCCAAGAAGGGCGTCCAGTCAAACGGGCAGGCGCTGAACGAGAGCCTGATCGCCTCCCTCCAGCACTCGCTGCAGCTGAACCTCCCGGGCAAGGGCGGCAGCTCGCCCTCGCAGAGCCCCTGCAGTGACTTCGAAGAGCCCTGGCTGCCTCGCTCCCGCAGCCAGAGCACGGTGAGCGGGGGCAGCAGCATGACCTCGGCCACCACCCCCAACGTCTACTCCCTGTGCGGGGCCACGCCATCGCAAAGCGACACGAGCAGCGTCAAGTCCGAGTACACGGACCCTTGGGGTTACTACATTGACTACAGCGGCATGCAGGAAGACCCCGGGCACGCCGGTGGGGGCTGCTCGGCCAGCAGCGGGGCTCCGGCAGGGAATGGGCCAGTCCACCATGTCCACGAGGGAGCCAGGACCGTGATGCCCCAAGTGCCTGGTGGCTCCGTCAAACCAAAGATCACATCGCCGGAGAAATCCCACAGGGTCACTTCTCCGTCCAGTGGGTATTCCAGCCAGTCCAACACACCCACAGCACTCACCCCTGTGCCTGTGTTTTTAAAGTCAGCGTCACCAGCAAACGGGAAGGGGAAGACCAAGCCCAAGGTGCCAGAAAGGAAGTCCTCTCTGATATCTTCAGTCTCCATCTCCTCCTCGTCCACGTCTCTGTCTTCCAACACTTCCACGGAAGGGAGCGGGACCATGAAGAAGCTGGATTCCGTGCTGGCGTCTCCCGCCGCCGCTGCGTCTCTTCCTTCTCTTCCCTCACCATGTCCTGCGGACAAGTCTCCTTTCCTTCCTCCTCCCCCGCCTTTAGCGGATTCCCCCAGCGGCTCTCTGCCTCAGTCTCCCCTCTTCCCCCCTCCGCCGCCAGAAGTTCTCACTCCCTTCTCTCCCCCCACCAGCGCGTGCTTTCCTCCTCCCCCCAGGGCACTTAGCCCCCTTACTCTGGGTGCCCCTGCTTCCCTGCCGCCTGCCCCCGCTTCCGGACCCTCGTCAGCTCCCCCGCCTGCCCCACCCCTTGACCCCAAATGGATGAAAGATGCCAGGCCTTCTTTGAAAAAATCTGGCCAGCCAGAATGCTCCCGGGAGGCCTTCCGGCAGCCTCCTAACAAGGAGGAGGGCAGCAGACCCCCCATGCCCCTGATAACCACAGAAGCGTTGCAGATGGTACAGTTGAGGCCCGTGAAAAAGAACTCAGGAACCGAGCAAGCACTGTTATATGAACAAGTATCTCAGGAAAAACTAACTCCGGTTGTTCCCCAGTATCATTTAAAGCCATCTGCTTTCATGAAATCCCGAAATAGCATAAATGAAATGGAGAGTGAAAGCCAGCCTGCCTCTGTGACAAGCTCGCCGCCGACTCCTGCCAAGAGCTTGAGTCAGGGTCACCAGGACAGTGCAGCCGAGCGTGGCCTCCCGAGCCGCAGCCCGGGCAGCGCCGGGGAGTCCGAGGCTGGGCTGGACCCCGGGGCCGCCCCGCTGCAGGAGCCCCCCGGCCCTTCACCCTGCAGGAAGCCGCCCCCCATTTCCAAGAAGCCCAAACTGTTCCTCGTGGTGCCGCCTCCGCAGAGAGGTTTCACAGCGGAGCCCGCGGAGAACGTGAGCGGAGCATCACCCAGCCCCACGAGGGGAGAGGCAACAGAGAGTTGTAGAGCCAGGGCTGGTGCTGAGGAGACGGGCTCTGGCAGCTTGGTTCTCGAGGGAGGAGCCGCAGGATCCGCGTCCCCGGATAGAGTGAAAGCCAATGTCCCCATGGTGCAGCCCGATGTCTCGCCAGCCCCCACGCGGGAGGAGCCAGGTGCCGAGAACGGTGCAGACGGTGGAGGCAGCGTGGAGAGCTGCCTGTCGCTCCAGGACGGAGGGCGTGAGTATGCTTTTCTCTCTCGTTCCCCTCGGACCATATGCAGCCCCTGTAGAAAAGAAGGCTAGTGCGCGTCCCCGGGAGAGCCGGCAGCATGTGGGCTGCCGGTGCCGCTGTACACTCAGGTTACCAACTAGGCATTTTAAGAAATTAAAAAAGAAAAAATCGAGATCTCAGGATATTGCTTCCTGAACGTCAGAAAATAGAGGGGTAGGGTGGTCTGCAGCAGACAGGGCATTAAAGAGCAAGGAGTCTCCCTTCTGGAGAGCTGCAGAGAAACGTTACAACAAGATTTAAGACAGATTCAGTAGGAGTTCTAGACTTCAACAGAAAAGAATGAGCTCTGGCTCTCCTGATCAGAATCAAAGATCAAAACGACAGACCGCACTGCCTGCCTGTCCTGTGGTCCTCCGTTGGCAGGAATGGCAGGGACAGCATATTGGGAAGCCTGGCTGAAGACTGAAATTCAAGTCACTTGTGCGTCCTGTGCTTGCTTCTTCTAGCTGGGGTGCCAGAGCCTGACACAGCTGGTTCTTCCTCCGAAGCCAGTGACTTCCTTAGGGAAGAAGAGAGTGATGAGGTGATGACCCCCAGTAGACCCCGGACCACAGAAGACCTTTTTGCAGCTATTCACAGGTATCTAAATTTCCTTCCTCTTAATTTTGATCTTTACAAGTCTACCTTTCTAAATGCTTCCTCACTTTGTCTTCCTTGAGTTTTTTCTTGTCACCCATTAGCTTGATCATATATTTTTAGTGTGTTTCTGTATTCTTATTTCCTCTGACTCCCAATTTCTGTTTTACTTTGTTCCACTGTTTCTTATGATGATATGGGGGACGGGGACTCCATGTGGTGCCTTCTGCTCGGCATTGCGCTTGCTGGCAAGAAATGCAATGTGTCAGTCATATGACAGAGTATTTACAAGAATTGGATTAGAGCAATGGATAGTCCAGTCCAGGATGAGTGAGGCTGTGTTTTGTGGACATAAGCTACACAGACCAGCTCTACAGGACTTCTTCCCTAAGGGTGTGTTGTGTTTTTTTTTTTTTTTTTAATTATTTTTGTGTTAGAGAAATTTCAGGATTTTTTAGTGCAGTTGTCTTGGCTCCTTAAATGTTTCAATACAAGAGTACAATCTTTTCAAAGCAGAGTGGAAGGAATTAAATTTGTTACTGTATACAGTTAGTGCCATCTACTGGCACAAGAAATTGTTGGGTTTTAAAAAAATGTAAATTTTTCAAAATAACTGCCTGAACCATTGTTACACTTTTTACATGTGGTCGCCTTAGAGAGTGAGTATAATTTTGCACGAAAACTATATACTACTTTTTTTCTGGTTGTAAACAGCCTATACTCCCAACAGTGTCATTGTAGCAATTGATAAGGTTGTACATGTTGCAAGTACTTTGAAACACAATGCTGTGTAAACCCTTTGCTTCCTTCTCAACTTCTTTGCCACAGTATTTTCAGATAATTCTTATGAATGTCCTTCTGCTGCCAAGGCCTTACACTGCACTGAATGGAGGTCCCTTTTTTTTCTTCTGGAAACAAAGTCATTTGATTCTCTGTGTAAATAACCTTGTGTCGGGACTGTTTTCCCTTCTTGGAATTTAACTGAAAAGGCTATCGGGTGAGATGAAAAACACAGGACTGTCCTGATTTGAAATTGCCCATGCAGCATATAAATATCTAACTTGGAGGGGAGCGGTGGAACCAAGTGAGGGAGTTAGGTGTTTGTCAAGAATTTTGTTCTTTACCTCTTGACTCTAGTATTGGTATAATATCCCCAAAGACCCTAAAGACTGCCTCTTTAACATCGTCTTTCTGACTGGTATCTTTGATCTCATTAGAAATCAATGAGGTAAATGGTACATACTCATCCTGTCTGATGGCTGAGTAAAATTAAAGAGGGCACGTGATATGATGAGCACGGGGTGTTATATTCA
Source organism: Martes martes (assembly GCF_963455335.1). Classification (NCBI taxonomy): domain Eukaryota; kingdom Metazoa; phylum Chordata; class Mammalia; order Carnivora; family Mustelidae; genus Martes; species Martes martes. Next base: position 63,242,537 of record NC_137893.1, read on the forward strand.
ACTAATGAATCATTGAACGTTGTATCAAAAACTAATGATATACTATACCCTGGCTAATTGAATTTAAATTAAAAAATCAAACAATCCAATCAGAAGAAAGAAATAAAGAGGTCGCTGCTTATGAAACTGTTTCTCAGAACAGTGAAATGAAAATGCTACATCCTTTGAAGCCAACTTTAGTGGCATTTCTAGACGTTTACACAGATGTTTCTAACTCTTACCATGCTAGACACATAATAAGCACTTAATAAATATTTTCTGAATTAAATGAAACCGATTGGAATTTAACTCTTAGGAATTCTTCCAAGACTCGACGTCTTTCATTTAGTATGGAATGCACTGGGTTGCTAAACACATAGGCATATAGATTTATAGTAGCAGTCCCCAAGAAGACGTGTCACTGATGGCTCTGTGTACTAACTGCTTGGTCTCAGTGAGGAACCCAACTGTTGTGGGGCCAAGTTACTATGTGCTTTTCCAAAAAATATGCCAAAGTTCGCATCCATATTTTACTTTGGGAAGCTTCTTAAGGCACCAAGAAATCTGTGGTTTCTCCTACTAGTGAATTCTATCTACTGCAGACGTGGAAATCTGCCAGTCTCCATTATTCTGTGTACACATGGTAGAAATAAAGGCCAAGTAGGGTATGGATCACAAAGAGAGCAAGGAGACCTGCTCATTTTTGTTTTAGCATCGATAATGTATTAGCAGACATAAGAAAAATCCATCTGAAGTCTGATTTTTACAGCTTAATTTTACATTTGTCAGCACTAAGCTAATAATTTAAAAGAAGGAGTATCTCAACTGTACCACAGCCTTCAGATTTTATAATGCAAATTAATTCACTTCAGATTTAAAGCCAGATGGAAAATGTGGAACACCAGTTGAGGTGTGAAATTTTTATATTTATTGAAGTAATTAGTTTTCAAGCCCATGTTAACTGTTTGAGCACTTTTTATAGCCCTCTTCTTTAGAAATACACACACAGTGTATGTGTGCGTGTGTGTATACACATGTATACATACGTTTATGCCGAGAATTCATAGAATTCATATGTTTAGATTTAATTCTCATTTTCGGGCCGCAGCTGCTCTTGAGAAATGACAAAACTTTTATAAATTCCCATTTCCTATCTTAATTTGAAGTCCACAGTTAAAGGCCATAACTTGAATCAGGGGTAGCCAGGGGCTTGATGTGTGGGTCTTAGCACACCCTCACCTTTTAAAGCCCAAACAAGAACTTAGGCTCCAAAGTGGTCCCTGCAAGGATCCGGTGAACAGAGCTGCCCTTGAGAAGGAACCGCTGGAGGTAGTGAGGTCACGTGCTGCAGGCGGGGAGATACTGCATCGAGTCCTCGTTCTTGTAGGAGGCTGTGTGTGGCTTCACTCTTTGGCCTTAGTTACCTTCTCTGGTCAGACGGGCTGAAGTCATTACTGGCTCTGAGATGCTGAGACGTTATTTCTGTCGGCTGGTCAGGAATGTGTGCCAGAGCGCCGTTCTCTGCTGACAGCGGAGCAGGGCCATTGACCCCAAGTATCAGAGGCCCAGCTCTACAGCCTCCAAGGGGCTGGTGCCATGTCAGCTCTGGCTGCCCTTCACACTTTGTTTTTAGCCTTCACCACTTTCTGTCTTCCACTTTGGGGGCTTCCTTTTGGCCAGAAGCATGGAGAGGACCCAGGGAGCACCAAGCCCCCGGCAGCCTGCAGGGCCCATCCTCTCCAGTGCCTGGTTGTGCAGGCCTGGTCAGAACAGCGCAGGAGCCTGGCCTGGTGTCAGGGCGGAAGAGCTGGAGTTCCCTGAATGACGGTTTGGTTAAGCACATCCTTCATGCCCGACACGCCATGGCTGTTATTTGCACTCATCTTTATTAGTAAAGCGTGAGCTCTCCGCTGTTTATTTCCCCTTCCAGGTAGGAAACTGGGTCAGAAACTTCAACTTGCCCAAGGTCCTAGAGCCAGGAAACTTGAGTGTGGGATTTAACCCAGGTCTGTGTGACTCTGGGGTTCTTTAGCTCACTGAAGCCTCACAGACCTGTGAGGTTAGTATCCTCGCCCCCATTTTGCAAGTACAGAAGCTAAGTTGCAGCATAGATGAGTAGCTTGCCCAAGGTGCCACAGCTGGAAGTGCTCAAGTTCAGTTCTTTATCTGTATATACAATAGCATCCTCTTTATCTTTCCCTGCTGCATATGCTGGAATTTTACAGTGAGCAAAGATAATAACTGTGTCTTTATTTGATTAAATGTACCGAGTTTCCTTAAAGCACCTGCACTTAGCTGAGAGATTCCTTGCAGACTGAGTTGTTCTTAGGAAGAGACCAGCAAGGGGCCCCTTGGCTCATCTGCTTTATTACCCCTGACTCACTCTCGGTACAAAACACGTGGAACAGTGAGGTTCTTAGAGACCGAAGACAAGAAGCACCTCCAGGAAACATTTTACTTGTCCCTACAGCCCCCTCCTCTTTCACATTGTCCCCGCATTCCTCAGATTTTCTTGATGGGTGGGAGGTTGTCTGAAATCAGTCAGGCAACAGAATGTGGTGTGGAGGGTTCACCCTTATTTTCTGGAAAACGGGATTTGGAGTTGACATAGGGTCCAGTAAGAGCCAAGGAAGACCAGTTTTATGTCAGATTCTAGAATGACTAAGAATGTAGAGTTGTAGAGTCATTCTAGAACCTGAGGGTAGAGGCTTACCTCAAGGTAGGCAATATTTTGGGGGTTGGCTTACCCATTAGCCCTGTTCAAGGGCAAGGTCAAACAAGAAAAGAAAGAGTAGAGAAAAGGGTGGTCAGCACTGAAATGCTCTCAAGATCAGTCCAGTATAGGGCAGTTAGATAAAAATGACAATTATTTGAAACTTTTGAAGTGATCCTCACCAAAATAAGTTAATATCATGTCTGAGATGTGTTTCAAAATAATCCAGTAAGGGTAGAGATGAAGGAAAGATGGTGGTAAGTTAATCATCCACCATAGCAGGGTCAGGGGCTCATGTGATAATACAATGAACTATTGTATCTCTTCACAAATGGTGACGTGAGTATGCAGTGAGCAGCGTGGTTGTGACTGCTGTCCCATGGCCCCGTGGGAATTAACCTTCATCTTAATGTCATTAAATCTCAGATCCAAGAGGAAAGTCCTTGGCCGTAAAGATTCAGATGACGATCACTCCCGGAACCATTCTCCCTCCCCTCCAGTGACACCCACCGGTGCTGCCCCCAGCCTGGCGTCCCCAAAACAAGTGGGGTCAATTCAGAGAAGCGTCCGTAAAAGCAGCACCAGCAGTGACAACTTCAAAGCTCTGCTGCTAAAAAAGGGGAGTCGCTCAGACACCAGTGCCCGCATGTCTGCAGCCGAGATGCTAAAGAACACAGACCCTAGATTCCAGAGGTCAAGGTCAGAGCCTTCGCCAGACACCCCCGAGAGCCCATCCAGCTGCTCCCCAAGCAAGAACAGAAGGGCCCAGGAGGAGTGGGCCAAGAACGAAGGCTTGATGCCTCGGAGTCTGTCCTTTTCTGGCCCCCGGTATGGCCGCAGTCGGACCCCACCTTCCGCCGCCAGCAGCAGGTTCAGCGTGCGGAACCGGATCCAGAGCAGCCCCATGACCGTTATCTCGGAAGGCGAAGGGGAGGCCCTGGAGCCGGTAGACAACAGGGCTCGTTGGGCCCTGGGCACGGCAAGGGGGTGTTCCCTGGATGGACTGGTAGGGAGTGAAACGGACCAGGGTAGCCTGCTCTGTGGTGGAGAGCCCGCCGCCTCCCTGCAGGCACAGGGTCCCAGCCCCACAGATGGGCCGGTCCGCACCGAGGGCACAGATCCAGCAGAACAGAGTGGAGGTCCTCTGCGGGAAGAGAGCTAGGAACGAGAGCCTGACTCTCCCAGGTAATGCGAGGGAGGCGTGCAACATGTGGCTCTAGGAAAGCCCGGCACACAGGTACCCTTCCCTGCCTGGCCTGGGGATCCCACTCAGCGTTCGCTCCGTTCCTGCACTGGGCCCTGGTGTGGAAGGAGAGCATCACATAGGACTCAACTTGGCACTTGCCCTGTGGCTTAAAAGCAAGTAGAAACTTAACTTCTTAAAGTGCTTCCTGGGGAAGACTTTTTTTTTTTTTCTTTTTTTCTTTTTCAAAATGCTGGGTGTATGTGTGGAGGGGGGTGTGTGTGTGCATTTTGAACACAATACATGTTTAAAAAAATACACACAGCATGTACAGAAGTAGGAGAAGGAAACACAGTTAAGCTGGGTAGAGGAATGGAGTCTTCTGGACTAGGTGGTAAGAATCGCTTTAAAAGTATCACGTTGTCAGAAATTAGTGAGTTCCTGAAGAAGGGAGAGAGAGAAGCGTTCCTTCTAAGAAAGAGGGGGCCTGTGCCTGGGTGCTCCTGCAGAGGACACATGGCGGTGCACGCCCCGGTGTGCTTTCCATGTGAGCCATGTCATGATGAACCCAAAACGATGGGAAAGGGCTAACGGACTAATGGGTTCAGGTACTTTTTTCTTGGGGGCGGGGTGGGGGACTTTGTTTCCTTTCTGTGAAAATGGCAAACATGTGGAGGGGCCACGCTGTAACTCGGAGCCAGCTGCTGGTGTAGACACAGACTCCCAGCTCTCAGCCTGACTTTGAGACACGTGGGTCCTTCTGTACTGAATTCTCTCCTTGAGGAGCAGCAGAGGCCTCCTTGAGACTAGCAGTGAGGTGGGCATATGCGGGGAGGGTGAGCGAGGAGGGGGCACGTGAGACACTGCTGGAAGCGGTTTCCTGCTTAGTCAATAAAACTATTTTTCAGAATTAAATTTGAAAACTTGCACTACAGAACTGTGGGTGGAGATTTTCCTTTTACGACTGTTTGTACCAGAGTTTAAACTTCCATTTGGCAATTTCTTACCACTTGAAATGTCAACATTTGCTAACTTTTGGATATCCTTTTGGTTACACCAAAGAAAAAGGTATGGCTATTTTTCCTTGAACTGCCTACAGTATCATGTCCTCATTTGGAAAGGTTTATGAGAATCGATTATATATTACCTTACTTTGAAGAAAATGCTGAATAGCTCTTGTTAGTCAAATAAACTAATACAAATTGGCAGGGCTTGGCTATTAATTAGCCCTGGGAAATGAGTTTTTAGATTAAAAAGTTTTTTGCATCATTTGGTTTGTGAGTTTTTATATATTTTATAAGGAATTGAGTTGGCTAATTACCTTCTAATCTTCTCCAGTTAGAATTTTAATACTTTTAGGCATGGGAGAGAAGTGTGTAAAGTATTTATTTTTATGTCCTATTCTTGTGACCTCCTTTCCCCATTCCCTCCCAACTGATGTGGACTTGACTCCTGTATTTGTTGACTAAATAAAATAAGTCTTGTCTTCTTCATTCAAAGGACCTAAGAGGACAGTACTGAGATTCTTGGCCTATGTACAATGCAGCTGCCAGTGGTCATCTATTTTGGTATAAAAATATCATCGATAAGTTGGACTGTACAGGCCAGATTATCAAAGGGTTTGTTATACATTACAGATTTAGGTACCCATTTTAGACAGGTCTTTGAGACAAAAACAAACCTATAGGATTAAGACTTCTTCCGTTCTCTGGAGAAAACAAAACACTTCTTTTCACTGAACTAGAAATCAAGACCTGACATTTGGCTGAAGGCTAAAGGACTTTTTACCATTGGAGCAATTGTCTACTACATTGGGCACAAGGATCTTTTCTTCTAAATTTTAGAAAAGTGGTGTTGGCTTCTGAATATGAAGTCTTCTCATAGCTCCCTAAACAAAATTAGAATGTACGTGAATATCAGAAAACTTTAACTTAATATATAAATCATTTATGTCGAAGGTGTAAAGTAAACAACATCAAAACTAATTATAAAACTATTTAAAAAATCCCCATTTTTTAAAGAAAAAAATATTAGGTTTTAAAATTTGCTTTGAATAAAACAATTGTAAAGTAAATATTTGAACGTTATTTCTTTTTGTTTGTACACTCATTTTTGAATAATAAGGTAGGCCTCCTTTCACGGAACTGTTGAGTACTTTGCTGGATACAAACAGAACAGCAGTGAAGACCAGAAGGCGCCTGTGGGAGGTGGGGACCCAACAGAGAGGAGGTAGAACATCACAGACACTGTGGATGGTGCCATCTAAAAGGACATACGGAAAAACAACTCTGAACAATGTCCTATCGACTCTTGAATAAAAAAGGAAAAATGTCTTGACTGATAGTTCAGGTGATGTGGCATGTGGAGGGATGCGAGAACTTCTCACAGGCGTGCATGAAATATAGGAAGACAAGAATCTAGATTTCACCCCTGAAACATATGGTGTCTTTGGCTTTGCTGCGTTATTCCTCTGCAAGGACTCGCTGCTGGTAACAGACCATATCATCTTTAAAAATTTAGTCAGCGTAGATGTGTGACCTTTCCTCATAGCCTGAGACTGTAAGTGCCAGAGAATCGTAGACAGAAGTCCTGGGGCTAAGTTATTTCCACCTTATTTTTCCTGAGAGTTGGGAGCGAGACAAATGACCTGTGGCCTGTCAGTGGGAAGCCACCTCACCTTTGGTCTGATTTCTGCCCTCCTGTTTCTGAAGAATCTTGATTGTGAGACCATTGCTTCTCCTGTGGGGATGTGAGTATATTCGTTTAGGAAGTCACAGTAATAAGGGGGAGAAAGGAGGCATTTCCACATCTCTGTCTTCTGCCTGCCCTGCAGCACCATGCCCGGCTCTGTGATGGGCATCCTGGTGGGACTGGTGAAGCATGGGATTGGCTTTATTGGTTCTGCCTTAATTTGTTTTCAGCACATTAACTGAAGGTGAATAACCATTTACATTCCTGAGAGTCCATCATGAAATGAGTACAACAGGATAACTGGATATTAGGATATTTTCGGGGGACAGGGTTAGAAGGAGGGTCTTTCAAATGAAACATGGACCTGACTCTTCAGGTCCGTTTGATTCTTGAGGCCTGTTTTTCTGTAATAAGCTATTCAGTTACTGTAATATAGTTTCTTTTGATGAGCTTCTCTAAACCACCTACACAGGCCAGCCTTTACTCGTAGAAGAGGACTGGAGCGCAATCTGTAGTCATTTGTTCAGCAGTGAAAAAAGCCCTTTATTAAAATACTTCTAATGTGTGAGATAAAGAGGAGGGATCCTAGGATTAAAAAAATGTGGTTGAGAGTTTCCAGATCTAGTAAAAAAGAAACACAAACTGGGAACTGTCCTGTAAACTGTGTCAGAATAGAACAGAAGAAAGAGCTCTCTGGCCTTCACAGCCAGCCCTTTTGGGACCTGACCCTCTGTGTGTTCTCCTTTACCACTGGAACACCTGACGTTGATTCAGACTGGCGACGCACCCAACCCTGTAGTCAGGAGGACACAGTTTTGGCCAATGAGACATGAGCAGTAATCTGGAAAGATCCAGGATGTTTGCTGATACAGGAGCCAGCTCCATCCCTCGTAGCTTCCTTTCTCCCATTTCTCCCTGAATGAATGGGAGCCTAGGAGAGGAGCCATACTCTTCCAGCCTTTCAGCACCAATGGGTTGAAAGCCACATGTTGCGGAAGGTGGAGGAGAAAGGAGCCTGGTCCACTCGTTACTTCAAGAGCCACTGTACCATCCTTGAGCTATCTACCTCCAGGCACACTGGGTAAGTCATTTTTCCACTCGTGGTTGAGGGATAAGGTTCTCAAGGGAAGGTATCCTTGCCTTTTTTTGTTTTTTAAAGTCCTCTCTGTACCCAATGTGGGGTTCGAACTCACGACCCTGAGATCAAGAGTGAGCCAGCCAGGTGTCCCAGGTATCATTGCTTTTGACTAGGTAGATGTGGGGAGGGATTGATGATGAACCTGAACTGAGACATTATGGCAAAGGAGGGTTTTTCACCAAGCAGGGGAAGCTTGGAAGAACACTCCAAATGGAGGGGATAGCATGAGCAAAGACACAGAGGCCAAGTGTTAGAGAAAGCCACGTAGTTAAAATGTCTCTAGGAAAACATAGTAGGGCACGAGACTGGAAAGGTCATCTCTGGCAAGAATGTAGAGGACCTGGGATGCTCTCCCAAGGAATTTAGGTTTTCTGTAGTATTTGGAAACAGTGAAGGTTTTATAAGAAGGAGAATGGTATGACCTGGCTTGTTTCTTAGCTTTCGAAAGCTACACTCTTCTCTGTTGACTACATCTAATCCCATAGCATTAAATGTGTGTGTGTGTGTGTGTGTGTGTGTGTGTGTGTGTGTGTGTACTGGTGACTCCTGAACATCTGTCCTCACCTCCTCTGTGATCTCCCAATTAGTAATACCTACTGCCTACTCAAAATCTGCATTAAAGGTGTTTTAAACTTAATATCTCCAAACCATTCTTCTACATCCCCCCCCCCCGCCCAAAACACACAAATCTCTACCTTATCAATTAACAACATTACACACACAATGGCTCAGGTGCCATATCCAGGTTCCTTCTTGTGCCTGTTTCCTTTTCACTGACATCTAAACCCTAAGCCAGTCCTGTCAATCATACTGCCAGACTGTTTCACAAATCCAATCACTTCTCACTGGTTCCCTTGCTACTGCTCAGGTCGAAGTTGTTTTCTCCCACCCAGACTATTGTAGAAGCTTCCCAACTGGTTGGATCTTTAAGGTGCATCTTCAGTCACTCTTAAAGTGGCATACAAAATAAGCTCTTAAAAACAATTCATAGCCCTCCAGTGTTTCGAACCCTTTGAAAAGACTATTACCCTCAGAATAGGATTCTAAGGCCTTGCTATGGCCTTTAAGATCTGCCACTGTTCCCCTCACTCAAAGGGTCTGGCCTTATTCTTGTTTCCATCCCTAAGCAGAAGCTACTCCCCACCTCAGAGCCTTTAATGAGTGAAAAGAAAAGTTCCTCTATTTCTGTGCTGCCTTAGTTTCCTCGGCAAGTAGACACCAAGATCATGAAGAGTGTCAACGATTTTATTGGAGTGTAACATCTTTAAAAGGCAAAGGGAGGAAGGAAGATGAGGCCAGGAAAGCTATCGGATGGCAGTCCTGACCTTACATGTCTGCCTAGCCTATGAGAACTCGGGAAAGCTCACACACTAGATGGTCCTGTGTTGGACAGAAACAGCTAGGTCCTTTACCACTGCCTTGCTTAGTCTTTGGTAAGAGGTTACACTGAGAAAAACGTGCCTTCAGTTTCCAGTACTCAGTGTGGTTATTGGCCACCAACCCTTTCTGATTTGGGAGTAAAAGCTAAGGTGGCCCCTGATGAAGCCAGCAGTTAGAGGCTGTCAACCAACTACACTATTTGAAGCTGGCTGGCAAGCCTTGAAAAGAGATCTAAGTGGCACATCTCCATGCTTGCCACAGTCTTCCCTGTGCACCTTGTAGGTCCTCTTCCCCCTCCCCCTGCCACCTGCCCTGCCAAAAATCATGAGAGCTGCTCCTCCAGGGCTCTGGTGGACTTCTTTGCATGAGGAGAAAAATGTTTTAAAGGAACATGGTGGGACCAACTGTAGCCCTTCCTGCCCTTGGCCTGGGGCCACATCTGATACTCATCATCTCCACCGCCCCCCCCCCCCACTGCCATGCCCTTTACCTTCAACTGCTGCCTCTGCTCATCTCCCTGGCTTTCCTAGCGGTGTGAACCAAGCTGTCATTCCCAAGGGTCCTGAGGTCCTGAGAATCAAACCATTCTGGTACTAGGGTTGCTACACTTGTCCATTCACAGTTCCAACTGGGCAAGGGATGCCCCAAGTGGGAGTCATGTCCCTGGGAGTTCATGCTAGCCTCCGATTCTGCCACCATTGCTACTTTATTTGTGTGCATGCTGTGCCAGCACTGGGATGGGCACCAACAAAAGCTAAGGGGCCAGGTTAAGTGCCTTTCTGGTGGGCATAAACATGTGACAGTGCTTTTCTCGCTCTGTGCCTGCTCCCATATGTGCATCCACATGCCTCCATCCCCAGACTTCCTTGTCTCAGTCATCCTTTCTTCTTTTTCCTTTCCAAACTCTGGATCCATTGGCCAGGCCATTTGCCATTGCCATGACTCCAGGTATATTTCACCTTTTCCCTTGCAAAGTAAATGACCAGGTCCATTACCAAAAACCCTGCCCTGCCCTATTTTTTTTTTTTTTTTTTGCAGAAAAATCACAGAAATTTTTTCCTCCAAGCTGTCTTTCAACATCACCCCTGAGGATGCTGTCCCTCTTGATGTTGCACCCTCAGAGTAAGCCAAGTGATCAGTGTGCCAAGTTGAAGTTTTTCCCTCTTCCTTCAGCTGATCATACATGTCTTCCAAATAACCAGAGGAAGGAAGCAGTGGGAATGGGTGTAAGCAGGGGGAATGGGTGCAACCATGACGACACGGGAGTTCGGGTGGTCGGTTCATACAGCTTGCTTATGTACTCTAGTCCTGCTCATGCTTGCTTCTGGATGTATCATTTCTATCTTATGATGGACCACTGGTCCTGCCAACTTTATGACTATGAACGTAGCTAAGATGGGCAGTTCTGGACATATCGTCACATGGTGTGTGTCACATGGTGTCTCATAGTGGCATCTCTCCCAGGGCCCAGTAGCCTACCTGAAGCTGTTTTTCAAAAACCATGTCATATTCTCCTGCAGTTAGCAAGCCTTGCTTCAGAACCCCAGGACCTGCATTGTGATTCTCCCCCTGGGGCTTGTCATAAATTCTACATTGCTTTCTTTTCATTGCATTTCTTTCTTTTCTTCACCTCTGATAGGATAAGTCTGCGAGATCACATGGGTCATGCTGCTAATTCCTTCCTGTCTGTCACTTTTGGGTCTGTTCCTAATCCTAATTGATTTTTTTCCTCCTAATTAAGAGTCATAATTTTCTGTTTCTTTACATATATTTTTTTATTGAATGTTGGGAGTTGTTTGTTGATGGATTTTGTTGTATTCCTTTAAATAGTACTGGGCCTTATTCAGGCACACAGCCAAGTTTCTTGGGATTAGTTTGATCCTTTCAAGGATTGCTTTTAAGCTTCATTAGGGGAGGTCCAGAAAACTCTTTGGTTTAGACGATTCAACCTCACTACTAAGGTAATACCCTTGTGAGGCACTACCAGATGCCCCCCTGCATTTTGAGTTATTTCTACTGTTGCTAACAAAAACAAAAACTGTTTCCTGCCTGAAATATGATCTGTGAGTCATTTCTTCTACTGTTTTCCAGTTGTTCATTTCTTGGCTTGGATACTTTCTCCTTATACCTTCACAGATCAGTGCTTGGCCAAGGACCTAAGAGGACTCACTGTAGATACAGAGAGGGTGTGTGTGTGTGTGTGTGTGTGTGTGTGTGTGTGTGTGTGTGTGTGTTTCTTCATCCTCTATGCTGCTGAACAAATTCTGTTCCCTTTGGCATCCCCTAGTACTGATCTCTGTCTTCTCAAATGTCTTCTCAGTGAGCCTAGGAGTCTCTGTTTGGCTTCCTCCTCCCCGCTTTGCTGTCTAGAAACAGCCTCAATACCATAAGCTTGAACAGTCACTGAATTCACCTTTCCACACCCACCCAGTTCTCCTGACCCCTTCTCTCTGAGAGCACAGTTAGGTACTGTGGGCTTTCAGTGTCTGGTTCCTAGTTCACCATCACAACTAGAAGTGGATGTTCACCCGAGCATCTTTAAAAATATTGCTCAAGGGAATACTGTTTTTGATTTAGTGGGCCGGTTTGGGAAGAGGGGCGTTAGAAGCTTATACTCTTTCCTCAGAAGTCAAGAAATCAATGTGGGGTCATCTTACCTTCCAAGTATGCCAATTTTAATTATGCATCCAGGGATTGAGGCAATAACCAGTGCTTGGTCTGCAGACGCAGGGAGCCAACTGTAAGCAAAATTTGATTAGAACTCCATTTATTTTCTAACCTCCATATGCTCTCACTTTAATGGGGAAGAGGAACTATGATGACACCCTAAGTTTCCGGGCATCCAATGTCAATTGGGACCCCAGTGTATCTGGGTATTTCCCTGTCTCCAGGGTACATCCACCTGAGTAAATGGATACAGGTCCCTTTAAAAAAATACTGGGGGACTCATCAGTGTGCACACTTACTGAAATATTATGGGGACATTTTCCTGGGAACCCAACTACCTCTTCAGTCAGTGAGTTTTGAGTCTGAAAAGAGGCTCAACTCTGGAAACTGGGCAAGGGGTCAGTGTTGTGAGCAAGGATGGGGGGCGGTGGGAGTGGTGATCTCAGCCCCCTGCTGATCCATTCCTGCTCTCCTTGGGTTATGTATACAGAACATTACCCTTGTTGGCTACCCAATCTAATGTGTCCTTCCAGATGCCATGTTTTAGTAACCATCTCCGTGAGACTTTACAGGATAGGCCCCCTGGGCTGCCCTTTTGCCCTTAGTGGTTAACACGATCATTAACTCACCCTGGTTTCTGCAATGAGTGCTGCCACCTGGGCTCTTCGGAGTCTGCCTTTCACCCACATGGCTGTCCTGGCAAGCTAGATTCCTCCCCAGCCTGTCCTGCCAGCCTGGGCTGCAAAGGACAGCCGCTGCTGAGCACGTGGTTTTGCTCACACACCTGTTACCTGTGCCTTTCCAGGGGGACATAATTGGGCCTCTTGCTGAACTGCGGGTCCTCCGGGCCTTCCCATGAAACATAATCGATGTGGGCTGAATTGTGTCCCCTCCCCCAAGTTCGCACGATGACGTCCTTAGCACCAATGCGGCTGTTGTTCGGAGATGGGGCCTTTGGAAAATAACTCGGTTTTGATGAGGTCATAAGGAGGAGCCCTCAAGTTGGGCTTAGTGTTCCTACAAGAAGAAAAATAACCATCTTGTTGGTTCACAACTTGCTCGGGAACCTTCCTCGGGTGTCATCTGAAACTGGTCACCGAATGCAGAGGGCAGGGAGAGAGCAAAGGAAGAGGTAAACCACCTCATATGGGTCGGTGGCAGTTTCGGTAAACAAGGGAACAGGGGAAGTTTGCCTTAGGTAGCTGCACGACCTGGAGTTTTCCACACCTGACCACCAGAACCTCCAAAGTTTTCCGCGGACCCCCTTATCTGCAGCTTCAGGCCCCGCACCAGAAGCTCCTCCTCAGGAAGTGTGTTCAGAAGGTCAGGAGGAGCCCAGTGCTGCGTCACCAGTCACCATGCCTGTGTCCCTCACGTCGCTTCCTCTCCTAGCATAGGAATTTTGTCACCTCACGTCCCCACAAGAAGGGTGAGTACAGCCTAATAAGGGATTTTGAAAGAATGAGACCATATTCACATAATTTTTAGTAGAATATTTTGTTATAATTATTTCAATGTTATTATTGGTTATTGTTAACTTCTGTGCCTAATTTCCATAAACTGAAACTTGATCATAGGTATGTGGGTATAGGAAAAACCAGTATTTATAGGATTCAGTACTGTTGTGGTTTCAAGTACCCGCTGGGGGGCTTAGAACGGATCCCCTGCAGCTAAGGGGGTACGACTGTGCCTAGAGGCCTTAACTGAGCCCCATCCCCATTTCCATCCCTGGGCTGTGACCTTGCAGGAGCCCCTAGGAGCCAGGATGACAAGAGGAGCATGCGTTCCACCCACAGGGGCGGGGGTGGGGAGCCTCCCACTGCCTGGGTCCCGCTCTGGGGTCAAGTGGTGTGTTCTTAATGATCTCCTCTGATACGTCCCCCTCAGCCACATGGGATTATAGTAAGACAAGGCTGTCTGCAAACCAGGAAGCCGGCCTTCAGCAGGCACTGACTTGGCCAACACTCTAGTCTGAGCATTCCCAGCTGTTAGCACTGTGTGAAGCAAATTTCTGTTGTTTAAACTTCCCCCCCCACCCCGCCGCCCCAGTCTATGCGGTTTGTTACGACAGCCCTAGCAGACTAAGACAAAAATCAGGTGGGGCTTACTGCTGCCCCTAATTATCCAGCATGGGCCCTTTCGTGAGCTTTGCATTCCTTCCTCTGTTCTCTCTCCCTGCAGCTCAGGCATTTTGACATTCCGATCACTTTTTCCAGGCCTCTAGGAGCCACCCACCTTAAAGCCGTGAGTTTGCACCATCCCCTGGAGTTTTTCTCATGGTATTAAATCCTGTATCCTGAGTGATAACCCCAAACCAGTAAGCCTTCCCTTATCCAGTCTTCTGACTGAGCTCCTGGGGAACCAGGACCCAAGGGCGCCATCTTGGCCTGCCCGTGGGTGGGTGTTGGCTAGGTTCCACAGCACCTGTGGCATGTTACCCATTTCTTCCTTCATCAAGGCCTGGCATGGCCCCAGCCAAGTGATGCTATGACTTCACCTTGGGTACAAGCCTGGGAGGTGGGGGACGTCAGCTTCTTGGGACACCTGTTGCGTTGTGGGGACAGATCTCTGTGAATAGTGCATTTCCTCCTGTTAAGGTGGGAGAAGGGGAGGGTTCTTAATGGGGAAAGGCTAAGCCTCTTCTGCAGGCCCAGAGTGTTCAGAAACTTTCAGGGAGTCAGAATTGTTGGGGGCATCCACCAACTGTCCTCATCATCCAGGTTTGGTCCTGACTTTGGTGTAACAAAGGTGGTTTAGTTGAAAAATTTTTTTTAAGATTTTTATTTATTCATTTGAGAGAGAGAGAGGAAGAGGGCCAGCGAGAGCATGAGCAAGGGAGGGTAGACTCCCCAACTGAGCCCAGAGAGCCCAAAATGGGGCTCCATTCCAGGACCCCGGGATCATGACCTGAGCCAAGGGCAGACCGACGCCCCAGTGGAGCCCCCCCAGCCACTGGTTGAACATCTTGGGTGGTTTCTACTTTTGCCATAAAATCCCGTACTTGACCTATAGCTTTTTCTGCTGAACTTCGGCATGAGGTGAGGGCTTCTTAGCAAAGAGACTCTGGCTCTCACACTTAGTTTTAAATTGTCTGTTAACTGACCTCAGATTTTCCTTATCCACCTGGAGGTCATCAGTTCAAGTTAGTAATAACCATTCGAGTCCACTACCCTTGTACTCATTACCCACCCCCACCCCACATCTGAGACACCTGAATCATCCACGACCATTGTCCGCTTCTTCAGGAGTAAGTCACCTAAAGTTTTAATAACTAGAGAGCCCTCTTATGCCCAGAGTCGTCTATGCACTGCCTGCCCACCAGGGATGTGAGCCTCAAAACCAACCACTCGGGGGTGACCCAGTGTCAGGATGCTCTTAGTGGCCATGATCGAGGGCCACTCTGACCCCAGTTATGCTGGTTTGACCCTATGATGGAGTTAGGAGCACAAGAAATGTATGACAAAGTTACAGGCTCTGAAAAGAGAAAGGAAAGGTGAGATTGTGGGGGTGGAGGGAGCTGTCAGGCTTCTTAACAGATCTGATGACGTCTCCTAGCCCCCCACGAAGCTCCAGAACAAAGACCGTTTACTTAGAAGGGGCCTGTGTTGGGCAGAAACAGCTAGGTCCTTGCTCCATCACTTTGCTCAGTCTTTGGCCGGAAGATGCCAGAAAACAGCAGACTATCAGTTCCCACTGCCTTGCTCAGGTACAGGCTCTCTATGCCCAGAGAATAGTGTGTCCTTATCTTGAATCTGCAGCCAACCCTGAAGAGAGTGTCAGCTAGAGACATCAGCTGACCACAGCCCTTGAAGCCAGGCAGCTGGTCCTTTCTTGAATGTGGATCTGAGGAGCACAGTTCCATGTAATTGGAGAAGTCCCAAGTCCCAGAAAAGAAATGACCAGTCTTTGGCCACGGTTACACTAAGTGCCAGAGATGACCAAGGACAACTTCACGTCAGTAATCTCAGCTCTAAACCAGCCTCCTACATCGGGCTGGGCAGCGGCAACCTCACTCTGGGAACTGCACCTCCACCACAAAATCTTGATTCCTAGGGGATTCCTAAAGGCTGCTAACCCTTGACCCCTGCACTTCCCACAACCCTGTACCAGATCAGCAGTTTCCTTTGTCCAGAGAGCTAGAGAGACTGCAAGCACAGCTCTCTCTTCTCTCTCTTGCTCAGCAATCACTACGCACAGCTTTTTGTTCTGAATACTGAACGTGGCCTCTTCCTTTGACCCAGTCATCTCCACCCAAGATGTCCCCAACCCACCAGGCTTTCATCTGACTGGCCCCTTCTCACCATCCCAGTCTCAAATCTCTCTTCCTCAGAGAGGACTGGGCTGCCCCCACCATGTGATGTCTGCTGTCCCTGGCCATGCCACCCACCATCCCAGAGCCTCATGTCATCTATACCCTCTCCCTCTCCAGAAAATAAACCCCAGGAGGACACTCACTGCTGTATTCTCAGGAAGGAGGACTGAATGGAAGAGCGAGAGGCCTTGTGGGATTGGATAATTATGAAGTCGCCGATGAGTGAGTGTTTCTGTCACCACCATGTCCCAGCCCCCGTGCATAGTGCAGTGCCTGGAACGTGGTAGACATGCCACTATGACTTCTTCAAGATTGAAGGAAAGCAAATGACCTTCTAGTCAAATGTTTAGGCAGAAAGGTTAAGTGATAACTAGAAAAGACAGAATAAATGTACTGAATTTAAGTGAGTTGTTTTCAGAGTTTGGAAAAGATAATCTCATGAAAATGGATGGACACATCGACATGTGGAGAACTCTGTGGAAAGCAGTGGTGGCTGGGGGACTGCCCAAGGAAGACACTGGATCGCTCTTTCCAGAGAAATCAGATCATCCAGGCAAAGGAGAGGTGGGAATTATTGCCCCCTGCAAAAGTCTAGGGGAGAACTAGGATTTAATTTTGGAGGGTACGGAGGGTCAGGCAGAATCTGAACCTGTTGGTAGGCAGGGTGGTTAGGACATGTGGTGCAAGACAGCCTAGAGAGGAGAGGAGGGATGCTCACTGGCTCACTGATGGGGCAAGAGTTAAACCAAGAGCAAAGGTGGAAGGTTTAGCCTTAGAAAAGAGTCTACACAGAAATTTGCTGTAGATAAGAGATGAACAATCTCCACAGAAATGTTGACATAAGGGATATGTGGTAGTTATTGCCAGCCATGTTATTAAAATAACTGATTTATTGCTACAAGAAATGTTCTCTGAAATGATTGAGGGCTGAAAAATGTTTTAGTTTATGATTTATGGAAGAGAAGGGGAAAATGGGATATCCTGGACTTGAATGGTACAAAATGCATTTTTTTCTGGAACATGTTTCAGATTTCAACTAGATGTTGGCCATCAGAAATATGCTTCTCTTGTTAAAAATGGAATTTATTGCATAAGAGGTGCCTATTTGCATCGAACTATAAGGTAAATATTAGAAATACTTACCTCATACAAGTAGAGACTAGTACTGTGGACAATCTAGTGGGAGGGCTAGAAGGGGTCCTCCAGTTGGTTTCTTTTAAATGAGCTAAAGAAGAAATGTAATTTCTTTTTGGCAACCATAAAAAGGCAAAGAACCAATAAATAATCAAGATGAGCAAATAACCTTGGAAAATAATTGCCTGAGATTTTAAAATTTTATATCCCTAAGAATTTCAAAGCCAGAAATCTAGCTTGTTTTGTATCAAAAAAGGCAACCTAGAAGGAAGCTCTGAGGTCATCATCATATTGATCATTGCTCATGCACGTTGCCTACGCAGGACGAATGGCTCCGTATGGTCCCAGCCACTCGTGGCCCAAGAGAGCTGCGCTCTGCCATCTGCCAGTGGGGTGTAGCGGTTAACACGTGGACCCAGCAGTCAGACCGCTTGGGCTCCAATTTGCATCTGCTCTTACAGCTTCTTCTGGAGCAAGTTACCTAACAGCTCTGTGCCTCACATCTTTGTCTGCAAAATGGAGCTGCTAGAATGTGGCACAGAGCTATTCTGAGGGTCGAATGTAGTAATTCAGGCGAAACGCTTAGAATGGTGCACCTGGAAGGTAATCCAGAAATTTTAGTTAGCGAAGGGAACCGTTAACTATAGGTATGTCTTTATCCAGGTTAGCAATCCAGGTAAGGGAGAGATGGGAATTATCGTCCTAGAGAGGGGTCTAGGGGGACCTAGGATTATACTCACTATAGCTATCCCAGTTAGGGAGCTTAATTTTAAGAGATATCACATCATGTTGGGGTTGCCAGGACCTTAGCATCTATGGTTCCATCCTCTTGCCATTGGATACTTACATCTTCTCCAGAAGTGATCACACGGTCTCTGCTTAAACACACACCCTGATGGGAACTGGAAGCAGTGTCATTCACGGGCAGCTGAGTCGTTGGGAAGTTACTGAGCACCAACCTGCCTTTCTTCTTCACCCCTCCAACCATCATGCCCTGGGAGGCCATGGTAGTCACTGCCACAACGGGCTTCCTCTCTGTGGAAGAGGACTCCAACCACCCCCGTTTTGACCTCAGTCTGTACGTCTAATTGATTATTTCCAGCGTGTCTGTTAACTCAAGCAAAAGACCAGGTGGGCAAAGTATCCTTGATGGGAACTGAAACTACCTGCTCAAGCAGTGAAGACTCCGTGTGATTGAGCCCAAGACAATGATCGACCTGACCTTTACCACCCACCCACGTGTAACCACTGACCTTTGTCCCATGTTGTCCTTAGATGAACCTGGAAGTATTTTCAGCATGTTAGAGATCGTCCTTAGACGCCAGACCCCAGTCTTCCCAGTGCTAACCTCACTGAAATAAATTCCTTTCTTGTTTCACCACCTCTCATCTCTCTGCCTTTGGATTTTGTCAGCGGCCAGTGGCCGAACCTGGTCTGTTTGGGACCCCCAGAGCCAGGTGTTTTGGCATCTTTGGGCCCCGGTTACATCTGACATCTCTAGGACAAGCATGTTCCAACACAATCAGGCACAGATTTCAACCTCCTTGATTCTGTGGCGGCCCATTCGTTCAATAATTATCATCATTTTCATATGATCTCCCAAACTGCATGAAATACTTTACAAATGCATGTGAATTTTAAAATTACACGTTTGTATACATGCCTTTGGGAAAGAACATGTCTTTATTGAGTTTCAAGATAGGATAGAAGTCCCTAACTTCATAAATTTCATCTCTGTCATGAAATATTATTGACCCTTCTGGGTATGGTTGGAATTTTCTTATGCAGTGGGGGCAGTTGGGGGGATGGGGAAGAGTAGCCCACAGAGAATGTGACCAGGTCAGGTACAAAAGAATCTGATTTTTTTTTTTTTTAAAGGCATTACCAGGATAACCGGGCACAATTAAATAGGGTCTTTTTTTTTTTTAATTTTTTATTTTATGACAGCAAAAGACACAGTGACAGAGGGAACACAAGCAGGGAGAGTGGGAGAGGGAAGCAGGCTCCCCACTGAGCAGGAAACCTGATGCGGGGCTCGATCCCAGGACCCTGGGATCATGATCTGAGCAGAAGGCAGACGCTTAATGCCTGAGCCACCCAGGCGCCCCAAGAATCTGATTTTTGCTTTCAGCTGAACTTCACCTCGCGAGGCTTCACAGCCGTGCCACACAGAATACCACTTTAGCATTTTTATTGATAATATCTGGAGGGGATAACATCCAAAGGACACAAATCCAAGTTGAAAAAGTCAACATGATGTGAAGAAGGGTCAAGTAACAGGACACTTCCCGGGAGCCTCACAGAAGTAAACTCCTCCAGAGCTGTGACTGATTCACATGTTTCTAGAATACTGTCCCCTGTTTCCTGTGTATCTAGATAAAGCTTCAAACATTAAAAGGCACCTTGGAAATAAGCTCAATTCATTGTTGTTCTCTCAAGTAGAGCAACTACTCTACATTTTACGGGTATGTAGTGCTGATGTCTACAGTAAGAAATGGAACTTCCTGGGGTTTTTTCCTCATTCGTTTTCTTTGGAGGGTTCATTTTTCTGAATCAACCACACTTCATTATTTCTATCAAGCAACTTGAAAGGACTGTTGTAGCCTGCGGTGTAGTAAACCTTCTCATTGAAAACTTTTCCTTCTTCCCTCAAAGTACTTGCTAATGTCAAAAGTTGTTCTTGATTTTTTTGAGCACTAGAGAATCCATCGAAAGCCCTGCAAAAGAGAAAGTAGATAACCATGAGTGATGTTCATGCCGATGTAAATGTCAGTCTGAAAAGGTCGCCATGAAGGCTGGATCAGGTACAGCTTCCGGGCCCCTCCCCCTCAGCAGCTGACCAGGCCATTCCTCTCCTCCGGTTCCCATTCCCAGCGCCGCCTCGCCACACACAGAGGAGACCCAGGAAGAGACACACGTTCCAGCTGCTGGCAGGCAGATTTGGAACTTTCACCATCTCGTGCTCTAACTCTTGCTTCTCAGACTTTCACGAGTGTGTACAGGTCACCTGGGAATCTTGCTAAAATGCAGACGCAGGAGGTCTGGGGGGGGGGTCCCGAGAATCTGCATTCCTAACAAGCTCCCCATGATGCTGAGGTTGCTGGTCAGAGGAAACCCCCTTAGAAGACTCCCTTTCAGACTTCCAATTTTCTATGGAACCGTTCCCCTCCCCCCCGTCCCCCTTAGGAAAAAGGTAGGTGCCACATTACTGATGAATATGATAGAGTTTCGATCCTACGAATTTATAGTCTAATGGAAGAGGGGAACATTTTGGCAGCTCTTTATACACAGCCTGAGAAGAGATTTAATGGAGACAGGATCGATATGCTTGGGAACACCGAGGATATTTCTGAATCAAGGGTAAGGGATGTCGTCTGGGTTTGGTCTGGAATGGTGGATGGCTTTGCTGGGCAGGAAAAGGGAAGAAGAAGAAAAGCAACCAAAGTTCAAAAACACAAATTCATAGTGAGGCACAAAATGAGCTCTGCAAGGTGTGTCAGAGCCCGAAAGAGGAATCTCGTATGTCGTCTCAGGGCCCTTTTGAGATTATTGTGAAGGATGCTGAGCAGAAAAGTGACTTGATAGATCTGGGAAAGACAGATGGAAAAGAGACTGGAGGGAAGGAGCCAGTTCGGAGGTTGCTATGGGGATGGGGAAGAAAAGACAGTCAAAAGATTTAAATAACAAGTGGGAAAAGAGAATCAAAGTGTTAAGTATAGATTTTCAAGTATATAAACAAAACTATCCTGAGGTTAAATTATGGCAGCACTCAGACCTAGCTAAGTTGCTGTTATGTATAGATGATGAATTTGACTTTGAAGGTTAAGAATAGGAAACACAGAAAATCATGGATATTCCCAAAAAGGCTTCTTTCGTGTAAGTTGTATTATCAATGTGCCAGTGGAAAAGCTTAGTCCTACCAGGTAAGATGTAAGCTCTCAAGGGTACAAACCATGTGTATTGTGGAAAAGCTTAGTCCTACCAGGTAAGATGTAAGCTCTCAAGGGTACAAACCATGTGTATTTCATTCAACGATGTTCATGAGGCACCTAGAATTGTTCCTGGCACACAGTATCTTTTAAACCCTCATCGAATAGTATAGGAATCTAATACGCACATGTACGTGAAATAAAATGTTGAAGATAAATTGATAAAACTGTTCTAATTTTCAGAATGTTGACTGATAATGATAATTCTGAACCATATGTTTACCTCCTAAATCTATTATTTCCTTAATGAAGAGCCAACTCTTAGTCTGTTCTGCCTAAAGGAAACTTGCTTTCAGATTCTATTTCTGCCCTGAAATCAAATCTCGAAAACCCTTGTTAGAAATCATCTTTTGTTCTCTGAATACATATTGTTCTACAATGAACCATCACAGCTTTATTCAGTACACAAACATATGAGTCTCTTCCCACATACCTGCCTTACTAGGAGCTGCAGGGTATGAACAGAGGACCATGTTCCTGTATTGTTGAGAAAGTTACAGTCTGTACCTCTATCACTCTAATTTAGAATAATAGAAGAACAGAGTGACTAGCTAACTGGAGAAACTGAGGAAGGCATCACAGAGGAGGTACCATTTGATGCAAGTCCTAAAGGATGAAAGTGGATGCTCCAGGAAGAGGAGAAATGAAGAGCTAGAACTAGTAGCAAAGTCAGGTGCACGTTTTAACTATTTTACAGAAATCAACTCATTTAATCTTCATGGCCACCCTATGAGATAGGATGGTACTATAACTATACATATTTTACAGATGAAGAGCTTTGGGCAAGGAAAATCTGAGGAACCTGCCTGAGGTCACGGGTGAAGACATGTGGAAAGTCCTAGCCACAGTGATCCAATAACAAGAAGAAATAAAAACCATCCAAATTGGCAAGGAAGAAGTGAAACTTTCACTATTTGCAGATGACATGATAGTATATATAGAAAGCATCAAAGACTCTGCCAAAAAACTGTTAGATCTGATAAATGAATTCTGTAAAGTTGCAAGATACAAAATAAATTTACAGAAACCTGTTGCATTTTTATATACCCATAAGGAAACAGCAGAGAGAGAAATTAAGGAATCAATTCCATTTACAATGGCACCAAAAGCCATAAGATCCCTAGGAATAAACCTAATCAAAGATGTAAAGGACCTGTACTCTGAAAACTATAAAATTCTGATGAAAGGGGCACCTGGGTGGCTCTGTTGGCTAAACGTCTGCCTTCGGCTCAGGTCATAATTCTGGAGTCTTGGGATCAAGCCCCGTGTGGGGGGTGGGGGAGGTCCCTCCTCAGTGGGGAGTCTGCTGCTTCCTCTCTCTACCTCTCCCCCAACTCACGCTTTCTCACTCTCCCTTTCTCAAATAAATAACGTCTTTTAAAAAATAAAATACTGAATGAAACTGAAGAGGACACAAAGAAATGGAAAGACATTCCATGCTCATAGATTGGAAGAACAAATAGTGTTAAAATGTCTATATTACACAAAGCAATCTACATATTTAATGCAATCCCTATCAAAATACCAACAGCATTTTTCACAGAGCTTGATCAAACAGTAAAATTTATATGGAACCACAAAAGACCCTGAATAGCTAAAGCCACCTTAAAAAAGAGAACAAAGCTAGAGGCATTTCAATTTCAGACATCAAGTTACATTACAAAGTTGTAGTAATGGAAACTGTATGGTATTGACACAAAAATAGACACATAGATCAATAGAACAGAATAGAAAACCAGCACTGAGCTCACAATTATATCATCAATTAATCTTTGACATAGGAGGAAAGAATATTTAATGGGATATTGGATCAGCTCTTCAACAAAAGGTACTGGAAAAATGGGACAGCAACCTGAAAAAGAATGAAATTGCCACTTTCTTGTACCATACACAAAAAGATTCAAAATGGGTTAAAGACCTAAATGTGAGACCTGAAACCATAAAATCCTAAAGAGAACACAGGCAGTAACTTTCACATTGCCCATAGCAATCTTTCTAGATATGTCTCCTAAGACAAGAGAAACAAAAGCAAAAATAATCTGTTGGAATACATAAAAATAAAAAGCTGCAAAGTGAAGGAAACAATCAACAAAACTAAAAGGCAACCTATAGGATGGGAGAAGATATTTGCAAATGACATATCTGATAAAGGGTTAGTATCCAAAATATATAAAGAACTTAGAAACCTTACCACCCAAAAAAACAAATCCAATTTAAAAATGGGCAGAAGACATGAACAGACATTTCTCCAAAAAAGACAAACAGATATTATGGACATTGGGGAGGGTATGTGCTATGGTGAGTGCTGTTAAGTGTGTAAACCTGGCGAGTCACAGACCTGTACCCCTGGGGCTAATAATACATTATATGTTTATAAAAAAATTTAAAAATTATTTTTAAAAAAGAAGACAAACAGATGGCCAACAGACACATGAAAAGATGCTCAATATCACTTATTAGGGAAATGCAAGTCAAAACTACAATGAGATACCACATCACACCTATCAGAATGGCTAAAACCAAAACAAGATACAACAGGTGTTGGCAAGGATGTGGAGAAGGGGGAACCCTCTTGTGCTGTTGGTGGGAATGCAAACTGATGCAGACACTCTGAAAACAGTATGGAAGTTCCTCAAAAAGTTAAAAAGACAAAAAAAAAAACCCCAAAACCTACCCTATGGTCCAGCAATTGCACTACTAGTTATTTACCCAAAGAATACAAAAATACTAATTCAAAGGGATACATGCACCCCAATGATTACAGCCTGATCATCTACAACAGCTAAAACAGGGAAACAGCTCAAATGGGTGAATGGATAAAGAAGATGAGCTATATATACACAGTGGAATATTATTCAGCTATAAAAAGAATGAAATGTTGCCATTTGTAATGACATGGATGGAGCAAGAGAGTATTATGCTAACCAAAATAAGTGAGTGAGAGAAAGACAAATGCCATGATTTCATTCCTATGTGGAATTTAAGAAACAAAATAAATGAGCAAAGGGGGGAAAAAAGAGAGGCAAACCCAGGAACAGTCTCTTAACTATAGAGAACAAACTGGTGGTTACCAGAGGGGTGGTAGGTGGCGGATGAGTGGAACAGGTGATGGGGATGAAGGAGGGCACGTGTCGTGATGAGCTCCGGGTGATGGATGGACGTGCCGAATCCCCTGAAACTAATAGGACACTGTATGTTGACTAACTGGAATTTAAATAAAAACTTAAGAAAAAGGAGAGCTGTGGAAGAACATGGGCTGCTTGGGAAAGGGTGGGAAGGTCAGCGGAACATAACTAGTGGGGAGACACGGCTGGGCCACATTATAAAAGACATTGTGAACAATCTGAACTCCGCCCCCCACCCCAGAGCAAGTGGAAAGTCACAGAGATTTCTAGTGAAGTAACAGGTTGGGGTTTTTGTTTTGCTGCTGTTGTAGTAAGAAAGACCATGGACTCCTGTGAGGAGCACGAGGGGAAGAGAATGGTGGGCAGGTTACTCCCAGCAGCCAGGAGGCTACTGAAGTGGAACAGTCAAGACCTGAGATGAAGAGACATCTGAGCATCTAGTAAGTGTCCGGCATTGTGCCGAGCCCTGAGGGACACAGAGATGATTGATGTGTGGTTCCTAGAAGATGACGACCTGAAGAAGTCACAGAGAAGAGAAGGGAACAGAATTGTGGATCATTTCCAAGGAGACTGGATCAAATCTCATAACCAGTTGTCAGGGAAGAGTGCGCTGATGATGGCCTTGGAGTCCTTGCTGGGGAGGTTATCTGGTGGATGAAGGTCACTGCTCACATACATTGAGGACTGGGGAAAGGCTCATTTGTAGAGCTGTTGAGTTTAATCCCCACCTACCGCCCCCCCCCATTGGAAATGTCCAGCAATTAGGGTAATCAGGGCTGGATACACCAAATTTTGAGAGTCACTAGACACACGTGGTTGAAGCTTTATAAACAGATCACCCAGAGCAAGTCTGCTTTGACATGGGGGTCAATGCGGGCTGTCAATAGCACTTCCTGGGTGAGAGAGAGGAACAGGAGAAGAACGGCAAGACAGTGACTTCGTGAGACATAAAAGGATGAATCAGCATCCAGAGAACAGATGAGTCAATACACGAAGGCTGCAGGGGTCACACGGGCAAGAGCGGTCATCATGTGACAAAGGCAAGGGCACTGCTGACGGTGACGAGGGCAGTCCCAAGGAGATAGTATGGGCTCCCCCAGACTGTCCGTGGAAACAGAGACAGACAGATTCCTTTAGTGGGTGAGTGGTGACAAGAGGGAGAAAGGAATGAAGTGACACCAGTACGAGACTCTTAGCATGTTCTGTGCATGTTTTATATTTCAACAGAGAGAATTTAAGAATGTGTCGAACAGGTACTGGAAGCCAGAAACAGTACAAGGAACCACTCAACGAACAGAGGCAATGACTGCCAGAAACAGCCAGCATCCCCCGGGCTGGGGCACAGAGGAAGAGTCTGGGGCTATCAGAGTCTAGAAGCTAGGAGGAGGGGTACTGTGCCCTGTGTGTTAGGATTTTTGTTCAGGGTTACCTCAATGGCAGGTGGAGAATAATGTGCACCGTGTCTTAGCTGTGTAAGGTGTGCAACAAGCTCTTCATTACATGAATTGATTGTATCTTGCAGTACCCCTTAGTAACACATAAAACTAAGCCAGGAGGGAAACACCACGGAAATGCGTTAGACCTCTTATTTGACAGAAGGGTGAAAAGGCTGCTGAAATTGCAGAGGAGCAAAACCGAGAGCAGGCAAGGAAAGCTAGCAGTGGGCAGGGCCATAAATTATCTACCACTTACCGTACAAACACAGTCATTTCAGCTCTGTCTTCAATGAAGACATCTGACTCTGAAGGCCTGGGCGGATCGGATTGCTGCTCAGAGGGGATGTACAGGGAAATGGTAATGATAGACTCACTAAAAGGACCTGAACCAGGCTCCACGTAGCTTGTCACCGGAGCTGTCATCTTTATCTTCATCTCTGGACCATAAAATAACATATTTAATGCCATGAAAAGACCGTGAAAACAGATTTAGTTTCTTTACGACTGCTTCTAAAAACTTAACCTATTATTTTTTTATTGGAGTTTCCTGACTTACATTATGGTACTGACATAAAATTTACCTTTGAGATAATTTTCATCCTTAAAAAATAAGGGCAAAATGATTCAATTATCCCCTGGCCACATTGAACACTTTCTCTACTATTAATATTTTTGGTTAATAAAGTATAGTTTTAGAGATGGAAGGGAAAATTAGAGATCGTATAGTCCAGTCTTGTTTTTCTTTCTTTCTCTCTTCCTCTCTCTTTCTTTCTTACAATTCAGAAAGGGAGATCCCACAGGCTAGGTGACCTGCTAAAACACAAATAGCGAAAGAGCCCGACCCAGATGTCTTGAGACCTGAATCTGGGGTTCTTTGTACCTTCCTCCTTCCTGATGACTCTTAACCTACCAGTCACCAAATTACCTCGAAGCACTAGCCATGAAATGGACTTAACAGTAGGTACACAGAGGCCTAGCTCATCCAGCAGAAACAGACAAGAACAGAGGCTGAAAAGCACTACCTCCTCTAGACTCTGCTAAGGGTCCTGAGCAGAGTCCCTGTCTTCAAACACTAAGTCTTTGATGCTCTCATTATTTTTCTGTTCTAAAGTATCTCACTTTAATAAGCTAAAACACAAGAATAAGCCAGGGGACTCGACCACAATATATATAATTATAAGGTAAACCGTCTTCACCTTTCTCATTTTTGCCTTGAATGTAGCCGTTCAGCTTTGTAAAACCAGTCTGGATGGCTGAGTCCCAGTCCATGGACTCAACCGAAGTGCTGACCCACTTGGCGGGTCCATAATGCCGGATCTCGTAACTTCCAGGCTAAAATGGAACAGAGAAAACTGGGGGAAGCAATTCGAAAAAGGCAAGACGTGAGAGGCAACAGTCCAGGTTCTTTGATCTCAGGTCCACCTGGGATGGAGTTCTGGTTCTGGTTCCTTCGACCTGGCGGGGCCCCTCCCCCGAGGCTCCCATCCTTGGATTAGAGACTGCGGAGGCCTCCGCCCCCCGCAGAGGTCGGGAGTCGCTCCGTTGAGTTAACACCTAGCATCTGTTAGGTTCTCTGGGCCGGAGGGTCCCACTGCGGGCTCTGCGACCTGATCAAATCCTTTTTCTTTTTTTTAACCTCGAAAGAAACTGAGATGTGGCCATGACCTAGGGTTATGGCTAAACGACCGAATTTCCCCCTCTGAGCAGGAACGGAACTGGGGACCCAGACAACTTTTTAAAAAATTGAACTTTTTCTTAAATCTGCGGGATCCTTCGGTCCCACTGCAAATCCTCCGGAGCCACAACCCGCCCGCGGGAGGCGCCTACCTGGGGGCCCGCGTCCTCAGGGGCCGACCAGCCCGGCGTCTCCACGGCTTGGGCCGCCGCGCGCTCGGCTGTCGCGGGGTCCGGCTCCAGCACCTCGGCCATGAGCGGCGCCGACGCTCGGGGGAAAGAGGCTGGCGAGCGGAGCCAGGAAAGGGCCGCCCCGCTGCGTGTGCGCGCCGCGCCCGCCTGCCCCGCCGCGAGGGCCCGCCCCCGCGCTGCCCGGAGCCCGGGTCACCGCGCCGACGCGCGTCCCTCCTCCCCGCAGTGCGGGGGACCCGAGTTCGCAGAGCCCGCCCGCGCTTGGGCCGGGAGGGGGCGCTGCGACCGCGAGGGCCCCCGATTCCCACGCCGGCAGCTGCGGCGGGGCCGCGCCCCCCTTGCCGGGATCCCTCCGCCCCCCAACTCCGCAGGGTGAGGGCGGGAGACAGAATTGCAGGGTCTGCTTAGGCCGGGTGTCCTTTGGGATTCCCTCCTATCCCCTGCGCACAGAGGTGTCCCCTATGGAAGCCCGGGGTGGAGGACTCAGCGACTGGCTTGCGGGGTTTCTGGTGTAACCGGTTTGGGAACCTCTCCGCGGCTCCACCCGCGCAGGGAGCCGGTTCTGCAGATCGGACGACTCCTGCGGAGCGGCGTGAGCTCGGCCCGCACCCTGGTTCACTCAATGGAAGGCGGGAGGGAGCCTGCTCGCCCGGTGGGAGGATGGACAGGCTGCCGACTGGGACCTTGGCTGTACCTTCTGGCACCCCTCCCACCCACCGTGGGCCCAGAGCTTCGTGCACGAATCGGATCCTGGGCGCAGCCAGAGACATGAGTCCCTACTCAGACCTAGAAGGTGTCCAAGGTGCCCAATAGCCATCAAGGTCCGCCGGGGAAGGAGTCAGATGGGGCTGCAGTCAGGCCTGGAGACAATCTTAAACTGTCCTGGTTTAATGACCTTTCCCTGAAATGATCCCAGAACCTCTGAGGTGGTCCCACTAGAACTATCAGTCGGGGGGGGGGGGAGGGGGAGGGAGGTGAAAGGGGGGCAGAGAAATGAGGGGGTAGAGCGACAGGACTCTGCTTTTAAAACTTTTCGGTTGGATTTATTCTTTATTTTTCCTAAGAGCTTTACTGAGATATAATTCACATACCATCAAATTCACCCATCTAATGTGTACCATTCAGTGTTTCAGTGTATTCACAGTTGTGCAACCATCACTACAATCAACTTTAAATTTTTCTTAAAGACTTTTTTTATTCGACAGAGAGAGAGCACAAGTAGGCAGAGCAGCAGGCAGAGGAAGAGGGAGAAGCAGGCTCTCCGCTGAGTAGGGAGCCCGCTTGGGGGGCTCAATCCCAAGACGCTGGGATCATGACCTGAGTGGAAGGCAGCCGCTTAACCGACTGAGCCACCCAGGCACCCCACTGTAATCAATTTTAGAGCATTGTTATCACCTCTCCCCAGACCCCAAACCCCATACTCCTTAGCCATCACTCCCCAATTCCCCATCCCCCAGCCCTAGGCAACTACTAATCTCCCTTCTGTCTCTATCGGTTTGCTTTTTCTGGCATTTCATATAAATGAAATAATGCAGTGTCTTAAGATCCCACTCTCTCCGGGCGTATAAGGAACAGAACCTTACTGCTCAGGGTTTTGGAGGTGGGAAGTCCAAGATGAGAATGCTAGCAAGCTCGGTGCAGGCTCTTCTCCGGGAGGCAGACTGCTGGTGGTGTCCTTACAAGGTGGAACGGGCAAGGCAGCTTTCTCTGGCTTCTTCTATAAGGGCACTAACCCCTCCTGACCTATCACCTCCCAAAGGTTCCACTTCCTAATACCATCACATGGAGCATTTGGTTTTCAAAACGTGAGTTTTGGGGGGATGCGAGCATACAGACCATATAGGATGTAGCGTGTGGTCCTCTATTGCTGACTTCCTTCACTGAGCAAAATATTTCGGGTTTCATCCATGCTGTAGCATGCATCTGTGCTTCACTCCTTTTGGTGGCTGAGAATATTCCATTGGATAAATATTTTTCATCAGTTGATGGACGTTCAAGTGGTTTCAAGCTTTGGGCTATTATGAAGGATGCTGCCACAAACATTTGTGCCCAGATTTCTGTATGGACATGTTTTCATTTCTCTTGAGTGAATTCCGAGGAGTGGGATTTGCTGGGTCAAATGGTAACACGGCATTTAACTTTTTGAGGAACAGCCAGACTGTTTTCTGAAGTAGGTGTACCCTTTTAGGTTTTCATCAGCAGGCTGTGAACATTCTGTTTCTCCACATCCTCACTAATGCTCGTTATCACCTTGCTTTTCGATTATAGCCATCTTATTGTGCATGCCTGGTGTAAGAATAAGGGTTTTTTGAGCTACAATTCACATAACGTAAGATTCACTACTTTAAAGTATACACTTCAGTGGATTTTAGTATTTTCAGTACGGTGTACAACCACCATCACTATCTAATTCCAGAACATTCCATCACTCCAAAAAGAAACCCCCATACAATTGAGCAGTCACTCCCAATCTCCAAAACCTCCCAGCCCCTGGCAATCACTAATTTATTTTTATGTCTGTGGATCTGCCCATTCTGGACATTTCATTTAAGTGGAAAATAACATGTGTTCTTTTGTGACCGACATCTTTCTCGGAGTGTAATGTCTTCAGAAGTCATCCGTGTTGTTG
This sequence comes from Martes martes, assembly GCF_963455335.1. NCBI lineage: Eukaryota > Metazoa > Chordata > Mammalia > Carnivora > Mustelidae > Martes > Martes martes. The sequence goes on from NC_137893.1 coordinate 63,272,779, forward strand.
CACGTATCAGCGCTTCATTCCTTTTTATTGCTGACGACCATCCCATTGTGTGATCCTACTGCTTTTAAAACAATTGATGTCCTCTTTCTCCTTTCCCCTTCCCTGTCCTAACAAGCAGACACATGATACTTGCTAGTGTTTACATCAACTCTATCATTATGCTGATCTAAGTTTTAATTCTTTAGTGAAGGCGAAATAATGAATATTGACTGATTTTTTTTTTTTTTTGAACAGACTGATTATTTTAGCTGCTGTCACAGAGCTGATCCTCTGCTTAAGTGACTTGGCAAAGTTGGGAATATGATTTTACTTCTCAGAAAGTTTTTTGTTTTTTTTAAGATTTTTATTTATTTGACAGAGAGAGAGAACACAAGTAGGCAGAGAGGTAGGCAAAGAGAGCAGGGAAGCAGGCTCCCTGCTAAGCAGAGAGCCCGATGCAATGCAATGCAGGGCTGGATCCCAGGACCCCTGAGATCACGACCTGAGCCAAAGGCAGAGGCTTAACCCACTGAGCCACCCAGGCGCCCCTACTTCTCAGAATGTTTTAAGAGGAAAAGAAATAATTTACATTGTTTAAGATTCCTGCTGTTCTTTTCATCTGCAGAGTATGTTTTATAGTTATCAGGGTCTTTGGGGGTGAGGGGAGATGGGGCATTTTCTTTGTAGAAAAACTGAGGCTGAATTTGGAGACATGCATTTAATAGCGTGTGGAATGCCCAATTAATGAAGATAACAGCAGGTGACTCAGCTGAGTTATCTATATTTATAAGGTGATAATTAGCCACGTATAAGAACAGAAGGAGGGAAAGGAAAGGATTTATTTCAGAATAATAGGGTTTCAGTTAGAATGAATTTAATGAGAGTCAGAAGGCTCAAGTTTTATACCCATATGTCAAAATAATCTAGCTAGTTTTCTTGTTGATTAATTACGGTGAAATTGTTCTATTAGCACATATTTAGTCACTGTTTGTATGATATTATGAAGAAGATATTCTGTTGAAGCTTTACAACACATGCGGTGGTGCCATTGGGGGTGGGTGGTGGGTGGAGAACAGGTTCCTCCACTTCACCCCAGCAGGGGAGGGAGCCTGCATAGCCCTGTGGCAGTGGCCGCAGTCAGTTCTCATGACTTGCAGCAGCTTTGTTCTATAAAGTCACCATGAGTGATGCCTGGGTGGCTCAGTCAGCTTAGCTTCTGCCTTCAACTCAGGTTATGATCCCAGAGCCCTAGGATCGAGTCCCTCATCAGGCTCCTTGCTCAGTGCGGGGTCCTACTGCTCCCTCTGCCTGATGCTCCCCCTGCTTGTGCTCTCTATCTCTCTGACAAATAAATAAATAAATCTTTAAAAAAAATCAAGTCATCACGAACATTGAATTAATGAATCCCAAACTATTGATTCCAGAGGAAATACCGAGGTAGGTTCCTGTGAACCTCCGGTCACAACATCTTTGCCAACTAATCACTAAGTAACCTTGTTTTATATGCGTTATTGTATAAAGAGACCTTATTTAATAGATATTGTTGGTTCATGAGCATTGAGATCTTTACCAACAGCACTGTAGCTCGTACTTTAATGAAGCTTATATAACACACGTATCTCCTCCACTTGAGTGCTATGTTTGGAGGCCATTTTAAGCAACAAAATCAACAAGAAGCACAAAAATAGGGGTGCCTGGGTGGCTCACTGTTAGGTTAAAGCCTCTGCCTTTGGCTCAGGGCATGATCCCAAGGTCCTAGGATCGAGCCCCACATCGGGCTCTCTGCTCAGCAGGGAGCCTGCTTCCTTCGTCTCTCTCTGCCTGCCTCTCTGCCTACTTGTGATCTCTGTCTGTCAAATAAATAAATAAAATCTTAAAAAAAAAAAAGAAACACAAAAATGCAAAAAGCCACAGAACTAAATAGACTGCAAAAAAGGCTTGTTTACGGTATGACAGCTGAGACTAGAAGGCAGAGAGCTCCACCTTATTTAACCTGAGCCGGAAATGTGTGCCTTGCGTGGCTAGAATTTCTCACTGCTCTCCACAGGCAGATGTCCACCAATGACCAAGAAGGTGATGTGAGCATTGGAGTTCTGAATACAGACCAACAAGTCAGTGAACTTGCACGTACAGAATCTGTGAACGAGGAGGATCCACGATAAATGCTTCCTGCAGAAAGTTACACAAGTCACTTCTATCCATATCCATATTTCATTGACCAAAGCAAATCATAGGCCTTGATTAACCTCGAGGGTGGAAAAGTTCAATCACACTGTGTTCTCAAAGAAGAACTCAACTATTGGAGAGAATTGCTAATGTTCATTACTGAAACCGTTTAGTCATTCATTGATTATCCCATCCTTGCGGCAGTTTTTCTTTTCCAAAGACATGGGCCATATTATCTTCCAACCAACATGTTGTCCTTATAATGTGGCTTTGATACATCCTCCCCACCCACCCCACCGCACCCCCCCATTGAGAGATGGAGGTCTATGCTTCCTTTCCTTGAAACCGGGAAGGTTTGTGACTCCAGGGTAAGTCACCCTGTGTGACTTCTGAGGCTAGACCATTAAGGGCTTCCACTTGATTTTCTTTGGGACAATTAATCTTAAAATCCAACAACTATGCCAAAGGGAAGACCAAGCAGTTCCAGCTCCATGGAGAGCCCTGTGTCTGGGCTGACAGTACGCATTGACCCTACCCATGTGAGTGACCTTGTGTTCCAACAGCGCCAGCCCCCCACCACTGAGTCACCACCAGACATCCTCGATTCTTCCAAACTGAGGCCCCAGAGGTCGCAGGGTGGACACAAGCTGTCCCTGCAGTACCCACAGAATCTGGGAGCATAATTAAATGGTTATTATTCTGTGCCACTAAGTTTGGGGTGACATGTTTCTCAGGATAATAACTGAAAAATTACCTTCTATGTAAAGTGCTATAGTAGATGTTGGTGGGTTTTAGTAATGCACAACCTGTGGTTCTGGTCTATCTTGGTCTATCTGGTCTATCTGACTATCTTATGGTCAGGCATTGTTTACTCTGGGGCCACTCTTGCATCCATAATGTAATTAAATATTTGGTCTTTTTAGAGTTGCCACTATCTTGAATATGGCGACTGTAAAATGGGTAAAAAGTTGGTAGTCTAACAGGAAGCGTAAACTTTGAATTTGCCTGGCTTCTCCTTTAGTTTTGGTGAGAATTGTAATACTCATCCATTATTGAGATATCAAGACAACCCACTGAAGCCCCTCTTACACGAAGCACTTCGCTCAGGGCCTGACACATACTTGCTTGAAAAAGTTGAATGAATGCCAGTCAGAATTTATCAGACGCATTGATAGTGACTCAGTGTTTTCAGGAGCACCTGTGAAGCTCCTTTCTAATGGACCACAGAAAATGAAGAGACATTTATTAAATGTGGGGTCGAGGAATAGAAGGCTAAAGTCTAAAACCAAGAATGTCTTGAAAAATTAAAATATCGATCCTAATCAATATGAGGCCTGATATCACTTCTGAGACCGTGGGGAGTGGTTATAAAAACAAAGGAGAGGGATCTTCATACTTATTTTAAAAGGTTCATGCTTTGAAATAAAACAGACCACCAGCTCTGCCACAGCTAGATAGCTCTCACTCTCAAAAAGCTCTTATCTATGGGGCTTTTGGTATTGCCATGCATTATTACATTATTTCTTGATTTAGAAAAAATGGAAGAATTGGTAGAAATGGGACTCGATTCCCTAATGACTTTTTTAGAACAGAGGTGTTCCGTGTTTCAGTGCTCCTAGTTCTGAGAGGAGGAGCCACACAGCCCCAACCTAACATACACCTGTGAACCAAGCAGCTCTTAGCCTGCTCATGGGTCCCGCAGAATGGTCTCTCCAGGCAGTCCCACACTTGACTTTGTTCAGGTCTGCATGTTCAGAATGAGTTCCAAGCATGGGAGAGGTCAGTGGCAGATTGACTTGGCTCCAAGATGGAGGAGAAGTTTATCAGTAATGCCCGGGACATCTCGTCCTCTAGACCAGTGCTTCTCAAGCTGTCTCTGATGAAGAGCCTTCTCCCTTTAAGAAATACTTTCAAGTTCATCAGGAACCAATATGTGATTCTATTGCACAAGACTATAGGCAGCTCACTATGTGGATCTTAACCCATGAGTTCAACAAGAATTTAGTTGGTCTATACCATGCTCAGTGAGATGAGGCTACTGAAGATGTGCATGGATTTTGTAAAAATGTTGAATTCCTATGAGATTTTTAAACACTTACTGTCAATTTTTCTAGTTATTTTATCTCAGATTGGTGACAAATAGTTTGTGAGCCAGCACCATTTTGTGGCTCATACCTTGAAGAATATTGATTTAGGTGACCTTCCCAGTCTCCTGGTGATGTTTTGGAAGGTTATTATTGATTCAATTTCTTTAACAGATAGAGCCTTATGCAAATTGTCTGTTTCTTCTTGCACGATTTTTTGCAGTTTTAAGGAATTGGTTCATTTCTTCTAGGTTATCAAATGGGCATGGAGTTGTTTATAGTATTTCTTTTTTTGCCCTTTTAACATCCTTGGAATCTGTAGTGATGTCTCCTTTTTTATTTCTGATATCAATAATTTGTATCCTCTCTTTTTTTTTTAGTTGGCCTGGCTTATCAATTTCATTTATCTTCAAAAAGCCAGCTTTTGGTTTCCTTGATTTTCTCTGCTGATTTCCTGTCTTCTTTTTAATTTTCATTGATTTCTTCTCTAATTTTTATTACTTACTTTCTTCTGCTTACTTTGGATTTAATTTGCTTTTCCTTATCTAGTTTTGTAAGGTGGAAGCTTAAATAATGATTTGTGATCTTTCTTCTTTTCTAATATATACATTAAATAATGTAGATTTCCCTCTAAGCACTGCTTTTGCTGCATCTGCAAACTTTGATAAGTTGTATTTTCCTTTAAATTTAGTTTAAAATATTTTTATTTTCTCTTGAGTTTTCTTCTCTGCCCCATGTATTATTTACAAGTGGGCTGTGTAAGCTCTAAGTATTTTAGAATTTTCCAGCTATTTTTCTGTTACTGATTTTTTAGTTTAATCCCAGTGTGGTCTGACAGCATACATTGTATGATATCAATTTTTAAAAATTTGCTATACCGTGTCTTGTGACCAAGAATGTATGTGGTCAATCTTGGTGAATGGTCCATGTGAGCTTGAGAAGAATGTGTATTCTGCTGTTGTTGGATGAAGTCATGTACAGAAGTCCATTCTATTCAGTTGATTCGTGGTATTTTTCAACACAACTATATTCTTACTGATTTTCCACCTGCTAGATCTGTTTCTGATGGAGGGTATCTCCAACTGCAGTCATGGATTCATCCTTGATTTCTATTCTATCAGTTTTCCTTGCAACTCTATCAGTTTTTGCCTCAAGTATTTTGACACTCTGTAGTTAGGGGTATACGCATTAAAAAATGATGATGTCTTTTTGGAGAACTGACCCCTTTATCATTACATCATGCTACTCTTTATCCCTGATAACTTTCCCTGCTCTGAAATCTGCTCTGTCTGAAATTAATATAGTGCAGCTTTTTTTTTGGATTAGTAGTAGCATGGCATCTCTTTCTCCATCCCTTTATTTTTCGTGTATATGTGTCTTTGTATTTATTGTGGGTTTCTTGTAGACAAGATAGTTGAGTGTTGTTTTTAATCCACTATGATAATATCTTTATTTCTTTTTTTTAAAGATTTATTTATTTATTTGAGATAGAGAGAGAGAGAGAGAGAGGGCATAAGCAGAGGGAGCAGCAGGCAGAGGGAGAGGGAGAAGCAGACCCTCTGAGCAGGGAGCCTGATGTGGGACTCCATTCCAAGACCCTGGACCATGACCTGAGCTGAAAGCAGACACTTAGCCAACTGAGCCATCTAGGGACCCGGTATCTGTCTTTCAATTGGTGTATTTAAACCGTTGAACTTTAAAGTATTATCAATATGGCTGGGTTTATATCTACCATATTTGTTACTGTTTTCTATTCCTTCCCCTTGTTCTTTGCTTCTTTTTTGGTCTTCTTCTTTTGTCCTTCTAACTGAACATTTTAGAGGATTCCATTTTCTCTCATTTCTTAGCATATTGATTATACTTTTTGTTTTAACTTCTCTTAGTTGCCCTAGAGTTTGCAATATACATTTACAACTAATCTAAGTCAACTTTCAAATGATACTCTACAGCTTCACCAGTGGCGTAGGTACCTTATAATAACAAAATAGTCTTAATTCCTCCCTCCTGTTTCTTGTATTATTTCTGTTATTTATTTCACTTACATGTAACCTATAATCATCAAATACATTATTGCTATTATTATTTTGAAAACATTTTTACCTGTTAGATCAATTAAGAATAAGAAAATTTCCCAGTTTTGTTTGTCTGAGAAAGTCTTTATTTATCCTTCACTTCAAAGAATAACTTTGCAGAATACAGAATTCAGGCTGGTGTTTTTTTCTCTCTCTCAACCATTGAAATATTTCACTCCATACCACTAGATTGTGTGGTTTCTGAAGAGAAGTCAGGGTAATTCTTATCTTTGTTCTTCTACAGGTAAGGTGTTTTCTTCCTCTAGCCTCTTTTAAGATTTTTTAAAATTATTTTTAAAATTTATTTTATTTACTTTTTAAGTATGCTCCATGCCCAGCGTGGAGCCAAATGTGGGGCTTGAACTCATGACCCTGAGATCAAGACCTGAGCTGAGATCAAGAGTAGGATATTTAACCAACTAAGCCACTCAGGCATCCCAAGAATTTTTTTTTTTTTTAAATCTTTGATTTTCTGCAGTTTGAATATAGTACACCCAGCTGTAGGGTTTTTTTTTTTTTTGTTTTGTTTTGTTTCTTCTTTGGCATTATTCCTGCTTGGTGCTCTCTGAGCTTCCTGCATCTACTGTTTGACATTAATTTGTGGACATTTGCAGTTATTATTGCTTAAAATATTTCTTCTGGGCCTTTCTGCTTTTCTTCTCTTTCTGGTATTCCCACTATGTGCACATAACACCTCTTGTATTTGTCTCACAGTTCTTGGATATTCTGCTCTGTATTTTTTTTTTCTCTTTGCCTTTCTGTTTTAGAAGTTTCTATTAACATATCCTTAATCTCCAAGATTATTTCCTCAACTGTGTCCAGTCTACTAAGAAGCCCAGGAAAGGCATTCTTCTTTCCTGTTTCAGTGTTCTTGACCTCTAGCATTTCCTTTTGGTTCTTTCTTAGAATTTCCATCTCTCCATTGATATTACCTACCTGCTCCTGCATGTTGTCTACCTTACCCCTTAGAGCCCTTTGCGTGTTAATGATAGTTATCTTACATTCCTGTTCTGATAATTCTGGCATATCTGAGTCTGGTCCCAATGCTTGCTCTGTCTCTTCAAATTGTATTTTTGGGGGGGGGTTTGCTTTTGTTCTTGTTTTTTTGCCTTTTAGTATGCCTTACAGTTTTTGTTGAACGGTGGACTTGATAGACTGGGTAAGAGGAACTGCAGTAAAGAGGTCTTTCCTAATGTGGTAGTGGTTTGGTGGAAGGGGGGCAGGGTCTATAGTCCTATGATTAGGTCTCAGCCTTTGAGTGCAGCTGCTCCTCTGGGCTGTAAACCTCACAAGGGCTTCTCTGTTTTTTCTTTCACTCCCTTAAGTAGAACAAAATGGTTAGAGAAGCTGGAATTGGGTATTTTCCTTCTCCAGTGTAAGGCTAGAGCCACATAGGGTTAATTAATCCCCAGGTTAATTGGGTTTTGATAAAACCCAGCTGATTAGGGCCTGGTAAAACAGTTTCATCTGAGGGCACGGCTTGTGAAGAACAGAGTGCTCTGGCCATTTCAAAATGGCTCCTTTCCTTTCTTGCTCTACCAGAAAGCACGAGAGGCTTTTCCTCAGATCTCTACTGTGAGAACCCGGTAATGCTCCTGGGGCAAACTCACAGAGTATGGGACCCTTCTGGACTTTGTAACTCTCTGATTTGCCCCCTCTGAGCCTCCAGCAGTCTGTTGATTCCGATGTGGGCCTCCCTATGCCGGCACTGGTTCCTGAGGAGGTTTTTGCTCCTGGATTTCTACTCCGGTAAGTTGTGCTTCTGTTTCTCTCACTTTGGGGGCAGTGGTTTGTCCTGTGACCTCTGTTCTCTGATGGAGCCAAGAAGTGTTGATTTTCAGTTCAGCTTCTTGTTGTTGAGGAGTGAAGGCTGAAGGAGTGATGGTTCCAAGCTCCTTTCATGGCTGACCAGACATTAGATTCCTTTCCTTTTATAAAATGATGTCATGCCGATATTTTCTGGTCTAGTGTGGGATCTAGTGAAAATGTCCACATTCAAGTCACTGTTTCTATTATACTGCCTCCCATTCTTAACCTTTTCTGGCTATACAATTTCTTCCCCAAATACTTCTCAGTTGCTAAAAATCTAGTTCTTTGATTTGTGGATTTTCTTCAGTCCCACTTTGTCTGGGAGCACTAGCAACCAGTCCCACTGTGTTTGCCAGTTGTGTCAACATGTAAGCAAAGACGTAGTTACTCTGTTGTTGTTAATATTCTGCTTGCAAATCTGCTTTGGGAATTGAATTGCCTACAGCTGCATGTTGGCCTGGTGGCTTCAGGCATGTACAGAAAATGTTGAGTTATAAATGATGGTTCAAGGCTTGATTTATAGATCTAGTTTTCTCTCAGCCTGGAACCTTCCATCTATCCACAGTGAACTCAGCTGTGTTTTGTGGCCTAGTTACATCAATGAATTGCTTTCAGCCTTGATTTTTTATTAGAATCACTTGCTTTATTTCAGTTAAATTGGCCTAGGTGGGTCCTGGTATTGGTAAGTTCAAGTAATTCTACCATGCAACCGGGAGTAAAATCTGCTGCGCTATAGCAAGGGTCAGCAAACCTTTTCTTTAAAGGACCAGATAGTAAGTATTTCAGGCTCTGAAGGTCCTTACAACCTCTGTTGCAACCACTTAAGTCTGAAGTAGCAACCATAGGCAAGTGAGCACTAACTTGTGTTCCAGTAACTTCATTTCTAGACACCAGAATTTGAATTCATATAATTTCACGTGTCACAAAATCCTTCTCTCTTTGATATTTTTTTCAACTATTTAAAAATGTAAAAACCATTCTTGTCTCCAGGACGTGTAGTAACAGGTTGCAAGCAGGATTTGGCTCATGGGCTGTACTTCGGCATCCCCTGGTTAGGAGTTTATCTGCTGCTTCAGTTTGGTTCCAGAGGAGAACATCTTTCTTCCTCAGATCACTGATATATTTTAAAGGAGTCCTATCATTGACTATTTTATTTATTTATTTTAAAATTTTTACTCACTTATGTATGTATCTATGTATGTTAGCATGCAAGTGGGGGTAGGAGGTGGCAGAGGGAGAAGCAGGCTCCCTGCTGAGCAGAGAACCCCACGTGGGGCTCGATCCCAGGACCCTGGGATCATGACTCGAGCCGAAGGCAGGTGGTTAACTTATTGAACCACCCAGGCATCCCAGACTAATTCTGGAGCTAATTGCCTCATGGTTGCAAGATGGTTGTAGCAGCCCCAGGTCTACATGAGACATATTAACATCCAGCAAAGATGCACAGTATTTCCTCCCGTGTGTGTGTGTGTGTGTGTGTGTGTATTTTTTGTTTTTTAATGAGGCAACCTTTTCTAGAAAAACTCTCTCCTGCATATATCTCCCCTTAGGTCCCAAAGATCTGATCAGTTCCTGGTAGAGGAATTGAGATCACTGTGATTCACTCTCATGATGCCTCCCCTGGCGTTGGGAGCGATCTGGTCTGTCTTACACAAGTGGCCTTAGGATCCCAAACCAAATCATGGTTCTGTTAGCAAAGGAGGAGGAATGGAGGTTAGCAAAGGAGTTGGGAAAGAATAAAGATAGTTTCACCCAGAACTAGATTCTTAGGATTTTAAAAAAATAAAAATTTGAAGAAGGCTCTCTGCTGAGCTTTTCATTTCCATTTGTTTTATTTACTTCCCTTAATGGCCACCAGAGAATTTTTCAGTATAATTTTCCTGAGAGAAATTTTATTGATCTTCATTCTAATAGTTTATATTTTGCATTAGTCCTTAAAGATACTATTATTTCTCTCAGATTCTATTTAGAAATAAATGTATCCTATTTGGGCTTACTTTGTTATCGTCCTAAAACCGTATTACATTGTATATCTAGCATAAAACTGCTTATGTAAAAAAGTAAAAAAAAAAAGTTTTTTGTTCATTTTTAACCATCAAAGTGTCACCTGGTTTTTGTCTTATGAAAACAACAACAAAAGAAGAGTTTTACCAACAAAATTAGAGTATCAAATACAAGTTCTAGAATCATCCACATCACCCTCCTGCTTCCTCTAATACGTCCAAGGGATTTCTGGTCTGCATTCTGTGTGGTAAAAGCCCCACCTCTATCTCCCCATTTGAAAATCATGGAGGCAGATTTGTATCCCTTCCAAACTCAGCTGGCCTCCTCCTACTGAGCTCCTTGATGCCCAGCCAGGGGCATGGCCTGAAATTCCACATTTGCAATTTTCTTAGAAGAACGTCCAGTGCAGTGGAAGGTGCTCTAGCCTAGAGGGGAGAGGCTTCTGATCCCAGCTCTTGATGAGGTATTTAGTCTCAGACAAGTTACTTCTCATCCTAGTGTTGATACCTGTAAAACAAAAGTTTGGGCCATATGATTCATGGGGTCCCTGTTAGAGCTAGTCTAGGTTTCTCCTTACTGTGTGATCTGAAATTTTGACCTTTGCTTTCCAGTGTTAAACCAGTATCTACTCTGCTACTGCTGCTTGGTGTAGGCCACACAGTTGCTCATGGTGTCCCCTAAGATAATGTCCTGCCGTAGCACTGCGGGACAAGCCTTGATGCTCTAGTGGGAGACTGTCCCACCTAACAGCCAGGTCCCTTTCCCATTCTAGGAGGCAAATGAGAACACAAGTCAGCAAAGGCTACATCAGGAAGGAGATAATTTTGGAGAGCTTTATTAGTTTTTTAAAACTAAAATGTCTGCAACTGTCTGTACTTTCATTCTTAATATTGAGCCCCACTTTACCATTTTTTAACCACACAACTGACCACTGCAGCTCTAGAGATATTTTCCTTCTAGAACTCTCCAGCCATCTTGAAGCCCTCACATAAAAGTGAAGCCATAAAACCCCGAGGAACATGCATAGGAAGAACCGCTTTATTTGGTGGCAAAAGCCGTTTCCTTTGGCTTAGCAGCGTTCTCTTTTCCTTCAGAGCTCGTCCGCAGGCTTACCAGTAATTCTAAGGGTCTCTCAACTCACACAGAATTTTCCTATTTTTTTCCTCAAGGGTGTTAAATATTTTAGATAAGCCTAACCCTCCTCACGACAACCTAGGAGAAATTTTCCCTAAGGAACTTGAGAATGGTTAACCAGAATGATATCAGCTCGAAGCGCCCATTCATCCAGGAGTCTCTTAGGTCCAGAGGCCTCCCCGCCGCTCGCCTGGCCGGGCTGGCTCCGGGAGGGACTGCGAGCTCTGCTCTAGACCATTCCCAGCTGCCCTTTCTATCTGCTCCTCCCGGCCGGGGGAGCGCTCTTTACAGGGCGGGCCCGCCTCGGCCTCCGGAACCTCCGTCCCCGGGCGATTCCTGGTGGCTTCCTCGTAGGAGGGGGGCAGGCCCGTGCAGAGGAAGGCCGCCTCCCGGGGCACCGGGAAGTCCGGGAAGTCCTGCTCGCCGCTCCCAGGGAAGCCCGGCAGGAAGTCGGTGGCCTCCTCTGCGGTGGGGTGCGCTGGGGCGTCAGTGCTGAAAACCTGCCCCTGGGGTCGGAGGGCCTTGCAGTGACGGTACAGGAAAAGCAGCAGAAAAGCCAAGAAGAGCAGGATGGTCGCTGGAAGAAGGATGCACAGGAAGGGCTCCACGTCGTCTTTGGTGGAGCTTATCTTCCGGGTGCCCTGGAATTCCGGAACGAGGCTCGGTTAGGAGATGAAGAAAGACTTCTGCGTTCCTGAAGCTCCTCTCTTTGATCTTTTATTCCTATCCTCCTTACCCGCCCTGAAAACCACCATGCTCCTTTCTTTATGCCAATGGGCTTGAGCCCATGGGAAGTAAAGTAAATGGATGAGATAAAGGATGAATCCAGATGTCAAAATACGTATTGACATCCTACCATAGCTCCCTGAAAGTGAACCAGGAGAGTGGGTTTTAGCTGGTCAGCTCACCATGCATTCTTTGAACAGGAGCCCTTACTCTTTAAGGACTTATTTTATTTAGAATTAGACCAATAATGTGGTATTACCACAAAAAGGATCCTATGGAACTTAAATTATTTAATTCTGGAATGAATTCTGACATTAGGTGTTCATATGCCATATTAATATTTGAAGTATGAGTTGATCGCTGATGTTTATGATGAATGAGATTTTAAAATTCCTTCCATTTGTTTTTGCAATATTGGTAGGATCAATATGGAAACTTTTGAACTCTTTATAGAAAAAGAATTGTAGGGGCACCTGGGTGGCTCAGTGGGTTAAAGCCTCTGACTTCTGCTCAGTTCATGATCCCAGGGTCCTGGGATGGAGTCCCACATTGGGCTCCCTGCTCAGCAGGGAGCCTGCTTCCCTTCCTCTCTGCCTGCCTTTCTGCCTTCTTGTGATCTCTGCCTGTCAAATAAACAAAATAAAAATCATAAAAAAAATAAATTGTATTCTATTGCAGCCTAAAATTTCTCTAAGCGGCTGTGTAGCGATGATTTGCAGCCAAATTCCTGCAACATGTAGTTTATATCTGTTCAAGAGGGAAAAAAGCCTGAATTGAACAATAAAGTTTAATGAATCTTATATAAAAAACACCCCCTCCCCCCGCCAAGAAAAAGCCCTACCTAGTCTAGGTTATTATTAAACTAGATATGAGAAGATTTCTGCAGTATCTGTGCTTTGAGAGTAGAAGTCATTTGTGGATTCTATCTGGTATTAATACTAATTTTTTGGTTGTTAAGAGTACAATCTCTACAGTGTAAGCATATTTGGTGCTTTTTATGATATTCATCATCTGACTTCGCATCTCAGACTTCAATGCAAACATGAAATTAAATATTCCTGAAAGTTCAGAGATGCCTAGGTGGCTAAGTCATTAAGTGTCTGCCTTTCACTCAGGTCATGATCCCAGGGTCCTGGGACCAAGCCCATTATCCGGCTCCCTGCTTCTCCCTCTCCCACTCTCCCTGCTTGTGTTCCCTCTCTCACTGTGTCTCTTTCTGTCAAATAAATGAATCTTAAAAAATAAAAAAATAAATATTCATGAAAGTTCAGTAGTTAACAAAAAATTGCAGATAAATTCTTCAGCAACCTAGGAGGTATTGATTTTACAATATTAGCTCACAAGGTAATGATGGTTCCTGACAGAGTAAAGAATGTAATCACCATGAAATGATGCTTCAGCAGCAAGGCAGAGAAGCACCAAAAATACTGCCCCAAACTGCAGAGATGTTGCTTTAAATAAAGCTTTAAATAAAGCCAATAGTGAGGTATTAAAAAGCTTCTCTCTTATGTGAAGCATACAGCCACAAATGTGGATGCACTACTACAGAAGGAAAAAACCCTTGAAGCCTTACATTGTGTTTCAAACAAACAACCAAAATACTAAGCTCTTTATCTACTTATTTAATATAAAATATAATAATAAAACTACGATCTCTCCTTGATTTGGGGGGGTAAGAACAACTTTTGCTGTACTCTTTTGCTGAACTATTTTTTTAAAGATTTTATTTATTTATTTGACAGTGGCCATGACCTCTTAAGAGACTAGCTTGTCTAGTGGTGTTTGCATTGTCTTCTTTTCTTACTAAAGAATTTACAATTATGTGTTATGTTGATTCAAAATCAGATAGTTAATTTAGTATTTATATTGCCAGATATTTTGTCCTTGGTAAGATATGAGTTCAGATATTTTAGCTTAAAGTGCATAAAAATTAAAAGTGTGTGTTTTTTTTTTTTTTGTTTTTGGAAACTGAGTATCATTTTTGGGGTTTGACAGCTCTGGCTTTGAATTCTGGTAGGACTTTCTAATACTTGCATGACGACGGACCATTTATTAATCCCCTATGGGCCTGGACTTCCTTCTCTATGAAATGGAAATAATATCTTTTTTGAATGGTTGGGATGATGATTTAATGAATCAATGTGTGTAAAACACTTGGTGAATAACAGATATATATTTTTACCTCGGGAACTCACATGGTTAAATTTACTAGAAAATGAAATACTAAAAATAACTAGAAGAAGTCTAGAAATTTATTGCTAAGGTTAGAAAATGCAGTGAAAATAAAACTAGCATTACTATATTTACATTTTAATATATTTTTTCAGAAAAAATATTTTAGTAACAATAGATTTTATGTGTGTGATTGTTTTGTTTCTAAGTTATGGGTTCTTTGTTTTCTTATACATAATTTATCAAAACTATTAACTTAAAACCTGTTGTGATATAATAGGACTTTGATTACAAAAGCTATAAGAATAGATGAACTCATAAATAATTTACTACCATTAGTAAAATATCAAGTTGGACTCTAAAGCAATTTAACTATGTTTAGGCTTTTTCTCCAGATGAATTGTTAAAAATATTAAAGCTATTTAAACACTCTTCAACCTCGATAAACATGGATCATTATGCATGACTTAGTTTTCTTCATTCTCCATCAATTATATGGACGATAATAGTTTCTAAATAGTTGTGGGCATCAAATTTTAAATACTCTGTAAGTTCAAGATGCATAGAGTATAAAGAGACTTAAAGAGACTTCATGTTCTATTTAAAAGATTTTGTGTAATAGACCCTGTTGTTTATGGCTACGCCACTTATGGTATTATCACTATTAGTTGCATTTTTTTTTTTTTTGAAATTAGTTGCCAAATTAGTTGCCACAGTCCCCTCCTGTAATCAGTATTTCCATTGGTTGAGTTAAGTTTATCCAAATATCAAGTGGAACTAAAAGACGTATCTAAGATGGCAAATTCAGGCAATTTCTTGAGATAACTCCTCTTGTGTTATCTCTTGTGTCCTCTTCTAGTTAAGAGAAGAACAGAACAACAGGACAAATTTATGATGATGGTCTCCTTAGTCTTCTCTTTTACTAATTCTTGTTATGTTGGTTTAAGTTGTTTTGGATTTTTTTTTTTTTAATGTGGAAAGGATGTTTACTTCTCTAGTCAAATGTTATTTGTTTCATAACTTTTAATATTTTTGATACATATATTGACAGCTTTCTTGTTCAGGCAATATTTTTCAAAATGTTCAGTGAAGAGTATGACTGTTGAAGGATATAAAAACACAGGTAAATATATGCAATTATAAATGTTAAATATAAATAATACATAAATATATGAAAATATCTTTCTGTAAAAGGTAGTTTGGGAGAATGTAAATACCAACCTTGTCAGTTGATTTTCCAGACAACAAGAAATTAGGTTAATTTTCCTCTCTTTTGTAACAGCAGTATCTCTCCTTTTCCTCCTGATCATGAAACTGAGTTCTTAGGTTTCTACAAGTATTTTTCCTTTCTGCTGCCTCAGATTGAGGCTTCTTTGGTGATTCCCCAGACAAAGCAGAGCAGCTGCTGCATTTCTTAGAGACAAAAACCTCCTTAACCCTCTGCTACCCTGCCCGAGGTAAAATCCTTGGCTTCTCCTAACTCCTGGAAACACGTCATTCTAAAGCCACAGGGAGCCTCTTCGTTATTGTGTAGGTAGACATTGCTTTACTGTGCAAAGAAGAAAGTCCTAAAACCAAGGCATAAAGATTTGTTGACTCCTCCCTTCAGGTGTTCTTTGATAAACTTGATCTATCAGGAGTTCTTGGAACATATTTGTAGCAAGTTTGACTTGAATCCATCCTTGGTCAAAGAATACAACTTTCCAATTACTTTCTTAGACCATGCCAGTCAGTGAGTGAATATTTCTGTTCTACCCATAAAGTAAAATGTTGCTACTAAGTTTTAAGATCCTAAAAATATAGGCATAGTTGGTTTTAAAACTGACAAAGACACTTTGGGGAAGAAAAGGCTGAAGTCATAGATACAGACCTGCAGCTGGGTTTCCAGAAGAGGTAGGCTTGGTTCACTCGTTAACCACTCATATGTCCCCCTGCCGGCGTGGCCAAACTTCCTCCAGCTGCTGGCCATCAGTCCCCGCATGTTTCCATCTGACTGACGCACCGACCACCCTTCCACCTCGCCGCCCAGATTCCAGCAATACTGCTTGCCTTTGGCCTGGATCCAGCTTGGATGTGCTCGGCTGATGGCTGTTGGTAAACTCGTTCTCTGATGAGTGGCAACCGGGAAAAGAAACCAACCAGAGAGACCTCTCGGGGCTGGCTGTATTTAAATTCAGTGCCTCTGCATTTGTTTTTGTGGCCTTTATCACTGTGAGGATTGGCATCAGATATCAGACACAGAACAGATTTCAGACAGAGACATTCTCTGCATTAGTGTTATTACAGTGCAGTGGACGGTCTCAGTGAGTAAAAGCTGTTTATATTGAGATATAAATAAGACCCTCTCCCTTCCCTCACCACGTCCCTCTCCAGAGATAACAGCTCAGCAAGAAAAACTACCCAAGCTTAATTTCCTTTAATTATTTCTGGGTTCTGTGATACAGAGAGGAGGGATATTTGGTAGAGAAGCAAGAGTCCTTTATAACATTTTAGTGAATTATTTAGATGAAAGTTGCTAATGATAAAGTTGTACAGCAGCCAGACGGACAATAGCTCAGATTGTTTGGAAGAAATATTTGCTGGTTTCGTTAAAAAAAAAAAAATAAAATCACCAATACTTATTGGTAATCTTGGGATCTTTATAAAATCATTTATAATAAGCTGAGAATAAGGAACTTCCAATTTGAATATTCACTGAGATAACTTTGGGATATTTAATTAAACGTATTTGTGAAAACCTGAACATTTAAGACATGGTGGTTGGATTCTCTTTCTTTTAGTGGAGGAAACTTCAGTTTCAAATATTTATTCAATTCATGACAACTCAATATTGCAACTACCCACATCCTGATCTAAGCATCATTTCCCTCCAAGCAGCTGTCATGATGCTGAAAGAGTAACTAGGAATTTTTTCTAAATTAGAATTCTTCCCCACTGGCCCATGGTGGCCCATGGATAGGTTTTGGGGATGGGGTAGTGAACTCACTTCACTTGAGATCCAATTTCTGAGGAGAAGCCATCGTTTTCAATACCTTTTCTTTTCCTTTTCCTTTTTTTTTTTTTTTTTTTTGAGGAAAGATACACATTTTTCTACCACGGCACATCAAGCAAGTCTTGGCTACATTAACATATTTCTGGATGTCAGTTATTTCAAAATTTATTTCAAATGTAATATACTTCTGTAAAAAAGTTTCTTATAGAACTTGACAATGATTTGAAATTCATATGGAATGAGTTTATCTAGCCGGAAGCATTTTATTTTATTTTTTCAGTGTTCCAAGATTCATTGTTTATGCACCACCCCCAGGGCTCCATGCAATACATGCCCTCCTTAATACCCACCACCAGGCTCACCCATCCCTCTGCTCCCCTCCCAAACCCTCAGTTTGTTTCTCAGAGTCCACGGTCTCTCATGGCTTGTTACCCTTTCAAAGACAGCAGCCCTCCTTGATAGAGTTTGGCTCTTTGCCAAACTTCTCATTTGTGGTAAGTTTTCACCAAGTTTCCCAGCACCTGGATCAGTATCCTAGTGTGGAACCCTTTAGCACTTCCTCCTTTTAGTTCTTACCATGGATTAAGTTGATTTGGTGCTCTCAGTTAAAATATTGCTTTGTCCCACTGATGTGTTCCTACTTTAAGCCATACCTGTATCCCCACACTGGTGTATCCAAAGCATCTGGCCATCAGTGCACTTTGCCAATATTGTCTCCTCAACTTCTCCTCCACTCTATTGACTTCAATACCTTCACTTCTTAAGAAGCAAGTTGGAAATCTGGATCAAAAGCATTAAATAGGCACATGTAAATGTTGGACCCTTCTCTAGTACTGAATGAATCAGATACAAATTCCTGCTCTTCTGGATATATTTTTGGGGACCAAGAGAAACAAATCAAAGTATCAGATAATGTTAATATCAATAATCAATATCAATTGATATCAATAAAATAATATCAATAAATGTTATGGAGAAAAAGGAAGAGCAGAGTAAATATTGAAGGGGAACACTTTTAAGGGGGAAGTCAACTATGACCTCAGGAAAAGTAATATTTGCATAAAAAGCTAAAGGTTGCAAGTGATTCAGCCATGAAGTTATCAGATGGAAAAGCATTGCAGACTAAGGGAATAGTCAGTGCAAAGGCCCTGAGGCAGTCACATGCCTGGTGAGTTCTCAGAATGACTAGAGGGTCAGGGTGGCAGGAACAGTAAGCCAGGAAAAAGGTAGGATATAAAAGAGAGTGAGGATATGTCGGAGATGGTAGGACAGAGGGTTTATAGGGCATTGTAAGAATTTTGGCTTTTACTCTAAGTAAAATGTAGGAGCCATTTTACTCTAAGTAAAATGCGGAGTTTTAAGCAGAGGAGTGATAAAATCTGACCTCCAATTTTAAAAGGATCACTCAGGTTCATCTGTGTTGGAAATAGTATGGGGATTAGGGCAAATGGAGGGAGACCAGCTAAGGCCTCTTTTAATAATTCAGGAGAGAAATAATGGACCAGAGTAGTAACAAGGAAGTGGTGAAATTCTAGACATATTTTAGGCATAGAGCCAACAAGATTTCTGGAAGAACTGAAAGTGCTAAAAATGGGGGGAAAAATCAAGGAGGATTCTGTTTTAGGCTTCAGCAATAGGAAGGATGACCATTCTCCTTTACAGAGAGGGAGAAAGACCGGATGAGGCAAGTTGTGGTGTTGTTTTGTTTTGTTTTTACACAAGAGGAATAAAGAGAGTTGAGTTGGGACATGGTAAGTTTGCAATGTGTGAGTTTGGGTATTCCAATTTGGAGTTCAGGAGTGAGGACTAGGCCACAGTCAATAGTTGAAACTCATTGGCAAAGAGATGGTATTTGAAACTACAAGACTCACTGAGATCACCAAGAAAATGAGGGTCAATAGGGTGGGGAGACAGGGAGTGGCCAGTGAGGTGAAAGAGAACCCAAGAATGTGAGGTGTCCTGGAATCCAAAGCAGGAAATGTTTCTAGAAGGAGGGGATGATTGTCTGTCTCAAAAGGTAGGTACCATGTAAAGAAGTAAGAAGATGGGTGAGATTTACTACTGGATTTAACAAAATGAGCTTGGGGAAGGGGTGTCCTTAGTTATTTGGACAGGAGGAGTTTTGGTGGAGTGGTTGGAGCAAAGCTTGATTGGAATGGTTGTAAGAGAGAAAGGGGGAAGCAGAATAGGAGGTAGTGAATATAAACAATCTTGGGTTGTTTTTGCTTGAAAGGAGAGCAAAGGAATGATGTCGTAGCTGAATAGAGAAGCAGAGTTAAGAGTTATATACTCAAACAGAACAAGTTAATAAATTATAGAGAAATCATCAATATATGTCAACCCTCAATAGTTCTACTTCTAGGAATTCATCCTAAAAAGATAATCTGATGAATACGCAAAGATAATATGTTGTTGAAAGACAATTTAGCACACCTTAAATGTCTATAACAACAAACAGATTTTTAAAAATTCCACAAAATACTTAGCTAATAAGCGATCCACATATAAAGACCGATTATCACCTGAAAAGAAATACCAGAAAAATGTAAACATGTTTACCACATATTAAGATGAACTTGCCAGAAAATTTCATGTTTATTATAAATTTTCATGTCTCTGCATATAGAAAAAAGTCAATGTTAACAATGGTATTTTTTCTAGATGGTGGAATTATGAGGTTTTTTTTTTTTTTTGACGAAACTATGGTTCTTTTTGCTGATCAACATTGGTCATAGAGATATTCTATGAGATAGAGATAGAATAGAGATATTCTACTTTCAAGAATTACCAAGACTTCTTGTTTTTTTGATTCTGCTGGTTTGTGGAGCAGTTGGACCCAGGGAAGTCTGCTTTAGTTGTGAGACATAGTTCATCTTCTGGGTCAATAATGGAGAAAAATCCCTGAGAACTCCTGGTTAGGGAAGATTGAAATGAACTAAAGATGCCTATAGAACAGTAGTAGGTCTTTTTTCCCCATATTTAATTCTAAGCTAGTAAATGCATTTGAATTTTAGCAAACTGGTCAGTGCCCTTTCTCAGGATGCTATTATAGAAATTAAATAAACTTATATTTGATTAGGAGTACTGAAAACTAATCAGTGGATGGCAGGCAGTGCTGTGATGAATCACTCTGCCTGAACCAGAGTTCCATGGAGACCAAGGGTTCACTTAACGGTCAGCAGATCTGGCCTTGGGTTTTGTTTGACTTTGTCCCTGATACTCTGGAAGGGAAGAGTCCTAAACAATGTAACTAAATCCGCTAGCAATAATGGGCTGAGCGAGGAAGATATGCTAGAAATGATTTTTTTAAAAAACTAAACAAGTATGACAATAGAAAAGGAAAAATTATTGCTTTGAAGTTTACTTTGGAAAAATATGAACACTTATGGAAATGGAAAATTTCTGTTTTGAACAGAAGATTAAAAAATATTTTATGAAGCTATAATTAACATAAATTAGAATCTTAGTGTTATATGCAAATTCTGGTGAATCTTAGCATAACGATCTTCTGTGTTCTGTTTGATGAATTTTGACAGCTTTATTCACCCTTATAATCACCACGTAAACCAAGATATAAAACCTTTTCATCACCCCAGAAATTTCCTTTTTCCTTAAGTCAACTATTTTTAAATTCCTGTCTACAATGGAAAAATAATTTTAAAAATCTCAATTCCTCCCCCAGATCAAAAGCAGGATATGAAATGTATAAGTTTACTGTATTTTCTGGTTATGAACTTGGGTATCTTCAAGCATTTGGCCTTTATTTTTTCTATACCTGGAATCAAGGCAAGTCTAGTATATTTAAAATAGTATAATGATCACAAATGTTTGGAAATCAGATTGATATTCTTAAACTTAAAACTGGAACTATGTAGGTAGAGACGTTTAGATTAAAAATCCTTATGTAATTTGTCTATGCATGTTTTCTTTATTCATATATATGACAGGGAATGGGTTAGCTGGGGTGGAGGAGTTCCAGTATTTAATCCCTGAATTGTCATATATTATTATATTATCTATTTTTTTCACAACTATGAATTATAAGAATTCTTCCTAATTTTGCAGATTAGGAAATTAAGGATTAAATAATATTGGGGGAAAATTTGCCAAGGTTTTCCTAGATTCTATAATTCCTGGAGCCAGGTCTGGATGTCCCCATGCCTCATTGTCTGCAAAGCAAAGCAAGTTTAAGATGATGAGGGCTGTTCCGTTTCTCCAATATGTAGCTGCCTCCAGCTTGATGTGCAACCTAGAGCTGGCAAATGTTGTATGACTATAAATAAGAGGTCTCTTACAAAAAATCAGTTGCCTTCAAACTCCTTTCTCTACCATCATTTCTTTTTTGAAATGGTTTGCCTCTGTCACCATCAGCTCAGACACATGTGGCTGGCTCCCATGCCATACACATGCTTTCATTAGATCACAGGTTGTAGTCTGTGTTGAAATTGTCTGAAAGTCTTTCTTGACCTCCCCAATAGAATACAAACAATTGTCTTTTAAGTCTCTTCTTAGAACGCCCAGTCCAGGCATGATGCGCAGTGGGCACTCAAAGCCTTTGGGAAGAATGACGTTCCGGAGTCTCCTTTTACATGTAATCTCTATTGCTCTATTCAACACTGTCAGACGACCTCACCAGAGGGTTATTGGATTGTATGTACGGGACGAGGGGGCCTTTGGGTTGACCTGGGAGCTGCTGGAACTACATCTAGGTACTGGACTTGTTCTCTGCTCTGTGGAGGTCTCTGCTCAAACTCCACGGGGCTGGCCTTTGGGAATCTGTGGGTCTATACACTGTGCTACGCCATTCACTTGAGCTCATTCAAATCCCCCAAGAACGTGCATTTAAGCAAGGTCACTTAAAATATCCAAAATGCTCTTGGGAAAATTTTAATCTGAACCCCACATTTAGCAAGTAGTTTAGAGTGGAACAAATAACAGAAGTGGCATATGTCTGGGATAGGACAGCTCCCGAATAAACAGTAACTACTGTTGGCCATACAGAAGAACCTCTAGAACATCCATTAACTCTGATTTAAATACATGTCTTGAAGTCCTAGTTTGTATCAAGGTCTTTTCCCTGTGGTTTGGAATACTATCCTATGATAAATGCTTGATAGATCTGACCTCATGATTTAAAATAAGAGAAATGAATTCCAAATACACCTGGGTTGTTTTCATGTGAGGCCTGATCATGGAGACGTCTTTTCCTTCAGCAAGCCTTTTAGTATTTTTGAAATGATGATGTAATTAAAGTCACAGTGTCCAGGTTCCCAGTATTCCTTCCCCCATAGACATCAGTCAGTACTTGTGTGAGTTTGCCCAAATGATAACAACAATGAAACCTGAATATCCCCTACCCCTCCTACAAACACACACTTAGGCGAGCAGAATGAAATCTTTGGTGGGTTTGTGATTCCAGATAGAATTATGGAAATTCTTTTCAGGGGCAACCAGTTGGATTGTGTGAGAATTTTATTTATACCTTCATTCACTTTTTGTGGTTAATTAACCCATAGCAGTATTTCTGTTTACTGTCTCATTTCAAGAACTTCCATATGTACAAAAAATGGGCCTTTTAGCAACATTTCCACACATAGATCTAAAATATTGTCCTGTTTATTCCAGATAGTATTTTATGGACAGACTTGAGCTATTTAAGGATATATTTTCTTTTTTTCCTTCAAATTTTTATTTAAATTCCAGTTAGTCAACACACAGTGCAATGTTTGTTGTAGGAGAATTCAGTGATTCATCACTTACATACAACACCCAGTGCTCATTGTAACAAGCGCCCTCCTTAATACCCATCACCTGTCAGCCCACCCCCCACCCACATCCCTCCATCAGCACTCAGTGTGTTCTCTATCTTTAAGAGTCTCTTATGGTTTGTTTCCCTCTCTTTTCCCTCCCTTCCCATATGCTCACTGTTTTGTTTCTTACTTTCCACTTTTGAGTGAAGTCATATGGTATTTGTCTTTCTCTGACTTATTTTGCTTAGCACAATACGCTCTAGATCCATCCACTTCATTACAAATGGCAAGATTTCATTCTTTTTGATGGCTGAGTGATATTCCTGTGTGTGCGTGTATATGTGTGTGTATAATCCATTCATCAATCAATGGACATGTGGGCTCTTTCCATAGTTTGGCTATTATTGATAATGCTGCTATAAACATCAGTGTGCATGTTCCCCTTCAACTCGTATTTTTTTATTCTTTGGGTAAATACAAAGTAATGCAACTGCTGGGTCATAGGGTAGTTCTATTTTTAAATTTTTGAGGAACTTCCATATTGTTTTCCAGAGTGGTTATACTAATTTGCATTCCCATCAACACTGAAGAGGGTTCCCCTTTCTTTGCATCCTAGCCAACACCTGTAGTTTCTTGTGTTAATTTTAGCCATTCTGACAGGTGCGAGGTGGTATCTTATCATGGTTTAGATTTGTATAAGATGTATTTTCTTTTAATATGAAGTTGGTCCTAAGTCAAGCTAACCAGAAATGAGAAGATTCTGTTTATGTAGGCCACAAACATTGCATTCTAGTTTAAGATCCAAAGAACACAGCACAATTATATATGTCATTAGATGTTTTTAAGAGATTGGAGGACGAAGACAAGAGAAAATGCCTGACCTCAAGGCAATTACCTCTTTTTCTCTTATTGTATTCTGGCATAATTAGTTTTTTTTTTATTAACATATAATGTATTATATGTTTCAGGGGTACAAGTCTGTGATTCATCAGTCTTACACAACTCACAGCATTCACCATAGCACATACCCATCCCAATGTCTATCACCCAGCCACCCCACCCCTCCCATCCCTCTTCCCCTCTTCCCTCCAGCAATCCTCAGTTTGTTTCCTGAGATTAAGAGTCTCTTATGGTTTGTCTCCCTCTCTGTTTCATCTTGTTTCATTTTTTCCTCCCTTCCCCTATGATCCTCTGTCTTATTTCTCAAATTCCTCATATCATATGATGTGAGATCAAATAATTATCTTTCTCTGATTGACTTATTTCAATTAGCATAATAGTCTCAGTTCCATCCACGTTGTTGCAAATGGCAAGACTTTAGTTTTTTGATGGCTGCATAATATTCCATTTGTATATATGTCTCGCATCTTCTTTACCCATTCATCTGTTGATGGACATCTAGGTTCTTTCCACAGTTTGGCTATTGTGGACACTGCTGCTATAAACATTGGGATGCATATGCTTCTTCGGATCACTACATTTGGGTAAATACCCAGTAGAGGCACAATTAGTTTTAATCTGTCCTTTGTAATCAAAATATATAGGGGCTTCTCAAAATAAAGTATGGGGAAATGGTCAAAGTAGTGATCTTTCAATAGAATCTCTTTGTCAGAAATAGACATAAATTACACCTCATCTGTTAACTGTTCACAGCTGACCTGTTATATCCCTAAGAAGCTAATAAGGCAACAACTTCCCAGGAGAGCTTGTCCATGGCCCTGAATTACATTTCTCTTACTGATCCTGCTCTCTTTTGAGGTTTTAACCAAGAAGGGAAAATAAAACCTGAAAGAAATAACAAAGGATATAAATGATTCAAAATGTGGGTAATCAGCTTTTGAATAACCATTGAATTCTTTCTTGTCAGACTTTTATAAGAAGTAGTCAGATTTGAAATGACATCAACGCCCATATGTAGGAGAATGGCTGAACTGTGGTGCATCCAGACAAAGGCATACTATGCAGCTGTGTAAGAGAATAAGCATCTCCATGGATGGAGGATTGGGGATGTGGTGTTAGGGATGATAGGGACAATACCTCTGGGTATACTTTTTTGTATAATTCTGACTCTTAGAAGCTTCATAAGGTTTCATATATCCAAAAACTTATTTCTCTATAAATTGATCACTTTTATGTCTTCAAACTTACTGACATCATTGATACTAATTCTCTTTAAATCATACCTGTATCTATGGTTATGTCCTTTTTTTCCATCCCCAGTTTCATTTGTGCTTCCTATTTTTTCATCTTTGAACAAGATTACAGATTTGTCAGTTCTATTAATATTTTCTAAAGACTATGTTGGATTTCCTGATTCTGTCTTTTTTTTTCCTATTAATTTCCACTCTATTTCTTTTCTTTTTTCTTTGAATTTATTTTGGTGCTCTGATGGCCCTAAGTTTCTTGAGATAAATGGTTAACTCTGGACATTTTTAGTCTTATTTTCTTTATGATCAGTTAGGGCTATAAGTTACCCTCAGACTATTGCTTTAGCTGCATCCTCCAAATTTTATTATATAGAACTCTTATTATTTCTGAGTATTTTAAAAATTCAGTTATTTTTATTTGACCCAAGACTTAGACAAGTATTTAATTTCTACCAGTCAGAGGATTTTCTTTTTACACTTGTTTTTTTAAGATTTTATTTATTTATTTGATACACAGAGAGAGAAATCACAAGTAGGCAGAGAGGCAGGCAGAGAGAGGGGGAAGCAGGCTCTGCTGAGCAGAGAGCCTGATGTGGGCCTCGATCCCAGAACCCTGAGATCATGACATGAGCCGAAGGCAGAGGCTTAACCCACTGAGCCCCCCAGGTGTCCCTGACATATTTTATATATGTATATTGTATATATGTACATATATATGTGTATATATATACATATATATGTATGTATTTTGAAGAAGATGTACTGCTGGCCTCAGTAGCTGTTGTTAAGAAGCTAATTATAATTGTTAAGTCCTTTACCTGGTCTGTCTCTTCTGTCTGGCTCTTTAAAGTTTTTTCTTTGGTCTTTAATATCATTATGCAATTAAAGTTGAAGATATTTTATTTAAATCTTATTATAAGTTGTGTTTTATACATCTGTGGTTCATGTCTTCCATTCACTTTTGGAAAATTTGGACTTACTCTCCTATTGCTTTTCTTTCATTCCTTTCAAAACTGTTACTAAATATATTTTAGATTTTTCATTCTGTTGTCCATATCTTTTAACTTCTCTTCCCAGGTTCTATATCTTTCATTCTGCATTTATTGACTGGCTAGTAAATTCTCTTCTGTTCAGAGTCTGATTAGCTGTGAAACATTTCCGTCCTTAAGTTTTAAATTTGAACAATGACATTTTTCGTTTCTAGATGCTTTGGGGTTTTTCCCCTTGAAAGTGCTTGGCAACTTTTTATAGTCTGTTATTCCTAGATTTTATTTCTGGAACCTGCTATTTCTTATAACTTCATTTCTTCATCTGGTCATTTAAATATCTGAATCCTTTAGAATCAAAGTCCGTTTGTTTTTGTTTCATCTCTCTTAGAGGGAGAATGTATTTTTCCTGTGTGTTTGGTAATTTTTACAGTTGGGAGCTTATAATTTGTTGAACCTGATCTGTGAGAATCCTGATACTAAATTGAAGGTGTTTTCTCTAGAGGTGATTTGCATTCAGTACTAATGGGTCCAACACCAAGATGGGATCACTTGAACTAGGCAATGCTGGATTAAACATAGGAGCTGCAGATTCAGCTTGTTTGCCTTGTTGGAAGCCTCAGGCTCAGCCTTCCAATTCCATGGTGACCTCTGCTCTAGTTTCATATGCACATCTCCTTGCCTGTCAGATTCCCAAGTGCTCTGCAGTGCATTGCTATAGAATGGAACATTTCTTAATCTTATTTGATCATGGAGCTTTTTTTTGGGGGGGGGTACTCATTTTCAGATCCAGTTTTCTGGTGAACATTGTTCTGGTCCAACTCCTTCATTTTATAGAGAAGAGACTGAAGCTGTGTGACTGGGCCAGTGTTTCATAATGAGTCTGTGCTAGAATGAGGGAAAAATCCTTTATATCATATAACCAACATGCTTTCAAACCCTGGAAAGTCCATAAATAGAACATTCATTTCTTCTCTGGTGAAAGTATTCTTGTATGGGACGTGTCTCACCATTGGACATGTTTCTAAGAGCTGACTATCTTGGGGTAGATTGATATTTGGGGCAGATATTGTTAAAATATGTAAGAAAAATCTTACATTGTTTTGGTAAGGGGAGCCATGAGATTGATCTTCTCAGCAATAACAGGTTTACAATAACAGTAAGAGGCTTAGATATTGTTCTGGGTTAGGAGTATGTGTTGTGTAGTTTCTCAAGCATTAGGTTAGGTGATTTAGAAAGATATTTGTATACTCTAGGGTATTGCTGTTGAAATATGGAGGGGCAAGCCATTAATAAGTTCATGGCTCAATTTATCCAGATGAAAGCCTTTGAATTGAAATGTGCATTATTTAACAGCCCCCATTCTTTGACATACAATTGGGATACTGGTGATTTAATTTGGGGACATTGGGTTTGAAATGCCAGGTTTAATCTGCATTTTCATCTTAAGGCTCATTTTTTCAGCAGTATTTATAACTCAAAATTTTGCTGAATCATATTTCAATTTCTTGCCTTTATATATTGTACTTTACACATATTTTTAAAACTCCTGCTTATAGTTCTCCCTGTAAATAGATATTTGTTATGGTTGTTATAACATAATACACAGTTTATATTGATTTGAAATTTGGAACCCTTTATCCCTTAGTCACTGAGTTATAGAATACTATTGTTTGGAGGAGTCTTAGGTAGTGGAGTCTAAGTTCAGGGTTTCAAATTCTAAATTGACCACCAAATAAGTGGTGTAGATCCTTTATTATTTGGCAGTACTTTTGTTATTTGTTGAGCAAGCATTTCTATTGAGTTTTTTAAATTTTATTAACATTTAATATATTATTTGTTTCAGGGGTACAGGTCTGTAAATCATCAGTCTTACACAATTCACAGCACTCACCATAGCAATACCCTCCCTAATGTCCATAACGTAGCCACCCTATCCCTTCCCTACCACCCCCAAGCAACCTTGTTTGTTTCCTGAGATTAAGAGTCTCTTACGGTTTGTCTCAATCCCAATCCCATCTTGTTTCATTTATTCCCTCCCTATCCCCCATAATCCCCCGCCCTGCCTCTCAAATTCTTCATATCAAAGAGATCATATGATAATTGTCTTCCTCTGATTGACTTATTTCGCTTAGTATAATACCCTCTAGTTCCATCCACATCATCGCAAATGACGAGATTTCTTTTTTGATGGATGCATAGTATTCCATTGTATATATACACCACATCTTCTTTATCCATTCACCTGTTGATGGAGATCTAGGTTCTTTCCATAGTTTGGCTATTGTGGACATGCTGCTATAAACATTCGGCTGTGCGTGCCCCGTCGGATCACTACACTTGTATCTTTAGGGTAAATACCCAGTAGTGCGATTGCTGGGTCATAGGGTAGCTCTATTTTCATCTTTTTAAGGAACATCCATACTGTTTTCCAGAGTGGCTGCACCAGCTTGCATTTCCACCAACAGTGTAGGAGGGTTCTCCTTTCTCTGCATCCTCACCAACACCTGTTGTTTCCTGACTTGGTAATTTTAGCCATTCTGACTGGTGTGAGGTTTTGGTTTGTATTTCCCTGATGCTGAGTGATGTTGAGCACTTTTTCATGTGTCTGTTGGCCATTTGGATGTCTTCTTTGCAGAAATGTCTGTTCATGTCTTCTGCCCATTTCTTGATTGGATTATTTGTTTTTAGGGTGTTGAGTTTGATAAGTTCTTTATAGATTTTGGATACTAGCTCTTTATCTGATAGGTCTTTGGCAAATATCTTCTCCAATTCTGTCAGTTGTCTTTTGGTTTTGACTGTTTCCTTTGCTGTGCAAAAGCTTTTGATCTTGATGAAGTCCCAATACTGCATTTTGCCCTTGCTTCCCTTGCCTTTGGTGATGTTTCTAAGAAAAATTGCTGCAACTGAGGTCAAAGAGGTTGCTGCCTGTGTTCTTCTCAAGGAGTTTGATGGATTCCTATCTCACACTGAGGTCTCTCGTCCATGTGTGTGGTGTAAGGAAATGGTCCAATTTCATTTTTCTGCATGTGACTGTCCAATCTTCCCAACACTAAAAGAGCCTCTTTTCTCTTTTCTCCATTGCACATTCTTTCCTGCTTTGTTGAAGATTAGTTGACCATAGCGTTGAAGGTCCATTTCTGAGCTCTCTATTCTGTTCCATTGATCTATGTGTCTGTTTTTGTGTCAGTACCATATTGTCTTGATGACTACAGCTTTATAATAGAGCTTGAAGTCTGGAATTGCGATGCCGCCAAATTTGGTTTTCTTTTTCAACATTGCTCTGGCTCTTCAGGGTCTTCTCTGGTTCCATATAAATTTAGCATCATTTGTTCCATTTCTTTGAAAAAAATTGATGGTTATTTTGATAGGGATTTCTTTAAATGTGTAGATTGCTTTAGGTAGCATAGACATTTCCACAGTGTTTGTTCTTCCAACCCATGAGCATGGAATGTTTTTCCATTTCTTTGTGTCTTCCTCAATTTCTTTCACGAGTACTTCATAGTTTTCTGAGTAAAGATTCTTTGCCTCTTTGGTTAGGTTTATTCCTAGGAATCTTATAATTTTGGGTGCAATTGTAAATGGGATTGACTCCTTAATTTATCTTTCTTCTGTCTTGCTGTTGGTGTATAGAAATGCAACTGATTTCTGTGCATTGATTTAATATCCTGACACTTGACTGAACTCCTGTATGAGTTCTAACCTTTTTGGAGTGGAGTCTTTTGGGTTTTCCCCATAAAGTATCATATCATCTGCAAAGAGTGAGAATTTGACTTCTTCTTTGTTGATTTGGATTCCTTTAATTTCTTTTTGTTGTCTGATTGCTGAGGCTAGGAGTTCTAGGACTATGTTGAATAGCAGTGGTGATAGTGGACAGCTCTGCCATGTTCCTGACCTTAGGGGAAAAGCTCTCAGTTTTTCCCCATGGAGAATGATATTTGCTATGGGTTTTTCATAGATGGCTTTGATGATATTGAGATATGTACCTTCTATCCCTACCCTGTGAAATGTTTTGATCAAGAAAGGATGTACTTTGTCAAATGCTTTCTCAGCACCTATTGAGAATATCATATGGTTCTTGTTCTTTGTTTTATTAATGTATTGTATCGCATTGATTAATTTGTGGATGTTGAACCAATCTTGAAGCCCAGGAATAAATCCCACTTGGTTGTGGTGAATGATCTTTAGAATGTACTGTTGGATCCTATTGGCTAGTATTTTGGTGAGAATTTTTGTGGCTGTGTTAATTAAGGATATTGGTCTGCATTTCTCCTTTTTGATGGGGTCTTTGTCTGGTTTTGGGTTTAAGGTAACGCTGACCTCAAAATGAGTTTGGAAGTTTTCCTTCCATTTCTATCTTTTGGAACAGTTTCAGGAGACTAGGTATTAATTTTTCTTTAAATGTTTGGTAGAATTCCCCTGGAAAACCGTCTGGCCTTTGGCTTTTGTATTTTGGGAGATTTTTGATGACTGCTTCAATCTCCTTACCGGTTATGAGTCTGGTTCAGTTCTGGTAGTTTATACGTCTCAAGAAATGCATCCATTTCTTCCAGATTGTCAAATTTGCTGGTGTATAGTTGCTTGTAATATGTTCTTATAATTGTTCGTGTTTCTTTGGTGTTGGTTGTGATCTCTCCTCTTTCATTCATGATTTTGTTAATTTGGGTCCTTTTTCTTTTCTCTTTGATAAGTCTGGCTTGGGGTTTATAAATCTTATTAATTCTTTCAAAGAACCAGCTCCTAGCTTCGTTAATTTGTTCTACTGTTCTTTTGGTTTCTAGTTCATGGATTTCTGCTCTGATCTTTATTATTTCTCCTGCTTGGTTTGGGCTTTCTTTGCTGTTCTTTCTCTAGGTCCTTTAGGTGTAGGATTAGGTTGTGTATTTAAGACCTCTCTTTATTTCTTGAGAAAGGCTTATGTTGCCTTATATTTTCTTCTTAGGAACGTCTTTGCTGTGTCCCAAAGATTTTGAACAGTTGTGTTTTCATTTTCATTTTTTTCCATGAATTTTTTTAATTCTTAATTTCCTGGTTGACCCATTCACTCTTTAGTAGGATGCTCTTCAGCCTCCATGTATTTGAATTCTTTACAACTTTCCTCTTGTGGTTGAGTTCTAGTTTCAAAGCATTGTGGTCCAAAAATATACAGGGAATAATCCCAATCTTTTGGTACTGGTTGGGACCTGATTTGTGACCCAGGATGTGATCTATTCTGGAGAATGTTCCATGAGCGCTAGAGAAGAATGTGTATTCTGTTGCTTTGGGATGGAATGTTTTAAATATATCTGTGATGTCCATCTGGTCCAGTGTGTCATTTAAAGCCTTCATTTCCTTGCTGATCTTTTGCTTAGATGATCTGTCCATTTCAGTGAGGGGGGGTGTTAAGGTCCCCTACTATTATTGTATTATTGTTGATGTGTTTCTTTGATTTTGTTATTAATTGGTTTATATAATTGGCTGCTCCCATGTTAGGAGCATAGATACTTAAAATTGTTAGATCTTCTTGTTGGACAGACCCTTTAAGTATGATATAGTGTCTTTCCTCTTCTCTTATTATCTTTGGCTTAAAATCTAATTTATCTGATATGAGGATTGTCACCCCAGCTTACTTTTGATGCCCATTAGATGGTAAATTGTTTTCCATCCCCTCACTTTAAATCTGGTGGTGTCTCTGGGTCTCAAACGAGTTTCTTGCAGACAGCATATTGATGGGTCTTGTTTTTTTTATCCATTCTGATACCCTATGTCTTTTGTTTGGAACATTAAGCCCATTTACATTCAGGGTAATTATTGAAAGATATGAATTTTATGCCATTCTATTGCCTGTAAGTTGACTGTTAACTGTATATTGTCTCTGTTCTCTTCTGCTCTGTTACTTTTAGGCTCTCTCTTTGCTTAGAGGACCCCTTTCAATATTTCCTGTGGGGCTGGTTTGGTGTTTACAAGGTCTTTCAGTTTTTGTTTGTCCTGGAAGCTTTTTTCTCTCCTATTTTCAGTGGTAGTCTAGCTGGATATAGCATTCTTGGCTGCATATTTTTCTCATTTAGTGCTCTGAATATATCAAGCCAGTCCTTTCTGACCTGCAAGGTCTCTGTGGATAGGTCTGCTGCCAGTCTGATATTTCTACCATTTTATGTTACAGATTTCTTATCCCGAACTGCTTTCAGGATTTTCTCTTTGTCACTGAGACTTGTATGTTTTACTATTAGATGATGGGGTGTGGACCTATTTTTCTTGATTTTGAGGGGGGTTTCTCTGTGCCTTCTGGATTTTGATGTTTATTCCCTTTGCCAGATTAGGGAAGTTCTCTGCTATAATTTGTTCCAATATACCTTCTGCACCTCTCTCTCTTTCTTCTTCTTCTGGGATCCCAATTATTTTAATATTGTTTCATCTTATGGTATCACTTATCTCTCACATTCTCCCCTCATGGTCTAGTAGTTGTTTGTCTCTCTTTTTCTCAGCTTCTTTATTCTCCATCATTTGGTCTTCTATATCACTAATTCTCTCTTCCGCCTCATTTATCCTAGCAGTAAGAGCCTCCATTTTTTATTGTACCTCATTAATAGCTTTTTCGATTACAACTTGTTTGGTTTTAGTTCTTTTATTTCTCTAGAAAGGGAATTTAATTCTCCAGAAGGGGATTCTCCAGGATCTTCCATGCTTTTTTTCAAGCCCAGCTAGCGCCTTGAAAATCATTATTCTGAACTCTAGTTCTGACATATTACTAATGTCCATGTTGATTAGGTTCCTAGCCATTGGTACTGCCTCTTGTTTGTTCATTCGTTCGTTTTTTTTTTTTGTTTTTTTTTTTTTGTGGTGAGTTTTTCTGCCTTGTCATTTTATCCAGATAAGAATAAATGAATGACAGAACAAAACACTAAAAGGGTAGCAATGACCCCAGAAAGATATACACAAACCAAATCAGAAGAGACCCAAAACTGGGAAAAGAAGAAAGGAGGATTTTATATATATATATATGTGTGTGTGTGTGTGTGTGTGTGTTATATATAATACATATATATTATATATACATATATAATATGCATAATATATATTATATATAATATAATTAGATATATATATAATTAGATATATATATGTATAACACACACATATATATGCTTGCTAGACTGTGAATAGAACAGAGCCATACACTTGATTTGGGGTGTATTTTGGTCTGTTAGAGGAAATTACCTCCCAAAATTTTAAAGAAAGAAAAACTTATATATATACAAAAATAAGGGTAAATATGATGAAGGGATGGAATATGACTATAAAGATGAAAAGATGTAAAGAATCATGGGAAAAAAACCCCATGAATTCCTATGTGTTGCTTTCTTCTAGCTCTGAAGTTCCACAGTTCTCATTGATCAGAGAACTTGGTCTTGGGTGGATGTTCTTGCCGATCTTCTGGGGGTGAGGCCTGTTGTAGTGATTCTCAAATGTCTTTGCTTGCCCTGGCCAGGGGCCAGGGGCCAGGCTAAGCAGTCTACACCATTTCACTCTCAGAAGCTATTGTTCCCTCAATGCTTTCTGTATAGCTTTGGAGGACTGGAATGAAGATGGCCACCTCCCAGTCTTTGGCCCATAGGAGCTGAGAGCTCAGGACCCCATGCCTTAGTGCGGCTGTCAGAGAAAAGCAGTCAGTCCCTCCCATCTCCCTGGTATCCAGCTGCACTCTGTGCTCACCCAGCCTGTGACTGAGCATTTTTATCTCTGGCTCATGACCCCATTCGGAGTCACCAAACCCAACAGATCCCTGCTGCGTGCTCCCGTGCTGCTGCTCCTAGAGGATGAAGGAGGTGGTCTCCCCAGTTCTGCCACTTGTGGGGTCCTGCTCAAACAGCAGTGGCTTGACTGTGCCTCAGATCACGGTTTGAGGTAACCCTGAGCTGGGAGCCCAGTCCTTGGCTCTGTATCTGCAGCCAGCTTCCCTGCTCTGATACCTGGGTGCTGTGCCATACTCAGACACCCCTGGTCTTTTTATGACTCAGTGAATCCTGAGACCACACTGTTCCCATTCCTGTGAGGACTCTACCCCTGCTTAGCCTCTGGAGCAACATCCCTCAGTGGAGCAGATTTCTAAAAGTTCTGATTTTTTATCTCCCATCCTGAAACAAATAAAACAAAAACTTTAATTTTTTTCTTAGGTCATTGTTCCTTCTGTGTATTCCATGTTGTTCTCCTTGCTGCTGCAATTTAAAAATAGTCATCACTCCTGCCTTCCCTTCTCCCAATTGTTCTTTGTACAGTTTGTCTTCTGCCCTCATGCTTGTCCTGAAATTAGTCTGATGAAAGCCATTACAACTTTCAAATAGATGGTAGACCACTTCCAGTGTTTATACTATGTGATGTTCAAACTGAATGCTCTCTTCTTGAAGGGCTCATTTACTTGACTTTGGGATATCCTGACTCTGCTGTTCTTCAGTCTAGCTGGTGGTTGTTTCTCATATTTCTCTGGGAGCAATGCTTCCCTGGGCTACTGTTTTTGCTCAGCTAATATTACCCAATGGTAAACTTTCCAAAAAATGAAATTTAAATAAAATAGCCAAATAGGTTAAATAGAAAATACTAGAAAAAAATTCCTATGCAACAATTAACCCAATGATTAATATCATTAATAGCAACATAAATTGATATCAGTCCAAGAAATATTAACTGAGATTTAAGGACATTTAATAATTTATTAAAAATTAAATTTATTAAATTATTAAATAAACATTTAATAATAAAAGGGTCAATTTGTTAAGGTAACAATCTTGTGCTTGCTTCGGCAGCACATATACTAAGATGGTATAACATCTTACACCATGAATATATATACCTAACAACCCACTTCAATATATGAGACAAAAGCAGAAGAAATTAACAGAAGTAATGGACAAATTCACAATTATAGTTAGAGATTTTAACATTTCCTCTCAGTATAATTGACCTAGTTATTATTTATAGAACATTCCATCCAACAACAGTAGAATATGAATTCTTTTCAGGATATATGGCATACTCAAGACACACCATATTATGGGCCATAAAAATTCCTAAATAGAAAAGAATTGAAATCATGTCCTTTGGAATTTCAATTGGAAATCAATAAGAAGATATAAGGAAAATCTCCAAATACTTGAAAATTAACATGACTTTTAATAACAAGGATTAAAGAAGAAATCACAAAATGAAATATTTTGAACTGTTACCTTAAGAACTTGAAAAAGGAGTGAGTTAAACACAAAGTGAGAAATGGGAAGGAGACTAATAATACAGTAGTAGAAATCAAAGAAATAGAAAATGGACAAAAATAAGGAGAATTAATGAAATTAAAAGCTGGTTATTTGAAATGAATCAACAAAAGTACCATTTATCCAGACTGGTCAAGAAAGAGAGGGCAAAAATTGCTAACTTTGGGAATGACAAGGGAGTATTACTACTTGAGATATTTAAAAAATAACAAGGAAATATTATGAGCAACTTCAGGCCAATAAACTTGACAAATGAACTAATAAATTCCTACCAAAGCTCACTCAATAAATAGATAGACCACGTGATTTAGCAATTACATCCCTAGGAGTCTATGGGAGAGAAATGAAAATTTGTATACCTGCATGTATAGCAGCATTGTTCATAATAACTGAAATGTAGGAACAACCCAAATGTCCATCAACTGATGAATAATAAAATGTGGTTTACCCATACAATGCATATTACTCAGCTATAAAAAAGAAATGAAGTACTGATACATGGTACATGTTATAATAAAGGTGAATGTTGAAGATGTTATGCTAAGTGAAAGAAACCAGTTATAAAACACCACATATTGTATGATTCCATTTATAGGAAATCTCCAAAATAGGCAATTTTAGAGAGAGAATGTAGATTAGTAATTGCTTTAGGGCAGGTGGAGGGGGTGGTGATAGATAAAGTGTATGGGGTTTGAGGTGATGGAAAGGTTCTAAGATTTACTGTGATGATAGTCCTGCAACTTTTTTAATCTAAAAATTGCATTGAATTGTACACTTTAAATGGGTGAATAATATGGCATGTGAATTACAGCTCAATAAAGCTGTTATATAAAGAAAAAAGTAGATAACCTGAATAGCCACTATCTACTAAAGAAATTAAATTCATAATTTAAAACCTTCCCCAAAAGAAAACTCCAGTCCCAGATGTATTCATTGGTGATTCTACTTAACATTTTAGGAAAAACAGCATCAGTTTTACAAAAACCCTTCTAAAAACTAGAAGAGAAAGACAACACTTAGCAATTAATTCTATGAGGCTACCATCGCTTTTTTTTTAAACTATTCAGTTAGCTACTGTATAGTACATAATTAGTTTTTGATGTAGTGTTCAGTGATTCATTAGTTAAGTATAACAGCCAGTGGTCCTCACAGCAAGTACCCTCCTCAATACCCATCACCCTATTACCCCTTTCCCTACCTACCCCCCTCCGCTGCCCCCAGATTGTTTCTGAGGTCCATAGTCTCTCATGGTTCATCTCCCTCTCTGATTTCTCTCCTTTCGGATTACCCTCCTTTCCCCTATGGTACTCCTTGCTATTGCTTATGTTCCACAAAGGAATGAAACCATATGATAATTGTCTTTTTCTCCTTGACTTATTTCACTTAGCATAATCCCCTCCAGTTCCATCCATGTCGATGCAAATGGTGGGTATTCATCCTTTCTGATGGCTGAATAATATTCCTTTATGTATATGTACCACATTTTCTTTGTCCATTCATCTGTTGAAGGTCATCTCAGCTCCTTCCACAGTTTGGCTATTGTGGACATTGCTGCCATGAACATTGGGGTGCACATGCCCTTTCTTTTCACTACATCTGTATCTCTGGGGTAAATACCTAATAGTGCAATTGCTGGGTCATAGGAAGTCTACCATCACCTTGATACCAAAGTCAAAGGCATGACCAGGAAAGAAAGCTACGTACCAATATTACTAGTGAATATAGATGTAAAAATCCTTAACACAATTTTAGCAAATTAAATCCAGCAACATATGATGATGATGATGATAATAATAATAATAATACATCATGAGTATTATGGACTGAATTGTGTCTCCTCCAAAATTCATATTTTGAAGGCTTAACCCCTAATGTAACTGCAGTTGGAGATAGGGTCTTTAAAGAGATAACCAAGCATCAGTGAAGTCATAAAGCTGTGGCCCTTATCCCATAGGACTGTTGTCCTTATAAGAAGAGGGAGAGGGGTGCCTGGGTGGCTCAGTGAGTTAAGCCTCTACCTTCAGCTCAGGTCATGATCTCAGGGTCCTGGGATCGAGTCCCACATTGGGCTCTCTGCTCAGCAGGGAACCTCCTTCCTCTCCTCTCTTTGCTTGCCTCTCTGCCTACTTGTGATCTCTCTCTGTCAAATAAATAAATAAAATCTTAAAAAAAAAAAAACAAAAAAGAAGAGGGAGAGATGTCAGATATTTCTCTCTGCATATGCACAGATGAAAGGCCATGTGAAAACCCAGCAAAAACATGAATGTCTGCAAGGCAGGAAGAAAGGTCTCACCAGAAACCAATCCTGCTAGTGCCTCAATCTTGGACTTTCAGGCTCCAAAAGGTGAGATAGGAAGTTTCTATTGTTTAAGTCCCTCAGTCTGTGGTATTCTGTTAGGGAAGCTCCAGGAGACTAACATAATGACCAAACGGAGTATAACCCAGGAATGTAAGTTTAGATTAACATTAAAAAATATTAAGCTGATTTTTCACCATATTAACTGACTTAAAAAAAAAAGAAAAGAAAAAGAATTTGATAGCCTCAACAGACATAGAAAGAACATCTGACAACCTTCAACAATCACTGATGAAAAAAAAAATGTTTCAGGAAACTAGGTGTGAAAGAAACCTTTCTCAACCTGATGAAGAACAGCTAATATTATATTTAATGGTGAAAGACCGACGCTTGTCTGCTAGGATCAGGAATGAGGCAAAGAAGTTCTCTGTCACTACTCTTATTCAATATCTTATTGCAACTGAATCCTATAATAAGGTTGGCAAAAGAAACAAAAGACATGTATATTGGAAAAGAGAAGTGAAATTATTTTAATTATCAGTTGGTGAGATTGTCTAGATATTCCATGGAATTTACAAAAAAGAAATGCTCCTAGAAATAACTGACTTTTATTAAGGTCTCAGGATATAAAGTCAATATAGAAAAATCAATTGTATTTCTGCATATTAACAAAAACTGTTGGAATTTGAAAAATAATATAAATTATAATAGTAAAAACCATAAAATACTTAAGAGACACATTAAACAAAATACATGTAAGAATTACACACAAACTTCAAAACATTACTGAAAAATTTAAAGAAGACTTAAATGGAGAGATATGTTATATTTCTGGCTCAGAAGAGTTAATATTAAGATGTCAGTGATCCCTGGGGACTCCTGGATGGCTCAATCAGCTAAGTGTCTGCCTTCAGCTCAGGTCATGATCCCAGGGTAATGGGATCAAGCCTCACATTGGGCTCTCTGCTCAGCAGAGAGCCTGCTTCTCCCTCTGCCTGACCCTCTGTCTACTTGTGCTCTTTCTCTCTCTTTCTGACAAATAAATAAATAAAATCTTAAAAA
Organism: Martes martes; assembly: GCF_963455335.1. NCBI lineage: Eukaryota > Metazoa > Chordata > Mammalia > Carnivora > Mustelidae > Martes > Martes martes. The sequence continues at coordinate 63,311,400 of NC_137893.1, forward strand.
AGGGGGTTCCTGGGTGGCTCAGTCATTAGGCATCTGCCTTCAGCTCTGGTCATGATCTCAGGGTCCTGGGATCCAGCCCCACATAGGGCTCCCTGCTCAGCGGAGAGCTTACTTCTTCCTTTCCTTCTTCTGCTCCCCCTGCTTGTGCTCTCTCTGTGGCTCTCTCTCTCACTTTCTGTCACTTAAAAAAAAAATATGTCAATCATCCCTGAATTGATATACAAATCTAATGCAATCTCAACTCAAATTCCAGCAGATTTTTTTTGAGGAAATTAATAAGATTTTCTAAAACATATATAGAAATGAAAAAAACTTGGGATAATTTACAAAAAAACCTTTTTTTTGAAAAAAAAATTGGATGATTTACCATGTAAATCAAGAATTTAAAGATGTACAGTACCCATGTTGATATGATATACCAACATGTGGTGTGGTACAAGCATCTAGACCACTTCAGGATAATGCAGTTCAGAAATAAATCCAAATCTATTGATTGTTCTGAAAAGGTAATAAGGTGAATCCATAGGGAAAGGCTAATCTTTTCAATAAATGGTGCTGGAACATTTTGAAATCTACATGCAATGAAACCACAAAGCTTCCTTCATACTGTACGAAACAACTAAAAGTGGATCATTGACTTAGAATAAGAGTGATAGCAAAAACACTACTAGAAGGCAACACCAAACACATTTTTTTTTTGTGACTCTAAACAAAGATTTCTTGGGTAAGATATGGAAATCAGGAAAATAAAAAATGAATACATTTGATTTCATCAAAATTTAAAAACTTCTGCTTTTCCAAATTTACTGTTAAGAAAATGAAAAGACAAGGCACAAACTGATTTGCAAAACCTGTATCTGATAAAGGACTGTATCCATAATATAAATATATATATTATGTGTGTGTTACACACACATGTTACATTAATTTTGGGTGTATAGTAGTGACTTGACAAATCCATAGGTTATGCGAGGCTCACCATAAGTGGGGCTACCATCTATCCCCATACAACGCTATTACTGTACATAACTATATTCTCTGCTGTGCCTTTGATCTCCATCACTTATTTATTCCATAACCCGAAGCCTGTACCTCCCACTTCCCCTCACCCATTTTGCCCATCCCCTAACCCCCTATCCTCTGGCAACACCAGTTTATTCTCTGTATTTATACATCCGTTTCTACTTCTTTTTGTTCCTTTATTATTATTTTTTTTTAGAGTGTCCATTTAAGTGCAGTCATATAGTCTTTGTCTTTCTCTGTCTGAAAATTTCACTTAATATAATACCCTCCAGGTCTATCCATGTTGTAGGAAATGACAGGTCTTACTCTTTTTTATGTCTGGGTGATATACCACTGCATATATATGCCATATCTTATTTATCCATTCATCTATCAATGGACATTAAGTTATTTTGGTTGTTGTAAATAATGGTGCAACAAGCACAGGGGTACATATATCTTTTCAGATTAGTGTTTTTATTGGATTAAGTGCTAAGAAGTGGAATTATTTGATTGTACGCTATTTTCACTTTTGATTTTTTGAGGGACCTTCATACTGTTTTTCACAGTTGTTGCACCAATCCACATTCTCACCAACACGGCATAAGGGTTCCTTTTTCTCCATATCCTTGCCAACACTTGTTACTTACCTTTTTGATTCTAGCCATTCTGACAAATATCTTACTATGGTCATGATTTGCATTTCCCTGGTGATTTGTAACCTGGAGCATCTTTGCATGTGTGTGTTTGTCATCTGTATATTTTCTTTGGAAAATTGTCTAATCTTGTCCCCTGCCCATTTTTTAATCGATTTTTTTTTAGTGTTATATAAATTCTTTATGTGTTTTGGATATTAACCCTTTATTGGGTATATCATTTGAAACTGTCTTTTCCATTCAGTAAATTACCTTTTTGTTTTGTTAATGGTTTCTTTCACTGTGCAAAAGCTTTTTATTTTGGTGTAGTCCCAATAGTTAATTTTTGCTTTTGTTTCCCTTGCCTGAGGAAGGAACTATGTTGCTAACGACATTGTCCAAGATATTACTCCCTATGTTTCCTTTTAGAAATTTTATGATTTTAGTTCTCATTTTTAGGTCCTTAATCCATTTTGAGTTTATTTTTGTGTATGGTGTAAGAAAGTGGTCCAAGTTCATTTTTTTTTGCATGTAGCTGTACAATTTTCCCAACATCAATTATTGGAAAGACTGTCTTTTCCCTCATTGTATATTCTTCCTTCCTTTGTTGTGGATTAATTGGTAATACAAGTGTGGGTTTATTCCTAGGCTTCCTATCCTGTTCCATTGACCTGTGTGTCTATTTTTATGATAGTATCATACTGTTTTACTAGAGCTCTCTAGTGTATCTTGGAACCTGGGATTGTGATACTGCCAGTTGTGTTCTTCTTTCCCAAGATTGCTTTTCCTGTTTCAGGTCTCTAGTAGTTCCATACAAATATTCAAATTCTTCTAGTTCTATGAAGAGTCCTGTTGGTGTTTTGATAACAGTTTCATAGAATTTGTAGGTTGCTTTGGCTAGTATGGACATTTTAGCAATGTTCTTCCAATCCATTTCTTGCAATCCATGAGCAAGATACGTTTTTCCATTTGTTTGAGTTGTCTCCAATTTCTTTCATCAATGTCTTATACTTTTCAGAGCATAGGTCTTTCATCTCCTTGTTAAATTTATTCCTAGACATTTTATTCTTTTTGGTGTAATTGTAAATGGGACTATTTTCTTAATTTCTCTTTGTGTTACTTTGTTAGTGTATAGAAAAGCAGAGATTTCTATATGTTAAGTTTGTATCCTGCAAATTTACTGAATTCATTTGTCATTTCTAGTAGCTTTTGGTGGAGCCTTTAAGAATGTTCTATATATGGTATGATGTCATGTGCTAATAGTGACAGTGTTATTTATTCCTTACCAATATGGATACCTTTTATATCTTGTCTAATTGCTATTGCTCAGAATTCCAGTACTATATGGACTAAAAGTGGTGAGAGTGGATACCTTTGTCTTGTTCCTGACCTTAGAGGAAATTTCTAAGTATTTTACCACTGAGTGTAATGTTAGCTGTGGGTATTTCATATATGGGCTTTATGTTGTTGAGGTATATTCCCCCAAACCCACTTTTTTTTTAGAATTTTTCTCATAAATGGATGTCAAATATTGTCAAATGTTTTCTCTGCATCTATTGAGATGATCATATGATTTTTTATTCTTCATTTTGGTAATACGGTATATCACATTGATTGATTTGCAAATATTGAACCATCCTTATATCCCCAGAATTAATCCCACTTGATCATGGTGAATGATCTTTTTATTCTTGCTGTTAAATACAATTTGGTAATGTATTGTTGAGGATTTTTCATCTATGTTCACCAGGGATATTGGCCTACAGTTTTCTTTTTTTTTGTACTGACTTTGTCTGGAGTTTGTATCCAAATGCTGGTCTCCTAGAATGTATTTGGAAGCTTTTATTTATCTTATATTTCTGGAATAGCTTGAGGACTATTGATATATTAAATGCTTATAAATATTTTAATGTTTGGTAGAATTCACCTGTGAATCCTTCTGGTCCTGGACTTTTGTTTATTCGGAATTTTTTGATTACTGACTCAATTTCATTACTAATAATTGGTATGTTCAGATATTCTTTTTTTTCTTTTTTCAGTTTTGGAAGATTGTATGTTTCTTCCTAGAAATATTTTTTCTTGGTTGTCTAATTTATCCAATTTGTTGGCCTATAATTTTTCATAGCCTCATAACCCTCTGTATTTCTTTTAAAAAATATTTATTTATTTGAAAGAGAGTAGAGAGAGAAGCAGAGAAAGAGACAGACAGGTAGACTCCAGGCTGAGTGTAGAGCTTGAAAGGGGCTTGATCTCACGATGTTGAGATTGTGACCTGAGCTGAGTCTGACCGAGCCACCTAAGTGCCCCTTTAAAGATTTTACTTAGAGAAAGAGAGAGAGAGAGAGAGAGAGAGAGAGAGAATGAGAATGAGTGGGGGAGGGGAAGAGGAAGAGGGACAAGCAGACTCCCTGATGAACATGGAGCCCAACAAGGGGCTTGATCCCAGGACCCTGAGATCACGACCTGAGCCAAAGTCAGATCCTTAACTGACTGAGCCAGCTAGGTGACCCAACCCTCTGAATTTCTGTGGTGTTGGTTGTTACTTCTCCTTAACATTTCTGATTTTATTTATCTGAATCCTTCCTCTTTTTTTCTTGATGAATCTGGCTAAAGGTTTATCAATGTTGTTTATCTTTGCAAAGAAATAGCTTTTGGTTTTATTGATATGTTGTATTTTTTAGTCTCTATTTCACTTATTTCTTCTCTGATCTTTATTATACCCTCCCTCCTATGAACTTTGGGGTTTGTTTTTCTTTTTCTAGCTTTTTTTTGGGGGGTAAGTGTAGTTTGTGTATTTGAGATTTTTCTTATTTCTTGAGGTAGGTCTGTATTGTTATAAATTTCCCTAGACTTGCTTTTGCTGTGTTCCAGAAATTTTGGACTGTAGTTTTTTTTTTTTTCCATTTGTCTACATGTGTTTTAATTTGTTTATTTTTAAAGATTTTATTTATTTATTTGACAGAGAGAGAGAGAGAGAGAGCACAAGCAGTGCGAGTGGCAGGGAGAGTGAGAGGCAGGCTCCCCATTGAACAGGGAGCCCAATGCAGGGCTCAATCCCAAGATCCCATGATCATGATCTGAGCCAAAGACAAATGCTTAACTGACTGAGCTATCCAGGCATCCTTGTAATTGATTTCTATTTTCATGCCATTGTGGCTGGAAAAGATACATGATATGATTTTAGTTCTCTTAAATTTCTTAAGACTTGTTTCATGGCCTAACATATTATCTATCTTGGAGAATACTCCATGTACACTTGAAAATAATCTGTATTCTGCTGTTTTGGGATGCAATGTTCTGTATATATCTGTTAAGTCTATTTGGTCTAATGCTTTATTTAAAGACACTATTTCCTTATTGATTATTTGCCTGAATGGTATATCTATTGATGTAAGTGAGGTGTTAAAGTCCTCTACCATTATTGCATTGTTGTAAATTTCTCCCTTTGTTAAGATTTGCTTTATTTACTTAGATGCTCCAATGTTTGGTGCGTAGATAATTACAATTGTTATAGACTCTTGTTGGATCAACCCTTTGACATTAGGTAATGCCCTTTTTGTCTCTCGCTAGTCTTTGATTTAAAGTTTGTTTGCTTAAAATATTGCTGCTACTTTGATAAGTGATTGCTCTACTTTTTTTTTTTTTTTGGTATGTTTCCTTTTACTTGTGAATTTTTTTCTTATCATAATTTTCTTACTTCTGATTATGACCTTTTCTTTTCCATTTAAATGTTCCTTGAACATTTTTTTATAAGGCTAAATTAGTGCTAATGAACTTCTTTAACTTTTGTTTTCTGGGAGACTATCTGTCCTTCAATTCTGAATGATAACCTTGCCAGCAGAGAATTCTTGGTTGTAGCTGAAAAATCAGCTGATAGCCTTATGGGGTTTCCCTTGTATGTTACTAGTTGCCTCTCTCTCGATGATTTTAAAATTCTCTATCTTTAATATTTACTGTTTTAATTATTATATGTCATGATGTGGACCTCCTTGTGTTCATTTTGTTTGGAACTTCTATGATTCTTGAAGCTGGATGTTTTTCCCCTTTCTAGGTTTGGAAATTTTTCAGCTATTATATCTTCAAGTATGTTTTCCGTGCCTTTCTCTCTTTTTCTAGGACCCCTATAATACAAATGTTTCTTTGCTTGATGTAGTCCAAGAGATCCTTTAAGGTATCCTCACTTTTAACATTCCTTTTTCAGAAAGAACTCTTATCATAACAAGAAGACAATGTGACTTAAAAATGCATAAAATATTTGAACAGTATTTCATCCTCCCCATCAAAAAAGGAAAACAACACAGAAAGATTCTCAACATCATTAATAATTAAGGAACTGCAAATTAAAGCTATAATGAGATGTTACTACATATCTTTCTAGAATGAATGAGATTAAAGAGATTTTAATCTCCCTGATAATAAGAACAGTTTTTAGCAGGGATATGGAGTAACTAGAACTAGTATACTGTCTGTGGATATGAAAATAGTGTCACTTCGGAAAAATGTTTCAGTTAAAAAAAATGCCACCACTTGGTATGTACCCAGGAGATTTGAAAATATATCTTTACACAGACACCTATGATTGTTTATGGTGTTTTATCCATAAAAGTCTCTAATTGGAAACAAGACAGTGCACATCAACTGAAGAATGCCAAAACATTGCAAGAATTCATACAGTGGAACACTTGGCAATTTAAGGAAATGAATTATTGACACATGCATCAACATGGAGGAATCTCTGAAACCTTACCCTTGTATAAAAAGTCAAACACAGGGCACCTGGGTGACTCAGTGGGTTAAAGCCTCTGCCCTCAGCTCAGGTCATGATCCTAGAGTCCTGGGTTTGAGCCCCACATCAGGCTTTCTGCTCAGCGGGGAGCCTGCTTCCCCCCCTCTCTGTCTCTGCCTGCCTCTCTGCCTACTTGTGATCTCTGTGAAATAAATAAATAAAATCTTAAAAAAAAAAAAGTCAAACACAAAAGAGTATACACTGTACAATGCTATTTATATGAAACCGTAGGAAAAAAAAATCTATAAATTAGAAAACAAAATAGTGGTTGCCAAAGGCCAGGTTGGATGGGGATGACTGGCTGGTAAGGGAATATGGTTTGGGGATGAAAGCATTACCTATCGTGATTGATGTGTTAGCCACGAAGTTTTTTATTTGTCACACTTACCAAATTGTACACTTAAAACTGGTAGATTTCACTATTTGTAACTTGGACATCTATAGAAATTATTTTGTTTAGAATGCTATAAGAATGCACAGTACATGAGGCATACCTGGAATTGTTTGGGTAGGTTGGCAGGCTTGAAGGAATTTTTGGAAAAGCAGAAGCTGACTGGGAGCTCCGTGAATGCAGGAGGGTGTCTTTCTTGTGCACTACTGTGTATCCAGTCTCTGTCCTTATGCTCAGCACATGGTATGTGCTCAGTAGAAACCTACTGATTGAATGAAGAATGATAGTCTTTCCGACTGTCAAAGAATGAAGATTGGGACCAAGAGAGAGCAGTGTGAATTTCCAGAGATTGGCAAGGAGAGGACAGGAAAGTAGAATAAGCTAATTATGTGGAGCCCTCAGTGCCACAATTGTACATATTAACTGTACTCTAATGATAATAATATTAAAGCTACGTTCTGTCAAAACCAAACAAATAAATACATGATCTTAAATTTTTAAGGAGGGAAAATGATACACGAATTCCTCTGGTAACAGTGTGGATGGAAGCTAATGGAGAGGAGAAAATTTGGAGTTAGTGAGGAGAGCATTTGGGAGGCTGTTGAGACATGTGGGTCAAAGGAAAGTTCAAATGTGGTAGAAATGAACATAAAGAAGGTCTTGGAGATCTTTATCCTTTCCTTTTTGCGGACTTTTGATTTGGGCCTAGAAAATATTTTCCTTTGAAAAACAATTTTTCTGATTATTTAGAGTAATCCATGGCACAAGGATTAGAAAATTAAACATAGAAGAAAATTAACATGTCTATTAATTTTATCAACTTAAAAATTTTAGTATATATACTTCTGATTTGTGTATTTGTTTTTTTTTAATTTTTTTAAAATTTATTTATTTGTTAGAGAGAGAGAGCAAGCACAGGCAGACAGAGTGGTAGGCAGAGGCAGAGGGAGAAGCAGGCTCCCCGCCGAGCAAGGAGCCCGATGTGGGACTCGATCCCAGGACGCTGGGATCATGACCTGAGCCGAAGGCAGCCGCTTAACCAACTGAGCCACCTAGGCGTCCCCTGATTTGTGTATTTGTGATTGTATGTATTTTTTAAACAAATATGAAGGTTGGATGAAAAAATGTTAAGTTGGAAAACTGCAGTTTAAGGAGTTTTAGGTAGTTTCTGGTTTCTAGGGTAGACCCTTCCTTTGTGTTGGGAGATATTCTTCATTCTAGCAGAAGTCCCAAATTGCTGAGGAATTGATCCCAGTGTAGAAATTTCAGCCTGAGTTGTGTTCTGTTTAGTAAAAGTTGATAACCGGTGGTAACATGATTTGCCCCTTACACTTGAAGATATTTTCTACATACAATTGGAAACTTCAGCTCCTTATGCCCGACTGTGAATGGGGGTCCATATTTGGGCAAAGGCAATGACATTTGTCCAAGTAATTGCTTTCAGGTGGAGGGACTGGTAGACAATGACCAGACTGCCTATCAGACAGTGTGACCTGGACTGAATGAGGTCTTGGGGAATGTTCTTTGGATTTCTTACACTGCGATGGACTGGATCATGAGGATTAGATCAGAGTCTAGTTGTTGTTCACCTTTCCAATCATCCCAGGACAGAAAATGGAATAAATATTAAGTTAGAGGAGAAAAGGATGGCTATAGCCTGGAGGGCAAAGTGGGTCAATGTTTCAAAAGAGACAGTTGACAAAAGAGTCACAACAATGGTGTGAAACAGGGTGGGGGCCAGAAGGTGTCCTCTATTTCTCCCAACCTTATTCCTAGAAAGTTTTAAGGACTGTGGAATTATCAAGAAAAAACAAGTGTTTTTTTTTTGTTTGTTTTTTGGTTTTTTTTGTTTTTTTTTTTTAAGGTAAGGAAGTGGAGGGAGCTGTCTAGAAAAATATTGCCAAGGAAAGGAAGTTTATTAATAATAGAGCAGTTATAAGATCACCACTGTACCTGGATCAAAAGCAATAAAAATGTAATTCTAGAGAATGACTGCTCCATCTTTTGGGGCTGCTATCACAAGACACCATCAACTGGGTAGCTTATAAACAACAGAAATTTTTTTCTCACAGTTCTGGAGGCTAGGAAATCCAAGATCAGGAACTGGCAGATTCAGTGTCTAGTGAGAAGCTACTTCCTGGTTCCAGATGAATGTCTTCTTGTGTCCTCACATGTGGGAAGGGGCAAGAAAGCTCTTGGGGTCTCTCTCATAAGAACACTAATCCTATTCATGAGGGCTCCACCCTCTATCTGAGTCACCTCTGAAAGACCCCCCACCTTCTAATACCATTACATTGGGGATTAGGTTTCAACATATGAATTTGGGGGGGGGGGACAGTATACAGTAGTAACTTACTTTTTTTTTTTAAAGTAGATTTTGGGTCTAAGCATAAATTAGACTAATAGAAAACTTTGATTTCTTGCTATTTTGAAAAATATTTAGACTATCTTGTGCTATTCTGAGAATTAAATATTCAGTTACTATATATCCTCTTGAATTTTACCTATTCTAGATTAATACAAATTTTAGAAATGTACAAATAAATGCTAATTGGATGCAGTTTTTTGATAAGCTTTATAGCTCTTTAGGTTATTTTGCTTAATGAGTTTTTGAATGGGCCTATAGGTCAATAGTAAAAGTCATAAGTTCTGGGGTGAGATTGGTTAGTGTTCTACTTCTATTTAAACAGAAATGACTTTGAGTGATAGGTAATTTCTTTAAGCTGCAGGTTCTTCTGTAAAACATGGATAATGCCTTGCTCAAAACTGTCCTGAGGATTTTATGAAATAATCCATGTCAAATGCTTTGTACTTAAGATGTTCTCAGTGTTCCCACAGTGAGGATAGGAAATGCTATTTCTATTATTAAAAGAGAATTATAAACTTAACAAATTTAACTCTGAAAGCTCTTTGGTCAAAATCCCCTTTCTCAAGTCTTTTTTAAATTGATATATAATTATCATAAAATGTTATGTTTCAGGTATGCAACATATTGATATAACAATTCCATGCATACATTACTCAGGGTTCACCACAATACGTGTAGTCACCATCTGTCACTATACAACATTATTCCAATGTTATGGATTTTATTTAATATACTGTATTTTCCATCTTTCTGACATTTATTTTGTAACTAGAAGTTTGTACCTTTTAATCCCCTTTGTCTATTTCACCCATCTACTTTCTGGTAACCATGAATATGTTCTTTGTATTTAAGAGTCTGGTTTTTTTGTTGTTGTTCATTTTTGTTTTTTAGATTCCATGTATAAATGAAATGATATGGTATTTGTCTTTCTCAGTCTGACTTATTTCACTTAACATAATGCCCTTTAAGTCCATCCATGTTGTTGCAGATCACAAGATCGCATTCTTTTTTATGCCTGTGTAATATCCCATGGTGTATTTATATCAAACCTTCTTTATCCATTCATCTGTTTATGGACACAGGTTGCTTCCATCTTGGATACTGTAAATAACATTGCAGTAAATCTAGGAGAGCATGTATCTTTTCAAATTAGTGTTTTTGTTTTATCTGGGTAAATACCCGGTGGTGAAAATTATTGGATGATATGGTATTTCTACTTTTAAATATTTGAGGAAGCTCATACTGTTTTCCACAGTGGATGTACCAAATTACATTCCCATCAACAGTGCATGAGTGCATGAGTGTTCCCTTTTCTCCACATCCTTGCCAAACTTATTTTTAGTCTTTTTATACTTATCATCCTGCCTGGAGTGAGATGTCTCATTATGGTTTTGATTTACATTTCCCTATTTATTAGTGACGTTAAGCATCTTTTTGTGTGTCTGTTTTCTATCAGCGTATCTTCTTTGGAAAAATTCAGGTCCTCCACCTGTTTTTTAGTTGGATCATTTTTTGGTGTTGAGTTTATATGTCCATGTATTTTGAATATTAATCTTCTTATTGGAAATGCCAGTTGCAAATATCTTCTCTCATTCATTAGGTCACCTTTTAGTTTTGTTGATGGTTTCCTTTGCTGTGCAAAGAGTTTTTACATCAGTGTAATCTTAATAGTTTATTTTTGTTCCTGTCTCCATTGCCTGAGGATACATATCCATAAATATGTTGCTAAAGATGATGTCCAAGAGATTACTGCTTATGTTTTCTTAAAGCGGTTTTATGGTTTCATTTTTTAAAATTCTCATTTTTATTTTATTTTTTCCTTTAGTTTGGTTGTTTTCCATTACTCTGTCTTCCAGATCACTGACTTGTTCTTCTACAACCTCTAATGTGCTGTTGATTCCCTTCAGTCTATTTTTAAATTTTAGGTATTGAATTTTTTCAGCTCTGATTGGTTCTTTTTCAGGTTTTCTTTCTTTCTTTCTTTCTTTTTTGTTGTTGTTGTTGTTGGCATTCTCACTGAGTTCCTCCACTTTTTTGTTAAGTCCAGTTAGTATCTTTATGACCATAACTTTGAATTTTTTATCGGACGTATTGCTTAACTGTTTCATTTAGCTCTTTGTGGTTTTTGTCTTATTCTTTCATTCGGGACACATTCTTCTGTCTTCTCATTTTGTCTAACTCTCTGTGTTTGTGTCTAGGTTTTGGGCAGGTCAGCCATATCTCCTGGTCCTGAAAGTAGTGGCTTTGTACAGAAGAGATCCTGTGGCGCCCCACAGTGCAATACCCCCTGGTCATTAGACCATGTGCTTCAGGGGTGTCCTCTGTATGGGCTGTTTGGCCCTACTGCTGTGGCTGAGCTCCAACTGCTTTCTGTCCAGCTAGGTGCAATGACCCACTTTGCCTACTATGAGCACAGTGGGTAGAGTTTGTTTTGCCTGCTGTGGAGAGGTCTGAGGCCACCAGGAGTTCATTGATGAGTGGGAGCAGCAGTCAGCCTACATGTTGGCAATTAGCTTCCCTGCCACAGTTGTGGGCACACTGAATGTCAGGACTTGCTCCCTGAGCAGCCAGCTAAGAACCTGAGCTGTTGGAACTGTGGATATTACCAGTGTGTGGAGTTATCTTCCTTTCTGGCCAGGGCTGTTACAGGGTGTGGCGCTTGTGGTATTCCATTTGTGACTAGGTTCACTGTGGGTTTGGTTCCTGGCCATGTCTTCACACTTCCTACCCTTTTCAATGTGGCCTTCTCTTTGCCATTCACTGTGGAAGGTCTGTTTTGCTGGTCTTCAGGTCACTTTCAGAGTTAGTTGCATATATGTAGCTGACATCTCAGTGTGTTCAAGGGATGAGGTGAGCTCAGGATCCTACTACTCTGCCATCTCTCTGTCTCCCTTCTTGATCTCAACTCTTTAGACAAGAATGTGATCTAAATAAAGACTGGTAAACTACATTCCCTCCCTGTCCCCATGGATGCTGAGGGACCCAAGTGGGATTGAGGGTCACCTGCTTCAGATTCTGTGGGTTATGCCATGGAGTTTTGCCACTGATCCATCTCTGGCTAGTAAGGACCTGAAATTTGGGTATCTGCTGTGGCTAAGAGAACTTGTAAGTATTTATGCTAATTATTTCATAGTGTTAGCTAGGTTACATATTCCCCAACGGAATATTTTATTTACATGTGACTTATTTCTAACTCAAAAAAAGGTTTTAGGCTGTTAATAAACAAAAACAATACAAAATGAAAAAGCAAGGGGATAGGTGCTACTAGGGAATAAAAGTGAAACAATTCTTTTCACCTTGTGGAAGACTTGAACTTTGACTCAGACTTGGACTTGAATGCTGTTTTCTAGCTGCCTCCTTGGGAAAGTGATCTTCATGCACTTTCCTTCCATAAGATAACATGATTGACTCTACCTTGTTTAAGTGTTGCAGTGAGTGAATAAGGAGAGTCAAGAGATGCAGTAGGTAGAATGGTGCTTGTGGTTTGCTCATCCCTTATTCCTCAACATTCTTATTCAGCCCGAATTTAGTTCTGAGTTTCTTGGAAACTAAAGCAAAAACGAAGAAGTTAATATCTAGTATAAGATCAAATAACTGTTATCAAAGACCTTGGCTTTGAATTTGGGAAGAAGTCCTTGGAGTTTCTTATATAAGAAAGCAAATGAGCAGTGTAATGGGTACCTACTACTATAAATATAGATTTATAAAAAGACAAATTTGGCAATTTTTGTATCGACCTTCTTTAAAAGCCAAGGACATAACATTAAATCTTAATTTGTGAAGGCATTTCTAAAGGAAGCTGAGATAATTTGGTTTGAATACATAGCTTCTCAACAGCATAACCTAATGCAAGAATAAAATTAGAAATTCTAAAAATTGTGTGTTTATAAGATGACCTTTAAGTTTTTCATGAGTATTAGCTCTCTCAAGTTATCCTTTGGCAAAATGCTAGATTGCTGGGTTGAATACAACCGTCAATTGAATTTCATGCTGCTTATTCCTATAGCAGATGAATTTATTCTGTATTTTCTGTGGTCATAACTCCAGACTGTCTCTCATTGTGAGGACTAATGTAACACAATTATTTTGAGAGTACTGATTGAAAAAAAAATGTTTGAATTTAAGTTTGTAGGTGATTTTATCTGATTGAGGTTGGAGGTACTGCACAGGGCAAGTCTTCCTCCAGGCTATTAATTTCATTTAAATTTTAACCTTGAGGTGTATCATGTTCTAATGGAGAGAGCATGGCTTTCTGGTCAGACTGATGTTTGAATCCTGGCTCTGCCAATTACTAGTCATGTGACCTTCAGAAATTTACTTCCCCTTTCATTTCTTGGAGACTTTACTTTCCTCATCTGTAAAATGTATCTGAGAAATTCACCCTGTGGAGTGTTCCTGAGAACAGTTGTACATAAAGTGCCCTACACAGGTCTAATTGAGATAGTGAACGTTGGACGTGGGGTTTATTTAGGTTCTCCACAATCTAATGCTCCATTCAGACAGGAAATAGTTTTCTTATGATGGATTAAGTGTGGATTATCAGACACTCCTGTTCCTTTAACAAGTCCATCCTCTCAGTCTTGCCTTTCTCTAAAAAATGGCTACTTCTGGGGCACCTGAGTTGCTCAGTTGAGTAAATGTCTGACTCTTGATTTTGGCTCAGGTCCTCAGAGTCATGAGATCAAGCCCCATGTTGTGCTCCATACGCAGTGTGAAGTCTGCTTGGGATTCTCTCTCTCTCCCTCTCTCTACCTCTGCTCATATGCACCCTCTATCTCTAAAATAAATCATTAATCTTTAGAAAAGGATTACTTCAATCATCTATGAATTCATTTTAAAAATGAAAATAATGAAGATATGATTAAATGGTCTTGTTGCTCCAGGGTTAGTGCTATAAGCAAAATTCCCCTCAATTTATTTCATAGTCTATGGACTGATAATGTAAGATTGTGATAACAAATGGGTTTGACCATTTATTCATCAGATTTCCTCAGTAAAATCATTGCCAATATTAGTTATTGAATATTTTAGAATAAATATTAGCTTAGAATTTAGTAGTTAAATTGATTCCGGACTTCTGAAGAGTTAATATATTCATTTTTTAAAAAAAGATTTTATTATTTGAGAGAACGTGTGCATGAGCGGGGCGGTGTAGTGGGGGGGCAGTGGCACACGGAGCAGCAGACTCCCTGCTGAGCAGGGAGCCCCATGTGGAACTTGATTCCAGGACCCTGGAATCATGACCTGAGCCAAAGGCAGATGCTTAACCAACTGAGCCACCCACGTGTCCCTGGTATATTCATTAATGGAAAGCTGAATCTAAATAAGAATTTAAAGTTAATTCTTTTGATTTGATATTTTGCCCATTTCATCTTTTAACATTGCTAGCTCTATTTTTTATTTTTGAAATATTTCTAATTCAAAACAATTTTTAAAATTTACATGAAATTCGTCTTTTTTTAAATTTAAAGGGCCAATCTGACATTAAAAACATTGAATTTTTCCATTTTTCACAATATGAGCAGAGGGAGATTTAGGCTATTCTATTTTTTTCCTACAGAGCTTTAAAAATTCAAACCAACTGGAATTTTGTATAAAATTCATGAATACGTACCGAATTATATTTTTAGTAAGCTTTACTCTATAGGAAAGAGACATTTCTTCTTAGTCGGAAAAAATCTGTGCACTGTCCCCATTTGAATGCCTCCAAAGCAAGAGCTTTTGTGAGAATTTACAGGAACTGTCTTGCTATCAGAATTTTGGTCAGGAAAGTGGAATGGTTTATGTTTCAAGTGCCATTGGCAATCACTTTACCAGCCCTGTCACATGGCAGGTGAGGGAATGAGACTCAGAGGTAATTTGCTGACAAACAGTGCTAATCTGGAACTGGAATTAGGGCTCCTGATTCCCAGGTGATCACACTAAAATATAAGGTGACATGAGAGAGAAAATACTCTTACCCCAAACGTGATTTGATGCATTTACCCCAGATTCACAGCCATTCTTCCTTATGAGAATTTTGGACAGAATTTCTTTCTTTCTTTCTTTTTTTTTTTTAAGAGTTTATTTATTTGACAGAGAGAAAGAGATCACAAGTAGGCAGAGAGGCAGGCAGAGAGAAAGGGGGAAGCAGGCTCCCTACTGAGCAGACAGTCTGATGCACGGCTCCATCCCAGGAGTCTGGGACCATGACCTGAGCCATAGGCAGAGGCTTAACCCACCGAGCTACCCAGGCGCCCCTTTGGACAGAATTTCTTTAGCTGATTATTGTGCCATAGATTTCTTGCAGTTTGGAGAAGTTTATGAATCCTTTTTCAGAATAATTTAAAGTATTTTCAATACCTTAAAGTGCATATGGTAAAATACATTTTATTAAAAAAGGAAACGAAACTAGTGTAGTTATCAAAATATTCACCTTTGAAAGAGTATATACATATAATCTTCCTCATTAACACATTAGATAACAAGATATAGCAGTAGCTCTAATAGCAACTTTAGTGCTTCCCAAGTATGGGAATTTTGAGGGATCTGTAATAGGGAAAGATCTGTAGCCTTTGTGGGAAACCAGACATAGGCCTGCCAACGTCATGGGGGTTTGTTGCTTATAATAACAAATGAAGGACATGTTAAATTTCAGTTAGAAGTCTGTGAAAATAGGAGGTGCCTGGCTGGCTCAGTTGGTAGAATATGTGACTCTTGATCTTGGGGTTGTAAGTTTGAGCCACATGTTGGGTGGAGAGATTATATAAAAAAGAAGATAGGGAAAACAAAGCTATAATTTTTCCTTTTCTTGTTCATCGAACCCCTAATTTCTCGAATCCCAAGTTACAAACCTCTGCTCTAAAGTGAAGCTATCTGGGCAAGTAAAGGTTTGAAGAGCTACAGTATTTCTGGGCCTCCAACTTAAACATTTGTACCAAACTTTCAGGTTTTCATTTTAGGTCAGATTATACATCAGATTCTTAGAAACAGATTCTTTGAATAAGAATCTTAGAATAAGGCTAAGCATCTTAGAATAATTTTTTGAAGAGCGATCCATAGGTTTTCTGTATCAGGATACTTTCGAAAGCTTGTTGCCTTGCAGATTTCTGAGCCCTGCCTCATTTATCCTGGGTCAGAATTTCTGAGGCAAGGCCTGGACACCTGCAAGTTCAACAATCAGTCAAGTGGATGTTATACACATCCCAGCTTGGGACTGTCTAGGGTAGCTGAGCTAGTAATGGGCATACATGAACTAGGTGGGAAGATGGCCTGTAGGCGGGGGACGCGTGATTTTGACAGAGGTTGAAGTCACTCTGCAAACTGTTGTCCTGTTATATTTCTTAGGATGATTACATAAAGAAACTAGTTCTAAGTCTGCATTCATCTATAATACACATGGATGGGTGATGTCTTTTACTGGTTAGGTAAAACCTGAAGTGAGACTATTGCAGCTGCTGGTAGAAGAGGAGGTGAGCTGCTTAGGTTCACCCAGAAGCAAATAGGAGGAAGGATCTGGAATCAGGTGGAGGACACAGACTGGGTTTATCTGCAGCAATGGAGCCTTGCCCATTTAGAGGAACCAAACTGCCCTTGGTCAAAACAGCTCATACATCCAAGCGGAGACAGTTTGGGAGCCCAATTCTTCATGATCTGATGAGACAGACTTGCTCCCAAAGGGGGCAGACAAACTTTTGACACTGAGGGCCACTGACATTGAACCTGGGGGGGTCTTTTCAATTGCCAACTCAGTTGGCCCTTCCTTGGAAATAACTTTGCATTTGTGGGGGCAACTGTCTCCCCTACCTACCCTCCATTCTAATTACCTTACAAAATCAGACATACTGTGATTTTTAGATTATTTATTACAAAATCAGATATAAATCTCAGCCAACTTCATGTATCAACAACTTCATGTATCACATTTTGATCTTTATTTTTTTCTGACTCAATGAAAAAAAGTATTCCAAGCTTCTGTTCTGTACAGGTGCCTGCTCACTCTGCTGCTTCTACACCATGAGGTGTGGAGATCTTTCTGCTACCCTGTGCCATGGCCAGAGACTGGGGCTTTTTCCCAGGCTAGCTGGTCAACCTGCAGCCAAGGAACACCATGCAGACTGGCCTTCTCTGGGCTCTTACAGTCTTGTCATTGCAACGGTCCTCCCTGACCTGCAGTCTTTCTGCTACTGAACCTCTTTTCCCTGCTTCCTTACATCCCTGGGGATTCACTTCTAGTCAAGGACAAAGGAATTCTTTCTCCTTATGTTTCTACCCTAGAGAGTTTGTCTATAATAATCTCCCTTTCGATGGCATTCTTCCCTCAAACCCGTATTAAAAAAAAGCCCAAACCACGTGTGTATACATACATATATATGCACATGTATGTGTATGGCTTAGGCTTTTGGAGTATAAGAGCCAGAAAATGTCCCAGGCAATTCATTGTCATTCTGCCCCATCATAACCCTCCCCTGAAACAATGAACCCCTGAGCCAGTTACCTACTTGAATACGGTGAGAAAAAACATGAATTAATATCTCGATTACTTGTTAGTCACAGGATTCTACTTAATGCTTTTGAAGAAAGACATATTCAAGAAAGAAGCCCTGGTAGAATCATCTATGATCTTTGAATCAGGGATCTGGTCCTGTAATTCTGTATCTATGCCCCTTTCTGAATATTGGCCAGTCAACAGTTTCATGAAAGACATAGTCCCGGTTATTCTGATAAGTAATGAATCCCGTGCACCTATGATTATGTTAACTTCTTACCGTTTGATTCCTTGGAGTGGCATGAGAGTGAAGGAAGCAGGACACAGGCCACCTGTGTGTGTGGGGGGGGGTGGGGCAGACCATCCCCCCGCCTGCCCCCACCAAACCCTCCGCCAGCCAAAGCTGTCAGGGGGCTGAGGGAGACCTGGTGAGAGGAGATATAATTTTTATCCTTAGGGCGTGCTCTAATCCCCAAGGGTTTTATAGGCTTTTCCACCTCATTGGAATAAGAGCTACTTAAAATAAATTTACCAATTTAATAATGTAAAATTTAATTCCGTAAATTTGTACTAATGTAAACACTGCCAGCGTCTTCAGTTGATAAGGCTCAGTTTCCCAAGAAGCCCATTTCCAAATGGTTTGACCTAACAGGTCCGTGGTAGTATCTATTCCTCCCACTTGAAAGAAAAATATATTCTAGGCTTTTAGAATAATGTTACTTTTATAACCTATTGTCATCTTAGAAAACCCATTGAGTATTTACTGATTCGATGGAATATTGGAATTTTTAACTATAATATAGCCAACAGTATCATCTTCTTTACAGCTGGTAAATTAACTTTGATTCTTATTTTTTCAAGTTGAGGTATGATGGAGCCTTCAGCATCACAACATTTATTATCTAATTTATCTTCTTGAAGGTTATTCTCTGCAAGAGACTGGGAAACCAGGTCAAAGTCAACTGAAGTTCAGTGTTTGGGTTCCCAGGTCTAGACTGTTGTAAATTTGATCCTTTCAGGTTGAGATCAACTTTTTTTTTTTTTTTTTTTTTTTTTTTTCTGATTTAGAAACTGCTTATAAACGTTTCTGGGATTTAATTAAGCTGTTGCCCCCTCTTAGTTTGCATGAGATCATTAAGCTGGAGAGTTTGTTTCTCTGACAACAAAACATTTGAGCAATCAGATTAAATTAGTGGGGCAGATTGGGGGTGCCTATGACTTGATGATGTAACTAGGAACCTATAAATAAAAATAAACAAGAAAGAGAGAAAAGGCAATCTTTTAGAGTATTCTTTCAAAGGCTGGAGATAACAGGAATGTTTGTCAATATGTGAAAGCCACAATATTACATTATGCTTCAATTCTATTTTCACTTTCTTATTGAACCTACCTTTAAGCCAGATGGGAAAGTGAATTTTCTAATGAGCGAGATGAAATATTTATCAAAGCTAGATTATGCAAGTTTTGATCATAAGTCAAATAGTTGAAGCATATCAAGTCTCTAAAGAAATACATATAGATTAATGCACATATTATATTCATTGCTGGATATTAATAATGGAAGAACTGGCTATTGACCTGGAATTTATTTCCAAAAGGTTTGATTAAAGAGATCTGCATCTGGGCTGCTAACCTCCTTGTATATGATTGGCATAGAAGTTAAGCTTTCTGTGTTGGAGTGTATTCATGGGTATGAATGTCAAGGACATGTACACATGAGGTCTCAACTATAAATTATCTTGCAAAATAGTGGCGCTATTTCTGAGATGGCTTATTCTCCAGCACATAGTAGTACTGCATTTAGTAGTCATTAGCATTTACAAAGCACTGCAACATTGGGGCTTTCGTGTTATCTTGAAGCAGCTCTGAGGTTAGAGTTTATATTCATTTTACAGTGTGAAAACCTTGAGCTCTGTACTCAAATGTTGTATGGTTTTCCCACTCCCGGGAAGGGGTGAAGCTTGGGATATGGACTCTGCTTTTCAGGCTCAAGTCCAGGGCCGCCTTGGTCTGCTCCTCTCCATCCATGAACATGGTTGATCACTTATGTTTGTGATGTCCATATGCAAAGTATAGTAGTATCTATTATAGTTTTATTTCATCTGTAAGAGGAAAGAGACAGTGTCTTCGTGATACAACTGTGAGATTGCCAGTGTATGATAGAATGAGAATCATGCTTTAAAGTCATGTACACAGATTCCATCCCTAGGCATCTTGTACTTCTTTTATCCTTCTAATGGCCAGCTTTGCACAATTTAGACACGATGATGCCTAGGCTTATACTATTATAGGCTTTTGAAATAGTTTTAAAGCTGCAATTTAATAAGACCATGACATTAAAAGTGGCTATATTTTCTTTTCAATAACTACCTTCTAATAATAATATTTCTATTAATTGAGGGATTTAATTATTTATGAAAAAAGGTAACAATTTTTGTAATGAATAAATTCTATCAATATCTACTGATATTATGAATTTATTTTAAAAGAGAAAAAAAATTATAGGGGAGCCCTCCTGGCTCAGTCAGTAGAGCATGGGACTCTTGATCTCTGGATTCTGAGTTCAAACCTTAGTTAGGTGTGAGGTGTGCTTTAAATAAATAAATAAAACATTTAAAAAATTATATATAGGTAATATATACGTATTTCTTTAAATGTACTTTCTAGGCATGTACCCAATTGTTAACAGTGACCATCTCTGTGTTATGGAACTGGAAAGGGCCTCTTCATTCAGTTGTGAAATTCCATGGAAAAAGGAACCTCATTCTTTTGGCCAAATTCCATAGACATAAGGTATTTATATTTATTATTTTGATATACTTATTAGGTAAGGAAAACTTTCACATGGATTTTTTTTAATGCATTTGAATTTTTATTCTACAACACAGGCAACATAAATACAATATCTTTTAAAATATTATCTCTTTAGAATTTTCATTTTCACTTCAGATAAAATGTACACAAAATACACTTGCAAGCTTGCTTACAGGGACCTGTTAAACAATAAACAGACAGATTCTATCAAACAGTTTATCAACATACAAAGGAGGGTAGTTTCAGGTTTTTTTTTTTTTTAATTAATGTGAGCAAACTAAATAAGAAGGCAAAATAAAAACTGTACTTCCTTGACAAGTCCTTTGGAGTAAACAAAATGCTTCAAGGCTCCTGGTGAATGGGATTGCAAGGATGAATTCTGCATTTTATAGATAAAATGGTATACTGACTCAAATCATTATGGCTATACCAAGCTTCATTTATTTATAATTTTTAGTGGAAACAAGTCAATTCTTTGGCATAGTATAAGAAGGGATAAAAGAACCCTTACCACCCACTGGCTTTATTTAGAGTGGGAAATGGTAGTTGGGGAACTGTTTATAATGTAATTTATTTCTCTTAGAAAAGCAAGAAAATAATCTTAAATAATAGTCTTTTGGCATGATTAGGGCAATAAACATCTTATTCTTAGCTCCCTTCCTCCCACCCCACCCATCCACTGAAAACAAATCAACAAAGAAAAATAAGTGAAATTACTCTTTCCCTTTAGGCACCTGTTCCTGCCCCTATCATGCCATACCTGGATATCCTACCGTATGGTTTCCATTGAAGTGAAACCCAAAATATCAACACCATTAATCTTTGTCCAGTTTTGCCTATTTAGCAGGAAATGAATTTTTGTTACAGAGAACCACTTCCAACAAAATTTAGATGGAAGAATTGCCAAGGGAGGAATACAAGGTAGCCCGCATGTAATCATGAGGTAGCCATGGGTGACCACTGGTGGCTGGTAGTGTCAGGGCCCAAGATTCCCTAACTTGAAAACATATTGTATGTGGTAGCTTGAAAGATTGGCTTTTAGGTTCCCCCCTCCCTTTTTTGGCACCAGTTGGTAACATAAATTGGAAATAAATTATTCCTAGAGATTAATATTTTAAATTTAATTTGCAAATCAATTAGAAGAACTATTAGAAGAACTAAAAGCAAACTTAATTTCCAAAACAGATTATGGAACACAAAAGTGAAATAAACCACTTCGATTATTTCCATCCACAGAAGCAAGAACTTGATTCTTTAGTATCATTAGCACTTTGTCATGCTTTCTGATCTCACATATTCTAGCAAATATTGTCATTACTTTCTGTTCATACAATAATCTAAAGTAATTTAAATGATGTCAGAATATTCAAGCAGAAGGCTTTAGAGAAAATTAAATCAATTAGAATTATATGTAATTACTATAGTTTATATGTGGATGATAATTTTAAGGTACTTAACTTTTTCTCTTGAATTATTCGATGATCCTTATTTTTTTTTAATGCAAAAAGAATTTCCAAAGCTAATTAATCAAAGTGTTAGGAAGTAAACTAAGGCCTCACCTATATTTGAATTATGATTTCACTGTATTCCCAAAGCATACTGATGCATGTGTACATTTCTCCCACCATTGGAAGATGAGAGAATACAGTCTTTGCTGTGCGGATACAAACACAACCACGTTTACTGAAAAGTCCTTAAAACAGGCACATGTCCTGCTCAAAAGGGAGTTGTTCCATTTGCAAATTTCTTTGAAACCACTCGGTAGACTCTTGACAGGTACACAGTAAATTAAAATATTAATCTACACCCGTTAAGCGAAAGATGAAGGTACATCAAGTAAGGTAACATCATTTTGAAGTGTCAATATTTGGGTGACTAATGAGAGAGAGAAACCTACTGGCAAGCAAGCAACTACTCAAAAACCTCTGGAAGCCAGGAGCCAAGGCTGTGACAGAGTTGAGACGGGAACAGTAAAACTGTAATGACAGAAGAAACTCAAACCCTACATATTGAAATTTAAAATCACATCAGTACAAGTCAAAGGGTCAACATGATACAAACGATTATCCATAGAACCAGTGTTTCTAAATACAAAGACAAGAAGTTTACACAGATCTCACTGTTCCATTGAACAGATACATTCATTGTCTTTTAGCTTGTAAAAAACCGAATTGTTGGCATAATAAACCTAGAAACTGGGAAGATGGAATAGGAATGCTGTAGCGAATCCAATCCCAAGTTGTCTGCCCAAGGTTCAGTTTGGTGTTTCTCTTGAGCTTGATAAGTCAGGCTGATCTTAAAGGTAGTAGCTGGAAATTTTTTCAAAGCGGTTCTCAGAGTGTGGTCCCCAAACGAGCAGCACTGGCCTCACCTGGGTCCTTGTCAGAAATGCAAATTTCCAGGCCTACTAAATCCGAAACCCTGGGCATGGGCCCAACAACCTGTGTTTTAACAAGCCCTCCAGGTGATCCTGATGTGTGCTAATGTTTGAGAACCACTTTAGAACAAAGTCAAAAGATACTACACAACCACTACTTAACCTTCAGGATAGGAACTAATAGTACAAATAATTCTTGGTGGTTGAAAGGCCGGAAGGACCATAACTGGGTGGGATTCACCAGCAGCTGATAAAGTTTTGTTGCTAAGATGGTCAGCCAGTCTTTCCTCCCTGGAGCTCTCATGCATTATGACACAAAGATAGAAAGGAAAGGTTTTGTATGGTGCTAGTGGTGTGGTATCGAGTTTTCTTTAATTAGTCAGTGGTGTCATAGTTTATAAGGAAATTGAGCATTGTTCTCAACTGAGTTTCTCATAAATTATCCCCAGGGATAATTTTTTTTTTTTGGTCTGTTTTCCCTGAAGCAATAATTGTGTTTTAGAAATCTAAGTGGTGTTCTAGTCCAAAACTTCGTATTAAACTATTTCTTACTTCCACATCAAATACAAACAATTACAAGCAGAGGAAGAGGGGCTCACAGAGGAGAGACAGTTTTCTAGATAGCTCCACTACGAGGGAAGAGAACACAGTTTTTTTGATGAAGCATAATTATGAGTTCTTTACTATTTCACGTCTTGCCCCATAGCAAGTTCATATTTCCAATAAAAAGTGCTTAAAAAGAGTCTCTTGCTTTTTTAAGGCCACACTAAATGTTCCTAGGATCACCTAAGTGGTACCCATGTGTATCCAAGTTCTGTTATCTGCTTAATGCAATATGTTAGATTTTCCTTCTGCCTGTTTCTGTCTGCAGAGTATGTAGAAATATTTAGGCATATGGCACATGGTTACTATGGATATTGACCTGATGCCCCAGTACCTGGATCTTTGAACAATCCTGTCTTACCCGTAGCTTCCTCTTCAGAGAGTGCATTCGAAAACTGCTTATAATTTATTTTGCATATTCCCAAACTTTGATGAAGACTTCCATATTTACTACTGTATACTTCCCAGGGAAGCAATTAGAGAGGCACTGTTGGCTACAGGGCACTTTATTTTGAGTGGTTAAATGACAATTGAAAAAAGTTTACCAACCGTGCATGTCATTCTGGACACAGACTGCCACGCTTTTCTGCATAGCAGCTGGCCATGAGCAATATTATTCTATCATTTCCAACTAATTAGGCAAGTTTTCTGAATTACCACTGAAGGCCTGTTTTAAGATTCAAGTTCAGACCTTGTTTTATTTTCACTTAAAATATTATGTTACATGTGATCTTTCTCTGTATAAACACTAGCTTTTTCTTTTTTTTTAACTCTATTTGAAAAATCCCTATATCATAGCAGATCTGGGACACCAATCAGATATTTTCAACTCATTTTAGCTTTTTAATTCCTTGAAACACTAAAGTGCTTACTCTGTGTACTTTGAGCACAGTGTCATAGAGAGCATGGCCTTCGAATTCAGGAACACCTCTTTGGCAACCAATTTTGCCATTTATTGGCTATCTCGGGTCAGTTTCTTAACCTCCCTGGGTCTGTATCCTCATGTGAAAAAAAAATGAGGAAATCTATGCCCGTTTGGCCAGATTATTGTGAGAATGAAATGCTAATGTAGGTCAGGTCTACATTCACAGTGGCTCTTGACAAATGTCACCACGCCCCGCAGTTTGTAAATTCTTGCTGTGGTTACCAGCTCCCAACAAAGGTCTTTATTTTGCTTAGTTTGATGGGTGGAACACAAAAGAATTTTCTTTTCTGAGAAAAACTTTCCTACCTAAGCAGTCTTGTGATGTATTTGGAGGAAGTCTGGGGTTATCCATTATACAATTGCATTACCTTCTTATGGTTATAGATCATTTGACTTTCTCTACTGACTCTGTATAAGCCTTCTTCTTAAACAGCAAGAACTAAAAGCCTGGTGATACTGTACCAAGAAGTTTCCATTTAAAGGTACTTTTGAATTATGTTAAATCTTTGTCACATTTGATTGCAAATATTTTAATCTGAGCTGTTATGTATGTTAGAATCTGCCTTGCTCAGTCACTAAATAGCATAAAGATGGTAGAAAATGTCCTAGTTTTATATTGATGGTGAAGGCTAGAAAATAATCACAAGGAGAGAGATAATAAGGTGTAAAGAGGCAGCCCAACCATTTTTAGAAGCTAATCAGGAAAGGCAAGAGCTGGGAGAGATCTTAGCCTTCCATCAAACTCTGCCCTTCTGGCAAGGAAAAATCTGATGGTAAGTGTGGTCTACTTGGCAGCCAGGAATTCCTAAACACTTTGAATTTTCTAGGTACTTTCATGATACATACTTTACCAAAATATTAAAAAGAGTAATTCCCAACCTTAGAGTAAATACAGGCAACTGAAAGCAACGTGAAAATCTTATTCTGCTTAGATCAGTAAATATATGGTAGTGACTGTTTTTAACCACCAAGGCTGTCTTGACCTTGGTCTTTCAGAGACCTTGGGAGAGAGGGAGTGAAGGAAAAGATGGGGAAAGGCAGAAACCAAGACACCAAGAGAGTGTGAGAGGTTGACCAGGGCAGTCTGGAAAGGGATCGCTTATCTACTTAGGGTTCCTCTCCACCCCAGGAAAAGACAGACTTCAATGTGACCTGACATCCTATTCATTAGAGATTGTTTGCATCAGGCAATATCCTTTTTTTTTTTTAAAGATTTATTTATTTATTTATTTGTCAGAGAGAGAGAGGAGTGAGAGTGAACACAAGCAGACAGAGTGGCAGGCAGAGGGAGAAGCAGGCTCCCTGCCGAGCAAGGAGCCCGATGTGGGACTCAATCCCAGGACGCTGGGATCATGACCTGAGCCGAAGGCAGCTGCTTAACCAACTGAGCCACCCAGGCATCCCAGGCAATATCCTTTTTGACAACTGCAAATACCTCTGGGAAGCATTAAGGTGGTTTAGCTAGCTTTCTGCTTGAAATATGATGTAGATCTGGAGCACAGGGTATGCTGGGAATGGAGGTGGGCAGAGGCCAATGCAGGCCTAGGGGTAGACTGCAAAAGAGATGATGGGAAGGGGCCAAAACCGTCTTAAAAACTGTAGGTAAAGAACTACGTACAATTCCTCACTTTTTAATTCTTGGAACCTGCGATCAGTTTATTTTCATAAACTAGCCTTGGAGCTCATAACAGAAAATCTATGGGAGAATGGAGTCTGGTTTCTAAACAATTAACATACTCTGGGACATGACATTCTATATTGAGACTGGCTTTCCTTGAATTTTTATACTTCTTAAAAAGTTGCTACATATAAGCATTTTATAATCATTCTGATTTGACACTCTACTGAAGCTTCTTCCTCACCCCCAAAGTAAATTTTGGGGTCCTCATGGGAAAAAGGGGAGCTAAACCTCAGATAAGCAGTAAATCATGGTGGTTCTGTTTCTTTTTGTAGCTTTTGTTAAAAAAGAGAAAGTACCTTTCAATTCTACTTCCAAAATATAAAAATTTTATAGACTATAGCTCATTGCTATCCCCGAAGGTCATTGCTTAAGATCAAATAGTTGATCTGTTTCTAAACTTATTTGTCTATTGGGTAAAACCTGAAGGCAAAGAGAGTGTGTTGTGGAACTGAAATACGTCTTCTGAACTCTGTGGTGATTTCTAGATGGTATATGGAATGATGGGGTTCTTTTAGATTGCCTTAATAAATCAGGGAACCCTGTCTTCATCTTAACCTTATAGATAGTTACGTATTTCTCAAGGAAGACAAAGTTTACAAATCCAGCACTGAGTAAAGTTCTAAGTTTTAAATCCTTACTTCTATACTGAAGAGTTGATATTTTAAAAGAATGATACTCAATTATGAACACATTTTTAGGGCCTGGGAAAATGATAACATATGTCTTGGCAACTAACTCTACTTTCTAGAATATACATGAGTGGGCTTGACTGAGGCATTTCAATCACTGTAATTTAAGAACTACTAAGTATGTTGTAAATAAGATAAAGGTTCCAAATTAATTTTCTAGTTCTATATAAAAGAAAAATCTATGTAAAAAATAGCCATTTAGAAAGACCCCAGACATAGGGTAAATTTACTTTCCAGAGAGGACAAACATTTTAAATTGAAAAACTTAATTTCCTAAATTTCACTGGGTCCCTTCCTCCTTTAGTTTTATTTTCTTCTGAGACTAGAGCTTGGATGTCTGACACTGCTATTTCATGTGATGGTTGTATAATATTTTAAGGTTTAAAAAATGACTTCCTCCCAGTCTCCTTTCTCACCCCTCCCAGCTGTCTCCCTACAACCCCACACTTCCCCGTTCCCTGAGAAGTCTGCTCACTGGATGGAGAATGGAGTCCTTTCCTCCAAGGGTGCTGATACAAAATGAGTTGCATTTTAATGTTTTGTTTTCTTAAAAAACTGATGTTCTGCCTTATGTTCAGATAACTGGAGCATAGAAATGTCTGTGCAACAAGAAACTAAGGCACCGTTTTTTTCTTTCCCTTTCCTGTTTTGCCTTGGGAGCGAAAAGCAAAAAAGACTAATGGGAACCCAGGGTGGCAGGGCAGTCTCATGTCTCTTGGTAGGAAACGTATCAGCCACTGTACTAGGAGCTGTGTGTCAACAGCTGCCAGGACACAGACTTAACACCCTGCCAGGAAAGCATTTTTTTCCTTGAGAAATAGGGAAATAAAGGCACAACAGTACCTTAAAAGAAGTTGGTTATGCCAACCAGAAAATCTTGACAATTTAGGACAACTTTGAAATGTTCTGGAACATGTTACAGAGAAAGTCGTCCCTTTCTTGCTTATGACACCCAGAATTATTTTTCCAGCTGTTTTCTTCCCTGCTAAGCCCATAATCATAATGGAAATCTTCCTCTGATGAAGAATGTCCGCTACTAGATGCCAGAGTGCCTACACATCAGCATGACTTACCAGTGGATATTTCCTTAACAATTGCATTAAAAAAAAAAAAAATCAAATGGATCAGTGTGGTGTTTTCAAAGGAGTAGTCCTTCAAAGGGACCCTTTTGGGAGTAGCATGGCAGGCAAAAGCACTGGGAAATAGACATCAAGATTTAGAAATGTGTCAAAGAATGGAGACTTTTCTGAAATAATGTGCAAAATCAGAGTATCATTGGTGTCCTCCAAATACAAGGTGAGTGTCCAGAATGGACCCAGTGCTGATTAGCAAGGGATGGGTAGACTGTTCTCCGAGACACTGGTTTCAGTGGGGCTGGTGGTGGGGCTAATGTTATCCGTTGGGGACTGGTGGGCATTCTCTAACCTTCGAGATTGTGTTTCCTCAATGTTAGTCTTCTACACGATGATGTCATAGACCCGGCCCACTCTGCCCAGCCATTCCCTCACAGCCTGGCGCACTCTGATGTCTGTCACGTGGCAGGTCAGCTGGCTGATGCACGGAAACACTGCTGGCTGGAGGGCTGTGAAGGTCTGGTCTGGAAGGATCTGAATCTGATTGAGAACGGTTAGCACCATGTTGGTCCAGGCCTATGAGAAAGGATTGAGGAGAATTATTAGCAGCTTTCTCTAGGTTCATTTGAACTCTCAGGTGTGTGGCTAAGCCCTGCCAATTGCCAGGTGAGTTTTCTCAGGCTTTAGATTGCAATAAATCAGCCTTTACTAATTTAATGTGGCTAAAAGTTGTCATTTTAAGTTCATCTATACATGGCAGAGCAGAGTCTCCTTTAACATTAGGAATACCTTATTTTCAGGTTTCATGGACTACCGGCATACCTTGTTTTATTGTGCTTTGCTTTACTGTACTGTGTTTCCCAGATATTGCTTTTTCTTTTTTTTTCCTCTTTTCAGACTGAACATCTACGCAGCCCTTGTGGAGCACATCCATTGGTGGCACCATTTTCCCCACAGCATTTGCTCACTTGGTATCTCCGGGTCACATTTTGGTAATTCTCACAATATTTCAAACTTTTGCATTATTATTATATTTATTATTATATTTGTTATGGTGATCTGTGCTCAGTGGTCTTTGATGATGCTATTGCTTGTTTTGGGGTGCCTATATAGAATGGTAAATGTACTCGATAAATGTGTGTGTTCTGACTGCTCCACTGACCAGCTCCCTCATCTCTCTCCTGCTGCTCAGGTCTCCCTACTCCCTGAGACACAAGAGTTACTGAAGCTAGGCCAGTTAATAACCCCACACTGGTCTCTAAAGTTTTCAAAGAAAAGGAAGAGTCACAGGTCTCTCCCTTTAAATCAAAACCTAGCCTTAGTGAGAAAGGCATGCTGAAAGCCAAGATTGGCACAAAAGCCTAGCTTCTAGCCTAGGTTAGCCAAGTTGTGAATGCAAAGGGAAAGTTCCTGAAGGAAATGAAAAGTGCTACTCCAGTGAAGAGACAGATGACAAGAAAGAGAAACAACCTTAGTGCTGTTATGGAGAAAGTCTGAGTGGTCTGGATAGAAGATCAAAGCAGCCACAACGTTCCCTTCAGCCAAAGCCTAATCCAGAGCAAGGTGCTAACTCTCTTCAATTCTGTGAGGGCTGGGGAGGTGCGGAAGCTGCAGAAGAAAAGTCTGAAGCTTGCAGAAGTGGGTTCATAAGGTTTAAGGGAAAAAGCTGTTTCCATAACAGAAAGTTGCGAGGTGAAGTAGCAAGTGCTGAGGTAGAAGCTGCAGGAAGTTCTCCAGAAGGTCTGGCTCAGATAATTCATGAAACTGGCTACCCTAGACAACAGATTTTCAGTGTAGATAAAATAGCTGTTTATGGGAAGATGCCATCTAGGACATCATAGCAATGGAGGAGAAGT
Source organism: Martes martes (assembly GCF_963455335.1). NCBI lineage: Eukaryota > Metazoa > Chordata > Mammalia > Carnivora > Mustelidae > Martes > Martes martes. Next base: position 63,341,067 of record NC_137893.1, read on the forward strand.
CAATGGCTGGCTTGAAAGAAGAGGCTGACTCTCTAGTTAGGGGCTAATGCGGCTGGGGACTTTGAGCAGAAGCCAGTGCTCATTTACCATTCTGAAAATTCTAGAACCCTTAAGAATTATACTAAATCTACTCTGCCTGTGCTCCATAAGTGGAAGAACAAAGCCTGGATGATAGCACATCTGTTTACAACATGGTTTACTGAATATTTTAAGCCCACTGTTGAGAACTACTACCCAGAAAAAAAGATTCCTTTTAAAATAATACTACTTTTTGAAAATAGTACAGAGTTTGCTCAAGAAGTTAAAAACAGAGTTACCCTACAACCCAGCAATTGCACCACTGGGTATTTATCCCAAAGATACAGATATAGTGAAATGAAGGGGCACCTGTACCCCATTGTTCATAGCAGCAATGTCCATGATAGCCAAACTGTGAAGGAGCCAAGACACCCTTCAGCAGATGAATGGATAAAGAAGATGTGGTTCATATAGACAATGGAATATTACTCAACCATCAGAAAGGATGAATACCTACCATTTGCATTGACATGGATGGAATTGGAGGGGATTATGCTAAGTGAAATAAGTCAATTAGAGAAAGACAACTGCCATATGGTTTCACTCCTATGTGGAACATAAGGAATAGTGCAGAAGACCACAGGGGAAGGGAGGGAAAACTAAATGGGAAGAAATCAGAGAGGGAGACAAACCATGAGAGACTCTTGACCCCAGAAAATAACTTGAGGGTTGCAGAAGAAAGGGGGTTGGGGGATGGAGTAACTGGCTGATGGGCATTAAGAAGGGCCCATGATCTGATGAGCACTGGGTGTGATATGCAACTAATGGATCGCTGAACACTACATCAAAAGCTAATGATTGTCCTATATGCTGGCTAATTGAAATTTAAAAAAATAAAAAATAGTACTGCTCATTGATAATGCTCTGGTTACTTAAGGACTCTGATGGAGATACACAGTGAGATTACTGCTATTTTCATGCCCACTAACACAACGTCTCTTCTGCAGTCCATGGATCAAGGAGTCATTATATAAGAAATCCATTTTGTAAAGCTATGGCTGCCATGGATAGTGATTCCTCTGATGGATCTGGGCAAAGTATATTGAGAACCTGGACAAATATTCACTATTCTAGATGCCATTAAGAACATTCGTGATTCATGGGAAGAGATCAAGACATCAACATGAACGTCAACATTGGAAGAAGCTGATTCCAACCTCATGGATGATGGTGAGGGTTTAGGACTTCAGTGGCAGAAGTAACTGTGGTGGGAACAGCAGGGGAACTAGAATTAGCCTGCAGATGGGACTGGACTGCTGCAATCTCTTGATAAACCTTGAACAGATGAGGAGCTGCTGCTTATGGATGAGCAAAACAGTGGTTTCTTGAGATGGAACCTACTCCTGGTGAAGATGCCATGAGGATTGTTGAAGTGACAACTAAGGATTTAGAATATCATATAAATTTAGTTGATAAAGCAGCTACAGGGTTTGAGAAGACTGACTCCCATTTTGAAAGAAGTTCTACTGTGGGTAAATGTTACCAAACAGCATTGCATGCTACAGAGAAATTGTTCGTGGAAGAGTCAATGCAGTAAACTTTATTGTTGCCTTACTTTAAGAAACTGTCACAGCCATCCCAACCTTCAGCAACCACCACCCTGATCAGTCAGCAGCCATCATCAATGTCGAGGCAAGACCTTCCATTGGCCGAAAGACTGGCTGAAAACTTCAGACGATGGTTAGTGTTTTTTAGCAATAAAGTATTTTTTAAATTAAGGTATGTGTATAGATATATATATTTCTAGATATGCTATTACATACTTTATAGACTACAGTATAGTGTAAACATAACTTTCACATGCACTGGGAAACGAAAAAATTCATCCGACTCACTTTGATATTTGCTTTACTGCAGTTGTTTGGAGTCAAACCCACAGTATCTCCAAGGTATGCCTGTACACAAATCTTATTTATTCCTCAGATTTTTAAAGGCACTCTTGCCTTCTCATAATGAAATTTCCATAGGACATAGGACATTCTTAATTATCAGTCTCTATAATGCCTAGCAAACTGGAATAGGACTACCTTCCCTCAGAATAACTTTGTAAAATCATAAGCAAATCTCCAAGACATGAAGAAAATTAAGACATGTTATTTGTCAAGAAGGTCATCTATTATAGAACAACCATACATTTCCGTTTGATTGGACTTTCACAAATCTAGTCTGCTTTTTCTGGATTCTGAAGTTTGGTTCTACATTCAAGTACCTTACAGGAAAATAAGGCATCCTGCAAGAGTCATGCTAAGTCCAAATTTATGTTTATTCTGAGAACACGTTTTTGTGTCAGTTCACAGAATCCTAGGATCTCAGATCTTCCAACTTATGCCTGTGACAGGAGCCCAAATTTAAACACCTGGATTATTTTTAAAGGGTCTCTATGACTCTAGATTCCTCTGTTTCTCTTTTACCATCTCATTTATTCTTAAATTGAACAAATAGCACTAACACTGTTTTCTTCTCAAGCTGAGTTTTTGATGTACCATGGAATTATGAGTATTAAATATATGAAGGAACAGTAATAGTCAAAGCCCTCTAAAGAATGAGATGTGTTATGTGCTCCTAATGGGTTGGAAAACCTCGAGATGAAAACATTGGTATTCACTGGTATAACCACATAATAATAGGCACTTTGCTTTTTTTTCCTTTACATGTTTCTTCCATGCCTCTTCCAATCATCAACTCAGGACCCTATGCCAGTGAAAGCACATTTTCTTTAGAAGTTTCAGCTTCATCTTGTTTATCCAGGTGAGTTCTGAGTTCTCAATATCTCTTATAATCCTTAAAAATAATTCCTGAAGTTATGTAAGAGTAAAATTTCACACTGATATATTGACCCAGATGGATGCTCCGGGTTAGGCTTGGCCCACCCTCTGACTTTGGTGGGGAAATGGGTTGGTCTCCTACTGGTGTCTATCGACTTAAACAATCAATGTGTGAGTGTTCCGTGAGGGGAACACATCTGTCCCTGGAAGGCTAGCCCCCCCACCCCCAACACACACACTGCTAGGTGTGCCTCCCGGCATCCCCAGGCTGATGGGAACCCACCTGGATCTGTGCTTCGGCATCCCTCACAGAGACACTCAGGGAGCTCCCGGTGGAGCCGGAGCGGGGCCTCTTCTCCTGTCGCAGCAGCTCGGGGCCCGCGCTGAATGAATGGCGCATCTGGCCCTGGTCTATCAAGTGCTGGGGACGCTGAAGCAGTGGGGAGTCCTGGCCCCGCGGACCCAGTGGCTCTCCCTTCTTCTCCCCTTTGACCTCTTTGGGGAACGTGGGCAGGTTATGCTGCTGCTTCCTCTTTTTGTATTCGGTCATCAGTTTGGAGATGGTTTTGTCGGCGGCCATGGTGTAGATCTTGTTGCCCGCGTTCTCCCACCATTCCTTCTTCCGGCTGGGGTCCTTCTTCTCCACCTTGGGGCTCGGCGGCAGCAGCAGCAAGTCCCCGCCGCCCGCCCTCAGGCTGCCGGCCTCGCCGGCGTGATCCCGGGTCTGGCTCCGGTCATCCTCGGAAGGGGTGTCTTTCCCCGAGAACCCCCCGGTTGAGGGGGTGGACGACTCCGACTGGAAGGATGGCAGGATGAAGAATGGGTCAGTCTTGAAGACAGGGGCCTCCTCGAGGCTGCTCTCCAGGTCCAGGTGCATCTGGATGTAGTTGTTGCACAGCTCCATGCACAGCTTGTGCAGCCGCTTGACCAGCCACACCCAGTCAGCGTTGCTGATGGGCTGCACGCTCAGGGAGGGCAGCCGGGCCCGCCACTGCCTCTTCTCCTTGCCCCTCGGGGGGCTCACCTGGGCTGTCTCCTCGAAAATGTCCTCGTCTTCGGATGAGCACTGCTGGGACGAATCTGTGCTTCTCTCCTCGTCCTCAAAAAGCACCTTCTTCACTTGCTCGGCGGTGATGGTTTCCTGGTTGGTGAGGACAGCACAGACCAGCGCGTGGAAATAAATATTAAAACTCATGGCGGACTGGCGGTAGAGGTTGGCTGCGCCTCCAATGCCCGACACCTTCTTCAGCAGGCACTTCAGCCCGGGGCTGGTGTCGAACTCCCGCGCCGTCCTGTATGAGTCCAGCAGCAGGTCAAAGATGACCGCCAGGTTCTGCATGGAGATGTACCTGAGGAAGCCAGCCAGCTTGGCCTCTGGGACTGGCACCGTCTTCTCCTCCCCAGGGGAGGGGCCCTTGACGAACTCTTCTAACAAGATGTCGTACAAGTTCTGGAGTAACACCTGATGGGATAGCAGGCTCACCACAATTTCCCTGAAAGAAACGCTTCAAATGAAAAGAAGGGATTGGTTAGTAGCCTTCTGCCCAATGTGGGTTACTTTAAAGGGATTCCGATGTTACACATTTTAGAATGACATAGGCAAAACTATAGGCTAAACTGCTTGATTTCAATGCCTTTTAAAAGGGGCAAACTTGGGGGTGCCTGGGTGGCTCAGTTGGTTAGGCGGCTTCCTTCAACTCAGCTCATGATCCTGGGGTCCTGGGATCGGACCCTGCATCAGGCTCCCTGCTCAGTGGGGCGTCTACTGCTTCTTCTCTCTCTGCAGCCTCCCCAACTCCGACGTGCTCGCTTTCTCTCTCAAGTAGAGAAATAAAATCTTAAAAAAACATTAAAGGCCAACTTCTGGAGCCATTACATGATCACCATTTTAGTCATGATTAATGGAATTGCCGATACTTCCTAAAATCTAGGCGCTGTATGATATTACTGTTTTATAAAAACTTTTCAATATAGGCACAGTAATGGGATACAACATTTGACATTTTATTACTCGTAAGATGAAGGAGATAAAATCAGAAAGTAACAACGTCTGGTCAATTCTCTGAATTTTAAGTGGCTTTCTTCTCTACTGTTTGGGCTTTTTTCTCAACCCCAAAGTTGTGAGCAATCTCACTGAAGTCTAGCTTTCTAGGGACCAAACCAGTTTACCAGGATTAACTTTTAATGCCTTCGGTGAACGGACGTAAAAACTTCAGTGCTTCCAGCACGTGAGATGGACGAGGTCCAAACATTTGCAATATTAGTAAATAGATAAGTCAAGCTTTCTAAACCAAACCTAGGAGAGAGAAAGCCATGTTCGCTCAACATGTACAATTCTCTTCCATGTCCGTTCCTGCTATCATGGCTCCCAGGACACCTCTGTGGACCCTGAATGCTCTTTTGGATCCACTGAGATGCCCCTCAGGTCAGCTATGTGGCATGGGGGTGGGGCGAACCCTCCCCTGACACCTGGTCAGGACTCCTGGTTGAGAAGCGGGCACAGCCCACATAAGGAAGCCTTCAAAGTGCCCTTTGGTGATTCGGCCTCTTCTGTTTGGGTGGATTCTTAGACTAAGAAAACAATTTCAGTTCTAGGCACTACCTTTACTAAATATTTTAATTCACCCTTGTGGTTTGTGGTTTATGGTTTCACTTTGTTTTCAGTGCTCTTGGAATTGCATGAAAGTAGCTTATGCCATTATGTTGCAAACTAATTTTCCTCACACGGTAATTATAAAATTATGATCCTCGGATTAATTGCTTATTTCAGAGATCCAACTATTATGTCAATATGTCTAGCCATGACCTTGCATTTAAAAAGGACTCTTTTAGCAGAAAAGAACACAAATGCTTCATACATTTAAGGGCTGAACTTGCCCTTGGTGGGGTGGTACACTGAGGGAACACAGTAGGCTCAGCCCAGATGTGTCATTTACAGACTCCAACCCTTTCTAACAAATCACTGAAGTAATTTTTTCTTTTTGGTGGTAAAATATACATGATATAAAGTTGCTATTTGAGCCATTTTTAAAAGTACAATTCAGTGGCATTAAGCACCTGCACAATTTTGGGTAACTGTCACCACTGTTTCTAGAATCTTTTCATTCCAAACTCAATACCCCTTGAACAATAACTCCCCATTCCCTCACCCCTCCTTTTGGTAAATTATTTAAGGTATTAAGAACTGTGAATATGCATTTTTCTGGAGAAGAGGGCTCAAAAAGCCACCAAGTTGGTCTAATGCTTCATGTCTACAGCTATAGGACGCTAACTGAAGGGAACTCCTGTCACCAGGCAGTCAGGTCTGTTCCCTTGTCTGTCGGCCCCAGTACACTATGCAGGGCAGCCTGTTATTCCTCTATGTCCTAGGGCCTGGGAAACTGGTGAGAACAATACTCAGTAAGTGTCCAAGACCAACGGAGTAACAGACAGACTGGTTCTATGCGCAGGTGCCTGCACAGACTGCTGCCTGGAGGAAGTGTTTTCCTGGAGAAATGGGCTCAGATATCTCAACCCCGTGCCCCTGGCAGCCTGGACTCCTGCAGCAGGAACCACAGCAAGAGGTGGGAGTCTGACCAACCTTCGGAAGGTGTAACACCACAGCCCACAGGACATGATCTGTTACCTTGCCTGAGAGCTAGAAAGCCCTTTCCCAGCAAACATTTAAAAGGACGGTGGATGCGAGGCCATGTTTGAATTCTGGAGTATCTTAATCAGCCAAGATCATCCCCTTTGATGCTTTAGGAGACAAAATTGCTAAGGGTGCATGTGAAGAGGACAGAAAATTCCTTTTGCTTTAGGTCCAAGCCACACGATGCGCAATAAGAAACGAAAAACAGCCAGAACAATAGTGAGATAAGCATTTCAGAAAGGCACGGAAAGAGTAAAATAACTGGTTATAGAGTGCAACTTTTCTTTTAAATTCAGTCTTCCAGAATTCATTATTCATGCACCACACCCAGTGCTCCATGCAATATGTGCCCTCCATAATACCCACCACCCGCCTCACCCAACCTCCCACGCCCCCACCCCTCCAAAACCCTCAGTTTGTTTCTCAGAGTCCACAGTGTCTCATGGTTTGTCTCCCCCTCCGATTTCCCCCAACTCACTTCTCCTCTCCATCTCCCCCTGTCCTCCGTGTTATTCCTTATGCTCCACAAGTAAGTGAAACCATGTGATAATTGACTCTCTGCTTGACTTATTTCACTCAGCATAATCTCTTCCAGTGCAACTTTTAAATATTTTATTTATTTATTTACAGAGAGTGAGACACAGTGAGAGAGAGAACACAAGCAGGGGGAGTGGGAGAGGAAGAAGCAGGCTTCCCACCAAGCAGGGAGCCTGCTGCGGGGCTCAATCACAGCACCCTGGGGTCATGACCTGAGCCGAAGGCAGACGCTTAACGACTGAGCCACTCAGGCATCCCCAGAATGCAACTTTTAATCACCTATGCTGACAGGAGCTAAACAAAATCAACAGATAATTTTTCAATTTGTTGTACCCAAGTGTTTCAACCTTTTTCTCCACACACCCGTTACTAAGGGGACTGTGAAGTGCTTCTGAGGCCAAGTGCAAAGGAAAGCTGTTCTCCTGGAGAGTTAATTGTCCAACACGTGGCTGACATAAGACATGCTAATACTAGCTTCAGAGAGAAACAGACCCAGAATTCCAAGTACCACATCTTAAAGCTCGCATATGAGGTGGTTTCGGTAAAGTTCGGGGCTATCCCTGCCAAGGTGATTTAAAACCACACCCAGATTTCTCTTCATTAATAGGTCTTTTCTTCATGGGTGACTTCAACATGGACCTTTGAGGATACATTGGATGGTATGTACAGGAACCTTCCATAGGTCTAACTCATCTCGTGCTACATCTTTTGCTAAGAATTGCTCTATAATAAGAGTCAAATCCACGTATGCCAGGTGGCTCCCTGCCTTTGTGCTTGTGTGCCTTGGGACAGGTGGCCCAGCCTCTCTGAATGTTTCCCTGTGGTAAAATGGGAGTGGATATAGTTAGCCGCTGTGGCTCACATATAGTGCTCAAATAGCCGTCATCATTATTCGTGTGCCGAAGTTTAAAAATGGGAGATTTCAGTTGTGGCTATTATCTTCAAGTCTAGGAACAAGAGTTTTTAGGCAAAATGATAGTATTTAAAAAGGGCAAGATTAGGGGCATCTGCATGGCTCAGTAGGTTAAGCATCGACTCTTGACTCAGGTCATGACCTCAGGGTCTGGGACCTGGCTGCATTGGGCTCCGCATTCAGTGGGGAGGCTCCTTGAGGTTCTCCTCCTCTCCCCCCAGCTCTTTCTAAAATAATAAATGAATAAATCTAAAAAGGGTAAGATTCATGTGGCAGGGCACAGATCTTTTTGTCTCCTGACAGTTGTATTGCTCATGAGAAGTTGATGTATTTCTCCCCAAAACAGTATGAATCATGCCTTACACTACAAATTTGTTTTTAAAAGGCAAATTATGGACAATACTATAGACACACTGAGTTGTGTCCCCTCTCCCCCCGATTCACATGTCAAAGTCCAAACCTATAGTACCACAGAGTGACTGGATGTGGAAATAAGGTCTTTAAAAATAATTAGGGCAGGCCCTAATCCACCATGACTGGTGTCCTTATAAGAAGAGATTAGGACGCAGGCATGTACAGAAGAGTGATCCAAGTGAAGAGACAAGGAGAGAACATCCAACCAGAAGCCAAGGAGAGGGGCTCTCAGAAGAAACCAGCCCTGCCACCACCTGGATCTTGGACTTCTAGGCTCCAGAACTGTAGGCAAATGCATTTCTATTGTTTGAGCCACCCAGTGGAGGGTACTCATGTGAAGCGTGGAAGCGCTGGTTAAAAAGTGAACAATTTTCTGTAAAAACCCTTGCTAAATGACTCTAAGAATATTTTCAGTATTCTCAGCCAAAGCTTGGATTACAAGCAGCCAGAAGTGAAGATAAATGGACTTCCCTCATTCTAAGTTGTCCACATGTTTAAGCTTCTTCGCTGCTTACCTTTTCTTGGTGTGTCCATTTGGCTTCTCATCAGGAGGCAGTTCAATAATGAGCTGACAGGACTGCGCGTGATCGAAGTTGTTTGGAGTTTTTGGCGAGCACTGGGTGTCCAACATAAACACCTGGAAAGGTATGCAAAGGTTCAGTTCGGAGCTCCATCATCCTCAACATGGCTCCGCCAGGGACTGGTTGGATGGCTCTGGGTAAGTTGCTAACTCTTCCTACTCATCTCACCTACAAAATGAGGTTGATAATGGTCTTCTACCTGGTATGTTTGTTGAGAGGGTTAATATGTGTGTATTATGTACATATAGTGTTAGAAGAACAAACATTAGAAGTTAGCAGCTGACACTAATACTAATAACATATTTTATAACATGACAACTCATTACACTCCAACTACCAAGCGCTGATATTTAATATTAATTGAGAGTAAATAAAGAGGGGCTGTGTTTGTAAAAAAAAAAAAAAAAAAAAAAAAAAACCTCTGATTTTGACATCTGTGTGGTATTATATTCTGTCCAATACAGGAGGAAGAAATTAGGGCCCCCTCTCAGGACTCTGGATGTGGCCATGCTACTCTACGGGATGGTGGGAGAAGTGACTAAAAAAACTGTAAGCACTTCTTGATTCTTCCCTTTGAAAACAGAAGTACTTTTTTTTTTTTAAAAGATTTTATTTATTTGACAGAGATCACAAGTAGGCAGAGAGGCAGGCAGAGAGAGGAAGGGAAGCAGGCTCCCTGCCGAGCAGAGAGCCAGATGTGGGGCTCGATCCCAGGACCCTGGGATCATGACCTGAGCCGAAGGCAGAGGCTTTAACCCACTGAGCCACCCAGGCACCCCAACAGAAGTACTTCTAAATGTTTTCTTTCCAAAGTTTTTGGTTAGGGACTGAGGAAGAGAAAATATTAAAAAGTAAAAGCTTCACTAAATGGCCTCTGCCTTTTTTCTCCATTAACGATCTACTGTTTCAGAAGATTTCATGTTCTTGCTGTGTGGTGGGATGTAGTTTGGAAGCCCACTGTAAGCACGTGGGGAGGATTGTTAGCAGTGTAATGGATCCCCCTTAGGGACGCTATCCTGTCAGAGGACCGCCTCTTGGCTTCTTGTTACGGTGCCTTTCTGTGGCAGCTGTCTGTCACAGCTGTGTGGGCCGAAGTGGATCCTCACTGCAGCCTTGTTCCTTCTCTTCTGACCTCTGCAGACTGGCCATGGATGCTTCAGTGGGATGTGCTCTCTCCCTTCCCAACAGAACCATCATGTCCTGGGCTGTCATGAATGTGGACAGCAGAGGATGGGAGAAGCAGAGAGTGGAAGGTTCTTGACCCACCCTGTGAGGCGTGCTAGGGAAAGCCCTTTAGAAACCAGACCCAGCCAGGAAACTTCTCAACTGATAATCAGGGTATCCTGGATTATTTATGTCCTAAGGGGAGATTTTATTAAGGATTTAAACAGATCTTCTAGAAAAAGGGTGCCTTTGAATATAGCCCCCAATTCACTTTATTTTTCTAAAGAATTAGAATACTTAACCAAAAATTTAATCCAACACTGCATATACATTTATAAAAATTGCTTAATGTTTTAAACATACCACACACATTTGCAAAATATCGTCTGCATGCGAAGACATACTTCAAATACGTCTGTTGCCAATAAATGATAGTCTGAATTCTCAACAACCACTCACTATTTTGAATATATGTATATTTAGGGACAGTGCTTAATCCTGCTGCTGGAAGCCCCATGCAGTCTATCTCAGAGATAGACTGACATGTCACTTAAGTATTCGGGGGCAAGTCTGTAGCTAGTGCTAATGCTGGAAGGCCTTTTGTGATTTAGTAACTCTCAGACTCAACAGACATTAAGTAAGTGTCTTCTACATGCCTTGCTCTAGAACACCAGGGGAAAGTATATAGAATATTGTCTCTGCTCCTCAGGAGATTACAACCAACTTTTCTGCCTTCTGACATTTGCCAGAAGAAAAAAGTCATTGGTACATGGTGATCCCTGCATGTGTATGCATATTTTAATTTTACTTATGACTTACATGCCACTGAAATTAAGCAGCTTGGAAGAGGCTCTGTAGGGAAGATATAAGGGAAAAAACCAAATAGGTTTGCCATCCTTAGGCACTTGTAGACTGCAAGTAACATCAATATTTAAGCAAATACAGAGAATATAAGGAGTCCAAGCAAGTCAAGTGGCATATGAAGTATAGTGGCCAGGCAGAGAAAGGACTTTAGCTGATCTGGGCACTGCACGATGCCCTAAGAAAGAGATGGTGGAGAGGATTCTAATGCTGTTGACTGGGTTAGTCATTCCTTATCAAGAACAATACTGACAAGATGTCAGAGCCAGGAGGGGTAGCTCCCTAACGGAATGAAAGGCAGTCTGGTGATGCAGGACCATCAGGAATAAGCTTCTAGAAGTCCCCAGTCCTTACCTGCTGAGCCATGGCTCGAATGCGCCAGTACTCGGCCTCGGCACTGGGGGAGGAGGAGGGGGCTGCCACCCTCACCTGGCAGCCTTCCCCACTGAAGCTCTCGGTGCCACTGTGGAAGCAGCCCAGCAGATCCTGGGGAGAAACACAGCAGAGGTTCCCTGGGTGCCCCCGGCCCCATCCTGAGTATCCCTCAGTCTGGGACAGAAGCACCGCTCTGACAGCTTCTTTTTCCACCCCGTAGGAGTTCAAGAGAGACTGCCTTCCGGGAGGAGGGGGGCGGCATCCAGATGCCCCACCTGACAGGCATGAGGGGCAACCCGCTCGGGCTCTCTCTGCCAGCAGTTTACCTTCACGGGCTTGAGCGTGGCGGAGAAGGCGTCCTGCAGGGCACAGCAGGCCAGCCTCCACATTTCTTCGGTGAACACGGGGCCCGCAGTGACGAGGACGTACCTGTTTGAGGAGACAAGGAAAGGAGTCTTGAATCTGTCCGTGTTGTTGCCCTTACAGAAGCGTACCCGGATTCATCCCACTGCTTCCATGCAAGCCTCTCTGCCTCGTGTCTTCAACCCAGCTGGTGTTCCACTGTCCCAACACAATTTCCTAAGGCAGTTCACCATAAAATATCATTGGGTCCCCACGACAAACAGGGCAATGTTTCAATTTAGGCTTGCATGCAAGACTATATATTCTGTACTACTTTTTCCATTCTAGACCCATTTTCTACTACTCCTGGACAAATACCAACCAAAATAACTGTTACTGGTGACTCTGATCTCCATGCTTAGGTCTGTGATATTCTGCTTACAAGTCCCCAACTAGCAAGAGCTTGCCCACCTCAGGGGACCTGACGAAGTGTCATCAATAGAAAAAGCTCTTGCTGACCGTCTACTCGCCTGCCCTCCTTGGCATGTAGAGTAACTCCTTCCTATTATCATTTTCTATGCATCTCTTTGTTATGTCCCTTAGAAAAGGCTATAAACCTCTCGAGGGCAGGGGCCTTGGCTGACTTCCCATGCAGCCGAGTACCGCTCGTATAATGCCTACATGATAAATATTTGCTGATTAAACACTGAAATGAGGAATTACTGGCATATACATACAGACATTTTTACCTTTAGAAAGCAATCCAAAAGTGAATTGCTACAATAAAATAATTTAATCCCGTTGGATTTCATAATAAAAACAGTGGAGAGCTAGGGAAGGTTTTTCCTCACCTGATACAGGAGCAGCCCACTCTGGAGATGGTTTCTGTGGGCTTGGCCACACAGGCTACCAGTAACTCAAACAGATCCTTCAGCATCGTGTTGATCATACTCTCATACCGGATGTCTACATGGAAAAGTAAAACCAAGATTTCACTCAACCCTGTTGTAAAGGAGGGGGTTGAAATGGCATCTATAGCTAAAGGAGAAAGTCTGAGCAATAAAAAGAATATAAATATCTGGGAGGAAAAAGTAATTTTCTTGGATTTTTTAAAACTTGATTTTAGCTTGTATTAATCATTTCACGATGAAGTACATGGCTTTGATGTGTTGATGTACATTTTTCCAAGTTATGCATATAATTCATCTACTTACACAGAATAGAACACAGAACAGCCTGAATAGTAGCTAGTAAAAAAAAATTTAAATTCTTAAAAAGAAAAGAGAAAAATGAAACGTATACTTTCCTTACACCTGATAGACTAATTAAATGCTCCTGGCAAACAAATCCTCTCTCAGCTTATGATCTTGAACTTCCCAGTCTGGCTTCAGTCTGCATACTATCCCCAGATTAAAGAAAATGAGACCTTCCCAAATCACATTCTATTTTCCCAATTCAAGAAATACATCTGTATTCTTTTCCTCAAAGTCCTTGTGATGACACTGATCCAATTTTCAGTAGCCTCCTCAGTGATTTTGTGCTGGGCAAAGCAATGATCTAGTTGAGAACATCTACCCCTAGGGATAGTTACTGTTACATGTGAAAACACCCATTTGTTTTCTTTCTCAATTAATGTTCCTTTTTTTGTGGAGGCAAGTTGTCATTAAATCTAATAGAGCTACCTATTTCTTATCTTTGCTTTTCGACTATCCCTTGGGGTAAACATCTCATGGGTTTTTCTAACCTCTCCAACAAGTGAGCCCCTTACCTCTTCTTTATAAAGAAAAGCCAAAGGCATATAGAATTATAACATCTAGGGCTAACAGTGATTTTTTTTTTCTGACTTCAATATACTATCCACCCCATGCTTTTTCAAAGTGCCACAGATATTAAGACACTTCGCCCCTAACCTCCTAAGCAACTTCTTGCCTATAACTGAAGCCCTTGTTAAAATCTTTCCTCTGTTTGGCCTCCCAGAGGAGGCAGGAGGCTATACCCCCTTCTTAATCCCAGACCACAGGGCCAGTTCTTTTTTTAATTTATTATACACTTGAAATTGCCTCCCCTCTTCTCATGCACAGATCTAGTAGATGGCATTATATTTCTAGTCACATACGTATTTTAAGTGTCAAGTTTCATTTTGATAATCTGGGAGAAGGTTGGCACTGACCAGATACTTCCCTTTGAGAAATTTCCAGACAAAATCATACACTGGTATTTATAAGCACTTTTAGACAGTGGTGCTTCCCATGAAAAATATGCTCAGCATGGACTTCTATGGGAGCATAGATACCTGAGTGTATAAAGCTTTGAATGTGCTCCACCACCAGCTCACAAGACAGGCCAATGGCATGCTTAAAATTAGCAGAAGCTGCATCCCAGTATGAATGGTCTTTATGGCTACGACGGAGCCACACGGACATCACAGGGAGGAGAAGGTGAACAACTGCATAGATTCCAAATCCTGGTCCTGAAAAAGAAAAATTAGCATCAGAACTGTGATCGCAACAGCTTTCCTATAGGGAAATGGAACTCACTGCCATGGCTTGGCATGGCCCATCTCTTTCTCAGGAGCCCTCCTTCCCCCTCTCTTACAAGCTGCAAGGAAAGAGAATTTACTACTAATTAGGGAATATATGGCCTTCGGTGGCATTTTTCTTTAAGATTTATTTTAGAGCATTTGACTTGGAGGGGCAGAAGGAAAAGAGAGCATCTCAAGCAGACTTCCTGCTGAGTGCAGAGCTGGACATGGGGGATCGATCCGAACAGCCCGAAATCATGACCTGAGCCAAAATCGAGTCACCCAGGTGCTCCTCTTTTTTGTTTCTGTATGAATTTAGTTATGCAAATAATACACAAATAAATTCATAAAAATTCAAATAATACCCATAAAGCTAAAGTATCACCTGATTAACTCCAGTACCCAGAGGTAAACATACAGATGCATATACACATATAAGAAAATAACTTCTAAAGTGTACATACAAGTATCTATAGGAAACATCAAGAAACACATTAACATGAGTTAGAGATCATTCTGTGTCAGTGGATTTAGATATTCCTCATTTTTACTGCCACAGACTGTTCTGTTGTATGTATACACAATAGTTACGTCTCTGTTCCCTTACTGATGGACAGTTAAGGTGTTCTAATTTTTTGCTTTATAGATAATGCTATAGTGAAAATCCTTGTGAAAGTGATCAGTTTTTAAAGTTCTGATCACAAAAGCAAGCATCCTTTTCCTAATAAACAGAAAACATAAGAATACAAAGAAGTTGAAAGAAACCTTGCCCACAGAGATAATCACATTTTTGTTTGACTTCTAGTCTTTTTGAATGTACGTATGTATTTATAAATGCATAAACTTTCATGTTGTGATTATATTCCATAGTATATATACCTTAAATGTTATTCACAAATACTCATTTGAACATATGTGGAAAATTCATCTGCCCTTATCATAATTTACTTAGCACATTTAAGGTGTTCATAATTTTTTTGGAATTCAGTATATTTCAGCAATCATTATAAACCCATTTTGTCTTCATCACCATTAATTTCCTTTGATGATAGATTTCTAGAATTAAGTGCTCCTCACATACATCTAATGGCAATGTGAAAACAGAAAATGTACTAACTAGTGAAAGAGCGGTATATAATTAATTCTATAAAGTACCTGCTTATTTTTGGATAAAAGATATAACATTCTGACATATGGGAGTAGCTATGCTGGATTTTCTGAAAAAAATTCTCCTATACACTTTGCAATGGATCTTAAAACAGTATCAAGTATCAAGTCTTCATCACTTTGTGATAAATAACAAAACTCTTATTACTCTGGAATTAACTAGTGGGGTTCATTTGTGGTTCTGATTGTGAAAACTAAAATTTCTGTAAGTTGCTTGGATCTTGGCAAAATTTGCATGTGTTAAGTGCACATGCTAAATTTAATTAATTCAAAAGAAGAAATAAATTCCTCAGGGCCATTCGTTTCTTATACTATCAAGGTATAGATGATCACTATAAGTCTTTTTCCTTTTTTGAGAGAGAGCAAGCGAGCGTGCGAGAGCATGCATGAGCAGGGGGAGGGGCAGAGGGAGAGGGGAAGAGAGAGACAATCTTAAGCAGGCTCCATGCTGAGCATGGAGCCCAATGTGGGGATCATCTCATGACCCTGAGATCATGATCTGAGCTGAGATCGATAGTCAGATGCTCAACTACTAAGCCACCCAGGCGCCCCTACATGTCTTTTTCTCAATCTAATGATCTATGACCTTTATACATTAAGGATCTTGCTGTCTTAATATTGTATATACTTCTGAGTGGTTTATGTCCTTGGAAACTCAGTGGGCCCTACTGACAGCCCTGGGGCCAAGAGCATGTAACATCTAGCTAAAGAGGAAGGCTGTAATCATGGAACAGAGCAAAGCCAATAATCTTGCCTGGTTATTGGAGGGATCCAACACACTCAACTAACTGGATAGCACACATTATTTGTAAACGGACTGGTGGGAATATATGTCAACAGTAACAGGGCATACCTTAACCTATCACTGCCTCATTGTCATTCAACAAGTGTTTACTGAGCAGCTATTATGCATGAGGCTCTGTACGAAGTCTAGGGGTAGAGCTGTGAAATGGGCAGGAACACAGAAATACCTTCCTGAAAATAGTTTTTTGTATCACAACTCCCACAAAAGGCAGGCATATAAATTCTTACCAGGTGTTTTTGTCACATCTCTCAACAGCTCAAAGAGTAAATCCAAGGTTGGCGGTTGGTGCTGACGTGGACAGTTGGACACAGCCGCTGTCAGCTGCTCTAGGAGGATGATCCACACTTCTATCAGCCCTGGAAACCAAGCAGCAGATCTTGGTGAGATCCAGTTAGACACAGTACAGAGTCATCGTAAGAGCCAACTAAGCATCATTAGCATGGCAGAGTGCCACATGGTGTGGTAGCCCTCAGTGTCTACAAGCCTGGGCAGACGATGACTAACAGGCTCTAACAAAGTCAAAGGGAAAAAAACCCCAAAATTTCTTCTCATCCCCCTACAGGAAGAAGATTATATGGTAAATTCTACTATAATGAAATAAAGTTCACATTTCTTGGGAGCTGACAATACCAAAATAATAAAATATCATTTTGCATCATCTTAGTATATTTTTTAAAAAATTATTTTACTGTATGTTACATATATATGTATATAATTTTCTTGTAAATATAAATATATAACAAAAATTTGCCACTTTGTCTTGTTACATACACAATTCAGTGGTATTCATGCACAGTTTTGTGCAACCGTCACCACTCCCTAGGTCCAAAGCTTTTTTTTTTTTATCATCTCAGACAGAAGCCCTGCAACCAGTAACTTTCTGTTCTCCCCTCATTCCAGCCCCTGGCAACCTCTCATCTACTCTCTGTCTTTATGAAGTTGTCTATTCTGGATATTTCATATAAGTGGAATCATGTAGTATTTGTGTTTCTGTGTCTGGTTGATTTCATTTAGCATAATGGTTTCAGGGTCCATCCGTGTTGTACTGTGTATCAGATGAATAGTATTCCCTGGAATGTTGTACCACATTCTGTTTGTTCATTCATCTGTTGATGGACACTGTGTTGTGTCCACCTTTGGCTGTGCTGAATAAGGCTGCCATGAACACAGGGGTGTAACTATCTGTTTTAGTCTCTCAATTCCTCAGGGTATAGACCCAAGAGAGGGATTTCTGGGTCATCTAGTAGTTCTGTTTAGCTTTTTGAAGAAATGCCAAACTGTTTTCCATAGAGCTGTACCAGTTCATATTCCTGTGAGGGTTCCAATTTCTCCACGTCCTTCTCAACACTTAGGTTGTTTTTTGTTTTAACTATAGCCATCCTGGTAGGTGTGAAGTGGTATTGCCCCATGGCTTTGATTTACATTTCTGTGATGACTAATGATGTTGAGCATCTTTTCATGTGCTCATCGGTTATTTGTAGATCTTTTGAGAAATACCTATTCAGGTCCCTTGCCCATTTTAAAATTGTGTTGTCTTGTTGGGTTTTAGGAATTCTTTATATATTCTGGATATTACAACCTTATCAGAAATAGGATTTACAAGTATGTTCTTTCTTTTTTTTTTAAAGGATTTTATTTATTTATTTGACAGACAGAGATCACAAGTAGGCAGAGAGGCAGGCAGAGAGAGAGGAGGAAGCAGACTCCCTGCTGAGCAGAGAACCCGATGCGGGGCTCGATCCCAGGACCCTGGGATCATGACCTGAGCTGAGGGCAGACGCTTAACGACTGAGCCACCCAGGCGCCTCCCAAGTATGTTCTTTCGATTGTTCTTTTACTTTCTTGATAATGCCTTGGATGCACAAAAGTCTTTATATTTGATGGAGTCCAAGTCAACCAGTTTTTCTTTTCTTGCTTGTGCGTGCTGCTCTATTTACTTTGCTCTTCTTTGTGCCCCATTTTCTCCAAAGGTCCATCATCATTCATCTCCCATCTCTCTCTCTCTCTCTCTTTCTTTTTTCTTTTCTATCTATACATTATTTTTAATTTACCTGCCCACCTTGCAGTTGGGACTGCTGGTGCTTTCTCATCCCAGGTACATGCAAATCACTTCATGTACTGCTCACAGGTGGGGAATGGTACTCACTGCATCGACAGAATCACATGCCCAGAGCAGCACACCTCTCATTACACACCTCTCTCTTCCTCCTCCCCTCCAGAGTTTCTTTTTTAAAATAACATACTAACTTTTAGTGTTGCTCATTACTAGAGAAGGGAAAAAGCATGAGAAGCTTTTTATTACATCTGAACAATTTTAGTTTTGCCATTTACAGAAGCACTGTCTGAGCCAACATTTCTGCTCACCCCTGCCTTTGGAAATCTGTGAATCTGACATTCAGATAACTGCTTGCAGGGAAGGGACTTGACTTCCCTAGCTTCATCCCAAAGGACCCAGGACAGAGAATAAAAAAAAATAGTTCACCCTACATTTTAATCCTAATACTTCTCATGTTCCTGTGAAGACAACTGTCAAAAGATGGTTGCTTTTAAATATTTCCATTAATCACTGGGGCACCCAGGTGGCTCAGTTGGCTAAGTGTCTGCCTTCGGCTCAGGTCATGATTCTGAGGTCCTGGGACTGAGCCCCGCAGTGGGCTCCCTGCTCAGAGGGGAGTTGGCTTCTCCCTCTTCCTCTGCCCCTCCCTTCTGCTCACTCTCTCTCTGACTCTCTCTCTCAAGTAGATAATAAAATCTTTTTAAAAATAAATATTCCCATTAAAAAAAATCTACTTCCACAATTTTGAATATCCCCATTCAAATTCAGATTCATTTGGTGTAGGAAGCTACACCAAACCCATGAACCACAAATATAATAAAACTAGGGGACAAAGGCTCATGAACCTCAGAATATAAGTAGTGTGAACAAACTAATTTATAGGAAATGCAGAAGCCAGAATCACATGTTATGCACCACTCTAGGGGGTATAACCAATAAAGTCTACATGGAAAACTCCACGGGACATGGGACCTCACTTTTTCCACAAATGAAGAGCAAAGGAATGAAAAAGAGTTGAAGAGGAAAATCTAGAGATTGTAAAGGACTTCAGAGACCTATCAGTCAAACACAGAGTGCAGATCTTACACCAGTCCTGGAAATTCACTGACATAAGAAAAGGGAAATGCTAACGCTGAATTTGATATTCAATAATTACTGTTAATTTTTTGGTGTGATAATGGAATTATGGTTATGTTTGTTATATTCAAAGATCACATACTGAAACATTTACAGATGAATGCTATAATGTCTGGGATCTGATATAAAATAGAGGATGTGAATGGAGGGAGGAGATAGAGTGAGGGTGTATGTGTAAATATATGTAATAGATTGGCCATAAGTTAATAGTTGAAGCTGGGTACATGAAGGTTCATTATACCAGTCTAGTTTTACCCATGTTTGAAATTTCAATAAGAAAAAAAAGTTATTTGCTTTTGGAAACCAGAGGAATAACATCTAAGAGCACATCAAATTTTTAATACTAAGTTGAAGCCTTTGTTTTCAATTCTTTTGTCTGAGCTAGCTCTGCTTCATATATAATTATAAATTGAAAGATCTCAATGAATTGATAATGTGGAAAAGTTTAGATAGGTCTTGGCTGAACTTAATCCTTAAAAAATGGGGTGCCTAGAAAAAAAACCAATGGATCAATGATTTGCATGAATGGAAAGAGGATTGATGACTGCCATGTACACAAACCATTTACAACAGTTTAAGACTGTATTATAGATAAACAACACTAGCTTCTGTTTATAATTGTCTGGGTTGGAGGTTTAAGAGCTAAGTAAGAATTCTTAACTAATCATTAAATGAAACCTCTATTGAGGAACATCTAGCCAATTTCCATTTTACTAGTTCTCTACATTAGCTATCCTTTCCTATGGTTTTTCCTTAAAATTAGTCTCAACTAGTGAGGCTTTACTGTTTGTAATCCCTATGGAAAACTGTAAATCCTCTTGCTACTCTAAGTGAATTTATAACAGAAAAATAAAACAAAAATTAAAAACAAATAAAGAACCAAATTAAAAACAACCTCTCCCCAAAACTCCTTTTGCAAGGGTTTGAATCAACCTATGCCAGTTATTAGTCCCCTTTAAGGATGTAATTTCCATTTTTAGATCTAGAACAGGGCAGGGTCGACTGAATCAGAAGACAAGCATGAGCGTGAGTTAACCCATCTGAAAATTTCCCAAAGTTACTAGACTGAGCTCTAATCCACAGGAAATTACATGGGAACTAATTTGAAACACATTCTTTAAAATTATTCTTTTAATGAGCCTTCAGTTCCACCAGTCACAAATAGATTCTCTCTTCAGTAGTGGCTTAATTTCCCCAGTCTCTAACCAAACAGTCCTGCAGGAAGTAATTATATAATGATTGTGTTTCCTAGAAGGTATTAAAGACAATTACCAGCCAATTTAAGTACCAATGCAACCACATTCCAATTTGCTAAATTATAGAGAATTCAGAGTTAGAAACTATATTTAGTGGAGTCTGCAGATCCGCACGGAGCTTGGAGGGAGGCATCCATCTAAAAAGGATGGGTTTGGAGACAAGACACCAAATGATGTTCTTAAACAGTCCATGGAAACTTTAGGTAGGCTTGTGCTGTTAAAGTTAAAAACAGTAGCAACATAAATGGGTGATCATTCTTATGATTTATAAGCTACTGAACTCAGGGCTCAAGTTTCTGGGAATACGAACACAGCAAATAACCTCGTTCAGTCCAATCAACTCACCAGTGTCATCATCAAAATCCGACAGGACCGACTCCATTCCATCCTCGCTGCTCGCTGACTGCTCCTGAAGTCTTCGAGGCAAGCTAGCAAGTCGCCCACTAAGGAATATTGGCTTCAAGGGCATTTTGTAGATTTTGGCCAGTAACTAAATAACAGAATACCAAATTGCAATTATATGTCGGGAAAAGCTGCCCTCTGGGTGTTAAAGAAGAATAAAATTGTATACCAGCAATACTGGGGTTAGGGAAAACCAGAGAAGCTCCCAACGTATGGAAGTTTTGAGGTTGTTAGTGATTTGGACTCAAACAGTAGCTCGTGAGAGGCTTCTTACCCCGTGGAGCCGATGAAATAGCATTTAGTGGAAACAAAAAGAGGAAGAAGGCTCTAGGGATACTTTTTCAGCATCTCAATTACCTATGAGTTTTACAGACTTTTGTAAACTGACCCAGGGAACCACAAAACATGTCAAGAGTTTTTGCCTGTGGGAAAGTGTTCTGTGGGGATCACCGAGAAGAGGGTCTCTAGGTAAATGGGATACCAGACTGACTTGCCCTTCCCTTGCTTCAACACCAGGGCCAGGAGGCCAACAGTAAGTGAGGAAAGGGAGGCATCTGTGGGCCAGGGGGGACAGATGAAGGTATGGAAGCAGAGCTGACAGACTGCCCTGGGTTCTTTATTCCCCTCACTGCTAGAGCCCAGCCGCCAAGGAACCTCATTACTGGGCCAAACACCCAAAGATCTTCATGGATTAGAACTGTGCCTGCTGTTCTAGGGAAAGAGTTGTGGGTGAGGCAGACAAAATTCCTATTCTGGGAATTTTCTTACGGTGATCCTTTCACAAAGAATAAATAAAATTTTGGACATAAAAGCTATAGAAAATATTGGGTGATAATAGAGTAACCAGGGTACGTGGGAGCACTGGTGGTGAGCTGGTCAATACTCAAGCTCTGATCTCTCTGAGGAGCTCGTGTTTCAGATGAGAGCCAGGAAGATAAGGAGTGTTGCAAGGAGATGCGGGGAGAGGCCATTCGAGACAGAGGGAACAGCAGTGGCCCTGAGCATTAAGGCACCATGTATCTGAGGGGAAGAAAGTCAGCGTGATTGGAGCACAGAGCGAGAGGGAAGGATCTGAGGGTGAAAAGGTAGCTGGGGTCCTGTCACGTGGGGCCTTGTGGAGGCAGCTGAGGGAAGAAGCTGGGGCTGGGGATCCTTTCCAAAGCCCTGGGACTTCACACTATTGCTGCTATCCCCATGGGAGTGGTTCCACAGACTGGAAGGGGCCTGGTGACATGACCCGCAAAGATAGGAGGGGGCAACTACTGAGCATTACGGAAGCCTGGGAGAGAAAGGGCTTCAGGAGGGAGCAACCCCTTGGGATAATGCAGTTACTGGGTTTAGCACAATGAAGGGCGCTGTTCCCTTTGACAAGTGTAGTTTCATGGGATTTCTTCACTAGATCTTGACAGAATGTGCCCCTCTTTGGTTTTCGTCTCTCTTCATTGGTGTCATCCCCACCATCCATGTCCTATCATGAAGACTTCCCAGGACCTCATGACCTCTCTCCCTATATCCTGGCGAAAATATAGAGATGATGAACAGTTTCTGTGCCTGAGTATATGTGAGAAGTTTCAGAGATTTCAATTCAATTGTGTGTACCAGCACACGCTTATTCCTTTCTCTCTCCTTCATGGGAGAGGTGGGGACAAAAGTTCCTACTCCAGATCTAAGCCCCCAATCTCCTCAGAGTCAAAGAAAGTGTTTCTCTTGGGCTTCAGCAAAAGACATTCAGGCAGGTTTTTGAGTATCATCTGAGGTGGGTTTCAGGACCTGGAGCTCAGTGTACCTGAGAGCAGCGCCTGAGGTAATCCAGGGCAGGGAGGCACAGGTCTGGGGATGTGGCTCCGGGTCCGGGGACGCAGTCTCCTATTTCTTTACAGTCCACCTCTCCTGGAAGACAGACAGACAAAATTACTCTTGTGTTCCTCCTTCAACGGGAAACCTATTTATTCACACAACATTCGCTCATTAAACGTTGGCTAAAATAGAAGAAAAAATGATCCTGAACTCTGCGACCCTGAGATGAATCATTTCAGTCATTTTTTCCCTCTGCCTGGTGTACATGCAGTTGGGAATCATACCGTTCTTACTTTGTTGGGATTAACCCATTTTGTAATTCCCCTTTTCACTAACCCATACTTTCCTCGTATTCTACCACAGTTCCTTCAGGGGCTGGCCGGAGTTCTTTTGAACCTGGGCCCACTGGAATTCCCTTCACTGTTGCCCCTGCTGTGGGAGGTGTCACTTTGAAGCTTGATGATAAAGAATAATCCTGGTGACAGGCCACGTGCTGGGCTGGAGGGAAGTGCTAGGTCACTGTCTGCTTGGAAAAGGACCCATTTGCTGCCAATGTTCAGTGCTGAACAGTGATGATAAATTAAGTCCCTGGGTAGAGTCTGAACATCTGGGGCTTGGGGATGGAGACTACTGAATGGAATTGAAATGGTTTCTATTTTTTTGTGTGTGGTACGTATCTAGAGATTTCACAGATTTGGAGAGCATCTAGATTTTCTATAAGTAAATAGTTGAGGAATACCAGTTTTATTCTCATGTAATGAATCTATTCCATACTCTTAATGAAATCATTCCACGGTACTGTTATTGTTTCTAATTGTCTACAATCGTAGCCACTAGGCACCCTCCCCTGTGGGTAAACACACCTAATTACGAGACATTAGTTAAAATTCAGACAAAGAAGCATGTTTCTCCTTAGAAAAGATAAACAGTTGTATTTTAGATCAGCGACTGGCAAGCTATTTATGTAGAGGGCGAGACAATAAATACTTTAGCCTTTCGGGTCATCCTGTTTTTGTTACAACTCCTCAAATCTACCATTGTAACCCAAAAATAGTTATAGACAAATGACCATGGCTGTGTTCCAATAAACTTTATTTGTAAAAACTATCGATAGGTTGGTTCTGGCCTGCAGGCCACTGTTTGGCCAGCCCCTGGTTTGGGTGAACATATTTTACAACATAAAAACACAGACTAGGTCAAACTCATGTTGAAATAAGCCAGTGGGAATTAAAATAATTTAAATTCATTTTTACATTAAATTAAAAATAAATTCATTTCTTAGCCTGTCAAAGTGAGCACCCCCTTTTGTTTTGTCTAACCAAGGCCACTGTGTTTCACATCAAAGTCTATGCAAATGGCGCCCCCTGGAGTCCGGGGCAGGACATAGCCAGCTTGGCAACAGAGACTCAGGTTCCCGCAGACTCCACGCCCCACACAAGTAACTACCCTTATAATTCACAGAAAAAAAAAATCCTCCACGTGCATACCATTATTCTGCATCTCTATTTGCTGCCTCTATCTCCCTCCCTAAGATAAAATCTTAAATTTGTAACTTGCTGCTAGGCATTTCCACTCGAAAGGAGTTTCACAGAAGCTCAACCTCTCCAAATGTCCAAAGATAGAATTCATAACTTGTTTTTCTCCTCCATACCTAATCTGCTCAGCTTTTGAACACCCAGAAAGGGCAACACCAGTCCTTGGAAGGGGAGCAGAGAGTGATGCTCAGTTCCTCCAGTCCAAGTCTCCACTGGAGCAGGGCCAAGCCTCACAGATCCCACCTCTACCATGAGCTGGAGCCAATCACATCCTGTCTCCTTTCTCTCTACCTGCAGCTGCCCATCCCCAGGTATGGGGGCATCAGCCTGCCAGAGTTCATGTGGTTGTATCATTCTTTACACAGAAACCTTGGGCACCTGGGTGGCTCAGTGGGTTATGCCTCTGCCTTCGGCTCAGATCATGTTCTCAGGGTCCTGGGATCGAGGCCTGCATCAGGCTCTCTGCTCAGCGGGAAGCCTGCTTCTCCCTCTCTCTCTGCCTGGCTCTTTGCCTACTTGTGATCTCTGTCTGTCAAATAAATAAATAAAATCTTAAAAAAAAATTATAAGTTATTTCTTAAAAAACTTCCCCACACATTCTGGATTCCTTGAACCTTCCCCAACTGCCCCCTTCCTTTCTTTCCAACTCATCACCTATTATCCCTCTTTTGTGGGTACCTCCAATATACCCTGTTTTTTACAAAAGCAAACCTATAGTTTACTCCACAAATTTCAAATGTCACTTCCTCTTTGAAGCACTACCAAACATCTCTTTCAGAGGCTTGTTTATTTCTGCTTAAATGCCTTTTTCCTTTTTTTCTTTTTACTATCCTCCACAAAAGTATTCATCTTACTGAATTATAGTTTTTGATTTATGTGTGTTTCTGAGAAGAGGCTGTGAGCCTCTCATAGGCGGGAAGCGTGTTTTGTTCATCTTTACACCTTCACGGTACATACGGGCTGTTGTGCCCCATGGCAGGCATCTAACTGCTCACTGAATAAGAGAATACCAGTAATGATTCGTAAATGAAATATAAGACTGTGACATAATAGCAAATGCATATATTGGTCTCTGTTCCCAGTTCCCCACACAGAGCCCCTAAAGCCCTGGTAATTTCCCAAGCGATAAGAGTACTGGAAGCATCTTGTGGTCTAATATTTGGTCTTTGACTCCAATTCCTGACACAGAACTTCTAACTCCTTGGGGTTTCCTGGATGATGGGAGGGTCTTCTAATCAAGGCAACACATGGTGGGCTCTTAGATGTGGACTGGTCACCAGAAAGACCAAACTGTGAGTAGAAGTTGAAATGTTTAGCCACTTTCCACATTCTAGGGCAGAGAGCATGGAAACAGAGTTAAAGATCTGTTCTGCCTACGTGATGAAGCCTAAATAAAAATTCTAAAAGTATGGGGTGCAGAGAGCTTCTGGGTTGGTGAACACATCTCCGTTGTGGGAGGGTGCCACACCCTCACTCAATGCGGACAAAAGCTCCTGCGTTTGGGACCCTTATAGATCTCACCCAATGCATCTCTTTGAGTATTCATCCGTATCCCTAATTACATCCTTCATTATATAAGAAAGGGTGAGCATGTTCTCCTGAGTTCTGTGAGTTGTTCCAACAATTAACCAAATCCAAAGGGTGGGCTCATGGAACCCCCGAAGTGCAGCCATGTCAGACTTGTGGGTAACCCGGGATCTACCTTTGTTTTGGCATGTGAAGCGGAGGGGGGAGTCTTGTGGGACTGAGTCCTTAATCTGTGGAGTCTGAGCTAACTCCGGGGAGTGCCAGAACTGAATTGAGTTATAGGACACCCAGCTGGTGTCGCAGAATATTGCATGGTGTGAGATCCCCACCCCCCACCCCTATGTCCAGTGTCAGAGCACTGTGAGGGTGCCAGTCCGAGGGGGAAGGGAACAAAGAAGCCACCCAGGGTGAGCTTTTCCTATAGAAGAACTGAATTTTCTACTACCTGAGACAAAGATTCACACTTAAAGGGCTTCTTGTGATGGAGATACTAAATTATTTGGTTTTTATTTAACATAGAGCAGAGTTAAAAAAAAATAAATAAAATCTGATGCTGTAGATCATAAGAAATCTTCCTCTGAAGGCTAGTTTGTAAAATCGATGAGAAAGTGGCCATGGTTGTCCTGCTCAGTCCTCCATTCTTTGGGGTATATGTAACAACAGAATGAGGCACATGTAATACATAATAGACTATAACAACAATGGTCAACACATCAGACTTGTTGCCTCTATCCTGAAACTTGCATTTTTGTCCCTGCTCCCCAAGAAGGGGAACATGAATGAAGTCCCCTAGTTTCTTTGTGTCCAGTCTTTTTATGCAAGTGAACTGTTGACTATTTAGGAAACATTTAAAAAAAATATTATGAACCTTATATTGTCCTTCTTCAAATTGTTCTTAGCCTCAGGGTCTAAGAGGACTCCCTGGTGAGGTTCTCAAAACTTTAAGACTTCAGGTCCTTCTCAGATTTTTGGTTTCACTAACTGCCCTCTCTTCCGTTTCACCCCAGATCAACTTGGGCTCCATAAAAAATCTGCTTCAGCAGGTCTAATTGTATAGCAAGGCTCTCCTTTGTTCAAGCATTGCTCAGTTAAGCAGAAAATCAGGCCTTGTATGTTTCAGAGAAGGGGGAATTTTACCCTCCAAAGAAATGTTACGATTAATATGGCCCAGGGGAAGGCATCCTAAATTTTTGCTTAGGAGGAGCTGGAAACTCAAGCTCAGGCTGCTAATTATGTGACATTGAGGACAGCAGCTCCCATGTCAGGAAGATTATAGTATATGATACTGAATATTTTAAGATTCAAAATGAAGTTGGAGTCAAGTAACATATAGATTGAAAACATGCTACACTACAAGAGCATTCCAGGAACATGATGAAAAATAGCAACCCTGGACAGAATCCAAGCTGCTTTTACAGTAAGCTTTTTGCTTCTGAATACACAACGCACACTGCCATCTGCTTAAAGCCCAGGCGGTGGGCTTACTGGCTCCAGGCGGGCAGTGGGCCCGCCTCCAGGGTTTTTCACACACGGTCACCCAGGAAAGGGCCCCCAGCTGTCGTGAGGGACGACAAGAAGACTCCACTCACCCAGTCCTTTGACAAACTTCATAAGGCACATGATGTAACTTGTGGCCGCATTAGCAAAGACCTGGATGTTGTCAGTATTGAGAAACGCTTCAAATACATCAAACACTGGAGCCTGGCTCTTTCCTAAGGGAGGAAGGTTGTAGAATATTAAGAACATCAACACTACCCTTCTGGTCGCCCATACTCCCAGCACCTTCCATGAAGTCTTGGAAAAGACCTACCACTGGAGGAAATTCCTGGCCTTTTGAGAGGACAGGGTGTGGCTCCAATGCTGTCCTTCTCAGCTTTGCCTGCAGGGGGAGCTGCAGGAAGGCTACAAATACCAGAGAGCTCCTCCGTAGGGACAGGAGGGCAAAGCCCACTAAGTGCAGCGCTGTGGCAATGGGTGCGTCTACATTGTTGGGAAACATGCAGGCCTCTGGGATTCCGCACACATAATTATATGGAAGGGAAGGTTTAGATAAGCCCTGATGTCATATACTAATTGATTCACAACTGTGCAGGGAGAGTTAACAGGCTCGAGATTGCTATCCTTAGAAAAGCTGGCTTACAAGATCGGCCGTTGGCTCACATCTGGGAACTTGGTTCTCAGAATATTCCTAGGCAACAGTGAACTGATGAGGGTGGTTCACTGTGCCTAGACTATGAAAACATGGTTTGTTCTGAACACTGGCTTTCCTCTGGGGAGTCTGGGATTTTGGTAGGTGCTAGGCAGGGGGTACTTAGATGGCCAGCTCTTAGCTGGGTCTCCAATGGGCTTCGCTGGGGAGAAACATCAGACTCATGTTGCTGCATTTTCACTCCCAGAGCAGAGTGTGCTCTGTGGGACCCTCGGGGGAGGCTGAGAGCACACGGTAGCCTGCACAGGAATTTGCCTTAATTCTGTGTCTTCTGCCCTTACAATCTGGCTTGTCCTTACCATGTTGCCATGATAATCTTAGCCATGTGATAAATCTGAGCCATGCAATAAGACTTAGCTTACCTATATGCTGAGTCCTGTGCATACCCTGTTGGGTCTCTTGGCTTGCTTTATGGGTCCCTATTCATTTCCAGCTAAGCTCAATTTCCCTAACTGGGATTCAACTGTGTTATGATGCTTTTTTGCTTCTTACTAGGAAACAAATAATGTTTGCTTTTTTGGCTTTAGGAATGAACTCAACACAGATACATACAACTGAAAAGACAGAAGTGTCAGCACTTGGTCTAATCTGTCAGTGAGAGCAGGGCCTGATAATGCTCAGGGTTCTTGGTCTGCCAGCAGAACTCAGAATGGGTGCCCCTGCTATAACAGGTCATTTCCTACCAAGAAAACACGGCTGAATGGTAGCCTGCCCTGTTGTTTAGTTTCTATTGATAGCATGAAAATTGGGATCAAGAATTCATACTTTATGATAAAAATCATCTACCCATTCTTTCCTCTCACCACCCTTATTTAATATAGTACCGGAAAGACTCACCAGAGCAAGTAGGCAGGAAAAAATAAATAAATAAAACACATCGAAGTCAGAGAGGAAAGAGTAAAATTGACTGTTTGTAGATCACATGATCTATTTTGTTTAGAAAATCCTAAAGACGCCACCCAAAACTTTATAACTAATAACTGCATTCATTAAAGATCTAGGATACAAAATCAAATACACGTTCTTACCCATGGAGTAATCACCAACCAGATACTCCTTCACCTCAGACTTGTTTCCACTGTGCACAGTTTCCAGGGCACTGAACAAGGGCCTCCATCCCGACTGGATTTGTGTGGAACACACCTCAACTAGCTCGCCAATGGATGTCACGACCTGGCAGAGGCAAAGGGGGTGGCACTTAAAATCTTTCCCCTAAAAGCAGGAGGAAAATTAATGGGAAGGGGGATATACTTCTCCGCTTCCTGTTTCTGTGAAAAAAGAAAAACCAGAATTCATCCAAACCCACACAAAAATCTCCTTAAATGAGCCGCCATATTGCATTAATTTGCATTTGCTAATGACTAATGTTGAGCAACTTTTCACATGCTTATTTGCCATCTGCAAATGTTTTGCTGTTTTTTAAAAAAATTTTTTTGTCTTCTCATTATTGTCTTTTCTCAAAGAAAGACTGATCTATTTTTAGAGAATGAATGTGCACGTAGATGGGGAGGGACAGAAGGAGAGGGAGAGAATCTCAAACAGACTCCACGCTGAGCATAGAGTCCAACATGGGGCTCAGTCTTATGACCCCAAGATCACAACCTGAGCTGAAACCAAGAGTTGGGCACTTAACTGCCTGTGCCACCCAGGCACCCCTTATCACTGTCTTTTTTTAGTGAGTTGTTAGTATTCTAGATTCAAATCTTTCCTCCAATACGTGATTTACTCTTTTTTTTCCCAGCTTTGACTTTTTAATTTTTCTTAATGGTGTTTTTTAAAGAACAAGTTTTTAATTTTGATGAAAACTAATTCATCAACTTCTCTTTTTATGGATCATGTTGGTGTCATTCCTAAGAAATCTTTGCCTAACTCAAAGGCCCAAAGATTGTTTCTAGTAATATTTGCCACACTGGTGTTCAGTTGGCCGGAGGTTAATATGGCTACCCCGGCCGTTTGATGGCTACTGTTTGCATGGCATATCATTTTCACCTCTTCTACTTTCAATCTTTGTGCCTTTAAATGTAAAATCTGTCTTTTGTAGACTGTGTATTAAAATATCTTATTGTTATATCCACCCTTACAATTCTGCCTACTGATAGCTTGGTCATTTCATGTTTTTTAACATTTTTAAAAATATTTTATTTATTTATTTGACAGACAGAGATTACAAGTAGGCAGAGAGGCAGGCAGAGAGAGGAGGAAGCAGGCTCCCCACTGAGCAGAGAGTCCGATGCGGGGCTCGATCCCAGGACCCTGAGATCATGACCTGAGCCGAAGGCAGAGGCTTTAACCCAGGCTGCCACCCAGGCGCCCCGTTTTTTAACATTTTTATTGAGATATAAATACCATATGATAAAGTTTACCCATTTATACTGTACAATTTGGTGTTTTTTAGCATATTTAGAGAGTTGTGCAACCATGACTAATCTAATTTTAGAACATTTTCTTGACCTGCCTATGCCCCCAAGCCAGCAAATGCCAGTAGTCATTCCCTCTACAGAACCCTACTCTCTGCCCTAGGCAATCACTAATTTACTTTTTCTCTCCTTAGATTTGCTTATTATGGACATTTTACATAAATGAAATAAAATGTGGGGTTTTTTTGGTTTGTTTGTTTTGGTGACTGGTTTTCATTTAGCGTAATGTTTCCAAGCTTCATTCATGCTGTAGCACAAATCGGTACTGATTTTTTTTTTTTTTTTAATTACAGAATAGTATTTTATTGTGTGGAAATACCACATTCATCCATTTATCAGCAAATGGAATTTAGGTTGTTTCCAACATTCTGGCTGTTATGAATAATGCTGCTCTGAATGTTTGTGTCTAGATTTGTATGGATATATGTTTTCATTTTTCTTGGGTACGTACCTGTTGAGGAACTCCCAGACTGTTTTCCATGGCAGCACATTTAGCAGCATATGGAAATTCCAGTTTCTCCACATCCTCATCAAACCTTACTATCTTTTTTAATGAAGTCTCCTAGGTGGTCTGAAGTGATATCTCATTGTGGTTTTGATCTGCATTTCCTTAATGACTAAAGATGTGGAGCCTCTTTTCACAAATACATATTTAATACTATTAAAATGGTCTTATTTACATATGCCATTTTATTACTTGTTTTCCACATATAATGTGTTTTTTTGTTCCTCTGTTCCTCCTTTACTGCCTTCTTTTGTGTTAAACATATTTTTAGTGTATCATTTTGATTCCTCTCTTTAATTTATTTTTTGTGTTATTCTCAAGGCTGTTGTCCTAGGGATTAGAATATACATCTTCGACTTATCACAATATTCAAGGTAATAATGACTTAATTCTAGCAAAATATGGCAACTTTGTTTCTAATAGTTTCATTTTCTCCCCTTTCTTTTTGCTACGGCTATATACATCTTTATAGTAAATAAATTCAAAAATACGGTGTTAGAGTCAATACTTGTGTAAACATTGTTTTTAAAATTAAAAAATATATTTACCCACACGCCCATTTCTTCTTGTGAAACTGACTTACTCTGTTGTTTTATCTCCTTTTAGTCTGAAGGAATTCCTTTAGTACTTCTTATAGGATAGGTCTATTGGCAAGAAATTCTATTGGTTTTTGTTTATCTGAGAATGCTTTTATTTCATCTTCATTTTTGAAGCACAAGTACTCTAAATTATTCTAAATTATTCACTTTCAATATGTTATTGCCTTGTCTTCTGGCCTTCATTCTCTGGAAAAGTAGAGTTTAATTCTATTGTAGTAACAAACTGTTTCTCTCTTGCTGCTCTTGAGGTTTTGTTTTTGTCTTAGAGCAGTTTGATTATAATGTATCTACTGTGCTTATCTTTGTGTTGATGCTAATTGGGGTTCCATTAGTTTTCTAAATTTATTTTCTGACCCTTTCCGTTTCTCATCTTTGTCTGAACTCCCATTACACACAAGCTTGACATTTTATCACAGGTCTCTAAGACTTTATTTCTGGTCAAACAATCCTCTCCAATCTTTGGAATGGATAATTTCTATTAATCTACCTTCAAGTTCCCAGATTCTTCTGCCATCTCAAATCTTGCTGGTAAGACCATCTAATAGATTTTTCTTTTCAGTCATTGCCTTTTCAACTCTAGAATTTGCATTTTTTTATAGTTCCATTTCTCTAATTAGACTGTTTTTGATCATTGCCATCATATTTTCCTTTAATTCTTTGATAATATTTATAGTAGCTGCTCTAAAGCCTGGCTCTCAACTCCAACACCGGGGCTCAAAGTCACTTTCTATTTTTTGCCTCCCCTCCCAATAGGTATCATTCTTTCTTGTCTCTTCTTTCCCTTCCCTTCCCTTTTCCTTCCATCCTTCCTTCCTCTTTCTCTCTCTCTCCTTCCTCTCTCCCTCCCTTCCCTCCTTTCTTCCATTTCCATTTCCCTCCCTCCCTCCCTTCCTTCTTTCCTCTCCTTTCCCCTTTCCTTTCCTTCCTCCCCTCTTCCCTCCCTTTTTCTTTGCTGAAAAGTCAACATTTTATATAATATATTGTGGCAATGCTGAATTCTGATTAATTTTTGAGGTTGTGTGGTTTTTTTTTTTTTTTTCCCCTAAATAAGGGGTTGGATTTATACTGTGAAATCTGTCCCATGTGTGAGGAGCCAGTGTGTCTGGATCAGTTTCTTTTTTTTTTAGGTCTTAGATTTACTATTTAACAATCCTCCCCATGTCTGAATAGGTTAGGGGTCAGCTGATGATTTGGGCAGAAATTTTGCTCAGACAACTTGAGCCTTTAAGGCTTTCATCCTCCTCAACCAATCCACATGTGTAGGTTGGGGAAAATATTCTAAGTTTAGCCAGGTCTTGTTTTTTACTTTCTGATGGGATTTGTATGGTCTATACTGCATATGTGTATGTTTCATTCAGCCAGAGATGCGTGAGGAATTGATCTAGTCTTTCTGTAAGTCTCTGGTTTCCAGGGACTCATGTTACATTTCTTATTTGATCACTGCACACTGTAACCTTAGGCTAGCAAAATTGCAGTTTCCCCTGTTCACTACTACTACTACTACTTCTTCTTCTTTTTAAAGATTTTATTTATTTATTTGAGAGAGCAAGGGAGAGACAGAGAGTGAGCACAAGCAGAGGGAGTGGCAGAAAGAGAAGGAGAAGCAGGTTCCCTGCTGAGAGAGCCCGATTTGGGGCTGGATCATGACCTGAGCCTAAGGCTTGATTGACTGAGCCACCCAGGCGTCCCTCTCAGTCTTCTTTAAACTGTCCCTTATAGTGGAAAAGCTGCTGATTTTCTAAGTTAGCTTCACACTAGTCAAACTACTATACTAGCCAATAGCTTGAGAGTAAGGATGATGGGGACAGTGTTTGGCAAGAGGTCACGAACTTCCACTGTTCTTAAGCAAAGTTCTGGCAAGAAGGATTTCTAAGCATAAATGCTACTCAATTTGTTGTCTGCCCTTGGTCAATTTCCAGAAACGTGAAACCATTGATTTTGACAATTTCATCTTGTTTTATACTTGATTTTTGTGAGGTAGCTTCATTAACTTTTTCATGCTGCCATAGCCCAAATCCCTCCAGTTCTAAATCCCAAATCCCTCCAGATCTAAATCTTTCTTTTCTTTTTTTTTTTTTTTTTAAGATTTTATTTATTTAGGGGTGCCTGGGTGGCTCAGAGGGTTAAGCCTCTGCCTTCAGCTCAGGTCATGATCTCAGGGTCCTGGAATCGAGCCCCACATCGGGCTCTCTGCTCAGCAGGGAGCCTGCTTCCTCCTCTCTCTCTGCCTGCCTGCTTGCGATCTCTCTCTCTCTGTCAAATAAATAAATAAAATCTTTAAAAAAAAGATTTTATTTATTTATTTGAAAGGGAGAGAGAGAGAATGAGAGAGAGAGAGCATGAGAGGAGAGAGGTCAGTGGGAGAAGCAGACTCCCTGTTGAGCAGGGAGCCCGATATGGGACTCGATCCCGGGACTCCAGGATCATGACCTGAGCCGAAGGCAGTTGCTTAACTGACTGAGCCACCCAGGTGCCCCCAGTTCTAAATCTTTCTGAACACACTGAAGCATAGTTATTTTAAAGTCTGTCTCTGATGACTCTGGATCCCTGGCTGAGCATGTGATTATGTGTGTGTGTGTGTGTGTGTGTGTCTATTTTTATTGTTTTTCTTTTTGTTGTCAGTGACATGTTATTTCCTAATGAGCCTGATTATTTTTGACTGAATGTGGACACTACATATGCAAATCAAGAAATAATTTGAATCCTTGGGATGATGTCATCTTCTGTCAGAGAGTTGTTTTGTGTTAGGGCAGAGGCTCCAGAACTTGCAAATCATCTAATCTCATGTTAGGGATTGGGATTATTTAAAGTTGGGGTTTATTTCCTGGTATGATTAGTCTATTTAAGTTTCACTCTTCCTCCTAATATGTCCCTTTCTCTTCATGGCTCTGTCTCAGGATGTCCATAAGTTACCAGACGTGGTGGGCCCCAGATTCCAGTTTTGGTTAGTTTCTCAATCTTGCAACCTCCTTCTCTGAAATAAGTGGATTCCCTTTTCAGGAAATGTAGCCTCCAACACCAGGCACAGACTCTGGGTATTCTTCTTCTCCTAGACATTCGCCTCAGTTATTCACTGCGTTATGTTCCAATATCTAACAATGATTAAAAAATTTTTTTTTAAATCCAACTTTTCCTGGTTGTTCCCTGTGGAAAGTTGATCTGACCTACTTAATTCACTATGACGGAAATCCTCTAACTTAGTCTTTAGGCATTAACTCACTTTTCATTTTGCTTTCTTTTGTTTCATTAAACTTACTTGGCATTCCTATTTAATATTTTACAGGAAGGATACCAACATTTCAATTCTTTTCAGTCCTGACTGTACCATCTGTTATTCTAGCAGCTTGCTCTGAGTATTGCCTTGTTTCCCTGTGTGTTTTGTAATATTTTGGAAATACTGTGAACTCACATATCTGGGAACTTTATTTGTGGGATTCTTTTATGGCCCAGGTTGAAATGAGTTCCTCTGGGGGAATTTCTGTTGCTTTCGTGTCATGTAGTTTTTCAGACTACAAAGGTGGTGTAATTTTATACGCTGACCTGCTAGGAGGGATAGCTTGTAAATTTAAATCCTGTAGAGTTTTTTTTTTTCTTGTTTGTTTGTGTTTTAGTCTCTATGAAGAGCCAATGTTAGAGAGAGGTTGCTACCATCCACAGGAGGGTGGTATTGAGTTCATTTCGAATTCAACTTTGCTCTGAATGAACACCAGTCTTACACAGTTTGCCCTGAGATTGATCTCGTATTCCTGTGGCCTCAAGGATGTGCTAAGCAGACCTCTGCTTCACCCAATGGCAAAGTCTCTCATGGCAAAAGCAGGCTTAGGCCTCTACTTAGTGCTCTGGCTTCCCATGGTTACTTAGTTTTGGACACCTTAGTATTCTTGCCTTTCTTGCCAGAAAGGGTCAATGCATTTACAAGGAATTTTTAAACCTTTATTTGACCTTTTTGGTAGGTTTCAGAGGCAGAGGATCTGTCTGTGTTCCTAGCCCACCATTATGATATGAAGTAAAGAGTGAGTTTCCTTACTGTCTGTCTCCTGGCAGAGGGTATTGTAGTGATGAAGAGTATAGGTTAGGTATATTGAAGTATACACTGGTACAGCTAGATTGCCTAGGTTCAAACCCCGGGACCACTAATCATGAACCATGTATCATCAGCTAAATTGCTTAGCCCCTCTGTCATGGATTCCACAAAGGACTACTGGAAAGATGAAACATGCAAAGACCATAGAGTAGGGCTGGCCAGGGCACTCAGGAGGGGCCGGCTCTGATGCTGGTGATGCTGACTTCCACACCCCACTGACCTGGTCTTGGACGTCCTCATCACACAACTCCAGCTGCATGATACGCTCAAAAGGTCGGAAAAGTGCTTCATTAAAGTGAAAATGAGGTGGCTCATTCCAATCAGTGAGAACCTCCGTCAGTATATCATGGATGAAGGAAACAGCCTTCTGAGACACATGCCTTTCCTTATGGCAGGCGGCCTGCAAATCCAAGGGAGAGTAGAACACCATCAGGACTTTACGAAAGTAAGAAAATGGTTTCTTAAACTCCTAACCCACTTCGTTGTGGGGAGGTAGAAGCAGCAATTCTGTTAATGTAAAAATAAATAAATAAATAAATAAATAGAAATAAAAATAACTCCAAGGAATAAGTATAGATGAACAGCACACTAAAGTTAAATTTTTAATAATTTAACTAAAGATCACACACAACTCTAGTTTCACCTTAATATTTTTGGAAAAATGAGACTTTCCAGTAATTTCCTTTTCATTTTTCTTCTTGTAACATGACAGTTTTCTTGGGTGGTAAAGAACACATGGACTATAAAGACACTGGAACCTAGTCTGGGAACTGCCTCTGGTCTCATTCTAGCCATGTTCTGAATATGATCAGAGGTGTCACCTGTCCCTCAAGGAAGTGGGCCAGTTGCCCCCAGGATGGTCTAACTGGCTCACATATTTGTATGCATGCCCTTGTGGCGCCCTCTCTCTCACTGACCTTGCTCTTGGATGTGTGATCTGCTTTGGACAAAGGAAAAATACCAAACATTGTATCAGTAGAGAATTGGAAAGTAGCTCTGATTTGGGGTTTGCCCTCTTGCTTTTCTTGGGAATCCTAAGAATACCACATGAACGAGCCAGGGCTAGTCTGCTGAAGGGAGAGACACCATGAGGAGAGGCCCCCATGTCCAGCCCTCCTAGTCAAGGCTGTCATGAACCAGCTGACGACAGGTGCACAAGTGAGGCAAGAAGAGCTCAGCCAAGCCTAGCTCAAGCCAGCTCAGATTTCTGACCCACAGTATCAGGAGCTAAATAAATGGTGGTTGTTTTATGTGGCCAGATTTTGCCACATAATGGTTGGTTGTAGTTTAACAGATAAGTCATAAGCCCTGTTTTTCCATGACTAAGTTGTGATTTTCTACCCCTTTTCTTTACTAGAATGTTCTCAGTTTAGTGAATTAAGTTCCACAAAACACTTTATTTGATGATGTAACTCTGCCAGATTAATACTGAAGAACTAATAAGAATCGTTATTACTGAAAAAGGAGGCAATAATTTTCCCACCAACTGAGAAGGAGCCAGTCATTATGTACTGAAATGCTTAGTTCATAGGATATAATTTAACACATGCACTACTTTGTATGAGAGTGAAAGGGGTCCTAATATTAATTTTGTTGGGAAAACTAGGGCATATAGTTCACCTACTTACAGGATACTTCCCAGAGTACATTTAGCTCTCAGAAAAGAGACTGGCAGAACAAGAGGCATTGTTATAATATGTATAAAAGTGAAACTCCTGGGGTGCCTGAGTGGCTCAGTGGGTTAAGCCTCTGCCTTCGGCTCAGGTCATGATCCCGGAGTCCTGGGATCCAGCCCCACATCGGGCTCTCTGCTCAGCAGGGAGCCTGCTTCCCCCCCTCTCTCTGCCTGCCTCTCTGCCTACTAGTGATCCCTGTCTGTCAAATAAATAAATAAAATCTTAAAAAAAAATAAAAAATCAAAGTGAAACTCCAGACTTAGGCTGAAAGTAAAGCATAAAGATCGGAAAGCCAGCTGTGGGAGGTACTTCGCCAAGTCACTCGACTGTAAAGAAAGACTGGGGTGAAACCAAGGTGGGACTGCCCTTTGGGGGTGATTCTCTAGATGCCCAGATGTCGTATCGAGACCTGTGACGTCTGTGCCCGGGTTGGGGTGGGGTGGGGTGGGGTTGGGAACCTTAGCCTTGCTCCCAGGCCATGATGCTCTTCGGCCCCGCCCCACATGGAAAGCCCTGTGCGGGGTCGGCTGCAGGGGCTCACCTCCACCAGGTGTGGGGCCACGAGGCTCCAGCAGCGCATCACATGGAGCAGCGGCCGCGACTTGCTCCGCACGATCCTCAGCATGGCGTCCCCGAGGCGGAAGAGGTGGAGGGCGCTCTTCCGGTCTTGGGTGGATTTAACTTCTCCTAGAAGAAGGCAAGACCATAAAAGCCATAAAGCCCAAACACAGGGGTAGTTCGGCCTGTTCTCAAGCACAGAGAGGATGAAAATCAAAGGGGATGAAAAATACTGAGGGTGGTAGGATTAGTCAATGTGGGCCAACTGAGGGAGGAGAGGACCCAGGGTTCAAGAGGGAGGAGGGGGCTCACCCAGCACCTCTCTTATGGGCTGCCATATTCCCAGGGCCTGTGGGGACAAGTGTGAGCACGGTTTGTGGAGAAGGGGGAATGGCCTGGTGGTTAAGCAGGAGGGGTGGGGACTCAGTCTGCCTGGGCTCAGCTCCTGGCTACACCATTTAGTAGCTAGGCTATGTTGGACCAGGAATTTCTCTCTCTAAGCTACATTTCGTGTAAAAGTGGGGCTAACAGCACTTACCTCTTCAAGTTACTTGAAGGATTAAATATGGAGATCCTCACAAAGTGCCTATCACAGGGCTGGGCACATACTAAACATCCCCTGCTGTTAGCCATTAGCATTACTGCTGTCACCGTGTCATCCACTTTGCCAACCCTTAATGGCACCTTGGAAGTGCTTACCAAGCAGGTCAGGCCCCTTTCTACTCAAGGACATACTTGTTGAACCTGCTCTGTCTTGCTTCAGTGTAATCCTTACCTCCTCCGATCTTTTGCTACTGCTCTGCCCTGTCACCTTGGTCTTCTCCCTTTTCATCACTTTCTTCCTGCTCATTTCCTACTGCTTCTCCTATATTGCTTACAGAATGCTGATCATTATCTTGCTCTTGCAATCAGACTGCTCTTTTCTAATTAATCTTGCCATAGCAGATAAACTTCAAAATGACAGTAATATTATTACCAACTCACCTAAGACAGTGTAGCTGGTAAAAGATGGAGGCAGCATTTTAACTCCTATCATCCCAAAGCAAATGCCTCCTCCTCCCAGCTGCCTCTTCCTAACTCTGATCCTTGCTTTTTGGTAAGCTGAGAGCTTGCTAATTTTTCAACCCCAAACACTTTGAAGGTGGCCCCCAAGTCCAGGGCTGCTCTGGAGGTGCGAGGGGTCTGGGAAGTTGGCGTTACAGAGCTAAGGTTTTAAAGTCTGTTAAAAACTAGCAGGGAAAGGACTGTGCTTCTCAAATCAGAATCTGCAGAAAGGATCAAAAGGCTAAATGCACACACTTAGAACTTCAGATTCCTAAAGATGGGACCTCAAGAAGCTGTATGATCCAACTTGCCAGTACAGTGTGCCCCCAGCATGTAGTTCTGTGCCCCTGCCCAGACCCATCGGGACAGAGGCTCACTGTTTTGGCACGACAACCTTGGCTACTGACGGACCATTGCATCTGTGAGCAGCCTACCACCCGTTTGGGACCCTTGGGCAGCTCATTACAACTGTGCTCCCTTCAAAGTCCTCATCAGTGAAGACAGTGACATTGACCTATCGTTAGGGATGTGCCTCGACAGCAGTTTTTCTAAGAGTAGCAGGCAGCTTCTCCCCCTTCCACTTTTCTCTCCCACCAGCCTCTTGTGGAATCAGGAGCTGCTTCTGCAAGCAGCTGAACTGAATGAAACACGAGACATGGCTTGTGATACGGGGAAGGGGGTCCCACCCTCATGGGAACTACCTGCACCCTGAGTAGCTACATAATTTTCTCTATCTCAAGCACAAAACTTTGCAGACCCACCCGGCACAGCTCCAGTGGGAAGAGGGGCAGCACTGGCTGCAGCAGCATTTCCCCCAGCATGCCTGAAAACTGATGACAAATCTGCACTAGACCTTAGCCAGGGTGACCATGTGTGATGAGAATGGGGATTCAAGTCTTCAGGTGGGCCGCTGCTTTCAGAGATCCGGGCTGCTTCCTGCTGATCTCATGGCATGGTTCTTCTGGGAAAGAATTACCTGGCATTGCCAGAGAGTAATCCACCGTATCTGTAACAGAATGGAAGAGCTGGGACTGGGACGCTTTCTTCAGCTGGTAGAGGAACCCCCCCAAAGCCATCAGGTTCAATTTGTCTGTAGCATCTTCGAAGAGCCTGGAGGAAAGAAACAGATTTTTTACTTGGGAACAATTCCACCAAGTCTTTGAGGTAGAATGATGATGGTAATTTTGTTAACTGTGAGTAATGAAAATGTGTAAAACTGTGAAGAAATGTGTGTTTTGCTTCTCTACCTATTATTACTGTGTATAAGTCTGCTCGAACTAGGAGACTTTCATATAAAGGGCACAGACCTTTAAAAAAAAAAAATCTTCATTTCCGCATGGCTTAGCTCAGCCATGCTGGGCACTCATAAAACATTTGGCCAGAAGCTGAAACTTGGCAAAGCATCACCCCCTGAAACTGAGTAACTGGGAATGGAATCCTTAGAATTAGCTTTCACTTCATAAACTAGAAAAACCCATTAAGTCAATCAAGGCTTTTGCTGGGCTACGATTGATGAGTCTAATGCTGGGTTTGGTCTTCAGAAGGATACAAAACCAAAGTACACCCCAAACTGTAAGCCCCCTGGGGGTGGGCCTAGTTTAATTTTTTTTTTTTAAAGATTTTATTTATTTATTTGACAGAGATCACAAGTAGGCAGAGAGGTAGGCAGAGAGAGAGGAGAAAGCAGGCTCTCCACGGAGCAGAGAGCCCGACGCGGGGCTCGATCCCAGGACCCTGGGATCATGACCTGAGCCAGAGGCAGAGGCTTTAACCCACTGAGCCACTCAGGCGCCCCAAGGGGTGGGCCTAGTTTCATTATTGCCTCTGACTCATACACCCAGCACCCTGCACGCAGTGGGAGCTCAAGTAGCTACTAAAAGAACAAATATTTCCTAACATAATGGACCTCGCAGGTTCCTTTTGTTTTCTACTCTGCTGGGCGCAGACACTTCTAGTGGAAGGAGAAGGGGAACACAGGTAGCAGGGCTTGGAGAAGGAGCTGAGGCTCACTGGAATTCAGAAGGCTGGCATCCGATGTGGGTTTCTAGGGCTGGCCTTCCACTGCTCTTCCGTCATCTGCTGCTTGCCCATCAAATCTGTGCTTACGTCAGAAGGGCAAGCAGCCCGTGGGCTGTCACATGCTGAGCAAGGGAGCGGGTCTCCAACAGGAATTGAATACGGAGTCCCTTTTGAAGAGGTTATATGAGATGTACAGGTTTTAAGATGGGAATTAGTAGGTTAAGCATTCACAAATGATGGAAACAAAGACTTTTTCCTTGCTATTTTTGTAAATCCAATTTTACTATCATTTAGTGTCTGCGTCCTATTAACCATTTCTTCTCTCTCATTGCTAGGAAAAGAACAGCAATGAATATTATGCCCCACTGGATGCTTGCAAACTACTTTCCAGATACCAACACACTTTCCCAGCCACCTTGTTGCATAAGCCGGGAAGAGAACACTGCATGGAGTCTCAGCGTAACTCTTTATGCAGACATGACCTTGTAGTTGATTAGTGTCAAAGCCAGGAAAGAACTCAGGTGTTCTGAGCCCCCGTGAGTGCTGTTCCACTTTCCCACTCCCTGGCCTCGGGCTCCCTGTATAAACTTCACTGCCCTGGGGCTGGGGGCACAGTGACCCACCATGGACAGTGCAGTGTGGTGGGACGACATGTGACGGTGACGACCAGCAGCAGGTTCAACACCAGGAGGTGTTGCCACTTGGGGCTGGGGTTATTGTTGAGTTTTTCCTCTCAACCTCAATATGGTTAAAGAATGTATCACCCCCGGGACTATAGATAATAACTATCATAAGAATAATGGGTTTTTGGTGGCGCCTGGGTGGCTCAGTCAGTTAAGGATCTGCTTTCAGCTCGGGTCCTGAGCCCAGCATCCTGGGACCCAGCCCTAAGTCAGACTTCTTGCTCAGTGCGGAGCCTGCTTCTCCCTCTCCCTCTGCCTGCCGGTCCCCCCTGCTTCT
Source organism: Martes martes (assembly GCF_963455335.1). NCBI lineage: Eukaryota > Metazoa > Chordata > Mammalia > Carnivora > Mustelidae > Martes > Martes martes. The sequence goes on from NC_137893.1 coordinate 63,383,002, forward strand.
GTTTTCTCTCTCTGTCAAATAAATAAATAAAATCTTTTAAAAAAATAATGGATTTTTACGATTTATCAAGCTCTGTCTTAAGTGCTTTAAGTGTAGTAATTAATTTAGCCTTATGACCACCCTGGGAGAGGCTGACTTTATGGTCTTATTTGACATGAGGCAATCAGGGCCCTGGGAGGTGAACCTGCCCAAGATGACAAGTAAGTGCAGGGCACTAGCCCCAGGGAACCTGCCTCCAGGGCTCCGCTCTTAGTCAACAGACAGCAGTTCATTTTAAGTGTGGGGCCTGATGGGAGACAGAGGTACGTTTGAAAAAAAACGAAAAAAGAGGCTTAAATGACTGGCCAACACATCTAGTTGTCCTGGGAGTGATTTGAGAGGAGAGACATGGGTGTGGAGTTGCCCACTGGTGCTCTGCAGGGAGCACTCCTCTGAGGTATGAAGACCCCGGGGCGCTCTTACCTGTCAGCCTGGGTGGACAGCGTGAGCACGGCCTTGGCGGCACTGCTCCCGGTCATAAGGCTTCCCCCACGGAAGTCAGAGGCCCGGCCTCGGCTGCCTTCCCTGACCAGCTCTTGGATGGAGAGGGGCTGGATGATGGGGGCTGTGCTCAGGGAGCTCTCTGGCTCTAGGCTCTGCTCCGGGGCCGAGCCCTCACACTCTGGGTCCCCGAGGAGTCCGGAGCCCCCTGACGCCTTCTGGGGCTGGCTGATGGTCAGAGGGGGCTGAGAGGTGCCGTCGCTGAAATGCGTGTGCTCCAGCGTGCCCACGTACTCACAGACCCTAGACAGAGGCGCAGACAGACAGCTCTTAGGCCACATAGCTCAGCAGGCCAGCTCTGTATATCCCACAGTGAGAGAAAGAAACTCCACCCAGCTTTGCAGTACCCCCTCTCCCCAATTTCCTTTCTTCTCTTGTCAGAGCAACCTCTTCCTATCCCTGCTCACTATCCATATTATTTTTCTTTTTTGAGTTGGACTAGATGACTTGGAAGTGGGGTAAGGATTCCTCAGACTGCCTTCCGTGCTGGGAGGAAAGGTGGATAACAGAAGCTCTGTTCGTCCAGTTCCATCCCGTCCAGCTTACTGGCTTATTTGGACTTGGGCTGCCTGAGGGAGTTTTCCCAGGGGGCCCCCTCCCCTTCTCTCTAGTGCTCTGATGACGACTTGGGAAGCCCTTCTTTAAGATCCCAGCTGGAGTGTGCATGTGCCTGGTAGGCCCGCCAGCCACACCGGGCCCACTCTCCAGGGCTCTGCCCAGCCATGTCCCGACTGGCCTCAACAGCATCTAGTGCTGGTGTTGGGGTGGCGCCCTGATTGTGGCAAACCCAGAGAAGCATCACAATGTAGGGGATAGCTGCCAACTTCCAAACTGTTCGTGCCCAACAGACCCTGGGGCTAAGATGGTTCATAAGAGGCCCGGTAACCCAGAGAAGTCCAGTTACTGGTAAAGACCATCCCGGATAACCCACTCTTGTGTTCTATGCTCAGGCAATTTTTTGATTCCCTATCAAATGCTCTGGTGCAATTTAAGTCATTTTCTTTTTCCTGTTTTGCCTGTGAGCACAATGAAGAGCAGTAGGACGCCAGCTCCCACGCTGAAACCCATTTGCTCCAGGCTGATTCATACTGGCTCTTTCACATGTTCCCCCCAAGACGGGGTTTGCAATCCTTGAATGACCTGCATGCTTCTCTCTTTGAAACCCAACAGACACTTACAACTGTATTTGCTTTGAGGGCATCAAACTGAACCCAGATTTGGCTGGGGCTCTGGGTGAGGTCTAGGTGCCTGGGCCCTGCCCTTGTCTGCCCCCCTGCTGCTCTTCCAGAATGGAGCTCGGTGCAAGGCATCGGGCATGCACTGAGAGGGCAGCGAGGAAACAGCCTGGCCCCTGCCCCATGCCTGCACCATGGACACTGCTTCTCTGTCCCAGGTCAGCCCAAAGCCAATGCCTGCAAGACATGCTTTTTGTCTCAGTCTTGTGAGGACTGTGGAGAGATCATTGCTGTTTCTGCCTTACAGGTACTGTGAACTCAGTAACTGATTGGGGTTGGGGGATCATCATGCACCTGAACACGTGGGGCCAGCAGTCTGGGTTGTGGCTTCCCATCTCCAGGCCTACGCTGAGGATGGCGTCCATGCACAGGACGTGGGCGGTGTGCAGCCAGACCCCCTGCAGCTTCCCGATCTGCTCCAGTTTCTGCTCTACCTTCAGTTTCACTGTGCCGGAAAGACATTCATTAACGTAATGGTCCAAGACAGGGCCAGAGAAGGATGAGAGAAGGTATAAAAAGGAGAGAATGGGCTGCCATGCAAGAGCAAAAGGGAAACAGCAGATGTCACTGGCAGCCAGCTCCTCAATAGCACATCCCTGTGGTCCAGTGTGCAAGCTACCCAGCCCTCAGCCCCTCGGACGCTGGTGAGCCCAGTTTGGCAGCCTCACAAGGTGGACGGGTTCTCAGCTGGTGGCTGCAGTTCTTCCAGACCCGCCCATGGGTTCGAAGTCAGTGACAGCAGTGAGGATAGGCTTCAGGTGCCCACCCCAGCTAAAGCTGTTTGCACCCGAGCCCTTTCCCACCCGTGTGCTCACGCTGATAAGACAGAATTCCTGGTAATCTGTGATTTCTCTGAGGTTTATTTAACATCACAGGTTCATGGTGATGATCATCTAAAGTATATGTATAGGTATATATGCTCTGAGCCCATGATCATCAGATCATTTCATTTCCTGAGTTTACGTTTATACTTATGATCTTCAAATAACACTTTTTAAATTGTAGATAACTAATGAGAAAGGATGCAGAGGGTAACTTAATATGTCAATTATGCAAAATGCCAAGGCAAGGCCCAATGTCAACATCCTCCATGAATAAAGGTATCAACTCATTGGAAGATGGGTCCAGTGGGATACGTGAAGGATGGTCTAGAGCCTAGAAACACAGCACGCTCACTTTAGAGGAGCCAAACCATATTCCTGCTGTGAGAGGCAAACTGAGTTTTAGCCAAATGTCTTTGTCGTATGGCTGTGATACTGATTTTTTTTATTTGTATATAACTAGGACATCAATTCTGGTTTTATAATTTTTAAGAACTTTAAATGTAAGGATTTTTATGTAATTTATGGTTGTGCATATCAAGTATACATACTAATCGTCCACTTCATTGGCTAACCGATTTTCACAAGTTAAAAATCAACTCTTTCGGGAGTTCACAAAGCTCAGGTTTTTCTCTTACAAGAACAAAGCTTTCCTGAAGCCTCTCTCAGGGATTTCCTCCATTTGATTTCCCTCTTCAAAAAACTGGCTGTTCTGTCTTTCCCTGCTAGGACCTGAGGGGTCTTCAGATGGGTACTCTGTGCTCTGGCCACAAAGCGTGGGGCCAGATGAGGACAGAAAAACGAACAGCTCAGCCAGGTGGGCCTCTGGTGTCCCGCAGGACTCCTGTGAGCAGCCACGAGCACTTTCCTAGTCAGTGGGGGCCAGGAGGTCTCTTATCTCCAGAGGGATCTATGGAGGCGCTCTGCAGGGTCAGCTGTGTCAAAGAGAGCCACGCCTGGGATCTGGACTGATCCAGCCTGGGACTTCGCGATCAGCGGCAAACATAGGCTGCGCATGCCACGGGACTGGGGACAGGGATCTGCTCGTATGTGTGGGTGTGTGCAGACAGCACGGAAGGTGCCGGGTGGATTCTGGCCCTTCAGCGGTTACCTTGGGCTATGGCGTCACTGGGTTCTTGGACTTCCTTTTCCTCTTTTTCTTCCTGGACACAGGAGGCAGCTGCCATCTGGGCAAGGGCTGAGGCACAGTTAGCCGCAACTCCTACAGAGACAACAAATGATTGCCGCTCACTGAGTCTCTTCTCCAACCACTTACCAACAGGGCCCTTCCAGAAGACTTGTTTGCCACGCGGCCATGCCCCGAGCGCTCCTCAGGGATGCCCCTCAGGTCACACATCATGGGATATCACTCCCTCTGGTACCTAGAGCACAGCTCAGCCGCGCCGCTTTCCGCAGCCCATCGAGGCTCATGCAGATGGCATCACGCTCCTTTTGGTTCTGCTCCTTGACGCCTTCAGCTCCCAGAATGAAGGCCAACCCTTTGGAGCTTCCCGCCATCCGGCCAGTCAGCGGGGTTGATAAAGTATCGATGAGGTTCTTCCAGCAGCCCACCAGAATGTAGCGAGCAAATGCCACACCTGGAACGTGAAAGGGCCGAGGCATCACTTTCCGGAGGCAGAAACAACCCGGCAGGGAGTGGCACGGGATCTCCTGACCATCCGAATAGCAAGCCTGAGTTGTGAGGCATTCTCCTACCGGAAATATAATTTAATGGCCACTGGATTGCATTTTACATTAAACATTTGTGTGTTTATAAATAATGAATGTTGCATCATCAGCAAGATGCTGCAGAGTAACTTCCATCAGGCACACTTTTTCTGACAGGACAAGACGTTAATTCATCTATGTCAGCACACAAAGCTGCCGCTTAATGCTTTAACTGCTGGTAACATACGTGACGCATGCATATTCATAAACTCAAGACCCAAGTCATTACCTGCCACTGTGGAGTCATCAATTCTCCTACCCTGGGTGAAAGGGGACTCGGTAGAAGCTGAGGCCATCAGCTGACCCCCAATTGCACTGCTCTCTAAGCCATCGATGTCTGTCAAGGAAAAAGACAAGGTTTTCCCTGATTAGGAACACTCCAGTCAAAAACAAATGGTCACCACAATATTCATTTCTTCCTGAACAAACATCCATTGGATCTATTATGTAGCAAGAAAATAATAATCTTTTATCAGAATATTAAAATTTTTGTTTAATCTCATAGTCCAGTTTTCTTTCATTGCTAGAACATTCTTGTTAGGCTATTGTATATTTTTTACTTTAAAAAAGGAAGATAAACTCTCCTATGTCTGTTGTTGGAAAATCTATTGATTTAGAATACTTAGATGTCTGAATACTCCTTTTATCCAGAACAGTGACATTATTCCCAAATTTTATACATGCAGTTTGCCCCAACCTGGACTTCTCTTTCAGAGTTTCCTCATAAGAATAAAGAAAAGAAGAATAGTATCTCTTTGGTCAGATAATCACATAATCTGATTTCAAAATATAACAATCACTTGATAATAATACCTTACAGTTTATGAAGTGTTTTCACATTTAGATTTTTCTGTCAACTCTAAGCAAGTAAGCAGGATAGGTAGCATTTTTCCCATTTCACCAAAAAAGAAATAAATATTCAAAGTAGGTAGTAAGCTACCCAAGGCCATGGGGCCAGTAAAGGAAGGAATCAGTCTTAGTATTCATGTCTTCGGATTCCCATCTGGGCCTCTTTCCATGACATCACATACTCCATCCAGCTCAATACAGGGATCTTAACTCTCCTTCATTTCAATTTTTGTTAAAACACTCATTTCTGGAATCATTTCAATGAAACACTTCTTAATATATTGGCAAGAAGAAGCTGGCCTGGGATTGAGAAGCCTTAGCTCTGAATTAAGTAGCCCTGTAGCCATGGGCTAACCTGCATCCTCTGGGCCCCAAATGTCTCAGTGGAAAGGAGGGAACCGCTGGAGAAGTGATGGAATTGGGGCATATGTACTTGAATGCAGCTAACATAGCTGAATACCACCCAGGGAGGGCATGGGAAAAGAGGGTAGCTGAAGTTTATTCCTTGACCTTAGAACTTGACCCTCACCAATAGGATGAGCCTTCTCTGTATGCTGTTTGGAAATTATTTTATTATATCTTTGATTCTTACAGTAAGTCCAAGAAGCCTAGAGACTTTTGGCAATACATCTCTTTGAAAGTTGCAAAGACAGTAGATTTTAGAAGTTCTCACCACAAGAAAATTGTAACTACGTAAGGGGATTGACATTAACTAAACTTATCATGATGATCATTTTGCAATAACACACCACACACACACACACACACACACACACACACATATGTATATGATATATATCATCAAATCATGTTCTATACCCTGGACTAACATAATGTTTCATGTCAATTGTGTCTCAACAAAACTGGGGAACAAAAGCAGGGAGAAAGCTCAATGGCTACTCAAGTGGGAACAGGCCCGTTTCAATGACATTCATTTGACTTATGGTCAAATGGCTATATGCAGTATATATAGTCAATATGGCATTCACCGGAAATTGCCATTTCTGGAAGTTATGAGGTTTCCTGTATGGTAGGTAAAGTACTGCTAAATTCAAGTAATACGAAGCTTATCTAAGCACTAAAATTCCAGTTCTATAGAACGCCTTTCCAGGACATCAGGAATGGCCAGTTTGTATAACGTTGATAAGAAGATTGCTGCTGTTCCTTTTCCCTGCATGTGACGAAAAGATCAGACGGAAGCTTCCAAGCTCCAGGTTAACTGCTGCTCAAATTCATTTGCCATTTCATACCTGGAATTTGCCACAAAGAATCACAGAATTTTATTTTGCAGAATTGTATGGAAACACCTATGTTTTTATATCGTTTTGTGTCTAGAACTCTCCCGTGGAGGTAGCGACTGAGCTTACAGTTCCGTGACAAAGAGGTGGCTGATACACAGGAATGTGTGATGCATGTGGTTACTGTGAATGGCCTGTTATTTCTTCATTTTTATAACTACTGAATGGCTCCCTTTGTTAAGGTTCAGGTAAGAGAGTCACAGAGATTCATTTTGGCAGAAACTGTGGTCTTTGAAAATTAAAGCTGGCATGTTTAGGATCCTTACCCAAATCCCAAGGCACCTTAAGCTCTGGGCAGTACCTTCAATCCCTACTGGAGGGATTTACAAGAAAGATGGAAACCACACACTACTTACAGGATGCCTGAATAAATGCCTCGCACATTTATGAAGTCTTAGATTTCAAATGGATATGAAAGTTACCATGATTAGTCAAACACAAATTGGTCACCTGTCCAGTGATCCTGATCCCTACAGTTAGGGACCTTGCCGTTGCTTCTCCCAGTTGCATCCTAGTTCTAGAACCAAGACTCCAAATGCCAGCCAATGATCAAGGCTCTGTCTGCTGTGGACAGACCTCACTATGTGTCTTGACTCCCTGCCTGATTCCTAAAGAGCACCTCAGCCCAAATCCCTCTTTGTTTTTACCTGTCAGTGGTCTACTATGCTACCCTTGTAAGAGCCCCCCACAAACTGGCCGCAGGTAACATAATATTGCCTTTGGACAACGGATTCTGCCTCCTCCCTGGACTGTCCTGCCCCAGCCAGGTTGGGATCCTGCCCATGTGGCCTGCCTAGTGCAGAGCCATGCTGAGCTGGGTGTGGACACCTGACATGACAGAGGCAGGGGAGGTATCTGGCATAGGGCTGTACCCTACATACCCTGTCACCTGGGGCCATGAGATGATAACTTGGATCAGAAACCAGTCTGGGAACTCCGATCAAACAGAAGATGAGCCTGGATATAATATATGAAGCCTACTGATGGCCAAGGTCTTGAGCACTCCCTGGTCTACGTGACACTCTAGCTAAGCTGTGAGAAGCCATGAATGACTGCTTTCTCTCTCTCTCACTCTCTCTCTCTCTCTCTCTCTCTCACACACACACACACACACACACACACTCTCAACAAACAAAAACCCCTGCTTCGTGACCACACCCCATAGAGCTCTCTAAGCTCTCATGTAAAATTTCTAATAAACAGGATTTACAAACTCTGGACACTGAAAACAAAGATGCTGGGTAACCTCTTGGTATTATTTCAAATTCTTGTATAGTCAGGAAGGGAAGAGAAGCCAAGTTTAAGATCAAGCATTTTACATTTCTGGCAAATTCAGGAGCACTAAAAGATATGGGGTTATCTATTAGCACATGGGAGTTTCCAGGAATAATTCTGGGCTCTAAGCCCAGAAAGTACTTCATATCCCTAGAGAGGCCCGTCTTTTTACTCTGACAGACACAGGTGCTAAGTAGTCCTTATCTAATGGGGCACAGTGAGTCCCCCAGGGTCCCATCTGAGAAACAGACAGAACATTCCTATGAGATGAATTCATGCCAAGTCCCTGGAACTGTTACCAGTTGCCGGGAAGGCTCTGTGGGTGCTGTTTTGAGGCTGGCTTCTCTGAAAGGGGCTTCGGAGTATCTGTCCCCCCTCCACACCAAGAGTCTCGGACTGTGTGAGGAGCCACTGACCAGTCAGCATGGTGATGAGGGGCAGGCTGTTGTCCTCTGGGCTGCCCCAGTAGCCGGCTTCTCCGAGCATGTTTCTGTCGAGCACCTGATGGTAGAGTTCCTCAATCCAGGCCTGGGAGAAAACCATCAGCACCCCGCTGGTCTGGACCTGCTTCATGAACTCTTTCTATGGAGAGGATCACATGAGAAGGTAACCAGATAGGATCCCTCACAAATGAACACGTTTCCCTGTTGCCGCTTCCCTTCATGCGTCCCCTACCTGAATCAAGGCTTCTAGAAAAAATAAAACCTTATTGATTGGGGGCATAGTGGGGGTATGGTTAAGGGAAGGGGAAACCAAGATGGGGAAGTTCTAAACTTCATGAAGTTCCTTTTACTTACAGTAGCTTTTTAAGAAACCCCGTAGAAAGATTAGGAACGCCGCCTCTCATCTCTCCCCTCTTTGATGTGTGGGGGGACTAGAGACGGTGCAGAAATATGAACAGAGCAGCTCCGTCTCACTGCCCCAAGAGCAGCAGAGATGGAAAGTGTTCCCTGAAAAAGTCTATGCAGCTCAAGAGCTACTGGATTTATACCCGCTACCCCTGCAGATTTATAATTTATGCAGCAAACAAATGCAGCTCGATGGACGGAGGCTCACGAGCCAACATGAGGGCAGAGATGACCACTGGATGATCGCCATCATTCTCATTCAGCAGCTTACACGAGGTGCTCTATTTCTGACCAGTGGGAACTGTGGTTGTGGGTTACGAGTAGATCTGAGTACCTTCTGGAAGACCACGAAGAGTGTTGGTACAGCAGGTCTTGATTTTCAGAGAAGGGGACCATTCCCTGCCCATGTTCTGATGTTTGAACGGTCCGTTCTGATCACCTGTTTCGGACTGCAGCTCACACATGTGTGTGTAACAGTGCCACTGGGGGGACATTCCTGGGCTGCTGGCAGGCAGCCACTTCCAGGCACTTCGGTCCTTGCTTCTCTGGAGCAAGATGGGTAGCCGTGTGGCCCATCGCACTCTGCAAACCGCCCTGCATCCCCCTCGGCCCGCCATGGCCCCCCACCCGCGTCGCCCATGCCATGCTAGTGGGGAAGAGAGCACACCATGCCACTCCTCTCAGGACACTGGTGCTCGGCTCTCCAGCCACCTTTCCTCGGAGGGTTGGCACAGAGGCGTCAGGCTCACCATCATGCCTGGCGCCAGGGCGGGCCGCTTCCGGTAGTAGTCGCCGTGAGAGAGTTTCAGGTTGAGCAGCAGAGCACAGTGTGCGGCCGTGTACAGGCTGTCCGCGTTCATCAGCATCTGTAGGCTGAGGCTGCCGGTCCCATCGAACCCAGGGGAGTGCATCATGCCTGCGGGGCAGAGTGCAGACACCACTGGGGCTGCAGACAAGGCGCCCGGCAAGGCTGGCTTATGGAGAGCCCTGACCCAATCCTCGTGACGGGAATATGCATCCTGTAGGACACTTAAAGCAGCTACAGCCAGCAAGGAGCATCGTGAAGGTCCCATATGTGTCCTAGCCTGCTGGGGATGGGGATGCACTTTGGAGTGAAGTGACTTGGGCAAGTCTTGATGAGCTACTCACAAGCTACTTTGGTAAAATCACTCAGACCCTCCAAGTCTCAGCCTCAACTGTGTCCATCTCCTGTTCAAAGTCTCCAATGACTTCCCATCACAACAAAATAAAACCTGGAGGGGCGCCTGGGTGGCTCAGTGGGTTAGGCCTCTGCCTTCAGCCCAGGTCATGATCTCAGGGTCCTGGGATCAATTCCCTCATCGGGCTCTCTGCTAGGCAGGGGCTCTACTTCCTCCTCTCTCTCTCTCTCTCTCTCTGTCTGCCTCCCTGCCTACTTGTGATCTCTGTCAAATAAATAAAATCTTAAAAAAAAAATAATAAAACCTGGACTTCCCCTCCTCTCTGTTTCTCATGCCCCGGAGCCACCAGGACCTGTGCTGCTCCTTAGACCACACCAAGACTGGGCCTGCCTCAGGGCCTTTGCATTTGTTCTTGCCATTCCCCAGAATTATCTCTCAAGATCTCTGGAGGAGCTGCTCCCTTCTTTCAGGTTTCTGCTCAAGCATCAGCTTTACAGAGGCCTTCCCTTTCAGTTCCATCTCAGACAGCATCCCACTGCTCCCACCACTGCTGTGCTATTCTTCCTGCTCACCTTGCGTTGTTTTCATTGCCTTGATGTCATTTATGCCACCCAGCATTGTATTAACATCTATTTATTGCCTGCTGTCACTACTATTATCTACTATTATGTAAGATCTATGAGAGGGTAGGACTTTATTCGTTTTGTTCATTACAGAAGCCCCAGTACCTAGAAAAGTGCCTGGCATATAGAAGACCCTTAAAAAACATTGCTGGGGGGAGGGTGGTAGGGAGACAGTGGTTGGGTTACGGACATTGGGGAGGGTGTGTGCTATGGTAAATGCTGTGAAGTGTGTAAACCTGGCACTTCACAGACCTCTACCTCTGGGGCTAATAATACATTATATTTTCATAAAAAAATTTAAAAATTTAAAAAAATGTGCTAAGAATGAATGAACATGTTTGTTATGAGAACTAGACATAATAACACAGGTAAGATGCTTAGTGCAGTAACCCATTAGTACATACTTTTAAAAAAGTAAGTGTTCCTCAATAAACAAAGCAGAATTCTTATATGACCCAGTAATTATGCTCTTTGGGTATACAGTATGCCCCAAAGAATTAAAAGCAGAGATTTGAACAGATCCTTGTATGCCAATTTCACTGCAGCATTACTCACAATCGCCAAACTATGGAGATGACTGGACTGTCCATCAGAGAGGAATGGATCGACAGAGTACGGTACACACATACCACGGAGTTCGGATCCATGCTTCACCATGGATGAACCCTGCAAACATGCTGAGTAAAATGAACCAGGCAAAAAATGATGACTATTGTATGATCCACGCAGAGAAGGCACAGGCAAGAAGAGGCAAATATACAGAGACATTATGAGTAGATGAGAAGTCACCAGGGGCTGGTGGAGAAGCCTTTCTCTTTGGGATGATAAATAAAATTTCTGAAAGTCAGGATGACGGTAATACAACATTGTAGATGTAGGGAGTACCATTGAATTGCACACGTAAAAATGGGAAAAGTGGACATTTTTAAGTTTTATATATTTTTTATCCCAATTAAAATAAATAATATATCAAAACCACTGAACTGCACACTCTAAATGGGTGAATTGTATGGTATGCGAATTGTATCTCAATAAATTTTATTTCAATAACGCTCTTAAATGAGGAAACAGAGTTTTAAAAATATATGTAAAGGAATAGCTGCGGTTCTTCCCTCATTATTTTTTCTAAACATCATTTTATGCTTAAAAGTTTTTCATTTTGAAGGGCTCCATGTGCTTTATGCAAATTAACTGAAAGAAACAAAGAAACAACTATATGTCATAGATGCGCTTTAAAGATGGGCTTGTTTGGCCAGAGAGGATTAGTGCCTTATTCAAACTTCAGAGAATGTGGGGGACAAACATTCCTCAGGTTGGGTTCTCTTCATCTGGTCCCACATCAGCCTCAGTGCTGGTCCTACATACACTCTGATGCTTGGTTTAGAAATGTGGCTGAAACAGACCATCCGAAATAATATGCATGCAAATGACACATGTCTATATGATCTTCATATGCTTAAAATTATCCTGTGATCTAAAAGGTACCTCTTTGAGGCACCTGCTTTCCCCTCTCTCTTGGCCTGCCTCTCTGCCTACTTGTGATCTCTCTCTCTCTCTCTCTCTCAAATAAATAAATAAAATCTTTAAAACAAAGGTACCTCTTCTATAAAATGCAAGCGTTTTCAACACTAACAGTCAAATATATTAGAAATACAAATTTGTAACTGGAATCGTTACTTATATCCCTGTGGATTTCTTTTTTTTTTTTTTTTAAGATATATTTATTTATTTATTTGATGGACAGAGGTCACAAGTAGGCAGAGAGGCAGGCAGAGACAGAGAGAGAGAGGGAAGCAGGCTCCCTGCTGAGCAGAGAGCCTGATGCTGGGCTCGATCCCAGGACCCTGGGATCATGACCTGAGCCAAAGATAGAGGCTTTAACCCACTGAGCCAGGCGCCCCTCCCTGTGGATTTCTTAGTGAATATGCTAACAAGAGAACATGGGCCAGAAGAAGCTTTGAAGCTGAAAAATCTTCAAGACTTTTGTTAAATTGAAAACGGCATAAATATCCCTTAGTGGGCATTAAGTATATAGCTTATTCCCATAAAACCACTTCACTCAGTCAAATGTTAGGCATTTCCCTGGCTTTCCTTTAAGAACTTTGCAGCTGTTATAAGAAATATTTTGTTGAGGGCACTTTGTGATCATAGGTGGAGGTGCATTTATAAAAGGAAGGTTGAGAGCGAGATTTAAAAATGTCATCCTTAGGGTACCTGGGTGACTTAGCCGGTTAGGCAGCTGACTCTTGGTTTCTGCTCAGGTCATGAACTTGGCGTCCTGGGATTGGGCCTGTGCTGGCTTCACATTTAGTGGGGAGTGTGCCTGAGGATTCTCTCTCTCCCTCTCCCTTTGTCTCTAGTGCCTGCACACAAGCGCTTTCTCTAAAGTAAATGAGTAAATCTTAAAAAAAAAAAAAAGATATCCTTGATCAGGACATGGGCAATGTGTTTCTTCCATAATGGCCCAGAGGAACACTCCATACTTTTAAGGTCCTGGTGGGGTTGGTTCTAGTCTCCGGAGGAGATAAAGGACGCATGATGGGTCTCCTTCTATGGTAAATAGAAAGCAGATCTCAGCATTGTTGGTATTTAACTATCTGGGATCATAAAAGAAATATTTGAATCTGTGAACTAGGAAAATGGCATTTGCAAATGGCTTTGATCTCAGGCTTCAGAAATAATTTCTTTTAAAGTTTTAAAACCAACCACTATTTACCTTGGATATGGTTTGGAAAACCAAGCACATACTCAGATGCTGAAAGGGAAGAAGGCAGCTGATGTGTCTGCTGACACAGAGACCCAAATCACTAGCAGAGGTGTGACAATGTTCCAGAAGGGCTAGTGTGTATGTGGAGTTCTGAAATGATTTGTCAGGCCTGTTAGGAGCAATCTGTTGGTACTGACTCCTCTCTCTGTAAGCAGGCTAATTTCTTACATTACAAGGAGCTGGAAAATTTGAGAATAAAACAAAAGGATGTATAGTCTATCAACTTAAGGAAGACACTCATTTTCTTGCCATACCACAGAGAGTTCACTGGTGATGTTAATAATGGAAATAACAAAATAGCTACAATGTATTAAGTGCTTTCTAATTTTTAGAACCAATCTCTTCTTATACTTTATTTCATTTGACATATAAAGTCTATATTGATTGCCTTCCTTTATTTTCCCAGTAAGGAGAGTGCCTCAGAAATATTAAAGTAATTTGCCTAAAGTTATATAGCTAGAAATCGCAAAGGTACTTTGGGCCCAAACTCCAGGCTTTTTGCACAATGCCATGCTGTACTTGTTTCTAATGTTGTTAAAAGATTGTACTCTATCATGTCCCTTTCAAACAGATACTCTATTTTAAATTCATCCTCTGATTGGGTTCATTGAAGTGTTATAAATTTGGAGTGACAAACTATAGGAGATCTGACCTTTAATGCATTCTGGCTACTTGTTTTTTCCAGTTTTCTGTAACTAAAGTTCATTCTCTCCCTCTATAATTAAGATGTTCTTTACTGTCAGGAACAGAAGGCTGGGTCACTTGCTTGATTGCCTACCAGTAAAAGACTGGATATAAAATTAGCATAAGTGACCTTGAAACATCTCCTCCATGCCTTAGATAATGTGTTTTTTTTTTCAAATAAACATTACTTATGTCACTTAAGAGTACTAAAAAATAAAAATAAGAATAACTGGTCCCTGCTTCTCCCAAGCCCCAATGATACCCATCCCAGCAGACTTAGTTCCTTGTATGTATTGTGTGGAAATATAATCACAAATGAGATCATACTACATACACTGTACCATGACTTGGTGTTTTTTTTTAGCAATACACGTTAGATATCTTATTTTATTTTATTTTATTTTTTTAGAGAGAGAGGTGTGTGAGTGATGGGAGGAACAGGGAGTGAGAAAGAATCTTAAGCAGGCTCCATACTCTCTGAGGAGCCTGACACGGGGCTCGATCTCATGACTCTGAGATCATAACCTGAGCCAAAATCAAGAGTCAAATGCTTAACCGACTGACCCACCCAGTTTCAGGTACCCTTAGATATCTCTTGATACTAGCACTTACAGATCTATCTCATTCTTTTCAATAACTATGCATATACCACTGCATGGTGGGAGTATGATTTATTTAACTGATGCTCTCTTGGTAGACATTTATGTAGTCTCAATTATTACCAAAATCTGAAATGATGAAATGCCTTTTAACACTTATGCTAGGGTATCTGTGGTATAAATTCCTTAAAGTAGACTAAAGAACATATATAAAGCGTGACAGATATGGCCCAAATATCTTCCCAACAGTTTATAGCAATTTTTCTTCCTACCAATGGTACATAAGAACACTGTTGTACCTACTCAGCAATACTGGGCATCATTGACTTTCTAAACCTTTGTAACGATAGTATATGATTTTCGGTTGCATTTCTATATACTAATAACAAAGTCACAGAAAAAGAAATTAAGAAAACAATTCCATTCGTAATTGCTCCCAAGAGAATGAAATACCCTGCAATAAACTTAACCAAGGAGGTGAAAGACCTGTACTCTGAAAACTATAAAACATTGATAAAAGAAACTGAAGATGACACAAATAAATGGAAAGATACCCTCTGCTCATGGGTTGGAAGCTTTCATATTGATAAAATGTCCACGCTACCAAAGCAATCTACAGATTCGATGCAATCTCCATCAAAATACCAATAGCATTTTTCACAGAGCTAGAAGAATCCCATAATTTGCACAGAACTTCAAAAGAAACCCAAATAGTCAAAGCAATCTTTGGAAAGGTATCACAATCCCAGATTTCAATATACATTACAATGTTATATTCACCAAAACCGCGTACTATTGGCACATAAATAGACATATAGATCAACAGCACAGAACAGAGATCCCAGAAATAAACCATACTTATATAGTCAACTAATAGACAACAAAGGAACCTCTAAGAATATACAATGAGGAAAAGACAATCTCTTCAGTAAATGGTGCTGGGAAAACGAGATAGCTAGATTCCGAATAAAATGGGATCACTTTCTTACATTAACTCCAAATGGATTAAGGACCTAAAAAATGTGAGACATGAAACCATAAAACTCCCAGAAGAAAAATAGGCAGTAATTTCTTTGACATTGGTCTTAGCAACATTTTTCTAGGTATGCCTCCTCAGGCAAGGGAAACAAAAGCACAAACTGTTGGGTCTACAACAAAATAAAAAGCTTTTACACAGCAAAGGAAACCTTCAATAAACAAAAAGGCAACCTACTGAACAGGAGAAGATATTTGTGAATGACATATCCAATAAGGGGTGGAAATCCAAAATAGATGAAGAACTTGCACAACTCAATACTGAAAAACCAAATAATCTGATTAAATGTGGGCAGAGGACCTGAATATATGTTTTTCCACAGAACACGTACAGACGGCAAACAGATACACAAAAGGATGCCGCACGTTGCTAATCATCAGGGGAATGCAAACCCAAACCATATGAAAGATGATCTTATGCCTGTCAGACAGGCTAGAATAAAAAAGACAAGAAATAACAAGTGTTGGTGAGGATGTGGAGAAGGAACCCTCATGCCCCTGCTGGTACAGCTCCTGTGGAAAACGGTATGGAAGTCCCTTAAAAAATTAAAAATAGAATTATCCTATGATCTAGTAATTCCACTATTGAGTATTTACCCAAAGAAAATGACAGGGGTGAAAAATATGTACCTCTATGTTTACTGCAGCATTATTTAATAGCCAACCAAGTATGGAAACAACCCAAGTGTCCACCCATAGAGGAATGGATAAAGAAGATGTGGTATATATATATTTACAAACATATGCATCATGGAATATTATTCAGCTGTTAGAATGAGATCCTGCCATTTGTGACAACATGGATGGACCCAGGGGGTATCATGCTAAGTGAAATAAGTCATACAGAGAAAGACAAACACTGTATGATTTCACTTACAAGTGGAATCTAAAACACAAAACAAACAAACAAACAGAAAAACAAAAAGCAGAAACAGACTTGTAGATACAGAGAATACACTGATGGTTGCCCAAGGGGAGGGTTGGAGGATAAGCAAAATGGGTGAAAAGGGGAGAGAGATACAGGCTTCCAGTTATGGAATGAGTAAGTCACAGGAATACAAGGCACAGCACAGGGAATAGGGTCACCGGTATTACAGTGTAATAGTGTTGTGTGCTGACAGACGGTAGCCACACTTGTGGTGAGCACAGGAAAACGTCTAGCCCTGTCCAATCACTATGGTGTATACCTGACATTGCTGTGACACTGTGTGTCAACTCTACTTCAGTTAAAACAAAAAGATTACACTATTTTACTTGGTAATATATTTCTTTAAGTCTATGTTTCTAATTTTTAAATAACATAGCTGTTTTATTTTCTGCTGATAGAAGTCATAAGAAAAAAAATTTTTAAGGGGTTTGGAAAAAGGTACAAAGAAGAAAATGAAAATAATCTGTGATTATATCATCATGAAGTATTAACATTTGAAGTTAATTTTGAATCCTTTTTAAAATTACATTATGACCATTAACCGTACTATTAAATATCACTTGAAAACATAATTCTAAACAGCTACATAGTGTCCTAAGTGGACATAGTAGAAATCATTTAACTTTCCCCTTATTTTGGAGCATTTAGGTTATTTCTAGTATTTGTGCTATGAAATACGTATGATATACATTTTGATATAGAAATCTGCTTGAGTTTCTGGTCCCTTAGTATGAACTCCGTGGTTCTCTCAGGAGCCAGTGAGATGTTGGGCTTCCATGGCCTCTATCAGGACTTGTCTTTCAGGACTTGGCAGATTGTCCCACATTTCCTGGGCTACAGTCTGCAACTGCTTTTCTTATCACGGCCAATCAACTCCAGAGGGGTTTGTGTTCTTGAACAGAGCCTCTGATTTACCCATCCATTCATCCCTCCTCCATCCACGCCTCCCCCCCACAATGCAGCAGGCACAGCGTGGTACTAGGAACAGGTCTCTGAAGCCAGACTGTGTACACACCTTGGTAGCTGTGCACCTTGTTTGACTTAGTTGACCTCTCTGTGCCTCAGTTTTCTTACCTATAAAATGAGAATAAGAATACTATCTACCCTATGGGGTTATTATGAATATTAAATGAATTAATATAGATAAAATCCTTAATCAATGCAGAGCTATGTTCCTGTTAGTTATTATTATCCTTGCAGATACATATCAATGCTGAGAAATGACTCCAAGGAAAGACACCAAGACATTTCAGAGGCAATCTCTGGGTGGTGTATAATTATGTTTTTTTTTGTCTTTATATTATTATATTCTCCAAATTTCATATTCCACAAATGCCAGGGTATTGGAGGAGGATTTTGTTAGACTACTTATTCCCTAACCCTGCTTCCAGAATACTCCTCTTCCTCCTTTCTTAAAGCAAGCAAACAACTCCCCACCAGCAGCAGTCATCTTGGCAAATGAAGAAACCCCAGGATGAGAATCCCGTGTTAACAGCGGTAGGGCAGGGAGACAGGAGAGTCATCACAGAGTGCTGGACAGCCTACCCCAGCCTACCTCAGATGTAATTTAGGGGAAAGAAACTGCATCTTAAACACTTGAGTTTTTTATCAAATGCAAACAAATCGAATCCTAACTGATAGAGGCAGGGTAATACATTATTTATTGGAGATTTTCTTTCTGTATTTTAACCTTTTGTATTCCACAGACATACTCTGGACTGTTCAAATCCCAGGGCCAAAAACTGAAGCTGGCAAGAGCATACTTGCCTTCCTGGTTTCGTATCCACAAAGCCAGAGCTCCTTCCAGGCACGGTGGTCTATTCCCAGAAGGCGATGAGAGGACAGAGGAAGCAGCAAGGCAGAGAAGGAAGACCCCCAAATGGGCCAGGGATGGAGGTCTGCGGCTTCCTGCTACTGGCAGTATGGGGGGCATTGGTGGGGCCTCAGAGGAGAACATACAATGGTGCCCAGGGGCTCCCAGTCTTGCCAGAGCAGTCCTGGCACCATGTTGGCAGAAGGGTAGCAAAATCACAGGACGTCAGGGAGCCTGTGAAGTGGACAGTGGGGGCTCCTTGGCCAAGTGAGAAGTAAGAGGCCTCCCTGTCCAGATAGATCCCATATAAGCTCCAGCTTCTGGTTTTACCCTGGGATGGGGACCTGAGGGGTAGCATCAAATGTTTGGCCACCCAGGCTGGCTAGAGGGTCTGCAGTCAGGTTTGTTTTAATTCAAAGAAAGAGATATTTCCTGCATAACTGAGATTCATACTTGCTATAGTATCCTTTATGAAATTTGGTACTTTATAAACGTCAAATGTCTTGTAATAAGCCTTATATATGGTCACAGTGAATCTCAAGATCATAACGGAACAACCCGAATCTAAGGAACAGCGATCCCAAGGCCACGTAAGTGCCCGCACCCCTCTACTCATTGCTGTGTGAGGCCGGCTCTTGCTTCTTCATCCGGGAGGAGCCACTTCACACAGATGCCACTCTGTTCTACGCAGGATGAGGGAGGAATTTCTGCAGTTGTCACAGCTCACGTCTACTCCCGTCTCTATAAAACCCATTGCGTTTGGATGTTTTCAAACTCCTCCACCGTAAAAACCTTTCATTGCTTTCAAAGGAGGGCCTCCCTTGAATCATGTGGAATTAAGGGGCTCATTTCAACTGGATGTTAGTTGTCTGAGGACAGGGGTCCCTGAGAAACACTGAGCGAATCTGGTCTCAGCCCGCAGAGCAGACCCTGATAACAAGTCAGGGGCAAATGCTCAATGGGAGCTTTTGACAAAATAAGGTTTAAAGCTTTTGACATTGAAGTAAATTGCTCATTATTTAATGAGCAAAATACCTGGGTTGTCACTCAGGGAGACTCTCTCATCATTTCCTGTTGTTATCTTTTAAATGTTGTCTTGGATAAACAAAGGCCATCTGCCTTCTCTCTTGTCCTTACAGGGTACAGGTGTTTCTCTTTTACTAGTCTTTCATCTTGGAGGTGATGCTGGCGGTGGTGGGCGGGGATCGGCAGGGCCGAAGTGGACCCAGGCCAACATCTAGCAGCTTTGGGCGACCCCTAGCAATGGTCAGTATGATCCATCAAACCACAGCTGTGACTGAGAAGACTGACCTTATTGGTAGCAGACCACAGCGTGATGGGTCTGTAATTTGTAAAGACAGATCAACTCCTAACTGGTAAAAATAACTGTGGCGTTCATTAGAACTAAAAAGACAAATGACTAACTTGGTTATAGACAATTACTAAAAAGTATATTTGGAAACAACCAAAAGACTTTGAAGTCTATTTTCAATGTATTGATTCCTACATATAAAAATCAGCGTCACAACATATTGGGTCTGATGGGACATTTTACTGACCTCTAAAATTTGAGCAGTTTGCAACATCCATGGAGCCACATTCTGGAAAAACTGAGTGAAAAAATTTACCCAAGCTCTGTTCAGCATGTACTGTAAATAAGTATCGATTTGAAAGGTACAAAAACACAGCTGGTAAGATTTGCTTTAGCTTCAAATTTTACAAAAGACTTCGCTAAGATACTGTTTCCTAAATCTTGTAGGAAATGAAGCAGGGCCTTTGAGGGTCAGTCTTTACACCAGAACAACTTACTTATCTGGAATTACTTAGGGATGTTGTTGATAAATATGAAGTAATCTGAACGTCAGATCTTACCTAGGTAAAGGCTGAAATTTCTGCAGCTGAGTTGTTTTATATGGATTAGCTTCATTTTATAATAGTATGTATCTGGGGGCGGGGGAGAGGGTGAGGGAGAAAGAGAATCTTAAGGTGACTCCACGCCTGGTGCAGAGCCTGATGTGGGACTCGATCTCACAACCCTGAGATCATGACCTGAGTCAAATCAAGAGTTGGACACTTAACTGACTGAGCCACCCATGTGCCCCAAGATTATTTTAATTTTAAAAACAAGACCTAAATATAATTTTTCCATTTGTTAATGATTCAAGGCCATCATTATCATAACCAGTGGCAGTGCTACAGTCTGATATACGGCTGTTCCTTGGGATCACTGATGTTCCCCAGCCTGCCTGCTTTGGCACCAGGGAGGCTGGTCAGAGCACCTGCTGAGCTCCTCTCCCCCATGAATATTACCAGCTGAGAAGGAGCACAGCCTCAGAGGTTCTACCAAACCCCCTCCAAAGGGAAGTGAACATTCCTTCCAGTTCAGGCTTTACTCATGACTCACTTCTTCAACCCATGCCATATTCCACAGGTTAAGGGACCAAAGAACAAGCTTATGAATCTACAGTCAATACATATTTGTTGAGAATAAGTCATGTATATCATGTATATCTTGAGGCCCCTCATCAGAGCACAGTGAAGCTTCTCTATAAATGCTGACTGATGAAGTGTCACTGTGTGTGTGTGTGTGTGTGTGTGTGTGTGTGTGTGTGTGTGACAGAGAGAGAGAGAGAGAGAGAGAGAGAGAGACAGGGAGAGAGAGGAGGAAACAGACACACAAAACATACTAGAATGTTCAATAAAACAATAACAAATTTAATGATAGTAGCATAAAAGATATTAGGGAGAAATAAATTTTTAGGAAGAGTATTTACATATTATCTTAGTATCTCAATGAAACATGAATTTTGCAGATGGGTGTGTGTTCCTTCACACAAATCGAATATCCTAACTTTATTTTTGTATTTAATTCCAAAAGGACAAGTATCAAGAAAAAAAAATATTGGGTAGCCTTAAAAATAGGAATTTTTATGTCTTGAAAAGAATCATAGTACAGTTAGGAAAGCTGAGAAATTATATGTTTCTTTCCAATCTCTGGATAGGTTGAGAAGTCCAGGAGTATTAGTCCAGGACTGAAAGTTCTTTATCTCTGCTGGTACTTACAACTTTAGATCATTCTCATATTAAAAAATGTCCTTCCTTAAATATACCTGAGTTAAAGTGTCTTTTTTGTGTCCTTTTGACAAAGGACAATCTGGTCAGTTTCTTAAAGATACTTATTAAGCTACCTCTTAACAGTTACAGCAGTGAGCTCTACCAAGATCCAGTAAATGGGCTAGGATTTTTTTTTTGTATGTGTGTGTGATATGCTCTTTTGTTGGAAGACTGAATATGGGTTAGACACGGTTGGAGCATGTAAGGAGTTCAAAGGACAGAGGGGAAGGTGGATGCATCACAAATAACTTGATAGATGTGGTAAGTGCAATGACAGAAACATGCCCAAGCCTTAGAGGTGGAAGAGCAAATGGTGATCCTGAGTTTTAACAATGCAGTGTTCATTTTTAGGATTAGTCCTTTCTCTGTGAGCACAAGTCCAGCAAGTTCCAACCAGCTCAGTGGGTTGTGGTCAAGAAACCCTTGAGTGTCAGGGGAAGGCACAGGTGATTACCTAGGAGTAAGGCACTCCTAGGTTGCCATA
This sequence comes from Martes martes, assembly GCF_963455335.1. Classification (NCBI taxonomy): domain Eukaryota; kingdom Metazoa; phylum Chordata; class Mammalia; order Carnivora; family Mustelidae; genus Martes; species Martes martes. Next base: position 63,404,803 of record NC_137893.1, read on the forward strand.
AATGTTTGCATCCATCTTTCTTTCTGTAGTCCTGTGAGATAATTAGTCTCCACCCATTTCCTGGCATAGAGCTCCTAAAATCCTTACAATTTTCTGAGTGATATGAACTCTAGAAGGATCTCTTGTTCTAGTATTTGTCTTTGACCTCATCCTGAGTCCTAAAACCCTTGTAAATGCCCAAGTGATAAGAGCACCAGGAACGCCTTTTGTTCTAAGGAGGTGACTCTGGGTGGGCAGCTGGCTGGGGACTGGCCACCAGAAAGCCCCCCACGATGATCAGATGCTGGGATATCCCACACTGCAAGTTCGGGGGAGTCAGCCTACAGCTGATTCAAACCCTCATTTAAAATAGTTGACATACTGGAGCACCTGGGTGGCTCAGTGGGTTAAAGCCTCTGCCTTGAGCTCAGGTCATGATCCCAGACTCCTGGGATCGAGCCCCGCATCAGGCTCTCTGCTCAGCAGGGAGCCTGCTTCCTCCTCTCTCTCTGCCTGCCTCTCTGCCTACTTGTGATCTCCCTCTCTCCCAAATAAATAAATAAAATCTTTTAAAAAAATAAATAAAATAAAATAGTTGACATACTGATATACCCAAAGTGGGTGGCTTTAGACACGGAGGTGTAGAAGCACACCAAGAACTCAAGGTTTTGAGGGCCAGAGATTGTCATTTTGTTTCAGTCAGCGGCAACTTTCTAGAAGGTAGCAAGCTCTATCAACCTCAGAGTATCCCAGCCATCAGCTGCCTACAATTCCAGCCAGCACCAATAGGTCTTACAGTCCTTTGTTCTCTTCAAATATAAGAAAGCAGAGGCGTGATTAAGATGTTCTGAGCACTTCGAACTACAGGCCAGACGGTAATTTCCCATTTCAGCAAAATGCCCTGAACACCCTTCCTGACTCGAGAGCCAAGCCCCGTTTACGAACCTGAGCAGAAGGTAGAGGCGAAGTTCTGGAGGGCCGAGTCCACCTCTTCCACGCTGGGCAGAGCCAGCAGGCGGGGAAGGACGCTTTCCAGGGACTGCAGGAACAGCCTGGCGCTGTGCTGGTCCGCCTCCTGGTTCTTCAACAGTTTCAGGGACAGAGCGGCGGTGCGCAGGGACCGGTGGCCCAGGCAGTCCCGAGGGGTCTGCTCTTCGTCCGCCAGCGAGCCGTTGTCCGATCCGATGTCCGACACGTCCGACCTCCCCGAGTCCTTCTCTGCCGCCATCGAGTACTGATCACAGGAATCGAATTCGGTCCGCGAAAGGTCTTGGTCGTCCACGCTGAAATTGCTCTCGCTGTACCTGGAGCCGTAGGACCTCATCCTGCAGTCCACCGACAGGAAGTTAGTTATGTCGGGGAAAGCAACCGTGTGGCTTCTCTGCACCACGTCTGGTTGGTCCACAGCTTCGGCCTCGGGCACCTTGCTCAGCATCTCCTTGCTCTCAGGCACGGCGGGCGACTTGAGGCTGCTCTTGTGGTGGTCCGCGTGCTCCTCGGGCGTCGTCTGGCCCAACTCGCCCTCCAGCGTGGTCTGGCCCGTGTCGGTGGTCACGCTGATGCTGATGTCGGGGCTCCTCTCATTCCCCAGCTCCCACGACGTGTGCTCCGAGGACAGGACGCGCCGCTGCCAGCGGAAGTCGGCCTCGTTGATCTCCATGGAGTCCCGGCTCCACTCGGCGCCGTCCTTCAGCTCCTCCAGACGCAGCAGCAGCAGCTGGACCTGGCCTTCGCTCAAGCCCTTGCCCTGGCTCAGCTCGTCCAAGGCCCCGAGCAAGGTGCAGACACAGGACACGGCAGCATAGCACGCTTCGATGCCGCCCTTGATGCACGCTTCCGTCATGCCATCCATGATGCTGAGTGTCCAAAGAAGAAAACAGCATCAGAAACATGGGAGAATGCTCCAAAAGGAACAAGAAATGTGAACCTGGTGAACAGTACAGTATTCAAGAGAGATCCTCTGATCTGCATGGAATTAAATGGTTTGCGCCAAGGAGAAAATGAAACTAACATGCTCGGACCCACAGAGGAAAACCTCCAGGTAGAGTGGCCCACCTTGAATCACATTCTCTCTCAGTTGGCTGGTTTATTTGGATACGCACAAAAATTCCAGATGGACTTTATAATCTCCACAAGGACAGAGGACAGGCATTGAATAATCTCACTTTTGTATTATGTTCAGTTTTTCACAATGGCTATCCAATAATGAGGACATCCTCTATAAAACAAACATGTTCCTGAACAGATGCACGTGAGTACAACTATTACAAATCAGATAATATTCAGTTTTCTAGGGGAGGGCTAAAGGAACCTTATAGTACTGTGTTTCAAAAAGTTTTTGCCTAAAATAACCCCAATGAATAATTGTTGTACGTTTCACTTTGCATACTGGGTTTGCTTTAAGCCAATATGAAAATATGGAAAGCACATGATCATAATACATTGAAATAAGATTTCTCATATGGCTTGTGGGAACATTATTAAACAATAAAATTCCACATAATGCAGATTCATAAAAATTTCAGGGATTTTAAAACAAGGTCAAATGTATTCAGAGAAACAGTCCTTGCCAAGCAATAATAGATGGAAAAGGGAAATGTAGCATACAGTTTGAGAAGATCCAGATGAGACTTTCTTTTTGAAATTGATCTTTTTCTAGATTCTGGTTCAGTGGAGCTGGGTCCTGCCAAGTCACAGAGACGCTGTGGGCTCCCAAGTAGCTTTAAGGAAAAGGAGGGTGGGGGAAATAAGTGTAGTGAATACCATAAAAAAGCACAAGGTTTTAAATTGTGAGCTCAAGTAAGCATGTATTTTACTCTAAGGAAAAACACAACTACTTGGAACTACAAATCTTAATAAAACTGATCTAGTATTCCTCTTGTCATGGAATACACAGGTTCCCTGCTCCCTAATTCAGGACTGGCTTAGACAAAGCAAATTCTCTAAGGGATTGTTTCAAAAAATTTTATAGCACAGAATCATAAAACACTTGCATCGACGTTCTTTACTGAGAATAGCCTATAATTTAACTTCTCTGTACTCTCTTTGTCTCATTTTGCTATCAAAGCTGGTTAGCTTCAAAAACAGGACTGATCAAGTATACATGGAACATTCCCTGGGGTAGATCATAAGTTAGGGCACAAAACAAGTCTTAAATTTAAGATAACTGAAATCATAGCAAGCATCTTTTCTAACCACACTGGCATGAAAATAGAAATTAATTACGTGAAGACAATAACGTTATACTTTAAGGAACTGGAAAAAGAAAAAGTGAAGCCTAAACTTAGTAGAAGTAAATAAGAAAGATTACAGCAGAAATAAACAGAGACTAAGAAATAATAGAAAAGATCAATGAAACTAAGAGTTGGTTCTTGGGAAAGATAAAATGGACACACTGCTGACTAGACTCGCAAAAAAATCCAAAAAACAAACAAACACCACATTAGATTTAAGTAAATAAAATCAGAAATGAAAGAGATGTTAAAACTGATACCACAGAAATACAAAAGGTCTTAAGAGACTCCTATAAAGGATATATGCCAACAAGCTGGACAACCCAGAAGAAATTAATACAGTCCTAGACGTATTCAACTTATGAAGACTAAATCATGATGAAAAAGAATATCCGAACTGACCAATAACCAGTACGGAGATCGAATTGGTAATCAAAAGCCTCCCAACTGGATGTGCACTGGGTGTTATACGCAACTGATGAATCATTGAACGTTACAAAAAAAACTTACGATGTACTATATGCTGGCTAACTGAACATAATAAAAAAATTAAATTCATATATTAAAATTATTTTTTAACATAGAAAAAAAACCTCCCAACTAACAAAAGTCCAGGACCAGATGGTTTCACCAGTGAATTCTACCAAATGATCAAAGAAGAATTAGTATCAATCCTTCTCAAAAAATAGAAAAGGAGGGAACTGTCCCAAACTCATTTTGTAAGGCTAGCATTACCTTGACACCAAAACCTGGCAAGGATACCACAAGAAAAGAAAATTACAGGCCAATATCCCTGATGAACATAGATGCAAAAATCTTCAATGAAATGTGATCAAACTAAATTTAACGACATATTAAAAGGATCATACACCATAAACAACTGGTATTTATTCCAGGGATGCAAAGATGGCTCAATGTGCACAAATTAGTGGACTGATACACAACATTAACAAAACGAAGGAAAAAAATAGATCATTTTAATAGATGCAGAAAAAATATTTTGACAAAATTCCACAACCACTTAGGACAAGAATTCTCAAAAAGGTGAACATATAGGGAACATACCTCAATATAATAAAGCCCACATATTATAAACTCACAGCTAGCATGATATTCAATAGTAAAAAGCTGAAAGCTTTTCCTCTAAGATCAGGCACAAGACAAGGATGTCAGTCTCGCCACTTTTATTCAATATAGTATTGTCAGTCCAAGCTACAGCAATCAGGCAAGAAAAGAAATAAAAGGGATCCAAATTGGAAAGGAAGATGTAAAACTGTCACTATTCACAGATGGCATGATATTATATATAGAAAACCCTACAGACTCTATAAAAAACTGTTAGAACTAACAACTGAATTCAGTGAAGTTGCAGGACACAAAATCAACATACAAAAATCTGTTGTCTTTCTATCTACAAATAAACTATCAGAAAGAGAAATGAAAAAAACAATCATATTTACAAAGCATCAAAAATAATAAAATGCCCTTCTAACCCACCATCTGCCATGGAACTAACACGAAGATGTAAAGTTTTGTGAAAACCCTTAAGGCTGAACCCTCAGCTACAGTAGACAGTGTAAAAGCCAAGATTCAGGATAAGGAAGGAATTCCTCATGATGAGCAGAGACTGATTTTTGCTGGCAAGCAACCGGAAGATGGATGTACTTTGTCCAACTACAGCATGCAAAAGGAGCCCACTCTTCATCTTGTGTTGAGACTTCGTGGTGGGGCTAAGAAGAAGGAAGGAAGAGTAAGTCCTACACTGCTCCCAAGAAGAATAAACTAAGAGAAACGGCTGTTCTGAAATACTTTAAGGTGGATGACTGAGCCACTCAGGCACCCCAGTATAACTAGTTTTTAAAGTTATATGGGGAGGTCAGGTTTTTTTTTTTTAATGGAAATATTTTTATATACTGATTCAATTTCTTTAAAGATTCTAGAACTATGTAGATTCTCAATTTCTTCTTGATCCAAACTATTAAAGGTTGTATTATTTCCCAGGGATTTATCTATTTTATCTAAGTTTTCAAATTTACTGGTCTCAGTGGCCTTAATACCTTCTTTAATGTTTTAATGTTTATAATACTTGAGTTACATGCGTGTTTTCATTCTTATTTCCACTTGTTTTTACTTATTCTGGAATTCTTTAATTGTGTTTATCAAGAGTTTTTCAACTTCCTTAGTCTTTTCAGAGTCCTGGTACTTTTCACTTTATTGATCCACTCTATTTTCTTTTTATCACATTCCTTTCTGCTTTCATCCTTATTTTTCCTTTCTACTTTCTTTGAACTCAATCTGCTCTTTTCCCAGCTACCTAACTTGGAATATTAGAATATTAATTTTAGGTTTCCAATTTTTAAAATACAATCATTTTAAGCTATGAATACCCTCCTATGTACAGCTTTGGCTACATCCTACAAGTTTTCATGTATAGCATTTTCATAACTGTTCAGTTCTTACTAGTTTTTATTTCCATGTGGCAGAAATCTTTGCAGAGAATTTCAGTTTGAAGCTAATTAATTCAGGAAAAGATTGGGTTAAGTGTATTGGAACAGACCTCCTATCACTAAGCCCATTATTTTCAAAGTAATTTATAGTCACAGGAAAATGTATATTAACTAGAAAAAGTTATATCTTCAGGGGCACTCTTCTTTCCCTCTCTCCTTCCACATTTCCTTTGTACCCAGAAATTGGGACTGTCTCTCTTAGAGGTATAGCAATGAAGCTTCAACTTTTCTCTCCACATTTTTTTTTTTTTGACATTGAAAGAGTCAAGTTTCCCTTTCTCCTCTCTTTCCTTTCCCCTCCCTCTCCCTCTTTTCCTCTCTCTCCTGCCCTTGCTCTCCTCACCCCTCTCCTTCCCCCCACCCTCTCTCTAACCACCAGCCTGCCCTGCATCCAAGGGAAGGGGTCAGGCCTAAGAGCCTCCAGCTGCCCCCTCTCAGGCTAGAAAGGAAGGTGCATTTCAGAGGGACAGCTGTGGGGAATCTCACTTTCTCTTGGAATCTCATTACATTCTCGAATCTAACCTTACCAGTAATAAGTTAGATGACATATTTGAATCCCCACATTGATTTTGGGTTTATTTCTCAGTTGTTTCCAAATCTGGAAGGAAAGGATGTTGAGCAATCACGCTTCTAAAGAACCCTCAACGCCGGACGCCTGGGTGGCTCAGTTGGTTAAGCAGCTGCCTTCGGCTCAGGTCATGATCCCAGGGTCCTGGGATGGAGTCCCATATCGGGCTCCTTGCTCAGCAGGGAGCCTGCTTCTCCCTCTGCCTCTGCCTGCCTCTCTGTCTGCCTGTGCTCACTCTCTCCGACAAATAAATAAATAAAATCTTAAAAAAAAAAAAAAAACCCTCAACAACCACTTGAAGAAAGGCAGGGCACGCAGAATCTGAGCTTCCTCCAGTGGGAGGGAGGGGTGTGCTGTCAGAGCCTGGGGTGTCACAGTCTGATAAAGATTAGGGAACTCCTGGGCACCTGTATGGCTCAGTTGGTTAAGCATCCACCTTTGGCTCAGGTCATGATCCCAGGGTCCTGGGATGGAGCCCTGTGTTGGGCTCTCTGCTCAGCGGGGAGTCTGCTTCTCCCTCCCCCTGCTCATGTGTGTGCTCTCTCACTCTCTCCCCCTCTCAGATAAATAAATAAAATCTTAAAAAAAAAAAAAATAAGGAACTCCTTCTGAAGCCAAACCAGGGAAAGAGGAAAAGAAGCAAGGTGAACTTTTGATTACTGTTCCTTTTTTGGGAAAGCAGAAACAGAAAAGAAAATTGTCATTTGAAGAACAAAATGTCCTGTCTTTGATTAATAGGCACACAGCGTGTATGGCGGGGTGACAAGTCACACAGACAACAGGGAAATAACACACCAAGTGCTCAAACTCCAAAAGGTTGAACAAACATCCTGGGTGCCCAGTGGTTTTCCTTGTGTGCACAGATGGCACATTTTGGTTTCCAAGTTACCAAGCTTCCCAGGTGATTGGTTGTCATAGTGAGTGGAGTAACCCGGCCCCCATCGGTCATCGGTCAGCTGTGCTCCATGGAGCAGCATGGCCTGGCCATGATACTCATGTAAAATCATCTCAGGGGGAGCTAGACAAATCGATGAGAAAGGGGAAAACACGCCAAATTTCCTGTGCAGTGGTCAATAAATGCTTATTGAAAATACACTTAGACACCTATGTGCCCTGTAATGTGATGTATTTACTTAGCATTCAGGCAGCAAGTGCATCTGCCGTGGGCAGCCACAAGCCCAGGACCAGTCACATCTGGGTGGGAAAGAAAGGTTTCTGCTGTTCTCAAAACACCCTCTTTGTGGATATTCTGTCCTCAGGTCCATCTGTCATTCAGCCACAATTCCCTGAGCACTTATGCTGAGGCAAGCACTCTACAGTGTTAGATAAGAGGGTGGGCAGGGCACACATTAGAGTAACGTGTACACACACATACTTGAAGAGACAGGAAGTTTGGGAAACATCAGTGGGATGGGACATAAAATTAATTGCGTGGTTTAAGGAAACAGAACTGTAAAGGAGGAGGATTTTGACAGCAGAGGCAGCTGTCCTTAAAATGTCTGGGTTCACCTGGTAGCCTGGCTACTCATAAGGACTTTGGGCAAGTAACTTCTCATGGGGCCTCAGCTTCCCCATTTGGAAATCGGGCATGGTATTCTCTTCCTAAGAGGGTTTGTAAATAAACAAACATGTAGTGCCAGCTACACCTAGCACAGTGGAATCACTTCTGGACCCTGCTACGGGGCATGGGCCCTGGGGAGAAGGGAGGGGAGTCTGAATAGAGGCAGGAAAGTGGGAGCGGGACAGAGCAGGGTCAGTCAGATGGAAGGGGGGTGAACCTGGGAAATGATGGGAAATGAGAATGATGAGAGAAGGATCTGGAAACTGGGCACAGTAATTCAGTCTTGCTGAGAGACTCAACAGGAGCCATTAGAGCCTGAAAAAAACTTAACAGTGGTGATTTATGAGCCTAAATTCAGAAAGACAAAGGGAAAAAAACAGGCAGGCGGCAGACAAGGAGCTGAGCGAGAACTGGTATACTACTCTTGGCAGGAGGTCATGAGGACCAGCTATTTTCAGCCTCCACATATTTCTTCTTTTCCTTAGGATAGCAATAAGCATGCCAAATAGTTATCTAGCACTTTATACTAACAGAGTATTTATACCAACATTATTGCATTTCGAGCCTTTGGAATATTACTACTATGTAAAGATAAAAAATTGTGAGTTCAGGATTAAATGATTTAGCTGCTACAACCTTGCTGGGGATTGGCAGAGACAGGATCCAAACCCTGACTCTTCAACTCAGTCTCATGCAGGGGTAGGTGAGACAGCATGGGAAGGGACTCCCAGAATCATCTGCATTGCAATATCGAAGTGTAGTAATAAGTGTGTTGCAGAAAAAGATGATGGGTTTCAGGCCAGATGGACCAGGGTATACACCCTTCCTCTTTCTCTGTGACCTTGGGCAAATCATCTGACCCCTTGGGATCTTAGTTTCTTTGGGGGAGGGAAAATTCCTTTTCCTGGCACTATAGCTCTACAAGAAGGAATATCCAGTGGAATAAAATTCTGGACCTCTTTCCTTTCTCTCCCTTTCTTCTGATGGAGGGGGAGTCTCATCTGACTGGTGGATTTAGAAGGAATTGAGCATGTGTAGCCAGTCCCTGCCTCTTTCTTCCCCTTGAAGATCTGCTTATTCAGACCAAGCCCATCTTGTGTCCCCAGTTATACACTCAACAAGGGTAGGGCCAGGTCCCCAAGGGAGGGCCACTGCTGTCTGGGTGGTAACAAACTAGTCTAGTATCACTTGCCTCCAAAGCCGTATTGGGTTCACCAACCTAGGAGTAGCCCGGTATTAAAGCTGATCCCTTTTGTTCTCATTGCCTGAGGCTGTGATGGGGGAAAGAAATACCATTCTTCACAGTTAAAAGTTGATATAAAACATCAAAGAGCTGTTAAGAATACTAAAGATAATATATGTGAAGCGCTGGGCATATAGAAGGTAAGAAAAAAAATATTATGATGTGCTCATAGATTTTCTTAAAGAACAATGGAATCTGGATCACTCCTTCTTTTCTAGAAATGTTGAGTTAGAACTTTCCATTGCTCATTACAGTCAAATCTTATTAAAACAACACCAAGAGGCATTTTAAATTAAGCTTTTGAGAAACTGATGAGTAGAAAATATTACTTAAAATAAATGAATCATCAACAAAGGAATTTTGTTACTCTGGGTTTGTTGTTGTTTGGGAATAGGTACGAAAAACAAAGGCAATGAACAAGTTCACAAGTACAAAAATGCCGATCACTTTTCTTTCTGGTTATTTACAAGAAAGCAGAGAAATTCTTATTTGAAGAACCTCCTCAAAATGATGAAAGATGGGATCTCTATTATAAGCTGGACAAGTTTACCTTGTCATGATGTTTGGGATATGAGCCCTAAGAAGGAATGGGGCAAAGGGATTCCTTTTACCAGTCAGGGATTAGTAAATTTTTTTTTTTTTTTTTTGGGTAATGTACAACCTGAGCATAAAATCAGTTTGAAATCCAATGTTAGCCAAAGGGAATAAACACCGATATCTGCACAAACAATACCTGCGGCCCAGTCAGATGCCTGCAGCTTCAATTATCAATGACTTTGCATCAGTGAGCACCGATCAACCCCTCCTCACTCAGGCTCCCAACACATGCACCCACACCCCAGCCCTAAAGATACAGCCTAAAGATTACTGGATACCATGCAGTAGCAAGTAAGTGTTAGCAGGTGATCAGCAAACGCGTTCTGAGTGCTTCCTGTAGGCAAGCCACTGTGTTCAGATACTGCCCCCTGGCAGGCATGGTGGCCTTCTTCATGCCTCCCTACCTCTTTCATTATTTTGATGGCTTCCACCCGGTGCTGGGGTGGGGGATAAAGCAGCACACGGTGATAGAGGGACTGGAGCACGGGCTTCATGGAGTCCACTGACCCCACCAGCCGGACCAGCTCGGCTGCGATGTAATAAATGGTCCGAGCCACAGGCCCACTGAGGGCTGGCGCGGTGGATGAGCAGCCCGACCCCCGGCCGTGGTCAGAAACTCCCGGAGACGCAGAGTCTGACTCGATGCCCGGGCCAGCGCTGCTGCTGTGAGCGGAGGTGATGCTTTTATCATGGATCGGATTCCCCAGGATCACGACGAGAGCAGGGCAAAGGTTTTTCCTGGGAAGACACAGGCGGAAAAAAAGGTTTTGCTAACAAGGCAAAAAGATAAGATGTGAATTCAGTCCTAAGGGTAAATACCAGATGCCATAAAATGACTAGTAAGGGCTGGGTTCTTTACTGCTCCTCTTTTTGGCGACATCTTGCCCCCATCTTCCATGTCTCTCCATCACTTCTCAGTATATGAACAGAATAGCTTTTTCATAACTCAAGGCAGAATGAACTAAATAAAAATACCAAGAAAAGTGTTAAGAAACCATCTTATATAAAGAAACTGACTCAAAATGCTAAATGGCTTAGTTAGAAAGTTTCATTTTACATAAATAACAAAATTATTTCTACTTCTAATGTGAGAAGTTAATTTAAAATTCTGACACATACACTGTCACATATCCTTTGACTTCCTCCCCGTGGAAAAGCCCAGAAACCCTGAGCAACTAGCTGGCTGCTTGGGACCCTGTCATCTGTGGGGCCCTCTGGCTGTAATAGAGTAACTAGTCTTCAGGCTGAGATGGAAAATGTACCAGGCAAGGGCTAAGAATAACATTCAATAGCTCTTGACCCCCCTGAGCAACTTTCTGGTGCCTTTGTATACTTTTAGGATGATCTAATAAACTAGAAAATACTCTCCTCATTCTTGAGTCACATGAGCCTATGGCATCAACAAAACACAAGAGGCCCTCAGATCTAGCTTCTGTCTGTATTTTGATCCAGTGCATGTGAGCAAAGCGATTTCCCTACTTTCCCTCTAAATACTATTCACACACAGATGAAGTGACCAGTCAGGCATGGATGCCATGGGCAGGGACCCGGGTGCAGAGCTGGAAGGGGGACGAGTCTGGTGGGTGTGGGGGGTGTAGGGGGGCTCACCAGATCAGGTCGGTGAAGGCTCTGTGCAGGTGCATGGAGGACGAGGAGCTGCTGAGCACGGACAGGACACACTCCAAGTACAGGAGCTGCAGCTGCTGCTGGTCACTGCGGAACAAAACCAACATATGGACGCGTGCACAGGAAGGCAGAAGTAAAGAGGGGGTGTGTGGGGAGCACTTGGAAGAATGCCAGACGTGAGAGAAGTGATCATTTTGGTGGGGGGCAGTTAGCATGAGGGGTTGAATTGCATTCCTGCGCGTTTCTACGTTGAGGACCAAACCCCTGGTACCTCAGAACGTGCCCTGATAGGAGACAGGGTCTCTGACACAGATCATCAAGTTCAAGGGAGGTCATTTGGGTGGGTCCTAACCCAATATGACTGATGTCCATATAAAATGGAGAATACTGGACACAGAGACACACACAGATGGAGGACAATGGAAAAGACATAAGGAGAAGATGACTGTCTGCAAACCGAGGAGAGTGGTGTGGGATAGATCCTTCTCTGAAGGCCTGAGAAGGAGCCAGCTCTGCTCACATCCTGATCTTAGACATCCCACCTCCAAAGCTGGGAGGCAGTACATGTCTGTTCTGTAAGCCACCCAGTCTAAGGAACTTTGTTACGGCAGCCCAAGCAAACTAATACAGTTCGGGGGAGTTTTGTTATTTGTTTTTTTGTTTTTTTTTAATTAACAGACTTCGTTTTTCAGAGGAGTTTTAGATATATAGAAAAACTGAGCATGAAACAGTTACCGTGTTCTACCTCGCCGGCATTTGCTACCATTAAAGAGCCAATATGGATATATCATTATCAATTAAATTCCACAGTTTATTCCAGAAACATTCAAACTCTTAATGTGTTCACTTGTCTAAACTTTTCAAAAGACCACTAATCACATTATCTTTTAAATGGTCAACATTTTGGGGCACCTGGGTGGCTCAGTGGATTAAGCCTCTGCCTTTGGCTCAGGTCATGATCTCAGGGTCCTGGGATCGAGCCCCGTATCGGGCTCTCTGCTCAGTGGGGAGCCTGCTTCCTCCTCCCTCTGCCTACCTCTCTACTTGTGATCTCTGTCAAATAAATAAATAAAATCTTTTTTAAAAAATGGTCAACACTTTACTAATATGAATTTGTTTTGAAGGCAACATGGTTTTTCAACGGACAAATTATTTTTCTCAGAGTTATTATTATAAGATTAATCCACACAGCCAGATTAAAAAAAAAAAAAGACAACTTCAGGGGATGCATGTTCTTATACCCAGGCTAAGTTTTCTGTCTAATCCACCAGCAAGTATTAAACTCCAGGTGGGTGGTAAGTGACCAACAGGAATAAGGAAGAATTTACTGTTTGAGTGCACATTTATGATAAATATGTAATAAATATAATAAATACTTCTAAGAGAATTCATTCAGGAGTCCTGTATGTTCTGAAAAAGGAGGAACCTGCTTTGAAAATCATTTTTGGTTGTGTATCTTTTCTCCTAACTTAAATAAATGCCAAAAGGAAGTTTAATACCCATAGCAGTTCAAATAACTCCCAGGAGAAGGGGGTGGACATGAGAGGCAAGACCAGTGACACGCAGACTAGAAACTTGAGACAGAAAGGAAGAAAAGTTTACACTAGCCCATCCCAAAGCCCCAGAGATTACACACATACCACTGCCAAACTGAGAAAGTTTGTACAGATGCAAGATGGGGGATCTCAAGACAGGGGATGCTGTGGGCCCCTCGTTCAAGGGCTATGTTAGATTCTTTGGCAATAGGTCTCTCTAAAATCGACATGAAGTTCTAAAACTGGTTGGCAAGCTATATCCAAGAGCAAAATCCTGTCCATGGCCTCATGATCTAAAAATGATTTTTACGTTTTTAAGGGGTTGTAGAAAAACAAGAGAAATGAATAGGAACAGAGGTAGTATGTGACCCTTCACAGAAAAAGCTTGCTGACTCATACTCTATGATGATCTCCCTTGTCCAAAGAGAACTGCACAATGATTCAAATAATGCCATTATTCTGAAAAAGGGAATTCCATGGAGCATTTGGGTGGCTTGGTTGGTTAAACATCTGCCTTCAGCTCAGGTCATGATCCCAGGGTCCTGGGATTGAGTCCTGCGTTGGGCTCTCTGCTCAGTGGGGAGCCTGCTTCTCCCTCTCCCTCTGCCTGTTGCTCCCCTACTTGTGCTCTCTTTCTCTGTCAAGTGTATGTATATATATACATATATATATATATATATACATACACACACACACACACACATACATATATTTTTTAAAGGGAATTCCACTTATATTTGAATATACTCTCTCACACCTGCTGACGGGGGAAGAAGAGGTGGGTAAAGGCTGAGTTTCCACAAAAATTATTACTATTTACCAAGAGGAAGGTGGTGGTTGGAGGAAGAATACAAAAGGTAATACCTACTTAGCCCTTCTGGGTCCAGGGAAGGACTTCATATTTCTATACTCCTACACCCGCAAGCTTCCCTATGCTTTTGTGCAAGACATCATTCCTGACCAGAAACAGCACGTTCTTCATTCTCAAGGGACTAGAGAAACAAGGAAGCAAGTAGGTAAAGCATTGTGTAGGAACAGCTGCACATGAATAATTTAACACAAGGTTCTATGAGAGTATATGGGAGTGGCATCTAATCCTTAGAAAGATCCAGAAAGAATGTCTAAAAGGAAAGGCATCTTCGTAGAAACCTAAAGTTCAAGTAGGAGTCTTCCATGTCAGTGCTGGGGAGAGGGTGGTGGTCTGTGGTTGGAGCGGACTGTGAGGATACCATCAGTGAGAGGTGGGCCTGGGGAGGCAGCAAGGGCCAGATCAGGAGGGGATTGGGAGGACTTGTAGTGGACTTTATTCTGCAGGTAGGAGAGTGACAGGACCAAATGTACATTTTATTTTATTTTATTTATTTATTTTTTAAAAGATTATTTATTTATTTATTTGACAGATCACAAGTAGGCAGAGAGGCAGGCAGAGAGAGAAGGGAGGAAGCAGGCTCCCTGCTGAGCAGAGAGCCCGATGCGGGGCTTGATCCCAGGACGCTGGGGTCATGACCTGAGCCGAAGGCAGTGGCTTTAACCCACTGAGCCACCCAGGCGCCCCCCAAATGTACATTTTAGAACAATCATTCTGGAAGCTATAGAAATGAACAGATTGGAGAAGGTAAAACAGAAGGGTCATAAACCAATAAGCCACATTTTGAAAAAGTTCTGAAATGACCATCTCTGCTATAGTCTCAGGTTCATCTTTCTGACCAATCACTGGACTCATTACTCAGCAACCAAAAAAAGGAATCTTACAATTTGCAATGATGTGGATGGAACTGGAGGGTATTATGCTAAGTGAAATAGGTCCATTGGAGAAAGATGATTATCCTATGACTTCACCACATGTGGATTTTAAGAAACAAAACAGAGGCTCATAGGAGAAAGGAGGGAAAAATAAAATAAGACAAAAGCAGAGAGGGAGACAAACTATAAGAGACTCTTAACTACAGGAAACAAACTGAGGATTATAGGAGGGGAGATGGGTGGGGGGATGCGGTAACTGGTTGATGGGCATTAAGGAGGGTACCTGATGTAATGAGCACTGGGTGTTATATGCAACTGATGAATCCCTGAACTCTACCTCTGAAACTAATAATACACTCTATGTTATTAATTGAATTTAAAAAAGATATAATTAAAAAAATTATTAAGTGTTCCTATTCAAAAACGTCTATCTTTCAAACTGGCAGTCTCACATTGCAGAACTAAAAGAACTATAGACGATAGACTGGAAATAGACCCGCAGAAAAGCCATGAGCAGTCAAGATTCCTCTGAGTATCCGCAGAGAACGCACGCGGCAGCAATACTGCAAGCCCGAGTCATCACACCCGATGACAGAGAGGAGGCATCGCCAAGGTAACTGGCCTGGGAGTCTCCTTGGAGACCAAACACAGCAGCTTTTCTGTGGGCTGCTGCAGTCTGGAAAAACGGGTACTCATGGCCTTGCATGAGTCACGTCACTAAAAGAGCTGTATGAAATGTAAGCAACTTCCACACGTGCACCTTGTGAAATACACACAGGCATGTGCCCTGTGTGTGTGCAGTTCTTATTTGTCTGACTGTAGACAGACAAATATGTGGAAGGCACAGCATGGCGAGAAGCCAAGAAACCAGTCAACTCTTTCAAAACACATGAGGAAAAATCTGCCAACACGGAGGGTTGCGAGTCCCTCGGCCTGGTCTTCCGTTGGAGCATTTCATGGCTGGCAGGTTGAGGAGCTGCTGGTCTTGTTCTCTGCCCATCTCTGAACTTCCTCCCAGGTTCAACAGCCATGGAGAACGACTCTTGTGAGTGTACCAGTGGGCCCTGAAAGCTAAGGAGCCCCCATCCCAAGGTCCCTGCAGAGGTAATCTGGCAGCACATTCTGGATCTCCGGAGTTCTTAGAATTTTGTTTGACGATGAATCATTTGGATCTTACCCCTCCCCACTTCAGACAATTCAAATTTAGGTAGCGAAAGGAGAGAGGGACTTACGTAATTGTGTAAGAAGTGGAATGAAATTAAACACATGATAGGAACACCTGGCCTTGTCTCACTGGTCCCGAGACTGCTTCGGTGTACACTTGTCTCTGACATTCGGCACTGGGAGGAGAGGGAAGTAGGGAGAGGCTGATAGGAGACCAATGGGTAGAGGATGAATAAATATCTTTCTAAGCCCAATTATCCTTCCCAAAACCCTTGGATTTACAAAGCATCGTGTAACTCAACATGCCTAATATAGAGTTCTATTAATAACACATCTCCAAGGCATGTGAGTTATTCTGCATACCTGGATGAATTTTGTGAATCCTCCCAGGAGACTAAGCGTATCATGAATACATACCCTTACAGAGTGAAATGAGGCATGTGGGCACTCATTTTTGGAAATGGCTGTTGAGGGAAAGTACTGACCATAGTGTCATTTCAGAGGAAGAAGATATTTAGAAGGTAGGAGAAGTATTAAGTTTAGCTAGTAGAAATAAAAGGAGTTTGGGTAGCAAATTCAGAAGAAATTACAAAAGATGTGGAAACTTAACAAGAAGAATAAAGAGAACCACCAGATTGAAAGTAGCCAAGACCATGGTACCATCTGACCAGGTGGCCTTACAGGTCTCCTGTTGAAGCTAATGCTTAAGCAGGCTGTACCCCAGTGTCCTTAGCAACAGAACCCTCATCTTAGGGAAATGGAATCATGATGGGAAAGGCCATACTCAAACACAGTGAACAGTCTCCAGAGGCAAAATGATGGCTGGGAAATTGCATTGAAAAACCAAGCAAGACCATGGGAATCCTATAAAAACCATTAATCTCTGTAACAACATGCCTAAAGCCATCTTTGAGCTAAAGTCCAATGAGAAATCCTAGAAAACCATGTATGTGCTGCATGAATTACTTTTCCTGTTTAAAATCAATTCCCAAGTCATATGGTTCAGAAAATGTTTTCATCTTTTTTTTAGGTGACTGATAGAAATCTATGCCCTTTAGTTGGTAATATGTGTATACATGCATTTGCAGTGTGTTTGTGCAATGTATTTTCCTAATAATCTACAAATGTCTGATGTAAGAAGTTCAATGTCCCAAACTGCATCCTAAACCGGAAATAGCACTGACAATTCTAAAAGTAAACAAATAACTTTAGAATATCAAATATTTATTACATGTTAGGCACTATGCAGTTAAAAAAATTCCATTTATCCCAAACTTCCTAGAAGATACCAATACTGACAATCTATAATAAGTACAACAGGTGTAACCTCAGACTGTCCCAGGTATACTAGATCATGTGGTCACTCTACAGATGGCAGTCCCTTCAACTGATGTCAGAGACATCTAGGTTTTAAAGAGCCATGAACTTGAAGCACTTATTGGACCTAGCTGAAGGCAGTCTTGACCAGTGAACAATGGTATGTTTTAAATCTATCATTCATAGACCTATAGATTTGTTCAGACTTACCTTGGTGGCTGATTTTCAATTATTAATGGCATAACTACCTTGAGGTTTTTTAGTACTTAAAATCTTAGTTTTCTCTTAGCACACTGTTCAGGAAAAAAAATGTGCAATTTTTTTTCCCCCTTGATTTCAAGGTAATGAACATAGCTTTTATATTTTTCAAAGTTTTGATGGTCTTTGTTTTTTTCCCTCATAATGCTGAGACTGAGGGGGTGGAGGATGGAGAAGAAGCATCTTTGACAGCTGGTGACTGCCTAGTTACTACCAGCCAGCTGGGATGTCCCCCGGGGAACACAAACAATTTCACAGAATGTTAATATTGGATGAGAACTCTCCACAATGGCAACAGAACAAAATGAAAGCCTGTCTATGAATTGGCCTGAACAGAGATTTAAAAAAAGGAATCCTGTACAACCACAAAAATGACCAAATATCACCCTCCCCTGTAAATGACTCCTATTTCTTCTACAATGACAGCTCCTTAACTGTTCCTCCCATCAGCTGAATAAAAATGAAGATGTCCCATCCTGGGAATGCCCCTACTTTCTGACAGCACCCAATCCTTGAACAGACTCTTGGTTCCTTTCACCCACTCCAGATCGCCTAACTCTGGTTCGAATCTATAACAATCCTTCCTAACATCCTTTGCTTGATTACACTTGGCTCCCTAGAGTGTACAACCTCCTTCATTAATACAAGTTGATAAACCAAATTCTCTTAGCCTCAGGTAATCTTTGGTTATTGGGACTCAACTATCTTTTAAGTAAATTTTCTCATTTCATTCTTACAAAAACCTTAATATATTTTATATCACTAATGCTGTATTACATACAAATAATAATAAATAATATGTTAATTATTTTATAGGCTATATAAGCTTACAGTGGTTGAGAGCTCTGCCCAAAGTCATAAGGTGGTAATGGGTCAAACGGGTTTTACCCAGCTAATGCAACAAAGATAATGTAGTTGAGCCAATAGTGATTAAACACCAGATATGTTTATATCTTAGGAGAAAACAAGCCAATGAGAAGCATCCCCCAGCTCTGATATAACCGCTGGCTTTGCTGTGAGGTAGTAGAACTAGGAAGGGGTGGAGAGGAGTGAGCACTAGAAGAAATATAAACCCTGGTCATGGATAGGTAGAGTGAATATATAACCTATCCCAGCCAGGACACTGTCAAAAGTGAAGGAGGGTGATTACAATCTTACAGAATGGGCACAACCTGGAACTGTCCCAAGGTAATCAGGTCACATGAAGACTCTACAGATGGGGGTCATTGTAGTTGGTGTTAGAGTCTTGAGGTTAGGATCATAATCTGGGTCCCAGGCCTACTACCCTAACTCTCCATGGCCAGGGGAGATGGGGACTGAGGAAAAATAATGTTCTTCCCAGGGTCCAGGGGTGAGAGAAACTTGCAGGTGGGGCTTGTGGAAGAAGTGCTTTTCTTTTTCGCTTGTAGTACCTATGGATTCACTAGATCTCTTCATTGTTTAAGTGCCTAATATGAAGGGAGCTTCATTTGGTCAAAATGTGCAGATGACTTAAAGGAATGATGGATACACCATAAAGAAACCATTGGGCAAAAACTCTGAAGAGTCATTCTAAGCTTAGCTTTCAAAAATCCTAAGTTTATTAAAAAAAGAAACAAGAACAAAAACAAAAACCCGACAAGTGTCTGTAAATTTTCCAGCAAAGTGAGAAGCCTCACTAATGTTTCAACTAGACTATGTCTCCCAACTTATTAGTATATAGGAAATTCTACAAGTAAAATTTTCTGAACTACCAAATACTCTAGTTACTAGCAAATTATAGTGTCTTTCATAACTCAAACGGCATTTCAGAACTGTATTGTGTTGTAGATTTTGTAAGTAATTATATATGTAGCTGGTAGAGGCTTTTCATCTCATCTTGGAAAGTCTAGTCCTTTTATGATTTGGCTTTACTAAAGATGAATTAATAAGTTAACTTACTGAATGGAGAGTTGGAGCAGTGGATATCATCTATATGATCTAATATCAAGGATTAAACTGGCATACAAAAAATGAGTACATAAAAGAACAATGTGTTCTTTTCAAAAATATGTATGTGAACTCACAGGCTCAGAAAATGTTAGAAGAAATAGAGGAAGACCACAGAGTCTGTCCTTGCCATTAGCAGAGGTCAGTGAGAAGACTCATTTAGAGTCACACAACTGGGATGTACCCGGGTTACATCAACTAACTTTGTTAAGTACCTCTTAGCCAACCATCATTCTTCTCACTCAGCTCCATGCTCAAGGGATTAAGTCTTCTTTGAAAGCTATTGTTTTCCTACTTCTCATGAGAAAGTTATATCCTTCAGTCATGGTATTGGTAGTGTGGGCTTGCCCAAAGTCACTGAATAGATTTCTCAGGATTGGCAGGTGAATACCAATGGGGGTAACCATTGTCCCTATAATCTGTAATTGTAAGTGATGCTGTAGACAAAAGTTATCTCAGAAATAGACTAGTGGTGAATAAGAACACCAATGTTGAAGGCACTTACTTAATGGCAGCTTGCAGCTTCTCACACAGAACAGTGAGCACAGAGACAAGGTCATCACAGAGGGACTCAACTGTCGACCCTTCAAACAGAAGAGATTACAAGCATTAGACATTGGCAGAGGGCACTAGAAGCTTCCTCAACAGTCCTTCTCATCCTTTGCTTTTGATGTTTTCAAAAGGTTTTCAGATGCTCAGCCTTCCTCAGGCCACTAAAATGATCATAGAAAATATAATTATTCATTTCTGAAGTAAAACACTTCAAAAACTAGGTTCAAAAAGAAAATGATACATTGTTTACTATTATAAATAAAACTCATTCACACTTAACAAAAGGAGAGTTCATTAATTTAAGAAACAATACAACTGACAACAATTTCCACAATATTTAGAATAGTAGACTACAAATGTATCCCTTATTCTGACCTTTGGAATTTCTGGATCTCTTGAGCAGATTTGAGTTGTATCAAAGAGGTAAAATGTGGCAGCATGGAAGAAAGATGGGCTTCTCAAACTAAGGAATCAGGGAAAGACGGCAAAATAACTTACTCCCCATTTGTACTACTTTACCTATTTTCCCAGAATCCTCAGGGCACACAGTTGCTAACAGAGCAATGACCAGGCCAGAAGAAATAATTTTTCCTCCAGACATGTTCATGTTCAGAAGCTAGCAACAAAAACACGTATTGGAGAAAGGGTGAAATTTAGAAACTGGTCAGGTACTGGTCCACAACTTGCTGACCATGAGAGTTTGGGTAAGCTTCAGTTCTCCCTTTGGTGAAATGGGTACAAATAATCCCAATCTCAGAGAATCGTTGGGCCCAGTAAAATAACAAGTGAAAGCATTTGTTTTTCTAGTAACAAACACCTTTAAAGATCTATACAATTGTGGCTGAGTATTTGATGAATGTTGAGATTAAAAAAAATGACCATGAGGTCAAGAATGATGGAGAAAAAAATGGAAATAGCATAAGACAGAAAACAACAGTGAAGTCAGAGGAGGATGGGAAAGAGAAATAGCTAATCATGAGAATTTATGCTCTTCAACGAAGAAACAAACCTGAGAAATGATAAGACAACAATAAGACACCACTAAAAATAAATAAAACCCATAAGTAGTCCTTAAACAAAGTTTTAGATAAAAGTCAGTGGGTCCATCCACTTTTCACTAATACATATATTTTAAAGATAAACCTGCGGCCAAGAGGACTTGGACCTCCTCTTTGGTTTATAAAACCAAAGTGAAGGTTTTACAGAACCACAATGGCCCAAGAGAGGGAAAGACGGGTGGAGCACGTCACGGGGAGCTTCCCCAGGTGGCAAGATGCTGAAGCATGCTCTGGTTGGCAGCCCAAGAAGGGAGCGAGGGGGAATGAAAAACACACGCTCCAGCAGTCTTTCAGAGATAACTTAATGCCTTTCTCATTTCTTTCCTTCATTCTGTGTCTCCTGATTGTGGCTGCTTGGCTGCATTTCTTTCCGCCTTTTATTCCCCTTTTCATCCTCTCTGTAACCAACTTTCCTCTCACCTCCACCTTTTCTTATTGTTAACATGCAAAAATATCAAAGAAAAGCAGATTTTCTAGTATTTTTTAAATTACTGAATAAAATATGAGATAAAACATGATTCCATTTTCTAAATTCAATGATTTGAATTTTTCATATCTTTTCAGAAAATACTACCAAACTGAGAAACAAAACAAAGGACTCTAAAAAACAAAAGATGAACTGCTTGTCAGTTATAGGTAGACCTCTGTTTTTCCTTTTCCTCTGGGTCAGAATGAAATTCCTTACCTGGATTTCATCTGCCACCTATATTGAGCTCTTTGTCCTACTGTCAGATTCCCTGTGAGATTCATTTATTTTCATGTGAAAAAAATGGCATTTCTCCAACTTATTATGGTACAATAGCTCTACGCCAGTCAGGTTTCTACAACCCTCTATCCAATTCTCATTTTAACAATTAATAAACCTTACTTCATGGAGAACAAAACAAAGCAAAAACAAAACAATGACAACAACAACAACAAAAACAAAGCCACAAAATACCCCTAGCCTCCAACAGGGAGGTATATGAAAAGTTACTCTCCTTCACAGAGCTGGAACAGAAATAGGTGTAGGGGCAGAGTACAGGGCCAGAAGGAAGTTTAGCGAACAGCTGATGAAGTACCAGCTGGTAAAGCAAAGCTAAGCAGAACCTCTGGAGAGCTCCCTGAGAGCCCCACTCACCTCTATATCCCCAGTGCCAAGCACATAGCAGGCATTCTTAGACTCACTTTTTCAACTGAACTAGCAAAAATCAAATGCAATACCTTGATTCCTGAATTCCTGTGGGACATCCGGGTTTTCAATTATCTAGCAAGGGAAATACACACAGGACAATTAGGATATTCAGGCACAAAAATCCTGACTCCTACACCATGGAAAATTCTAGGGAACAAATGTCATTCTGAGTGCTCTGGGCTCAACGAACTATCCTAAGTGGCCCCTGCAGGTCTTGATAGCATTTCATTACTCATGGTATTTGGGAGAAGACTCTGATGTCTGGAACTGAGCTCATCAGTTCCTAAAATAATTCATTCCAGACTCCACAATCTTCATAAAGGTTTAAGCCCTTTGCTCACTGTATGATTCCAGGGTGCTGAGCTAGAGCCTGGAGCTGTCCCTATGGAAACAGGTGAGTTACCTTTGCACAGACGGTTTGTTCCAAGGTCACAGCCTATACTTTGGTTGGCACCTACTGAATACGAACTCTTAGTAATGAGAAGGATCAGGTTCCTGAACTTTAAAACGGAGGTCTGTAGAAAGGTTCTTCAGTCTTCCCACCTCTGAGCACTGGGAGAGAAAAGGGTATTTTCCGGCTGATCAACCGCCAGACATAGAAATCCTCCCAGGGCACTGTTTTGTCTTTTAAACTTGTTACAAGCACATATTTTTACTTTTCTTTGTTCATCAATTGGCAAGCTCAGCGGCTTTCATAGCATTCATGGTGAAAGGCTATGTCAATATCTACAGCTCAGCAGTGGTTAAATAGAGAGTGTAGAATAACATTTTCTGGAGAAAATGCATCTGAATCATCTTTAAAGGACAGGAGAAGCACTACCACCTACATCCTAGTATTTACATGTGGCATTTTTGCTTTTTGAAATTAGTAACTTACAATTTAACAATGGCTTTCATCACCTAAATAATTCGATAATAAAGCTTGATAGTAACTCTAAGATCCTGATGGCACAAAATCAAATTGTGTGATCTGTTCTGGGAGTAGGGATAGCCATTAAATTGAAATTACAGGTGACCCATGAACAATGTGGGGGTTGGGGGAACCGATTACCCCTAGAGTAAAAAAAAAAAATCTGTGTGTCCCTTCTGACTCCCCTAAAACATGACTACTAAGAGCATAGTGTTCACTAGAAACCTTACCAATAATATAAACAAGTCAAGAAACACATATTTTGTATGCTGTTTGTAAAATATTCTGTTTTCTTAATAATGCAAGATAGAAAAAAGAAAGTATTAAGAAAATCATAAGAAAAAATACAGTACTATATTTATGAAGAAAATCTATTAGTGGACTCGTGCTGTCCAAACCCATGTTGTTCAAGGATCAACTGTACATTTCCTGCTAAGGGTTTTGGCATTCTAGGTTCATTTTCTTTCTGTTGTATTTAAGCCTTCCTAATTCTGAGGTGGCCCATGATGCATTCCTGTGAGGGGTCATGGTACACACTACATATCTTCCCCAGGTAAGTCTAGGTGGGCTGTGGGCGAACACACCGTCTCTTTTGAATGAACCTCTCCACTCCTGTAGACCACTCCCCTTTACTAGCTTTTTAAAAAATCACTGTTCTTAGCTGACAAAACTTAGGTCTCCCGCTAGTAGACATCGCATATGCTTCAAATATTAGCATCCTGAGAATTATTTTTCTGGGACATGGAAACATCTCTGGGGACTGCATGAGTAATGGAAAGGAAATGACAGGAAACACTAATTTTCTACCTAATTTGGGATCTTGCCTCAGGCTGGGTAAGTCCAGATGGTCCGTGAGGAGCAGGACCAGAAGGCTTGTTAGACACATAAGACCACAAGCAAAGGAAGATAACTCTCTGAGTTTTTGAGTTTTTTTTAAAAAAGATTTTATTTTTAAGCAATCTCTACACCCATTGTGGGACTCAAACTCATAACCCCATGATCAAGAGTCGCACACTCTCGGTTTTACCCTGACCTCTAGGGTGTACCTGTTATCCTTCCTACAGAAGAGCAATGTGAGCTAAAAGGCAGAGTCATTTCACTTAAAGCCTCATATTCTCCTCCTTAACATTTTAAAAGTAAGATTAAGTAAAGGGATACAATGGAAATCACTTTGAAACTACAAAGTTTCATTTAAATGTTTCATCTCAAAACATGGAGACGTTAGTATTACATTATTTCATCACATTGCCATTTAGCAAGGATGAACTATGAATGTATGATTAATACAAGATTTCCAACGTCTTAGGTTTACTTCTTTTAAAATGTGTTTTTAATGTTTTTTGGGTTTCTTTTCTTAGCATGTT
Organism: Martes martes; assembly: GCF_963455335.1. Taxonomy (NCBI): domain Eukaryota; kingdom Metazoa; phylum Chordata; class Mammalia; order Carnivora; family Mustelidae; genus Martes; species Martes martes. The sequence continues at coordinate 63,429,160 of NC_137893.1, forward strand.
TGCTATTTATAATTTGAATTTCTTTTTAACTACTATTTCCACACTGTAATACTCAAAATCCTACTTTAAGTGAAGTAGTTTTTAACAAAGGGTAACCTAAGGTAATACTCTCAAGATAAAACAATTTCTTAATAGAAACTTGGGCTGTGGACATAGCAAACGTAAAAATGTAAAAAAACAAAGAAAAACCAACAACCATTAAAAAAAAAAAGTGTTTGCATTTTCAGATTAGTGTTGCTTTTTCAAACCCTGTCTCCCACAGAAGCAAGAGCCCAGCGGCTTAGTTCTGGCTCTTTTACTGATAAGCTCATTCATTTTAGATTTCAATTTCACCTTTCTGGGCTTCATCTTCCTCATTTGTAAAACGAGGGCTAAAAGAATTTGACTAGATAAACCCTAAGGTTCCACTCAACTGTAAAAATTAGAAAATAATTGAGGTAAAAATTAGAAATAATTTAAGTTAAACATGAGAACTTCACTTCCTTAAAGTGAACTTCTGAGATAGTTCAGACCGCCCCTGAGATTTCCTATTCTAGAGAATAATAAAGTGTTCATTTCAGAATACTTCTTGGAGATTTTTAAAGAATTTTAATCTGAATTATTCAGAAGCAGATAAAAAAAAAACACTACATACCTATTTTAAAGAAGAATCATCTCCTTCATTAACATTCCCCAAAGATAAAATATACAAGAAGCCAACTACATTTACATTTTTCTTGGGAACGCTCATTTTAGACAGTCGGTTCAAGTTTAGATCAATAAGTGCCAATGGACTTTGGTGACAGAGAGAAGGCAAATCAAGCTTTACCTTGATGGCCCCAGAAAGTGAAGAAAGATCTGGAACAATCTTTTAGTTAACAAAGAGCAACAGACACCAAGCCTCAAAGCATGTAATTAATTGCTATTAATTTTGCACTTACTTCTGGTATTTGTTAGGATATTAACATAACATTTTTATATAAAATTTTCAATAATGACTAAAAAATGATAGGAACCATAAGGAAAAACGACTCTCAAAACTTTAAACAGGCAAAAATATAAAGAGCTGAATTTATATAAATGAATGTTCTTCTAAACCAAGCAAGCCTCTCCCACTGCTTCAGGAGGAAGCTGCCCTGGCAGCAGGTGGGAGAGGAGGGAGCATCGAGGGTGTGGGACACGCAGCATGCAGTTACACAGAGACGCCGGCAAGCCCGCTCACCGTGTTCTCCTGCCTTTGTCGTAACTGTAAAGTCAAGTCACTCAGCATTTGACTGAGAGTTGCCCGCACAGCCGTGTTTATACTACGTTGGTGACAGCTACATATGTATGTCTCAATGCACACCTGGTAAAGAGATAAGATAGCAACATACACGCTCTGTAGATACCAGTTCATTACCAACATGCTTTGGAATTAACCAGAGAGGACAGTAAATCCGTCTTGAACAGAAAGTCAGCCTGATTTAGGACTAATTATCGATGAGTACTATAAATCTTTAAAATCCCTGAAAATTTGTTTTTAAGCCTATAGGCAAGTAACATTTTCCTAAAGATTATCACTCTCAGAACTTACTGTTCTGAGCATCATAGGAGAATGCAAAGGAGTGATTTTTAGATATGCCAGATAATTCTACTGAGAGCAAACTCAGGTGTCTGGAAATTAATCTGGAAAAACTCCTTCCATGGTCAAACAGGAACAGAATTTACTCACTCCTATGTTATGAAGTATGGGGAAAGGGTTGTGAATCCCCTTCTCCTGCACTGTAAACAGTGATCTTCTATTTACGCTCTAGCTGTGTTCTTCTGGAAACCTGATACAAATGGACCATCGGCTGGGTCACTGAGCAGCGTGGCTTAGGGTAAAAGTGTCTCTCGATGACTACGTTGCATCTGAATTGGAGAAACTATGGATGGACTTTAGAAACCTGGCGAGAAGTCACAGGTTTGGGTTTCCTGAGTGAATCTTGTCATTGTTCATGTCTTCTGAGACACTTCCGCCAGCTCTGCTCACGGAGTTGTTATGGAAATTCTGGTTCCTCCGTGGTGGAAACATGGGGGCTCCTAAGCCAAGGTGACTGCACCCACTGAGGGGGCTCTCATCTCTTGTTTCAAGGCCGACATTTGAGAGCCGCAGAGTAGCTGCTGGACGACTGCAAGGACTCCTTCCTGGGAGAGAGAAATGCCTGCCAGAGCCCTGCTTGTCTTCCCTGTCGTGGATCTATTAAGCAGATGTCATGCCAGTTGTGGCCTATGTGGGTCTTGCGAGTCTGAATGTCTACTGGGACCTGAGTAGACTCCCTGATGGCTGCAAGCATGGAGAAATCTCAATTTGGGGATCTGATGATGATGATGTTTAATGTCATGACTTTGCAGATTTTATTGCCTCTGATTCTTCTGGAAGCTAAAGGGATGGTCATAACAATAAAAGCGTGCTTTAAATTTACCTGCTGCTTTCTGTCTATCAGGTGGGTCATCCTTTGCTGTTTACTAAGTATATTTAGACCCACAAAAAGAAAGAGATTTAATGTACTTAAATTATTTTTTGAGGGATAACTCTGAGATTATCTATAATCAAAATAAAGTGTTCTCACCTCAGTAACAAACTTAATTTGATGGATAAGAAGGGAGATGGAAGAGATACTAAGTGTTAACCCTCATGGTCACTACTGCTTATGCTGGAACATTCTTTCAGGCCTCACAGCCATAAATTTTCAGTAAAATTATTAATGTAAAAGTAAATATTTTCCAACAGTTAAATTTATCTATTGAATCCTTAGTAGTCTGACTGAAGATTTACAACTCATAAATTTAATTGGAAGTTGGCTTAGGTTAATTTGTTTTTAGCTAAAAAAGAAAAGCAAATTCCAAAATAATTTATTTTTCAAATTGCCGCCAAAGGGCATGTCAGTTTTAAATTCATTTTCTCCAATGATCATGGATTAAAATGTATGCAAAGGCACAAACTATACATAGGTAGAAAAAAGCTGTCTTCATCCCGGAATGCGTTTACTTGGCATGTCACGAAATGATGTGCAAATGCGGGAAATACATCCAAATGAGTGCGGGGCATCACTTTGAGGCAACAAATGTTCTGGAGTGTCCTTCAGCATAGCAGGACTACTCGTGACTCAAAATTTAACAGTTTTCTTTAAATTCCATGTTCTCCCCAGAAATCTTCATAGCTATTGATCTTTAAGATCTCTGAGCTCTGACATTAATTGAAGGAGGATTTTGAAGCTGCAGAAGCATTAAAGATGAGAAAGTAGCTATTTTGAGAGCTAAACTCATACTCAGTCTAAGCATGCTTCTTTTAAATTTGGACAGCCATAGCGGCTCTACAACCTCCCTTCTAAAATTTTATCAGTCGCTTTAGAGCCACGAATGAAAGCACGGATGAGGAACCAGACTTTATGTAATGCACATGGTACTGTATCCGGGCAAGAACTTCCTACATGCCAAATGCATTTCTTTGAGTTTTAGCATCACCACCACTTCTAGTTGCTAATCCCAGGGGTACAACACTGGGAAGGACTCCTTGCATGCTTACTCGGCTTTAAAAAAAAAAAAAAAAAAAAGGTATTAATCTGGGGCACCTGGGTGACTCAGTCTGTTAAGCATCTGGCTGTCGATCTCTGCTCAGGTCTTGATCTCGGGGTTGTGAGTTCAAACCCCATGTTGAGCTCCGTTCTGGGTGTGTAGCCTACTTAAATAAATTTTAAAAAGGGTTAATCTAAGAAGCTCACTCTGCTTAGGATGGATGTGTAAGTACTTACTATGATAAAAGGGTATCCTTTTAAATATAAAAATGACCATGTACCTGATAATATTACTATCTTTAATTCCACACAAAGAAACACTCTATCAGCTATCTTGACATTTTCTAAAAAAAAAAAAAAAAAAGGTTCTCATACTTTTTACAATCATAATAAATGGGTAACCCAGGAAGGGTCCTAGAAGGAAGGTTTTCATGACAAACCTGACCACTATATTCCAAGCCAATGCTTTTTCCCTTTGTAAATGTTTTTTCTGCCTCTACCTTGGGGTAGCGCTAAAATGAATGCACTGAATCGGAGAAGTCGAGAGAACAGCAAGTCCAGAGGCAGGCTGAGTTTCTGGGAAAAGGCTCATCAATTTCCTCTTATAGTATTTCCAGTGGCACTTCTACCTCCCTGTGCCCTTTGCTTTCGCAGTGCAGAGTTGACCCTTAAGGACCCTAATCCTGTATCTCTACCAGAGGCTCAAAGGGCCAAGTTAAATACCTTGTGAAAAGCCACAGGCCCCTGATGGCCAGGGAATGCACGAAGACACAGGGCAGTGAGGAGTTTCGTAACGGACTTTTTAGCCATTTCATGCATTTGCGGACGTCCAGCTTTATGGCATGCGAAACACAACTGAGGGCAAAACCACAGAGTTAATAAAGCAAAACAAACGCTGAAAGCAGAAGGAAAAAGAACAAGAAAACACAAGTCTGCAAGCCATACATAAGCAACAAGAGTAGGCAGTATCCTCAAGTAAGAAGATGGATAAATAACAGTACGCGGTTAAACCCAGGGCAGAATCATTATCACTTAATACAAAGCAGCATAATAGAATGTAATTGATACTCAGCGTTGGCCAAAGTGATGACAAATTTTAAAGTAGCCGCCACAAGAGAAATCTGTTTAGCTTCGCAAAATACGTATGACCTTCACTTTGTTGAACTGTGCATTTGCCTTCTCTTTCCTATCTGAATGGGGTTCCCGGCACAGCTTTGTTAAATCTGTGCATGATACTGAGTAACAAGTTCCATAAACAGATAGGATAGTGTGTTTTCAATGGGAAAATTTTTATGAAGATGAAAAATAATGTATGGTAATAAAAAATAGAAAGATCAAAGGTTGAGCTACAAGAAAGCAGAAGAAATGTCTTTTTATATAGGGAAGTTATGAAAGCTTGTTGATCACATTGGAACCATAGACGATTTTGACCATTACTACAAGTCTCAACTCTACACTGAATCATGATGACAACTTGATGGCCAAGGCGTTTCCAGGTGAACAGCTGTAACAGGCGGGAATGTGACAGAAGGCACCTCAGGAAATGGTTCCTGCTGATACGCACACACACATATGTGTGCAGACGCACGCGTGCACACACACACACACACACACAACAACTGAAGTTATTATTCCTAAGGAATATGTGTATAAGTAAGCCAGACCCCCATGCTGGGTCGGGAAATGTGCTCATTTTCCTTTTGGAAATTTTTCAAGCGCCCAAGCATACATGGACACCTGTGACTGTGACTTCCCTTTTCCTCCTCCATATTCCTCTTGGCTTGAGCTCGCATATTAAAATGGCTTACGGCACCTCAACCCTTTAATTCCTGCACCGGGGTCTCCAGAAGGTCTACTGCACTCTAGCCCTGCCCTGTGAACTAGCCCAAATGAAGTAGAGAGGATCTCTGAACCGCTCTGTGTGTCTCCTAACTCCGTGCAAGTTCTTCAAGAACTGTGTGAGTCAGACGTTACAGGAAAGTGGGGAAAGTCTTTGCAAAAGGACTCGTTTGCTCAAAGCCCATCCAGCAGCAATTAAGCAGAGAACAGACACTTCCAAGGAGTCAAATCAGAGTCAGTAAAGAGGCCCGGAAGGAAGAAAAGAAAGGGTTTCCGGAAGGGAAAGTGGAGACGCTCCTCCTTAGAACAGGATTTCCTTACTTCAGCGGCCTCAGCCAATTTGACACAACAGTCTGGGCTCCCTTGACCAGTTTTCTTGCGAGGAGGTGGGGTTACTCCTCCCAGTTTTAGGTAGAACGTAACAAACAAGATGCTTCCGAGAACAACTGACCGGGTCTCCTGCGTACTTTTCCTCTGGATTTTATCTGCGGACTAATCTGCTCCTTACCTGTAGAGTATTTAATTCGCTGTCTGTCTCAGGAATAATGCTACTACACCAAGCTAAAAGAACCAGAAAGTATCACTGAACATTCAGGAGTCAGAAGTCAGCCCAATTAAAAAAAATACTTCAGTGACAACTAGAGTCATTAAATCGGTATCTTTGGTAGCAGGTCTTCAGCTTTCACGGTTTTGAACTCCCATGGGGTAACAAGGGGCACCAAACGAAACTGTAAACCTATAAACATCAGGTCATCTGATGCTAGCATAAAGCTCAGAGAAGATAAGCTGAGTATCGATGCATAAAGATACCCAAGAAGGTGGCACATGCCTGCCGGTCACTTGGATCTATGGTCACAACAAAAGTAAAATTCTTCAGTACTGTGCTTCACATGTGAGAACACCACACAGCTGCTTGCTAACTAAGCACCGTGGTGAAGATCCAAGGTGGATGAGACGCCTAAGAATGTCAGTTGGTTGCTAATATTATTACGGCAAGATCCTACTAACATTTTCTAAGACTGATAGTAGCGAGGAAGCAACATAATACAGTGGTTAACAGCCCATATTTGAAACATAAAAAGTCTGAATTTGAATGTCTAGCTGTAGAAACTTGGAGAGCAAATTATTCTCACTTTTCATGGGATTCTTTATCTGTCTTGGTTGGGGTAAAGATGAGAGGAGAATGTACAGAAAACACAACTTACTGACACACACTAGCGACTCAGCAGCTAGTAGCTACCATTATTAGCTGGTTATTATTATTAACCAGTGTTTGGCAGTTGAGGGATGGATGGACAGATAGAGTGAAAGAGGGAGGACCCTGAAACTAAGAACCTTAAACAAAGAATGGTCTTTGAGACACTTTGCTTGGGCTTGATAGGATAAAAGACTGGAAGTTTCCCACGAGTCAGTAAGATTGAACCAGCAAATACACATTTATAAACAAGGCTTTCTCACTTTGAAAAATCCCTCAGAGAAACCTTGAGCAGGCTTGAGAATACACCCTGAAATTTTCCAAAGGAACAACATTAACCATTTTCAAATTTGTTCCACAGAGCTTCTGGCTATGGCTTCTCTTCTTCCTTTACCCAAAGACTTTGGCAATTTTTACTCCCACGGCTTCTTCCAATATTAAGTTACTACCCCTGGAAAACTCAACAGCAGATCTGCTCATTTGGGCATCATGCTAAGAGAAATCTTGGTCTAGCTTTCAACCAATGGCAAGAAAGATTATGTATCCATAGGGAGTTCTTATTTCTGATTATTCATGAAATTGAATAGAAAACACATATTGCTTATTTCATAATTACCCATTTCTAAATTTGACAATATGTCTTATTCTTCCTGTATCATGAAAAACTGTGATCTGAAAACCTTTCATTATTAGTTTAATTAAGCAAGTTAATGTGAGACATACAAATGAAAGTTTATTTACATTTTGAGTGCTTAATGATCCTTTTACTGTTTCAACAGTGCCTTGGGGGAAATGGCCTCATTCTTCATAGTTAAGTACACATGCCTATTTCCTGATCAACAGGTTTCAGGGTAAACACTGTTCTTGAGTAAAAGTCACCCTTGCAGCAGGGTAAGAAAGAAGAGGATGTCTGGATTTTTTCTTAAAATTTCCACAGGAGTTTTAAATGGTTTAAATGTTTTTTAATAAATTGTTTCCCAAGCTAATAGCAAAAGTGACAATACAACATTCTTTTTTCATTAAGTTAAAGACTTATTTTTCATTAAGTTAAAGGCTTATTTTTATGAAAAGTTCAGATACAACTAAGAAAGCTTCCAGGAGCTAACTGGTGGTTTTAGGCTGAGATGTCCTGCTTTCGAAACCAAGATGCAGATTTTCAAAGGCAAAATGAGCAGATGAGAAGCACTTGAGAACCTAGAAAATCACTGCACTGAAGTCTACAGAATACTATTCTTTTTTTGTGGCAGTATAACTTTCTTACATAGTTAATTCTTTCTGTTGATGCAAAATCATTTCTTAAGTGACCACTACGGTGGGAACTTAAAGGTTCTGAGCTGTTTTGCAAATTTGAGGAACGATACAGGCCAGTGAGAAAAGTGTTTCTTCCTCTCTTGCGGAGCTGATGTAAACCATGGTTTCAGATGGTCCTACTATTTTTCTTTCTTAAATTATCTATATATGAGTCATCTAATAATCTAGTATTTGTAACTACGGATCCATATGCTTATAAATTGTTGCTGTGCTTTTCATATAAATAGATCTGCTCAGCCTGTGCCAGATTGCAGAATTACAGAGTGAGGTGGGGGCATTCCCCTCCCCCCCTTTTTAAAGGCTGACAGGCCTTATGGTGAAAATCCATGCTTTCAGAAGGAACAGTGGGACACCCTGTAGCAGATTAGATCCTTAAAGCATAAGAAATATACTTGATATATATCAAGCACTGACAAATGGGAAGGGGAAAATGTGGAGGTGATCTGGCAGGAGATGAAGGGTGGGAGGGATAGGAGAATCAAAACCTTGTACTTATCGAGGGATCACGGTCGAGGGGATGCTGCTGCTGGTAGGATTCCATACCTGGTTGGGGAAGACAGTGCTCACCTGGGTTTTAGATCATTCAAAAGGAGGTTATACTGATATTCAAACGTGGCACTGTTTCCCAAACTTGAGTAGGCCCATGAATCACAAGAGGGCTCTAACTAGAAAGCAGATTCTTACTCATGAGTTTGGGGTGGAGCCTGAGGTTCTGTGTTTCTAACAAGCTCCCAGCAGCTGCTGATGCCTCGGGTCGGTGGACCACACTCGGAGGTTTTATGGCGAAGGCTGGTGGGAGAGAAGAGTCGCCATCAGGGCGGCTGTTCTCAACCTGACGTCCCCAGCACAATCACCAGGGACTTCTCGCAAAATGTGTAAGCACAGGTCCCCCCAGGAGCGAGGTTTTATGGCGAAGGCTGGTGGGAGAGAAGAGTCGCCATCAGGGCGGCTGTTCTCAACCTGACGTCCCCAGCACAATCACCAGGGACTTCTCGCAAAATGTGTAAGCACAGGTCCCCCCAGGAGCGAGCAACTCAGATTTTCTGGGGCAACCCTACACATCTTATTTTTACTAACACTTCCCAGGTGATTCAAACATGCAGCCATTTGATGAGAACCACCAATGTGGGAGGAAGGCTCCAAAGGTTGGTGGCTGTAAGTGTCCCACACAGAACAGGGGGTTTCAGGAGTGCAAAGAGCAAAAGCCAAAACTTAGTCAAGTAACTACTGCAAATAGCCAACCTTACAGAGGAACATAAGCAACCTTTTAGAAGCCTATCCCTTATTCTGATCTTTGATCGTTGTTAGTCAATGCTGTGTACTATTCACTTCATCAAAAGACATATTTTCAAGATAAAAGGCAAGGCTAGTTTAACTCCAACACTGTGTCTGCACAGTATTCATCCCTGAGCACAGTTTGGGATGAAGGGGGGTGGGGCCTCTAGGAGGGTTCCACCATTTACAGAGGAGGTCATCAGGGCCCCTCGGGGTGGGGGGGCTTCCACAGTCAAGCTGGGGGCCGCGTGCTGCACAGTGTGAAGAGCAGAAGCCCAGTCAGACCTGCTGGTCTCGCCTCCCAGTTCCACCGCTGCTGAGCTGTCTGACTTTTGGGATGTTGGTGCCCCTCTGTCTGTCTGTCACAGATGGATAAGAGGATTTCCTGCTTCACAGAATTGCTCTGTGGACTGTATGATTTCCTGTAGGCAGAGATTTTAAAGCAGCGACTGGCCCAGAGTAAGTGCTAAATGAACATGAGGGACAGCTATAGAACATTGTCTTTGAGCTGATGTACTTGTCTCTCGTCATAACCGGGGACATTCTATGTTCTTTTGCCTCCTCAGAATTATTGGCTCTGAGAGACAGTGGCCACTGAGGGCTCAGAACTAGAGCTGATGCCTCGTAGAAATAGGTGGGGTGGTGGGCAGGCCTAATAGATAAATGGCCACTATTCTTCTCCGCGGGAGGCGCACACTCCAGGGTGTGTCTGTTGTCGGCTCTGGGATCAGGGCAGCTGGAGACGGAAGCCCTGAGTCTAGCATCTGTGGGGCTCGTCATGCTTGGGGTCACTCTTCCTCTCTCAGCAGACTGGGTTGGAAATGTCTTCCCATGGACTGGCCTGACAGAGGAGCGGGATGCTTACTCTCCTGAACACGAGATCTATGCCAGGTCTGTACTAGCACAGAGGAGCAATTCTGCATGCTGCCGTTCGTTAAGGCACTTCGAAATGGTGACTCTTGAGGTGCCTGGGTGGCTCAGTCATTAAGCATCCGCCATCGGTTCAGGTCATGATCCTGGGGTCATGGGATCGAGCCCCGCATCAGGCTCCTTGCTCAGTGGGGAGTCTACTTCTCTCTCTCCCACTGCCAAAGTCAAATAAGTAAATAAAATCTTTAAAAAGAAATGGTGACTCTCACGGCCATGACAATGCAGTCTCCACAGCCCTGCTCTGGTCAGGGACCAGAGCAAGGTGGCAGATGGAGGGAGGCATGGGAGACCTGGCCGACTAAACCGTGTCCCGCTGTGAACAGGGAGGTGGAAGGGCCTGCCTGTGGGCCTGCAGGAGAGGCAGAGCTTAAAACATCATGTGGGGGCCTGCACCCTAACGGGAGACCCCCACCACCCAATACATGATGGACTGTTCTTTTTCAAGATCTTCACCGAGTCCTTCCGAATTCCAGAGAATATGGTCTCAAGCCTTTATCATAAACTCTGAAGTCCACACCAGCATGGGGAACAACACGCTTTTCTGTGATAGTGTGACCCCGGCTTCACGACCTTCATACGGTTGTCCTGCTAGGGACTCTTCCCCAACTAAAGGATCGCAGAGGGCCAGAGCGGGACATGGAGAGCTAGTGAGCTAGTTACCGCTCCCACAGGAAGCCACCTTATCGATGCCCCATCCTTTCAGGGTCCTGGACAGATCAGCACTGCCCAGTGGACCGTGGATGTCATCATCAAGTGCCGCTCCTGACAGCAGCGGCGTGAACTTACTGCGAGGCTGGGTCTGCCCCGACAGCTTCTCACGTGGATTCTCTCCCCCTTGTCCAAATGGCACAAGCACACAGCTAACACTGCCTTCACAGAAATCAAATGCAGGGCTGGGGAGGTAGCCAAGGCAACACAGCAGGTGGGCAGGAGGTGGGAGCGCTGGGGTTTACATCCAAACAGTGTTCCTCCAGAGCCCAGAGCACAACTTTTCCCTTCTTTTCATCACCACTGCTAAGCTGGAAGGCCTCTGTCTCTATATTGCTTTGGGGCGGAGAGTTTTTTTCTTTCTTTTCCAAAAAACAAAAAAAAAGCTTTGTTTTTCCTTCATAGGTTTTGGTAGAGACCACTGTGTTTTGATGCTTTATTCTATCTAGAAAGGCCTGCGGAGTCTCGACTCTGTGTTCTGACGACCTCCCGTAAATAGCCTGAGCTTGGGCACGTCCTGGCAGTGTGTGTCCACTGCTCAGGAATGACGTCTTGATCAGATTCGCATTCAAACATTGGTTCCTGGGAGGATGGTAAAGGCAACCTTCTCCTCCTCTGGAAGGCAGCTTGGGAAACCCTGGTATCCCTCTCTCCCCTCTTGAAGGTCCTGAAACAACCTGTCCCCCCTCCCCCCCAAGCTCCATCAGCTGGGGTGTGGGGGTGGGGACTGGCTAGGCAGGAACAGGGCTTTCCCTTCTCACCCTTCATGGCAAAGGGCTAACAGGCCACTTAGATGCCAATTTGTTTTCTTGCTCTAATTAGAAACTACATTTGTCCTTTAAAAAGCGAACTGACTTGGTGTACTGAAAATAGTCCAAATCACCCAGAGAGGAGGCTGGTAATTGCCAGGGGCAGAGGGGAGGGGAGGGTAGGGAGTTACTCTTCAATGGGTCTAAAGTTTTAGTTAGACAAGATGAGTAAGTTCTAGACATCTGCTGAGCGACATGGTGCCTGTAGTTAACATTACCGCGTTGCACACTTAGAAATGTGTTAAGGTAGATTTTGTGTTAAGTGTTCTTACCACACACACAACAAAAAAGGGAACCTGCAAATAATAGGACTACTCACAGGTGTCCCTTAAAAATCGCCTGAAAAAAATTACTGATAGATATTCTGTTTCTTTACCTATACGGAGTAAAACATAAATAGGTTAAAGAAAGGTGTTCTTTCTACCTATATAAATACACATTTGGGAATTTACATTGTAGTTAGAAGTCAGCTAATCATTTCTCGCTCTTTTGATAGACACATAAAAATGTTCAATGTGATCAAAAATAATTTTCTCTTACTCTTCACTCTTTAAGGCACACGATACCATAAAAGGCACAAGTAGAGGACAATATAAATACTACCCGTGATAAGGTTAACTATGCGAGTTGATGGATATTTTAATTAGTTTCCCTGTGGTAGTTATTTCACAATAGGTATGTATATCAAAACACTAAGCTGTAGACTTAAAATATATAGAATTTTTGTTTGTCTATTATATCTCAACAATGAGAAAAAGAAAAAAAGAAAATATGTCCAAAATGCTAAGTTTCTACCTGGTATACTCAAGAAATGATGATCATTACTATGAAAAATATATATATATACCCATGGGTGCTGACAGTTGAGCTTTCTTTTTCTTCCTAATTTCAGAATTCAGATTATCATTGCCTCTTTGAGGTCTGCCCATGTACTCCTGTCAAAACACATGAATCCTGAAGATACTCTTTTCAAGAAATGGAAGGAAAATTATTCTAAGTGTATTAAAGTATAGCTTTGGAATGCTGACGTTTCCAAAAGCCAGAGGCATCTGCCAGGCACTGGAGAAGCCAAGAATTCTGTTGGACATGCTTTTGGGAGTGCTGGAAGGCGCCCAGTGCCCTAGCCTGCAACACAGATGGGAAAGAGAAGGCTTTCCAATGATAGTTACAGAATGTGTTCACTGGGCTTTAGGAGACAGGCCTGGAATTTCATCAGTAAACATCTCTCTCACTCTCGTACCTGGTTTCTTGAAAACCATTTTTTTTTTAAGTCAAATGCTTTTCAATTATTCTTAAGAAAAATAGACTCAGAAAGCAAAAGGAGGCGCAGCACCTAGGTACAGGAGCGTTGGGAGAACCAGTACTGTTATTTCCATTTTAAAACCTCAAATGAAGCAAACCAAAGCATGCAGAAGAGCATTATGACCAAGGGTGACAGAGCCCACAGCCTGCTTCCTACAGATGAATTCCTTAGTGGAAACTCCCCAAGGTAATGATCAGAGAAGGGCTCACCCTACTGCTGGCCTCAGTTCCCCTCCTCCCGGGACTTCTCCCAGCCTGGGGGAGGCAGCTATGAGCAGGCAGCCAGGGAGCACAGCACATGCACACTAGGAGGAGGGGGCACTACTCACCTCTGCAATCTTCAGCACTGCGCTTCCGTTCAGGTCGAATGTCGGAGTATAGGTGATGCAGAGTAAAACCTTTAGCAACCAGGAGGTGAGGGAGGAATGGAGAGAGAAGGGGTTAAAAATTCAGAAATAAAGAGAAATGTGGGGCACGTGGGTGGCTCAGTTGTTAAGTGTCTGCCTTCAGCTCAGGTCGTGATCCCAGGGTTCTGGGATGAACCCCGCATCTGGCTCCTGGCTCCCTGCTCCCTGCTCGGCAGGAAGCCTGCTTCTCCCTCTCCCACTCCCTCTGCTTGTGTTCTGTCTCTCGCTGTGTCTCTCTCTCTGTCACATAAATAAATAAAATCTTAAAAAAAAATAAAAAATAAACAGAAATATGATTTCACATATATTTGTGCAGCTCTGTTTTCATGCCTCCTTTGCTTTTTGCTTTATTTTAATTTGCTCAGTTATTTATTTAAAGATTTTATTCATTTGACAGAGAGTGAGCACAAGCAGAAGTGGCAGGCAGAAGGAGAGGAAGAAGCAGGCTCCTTACTGAGCAGGGAGCCCGATGCAGAATTTGATCCCAGGACTCTGGGATCATGAACTGAGTCAAAGGCAGATGCTTAACCTACTGAGCCACCCAGGCACCCCTGCTCTTTGCTTTATCTAACGTTTCTTCCCATGCTACTCACTGCTCTCTAATGAGTAGCTGCACATTGCCCAGTAAAACAGAGACTAATACTGTAAGTAAAAGGAGCTACCCTCTCCCAGCAGGGAATGGGCACTGCCAAGAATGGCCAGAAAAAGCATTACTCAGTAACTTTAGGAAGTCTGTCTGATAATAACAGGCTCAGTGCTATGCACAGTGTGTGAATTACCTAGGTTGATACTTTCAGTAAATGTGATGATTATTGTCCTTATTTCCCTGACAGGGAAATTGATGCTTAGAGAGATTAAGCCACCTAAGACCATACAAGTAACAAGCTCTACAGCTGAGATTTGAACCCAGGGAATCGGACTCCCTGCCTTGAACCACCGTGCAATCTGTCCCGTCCTCTTCCTAGACCCAGGCATCATCGTACTTTCTGTTCCTGTCCCCTTCCCAAATCCCCAAGGGATTAGAAATTCTTTAGCAGGCACTTTCCTCTTCCTTCCTATAACGTCCCCCAAGATGCTGCCCAGCATTTACTTGTTCATCTCAGGTGACCCTTATTCTACAAGATAGACAATGAGTTAGAGACATTTGCAAGATCTTTAACAACCACTAAAAATTTCACTTTGTATCTGTAGAGCTATCACAGAACAGATGGACAAAAGCCTGCGGCATTTTAAAAATTGTTTCTAATTTTGTGGATAAGAAGCGAGACTCTCCCTGTTCCATCCTTTGACTTGCGGCACTGTGAATTTTCTCCCTGCTAGTCTGAGATATAACTGCCGGTGTCTGCTCCTTGATCTCAAACCCAACACCTGGGTCCTGCCAGCAGCTTGGCCTGTCAGTGGGGGTTGCCTGAGGAGGCTTCTTATCTGGTTCTGCCCAATTCATGAAAGAATGCTGAAGCCTTGCAAATCTACCTAATTCGGGATATACACCTAATCAGCACAGCAAAAAGTGCAATTGCCAGATGGGACAAGGAGTCTCTCCTAATCCCTCCGTCTTAGTTACTGGCCAGGCCACCCTAGGAACAGCTGCTCCTCCAGGGAAAACAAACATGTACGTGATTAAACAAGGAAAAGGGGATTTTTGCCAACTTTATAGTCATGAGCTTAGATAAGTTCATTGCAGGTCTGTCCCTCAGTCTTTTTTTTTTTTTTTTTTTTTTGACAGACAGAAATCACAAGTAGGCAGAGAAGCAGGCAGAGAGAGAGAGGAGGAAGCAGGCTCCCTGCTGAGCAGAGAGCCCGACGTGGGGCTCGATCCCAAGACCCTGGGACCATGACCTGAGCCGAAGGCAGAGGCTTTAACCCACTGAGCCACCCAGGCGCCCCTGTCTCTCAGTCTTTTGATCCTTAAGGTGCCGGACACCCAAGAGTCAACTCCAGATAAAAATCGTCCCATGTCAAGCAGGCTGACAGAGACTGTGGGAACAGCTGTTCTAAGTCCTCCTGGGAAAAGGCTTTCTTCTGTTGAATGAATATCTTTGGGGGTTGGGGCTTGGTAGACAAGAAGTGATGAAAACTGAGGAGAGACAGCAGTGTCACCAGGACCTAACTGGGCTTGGAGGGAGGACATGTCTTCTAATATTTGGTGGTACCTTTGCCTGAAACCCTCCTGTCCTTGGCTCTTCCTGCATTTGTTCCTCATGTGACTCATTTGGTTGGCTTCTTCTAGGTCTCAGCATAAATGTAACCCCCTCAGAGGGGTGTCTTCCTCTGACAACAAAGCCCTCTAACTGGTTTGTCACATCCCTTTGCTTCATGACTTAAGAGCATGTGCCAGTCTCATAAACAACTGGTTTACTTAGCGATAATCTTCCCATTAGACTATAATATCCACCAGGCACCTGAAAGACCCTCAAGGCTTTCTCATATGGTACTGTCTTACTTTCAGTTTTTGCTATGTCACACAGCTTCCCTTTCTTGAATTGCTCCCCCGGCTGTCATTCCTGTCAGGTGAGTGGGAGGTTATGGGGGACTGATGGAGATGGTGGTCCACGGAGTTGGGAAATGGCTTTTCCATCTGGGCTCTTGGCTTTTTAAGTATTTATAATAAATCCTGGCAACTGGCAATATTTCACAAGGTGAAAATAATGGCAAATATTTGTCTAAACTGGTTACTGTTACTTAGAAGACTGGTGATCAGCTTTCTGCCCTCCATTACTCTGTACATCCATACAAGGTGCACAAGAGTGGATTTGGAAAGAAGTTTTCAAAAACCAAAGCAGTTTTCTGGGACAAGAGATGCTTTCGGGCAGAAGGGGTTGGGGGAAGTAGGAGCAATACCAATGGGGACGTCTTCATGAAGGACACTGAGTCGGTGGTAGTTGGTAATCAAGGTTCTCTGGGGAACAGAGAAGGGTCAACTTCCTTTGCCACAGGGAAGCCAGTCAATATAGAATGAGGCCCCCTAGCAACAGTCTGAAGGAAGCTGAGGATCCCTGGACCAAGCTAATGCTGATAGAGTTCAAAAGATCTTTGAGAAAAGGCTTTCCACACTTCATGTCTGGCCACCAATATCCAAAGACTCATGGAGTTATTTGCAAAAACTAAGAACAACCAAAGAGAATGAAAGCTCCGTAAGCTCAGGTACAGTTGCTGGTGTCAGAAGCATAGAAGGTTTTAAATACAGGGAGGACAGTGCTCCTGGGCCCCTATGACTCACATGGTCTATACAAAGAGCACTGTGTCTGGCAAGGATGACTCAGTAGACAGAAATGACTTATCAAAAACGATCAGTGGAGAAATGGCTGATGTGCCCAATGCCTAGTAAGCATTCATTCGCTGGATTAAAACAAAGACTGGGTAGGACATTTGGGGGACAGCTAATGAATTTAAAGAATCTGATTTCTGTTGCATCATGAGTAGGCAGAAAGTTCAGATTCACATTCTGTGCACACTGGCCTCAAGGAAAACAGGAGTGACTAAAGCCTGAGGGCGAGTCCATTAAAAATACATCCCTCACAGGGTCAGTAAAGCTTATTGACTAAGTCATTGTCATTGCTGAACAGCAGAAACTTGGGTGACTGGCAGTGTCTCACAATCCAGCTTGCTGGCATGGCCTCCATAGAGGAGCTATGAGGATAGGGAAAACAGGCACAAGGTTTTCCAGGAAATGGGAAAAATCATTGCAAAGACTGAGAGAAATCCCAATCATTAAAAAAAAACAAACAATCAATAATCAAATAGCTATGGTGTACAAGAAGCAACCCTTCAATTTAAAAGATGTATAGAAACTTTGGGGCACCTGGGTAGCTCAGTCAGTTAAGCATATGCCTTCAGCTCAGGTCACGGTCTCAGGGTCCTGAGATTGAGACCCGTATCAGGCTCTCTGCTCAGCCAGGAGTCTGCTTCTCCCTCTGCTCTCTCAAATGAATAAATAAAATCACTTTTAAAAAAAAGAGGTTTATGATCATAAATTTAAACATGTCTCCAAAGGCAAAAGAAATCAAAGCAAAAATGAACTTTTGGGACTTCATCAAAATAAAAAGCTTCTGCACAACAAAGGAAACAGTCAACAAAACAAAAAGGCAACCCATAGAATGGGAGAAGATATTTGCAAATGACACTATAGACCAAGGGCTGATATCCAAGATCTATAAAGAACTTCTCAAACTCAACACCGAAAAACCAGATAATCATGTCCAAAAAATGGGCAGAAGACATGAACAGACACTTCTCCAATGAAGACATACAAATGACACATGAAAAAATGTTCATCACTAGCTATCAGTGAAATTCAAATAAAAACCACACTGAGATACCGCCTTACACCAGTTAGAATTGCAAAGATCAACAAGGCAGGAAACAACAAATGTTGGAGAGGATGTGGAGAAAGGGGAACCTGCTTACATTGTTGGTGGGAATGTAAGTTGGTGTAAACACTTTGGAAAAACAGTGTGGAGATTCCTCAAAAAAATAACAAATAGAGTATCTTATGACCCATTAATTGCACTACCAGGTATCTACCCCAAAGATACAAAGGTAGTGAAAAGAAGGGCCATCTGTACCCCAATGTCCATAATAGCCAAAATGTGGAAAGAGCTGAGATGCCCTTCAACAGACAAACGGGTAAAGAAGATATGGTCCATATATTCTATACATTTCTTTGGAGCAGTTTAGACATATCAGTTAAACCTGTGCACCCTCTCTATGCCTCATTAGATTTATAAGCTTCTTAAAGGAGTAAAGTGTGACTTTTTGATGCCCACCATGTTTCCGGCAACTTGCCAGGCCCCAGGAGGTGTGGTGTCCTGGCCCAGGCTCACCCCTTCTGATGCACAGTCCACATGAATGATGACCCTCAGAGTTTCAGTGAGACTGTGCACCTTCGTGCCTGGTCATTATTGTAAAATTTGTAGACAATGTATTAAGACAGCCCAGTCATACAGAAGAAAATTATCCTGGGAGTCTGAATGGCAGAATCAGGTTGGTATTGTGTACCATCACAAAATGGCAGATTTTGTGACCACATAAGGTAAGAATCCTAGAGTTTCTGATGACTTGGTTAGGGTGATCAGAATTTTGTAAGCCTCCTTTCAGGATGTCCAGCCACCTGGCAGGACCTCACTCTGGAAAGGGAAAAAATCATCTCTCCTAACCAGAGGCCACTCCCATGAGACTCATGGAACATTTTTTCCTTTCTGAGACCTCCTGCTATGCTCTGCTGAGAACCTACCTTTTGCTGTCAACATAGTAAATGGTAACTTGCCTAAGATTTAGGATTCGAAGATCTCATTTTTGCCAAGGTTCCAAATGAGTCCTCCCCAGGACCATTCCTGCAAATACTGGTGTGGAGAAGTGGTTCTTGACCTTAATGGGTAGCAACTGCGTGTCTACTTTTCATCTAACCGTGTGCTGCATTACTCAGGCTTCCATTCATGAATCCAACAAGTATTTATGGGTGTGTTATTAGGGGTCTGATCTAATGCTGGTGTTGGGCATATAGTACAGAACCAAAAAGACACCCTGACCCCTGATCTTGCAGAACTAACACCTGGTGTTGAAGACCATCATAAAATAAGGGGTTGCAAGAAATTGTGATGGGTACTATGACTGGGAAAATACACTGTACTCTGGACAAGCCTCTCAGGGTCTAATTCAGAGGATACTAGCTGTAATGCTACTTTCATCTTTTTGTGGACCTTTAAATTTAATACACTACAACACACACTATTAATAAATTAATCCTAGGGAAGAAGACATGGGTTCCATCAAGAAATGTGTTGATTTGGGGGAGTCAAGGCCCACTGAGGACCTGGGGGTATACTAAGGAATTCTTTTTTTCCTCTTTCTTAAACTATTAAAATTATCTTACTTTACATATGAGTGGATCTTGAGGTGACTGTAGTTTCATTTTTCCAAATACCAGATGTTATTTATAATCAAACCAAACAAAATCTACCAGAGCTCAAAAAAGTAGCTAAAACCTTGAGTACAGCCCACAGAAGGCCTTGTCTTTCCTGGTGCATGGAGAGGAGGAGACTCTCTTCAAATTCTTAATGCCAAGTGCATTTCAAACCCCAGCTCAGGTTCTGGCTGAAAATCTAACTTTGTTCCTTAATGCACATTTCCTTCTGGCCTTTGCTATGTCTTGGCATGAAACTTCATAAAATTAAAAATGATTGCATAATTCCTTCTCTTTAGAAACCTTCCAGTTCTTTTTTTACTCTGTCAGATATGGCAAAAACAAGGATGGGAACTTCAGTGTTGAGCATGGGAATTCTGAGCCACCAAATGCCTTTCCATTCAGTGTAGGGCATGTCCCACTTCTGCCCCTGCAGCCTTACAGGGTGTGCACCACTGACAGTATGCCTTGGCCATCAAGTAGAAACGGACTTGAAATACAAGCAACAAAGCAGACTCCGTTTTCCAGAGATAGCAGAACGTGTGCCATCAGAGTGGGGTTGGGGGTAGTCGCAAAGTACATACCGAATGTCCAGGCACATTTTCTTATCGAAATTTAAAATGTGGCTGCTCAAAATAAGCATTTTTCCCCTTATTTTTTGATCGAAGTTTTTCAACCTCAATACTATGGACATTTTGGGTCAAATACTTCTTTTTCTGGGGGACTGTCCTGTGCATTGTAGGGTGTTAGCAGTACCCCTGGCCTCTCACCTCCAATGACAGTGGCAATCCCAACTGTGACAACTGAAGATGTCTCCAGACATTGCCAAATGTTCTCTGGGGGACAAAATACTCCCCAGTGGAGAACCACTGTTTTAGATCACTTATACCCCCCACACCCTGTGAATATAGTGGAGAACCCCTACAATATTATTACTCTGCTTCCAGAAGCCTCTAAGCTACAATCCAGAACTTTCAGAAGGCATCTCGGAAGGACCCACTGATCCTTCGTTAGGTTTCAGAGACCCCAGACTGAAGGTAACAAGAAGTAGTTGAGCTATGACCCCAGTCTTTATTTTGGTTCAAAGAAAATAAATGAAATTATTGTATTGCATGAACCCTCTACCCCTTAGGACTTGAACTGACTTCTCTTAGGCTGAGGTGACAGATAATTTGAGACATCACTTTCTGGTTCAGCTTGCCTACATTCTGGCTACAAATGGCTATTCTGAGATTTTTTTAGTCCATAGAAAATATTTTGCTAGGGTTCCTGAGTACCCAGTTTGGAAAATATTTCTAATTATTCATTGGCATATAGTTGTGTCTTTTCTGGCCTTGATTTGGTGCCTCTAGTAGTTAAGTCTGATATTCATTCATATTTATCAATATGCCCTTAGCACCTAATTCTAGGAAATACTATAACAGTGATATCTGTAAAAAATTTCTTTGTAAATATTAAATCATAATGAACTTGGCTGATTCACTTGAACAAATAAATAAACCATTCTTATTCTTCCCTCCAAATTCTCTCCCTTGGCAAGTTCCCGTAATTTCTCCCTCTAACTGGAGACTCAAAAATCTATCATTGGAGCCAACATTTCCTCCAAGTTTCCATCCCTAATTTCAACTTCTCAACATCACCAATGAGTATATGCAATTCCATGAAAATCATTAAATCTCCAACATGGTAAACAGATAATACTTCCCCCACCTCTCAAATTCCTAATTATATAACCATTAAAATTACACTTGAAGAAGAAAAAATTACACTTGAAGGAATAAATATAGCCATCTGGGAAATGTTTATAATCTAAAGTGAAAAGAAACAAAAGTCTATATACACAATGAATATAACTGTGAACATATACATATGATTAGAAACAAATATACAAAAGCCAGTCGTCCTTATGGGATTCACAGTGAACTTTCCTCCATTTTGGAAAGCCTCTAGTGCTAAACTCCTTGTATTTCTTTACATGACCCTTTAAAAATATTATGATTCTTTCATATCTGACAATGTGAACTCACTATGTCTCTCTTAAATTGGCTCCTTAAAATCCATCATTCAGTCAGAAACTCTGGTTCCTCATCCCATTATCACCTTGGATTTTTCCTTTCCCGCCCACTTACCACCTACTCCAGTGCCAGTCACTGCGGCTCCTGCTTCTCTCCCTGCCTATCTGCTCAGGGCACGTGGGAGCACCTGTCTGCACAGCATTGCTAAGGACCCTTCCTATTGCTTCGATCTGATTCACATCCTCAGGACTTCTCACTTAGGCTCTTACAATAAGCTAGTTCACCAGTGCCTCTGACTCAGTCCTGTTGACTTCAGACCATCCTGCAAAGCCCTTCCTTCTTCCTGTGCACCTTCAACATCTAACACTCAGCTCTGGAAGTGTCCCTTTCCCGCTTCCTCTGACCAGGCCCTAGAGAATCTCCCTCAACCTAACTTCCAGCCTCATGGCTCACCCACCTTCAGGAATCCCAGTGTAAGCCCACACTTTCTAATCCATGGGGCTTTTCTCTTCTACCAAGAATGCCCGCCCTCCAAAAAAATTGTCTTAATTCTGTACACCTTTAGAACTTCAACTCAAATAGTATCCCCTCCTTGAAATGCTGATCTACCCAGCTCATTGTAGTTTCTCCTTCTGAATTTTTCCAACTCCACTTCTGTGACAACATACACAAATACTTTGAATTATGGTAAATATCATTATCTCTTTCCGATTAGTTTATGAGCACTTGCCTTTGAATGTATGGCTTTTAATCCTACAAAGTTTTATATATTGCTAGTAATGAAAATACATTCACTGAACAAACCAATGCAAATAAATCTAAAAGAAAACAAATCAAAAGGCTCAATCAATTATCTTTTTCTAGGTTAGTCTGTAACAAACGTATTTTGACCTAATCTCACAGCTGATGCTTTAAGAAGTAAATTTCATGAGCATGTCCCAGATAACACCTTTACTCCTTCCTTCTCTTTTCTTCTCAGACTCTCCCCAGAATGGGCACCTCATCTCAGATAGTCTCTGCTCATATATACTCAAGGCTTTTGATAATTTCATAATCAATGCTTGTAGACATGACCAACCAAGTTCCACAAGATAGTATTTACAGGGCTAAAGCCAACTTGATTCTCTATATGTGAAACATTTAACAATTTAATAATTACAAAGCTCTTCTAGAATATCCAAACCATATGAATTGTGCCTAGTATGATGGAACTGAAATTTATTGGTGTAAATGGTGGGGTGTTTTCTGTAGACTGTGGAATCACGGCAAATGGTTAGGACACGAAATATATGTAGGTGGACAACTGATAAATCAGAATTTACAGAATTCTTCTTTGAAGCTACAATTCAACAATAGTAAATATGATGAAGCCCTTATTTAGAAATCAGAAATATATGATGAAATACACATTCTTCCATTATGACAAAAGAAAGTTACCATTATAGGCTGTATAGAGGGCCAGACTATAGAGGAAGAAAAGAGACAGGAAGTAGAAACTCCTAAAGTAAAGATAGTTTGAATGTTCTGGTTCATAATTCTAATGAGTTTAGAGGTATTCATTTTATTATTATGTTACACATCTTCTTTTCTAATAATTGTAACAACAATGAAAGCTAATACCAACCCATGCTCTGCATTGTTGCAAGCACTTCTTTCATATTAACTCACTGAAGGCACAACTCTAAGAGGTATGCATTATCATTGTTCACATTTTACAGATCAGAAAATTAAGGAACAGAGAAGCACCTTTCCCAAGGTCATCAGGCGTTCTAGCTCCAGAACTGTGCCCTTACCACTCTGCTACCAGGTATTTTGAAAGAAAGAAAAAGTAACAAGAAGCTTAAAAACAAGAGAGCCTAATGATTATTTTATAGGACAGTTACTCTCTGCCGTTTCTTACTCCCACAGACACACCTGGCCACTTAAGTGTTCCTCAGGGGATTCTATCTACTGCAAGAGAGTGTTCTCCTTTCATTAGGTTCCATTATTTTTCAGAAGCCGTAGGACTCACATTGACCTTGCAGTTTACTTAAACACAAGTCTGAGAAGTTTTCTTCTCTACCCATCCAATAGCACACATCCGGAGACCAGATCAAGTCCCAGCCTTGCTACAAAGTCTTCGCAGAAAACTATAAATAGCTGAAAAATTAACCCTGCTACCGACCACTGTGTAAGCCCAGACAAGTAACTGGACCATTACAGCTTCAATTTACCTATAAAAAGAAGTAACTGCTGATATGTGAACTTACTTCCATTCTAAAGTGTGAATCTGTGTTAATCCTTCTCATCTGTGAACTCACACAGGTTAATTATCTATCATCATAAATTTAGTTCCTTTTGCTTGTTGCTTACCCTCATGGTCAAACCTTCGCCTCTCCATCCATCAATAACTAAGTTAACAAGCAATTAGTAAGCCATGTGCCAAATGCTCTGGTTGGCACTAAAGGGATAAAAACAATACTAAAACATGTAATTAGTTTTCACTAACTAGTGAACTTTTCCAGTTATGCCTGGACCAATAGTTAAGGAGTAACCATTTCAGAGATTATACTGTGCACTTTCCCCCAAGGGCCCACTGTAGGTAGTCCCCTGGGCCTTGGCTAAACTCCTACCTCCCTGAACACAAGGCCACCGTCTTCTGCCCCCGACAGAAGAAAGGTAACAGAGGGGATGATGGGCCAGCTGCCTTTTGGGAAAATATGCCAGACTGTAATCCCCATGTGACAAGTGATTGTGGAAGACTGCCAGTTATTGTTCAACATTGTCCCCTTTGTTTTCAAGAACAGAACTCTCGACACACAACTGCCCCAATAAAGACTATACTTCCCAGCCTTCCTTATGATGGAAAGTTGCCATACATCCATGGCCAATAGATTGTAAGCAGAAGTGTCCTCTTGCCAGGTGGCTGGAGTGTGAACCATTGATTGAGGATGGGGCACCATCATGGACCACAAGGTGGAGAAACAAAATTCCAGAAACAAGGATTTTAGAGCATGAGGGCCAGCCTAAGTCTGTGAAAAAATGAAAATAAACCTCTGCCCTGTGTCAGCTGAAACGAACTCTAATTAATACAACAATCTTTTCTTCCCTTTCTCCAGGCTTATCCTCTCGTCTGATTCTTTATGCTTTAGATGTCATTTTATTTGCTTATTTAAATTCAATTAGCCACCAACATTAGTTTCAGATGTAGCGTTCAATAATTCATCAGTTGGGTATAACACCCAGGCTCATTCCCTCATGTTAAATGTTATTTATTTTAAATGTCACTTCTTAAGAATAGCCTTCCTTCTCTGTCGTCCTCTTCATCTGTCCTCCATCAGGTACTATTAGAAATATACTTTTGGGTCCCTAGATTTTTCTTTCCTCATGTTCATCACAATATATGTGTACTTACATGTTTCATCGATTTCTATCTCCATCACTAACCTCTAAACAGACTCTGTTTCTGTTTGGTTTTGGTTTCATTTTCTTCACCAAAGATCTTCTGTGGCTTGCATAGTGCTTGGCACACAAGAAGCAATAAAATATTTGAGGAATAAATGACTGAAACAATTGAAGGATCTTCCTGCTTTACTAGAAACTGTGGACCATCCACAGTAAACAGTGAAGGCCTCTCCATCTGTATTTGCTTAATAAAAATTAGGAGGAAAATCTGTAAAAACATTTAGCAGAACTGTTCTCAGATGTATTCAAATGGCATGGCATTGGAAATTGTGGCACTTAAAAAAATAGATAATGTGAAAATATCTTCATCTCAAAAATAATGCGTACTATTGAAAGGAAAATTGCATTTCTAAGATTTCGGTGTTTGCTTCTTACTTCTTCATATATTTTTATTGTCTCTCTGAGGCAGTCATAGTGGAGAGTAAAGAAACCTGGGAGAAAAACTTAGTAAGAATTTTATCAGTGTGTGTACAAAGTAGGAAAAGAGGATCATCATTCAATCTTAGCAGCAGGAAAATGGGTGGTTTAAGAACCATTTACTTAGCAGATCCACATATTTTACAAACTTCTCTGCATTAATTACAGAAATATGTTTGTAAACAAATCAGATCAATCTCTTAACAATGGTACATTAAAATTAAACAGTTTTCATCAAATCCTGGATTTTTCCTTAATACCAGAGATTGCTGCAGATCTTCTAAATTGTCTCAGTAGCTTTCGACTAAGAAGGGATTTCTCCTTGTTACGAGAGGGGAAGACAATTTAACCATTTCATCCTGAAGCTGCACTAATGATCGTTTCTCACATGAGGCACTCCGGAAGACCCACTGCCCAGAGTCATGGGCATCAAAGCTAACCATTGGATAAAGAGCCAGTATGAGACTCCTCCATTAGGACATGACGGAGAGGAATTTAGAAACAGTCCCTTTATTTGGTCTGTTTCTTTCTCCCAGACCAAGGCACTGACTGCATTGTTGGTACATAATTTAAAAGCCCGCTCTCCTTCTCACTGTAAGACCGGAGTTCTAAATGGACACCTTTGGTCTATCAGCTCTACGGCCATCAGCTCTTTTTCCATCTTATCTGTATTTTCTGTAGGTGTTTGGTTGGCTTTTTTGTAAAAAAAGCCCCCCAGCCTGATCTCAATCTCGATCTTCTCTATCACACACACACACACACACACACACACACAGAGTCATTAGCTAATTTGGTGGGAAAGACATTGATTCTTCTTCAAACTTGAATCTAGGTCTTGAAACTACTAAGAGAATGTATGGTCATGGAGGATGCCAAAAACCCACAGGGTTCTGAGCCACTATTAGCTTTGCCCCTTATCAGCCTGTGACTTAACTTTCTATTCAATTCTCTTTCAAATAGGGATAGTGCTGACTAACACCCATGCGCCTTTTAGAATAGACTCAGAAGGGGCGCCTGGGTGGCTCAGTGGGTTAAGGCTCTGCCTTTGGCTCAGGTCCCGATCTCAGCGTCCTGGGATCGAGCCCCCCATCGGCCTCTCTGCTCAGTGGGGAGCCTGCTTCCCTCTCTCTCTGACTACTTGTGATCACTCTGTCAAATATACAAATAAAAACTTAAAAAAAAAAAAAGAATAGACTCAGAAGGCAAGCGACCTAATCCACTGTTTAAGAGCATAAGTTTGACCTCCGGCGGCATTACAGGGCAAACACTGGCCCCGCCATTTGACTAGATGTATGACCTGAGTGTGAATGTACAGTATTGACCAGAGCATCTGATGCATAGTAAATATCAAATTATCAACCCCTGTCATTTCTCCTTGAAAAATTGTGAAGGATCCCACTAGTATCATTTCTATCACCAAAAGATGCACCCAAAGTAAAACATCTAATAACAGCACATCCATCAGATGCTTTCTCAGTATCCATTATCACATCCTTCCTTATCCACAAAGCCAGCTGCCTCCCTCAGATAGGATGCTCATATCTCTGACACATTTCTGGAGGCAGAAGGCCAGCCACAGTTCCCTTCAGTTTTAAAGACTCAGCCAGCTGTATCAGCTAATAACCTCTCCAAAGGTTATCTATCAGGAAGAAGGGGGAAAAAAGTCCTAATTGCTCTAGTCAGAGATGTCATTAGTTATGTACCCGGCTCCTGGGGAGTCTGCGTGGCATTTACCCAAATGGCACCCACCATGGGAAAATGTTACCAAAGCGGGCAAGTGTTTAACCTAAATGTTAAGTAGTTCCCTGCTGTCTGTTAATCTATTACTAAGATAATATATCTTCAGAGAAACCTTCTTTCTGATTCTACAGTCCTGATCCTTGATTTGCTCAAGCTATAAAATTTTTATTTGGATTCCATGGCTGTTTCCATAAATCATAATAAAAATAAAATTTTTATTTGGAAACATGGCTATTTCCATAAATCAAAATTGCCTTTTCTCCCCCTTTTGTTAGACAGTAAAACCATGCAGAACAGATCTTAGACTAAGTGATCTAACATCACTCCGATTTAATTTGTCAGGAGCAAGCATCATTGATTTTTTTTAACCCTCCAGTTGAAAGTCTAGGGCCTTCTTTCCAAATGAGAACACTACCTTTGGAATCTTGAGTCTCATTATTAGATAGTTTGTTTAATCTCTGGGAAACTTCAAAGAGGAAACCATATTATTTTCTCTCCAGGAATTTAATACAAGCGCTCCACACTCTTAAGAGTGTGACAGGGTTCAATTTCTTGTGTTTATAAACACTACCAGAGAGCAACGTGTGAGTAAAATGTATGGCATAGCTTCTTAAAAAAATGGCACCTGGGGTTTGTCATAAAAATGGGCTCTGCTGTGGTTAGACAGACATAAATAAAAACTGAAAGGTGTGGCTTTATCGCTCCTGAATAACGTCCCGTATCTGAAATGCCTACCATATCTCACTTTAAAAGATTTTCTAGTACCTACAAAATATTTATATAAAATGGATTTTTATAGGAGATGCCTAGTTTAGATTATTTATCATGAGTTATATAAAGCATCAAGAATAAATACACCCTTCCTGTGTATTGGGGATCGAGCCTTTCCTTGAGGGCTCATCCAATTCTTTCTTTTGGCGAGAACAAGTGGCAAAACCATTTTAATATGGTAATGATATTAGCAAAACCAGGATGTATTTGGGAGTTTTTAGTTGGGCCATTATAAGTAGGATAGCACCCAAGAGAAAAGGGCACACGCTTCTAAAGGTGACTGAAGTTACTGCAGAAAATTTTCCTGCATAGAGAAAGGGTATGAACACTATTATTATTTCTAAGCCAGAAATGCTATAATTTGGGTATGTTTTTATACCCAAATAATTTAAATGTCAGAAATAAGTAATGATCATGGAACCTTCCCTCATGGACTCTCACGCTCGGACCACCAGCTCTGGAGTTCCACTTGATGCTAATAATATCACTTGAGGGTATAGTTTGTTATCTTGTCTAAAAAGGTTTGTCTAAGATAAAAGTACACTATAAAAGAAAGTAACTGAAGGCTAGGTTTGTTGTAAACTGAAGTATTTTTTTCCCAATCCCAATGATTAAATGGTTAAAATGATTAATAGCATAAGGCAAAGGCCTTTCTCTTTTTAAGCATTTTGGAAATCTAATTTTAAAGAATGGCAGGCCAAATTACTGTTTTCTTCTTGTCTGACAGTGCCTGATTTCTTCCCGGACATTAACGTAGAATTCTATCATGGTGTCATTAGAAAGTCCATTAAGATAGGCTTTCCAGGATTTCCAGTAGAGTTAACATGTGTCAACTTCTGTCCTCAGCAAGGCTAGCAGAAGGCACTGCTGGGCTGGAACGAGGAAACAGGCCTAAGTTTTCAAAACAGGTGTTACTGTTGACATAACCATTAAACATCCTGCTTCTCTAAGACTTTTAGAAGAATGGGCACTTTCTCCTTCTATTTCCATAAGAATGTGAGTCTGTGGGGTGTGTGTCTCCTTGTGACACCACAGCTCACCCTCCAGTACATGGAGACCTAATACTACAAGAACAACTCAACAGACTGGTCTTGGAAGCCACAAAAGTTAACATGGCAGCCAGCCTTGTCTCTCTCTCAACGGTGGCATGGAGGAAGTGGAGAAGTCAAATAAGTTCTAGAAGTGGTTGCTCTTCAGTTCCTATGAATGCACAGCTGCCAAATGTATGTCAGAGGACAAGGCAAAACTTCGCATTACAGAATCAGAGAGAGTTAATGACGAATGAGATCTTCGGGATCAGCTAGCTCGGGGATTCTCAATGTTTACTTTAAGAATAGTCCTAGAGGCACCTGGGTGGCTCAGAAGGTTAAGCATGTGGTTTTGGCTCAGGTCATGATCCTGGGGTCCTGGGATGGAGCCCTGAGTCAGGCTCCCTGCTCAGTGGGGAATCTGCTTCTCTCTCTCCCCCACTTCACTTGTGCTCTCTTTCCCTTTCTCTCAAATAAAGAGTGTTTAAAAAAAGTAATGTTCCTAGACGCACCCACTGAGACTATGACTCAGCACCCGCAGGTGGGAAGTAGTAGGCATATGCCAACACTTGTAAAGCACTGGCTTTATGCCAGATACTGTGCTAAGTTCTTTACAAATATCACTCATTTAATCCTTGCAACAATCCTGTTGGGTACGTGCTACTATTTCCCCCATTTTATAGACGAGGAGACCAAGGCACAGAGAGGTTAAGGAATCTACCTGCACTGAAATTACCCGTCAGCTATGGGCTATGCCGAGGCCCAGGGCACTGAGAAAATACCATCACTGAAATCATCATCTCTGAATGGAGAAACCGAAACCGAGAGGAGTGAATTCTCTTACCCGAGACAAAAATCCTTCAGTGCATTTCCAGGAAGAAATCAACCATTCTAGGACACCAACTATTCTTAAATATTCCTCTATACTTATTCCTCCAGGAGAAAATGAATAGATGGCATTATTAAAAGCCAGCCCCGTGGTTCCAGCTGTGTTGCTCTGATTGAGGTGCTGCTCTGGGGCAGAGATTTCCATCCTCTGCAGCTCAACTCGTTGTTCATTCACAGGATAAGACACATTCCAGAGTTGGCATAAGGGGCTCCCAATCATGGTGATCCGCAAAGGGAGGGCAAAGGGAAAGGGGAGGGAGAGGTGCCATCCCCCAAAGTGGTAACTGAAATGGGGGAGATAAGGTTCCCGTAATTTGAGAATAGACAAGAAAGATGGAATTCTAATGTAGTTCCCCAAATTGGTCTTCCTGACCCTAAACTGCCTATTTCTAAAGCCTTAGTATATGTGAAAACATCATTAGGTCACTGCTTTGTTTTAACATAAATAGGCAGCAGAATACCCAGAATGACCAGATCTACAAGCTGGACCTACTCTCGTGCATTCTCTCAAAAAGTGATAAAGACGTTACCTAATACCATTGGATGTGCAGGATCAAGCCAAAAAATCATATAGATTTACCGAAATTCTACCTTTTTACCTAGTTGTCATTTCTGTTCAACAATCCAGGTAATTCTGGGGGACCATAAGCAAGAATAACCATATATTCCAAATGAAAAGGGAGCCGGCATCACCACAATATGGAGGCATTTCTAGTTAGGGGGTGGGGGGGGTGGTCAGTCTGTTCCCATCCCAGTGACGCAAACCAGCAGCCACGTCAAACCAACCTTCATCACTTCCACCTGCAGGTCTTCATTGAGGGAAGGCGTCACTTTCACAGCATTCAGGATCTGATTGAGCAGCTGCTTCTCATCAGAGTCTGTTTCCATGGATACAAACCTCTCCTCTGACAGAAGCTTCTGTAAAGAGGCACAAGGCAATGATCACAGACAGGCTTTCCCCTGCTGCCATAGTCTGTTGTATCTTAGTATGTCCTGAGGATAATTTCTAGTACTCAGGAGCCCTGTCGGTGGAGGACATTCGGAAAGAACTCATGATACATGCCAACAAACAAGGACAAATGCATCAAACCTTTCGCACAGTCTGGGCAAAGACTTTTTTTTTTTTTTTTTAAGATTTTATTTATCCATTTGACAGAGAGAGAGATCACAAGTAGGCAGAGCAGTGGGCAGAGAGAGAGGGGAAAGCAGGCTCCCCGCTGAGAAGGGAGCCAGACATGGGGTTCAATCCCAGGACCCTGAGATCATGACCTGAGCCGAGGGCAGAGGCTTTAACCCACTGAGCCACCCAGGTGCCCCTGGGCAAAGACTTTTTGCTGCTGTTAGAGAATTCATTCTAAATAACATGGCGACCATACAAGTTGTGTGGTTGGTGGGGACAGAGGATGAATGTGCCAGGGCCATCTAGCACCTATCCAAAGTCACATTCACACATAACCCTTTCTGAACATAGATTTGTCATAGGAAAGGAGAAGGTCTTGTAGACAACAAGTTCATTTTTCAGATATTTCCTAAGGTGAACAATCATTTACCCAAGAAGTATTCATGAACTCACAAATCTTAATGTGTTTCCATCAGAAAATGAATCCCACAAAAACTAAAATGAGACATTCACTTTGATGAGGTCTCTCAGGAGATACTATACCTCACAGTTCTTTTTTGTGAGGAGACAACTCTCATTTTTCATAAAATTCTTAGATTGTACAAAAACCCTCCCTAGAACTCCTACTCCTTCATCTTTTCCTGGAGCCATAAGACTAAGCTAAAATTTCAGAAGTCAGCTGTGAAGTCCCCCTAAGTCTTTTCTTCTCATACTAAACCTCCTGGGGCATCTTCAAATGGTCCTGGTGTAAGATGGCTTCACAGATGCTCTCCTGCTTAAAAACGTGGCCTCCAGAGTGACTGTCACACTTGAAGGGGTGGTCTGACATTAAAGAATTATGCAACCAAGACCGGTCCCTAAGGTACACTCTGAACTTTGGGTGATTAAGATCTGTCACTGATGGTTGATCCCTGGTTAAAAAAAATACACACATATACACACCATTCTGGTGAGTGATAATGGAGGAGGCTAGGCATGGGTGGGCATAGGGGGCATATGGGAAATTTCCAAAACTTTTTCTCAATTTTATTGTAAATCTAAAACTGCTCTTTAAAAAAAAAATCTTAAAAATGTTTAAGATGGCAGAAGGGAAAGACAAAAATAAATGGGGTCTTTGGTGGCACCATTGAGCGGTCACACCCAAACCAGAAATGCCTGCCTCTAGAATTCTAGTTAAGTGAGATAATTAAATGTGTTTATTGCCTAAAACCAAAATCTAAAAAACAGCAATGCCTGACTTTAATTATATTCTCAGATCAAATGAGCTTAGTTGTAAGTCACAGTGCATTCTATGCTGACTCACCCTGAAATCCCTAATTCTCATTCGCAAGGGCTGCAATTAAGCTATTCTATTTGAGACCCTAGTGTAGGATTTTATATTTATCCCTGTTAAATCTGTCCTCATCCCATTCCGCGTACGGTTGCAGCCAAGAACCTTTGAAATTCTGACTCATCCTGTGTAAGGACTCCCTCTTTCAGTGGAATGTCACTGTAGATCCAGAAAACAAGTTCTTCAAACCTTCTCAGGACTCCCTGACATCTTGTTCACATCCTCTCAAAAGAGACCCCCCGCCTCC
Source organism: Martes martes (assembly GCF_963455335.1). Lineage (NCBI taxonomy): Eukaryota > Metazoa > Chordata > Mammalia > Carnivora > Mustelidae > Martes > Martes martes. The sequence goes on from NC_137893.1 coordinate 63,461,353, forward strand.
ACTGTCAAGCAGTGCATGCCAGGCACCCCGGAGTGAAATTTATATACACACGTGTTTTTACTTGACATGATAAGGACTGGAAAGCCCTGCAAGAATGTGAAAGTTCAGAGGAAGGAACAGGGTGGTAAGAGGAAGGCTCACCGCCCAGCAAGTCCCCGGAGTTAAAGTGATAGCGCAAGCCCGTGCAAACACGGTTCTGTAAGCTTGGAGTGTTTGGGAGTTAAAAAAGTAAATGGAGGAGGGGCGCGCCTGGGTGGCTCCGACGGTGAAGCTGCTGACTGTTGATTTCGGTGCAGGTCATGATCGCAGGGTCGTAGGATCAAGTCCCATAACAGGCTCCATGCTGAGTAGGGAGTCTGCTCAAGATTCTCTTTCTCCTTCTCCCTGCCCCCTACCCCCACTCTGCTCTCTCTCTCTCTCTCAAATAAATAAACAAATAAATAAATAAATAAATCTTAAAAAAAAATAAATGGGAAATCTGTACATTTTCTTAGAGAAAAGGGAACATACATAGCAGGTCAAAACAAACTCCCATTCACATCCATGGTTGGCCCGATCATGTCAGAGAAACCAAAGAGTTTTTAATATCACTGACAATGTTTAAAAAAGGTCTAATACTAATGCATATTAAAACACATTATCTAATTTCAATCCACTGGAGAAAGAAAAGCCATAGTCTTCTCACTCTTTCATATGTATGAGAAAGACACTTAAAGGATGAAATAGTACACGCTAATGTGAAAAGACATCTGACAAATGCCACCAATCCACGGCCACCCTGAACAAACCCCACAGACTTGTCACTTAGAAACTAAGTCACTTAAAAGCCAATACATTATATAGTCATCACCTTTGCACTGTTGGAATTAGACCTATTCTATATGGTATAAAATACAAATGAACAAATGCTCAGAGAAGGAAAGTGCTCAAGCAATCTGACTTTTCTGATTAGGCTAAAATTTTTCCCCCTCCCATTCTTGCTCTGGAAACAAAACACATGAATTTGTTCACCAACCTAACTGTAAAATAGAAAACAAGACAAAATCTTTCTGGTTTACTATTAATTCTCCTTCCACAGAACCAAAGATGCTGAATGTACATAAGATTTGGATTGGTACAGAACTTCAGGTGTCTCTCTTGGGATCCTTTGTCCTCCTAAAGTTGGACACCCCCTGAAGTATTTCATTTCTGTGTGAGCTTAGCTGGGAATCAGTGGCAGATGACAAACGCCTAGCAGTCTAATGCTATGTCCAAAGAAATGATGGTAAATATATGAAAATTCGGTTATCCTCTGTGGTTATTACCTAGTTCAACCAAATTGTGGTCCGGGTCTTTAAACAGCTAGTATTTAAAATGTTAAGTATTTGCTCTTTCAATGCCAAAGTAGCCTGTTAATTTCTGTCACCTGGTTGCGCCCAGTGAGAGCCATACCTGTATTCCTGCCAGAGCATGTTGGGCCAGTTTCACATTCTTGGATTCCAAAGCCAACTGGAGAGGAAGCAAGCATTTCTCCCTGGCAAACACATAAATAAGGACAACATATGAGCTCAGCAAAGCTGGCAGTCAAGTGAAACAAGCCTTATGCATACCCACTCCCAAATACTGCGACACACATACATAAAAACCATAACTGAGAATAAAAATGCTCATGGACTTAAAAATACACACAGCAAAAAAAAAAAAAAAAAAGAAAAGAAAAAGAAAAAAAAACAAAAAAACACCTGTGCAGAAATGAGAGCATATCGGCACTTTCCTTGGCCACAGGAAGAGCCAACACAAGGACCCTCGACCAATTGTTTCGGTGTACAAATTATTACATGGCAGCAGTCTCACCAGTCTGTGCACGTGCCTTACTCTCTCGTAAATATAATTGCTGTACCCAGTACACCTGGGGTGAACAACTCTAGAGAGCACCATTGATATAGATTACAATGTTTTGCTCATACCTCTCTCTCGTCTACAAAGTGAATGCATCACCACCACTACTCTGCTTCATCAATATAAATTGAAATTCTATTAACGTGTTCAGTTTCTCTCCAATTCAAAATGTTCAACAACCATTTATCATTTTTAAATTCACTTTTTAGTCTCCATCAGGTAGAGCTGAATTGTGTGATGGCTTCTCCATAAACATGTTTCCAGGACAGAAATATAAATATCAGCATCTTTGACCAATGAGAAGTCCCTGGTACCATGGGAAAGATGAAAAAGACGTATGTGGAGAGGTACTCAGATGTTTTAAAGCTTAAAAAAATAACTGGGCACTAAAATATGTTAAGAATAAACCAAAAGAGCTGTTTAAAAAACCCATCTTTCTGTTAGAACATTCACTCTAAATAATTAAACAATATCCAAGAATTTTAATCAACCTATTATTTCCCCATGGAGCTACACTGGCACAACAAATGGAATGTTACTTAATTTTACCAGGTTTCCCTGCCCCCACTTAAACCACAGCAACCTCATTTTTATCTGTTTTCTATTTTCAGCATAAACTGAAAGATTCGTGGAGTATGAAAGCTACAGGGTGAGGCTATGGGATTTCGTCTTTGGAGAACTAAGGGTCACTGTTGTAGAGCACAATGAAACAGAAAGTTAATTATAGCTCTGATTCCTTCCTATCAGAAGGATGTCAGGCGCTGCAGCCCTGCTGCTTTTCTGTGGGTCCTCCAACAGCAGCTCCACAACAGATGAAGCAAGAGTCCCAGACCATCCCTGATGCTGGCCACAAAGACAGAACAAAGACAGACTCCATTAGAGAGAACATGAGCCTTCCCAGTCCTTCTCACCTCTCCCCTCACCAACCCAGTGCTACAATAGCCATTTTTATGTGACAGTCAATTAACACTGCAGCCGTTTTTCATTAGACACATCCTATGACAGATGGGCAAATTACCCAACTATGTTCCTTCCAGTTGAGGGGGGGCTGGAATTTTGTCACTGTACCCATTATCACCAGCTTAACTACCATTATAAGGCAAACTTGGCTATGTAGTCAAGTAACGCAGGAGCGGCTGAACTGTTCCCAAGTTTTTTTTTCCCCCTTTGGTTTAATCATAACCAGTTTATAAGCTGGACAAATTAACTGGAAAGGTGAACGTTGATAAGTAGAAATAACAGGCAGATGGAGTATTAACAGAAGAACCACAGAGTCTCATCAGCAAACCCTTGAAACAAATTTCCAACAGGATTCATTAACTGGGAAAGAACTTTCTGCTCATATTTGGAGTCAGATCTGCCAAGGAAGGCTCAGTACCCATGAGCAAGTATGTAGGTCTAAAACCCCCATGGTCTCACAGCCCAGAGGAAGGAAAGTCTCTGCTGAGTGGTCCTGTGCTGCAAATGCACAAATTGTACACATCACCCACCAAGGGCACCAAACAAGAGCAGAGGCCACACTCGGCAGCCACAAGGACACTCTGGAAACGCTGAACCTCATGACCTTTGGTAAGCAGCCCTGTGTTGGCATATAAGCAGCTACAGACTCCTATGGCTCTGCTGTCTTCAGAAATAGTCTTTGAAATCCTCATTCCACTTTCTCATCTACTTCCACATTCACACGATTTGGACCACAGACCTGAGCCAAGCTGTGGACAAATGTCAGTCCCCACCCCCCACGGCTGCACCATGATTCTAGGGGACATCACTGTGTGGCCTGCTTCCATGTGCTAGTCATGCTCACCGGACAGGACTGAAAGATGTAGTGGTTCAGCTAGGTTTGGGCTGAACTGAAAGGTATCAGTGTTTAGGGGAAAGAATCACATAGACCCGGATTACTATAAATTGTATGATCTCAAGATACTTAATTCTGTTGGCTCTTACTTCCCAATCCAGAAAAAGGGCATCTGACGACCAATCCTGCAGGGTAGCACTAAGGAGTACAAATAATGTATCAGGGGTTGGCAAACTTTTTCCATAGAGAGGCAGGTAATAAATATTTCAGGTTTTCTGTTCACGTTGTCTCTGTCCTAAGTACTCAACTCTGCCATAGTTCAAGAGCAGTCGTAGACAATACAGAAATCAAGAAGCATGGCTATGTCCTAATAAAAGTTTACAAAAACAGGCAACAGGCCAGATTTGGCCTACAGACTCTAGTTTGACCAGTCCTGATACAGATAAAGGCAGCACAGATCATGATTTCCCACAGGATGATAAGATCTAATCTTGTCAGAGTATGTAAAAAGATTTTGTCCAGGATATGGAGCTAACTGTCCTGGGAGGACTTTGACAAAACCAAGCCCTCTCCTACAGAGAGATCTTTTAGGACCAAGATCTCTCTTAGTAAATACTGTGTTTTGAGAAAGGAGACAGAGTTCATCTAGGTGCGAAGCCAAGGCACTCCGTCCATCCAACCATCTATTCAACCAACATTTAAGCTCCAGCAAGACACCATCAGGGTGCTCAGAAAAGCCTGGCCAAAACCACAACTGAACAGATACTTGCTTTCATTTCATTCAAGGAAAGACAGAAAAAAATAAATAAAATTAGCCCTTATTTCTCTGTTTAGTGTACCTGTCACTTCAACCTTAAATAAGCATTCTTACCTGGTTTTATATTTGAGAAACTGGAGGTTCAGAGAGGTTCTGTAGCCTGCCCAAGGCTGTATAGCTAAAATCTACTGGATACAATCCAAATGGGATTTGACCCCCCAAGACCAAGTTCCTTCCAATACCTTTTAATCTCAAAAGATCAAAGCACAATTAGAATCGATCTGTTTCCTAACCTTTTCTGGATCATGAACGTATCTGGCACATGACCCTCTTCTAGGAAAAGTACAGAAATCACGTTGAGGACTCATGACCACCCCCAAGTGCCAACTTCATATGGATCCCAAGTTAAAAGCCCCCAACTTCAAGGGAAAGGACCCTGCCCAAAATGGCAGAAATTTTGATGGGTCAGGGAAGAGGGACAGGCTCCCTGACTGGGCTTAAGAGTTCCACAAGGATAGGCTTTGAAGTGATGTTATGCTGAGCCCTGGGGCAGAGAAGGAGGGTGTGTCTGTGTGTGAGACTCTCTTCAAGATCCCAGGTTTCTCCTCCCCTCAGACCCAGTAATGCCCTAGATTAGCATCACAAGCCTCAGCTCCTGACTTCAACAGGAAATGAACACATGGGAAATTAAAGAAGCTCACAGGCACGGCTGATTTCATTGCTTGCTCTCTGGTACCATGAAAACTCCACCGTCTTGGTTTTTTTAAGTGATTTTAATAAAAGAGAATAACAGGCCTGTTAATTGGGTCTCAGGATGAAATTTATAATGAAGTTGCAAGGTGGCACACACCCAGTCCCCTTTGCCCGTACTGCATTAGAATAAATCATCTTTTGATCTTTCTAGATGCTGCCTCATTGGGAAAAGGGCATACCAAATATTAATATTCAGTTACATTAAGTGATTATTTTTATGCACAGGCATGTGCAAGTTCCCTCTAGCCTAATTAAATAAGGGCAGTGGCCTCAGGTTCCATGTCCTGACATGTGATTATTCCTTAAAGAAGAAGAATTAGCAGTGTTGCATATGCATGTGGAACTCATCATCCCACAACACTGTGTCTGGTTGTGTCAAGGAGACTAAACCTATTTCCTTTACTGGATGTCAAGACCAGCGTTATTGGGCTAGAAGAAAGCAATGAACACAGGGCAATTGAAATACGTCAACAGCAGGAAAGTTAGGATTTAGCAAAAATCAGCTTTCAATACCAACTTCAATATGAACTTGAAGTAAAACCAAATCAGTTCCTCAATGTTGGGCTGATTCCTCTTGGATGAACACAGAGACACTTTAGACTTGTAAGGTCTGCCGACTCTCCAATTCTAGGATTCTAGGATCTGAGCCATTTATTCAATAATTGCCTGAAATGCTTCATATAATAACCATGGCTCTGATCGAAAATCAGAGGCTTATATGTGCAAATGCCCACGATCACATGTTCATCTTTCCTATTTTATTTAATTACAACTTTTGAAAGTAGAGATTTAATTGTCAACAAGGTGAAGAGATATGAGATAACCTGTCCGAGGTCCCACGTTTGTAAATGAAACAGCTGTGATTTAAACTTGGACCATATGTGTCTTCAAGACCCACAGCCTAGGCCTCCCCAATGCCTTCACCAGTACACAGCTCCCCACCAACTGCGGCATTAAGACACATGGCTTTAAAAATAGCAGTTCAAATGATTCCAAAGTAAAAAGACTGGGGCAAGCATCAAACAAGTAACGTAAATTACCTTATTTTGAGTGACCACTGATGAAGCAATGCATTATATTTGACAGCTGGTATGTAGTTATGAGAAGGTATAGACAGTTTAGTTGAATGGGAAAGTGTGGCTTTAAAACCAACTGCTGAGTTCAAGCTATAGCCATCCACTTTTCCTAGTGGCCACAGACATTCCTAATTTGAGTTCAGGAGGTTTTTTTCACCGCTTCTCCTCCGCCCTTGTGTGATACTTGGGACTTTATTATTTGTGGTTATTAATACCGAGGCTGTAAAGAGTTTGTATCAACACCAATGAATTTTCATTGACTAAGGTTCGCCAGGGCCAATTCTATGGAACCAATTGGAATTTAACTGGTTCCTTAATTGACTTCCTCTGCTGTGCTGTTAAATAGGTTTCCATTGTATCGTGATTTTCATTTCTATTTTAATAAAATTATTTTTATCAGTATCAATCTTTTATATTTCATACCAAAGATTAGATTCGCCCTCTAGGAACTTCTTTAGGCCCTACGAATGCAACTATGAGCAACATAAAATTCCTTCTCTCCTGCAGCCCTTCAAGATTTCTTAGCAAGCCTCCTGCAATTATTAAGTTGAGCACATGAAATTACCATTTTTGCAGGTTGGAAAGGGTTGAATATCAGCAATTTTATATGATTTAATCTATTCTAAAAATCCCAAATAACATGATATGGTTATGCTCATATTTTCTCTCAAAATATATATTTTCACTATCATTTTGTGATAAAAGGTTTACACGTACCTAAAAACATTCAAACAGTACAGAGGGACAGGTAGCACTAAAAGTCAGTTAAGGTACCCTCCACGACAGAGTGAGCTGAATGTTGGCGATGGGTGTTTTTAGACAGTGGCATGGGGGAATCTTCTGGTTTTTTTTTTTTTATACTTTCTATTTGTATCAATTTTTATATAACTCTAGAATATACTTGCATAATTTGAACAAAATACTTTTTAAAGCCATAAAGCCATTGGCTCCTTACAAAAATAACCATCATCGCATTTCCTTCTGTTCAGCTCAAAAAGGTGAGTGCCTTTGCTTGTAGTTAGGCAAAATATTAAATATGGAACTAAATTTTCTCCCATTTCTTACTGGTACTCACACTGACAACCCATGTATTCTTGTTTTATTATTATTATTCTTCTTATTATTTTTTTAGAGACAGGGAGCATGCACGCGTGCACACACATGACTGGCTGGGGAGGAGGGGTGTGATAGGAGAGGGAGAGAGAGAATCTTGAGCAGGCCCCACACCCAGCATGGAGCCCAATGACATGGGGCTCGATCTCATGACCCTGAGATCATGACCTGAGCCAAATCAAAGAGCTGGACATGTAACTGACTAAGCCACCCGGGTGCCCCATTATAGTCCATATATTCTTTATAGCAATTATACCTGCTGCTGTTGTTGTTGTTGTTGTTGTTGTTGTCGTCCATAAAGAAAGCCTCCATTTATACAATAGGCCACGCTATGAAAATTGATTTGCTTTTGTAGCGAAAAGCATACTTAATTGCTTGTAGTTGTCCATCAGTTGTCTGAAAAGTTGTAAATACTATCTGGATTTTTTAATTTAATCTAAAAAATTTTTTTATTATGTTCAGTTAGCAAACATATAGTATATCATTAGTTTTTGATGTAGTGTTCAATGATTCATTAGTTGCCTATAACACCCAGTGCTCATCATAACGCATGCCCTCCTTGATACCCATCACCCAGCTACCCTATCCCCCAAGCGTCTCCCCTCAGAAATCCTCCGTTTTGGAGTCCAGAGTCTCTCATGGTTTGCCTTCCTCTATGATTTCTTCCCATTCAGTTTTTCCTTCCTTCCCCTGTGGTCCTCCATGCTATTCCTTGTGCTCCACATGAGTGAAACCATATATAACTGTCTTTCTCTGCTTGACTTATTTCACTGAGCATAATCACCTCCAGTTCCATCCATGCCAATGTAAATGGTAGGTATTCATCCTTCCTGATATCTGAGTAATATTCTATTATATATATGAACCACGTCTTCTTTATCCATTCATCTGTTGAAGGACATCTTGGCTCCTCCCACAGTTTGGCTATTGTGGACATTGCTGCTATGAACATTGGGGTGCATGTGCCCCTTCTTTTCACTACGTCTGTATCTTTGGGGTAAATACCTAGTAGTGTAATTGCTGGATCATATTGCACTTACAGTAGCACCAAAACCCAGAAGATACCTAGGAACAAACCTAACCAAAGAGGTAAAGCATCTATCCTTTAGAAACTACAGAACACTTATGAAAGAAATTGAGGAAGACTCAAAGAGATGGAAAACATTCCATGCTCATGGACTGGAAGAATAAACATTGTTAAAATGTCTATGCTGCCCAGAGCAGTCTATACTTTCAACGCCATCCCTACCAAATGCCACTGACATTTTTTACAGAGCTGGAACAAAGAATCCTAAAATTTGTGTGAAACCAGAAAAGACCCTGAATTTCCAGGGGAATGCTGAAAAAGAAAACCAAAGCTGGGGATATTGTGACACCTGACTTCAAGCTATATTACTACCTAGATTTTACCTTTGCTATCTGATAGATCTGATGGCTCCTCCTCTCTAGTAGATGGGTGTATGAATGGAGGTAGGTTAAATTTGTTCAAACTCTAGAATTTACCTTGAAAATCATATTTTTCTAACATATAAGAGCCAAACTTATTTTCTTCACATTTTTTTAAAATAAAAGAAGTCAATTCAGAAGAAAAAAGCTGCAAAAGAATAGAAAGTAACAAATACAAAACATTATCTTGTTACATTCTTGTGATGGGACAATGGTAAACCCATTTACCTTTTTAAAAATACAGAACACGATGGGTCAAGAAAACAATTCATAAAGGAGAATACATTTTTATTTATTTTGAAAATACCTTTTTCCAGTTTTATTGAGACTTACTGACCTATAACATATTAATTTTAGGCGTATGGCATAATGATTTGAAATATATGTATACTGCAAAATGATAGCCACAGTAAGTAGTTAACAGCTAACACTTCACATAGTTATATTTTTTTCTTGTGATGAGAACTTTGAAGTCTCTTAGATGAGGACTTTGAGGCCTCTCTTAGAAACTTTCAAATACACAACAGTGTTGCTAATTATAGTCCCCATGCTGTACATGACATCTCAGAACTTAATTATCTTTGGAAAAAAATGAAAAACACATCATGGCTTGGTATTTTCCCCCACAATCTGATAATACTTCTGCCATAAGATATACATTCTGTGTAATTAAGTAGAAAAACACTAAAGTTTTTTTTTTTTTTTTAATAGAGGAAAAGAGACATGAAGTCCACACTAATCATAAGGAAGCCTGCTCTAGAATTCATCTTTTTCTATAACTATTGAGTGTTTATTACATTTAGGGCATTGCACTGGGCACAGAGTACAGAACAGAGGGAAAAGCAGACATCATTCCTGCCCAAGACAGGGGCAAGTGTCAGTTCAACCTTCTGATCTTCAAAAAGAAGGAAAATGACTGACAATGTTAGCATCAAGGCTATTAAGGTGAGCTGAGCCTATAAAGACGAGCGAGTTCAATAAAAGGATCAAAGCAAGTGGCCTTCTCTTTCCACCAGACACAAACGTTGTATTAGACACAACATATTGGTTTTTCTTTGGCTCAAGTGTTCTGTCACAGCCAGCCAGACGATCTAATTGATACATGAGGGAGGAGCCCCACTAGTGGAGAAACGCCGTTTATTAATAAAGGCTTCAATATGCTGGGCACCACTTTAAGAGCTTAGGTAATAATATAATCTGCTTTAAGCTTCATGCCAAGCCAGTGAGAAGGGACAAAATATACTGGCATTTATCGATGAGGGACAGGAGCATAAGAGAGAAAAACTCACTCCTGGAAATGAGGTGGGGCTACAACAGGAGCCATGACCTCAAGCTCCTTGGCCACAGAGGACCTTAGTGGTTACCATTTGTCGCTCTTGAACCCTGTTCCAAGACAGGGTTAAGCATTTTACACCCAGTAAGCCTGTGGAGGACCCTTCATGAAAGACGAATGAACAGCCCAGCTCCTTTCTTTCTGTCCATTGTCAACCCAATATTTCCTCACATCATCCATGTCAACCATTTACACACGGACTTGTACATTTTTCCACTGTGAAACACTGTAAACTCTTTCTCACCTCCATCAACACACTTAGCGATTCCTCACAGGACCTTCCCCTGTGGCCCCATGAAAGGTTTATTCTTTAACACTTCCATAAAAAATAATTTGTCAGCAGCTATCCAGAGCTTACGAACGTGAATATAGTTTCACCGAGGATTTTCTATTCCATGAATCCGTTCTAAAGAAATCATTATACATGTAACGAAGGTTTAGATGCAAAGGCTTTTTATTGTCATTTTATTTATCATGTAAATAAGGTTAAAGAAATCATGGCACATTCATAATAATGAATGGCACATTCATAATAATCATGGCACATTATTTTAATAATAATTAAAAGTGTTCTGGAAAGTTTTCATTGACACCAGAAAGCGCTTTGAAAGCGTATGCTAAAAATTTAAAAATGAAAATGCGATGGAGAATATATACCGTGTCATGGCCCCGCTCTGAAATAAACCATTACTACAATTATAGAATAAATGGAGGAGAGAGAGAGGCTGGTAAGAAATTCCTCAGAACACATCCAAAATCTCTCTCTGCCTTTTGGGAACATGGATGATCTTGGTTTTATTATTATGTGTTTCTACATTTAAAAATTTTTCAAGAATATATTACCTTTAGAAATAAAATGTGAAGCTAGCCCTGTGCTACATGAGCAAAAACACCATCTCACTTTCCTTCAAAGCTTTTGGCCCGGGACCCTGAATGGCCATGTTTCCCGTAACAGCTTTCATCTAATCCTTCCTGAGCTGCTTCTGTGCCAACTTCTCATACTCTGTCAAGTCACCACCCTTCCCTCTTTATCAAAAACTGGGCCATAATTCCTGGAACAGTTTCCCTTCTCCTTTCCTCTAAGACATTCTTTTGCCATCCTTCAAACACTTCCTGAATTCTTTCTTCTCTCTCAAGTCTTTTTGACTGAAAATAGGCTTGCTTGTCACCCTAAAATATAATTACCTTAGTCAAGTAATCTAAAATAAGTATCCTTAATTTCATTTTGCTTCTTTCTAGGACAGATTTTCCCACAATCAAACTTTTGGGCTTAGCGTGTAAATATACCAACAGCATGAAGCCTGCCTCTAGGACTGGTTCTGCCCTGCACCATAACAAGGGAACCACATGCGTTTTGATACTTAATGACTTTTTTTTTTTTTTAATGATGGAAGTGTTCCAACTGGCAATCAAGAGGTAGGACTCTGCCCAGAATTTCTGCCATGAAGAGGCAAAAAGCAATAAACCACCAAAACAGAAAGGATCGCTAACTCAAATATTCAAATCTTAGGGAAGAAGAAAAAGTAGCTGGAAAATACAACGTAATCTTTTTTATGTGCTGACAATTTTATGCAAATAGGTAGCTACCTCATGAAAAATAACAATTAATGGTATAAATATCTTTCAGAAAAGTCTATGTAACTAAAGACAGGTAATGTGAAAAGGCAAAACCAAACCAGTCACATTGAGACAAAACTGTGATTTATGCTTTATTCAGAACTCAGTGGCCTGTTAAAGTTCACAAATAATATAGATCTACACATTTTTTAACAGCGACTTCTCGTCACTTAAATGCCATGATAGTGCAATTACAGGACTAAAAGTAAAGTGACATTTTTCTGTGAAATAGAAATTGCTGGTTATGATGTCAAATGCCTTTAAAAAACCAGTCCATTGGCAGGTCAGCACAACAGGCAGAACTAAAATTTGTATTCCTCAATTGCAATAACTCCCTTGTGAAAAGTACATAAGATTCTTAGTATTAAAATGGTCTTTCAAAAAAAAATTATCTAGCCTATCATATATGTCCAGACTCTGAATGAAAACTTAGGCATATAATGAAAAGATACCTGGTTCATGTCCACATGGAAGCCACAGCTTCAAGGAAGGAACAGACATGGGATAATATAAAAACATAGGTAAGAAAGCAATGCACACTTTATAGTATAGTATAAACAGTCAACTAGGAATGTATAACAGAAGTAGGAGAGATCCTGTCTAGAAAAATTCAAGTGTCTTCATGGACAAGGTGCTATTCATTTGGCCTTGAAATTGGGGGTGTTGTATGGGACTTGGTAAGCCAGGGAAAGAAGTGGGAAAAGACATACCACACTGAGGTTGTAGGTGCAAAGGCACAGAGTGTGTTCATTATGACTGGACAAGTCATAGTGGGAAGACTCATGAGAAAGGAGCCTTACCTTTGGTAGGGTAGATTCTAAACAGCTTATTTTTTTTTTTTAAGATTTTATTTATTTGACAGAGATCACAAGTAGGCAGAGAGGCAGGCAGAGAGAGAGGAAGGGAAGCAGGCTCCCCGCTGAGCAGAGAGCCCGATGCGAGGCTCAATCCCAGGACCCCGAGATCACGACCTGAGCTGAAGGCAGAGGCTTTAACCCACTAAGCCACCCAGGCGCCCCATCTAAGTAGCTTTTGAAGGGTCTTTGCATGCTATTCCAGAGAAACTGGCCTTTAGCCAGTTGAAATTGAGGAGCTAATGGAAGATTTTTAATCCAGGGAAGATTGTGACCTCAGACATTTTCTACAAAATGGAACTCTGGCTACAATGTAGGGAATGATAAAAAGTAGACTATCATGGAATAAAATTCTAGAGTCCAGTGAATCTGCATCAAATTCAGGCTCTGCCAATTATAATCTGTACACTCAGTAACCTCTGCAACTCTCATTTTATATATGGACCTAATATTACCTACTGGAGAAGTATTACAATGATTAGATAAAAAACAACATTAGAAAAATTCCTGATTCCTTACCCTAACATTTACAGCACTCCTGAAGTTTCCTGGCCCAGCCCCCTTCTTTTGCCACCTCTGGCTCTGTCCTGCCCAACAAGGGTCTCATAGCATGGGTCTCAAGACTACAAGCTATGCAAACAGCTGCTGTTTAGCCAGCCCTTGGGCCTAGACATGCAGACATCTATGGCATCATCTGCCTTCTGAAAGATAAAGCCATGTCTACATGCAGTTTTTGGAAGGAGGCTCAGCATAGTCTAAGAGGGAATTCTGAGGTCTCAAGTGCCCAGAGCAAGAACTGAGGGAATAGGGTGGGTTCTAGGTGGAAATGTTCCCTCCACCTTGATGAGGACAAGAACAGGGCCTCTACAACATGAGCCCAGAGAAGGGTCACACTTCTCCCAGGACTTACGGTGATATGATAGTGCTTAGCATGTTGCACATACTCAACAAATTATTATTGTCTTTGGTACTTTTTCTCACTGTCACCACTTTCTTATTACTATAGTTTTGTTGTTGTCATCACTACTTACTGGAGGCAGCAAAGCCTGGAGAAAGGGACTACACTGTTATAAGGGCCCAGTGCTGAAAGTACAATGCAGTTAGGCCATATTCAGGAATGGAAAGGAAGAAATGGAACCTAGAGATAGTACAGAGTTGGAGTAGAGAGGACCTGCTGGAAGAACAGTTTTGAGGATGGAAATGGGATGGATGATAACTGTATCTTTATATATTATGGAATTTCAGATTCCTTTGGGCATCTGAGTATTGGTAAGTACAAAACTGGATGTACTGGTTTCGAGCTCAGGAATTAGAAGATCTCCATCTTAAGGTAGCTGAAGGCTTGGAAGTGATTGAAACTTCCAAGGCAAAGTACAGGAAGAAGGACAGCAGAAGGACAGAGCTCAGAAAAATCTGTCCAGCCAGTGAGGGAAGAGAAGAAAGGATGCTAGCAAAGAAGTCAGAGGAAGCTGTGTTGCATAGAAAGATGGCAGAAGGAAAGCTGTCCTTCAAAGATATAGCCATTCAGTACTAGTACCTACTAATCACTGAGTGCCTGCTCTGTGCCAGGCATAAGGACTGGCCATACATCCATGATCTCATTTAATTGAGTACTTACGAAACTGTGATTACTTCTTCATGATCAATAAGCTAACAGACTCAGAGATGGTAAGTACTTTGTCCCATGTCACTTAGCTGCTGTACAGCATTAGGTCCCATTAGAAGCATAACCTTACTATTAAAACAGGAAAAACAAGGAACACTTTGGTCATTGCTCTGGAGGAGATGTGGAAAGAAGTAGTAAGTCCTTCCATCAGAGGAAGCTATGAGCTGGGAACCTTCCCATAATGTTAGAACTCATTTAATCCTCATGAGAACTTGGATGGTGGCCATTATCGAGTTCATTTTACAGTTCAAGTCATGGAGGATCCCAAAGTCACATATACATGAACAAAAGTGGTAAATGGATGAGTCCAGATTCAAATGTAAGGACTATGCAACACAAAAGCCTTCTCTCTCTCCTAGCAACATGTTACCTCTCCATCATGAGGAAGCAAAAGATAAAAGCAGAGGAGAAAGGGATCTACAATATGGAGACAAGCACAGGCATCCCTGCAAATTAGCCAAAGTAATACAAATTTTTTATTTTCCAGGTGACCTATGTTCTCCCCCTAAAACAACCCAGCACATGAAAGCCACTGCAATAGTCCCCACTTTTCTCAGGAGACGTACATCTGAGAACTGTTTCCATCCGATTAGCACACTCAGATATAAAATGTACAGGCCTATAGGTCACAGAAAATAAAAAAATCTGTATCCTTTACTGTTATTGACTTTTTATCTACAGCAATAAAATTTTCAGCATTAAATTGTCAAATTTAGTCCACAATGTAAAACCTAAGCATCTGGTTAGTTTGAATATAGGGAAAGGCCAAGAACAATACGTTAAAGCTTAATCTCCAGTGTCAAGATAGACTGTACCATTCAAAGCTAACAATCGTTCATCATAGGCATGCTCAGTGCTTTTAAACTTCATGTCCTCTCTACATGTCCATCCGTCTTTACAAATTCTACCCTCCTCCATGCTTCTGCCTGACCCTACCAGCATTTCTAGAGTCCCTCCTGGCTGGGTCAGGGCCTCCCCTACCCTACAGGATAGAGTAGCTGGTTACACAGGTGGTCAAGGATATTGTTAAATAACTGTGGAGGGAAATATATTCACCTTTCTTGGCTTAAAGTCAACTGGTAAGGAAGGTCCTTGTGAAATCTACTAAGCAAGTGAACTGCCTTACTAATATTACAGTGGCATGCTACACCTTAAAATTGCGACTATACCTTTTTTTTTAAGATTTTATTTATTTATTTGACAGAGAGAGAGAGAGAGAACGCGCGCGCGTGTACAAGCAGGGGGAGCTGGAGACAGAGGGAGAGGGAGAAGCAGGCTCACAGATCAGGGAGCCTGATGCAGGGCTTGATCCCAGGACCCTGGGATCATGACCTGAGCCTAAGTCAGATGCTTAAAGACTGACCCACCGAGGCACCCCAAACTGAGATTATACCTTCAAAGATTATACCTTTGAAGAGCCTCTCTTCAAAGAAGAGAGGCTCCCTAGCAGTTTATGCCAATTTTTGATCAATTACTAGAACAATGAGGGACATACTAAAAATAACTTTTCCTATGGTGTACCAACTGGATGGAATTTTAATAGCCTTCAAAATGTTTTTAAAGAACTCCTAGTGGCACTTGAAAATTGTTTTCAATACTAAGTGAAACTAGCAAGTTGCAAAACATTACATACCTTGTGACCTAATTTTCATGACATACATTCAAAAGAAAATAAACCAGTGTTAAGATTTATTATCTCTAAATGATCTAGCTTTTGCATCCAGCTGTCAAGTGTGGGAGTTCAGGCTTAACCAGTTATTACTGGGTCCTAGCTGTTTCATACCTCATTGTCCTCATCTATAAAGTATAGATGTAATGAAACCTATGAATAGTTCAAATAACATGACATTGTACATCAAGAATTACATTTTCTAGGCTTTTGAATTTTCTACAGTATGAGCATACTTTACAATGTAAAAACATTCCTTCCCCCCCACCATGAGTGTGTCATTTATGTATTCTCTTACTTTCTAGATAATTTAAAACATGTATATTTCATACATGTTTTAGGACACAATGATTCCTTTTAGACCCATCTCTTCTGCCACTCACAAAACTTAACTCAAAATGGATTAAAGACTTAAATGTAAGACCTGATCTGCTAAACTCCCAGAATATAGAAAAAAAAAAGCTCCTGACATTGGCCTTATCAACAATTTATTGGGTAATAACCAAAGGCACAGACAACAAAAGCAAAAACAAACAACTGGGGGATCAAACTAAAAAGGTTTTTCACAGCAAAGGAAACAATCAACAAAATGAAAATGCAACTTACAGAATGGGAGAAAATATTTGCAAACCATCTATGTGATTGAGGTTAATATCTAAAACATGTAGGAAATGTATACAACTCAATAGCAATAATAATAATAAACAATCCTACTAAAATAGGCAAAGAAATGGAAAAGACATTTTTCCAAAGAAGATGTAGGTTGCTCAAAATCATTAATCATCAGGAAAATGCAAATTCAAAATCACAATGAGACATCACCTCACACCTGTTAGGATGGCTATTTTCAAAAAGAGATAACAAGTGCTGGTGACGATGTGGAGAAAGGGAGTGCTGTGCTCTACTGGTAAGAATGTAAATTGGCACAGCCATTATGAAAAACAGTATGGAGCTTCCACAAAAAATTAAATATGGAACTACCATATGGCCCAACAATCCCTGGGTGCATACCCAAAGGAAATGAAACCAGTATCTCAAAGAAATATCTGTATGCCTATGTGTGTTGCAGCATTATTCACAATAGTCAAGGTATGGAAACGACCTCAGTGTCCATGAACAGATGAATGGATAAAGCAAATGCAGTATCTATCTACCTAGATATTTATATATAAATATAGATCTATACATAAATATATAAAAATATAGACAGCTACATATGTACCAGAAGTACCCAGGTACCTATACTTTAGATATCAAGCATAAATACACAAACACACAATGGAATATTACTCAGCCATAGAAAGAAAGAAATCCTGCCAAGTGTGCAACATGGATGAACCTGAGGACGTTATACTAAGTGAAATAAGCCAGAGTCAGAAAGACAAATAGTGCACGGTTTCACTTATATGTGGAATCTAAAGAAGTCTAACTCAAAGAGAGTAGAATGGTGGTCACCAGGAGCTGAAAGGTGGAGGAATAAGGAGATGTTGGTCAAAGGGTACAAAGTTTCCATTATAAGATGAATAAATTCTGGGGATGTACTGTACAGCATGGTGACGATAGTTAGTAATACTTTACTATATACTTGAAATTTGCTAAGACAGTAGGTCTTAAGTGTCCTCCTAACACACAAAAATTGTAACTAAGTGAGGTGATGGATATGTTCATTAACTTGATTGTGGTCATCATTTCACAATGTATACGTATCTCAAATCATCACTCTATACGCCTTAAATATATGCAAATGTCTTTGTCAATAAAGCTGGGAAAAGCCACTGAATACCTTTTTATATTTTGAAATTACAGCCTCTGTCCCATTAAACACCCCACAGTTCTTTCCCCATTGGCATAAAAAATCACATTTGGCCAGTCACGTACAAAGATCACGTCCCTTAAAGCAATACATTTTGGCAATAAGCATCAGAGAACCATGATGTAAAATTTTATATTCCCATAAATAGCAACTTCTCCCAACAGTCATGTGTGTGTGTTTTAACCACTGACTATCCCAAAAGATCCCGCTCTGTAAGCACTCTCGAAAAATAGGCCTTGGGTGAGAGCCAAAAAGAGTGGTTTGTTTCCTTATTAGCTGTCTGCATTAAACATGATGTAGATTTTATGCCTCCCCTCATCCCTCCTGTAGACTCCGATGAATAAGATCCATGTTAATCTGCCACTCAGTAGCCTCAGGTCTGGCAAAATCTGATAAGAAGATAAGACTGCTTCTCGGGATAAATTTAATTTTAAAGGTTGGGATTGTGTCTGGGTGCTAGTGACCCTTCAGCCCCCTAACCTGCCTTGGAGCCCAGGCATCCTGATAGCAGCTGTGTTTGCAGCAACACATCACCAAGGGGCTGCTTTATTCCATTCAAGGTGGTTATCGACTCTTACACACCCACATGACCTTCCTAAATGAAACACATACTGGAAGAAAAACAAACATGCCCCGTATTTTTTTTTTCTTTTTAATGTACTGAAGAGAGAAAGCGGCAGCGGATGGCTCTCTTAGTAAAATGATTATAGATCAGGACAACAAACCCTGCCTGACAACCATCCCAGGCCGGGACGTGAACATGGGACTTCAAGGGACTGAAGGCTTGGCCAGACCAGGAGGGCCATGGTGGTGCTCCTCTGCCTTATGTTGTTACCATGAGTCGGCCTGGTGTTACTGTTACAGTTACAGCCACAGCCCCCAGAGATCACGGGAGTGAATACCACACAGCCAGCTGCTACAGGCTTGGCTCTCAATGGCCTACATCCAAATAGGGACTTGGTGAGTTTGCCAAAGCATGTATATGGGTCCCTACAAAATCCAGGAAAACAAGCTGAGATCCTGCAGGCTCATAAGGATGTTAGTATGGAAGAAAGGGAAATTTGTAGACAAATGTGTATTCAAGTATTTTAAACACTATAACTAAAATTCTGCTATAATTACTTGTAGTGGCAAAATCTCAATAGGTAAAAACCTCTGGCTAAGGAAAGGGGTCTCTTCTTCTATAAGGTTAAAAAAAAAAAAAAGGACCCCATTCATTTTCTATCCTAATACTGATGGGAGAGGTCCCCACTATGGAAAGCTGAGACTAACGGACTCTATCATCGAAACACTTTTCCAACTGCTCAGATGCCTTGTCACTAGGGTGACTCAACACGGTGTTCGCATCACTGTGTTCTTCCCCGTGTGTCAGGAGCACCCTCAGTTCCAGCCGAGGGAAGCAAGAACACAGCAAGCAGGCTCAAATGACCAAGAACCCTGTTGCTAAAAGACAGGGTCAAATACCTTGGAAAAAATGTTTATACTCCAGTTTATGGGCACTAGCTGGCTGTCCTTTCTCCCTGGGGGCTCCGAGGGACCCGATGTCTCTCTGCAGGCTGGGCTCCATCCAGTTGTCCCTGAAAAGCCAAAACCATCCATGCTGGGGAACTGGGGTAGCCAGGCCTGCCCAATGGAAAGTCCAAGGTATCTGGGCAGGAAGCCCACCCCGCCCCCCAACCCCGGCTCTGGATTAAGTATAAAGCTATCACGGAAGATTACCGTGTCAGGGAAGGCAATGGAGTCTGTTAAAAGAACACTGGCCTAACTTGGAAATCGGTGATTTTGTTTTGGCCAAGAAATGTCAGGGATAATCCTAAGCATATTACTTTGGTCTTCTGGTATGCAATTTCTGTTCACAAGACAGGTGCAGAAGCTTTCTAGACTCCTTTGAAAAGATGGGAAGGATAAACAGTAGGGATATGAAAGAGCTTTGAAAACAACCATTCTATGGGAAATGGCTGGGAAGAACAGTGAGAAGAACAGCAGAGTCCAAGGAAACCGGCTCTTAGTCTTTATGTCTCAGCCATCTTAGCAGCGAAATGGGGGAGCTCCATCGCCTCTCCAAATTCTCATAGCCTCTGCTTCTTTGAGCTGTGTGGTGTGCAGCGGTCAGCCTTCTCCTTTGTAACTTGATTACAACTTTGCTTTTGGCTGACGGCATGGCCAGCCTCAAGTGGTAAATCAAGACTGGTCTAAGTTGTTCCCGACAATCCTGGTTCCTACTTTCACTGCCTCCCTCATGGCTCTTGAAGTACTTTGGCTTTCCTGATGAAAAGGGCAAGACCCGTTTAGTTGGCACTGCCCTTCCGTCTTTTGTCCTGCCTTCCGTCTGGGGTGAGGGCGTGCTGACTATGGCTGCAAGAACCATTTTGTGGTACAAAAAAACAAATATAATGGAAGTTCAGCAGTATCCTAGATATCCCAGATGCCTATTAAGGAGGAAAATAAGCCCCATCTAGTTTACACCATAGTTAGGCTTTCCATTAGTTGCAGCTGAATGCATTCGCCACTTACATACTACCAAAGCCAATTCCTTTCTTTCCTTTTAAGATTTTATTCGTTTATTCGAGAGAGAGGTAGAGAGAGAACAAGAGAGGGTGGGGAGAGAGAGAAGCAGGCTCCCCACTGAGCAGGGAGCCCATAGCAGAGCTTTATCCCAGGAACCAGGATCACAACCTGAGTAGAAGGCAGAGACTTAACCTGCCCCACACCCTAAAGCCAATTTCTAGAGAAAAGCCAACATTCAGGTCATCACACGTGTGCCTTCTGTCCCAATACATTTCCCAAAGGTGAAAGGGGGAAATGAAGGGATAGACAGGGACAACAATAATTCCTATTTTAACATATCTAGGTGATGGTATTCAGCAAATATCCATTGAAGACATAGATTGTATTAGCTAAAAGAACAACTTTCAAGTCAAACCTGTACTTGAACCTCTGTCTGTCCTGTATTAGCTGTGAGAGTTCATGGCAATGATTTTATCACTCTAGCCTCAGTTTTCTTATTCAAATATAAATTATTTTCATACCTATCATACTTACTGCAAAATTTAATAAGATAATGTATTAAGTCACTAGCACAATTCCTGGCAGAGACTGATGCCTCACACTTGGTCTCCTTCAATTCTGCGAGGAGGCATGTTACACTGCAGGGCTGGGAATAAGGATGACAGACTTTAGAGTCTAGCTGCAGGGAAGCTTATGAGCAAATCAGTTATTTGTGGCAGAAGAGGAAGGCTACAATATGCCCCAGTGCGCCCAGGGTGTGCGAGAGGGTGCCAAAGCCCCAGCTCCATGCCCCCAAGACCTTGTAAATGCCACACATGTAAATATCCAGTACTATTGCCCCAAAGTTACCAAATACTTAATTTAGAGTTTCCTTACCCTTATCCCGTAGAAGAAATTAAAAGGTCAGCAAAATGGTCAAAATGCAGCCAGGCAACAGGAAAGGGACTCCACCTAGAGATCTCCCGGGCTGCCGCATTCACCTGAACTCCCTCCCCTGGACCCTGGGGTCACATGGATTCCTTTAAAGTGGGTGTATCAGAGAGAACACTTTCAGCTGCGAGTGACAGGAAATCAACTCCCTAAGGGGCTTAAACACGGAGGCAGGTTGGCCCCAATTCTAGGTGATTCAGTGCTCCAATGACACAGCCAAGAACCCAGGTTCTTTCCATCATTCGGGTGATCCGCCCTTTAAGTGTCAGCTTTACCCATTCCCCATCCCCCCACGCACACCCTCCTTACCCCTGTCCACCCTCCACAAGTTCCCCTCACAGCTGCAAAGCAAGCTGTGGCCATTGCAAGCATCACTGGAAGATGAGAAGCCTCCGGGAAGAAAGAACTTCCCCTTCACGAGTCGGAGAGAGCATCCCTCTCGCGTTCCATTCTGATACCCCTGACACAGGGCACAGCCATGGCCAGATGGGACAGTCACACCTGTGATGGGGCAGCCTCCTCTGAAGCA
This sequence comes from Martes martes, assembly GCF_963455335.1. Classification (NCBI taxonomy): domain Eukaryota; kingdom Metazoa; phylum Chordata; class Mammalia; order Carnivora; family Mustelidae; genus Martes; species Martes martes. Next base: position 63,483,090 of record NC_137893.1, read on the forward strand.
CAGGATGGACAATAAAAGCAGATCATGACACTCAGTCAGGTCCTGCTGGTTAAGGTAGGGGGTGACTGGATGTTGGGTAAGCGATCAGAGGTCTCTGTTCTGGGGGAGAATGATGGAAGGTGCAGAGAATTTACACATGCTGACAATTACCTCCTAACTAGGAAAACCCCTGCATGTCTTCTGGTTCAAAACCAAACCAAACCATTGCCTTTAGGTACGTACAAGGTGCAGTTCTACTGGAAATTTGGGTCCTCCCCCGGCCCCCATAATTCCATCAACAGCCAGCCTCATCATGGACTGCCACAAGAGGCCAGCTCAAAGACGCTGCTTGAGTCTAGAAGCAAAAGTGGAAGAGGGAGACAGAGTGCCATTAGATTTCACCTTCCTTATTTCAGATGCTAGAATTTACGGAACAACCCTTGAAACTGCCACGAAGTTTCACTGATGGCATCTGCTCGGGCTCATTTGTCTCTAGTTCCCAAGGACCAGTTAGGCCTCTCTGGGTTCTGAGGGGTCAGAAATAACACTGCTTTAATTCCAACTCTTATCTACTCCTTTGTACCTGAAATCTGTTCTTCTATTTAAAATCACACTTTGAGGGACACCTGGGTGGCTCAGTTGGTTAAGCGGCTGCCTTCGGCTCAGGTCATGATCCCAGCATCCTGGGATCGAGTCCCACATCGGGCTCCTTGCTCGGCGGGGAGCCTGCTTCTCCCTCTGCCTCTGCCTGCCACCGTCCGCCTGTGCTTGCTCGTTCTCTCTCTAACAAATAAATAAATTAAAAAAAAATAAAAAAAAAATAAAATCACACTTTGAAACTCAGCGCTGAAGGTAGGGGGAGAAACCGAACCAAAGAACTTGAATCTTGCTGCAAATTGCCGAAACACCATGAGCCTGTTTTATCAGGTGATGTTTCACTTATGATTTCATGTACATTCTGTAAAGCACCATCTTAATTAAAATCTTAAGCAATCTTCATTAGACCCCAGTAAGTGTTATTTGCAGTGCTGTTCCAGGGCAATTTCCATAGCTCCAGGGGATAACGCCAGTGTAACATGACCCAGGTGACAGTTCCACAGGCCTGGGCGGTACAAGACAGGCCCACCTCCCTACAGAGCATTATAACATGATTGCTGTACAGGCCTAAAGCTTGGAGCCCAAGGACAGGGGCTGGAAAGGGCAGGCCTGGAAAGGGCAGGGTAGGGAGAAGTTCCTATTCTCAAGTAAGAGGAAGCATTGGTGGCATAAAAAAAAAAAAAAAAAAAGTAATTATTTGAGAGGAGAGAGAGAGAGCATGCAAGCAGGGGGAGGGGCAGAAGGAAAGGGAGAGGCAGAGGCAGAGAGTCTCAGGCAGACTCCCTACCCAGCATAGAGCCTGATGCTGGGCTTGACCCCACGACACCTGAGCCGAAACCAAGACTCTAATGCTCAACCAACGGAGCCACCCAGGTACACCCAGTTGGTGAATCTTAAGAAGGAAGGTCTCAAGGACTCAAGATTTTGACATCTAAAATGGGGAAGAGGGATGCCTGAGTGGCTCAGTCTGTTAAGCATCTGCCTCTTGGTTTTGGCTCAGGTCACGATCTCAGAGTCCAGAGATCAAGACCCCTGTCAGGCTGTGCGCTCAGCAGGGGTCTGCTTGAAGATTCTCGCTTCCTCTGCCCCCCCCACCCATATGCATTCTCTCATCCACTTTCTCCCTCTTTCCAATAAATAAATAAATCTTTAAAAAATATAAATAAATAAAATGGGGAAGACATGGTTCTCAAAGGGGAACCTAGATGCCCAAGACCCTTTTAGAGGGTCCATGAACTCAAAAGTATTTTTGGTCTCAATCTCTCAGGAGTATATGGTGGACTCTATGAAGAAAGAACATCCGCCATTATCTGAACAGGCGATTAAGATTCCTTTCCCATTTTAAACTGCTTATCTATATGAGGCAGGATTTTCTTTATCTCCTTCAACCAGAGCAACATATTGGAACAGATTGAATGCAGAAGCCAAGCTGAGATTCCAGCTGTTTTCCTTCTACACTGCCACACAGGAAGGATTTGCAAAAAATGTAAAATTCTTCTTGCTAAATTTTCTTAAAGTAGTTACTTCTCATTAAAAAAAGTCATTTATATTAACATGTAATAGGTTTCTTGCTACTTTTAAGAATTAATAAATATTTTTTAACTTTCTGTGTTAACTTCTAGTGTGGTAAATACTGAATAGATACAATCCAATATTTTTCCTAAAAAGCCCTTTGGGGTCCTCAATAACTTTCAAAAGCGTAATGGGTTTTGTTTTGTTTTGTTTTTTTCATTTTATTTTATTTTAATAAACATATAATGCATTTTTATCCCCAGGGGTACAGGTCTGTGAATCGCCAGGTTTACACATTTCATAGCACTCATCATAGCACATACCCTCCCCATTGTCCATTTCCCCACCACCCTCTCCCATCCCCCCTCCCCCCAGCAACCCTCAGTCTGTTTTTTGAGATTGAGTCTTTTACGGTTAAAAGTGTAATGGGTTTTAAGACCAAAAAGTCTGAGAACGGCTGCACTGATATGACAGATGAATGCACTGATGTGACAGATGAACTTTCCCAAAAAGTGGTACATGAGCACATGATGGGATATTACTCGGCTGTGAAAAAGAAGGAAATTCTGCCATTGATAGCAACATGGATAAGCCTTGAGAACACTGTGCTAAGTGAAATAAGTCAGAGGAAGACAAATACTGTATGATCTTCCTTAAAAGTTCTCATTACACACGCACACAAAAGGCAGGGGATGGGTATTAAGTACCCTTATGTGGTAATGACTTTACAATGTAAACATATATCAAATCATCCCGTTGTACACCTTGAACTTCCACAATGTTATGTCAATTCCATCTCAGTAAAGCTGGAAACAATATATGCCTGTAACGTGGAGGGACCTGAGACAAGGCCTATGGGCTAGAGGCTGCTCTCCTGCTCAAATGCTGAGAAGAGAGAAGAAAGGAGGAGGTAAATCTGTGTCTCTTTGCCTGCAGGAGAGGGAGCATGCAAGCACGCTGAGCCCTTCCTTGGGGGAGACAGAGTCTGTCTCTGTGGTCTGGAACAACGTCTCTCTAGATCTGTTCTTCTCTGCCTCTACTGGTTGGTCAATGATCGCACGGGGGTAACAGAGGCACCATACCACCTTTCACTGTCCATCTTCAGTTACAGAAGCTGACAGACAAAATGACCAGCTCAGGGTCCCAACGGTCATACACGGAAGAACAAGGACTTGGAGGCAGGACTTACTTTACTACAGTGTTCCCTGTTTCCTTTCTCCTCGTGTGGCGTGCTCTCAGAGGGGAGATGGTCTGTGTTTTACTCCCGGCACACAGGATATGGCCTGTTTGGCTGACTCTGAGCCATCTGCCGAGTCCCCATCTGCCACTGCCTCTCCCGCCACAGCCCAGACCCCCTCACACTGTCTTCCTGTTACTGATCACAGCTCCAGATGCTCCAGGCATTCAAGACAGAGCTGCAAGGCACCATCACAAGCAAATATTTATGAAGGTGTCCACTGTACTGGGTTCTTGGGCGTACACACCTTAAACTAACAATCACTTTCTTTCTTAATCAAATATCCTCTTGACTATAAAATGATAGCTATATTTTTACTATGCCTGAGACACATGAGCAATGTCATGTTCCTGGCCCTGTCTTCCATGTCCAGCTATATTTCAGAATGGGGGTTAAAATCCCATGGGGCAAAATCCCAGGTCAACCCAGGGGAACACAACGCACGCTGTGTTCAGCCCGTCTCTGCCAACCACAGCTGGACTTCTTCTCTACCAACAGACTCTGAAATAAACATACAAAACCCCTTTTGTCTTTGAAAGACTTTTCTCCCAGCTGATAAATACAGAAAAACAAAACAAGGCTCACAAAATAAAACAAGCAATGGGGAAGTTACAATTTCAGAGAGAGAGAGAGAGAAAAAAAAAAAATCTTTAAAATACAACAGTACTCTCTGGACCTCATTAAATTAAAAATTAGCCCAGGTCGGCTCCCCCCCCCAGAATGTGATCTAGACTGGATGTGTTTCTTTTTCTTTTCTTTTTTTTTTTTTTAAGATTTTATTTATTTATTTGACAGGCAGAGATCACAAGTAGGCAGAGAGGCAGGCAGAGAGAGGGGTGTGGGGAAGCAGGCTCCCTGCTGAGCAGAGAACCCGATGCCATGCCAGGCTGGATCCCAGGACCCTGGGATCACGACCTGAGCCGAAGGCAGAGGCTTTAACCCACTGAGCCACCTAGGCGCCCCTAGACTGGATGTGTTTCTTTAGCATAGTCTGACCCCGTAAAAACCAGGACTGTGCTAACCCTCCTCACAGGGGTCCAGCAGGCTCATCGTGACCCTCCCACGTCGGCTGCTGCTTACCCTCTTCCTTACTCAAGTAAGCAGAAGCTCAGAGAGGTAAGGATTAGTTAATTCCATAATGACTCGGGCCTCCCTAGTGGGTGCTCAACACCAGTTTCAGACCAGAGTCCTTTATCTTAAGGTCTCCTTCTGCCTGACAAAGAGGAAAAGCCAATTTAGGTCCTTTCCTGGCATAGTTCTGTATACGCACAGATCTCAACAGCTTCAATAATTCACAGCTCTTCTGTCAGCCTGAATATACGACACCCCCTCTTTTAAGAGCTCTGGCTCCTTGGAAGTCACATTTAAAGTTGTTTCAGTGACAGGTGATCTTAACCCTACTCCTGTGTTCGTAAGTTGCTCTCATGAATGGGCAGTGGCTAAATACAGATTTCCCAAGTGCTCTTCTCAACACTGGTGCTTCATCAAATAATCTGCTGCATGAAATGTAGTTTTCTGTATCTCAGCTTTTCACAGAAGCTACGAAGAAGAAGTAATAGACCTCTGTGATGAATCAGTACTGGTGGGGGGAATACCCCATAGTAAGACAGTAAACTCTGGAGGTGAGCAGTTCCGACGCTGCCCCAGGCCGGCTTGAGCAGTGTGGCTGCCTACAAGATCTCTCCACACCTGAGTCGTTCCTCTCCCTCAAGGAAGGGCTTTCACGGTGGAGACCAGCATGCATGGTGCCTAGGAGAGGCCCTGTCACATACGAAAGGTTGTCAAAATGTCAATTTGTGTTCTTAAGTGTTCCAAAATTAGTTGATAAAATATGAATCAGAAGGCTATTAAGCATGCTACAAGGCATCACATTAACAGAGTACCGGACTACAGAGGAGGTAAAGGAGATTTCCTGTGTCAAGTTTACTGAACTTCACTTGAAAAGACACACCAGGGTATTATTTTATAATTACACAATCGTGCTGCTTTATAAACAGTTCAACGACACAGAAATATGCAGTAGAATGAAAACAGAAAAAAATATAAAATATTTAATAAATGAAGATGTCCAAAGAAACTAAATGATTTTAGTCTTTGCACCACACCTTCCCCATTAGGGAAAAAAAAAGTCCTACAGGATCAACAAGAGAGATACAAACAACTCACTGAACCATTCACATCACGAATCAATAAGCTCCAGTCCCTACCCATCTTCTGGAATCCACTGTTACAACCCATCAATAGAAACAATTTCTCAGAGGTATACTCTGAAATAAAGTAGGAAATTTGGACCTAAATTGCCTGTAAGGCACAGTTTAATTATAGAAACCAAACATAGAATAAAAAGCCTACCTTCCTTCCATTCAAAAATAATAAAGAGGCTCAAGAAAGAAGATTCATGATGGGGTTGTTATATTTTTTTCAAAATGGGGTTTTATGTTTCCTTCCAATACCTCTCTTTAGAACCAAGGGCTATAAAATAAAGATATCAACCACTTGTCATAAAGGAATGATGCGTGGCTGGCTACTCTTGAACATTAATATCTTGCTCACATCCCAAAATGTCAATCAAGCCCAATATCCCCTACAACCTAGTTGGGTGGGTTATGCACTTATTTAATTGACTGATCATTTAAAAGTGCTTTTAGGTCAGGGGCTATTAACAAGGAGAAGCTTTATAATTGAGAGCTAATTGTAGGTCTTCCTTATCAAAGGGAATAGAACAAGAAAACCATTAGGATTGGCCTACAGGCTGGCAGATAACACACAGAAGAAGCTGTTTTTAAGTTAGGACATCGTATGGTATAGTACTTATGCTATGTTGCAAGGTGACAGGAATACTCTTTGTCTTCCCTAGCAGCAGGAAAAGGAAAAAGAGAAATTAGATCTTTGGGGCACCTTGATTTCGAACATGGATTTCAGCATCCCTACTGCTAAAGGCTTCTCCACATGTCACGTTCTTCTTGCCAGTGGGTTTTTGTGGCCAACACAGAAATATCATTCTGCTCACCTGTTTAGGGCAAGCCTGATCTCAGGAAGATGAACATCAGCTCAACTCCAGGGCAAGTCCTTGTTCACGCAAATGGTCCCCATCTACCTCCAGCAAGGTTGACAGAGTCTCCCTCCTTCCTTTCACGACTCGCTGAGATAAAGAATTCTCTATAACTGAAAATGAGCCAGTCTTAGACTAACCAAAGGGTCTTAAACCTATTATCATTATTATCATCATCATCTTCCTATTGCAGAACCAGCAAAAGATCAACAGAGCCAAAACTGACTTACATTTGCCTGCTTCTGCAAAGGGAGGTCAGCTGTACTAGGGAAGAAAAGCAGAAGCCAGAAAGAGGTAAGACCTCAAGATGAGCTTAAATCCACGAGAAGCACAGATGCTTGCAATTCACCTGAAAGAAAGTGGAAGCCTCGTTAGAAGCACCTGTCTGGCATTTCTGCTAACAGCCGCCGTTCAGTTAGCACAGCTGAAGACAGGACCTGGGAAATCTACATGAGCATCCCTTGCTTCCTCCTCTGGATGACAGGAGCTAGCAAGGAGAACCCAAAACTCCTCCACGATACAAGAAAGACAAAAACAACGCCGAGATTGAAACTGTCTGCCAAGAACCACGACGGAGGTATTTGCTGTTCTCATCCATTTAAAATCAGTCTTTCCCTGTTGATGTGACCATGTTTATTTCAATTAAAAAATAAACATTTTGCCCATCCTGTTGAAGTGGCTCCAGGATTCAAAGCATAGAATGGAAACACTAAAACAGATAAAAGCAGCAGAAAAAGCCATGAAAATAAAACCATATTGGGTGTCTAGGTGGGTCAGTCGTTAAGCATCTACCTTTGGCTCAGGTCATGGTCCGGGGTCCTGGGATCGAGCCCCCTCATCAGGCTCTCTGCTCAGCAGGGAGTCTGCTTCTCCCTCTCCCACTCCCCCTGCTTGTGTTCCCTCTCTCGCTGTATCTCTTTCTGTCAAATAAATAAATAAAATCTTAAAAAAAAAAAAAACCATACAAAGAGTGGGAAGATACTGTGGAAGGTTCTCTCAAAGCATAAATGCTGATGAATGTGGAAAGATCAGTAGTTTCCCCCAATCAAGATAGGGACGCACGTGCCAGCATCTGAGCTGAAAAAAGGATGTGGACCAGGCAGGCAAAATGAAGCAGAAGCTGGGCAGAGGCTCAGCCAGGGTGGGGATGGGAGTGGTGTGGGGGACACAGACAAGGACAAATGGGGAAAAGTGCTGTTAGAGCCTTTCTGGGAAGAGCAACTGGCAGAAGAAAGGCAATTAGGCTGAGGTTGGCTCTGAACAATCACAGAGAAGGTGAGTGAAAGGCGGCGGGGCCGTGGCCGGAGTCATGTCTGGGATTGTTCCCAGAGGGGCACTGAGAAATGCCAACAAGAGGTTCACTGCCAATGGCTGCCTTTTAACAAGACAGCTCGAGGATTCCCTTGACATTTTTATCTCATCTATACCACTCTCGTGGTAAATAACCTGGGCAAAGAGAAGGGGCAAATCTGGGGGTGAGTGTTCTTTGAAACAGAAATACTCCCAAGTGGAATTCATGTTGGGAGTGTGGGAGGGGAGGCAGCTTGCCTCTTCCAGGTGGGCCAACGAGAGCTCGAATCCTTGCACAGTCAATGTCCTTTGGCACAGAACATTAATCAGGGTCCCAAAAAGTACCACCAACTCCTAACCCCTGATCCAATACACATTAGGCTAGTCAGGGCTTTGATTGAGGAGAGAGTGAGGAATTTAAGACTATACTAGGTGAGATCAATGGATTGGGTGTTGGGCTTCTGGTCCTAGTCTCTGGCACCTCCCCTTTCAGTCAATGAGATGTGACAAGTCCTATTGCTAAAGCTGAGATTCCATTCTGGCATGGATTCTTCCAAATACTATGTTTCCTAAGAATCTAGGAGATGAGGCGCAGGCTCCCTGGGATATGCAGTGCGGTTTGGAGAAGAGTTTCATCCTGCAAACTCATACAGAGCACCAAAGTAGGGACGAAAAGATGAATAATTTGGGCACCTTTGGCTCAGGTCATGATCCCAGGATCCTGGGATCGAGTGCTGCATTGGGCTCCCGGCTCAGTGGGCAGTCTGCTTCTCCCTCTACCCTTCCCCCCACTTGTGATCTCTCTCTCACTCTCCTCTCTCGAATAAATAAAATCTTTAAAAAGATGACTAATTTATATATATGAACTTCTTGAGGATAGGGTTTCAGAACAGAACCCCTAGATTTAAATGCCAACCTGATGGACAAGCGCCATGAGAAATTTACGCAGAGTGTAGTGAGTGAGGGCACAGAGGAGAGAAGGATCTTGTCTAGCAAACACAGCTCATTCTTCAAGGATAAGTAGGATAACGAAGTGGGAAAGACTGCATGTATACTCACATACATGCAGTATATGAGTGTATATGCAGTATATTGTCCACCCGGCGGACAATCCTGATGAAAAGAGCAGCTCAGAAAAATACTTCCTGTTTAAGGGAATTTGGGATTGGTAACCAAACACCACAGACCAGCCATTTGGGCCTAAGCTTTGGCATGAGGAAGGAAGAGGATTTATAACAGTATGCTTTATTTCAACGTCTGAGTTGGGCCCAGGAGGAAGGAGGAATGGGGGCTGGGAAATGCCTTAAGTAAAACAATAGTACATGTGGGACAGCATCTCCCAGAAGTGGGGGTCTTATTAATCACAGCCTTCATCGTGGGAAAGAGCTTGTTTCCCTGATGGTGCATGCGACTGAGGTTCCACTCAGAGCAGGGCAGAAACCAAGATCCTTCATGAGAAACAGTCTGCGGAATCTGAAGGGGGCAGAATAAAGCTTGACTTGAACCTGGTGGCCCCAGCAGCCATGAGAACTTTCTGACAGCACCGGGAGGGCAGGGCTAGAATTCTGGTGAGACGACTGAGGCACTGGCCTTGGGTACAAAATTTTAGGGAGCATTAAAAAACTCAGTCAGCTAGATAAACAATATTTTAATGCCACATTTTTAAAAATTCAGTATAATTAACAGTGTTATATTAGTTTCAAGTGTACAATACAGTGATTCAACAATTCCATACATTACTCAGTGCTCATCATGATAAGTGTGCTCTTAATCCCCTCGCCTATTTCACCCATCCCCCACCTCCCCTCTGGTAACCATCAGTTTGTTCTCTGTAGTTAAGGGTCTGGATTTCTTGTTTGTCTCTTTTCTTTTTGTTCATTTGTTTAATTTCTTAAATTCCACATGAGTACAATCATATAGTATTTGTCTTTCTCTGACTTATGTTGCTTAGCATTATACCATCTAGATCCACCCATGTTGTTGCAAATGCCAAGTTTTCATCCATTTTTATGGCTGAGTAATATCCCATTGTATACATATATATCACATCTTCTTTATCCATTCATCTACTGATGGATACTTGGGTTGCTTCCATAATTTGACTATTGTAAATAATGCTGTGATAAATTGAATAATTTAATTGCTGTGATAAACTTGAATTAGTGTTTTCATATTCTTTGTGTAAATACCCAGTAGTGGAATTACTGGATCATATGTTAATTCTACTTAATTTTTTGAGGAGCCTCCATTCTATTTTCTGCAGTGGCTGCCCCCGTTTGCATTCCTGACAATAGTGCACAAGGGTTCCTTTTTCTCCACATCCTTACCAACACTTGCTTCTTGTGTTTTTTATTTCAGCCATTCTGACAGGTGTGAGGTGTTTTAATGCCACATTTTAAAAACTCAAAATGAATGCCAAATTCCATGATGAATGAAATACCAAACCCTGTACTTGCATGACTCCGCCTCACTCACCCCACCTGGTCCCAGTCGAAGGGGAGTGAACCTCTTGGAAATCTGACAGGAAAGACAGAGTAGAAAATTCAGAGAGCCAGGCAGCTCAACTATGGCAGCAAACTGGTGGTGGCTTAAGGTCTCTGGGCCTTCACCTGGGGTGAAAAGCATCCTTCTTGCAGATTTATGTAGAGCTATGTGAGGATATCGAGATCCACAGTCACCAGAATTTGGAGTTTCAAAGCCACTGGAGAAGGCAGCAGGCAAACCATTCTTGTCCAGATGCCAGCAGAGAGACTGACCACACCCAACCAAGACTCGGAAGCAGAAGAACATTGCAAAACTCCATTAGACAGGGAAGACCGTTTTTGGGGAATGTGCCAGCAGGTCAAGAATGATCTAGAAGAGGCAGTGACTACATACAACTAGAGTACTGAAAGGCCCACAGAAGAGCCCTTTTCTTTTTCACAATTAGGGTTGGATATATATAAACTCTTCAACATTTCTGAGGGAAAGATGATCAGACAGAACCAGGTATCATCATAACCAAGCCATCACAAGGACAGTGGGGCATGGAGGGGGATGGCTGATGAGCCAACTTGCAGGAAGCCAAACATTCCAGAAGTTGTGGTTAAGCCCAGGTGGGCTTAAGCCAGGTGTTTCCTGCCAAGCAAGGCTGGTGACAGCTTCACAAAACACAGACATCAGCCCTGAATATTCATAACAAAAACCACCACAGCCCTGAAGATTCCAGAAATGACCAGGTTATTTTGGTTCTATCATTTGATCCCCAAACCACACGGGAAAAGCAAGGAGGTAGAGAGGGCGACAGGATAAAGTAGAAAAAATGTCTGAGAACAGAAAATGTTTCCCATTAACTACTAATATTTCTTGACCAGTAGCTTCCCAGTCTTATCATCACTTGGTTGAAAACCCAGTGGCTAACAACAAACGAAGTCAACAACACTTTGTGCTCACTTGACTAGGTCAGAGATAGTTCACCAAGTCTAAGGGAGCACCCTTAGTTGCCTTCTGCTTGTAAAACAAGTAGAATACGGAAATGGTGACCCCAATCAAAGGAAGAGCCCGAGCTATCGATGACCTCCTTTTTGAGTCTAAGGACACTTCAACAGCCCACTCGTTCACAGGTTTTCAACCCTGTGAAGAATGGAAGGACTGAAGTTTAGGAAGGAAAAGAGAAGCGAAGGCCATGAGGGGACAGGCTCCTCATGCAGGAAGGTAAGGACCCTTAAACTCACTGCCAAGCTCAAAAGCAAGACTTAGGGTATGAAAGACAGAATGACTTTCACATCACTACCTACTAACAAATTCAGAAATATTCCACAGGACAGGATCCCTGGGCCTTCCTCCAGCACTGACACGGGCTCCCACCACCACTCTGTGTGAATCCCTACCCCTGTTGCTACAGAGGCTCCCTTGCCAACCATGAGGGCGGACGTCTACTCACTGAGAGCCTGGGGCGGAAGAGGCAATGCCTCCAACCACTCCTTATCTTCACCTAAAATGTTTTACCATGGGGTTCTCCCCTGCAATGCTCTACGTATGACTGAGTCCAGTCACTGGAGTGACGAAAATTATTCACGTGACATCTGGACAATTTTAGTTTGGAGAAGAAGTCCACAGAGCAATCAACGGTAAAAGAAAAACAGAAGATAATGCAACCACAAGTCTCTCAAGGTTTCAGTTTTCTTCTGATCTGAGCTATCATTACTAATGCACACAACTGAGCAAAACAGTATGAGTAATTATTTATCAGAACGTTAATAAAGTTAACATGAAAAGCAATCAGTCAGTGGCAAAAGAAAACTGAAGAAAAACAGCAAAAGTATCTGAGATTTGAATTATTCCCTATTGCCTTTTCTGAAACAACAAAATATCTGTAAATAATCACTTCAAAGCGATTATCAGAAATGGAAATGGAAACAATACGAAATCAGAAGAACGCAAGACATAGTTAATTAATCTGGTTTCTTTCTCATGTTCTAAATAGAAGTGTAACTGAAGAAAAATAATTAAAATATAATTGAAGAAAAATAATTAATATATCCAAATTCTTTCTTGGGTTTACATATTTACAGTGACTAGATCTTTTTAATTTTTAATTTTTTTTTTTTTTGAGCAGGTACTCAAACAATAGAAAGATGCTCTGTTAAACGCAGTGACTGGACAGAGTTAAGTACTCTCTGGGTTTCAAAGTGCCTGGCAGCAGAATCAAAGGATTAAAGCAAAACTGACTTGACAACAAAGAGACAAAAGCCCATTACAGCATAACTCATTATATCACTTCTCTTACGATAAAGGGAAATAGTAAATCAGACAAATATTGATTCAAGAGCTCTTTTTTTGTTCTAATTATGGCTTCTTCCCATACCCTAAAAGAGGCTTGAAAACTATTATGACTCATGGTCAAACTGAAACCCCCTTATATGTATACAATTCTACCATAAATACACAGTGGCCAGCACAAAACACGGTTTTCCAGTTCTGTGTGTCTTTATCCTCTTCCTTCCTAATATAAAACCTTTAAGAGCAATGCTCACATCTGCTTTGTCTCAGACATAGGGTTTAGTTCTCAGCACAAAGATGTTTGATAGACCTCGCTGCACACTGAGAACACAATACACATACACAGGATGACCTTGGCAGCTCTTTCTCGTTAGGATAAACACTCCGATTTATCTGCTAACAGTGGTGAAGATATGAAAAGGCACCGATATATATTTGTCCACAGCTCCTGATCCGGCATCCTTCCCAACAATTTGGTGACACCCCCCGCCCTTCTCTGGGTTGTACAAGATGGCAAGCTGGCTCTGGGGAAATCTCAAGGCCATGGGTGACAGGAAAGCTAAATGGCATGGCTAAATGCTGACCAACCATGTTTAGGTCCCATTAACACGGCATATTCTTTAGCTCATCTTTCCACACCCCCAACACACATACCAAGAGTTGGAAAATACCAGTTGTCTTTTGATGAATGTTCTTAACCAGCAGGCCAGGAGGCTTCTCCAGTGTCATCACCGCCTTCTCACCCCTAACACTATAAGCAGAACTTTCATCACAGACCCAGAACCACAAGAAGCCCAGCCGCCAGGTTCAACAACCCTCGGGATCAGGAACTCACCTTTAAGGCACTGTTAACCAAACTTTTTTTGTCAAACATCCACTAAGAAAAAGTTAAAGTTCTGTTTTTCATGTATTTCAAATTGACATTTACATTTCTTCATCATAATTTTAATTAATGGAAAAGGTTACAATTCTGGCATATTGAAAGTACTACAATTTTTAATTAAAACATATCAAGTCTTTAAATGTATCTAGTGAAATCTAAATACCACAACAGTTTGAAAACCACCTTCATTCAACAAAAAAGTTTATGAGCAAACTCTTCTTTAACAGTAAAAAATGCTACATTGGTCTCTTTTCTCCTTGAACTTATATTTCCGTTCTATTTCCCCAACTTAATTTTCTCTCAATATGTTTTAACTCTTGAGAGGCTTTTATTAATCTCCCTATTACATTTCTGTACAACAAAATGTGTATAAAGTGATTTTTTTTTAAATTTCCTATGTCCATACTATTTAAAAGTGTTCACTTTTCTCCTGGTTCGAGGTGTGATCACTAATGGACCCAACTGATCCAAACAACATTAATGAATATTTATAAGAATGTTAATGTAGTTAACATGGAAAGTATACTTTTACTTTGTCTTTTTTATTTTATTTTTTTCTGTTTCATTAGAATGCATTTCTAAAGAAACAGATAAGCCAAGTTTATTTTTCTCCAATTACTTCATATACCTATGGATGGAGTATTCCTTATTGCTATAATAAGGTGGGGATTTAACACCATTTCCACACCTTTTCACATTTATGGATGTAAACAGTAAGAAACCTTATTTACATAAAGAAGAGAATGAAGGAGACTTACCATCAAAACATCTTTTTGTCTATTATCTTATAATTAGATTAGGTCTTCCTTCAATTTTGTTGAAAGCCAAGATGTAAAAACTAACTTACAAAAAGATGTGTGGTCTGGCCATTATATTTGGCCTCTTTGCCAACACAAACACTAGTATTTTCATAGTGCTTTGTTGGTGGGATGAGACTTTTGCATCCCAGGACAACACACCACAGTAAGGTTCGGAATGGGTTGGGTAATAGCTTGGTCAAGGAGAAGAGGGACTCTAATAGGTAAGATAGAAAAGGAGATGTAGCAAAAGCAGTTTTCAGAAAGAGTATCTATAGATGATGGGGACCAGGAAACCATCTCCCTAAACCATCGACACCTTCATATATCTTGGAAAATCTTCATGTTCTCCTATGTGCATGGATACCCCACCTGGAACACGCCCCCCCCCCCCAACCCCAGGCAAGAGTGTTATTGCCAGGCATTCTATCCATTTAGCTTTGTACACATAAAAGTACATTTGGTTTGATTAATACATGAATTCTCCTACAATATATCAGCTTGTAGCAGATACTATAGGAGAAGCAATAAATTTTTTAAAAACACAGAATCATAATTCTTGTTCTTTCTACTTGTAGAGATGGAAAACACCTAATAAATCATAATGTCCTGACAGTATAGAACTTTACTCAACAAAAGACTGTTTAAGTCAATATTTTTAATAATGTCAAAAAAAATCTGTAAATCATCCAAATGTTTAATAATAAGAAAATTACTGAATAAATGTTACAGCAGACATATAATGGAAGAATATACAATATTTTAATTTGAAGAACACATATTGACATTAGAAAATGTTCTTCATATTATGTGGCCTGAAAAAATAAGGAAGAAACAAACATAAATAAAATTCATACTAATTTATAAAAATATGTACATGTAAGGAAAAGTCTGTTAAGAAAATCTGTTAAACAGTTTTCAGTGTTTATCCTTAGGTGATGTAATTATAGGCAACTTTCTTATTTGTTCTTTTCAAATGTCCCAGACAGGGCATTTCTTTCATGATAAAGGGGAATGGGGAACCGTAAGGAATGCGGGGAAACAGGCTCACTACCTCTGGCCTGTTGAATATGGCTACAGAGTTTGTGAGAGATGGTGTCCAGCCAAGGGACCAGTGGGAGTTTAAATCCATCCCACAGGGTGTAGTACTGCTTCTCCCCAGCAAGGGGTGGGGGCATTTCCTAGTCTGACGTGGAAGATCTTGCCCAATGTCTACATTCTCTCTTAGGTTTTGGACATTTTTCTCCCTGACCAATTTTACACTTCCACCTCATTCCTCAGCTGCTTTCTCTGGATTACTGATTTCACTCACTCCACAGATGCCTAGAAATCACTGCAGTCAGGTTCCCATCATGTTAACCTCATGAACTATCCCAGTTCATGGATTTAAAAAAGAGCGTTCAGTCAACAAGTAAAATGCTATATGCCAGTGAGGTTATCTGGGCCTTCAGGAAGACACAGTGGGCAATTTTTACTTCTACCATATTTTACAACTCCGGTCTCCTTACCTCAGCAAGTGTGGAGGGATCTTGACAATGGTATCCACACCACCCAGGGTTTCTGCAGAAGGAAAATTACAAAGTTAAAAATAAATATGTATAGACTGAGAATCTGCAGATAAGTTTCTGTTAGTTTCTTTTTTCCCTGGAAATTCCTATCATTATACATTAGTCAGTTCTCAATTATCTGCATGCAAGTCATTCATACCTAAAAACCCTCTCTTGATAGCTCAAAAGACATCCTCAGAGCAGTTAAAAAATTAGGATACATTTCCCTACAGAAACACAGAACGAATAACTAAATTTCAACCTGAACCAGAATTCCAATTTAATCTACAACTGGCTAAAACGTTATATTCTTGCAATAAAAATAGACAAAGGACAAGGGAAACAAAAGCAAAAATAAACTCTTGGGACTACATCAAACTAAAAAGCTCTTGTAGAGCAAAGGAAACAATCAGCAAAAACAAAAGGTAACCTACTGAATGGGAGAAAATATTTGCAAATCATATATCTAATAAGGGGTTATTATCTAAAATATATGAAGAACTTATACAACTCAACACCAAAAAAAAAAAAAAATCCACACCAAATAATCCAATTAAAAAAGGGACAGAGGACCTGAATAGGCATTTTTCCAGAGAAGACATGCAGATGGCCAACAGATACATGAAAAGATGCTCAACATCACTCATCAGGAAAATGCAAATCCAAACCACTAACAGATATTACCTGACACCTGTCAGAATGACTAAAATCAAAAAGATAAGGAATAAGTGTTGATGAGGATGTGAGAAAAGAGAACCCTCATGCACTATTGGTGGAAATATAAATTGGTACAGCCACTATGGAAAACAGTTATGGGCGTTCCTCAAAAAATTAAAAATAGAACTACTATAGCATCCAATAATTCCATTCAGGTAAATACTGGGTATTTACCTGAAGAAAAAAAAAAAACAGTAATTCAAAAAGATATAGGACCCTTATGTTTATTGCAGCATTATTTACAATAGCCAAGAAATGAAAGCAACCTAAGCATCCCTCAATAAATGAGTGGATAAAGAAAATGGGGTGCAATATATATAATGGAATATTACTCAGTCATAAGAAAAAGAACGAAATCTCATCATTTGTGAGAGGGTAGATGGACCCCAAGTACATTATTCTAAGTGAAATAAGTCAGAGAAAGACAAATACCATATGCTTTCACTTATATGTGGAATCTAAAAAACAAAACAAACAGATAAACAAAAACCAAAAATAGACTCATGAATATCTACAGAGAACAAACTGAAGATTACCAGAGGGGAGAGTTGTGGGGGATGGGTTAAATTGGAGAAAGGGATTAAGAGGTACAAATTTCTAGTAACAAAATAAATAAGTCACGGGGATGAAGAGTACAGCATAGAGAATATCGTCAATAACATTTTAAGAACTTTGCCTCATGACAGATGGTAACTATACTTATTGTGAACATTTTGTAAGGTACAGAATGGTCAAAACACTAAGTTGTACACCTGAAATTAATATAGTTTTGTATGTCAATTAAACTTCAATTTAAAAAATGATAAATACAGAAGGGAAAGCTCTTTCCTTGAAATACTGCTTCAACACCCTCAAATAATCATTTATAATCGTGAAAGCTTTGATGTTTACAAAGCATTTTACGCAACATCTCATGATGCTCACATACATTTATGACATGGTAGATAAAACTTTTTTTTTTTTTTTTTAATCATCCTATAGTTAGGGATATTGAAAGGAGGCTCACCCTCAAATCTCATTAACCCAGCCTGGATGTTCACTACTTTACCATTGCTGTGGATTATTCACACTACTCCTGCCTCCAACCGTAGAGATAATGAAACAGTATTCTCTTCCCCTTCCCCCATTGCCCCCCAGCCAAAGCTGTTCTATTTCAATAGCGCTAACAATTCTGTATCCAGTTCCAACATGTGTGGTTGGGGGAGGCTTCCCCACACGAACAAGTAATTCTCTCACACCAGCTGGCGGTCCTACCATTTAATTCAATTCTGACACCGTTGACTAGGAGATAGTATCAGATCCCACAGTTAAGGGCTCAGTCCTACAGGACTGCACCTCCTCTTCAGACCCCAATCCCAAAACCAGGTTGTCGTCTTGGCTTCTGACCGGCCAGCTATAGGCTGAAGGTATGAATGACCCCCCTCTTTGGGTTCAGTTAATTTGTTAGAACAGCTCACAGAACTCAGAGAAACATTTCACTTACTACATTACTGGTTTATTATAAAAGGACAAAACTCAGGAAGGAAGGGCCCAATGGAAGAGAAGCATGTGCCAAGGTATGGAGAAAAGGTGAGGAACTTCATGTCTCTGAGGGTGCCATTCTCCTCATGTTTCCATGGGTTTACCAACCCAGAAGCTCTCCGAAGCCCATCCTTTTGGGTTTTTTACGGAGACTTCATTACATAGGAATGACTGATTAAATCATCAGCCATGGGAGACTGAACGAAATCTCCAGCCCCTCTACCTTCCCTGGAGGTCTGGGGAGGGACTGAAAATTCCAACTCTCTAAACACAGGGTCGGTCCTCTTAGCAACAGCCCCCACCCTTAGGTTGCTTCGTTAACATGACAAAAACACTTTATGGTCCTCTTCGCCTAGGAAATTCAAGGATTTTAGGGGCTCTGTGCCAGAAATAAGGACAAAGACGAAATATTTATTTATTATTAGAAATCTCAGTATCACAAGTTCTGATTTGTTCCCAGTTTTTTCAGCTCAAACTGTGTTGATTCCTTTCTTCATGGCTTAGAGTCCACAAGCCCTGTCGGTATGAACCAATTTCATTGGAGAAGAACTATTTCTGCCGGTCTGCTAAAAGATCAGAAGGAAAAATGGATACCAGATGTATCTCCAAGACTCAGCAGTGAGAGCGGTCTAAAACATGATGACAGGATCTCAGCCTGTTGTGGCCAATGGAGCAAAGAATGGGTGTAGGCAAGACAATCCACAAAAGAGAAAGATGGGATCAGTAGGGTCAGGGATGCTGTGGCCGACAAGGCCAAAGGAGGAAGTGGAAGAACTGAGGTTAGTCATTAAGATGAGACAGGATAACCCTAAAGCAAAGCCCTGAGATGCAGGTGTGGAGAGCAGATCAAAGGCCGGTCAGGTCAGTGTGGCCTAGTGGTTAGCAGGCCAGGGCCCCGGACAATACACTGTCCGCTCTCCAAGGGGAGGTGCTGACACTCAGCAACCAAATCCTGGCAGTTTTCCTTGTGAGACGGGGGGTTTATATTCAACTCAGGATGTTCAATAGTGCCCAACCCTACAAAGGCTAACCAAGAACCTGAAGAAAGAAAAAAGACAAAGGAAAATCTTTCTTTCTAGGTTTTGAGATTACAGGTGATGTTAGTTTTTTTCTTTATACTGTCTAAATATTTTTCAATATTCTAAAATGAGCGTATGTAACTTTTGCAAACAGAAAGAAAAGATGAATTTCACTTAAAACCCAAACAAGTCATTAATGGGCTGATCTGTTTATAAACATCTGCTTCTCTTGTTGGAGGTGTGAAAGCCACACAGAAGCATAAGGGACAGTCTCTCCATTCAAGAAGCAAATGTCTACACTGTTGACATTTGTTGTCTGGGCTGACCAGCCATCGGAAACAGAATCCTAAATTTGTTTTGAAGAAACTATCCTTTCCTGAGTCAGGGATTTGAGTAAGCCTTGTAGCCTAGATCGAAGCCAGATAGCCCATTCTATTCCTTAGCTGGAGGACTGGTTTGGGTATACACATGACCCATCAGGACCAAGAGAGAAAAAGTGAAACCAAAGACTGGGCAGGAGTGACTGGAGGAGCTCCACTCTCTTGAGATGATCTGATAACAGGCAAGTGGGAGAGGACCCCTTTCTCCTGTGATGGCCTACGTATGGCAATGAGGTTCCCATCTCCTATGATGCTTTCGGTGGGAGACAACTCCTCTCTCCTGTGATGGTTTTAGTGGGAGATGATGCCTCTCTCCTGTGATGTCAAGGTAACCCCTTTCCCCTATAATGGTCCAAGTGGGAGATAACCCCTTTCTCTTCAGATGGACTAAGTGTGGAAATGACTCTTCCCTCCCATGGTGGTTTTAATGGGAGTTGATCCCTCTCCCCTCAGATGGTCTATGTGGGCTGATGCTTCTTTCTCATGAGATGGTCTCAATGTGATGATTCACAAGCCCAAAGCTGTGGAGACTCATGAGGAGCGTTTTAATCTCCCCAAAAAGAGCAGAGCAAGGTCCTTGAACTGTAATTCCTGAGCCATATTCAACCCACAGCTAGCTTTACAGGAGATATTTAGTGACTAGAGTTAATGAATTCCATTTTGCTCAAGTCAGCTTGAATTAGGGGTTTGTTGTTGTTATTGTTCTTGTTGTTGTTGTTGCTGTTGTTTTGGGGGCAGGAGGGTTTGGTCTCCTGAATACAAAATTTCTCAATTATCCTGCCCTAGAAGAATTGTCACGGCCAAATAATCCAAAGTATTAGGTGCTCTAAGGCAGTCATGAAGGCAGGCTCTGAACCCAGGGGAGGAACGGATTTGCCTGAAGAGCCCAGGGAATGCTTCCTATGTGAGTTAGGCCTTAGGAGTCTGGAAAGGGAATTCCCAGCACGAGTAAAGGCAGAGAAGCAGACAGTGCCCAGTGTGTTCACAGAAGAGCTGCAGCTCACTATAGTTTATGAAACCCTTGGGGGTCACAGAGCAAGAAGAAACAAGAGCTGGGGTTAGATTCTAAAGAGTGTTCTAAGGAATTTACAGTTTAATCTAGAAAAAAATTACGGGGTTGAAGGGGATGTGTTTTATAGTAAAAAACAAAAACAAAACCAACAACTGACGGACTGGTACAAAATGGACTGGAGCAGAAAAGAGAGCAGGAAGCCATATAGTCTTTGTTCATGCTCCCTTCTCCCTTCACATGCCCTCCTAACACCCTCCTTACAGGGAAGAAGCATTGTACTCATCCTTCTAGCCCCATGCTCAGTACAGGGGAGGCCTTCATAAATGTTTGCTAAATAAATAACTGAAGAGAAGAAGGAATCCACAGCTTACCCATGATTTCAAGGCAAATCTACTTTAAAAGCCCTACCAGCTCACAGCAATTTCCTCCCCACCCCACCCCTGACCCCATATTCTATGCCCTCTTCTTTTATCTGTTTTCCTGATTTACTCATCCCAACCCTCACAGTGAATGTCAGGCACTGTTACTTAACTATTTCCTGCACTCTGTCTTCCCTCGGTAACTACAGAAGAACAGTCACTGGGAAAGGAATCAGAGCCACTCCTGTGGTCAGGTGGGACTCCAGGCTTGGCTTGGACACCTGCCTCACGTGTGGGCTTCCCAGATGGTTTCAAGGATCTAGACTCAGCAACACTGCAGTTTAACTTAACAAGATGTTGAATATCAAAATTTTTAAACATTAAAAATACTCAATTACTCTTCTCCTCCCTGTTATCTCAATCTGCTTAATTTACAGCAAAATAATAATGAACACAGGAATGGCATGTTTAAAGCAGTCAGGCCCGGCTTTATTATGTTACTCAGCCATCTGTGACCCTTCATTAGAGGCATTTGGGAATCTAGCTCTCGATGGCTCTGCTGAATGACAATGGCAATGGAAAATCAGTACTGTGGCTTTAAGAGCCTAGCTGCTCAAGTATATCTGGTCTCTATTCCTGTAACGTAAACAATGGTCAAGTTCAGCCTACAAGATAAACTTCCATGACATATGCAGATGTCAAAGAAAAATGACGTTGCTAGGATTGTCTGTACACATACACCCAATATATGTGAATTTCGATCTTCTGAATATTAACAGAGTCACCTAAAACACCACCAGATTCTACATTTAGGGGAAAACCTGCTAATGGCACTTCTCTCTTTTCAGGTTGTACCACAGCGGTGTCATATTACGCACTGATTGCTTTCTGATTAAGAGAGAAAGAGATTCAATCTTATTTTGTAATTGAATGGCAACTGAGGAATGGCACACAGGCTTGGGCCGGGCCAGGGGCCCCCAAGGCTGCCTTGGTTTCTCCTTCGCCTTACCCTGGTTCGATCACTGTCACCCAAAGTATGCTCCTGATCCCTCTGCATTCCCATCCAGACAATTCTGACTGCCCAAATTCGTGCCGAATTGGAATGAATGTCTTGCAGTCTTCTTTGAGGCGGAGTTGGGCAAACCCGAGTCTGATGGGAATCACAGATGTGCTACCTGGAACTTATTTCAATACTTGCACGGCTCACAAATTTAAAATCCCACCTGTCTGAAGGGCACACCACAGCAGAATTGCAGAGGTAACGCAATCCCACACGTATGGAATGTTTCATGTACAATAACCATGGAAGCTAATACTTAACAAGCTGGCCTCTATCTGGAAAATCAAAGAAGCCATTCCTTCCTGGTCACATTCGCCAGTGTTTCGAGATCGGGGTTGATGGTTCAACTTCCCTTCTTCCCACAGGCGCTTGGAATCAGGCCCCTGGATTCGCACCGGCTGGTGGTCCTGCCTAACTCGGAGATGGGTGACCATCGTCCACCTTGCTGGGAATAGGGAAAAGGGGGCCTCCTGGCGGGGGGAACCACGGTTCCCCGTTAAGGTCTGGTAGAAGACAGAGACCAGAGAAGAGGCAGATGGATGTCAACGCCCGAACCAAAATTCTCATATCCCGCATCAATTCACCGAGGCAACTCTCTCAATCGCGCGAAACGCATGCATAACAGCAGCTCAGCGGAAGCCCCCACGCATCAGGGCCGGCTCAGCCCCAGCCCGCGCGGCCCTCCGGCGGCGGCGAGCAGGGGCGCGGGAGCCCCACCGGCCGGCAGGTGCCCGGCGCCCCGCGTCCCGCGCTTACCCAGGGCCCAGGTGCAGCTCTCCTTGATGGCTTTGTACTTGCTCCCGGACGCTTCCTTCTGCAGCTTCCTCAGGATCTCTTCCATCTTGACCTTCGCAGGGTCTCGGCCACCAACAGGGAGAGGAGCGCGCTTGGGAGGCCCGACCGGGGACGCCGCCGCCTCCGCCGCCGCCGCCACTGCTTGGCTCCCGGCGCCTAGGCTGCCGCGGCGCTCGCCCCCCGCCGGCCCCGCGCGGCCGCTGATGAATCACGCCCGCTCCATGCCGCGGGCCACGTCAGCCCCGCCGCCCCGCCCCGCCCGCCGCCCCGCCCGCCAGGGTCAGGTGCGCTCGGCGCGCGCGGCGGCGAGCTGGAGCCTGGAGGCCCGAGGCCGCGGTCCCCGACCCGCCGCCGAGGCAGGCCCCGGGGCCAGAAGGCTTCGCGGGAAGGTGCAAGCGGATGTCCGGAGCTGGCTCGCCTGCCGGGCGTTGGCCTGGCGCGGCCCCAGGGAGCGTCTGGTCGGCCCGGGCAGCCGGCGGGGAGGGGCCTAGCCTCTGTCCCCCGCCCCTCCCGCCCACCCGGATCCCTACCCGCGACCCCCTGCGCGGCGCCAGGCGGGGTGGGCTCAGCCCCGCCGGGTTCGCCGAGCCCCGGGCGCAGTGTGGCGGCGCGCGCTAGCATCCCGGTGTCCGGTGCTCACTGTTCAGTGCACAGCCCTTCTGGGCCACTCTCTGCGCCGGACTCGGGCGCTACCTGTGAATAGACTGCCTCTCCCTTACCCGGTACCAACACGATCTCGCGGAGGGCGTGGGGGGATGAGGGTTCGTAGCCCCATTATACACAGGAGGAAGCCAGGCCAGAGAGGCTAAGTTACTTCCCACACCTACCAGAGTTAGCCTCAAAACACATTCCTAAATCCAAACCCCCTTTTCCTTATTCTCTTGCGCTAAATTGTTATCCTCTGGAGAAAAAAAAAAAAAAAAAAAAAGGCGGGGGGGACGCACAGGGGCCCACGCAGCTGTCTAACTTTGGTGAGGGTGGGAAAGGATGGGCAGGAGGAGCTTCCCCAGTGAAGAACACTTTGGCTGAACTTGGGACACAGACTGTGGGTGTCCAGATACTGGAGGACGGCAGCGATAGCCAGGGCCTCAGGTCCTGAGAGCGCGCGCGCCGTGCTTCCGGGATGGTTTTGAAGGAAAGAGGGAGAGGGAAACAGGAATCTCATTTGGCATCTCATTGTTTCCCGCTTGTGAAAACCGTGACTAGGAGCTAAGAACGGATTTTAAGCATATTCGTTTTTCTTTAAAAATGTCACTGTAGTGGTAGGGAAAAAATTTTTTGCAAAGGAGTAACTGGCACCTGGGAGAACAGTAAGAAGATTCTACAGTAATCTAGAAGTAAGTTAGGCCAATAGTAGGTGGAAAGGAATAGAAGAAAATATAGCCAGAGATATTTAAGGAGTGGAAGCAGTAGGATTTACTGACTGATTGGGGTGGTTAGCATCTGGGATGACTTCCAGGTTTCTTTTCTGGAAAAAGAGGAGGATTGTGGCCCCATCTTCCAAGTTAAAGAAGAGATGGAAAGGGTTTGGAATCTGGGGAGTATACGAGTTCAGTTTTGAACATATTCAGGTGGAAAATGATAATGAGAAACCCACAGAGTGTTTCACTTATGGGCAGGAACGTAGTACAGTGCTGCGTGATAGAAATGAGGATTTGAAAGCCTTCAGGTATGAGTTATTGATTCCTGGGGTTTGGCAAATGTTGTAGGAGGCAGTGGATGGAATGGGTAGAGCAGGATGCCAGAAAGAAAGCTGGGGTCCCCCTTTTAAGAGTATTTATTATTACTTTATGATTAAAAACAAATTTACTAGAAATTTACTAGAAAAAGTAGTCATTTCAGAGATATAAAGTTCTAATAGCTTTGTAATAAAGCTTTTGCAGAGTAGTAAAAAACAGATGCATTTGCACACTCTAAAAAAATGGGCAATGATTGTGAAGTCAGTCCACAAATACAAATAACTTATATAACCTTTGAGAAATATACAAACACCTACTTATCAAAAGAGCACAAACATTCAAGTAAAGTGTGATTTTTAAAAAAATCAATCAAATTGGCTAAGAGCTGACCAACTGGACCCTATTGTGTCATGGATACTAGTGGGAGGGTAATCCTGGAGGGATTCTAGATGTGCATAGAGCACAGATGTGGCTACGATTCAGCAATTCAAATTTTAGGAATTCATCCTAAGCAAGTGATTATAGAAGTGGATAAAGATTTTTCTACAAGAATTTCAATATACTGTTCAATCATTTTTTAAAAATTGAAAACTATCTACATGTCCAACAGTAAAGAAACGGGCAAAAAAAATCCATGATGGATATATTCATAAAGCAGCTTATTATTATAGCCTTTAAGAATAATGTAGGAGAGGAGGGGCGCCTGGGTGGCTCAGTGGGTTAAAGCCTCTGCCTTCGGCCTGGGTCATGATCCCAGGGTCCTGGGATCAAGTCCCGCATTGGGCTCTCTGCTCGTCGGGGAACCTGCTTCCTCCTCTCTCTCTGCCTGTTACTTGTGATCTCTGTCTGTCAAATAAATACATAAAATCTTTAAAAAAAAAAAAAAGAATAATGTAGGAGAGGAATGTTCAATGACATGAAAAGTGGTTGGTACTACATAGTTAAATGAAGTAAGGAAGTTGTAATATGCTGTTACATACATCCATGCACTGACTGATCCCAATTTTATTATTTAAATATTTGATGTGGAAGTACATAGGAGTTTTAAAGAAAAATACACATGCACACACAGGAAAATAAACATTTTTCTTTTTATAATTGCAAAGTGGTTTTTTTTTGTGATAGAAAAAATATAAAAGTAGTATACAGGCAATGGGAGGACAAAGATAAATACAAAAGGATCAAATGGGCACAAGAGTTTAGATAGGAAGTCTGCCCAAGAAGAATAATGAAGGCAGAGCCTGGTTGCAGTAGATTAATTAAGGGCAGGTAGAAATACATGTATAAACAACTCACTCAAACTGTTGACTATGAAGGAAATTAAGAGTAAAATAGTCAAAACACTTTTTTTTTTTAAACATCAACTCGGTAGAAAATACCCTTCGCATCACCACCCCCAGTATGCCCAGAAATACATATATAGGTAGATTTAAACACTGAAACAAAAGATTTTTTTGAGTAATCTCCACGTCCAGCGTGGGGCTGGAACTCACAACCTGGATATCAAGAGTCCCATGCTTCACTGACTGAGTCAGCAGGGGTCCCTCAAACAAAGTTTTTATTTATAAAACAATCCTTGCTGCTAAATAGAATAGAGATACTATTAAATAGGATTTGATTCATTGTTGCGGGCATGCTTGCCTGTTCTTAAATTTGTTTCAGGCTGGAGACAGGAGGATAATGCTGCATGCACAACCTAGGTGTTTTGTGTTTTGATGTCTATTCCTTCCCACTCAGTTATTTTGGTTAAAAATTCTGGTTCACAGAAACACATTGCTGTGTATGCTACTTATAACAATACACACTACTTAGCAACTGAAGTTACAAATGTCAGCAGATTCTTCTTTAATCTTAATCCAAAATGGTGATAAATTTATAATCATTCTTCAATGTATTTGAATAACAAAGCATTAGTAAGTAGTTTTCCTTTTTGGGCATCAACTGTAATGCAAATATGGATTCAGGATTTTGAAAAACAAATGAATCTTTTACCCAAATGTTTTTTTCTTGGTATTTCAAATTTCTTTATTGGAAATGTTTAAAGTTTGAAACAGAGACTTGCAATATCTCTAATGTCTTTAATTTTATTCCATTCAGAGTGTCTTTACTAATAATGTTCTCTTTCTGTGTTGCAAAAGGTTGAGGACAGATAGTAACCATGGTGACTACTTAAAATGTATTTTGTAACTGTTGTATATATTAAGCATCTTGAAATAGAGTGTAACTTTTTCCCTATGGTTCCAAATCCAGCTATTAAAAAATGTTAAAAATATGAGTTATATGTGCCAATTTTTTTTGCTAAAATCCCATCTCCAAAAATGATAGCCAAATGAGATTGCTTTTAAACAGAAAAAAAGTGAATCCCATTCCTGTGTTCATATCGCTTAATATTTTTCTCATACCAGCCAATAACTCCAGTATAACATAACACATGCAAATATTAGCTAATGGAAAGGCTTAGCTGCTTTAACAATGACCCAATGATACAGTGGTTGGCAGAACATAGACTTTTATTTTTAGTTTAAACTAAGTCATGAGTCAGTGATGGGGGTTAGCATAGCAGCTCCGGGAGATCATTCAAGGACCATATACCTCACATCTTACTGCTCCACCATCCTAGAAGGCGTTTTTTTTTCCCCCAAGATGGGTCCTAGGCAGGTTGCATTCTAACTGATAGGGAGAAGAACAGAGAGTATATGAGCCCAGGCTTCAGATGTAGAAGCCACGCAAATTCCTTCCATTATATTCCACTGGTGAGGACAGTTGCAGAGATGCACTTGGATACCATATAGTTTATCTGGGACCTCAGGGCCCCCACCGCAGATCTCTTCCTGTGGCAGAGGGAGGAGGATTTGGTGGATGGCCACCAATATCAGTCACAGCTCCGTTTTGAACAAAACATATCAAAAAGTAACAGTTCTCTTAATGAAATTTAACAACTATTGCTGCAATCATTTTCCAGAGAGTCAGCAGAGATTCAGCAGAATTCTTAGGATGCCAAATGTATGAACATGTGTGAACAGTGATTTCAAGTAGTGAAGTAGAAGGAAATTCCTAATGTTTTAAATTATTCTGCTATGTTTCTTGGTTATATTTACTTCCGAATCACTTTCAATTCTATTACAATTTACCAGTTTAATTTATATTTTTCAAACAATGTTTTTCCAGTTCTATTGAATTATCCAAACCAGTTATATGTTAGCTTAAATTGAAACAACACAATAAATCCTTCATAAAACTTGTCACATATATTTGACCTAAACTGAACGTATAATAACTTGAAGTATTAGAGTTCTCATTAGGTAGAATCATGCAACCTATACCTGCTCCTGCACGGTTAATAAGTATTAATGCTATTCTGTATATTCTATGGGCTGTATTATCACTTAGCAGTATGATTTTAAATTTCTCAGCCGATTTATCATCAAGAATCATACTCACCATGACCACATATGCCAAGAATAATTTGTTTTTCAGCAACTATGTGAGTAACTTTCTCTTTGGCCACACCTATACAGCTAAATACGACAGTAACACTTCTTGATTAACTAATGTAAAGGGTGAAACAGTGTTGACAAATTTGTCTTTTTTTCTTTCTTTTAAAATATGTGAGGGCCTTATCAACAAGTTTGACTTGTTGTATTTCCAAGTTTGTAGTTTCCTTTTTGTAAGACTTTAAATTTTCATTTGCAATAATATCATTGACATTGGGAAAGAAAAACAAAGCTGAATGCATCATACTCCCTGATTTCAAATTATATCACAAAGCTATAGCAATTAAAACAGGATGGTATTGGCATGAAAACAGACACATAGATCAATGGAACAGAATAGAGAGTCCAGAAAGAAATCCCTGTATATACAGTCAATTCATTTACAGCAAAGGAGGCAAGAATGTATAATAAGGAAAGGACAGTTTCTTCAATAGATGGTGCTGGAAAAACTGTACAGGCACAAGCAGAAGAATGAAACTGGATCACTAGCTTCACCATACACAAAAATAAACTCAAAATAGATTAAAGGTTTGAATGTAAGACCAGAAATTATAAAACTCCTAGAAGAAAACATAGGCAGTAATAAGCTCCTTGACGCTGGTCTTGGGAATATTTTTTTTGGACTTGACTCCCAAGGCAATGGCAACAAGAGCAAAAATAAAACAAATGAGACTGCAAAATACTAAAAGTCTTTGGCACAGCAAAAGAAACCATCAATAAAATAAAAAGGCCACTATTGAACAAGAGGGGATTGAGAGGGAAACAAATCATAAGAGACTCTTTATCTCACAAAACAAACTGAGGGTTGCTGGGTGGCGGGGGACAGGGAGAGGGTGGTTGGGTTATGGACATTGGGGAGGGTATGTGCTATGGTGAGTGCTGTGAAATGTGTAAGCCTGACGATTCACAGACCTGTACCCCTGGGGCAAATAATACATTATATGTTAATAAAAATTTTTTAAAAGGCCACTATTGAATGGGAGAAGACACACATATTTGCAAATCATATATCCACTTATGGGTTAACATTCAAGATATATAAGGAATTCATACAACTCAATAACAAATAAAATCCTAAACAATACAATTAAAAATGTCTTCTGTATAAAAACAGAAGATCTGAATAAACATTTTTCTAAACACATAGAGATGGCCAACAGACACATAAAAACATGCTTAACGTTAATCATCAAGGAAGTGAAAATCAAAACCATAATGAAATGTCACCTTATACCTGTCAGGATAACTATTATCAAAAGAACAATAAATAATAAGTGTTGGTGAAGATATGGAGAAAAAGAAATGCATTATTGGTGAAAATATAAATTGGTGCAGCTACTATGGAAAATAGTATGGAGTTTCCTCAAAAAATTAAAAATAGAACTACCATATGATCCAACAATTCCACTTCTGGGTATTTAGCTGAAGATAATGAAAACACTAATTAGAAAAGATTATAGGCATCCCACGTTCATTGCAGCATTGTTTACAATAGCCAAGGTATGGAAACAACCTAAGTGTCCATCAGCTGATGAACGGATAAAGATGTGGTATTTACATTTACACAATGGAATACTACTCAGCCATACAACGGAATGAAATCTTGCCATTTATGACAACATGGAAGAACATTGAGAGTGTTATGCTAAGTGAAATAAGTGACAGAAAAAGACAAGTACCATATGATTTCACTTATAAAGTGGAATCTAAAAAACAAAGCAAATAAACAAACAAGACAGAATAGTACTCATGGATACAGAAAACAGCTTAGTGATTGACAGAGGAGAGGGGCGTTAAGAGGTGGACAAAATGGGTGAAGGGGATCAAGAAGTACAAACTTCCTGGGGTTATGGACATTGGGGAGGGTATGTGCTGTGGTGAGTGCTGTGAAGTGTGTAAACCTGGGATTCACAGACCTGTACCCCTGGGGCTAATAATACATTATATGTTTATAAAAAAATTTAAAAATTTATTTAAAAAAAACCCTTTAAAAAAGCCTTTACTTAAAAAAAAAAAAAGAAGTACAAACTTCCAATTACAAAATAAATGTCATGAGGGGTGCCTGGGTGGCTCAGTGGGTTATGTCTCTGCCTTCAGCTCAGGTCATGATCTCAGGATCCTGGGATCGAGCCCCGCATCGGGCTCTCTGCTCAACAGGGAGCCTGCTTACTCCTTTCTCTCTCTGCCTGCCTATCTGCCTACTTGTGATCTCTCTCTCTGTGTCAAATAAGTAAATAAAATTAAAAAAAATAATATTGTATTACAAATGTGAAAGATGTTAAGATGCTAAGAAAGTATATATCTTGAATGTTCTCATCACAAGAAAAAAATACTTTGCCACTTTATATGGTGATAGATGCTAACTAGACTTATTGTGGTGATCATGTTTGGTGCACAAACATCAAATCACTATGTTGCATCTGAAACTAATACGGTCTTGTCAATTATACTTCAATAAAAAATAAATTCTAAAAATACTACTTAATATATTAATATGTATTTTTATCAACTAATATCTGGTTATTAATACTTTTAATACCTTCAACTATCTGGCAAATGTTAGATAAACTAATGATCTCTTAAAAAAAGAATGTCACTGTAAGTAATACATTTTTAGTGTTTTAGTGGTTTTGAGCATTTGAAAAGCTATACTTAAACCTTTTTTTTTTTTAACTAAGCTCAAATTTTAAAAAAATGTATTGAGTAGAAGAGACATTTGTCCTAATGTTGTCACTATTCATAAGTCCAGATTTGGCAGTTCAACCAAAACATGCTTCTGTGTTTTTTAACATCATCATTCTTATTTCTTCTAATAATGAAATAAAAATAAACTATCTTAAGAAGAATTTGTGCAAGTTTGATTAAGATGTATGATTATTTGCAAAGTCAAAAAATGCCTAATGCTTATGCCTAATCCAAAAATTCACACTGAAAATTATTAACCCACAACCAAAAGTTAATAGGAACTCTTGCTGCCCTTGTCAACAGTGGATAAATTCTTCTAAACCTCACTTCATAATTAACTGCAAATTACACTGACACAAATTAAACTATAAACCATTAACTCTCCTGATACAATTATGATCAAATCCAGAAAACCAGATGAAACACCAGTGCACAGAAGAGCCAATGGCCAGCTGGCTCCCGGCCAATGCACACAGTCATTACATCCCCTCCATCAACTGTCACTCAACTCAGTTGACCCCAGTATTTGCTACAGTGTGAACAGCATGACTTAGAATGTAAGTGTCACATTCCAATATTGAAGATTCCATAATACTTCATTTCTAAAAAGAACACATTCTGGTGAAAGAGACTAACTGATTTCACAACCCATTAATGAGTAGACCTGAAATTTGAAAAACACTAGACCAATGGGAGATTTAAAGAGTCTATCGGTGAGTATATTTATACAGTGAAAGAAAAGAGACTGAAAGGTAGAAGTTGAATAGGTAGGAGGCAGCCAACCCAACAGGTGAAATAGGCATTGTAAGAGGAGGGAAAGATCACATTTAGTGTACAGAAAGTCATCAGTCCAGGGAAGGTCTGAAGACCAAGCTCTGAGTAAGGAGGGGAGGATGGAAGACTGGGTTTTGGTGTGTTTAGGGATTTGTGATACCTTGTTTGGTGAATCTAGGAGATGTAAATAAAGGAAATGGGAAAGAGAGGTGTCTGAGGATGCATAGGAAGCTTCCTTCAAGTGACAAGGGCCCCGGAAATTCCCTGTATATGGATGTTTATGGAACAGTCCCAATTCAGCAAAATTTCCAAGTCTGGTGATATCTCATGACTGTGCTATTATTGCTTCAGACGCTGACCATCCATGTTGATGATGCTAAATCCAAATTTCCAGCTCGAATTTCCCTTTCAAGCTTATTTTGGCTAATATGCAAATCATTGATCTTTTCACTTATTCTGGTACCTAATTCACAGTATACTGAAGAAACTTGTTCACAATATTGTTTAACCCAAACAAGCACCAGTATAATCTGGAAGTAAAATAAGCATGATTTTAGATTAAATTCAGTGTTGTATTAAATTCAGTCTAGGAAAATAGTATTTAATTTGAAGATGGCTTACAAAATCATTAGTGATCTTGAACATTTAAAAAAGCAAATGATTACTTCCAATATATTTTAAGTAATATGTATAAAATATAGTGTACCTTTATTTAGGGTAACATTTTAAATATCCCCCCAAATAGGTAACATTAACAATTATTAACATTTAAAATGATTCCTTTATTTGCAAAGAAGTTTCTACTTTAGTAAAAATTAATGTTATCTGTGTACTTAAATATGATACAATTGAACTTCTGCTTCCGGCTATGATTCAGGACCTTTTATCAGAACAAACTTACTGTTGAAAGACGTTATAAAACTGAATTTAAAAAACTAAGATTGCTTGTTTGAAGGCATCAGAAACAACCAGGGCAGCCAGGATTTAAGGGCCAAGATCCTGGAGAGAAGGGGAATGCATAGAAGTGGGTCAGATGTTCTCTTTTTTCCCTCGGAGCACTGCCAGTATGTCACAGTACATAAAAGTCATGTCAAAAATGGTGGCCTAGCAATATCAGAGTTCCCAAAGTCTGGGAAAACAAAACTAGGAGTTCTGATTATCAAGACAATTAGAACTTGAGGAACCAAGGTGGCAGAGAAAAGGGAAGCACACAGTGTGAAGGCGACATAAAGTTATAGATAACATTATAAACAATAAAATGCATGACTCAAAGACTTGACACCTGCTCATTAATAAAATTTTAATAAATAACCTTTCTCATAGTTGTGGTATGTCTCTGTGTGTGGATGTGTATATGTATTCACACATTTTCATATGCTTTTATGTAAGTGAGGTAATGTTATATATGCTCTTATTATACATTCTGCTTCTTTTCACTCAGTGGTATGTGACAGGAAGTTTTCCTTTTAAATGGTTGCTTCTTTTTCTGTTGTATGACCCTAGCAAAGCTTAATCAATCCATATTGTTGGTTCCAACTTTTACCATTTAGAGAAGGCTTCAGTGAACATTTCTGTGGTTATTACATGACTTCCCTATTAGAATATCTTCCTAGAGTAAATCTCTAGAAGTAAAAATACTGAGTCAAAAGGCACACACAGTTGAAGTGTTTGATGACATATTGGCAAACGAGATTCAAGGAACACGGATGTTTGCTTCCACCAACAGTGCACGGAAGAACCTGTATTTCTACTCTTCAGCATCACAACATATTGAAAATCTTTTCCCAACTGAAGTGGTGAAAAAGTTGTTCTCTAATTCTTGTTTTAGTTTATAACTAAACCTAAAAGATGAGGTTGAACATCTTATTTTTATCGCCTCATCTCTGCCCATTCATGTCTTTTGCCCATTTAAAAAGTTAGGATATTAGCTCTTTTTATTAATTTGTAAGAGCTGATTTTATATCAGGGATAGTAATTTTGTCATAAAGAATGCAAATGTATTTCTTAAATTTGTAATTTGTTTTTTCATTTTGTTAATGATTCACTACATAGACATTTCAAAGTGTGTGTGTGAGAGAGAGAGAGAGAGAGACTTTAGTAGCAGAATCCTCTTTATTAAGTCTCTTTCTCATTGTTGCCAGCAGCAATCTTCTAGAAAACCATGAAGGAACATGAACTTCTTCACAGGTGTGAAAGCAAAGGAGATGGTGTTGTATTCATCAATAACTTAGGCAGAAGAAAACATGAGTGCTACTATAGGCAATATGGTGATGACAGAAATAGATAAACCCTTGGGAGAAGAGAAAAGGAATTACTGTAGATGTAACTTTGTAAAGTCTCCTCTAAGGTTTTCTATTAATAGAACATTCCAGTTCTTTAGAATGCTCCATACTTCACCGTCATCCATTCCAAGTCTTAGCTTCTTAAATAGACCCTGCAATAGGTCACAGCAGCTTCTGTTAATGATTTAGAAAGGGGAGAATCCCCAATTCTGATATTATGTGTGCACCAAAGGGAGGTGTGCTCTCAGAGTCTCAATTTGAAGTAAAGAATACATTCTCCTACAGACACATTATAATGAGTGCTGACTAAACTGACAGGTGGAAACATTGTGATAAAGGCAAGCATCCAGACACTTACAGGTTACTTTGCACTGTTTGGCATCTGAATATTCTTCCATTTGGGGTGCGATTCCTCAGAAGTTTAGAGAAAAACCCTGTCACCCTGTGGACGCCAATGTATGGCATCTATTTCTTCCTCGTCAATACATCCTTTGGAGATTCTGACTCTGAAGCAAGCACCAAAAAGAAGGAAACGACATAGGTCCATGACAAGAATGTTCCTGTCACTGCTTCTCTTCAACAGTGGACTGACTGAAGATTATAGGCAATACAATGAAACAAGAAAGTAAGTACGTGAGTTAAGAAAGGAACAAATAAAACAGTCATTATTTGTGGATGTTGTAATTATCTACATGGAAAATTCAAAAGAATGTATAGAAAAATGGTCAGAATTAATGAGTTTAGCAAGATTTCTAGATGTAGTATCAATATAAAAAGACAATTGCGTTTTTACTTATTAGCGAAAACAAACAGAAATTTAGTAGCATAAAGTAATATAAAGCATCTAGGAATAAGTATAAGAAAATATGTACAGATCCTTTGTACAGAATATTATGTCTCTACTGAAGCATTTTAAGAAGATTCAAGTAAATGGAGAGACATATCTTGCTTCTATAGAGACAAAATATTTGACAACGAACAATTCTAGTGAAATTCCCAGTGGGTATTTTCATGGAACACAAAAGGCTTAATTTAAAATTCATTTGGCTCCTTTGTGTAAATTAATTGACCAAATATGCATGGGTTTATTTCTGGTCTATTTTGTTCCATTGATCCATGTGTCTGTTTTTATGCTGATATCACACTGTTTTAACCACCTTAGTTTTGTTAGGCAGCCATGTAAGATAGCCAAGACTTTACAATGGAGGAAAGACAGTCTCTTTCAATAAATGATGCTGGGAAAACCAGAAAGCCACATGCAAAAAAAATGCAACTTGACCTCTATATTACACCATACGCAAAAATTAACTCAAAATGCATTCAAGACTTGAATGTAAGGCCAGAAACCATAAACTCCTAGAAGAAAACATACGTGGTAAGCTCCTTGACATAGGTCTTAAACAATAATTTTTTTAGTCCAACACTGACAGTGCAGCAACAAAAGCAAAAATAAACATATGGAACCACATCAAACTAAAAAGCTTCCGCACAGCAAAGAAAGCCACCAACAAAGTGAAAAGGCGGTTTGCTAAATGGAAGAAAATATTTGCAAGTAATATATTTGATAAAGGGCTAATATCCAAAATGTATAAGTAACTCCTACAACTCAATAGCAAAAACAAGGGCTCTGATTTAAAAATGGGCAGAAGATGGGGCATCTGGGTGGCTCAGTCTGTTGAGCATGTGCCTCTTGATCTCAGCTCAGGTCTTGATCTCAGGGTCATGAGTTCAAGCCCCATAATGGGCTCCACACTGGGCATAGAGCTTACTTTAAAAAAAAAAAAAAAGTGGGCAGAAGACCTGAATAGACATTTTTCCAAAGAAGACAAAGAGATGGCTGGCTGATTCATAAAAAGATACTGGGCATCATTTGTCATCTGGGAAATGGAAGTCAAAATCACAATGAGAAATCACCTCATACCTGCTTTAAGGGTTAAAAAAGACAAAAAAAGGGTTAAAAAAGACAAATAACAAATGTTGACAAGGATGTGGAGAAAAGGGAACCCTTGTACACTGTTGGTGGGAATGTAAATTGGTGCAGCCACCACAGAAAATAGTTTGGAGTTTCTGTAAGAAATTAAAACCACAGCCACCATATGATTCAGCAATTCTACTTTGGGGCATTTATCCAAAGAAAACGAAAACACTAACTCAAAAAGAGATAATATACACACCATGTTCATTGCAACTTTATCGACAATAGCCAAGATATGAAAATAACCCAAGTGTTCATCAGTGGCTGAATAAATAAAGAATTGTGGTATATACATGCAGTGGAATATTATTCAGTCAAAAAAAGAATGAAATTTTCCTCTTGAAATAAGATGTATGATCATGAATGCATTATGTTAAGTGACATAAATCAGAGAAAGACGAATACCATATGATCTCTCTTACAAGTGAATCTCAAACAAACAAACCCAAGCTCATAGATATAGAGAACAGATTGGTGATTGCCAGATACAGGTGGCTGGAGTGGGAAAAATGGGTAAAAAACGTAAAAAATTAAAAAAAATTTAAAAGTAAAGACAATTTGTGAGATCGTGCAATTAAATTAGAGGAAAATATTTTCTCAAATTTAATTAGCTATGCATGCTGCTGTAAAAACCAAAGGTCTTAAAACCCACAACATTTTTGATGATTCTTACACATACAACAAGCAATTCTCAGACACCACCTGGATGGTGTCTGAGAATGTGACTCAATTCTGACACTATCTACCTGGAGACAACATCAGATTCCACAGATCAAAGGTTCAATCCTGCAAGACTGCCCTCCCCGACCCATCCCACTTCGGACGCCAGTCTCAAGCTCAGGTCGTCGTTATTTGTGTTTCTAACCAGCTACCGACCTGAAGTTCCAATGACTCTTCCAACTCAGGATGCCAATCACAGTCTAGGTTGTTACTTGTACTTCTGACTGACTGACTAGAAATTAGAGGTTCCCTCGAGTCCCTCCTCAGGTTCAATTAATTTGCCACAATAAAGTGGCTCACAGAACTCAGAGAAACATCTTACTACAGATTACCAGCTTATTATAAAAAGATACAGCTGTGGAGCATCCAGATATAGATCTGCATAGGACAAGGTAGGTGGGAAGGAGTGCTGAGCTCCCATGCCCTCTCTAGGCAAGCCTGTTTTCCCAAATCTCCACATGTTCACCAGCCTGGATGTCCTCTGAACCCTGTCCTTTTGGGTTTTTTTGAAGGTTTCATTATATAGGCACAGTTGATTAAATCATTGGTCATTGGCAATTGATTCTAATTCTAGCCCCTAGCCCCTCACCGCACCTCCCCCCAGAGGACCAGAAGGGAGAGGGAGGATTTCCTGGTCCCTCTGCTTAGGTGAGGGTGGGAGGACTGCAAATTCCCACCCTCCAGTCACATGGTTGTGTCTCCTGGCAGCCAGCCCTCATCCTTAGATGGAGGCCAGAAGTCATGCATTAATGCATTGATGTAACAAAAAAGCACCTTTAGGGCTCTCACCATTTAGGAAATTCTAAGAGTTTTAAGAGCTCTATGCCAGATAAGGGAGGAGGACCACGTATATATACATTACAATCTCACATGTCACAGAGGAACATGTAAGTGTGATTTCCCTTATATAAGGTAAAAAAAAAAATGGTAGCTGTATAGAGTTTGGGGACACAAATATGTAATAAAACTGTATAAAAAATCCAGGATTTCAGTTTCCTACAAGATGAGGAATGTTATTAGAAACGTACTCAAGAAACTTCAAAATCATGATTTAGCAGTAGCTATAAAATTGTTCACTTTATTATTCTTTAAACTGTACATAAATGTTATATCCCCCCCCCTTTTTTTGTATGATTTCCCCCTACAACTTAACAAAGTGAAGAGAATAGGGACGGTTTGGACTCATTCCTGCACTGATACAGTGCAATGATTCCTACAGCATCTGGCGGTAATAGCCAGGTGTGGGAGGGCTGGTTAATCCACCCCCTGCCAGGAGACTTGACCTGGAAACCTCTTCACTTGGTCTCCTTTGGATTTGGCCTGTTTTCTAAGCCCAAGTTCTTCTGCTTTTCCATTAAAATTCCGTGAACTACCAGATATCCTTCCAAAAAAAAAGTCTTTCTCCTTAACCAGAGAAACTCCTTTATCAGAGTTGGTTGCTGTTGTTTAAAATCAGTAAAGAAATAAAAGGAAAGGAAATAAACAGTGCTTTTCTGAGGATCTAAGAGGGACACTTCACCAAAATGGGGCTGGGAGCCTTCCCACATGTGGTGCCATGTAAACTCTGACCTGAAGGACTGGTGGAAGAGAACCAGGTGACCGAAGGGGAAGACAAGGGTTCCAGGCTCCTCACATTAAGCCTCTTTGGATGCCTCTCTTCCATATGGTTTGTTTGACTGCCCTGCCCTTCCCCTACCTTCCTGGTAGATCTCTATTTTCTTTAGATACCTTAGAAAAGCCCTCCATTTTATGGTCTCTCCCAGTAGCATTTGATATCATGACCCCTCTTTTCTTAAAACACACTCCTCTGTTGGATTCTGTGAAACCACATTTCCCTTGTTTTCTTCTAAGTTTTCTAACTATTTTCTAACTGTACTTCTAATTACCTTCTTTACTGACTCTCATGAGAGCAACCTTACACCTCAATCCTAGCTTTCTTTTTCTCATGGTTTTCTCTGCTTCTCTCTCTCTTTTTTTCTGCCCCTTCTCCTTTCTACCTCCCCCTTCCACCTTTCCCGTAGACTATCACATCTCTTCTCTTTAAAAAAAAAAAATTGTGTATTTATTTGAGAGAGAGAGGAGCAGCAGAGGGAGAGGGACGAGCAGACCCCATGATGGCTCAGAGCCCAACTCAGGGCTCAATCCCAGGACCCTGAGATCATGACCCAATCTGAAATCAACAGTTGCTCGCTTAACCAACTGAGCCACCTAGGTGCCCCTCTTCTCAAAGCTTTTAAAGCTATCACTGTGCTGATCACTTTCCAGCTCAGGTATCTCTTCTGGATGCAAGAAGTTTAAGAGTCAAGGAGGAGGTAATCATGTTTGTTTTGCTCACTGTTAAATGTCCAAAGCCTAATATGGTGCCTGGCCCATGATGGTTATTCAATTCAAATATATATGAATGTTTGAGTAAATCATTATACTTACATTACTCCAGGTGTCTGGAAACATCTATCTTTATGTTTCTATTAGATGTTCTGTCTTATATTGAAACTTTAACTCTCCATTTACTATGGGAAAAAATAACCAATATCAAATCTTTTTGGAGGTACGGATACTTTCATTTTTTATTTTTTTTTGAATGGGTGAACAGTATTTTCTTTCTTCTTTCTTTTTTTAAACTTTAAATTCAATTAGCCAACATATATTACATCATTAGTTTTTGATGCAGTGTTCAATAATTCATAGTTTCATATAACACCCAGTGCTTATCACATCATGTGCCCTCCTTAATACTCATCACCCAATTACCCCATCCCCCCACCCACCTCCACTTCAGCAACCCTCAGTTTGCTTCCTATAGTGAAGAGTCTCTCATGGTTTGTCTCCCTCTCTGCTGACTTCCCATTCAGTTTTCTCTCCCTTCCCTGTGATCCTTTGCACTATTTCTTATATTCCACATATGAGTGAAATCATATGATAATTGTCTTTCTCTGATTGACTTATTTTACTTAGCATACTTCCCACCAGTTCCATCCACATCAATGTAAATGGTAAGATTTCATCCTTTCTGATGGCTGAGTAATAGTCCATTGTATATACATACCATATCTTCTTCATCCATTCATCTGTCAAAGGACATCTTTTAGATAAAGGATTGCATTTGGTTAGCAAACTCTGAGAGACTCACTGAATCAATAATTTGGTGGTTGGAAGAAAAGTGATTTTCTCTTGGCACTAAGGAGTGAATACAAGAAGCAAACAAAATGAGTTTCCAGGAAGATGACAGAGTAGGAGGATCCTAAGCTCACCCTGTCCCACAGATACAACTCCATAACACTCACATCAGTTCAAATAACCCAGAAAAATGAAGAATGAAAGAGACTGTCAGAACAAACTCTGCAACTGAATGTAGAGAAGAGGCCACACTCAAGAGGGCAGGAAGGGCAGAGATGTGGTAGGGAGCTAAACTCCATGGGTCTGGCCACTAGAGGGAGGGAGCAGTGGGTATGGAGAGTGAAGAGAATCAGACTATCTCATCAGGAGGCTGCCAGGGAATATAAAACCCCATTACACTTGACTTCAAAAATCAGAGGGGCCAAATTTCATGAGGTCTTATAACCAATGGGACTTAAAGCCTAGAACTTTAAAAATTGATAGGCTTGGCTCTGGGAGAGCCCAGAAGGTGATAGAAAGCTGAGTCCCCGCCCTTAAAGATTGAGTGCAACAAACAGCCCTCACAGATAAAGCTTCGAAGCAACAGTTTCAAAACTCCTGGGGCATATGGGAGGCAGAGTTAGTTACTAATCTCAGAGCTCACTGAGGGAACTCTCCAGAAACAAAGGAACTGGCAGGCACCATTTCCCTCCCACTTTCCTCAGCATAATCTTACAGCCTCCTGCAGGAACCAGCCCTGCACAGGTATTCACTACCTAACTTGCTTATACTGACTGTGCCCTGCCCTCTCCAGCTGGGCCTGCTTCAGTCCTCATGCCTCTGGTCCCCTCCCCAGGAAGACTGGTGAAAACCTTGCCAACCCTGCATCTCCCAACTTCCCATAGAGGACATGAGCACCTTGTTAAAACTGCCCCTCTGATGAGGCACCTGGGTGGCTGCCAGCTAAATGGTGACTCTTGATGTCAGCTCAGGTCATGATATCAGGGTCCTGGGATCAGCCCCGTGTTAGGCTCCGTGCTCAGTGGCGAGTCTGCTTGAGGATTCTCTCCTACTCCCTCTGCCCCTCATCCTGTTTTCTCTCTCTAAAACAAATAAATAAATAAATCTTTAAAACACACACACACACACACACACACACACCCTCCACCCATATGTGTGCACTTAGCAGAGTGGCTCCAGCTGCCTCAGCCTCTACAGTGGCTGTAAGTCCCCTGTAGAAGGGGACCAGTGACACCTTGTTAATAGTGTGTGCCCTGCCCATTACTTTCAAGAGCAAGAGACATAGCTGACTTACCAGAACACAGAAATAGACATAGAGAGTTTGGCAAAATGAAGACAGAGGAATATGTCTCAAATGAAGGGACAGGACAAAATTACAGCAAGAGACCCATGCAAAATGGATTTAAATAATACGCCTGATAGAAAATACAAAGTAATGATTATAAAGATACTCACTAGACTTGGGAAAAGAGTGGAGGACCTCAGTGAGACCCTTAATTCAGAGATAAAAAAGAACCAATCAGAGATGAAGTACACAATAATTAAAATTAAAAATAAACTTGGTGGAATAAAGAGCAGGCTAGAAAAGACACAGGAATGAATTAGCAACCACGAATCAGAGTAATGGAAAGTAATGAAGCTGAACAAATGAGAGAAAAAAATTATGCAAAGTGAGAATAGAAGCAGGGAACTCAGTGACTTCGTCAAGTATAATAACATTTATGTTATAGGGATCCCAGAAGAAGAGAGAGAGAAAAGGAAACAGAAAATTTATTTGAAGAAACAATAGCTGAGAACTTCCCTAATCTGGGGAAGGAAACAGATATCCAGATTCAAGAGGCACAGAGATTCCTCGACAAAATCAACAAAAGGATTTCCACACCAAGATATCTATTAATTAAAATGGCAAAAAGTCATTTAATCAAGGAAAAAAAATTAGAAGCAGCAGAGAAAAGAAGACAGTTACATAGAAGGGAAATACTAAAGGCTATCAGATTTTTCAACAGAAACTTTGCAGGCCAGAAAGGAGAGCCATATATTCAAAGTGCTGAAAGGGAAAAATCTGCAGCCAAGAATACTCAATCCAGCAAGGCTATCATTCAGAATAGAAGGAGAGATAAAGAGTTTCTCAGACAAACAAAAACTAAAGAAGTTCCTGACCACTAAACCAGCCCTACAAGAAATATTAAAGGGGTATCTTTCAGTAGAAAGAAGAGGAATGGCCATAAATGAGAGTATGAAAAGTAGGAAACATAAAAGTGGTAAAAAGAAAAAAAAAACTTATCTGAAAAACCAGCCAAGGGATTCATAGAATAAAAGCTTGTAAAATATGACACCATATACCTAAAACATGGAGGAGAGAGAAGTAAAGAATGAATTTAAACTTGAGCAACCATCACTTCATATAGACTGCTATATGCAGAAGAGGTTGTATACCAACCTAAGGTAGCCACAAACTAAAAACCAGTAATAGATATGCAAAGATTAAAGAAAAAGGAATCCAAGTATATCACTAAAGAAAGTGAACTATGAAAGAGAAGAAGAAAAGAAAGAATCAGAGAAAAACTGCAGAAACAACCACAAAGTACGTAACAAATTGACAACAAATACATATCAGTAATTACTTCTAATGTAAATAGAATAATGCTCCCATCAAAAGACGGAGGGTGACAGAGTGGATAAAAAAATAAGATCCACCTATATGCTGCCTAAAGGAGATTCATTTTAGACCTAAAGGCACCAACAACTTGAAAGTGAGGGAACAGAGAAACATCAAGCAAGTGGTTCCCAAAAGAAAGATGGGGTAGCAATACTTATACCAAACAAATTAGACTTTAAAGCAAAGGTTGCAATAAGAAACAAAGAAGGACACTCTATAATAAGATAGGAGACAATCCAACAAGAAAATATAAAAATTGTAAATATTTATGTACCCAACATGGGCATACCCAAATACCTGTAACAGTTAATAACAAACATAAAGGAAATAATTCATAGTAGGACAATAGTAGTAGGGGACTTTAACACCCCACCTACATCAATGGACAGATCATCCAAACAGAAAATGAATAAGGCAAGACACACTGGATCAAATGGATTTAACTGGATAGCAATATGCAAAAGAATGAAACTAGACCACTTTCTTACACCATACACAAAAATAAACTCTAAATGAATTAAAGACATAAATGTGACACCTGAGGCCATAAAAATCCTAGAAGAGAGCGCAGGCAGTAGTTCATCTGACATCAGCTGTAGCAACATATTTCTAAATTAAGTCTCCTGAGGCAAGGGAAATAAAAGCAAAAATAAACTACTGGGATTACAACAAAATAAAAACTTCTGCATAGCAAAGGAATCAATCAAGAATACTAAAAGGCAACCTATTGAATGGGAGAAGATTATTTGCAAAGGCATATCTGATAAAGGGTTAGTATCCAAGATATATAAAGAACTGAAACAACTCAACACCTAAAAACCAAATAATCCAGTTAAAAAATGGTCAGAAGACATGAAAAAACATTTCTTGAAAGAAGACATATAGATGGCCAACAGACATATGAAAAGATGTTCAACATCATTTGATGTCGGGGAAATGCATATCATAACTACAATGAGATGTCGTCTCACACCAGTCAGGATGACTAAAATCAAAAACAGTGTTGGCGAGCATGTGGAGAAAAAGGAAATCTTGTGCACTCTTGGTGGGAATGCAAACTGGTGCAGCCACTGTGGAAAATAGGATGGGGGTTCCTCACAAAGTTAAAAACAGAACTACCATAGCACCCAGTAATTTCACAGCTACTGGAGATTTACCCAAAGAAAATGAAAACACTAATTTAAAGAGATACAAGAATCTCTATGTTTACTTCAACATTATTTACAATAGCCAAACTATGGATGCAGCCCAAGTGTCCATGGACAGATGAATGAATAAAGAAGGTGTGGTACATAAATACAATGAAATATTATTCAGCCATAAAAAAGAATGCAATCTTGCCATTTGCTACAACATGGATAAAGCTATAGAATATAATGTTGGTGAAATAAATCAGTCAGAGAAAGACAAACACCATAAAATTTGACTCATATGTGGAATTTAAGACACAAAGCAAATAAGCAAAGAAAAAAGAGAGAGCAACAAACCAAGAAGAAGACATGGACTCTTAATTATAGAGAACAAACTGATGGTTTCCAGAGGGCAGGTTGGTAGGAGGGATGTGGTGAAATAGGTGATGGGACTGAGAATACCCTTATCGTGATGAGCACTGAGCAATGTAGAGAATTGCTGAATCGCCATATTGGACACTTGAAACTAATTTACTACTACATGTTAACTACTCTGCAATTAAAATTAAAAATAAAAAGAAAGAAAGAACCAAGCAAAATGGACTTCACTTCTCTCAACTCCAATGATTCTAACCTTATTGGGGGAGGGACTTAGAGGGGCTAAGAAAGAGAACTATAATCAACCAAGCACACCTGACCTGTAGGAACTAGGGCAGCAATGTGCTACTCCTGATGACAGCTCTACTGGGTGTGGTGGAGGCTCTGGGAGTCCCTGACTGATGGTGAAAAATGGCTGGCTGAGCTGACTGGCTGGGGGAGAGGACAGGTTCATCCTAAATGAAGAGTCCTAAGCATGGGCCTGCCCTATTTATTTATTTATGTGTTTTAGAGAGAGATATTGAGTACCAGCAGGGGAGG
The DNA here is from genome assembly GCF_963455335.1 of Martes martes. Taxonomy (NCBI): domain Eukaryota; kingdom Metazoa; phylum Chordata; class Mammalia; order Carnivora; family Mustelidae; genus Martes; species Martes martes. Next base: position 63,527,041 of record NC_137893.1, read on the forward strand.
AGCTGGGGGAGAGGAGAGAGAATCTCAAGCAGACTCCACGCTGAGTGCAGAGCCTGATGCAGGGCTCCATCCCATGACCCTGAGATCATGACCTGAGATCACCACCTGAACGACATCGAGAGTCGGAAGGTCAGCCAACTTAGGCATCGAGGCACCCCATCAGCCTGTTTTTTAAAAGAAGACACTTTTGGTCCCAGGAGTAGGAGGAAATGAAAGTTGTGTGTTAGGCACAGAAACTATACAGCAATGTCCTCTAGAGCAATCCTCTGATCTGCCGTTGTGACACTCAGATATTTATTGCTGCAGAAATGTTCGGTTTTCACAAAACTTGAGGAGATTTTTTAAGAAATCCAAAGGTGAGCAAGACTGAATATTTCTCCTCTGTGACTTAGTTTTTTTTTTTTTTAATTTAGGGGAAACATTATGTATATTGTTTTATAAGCACAGGTCATGTCCCTCAGAAGCTTATGGTTTTAGTACACAAACAAATGTAGAAGGGAATGAACAAGCAATGTGTTTGAAGAGGAAAGAAATTCTGTTTGCCTTTATGGCTGGAAGGTCCCTTGAGTTAGCTGCAGGCATGCCCAGAAAGGAACACTTTCCTTTTTATCTTTCCAATTGGACTGGGCTTTAATATTAAAGATAAAACGTACATTTGATTTAATACTTCATCAGATAAAAATAAAAATATTATTGTAACTATTAATCTTCACTTTACAGGTAACTCCCAACTTATGAATGACTTATAAACCCCAAAATACTTTGTTGGGTCTATGCTTGGAAATGTTATAAATATGGCTACATTCTCAAACTCACGAAATCTTATTTAATCCATCATAAGGATGAAATATTTCTAAGTGTAGCTCTTAATATTCCCAGAAAGAGACACCTGACTATCACCTCATACTCTGAATCCTAAGCCCTAGGACTCTTGAGTCCTGAGACTCCTGAGCCCTGATGATTTTGTTCATAAGGAAGAACGTGTGGAGGTGCCACGGGCTGGAGAGGCCCCACCCAGACAGGCGTTCCTGGTGGTCTCCCCAGCAATGGTGGGAAAGGAATCCTGGATGAAGGTGTCAGTGATAGGGGAAGATTCCTGGAGGAGGATATCAGAGACAGGAGAGGACTTGTGGGCATGTGGTCGTAGTTATTCATTTGTAAGGATTTTTTTAAGTATTATTGCAAGTCAGAAGATGTTTCTATATATAGTAGTTTTTAAACATTGCATTCTTTTTTAAAATGTCTGTCACCATAATGTTACTACAGTATTATTCACTGTAGTCCGCAAGCTGTACTTTTCATTTCTGTGACTTACTGACTTCATACCTAGACATTTGTACCTCTTAATCTTCTTTAATTTTTCACCCTTCACCCCACCCCCTCTTCTGAGGGAAATATACCACTTCTCTCGAATATCAGCATTTGACAGGTGTTGGAGAGCAGGTAATTTGACTCTGAGGACTTTGGTATGATCTGAAAGAATGGGAAAGTTCTAACTTGTTTATTGGAAATATATATTTAATATATATTTATATGTTATTTAATATATATAATATGTTTAATATATATTAAATACCATGTGAAAAAATGACAAAGTTGACATTTCCCATGAAAATTCAACTTCTTCACCATCTTGTATACAAGGTTATCCACACCTTCATGTAGGTGAGTTCTTTTTTTTTCTACCTATGCAGAGAAGATTTTAAAAATATGAATTCCTGGGATAAAGATTCTGACTGGTAACTATAATGAAATCCTCCATGATTTTGATGGATTCATTTCAGAATTTTGAGTTTTAGGCAAGAATTTATAACATACAGACTTCATAAAAATGTTTCTTCCTATAGAAAATAATAAAGATAAGTACAAAATGACCAAAAAATGTATGACAAAATGAGAAAAAACATTTATAGTATATACAACAAAGGTTTTCTCTAGTAATATAGTGTTATGTAGATAAGAAAAAGAGTAATACCAGAGAAAATTGAACAGGAAAGGAGAAGAAGGGGTCACATAAGAAGAAATACAAATGGGACACCTGGGTGTCTCATTGGATTAAGCATCAGACTCCTGCTTTCAGCTCAGGTCGTGATCTCAGGGTCCTGAGACTGAGCCCCATGTCAGGCCCTGCACTCAGTGCAGAGTCAGCTTGATTCTCTCTTCTTCTCCATCTGACCCCCCTGCTTGTGCTCTCACTCTGTAAAAAAAATAAATAAGTCTTTAAAAAAATAATAGCTTTATGAGATTCAACTCTCATATGCCACACAATTTACCCATTTAACCTATAACATTTACTGATTTTTCAGATTTTCAGAGTTCTGCCATCATTACTACAAACTCCCAGGAGGGAGAAATATGGGTGGAAACTGCCTCGCTCCTGTTTACTTATTTCCCCATCCCATGGCAAGATGATGACCTAACTGGTTGGTACATTTAGAAAAAGGGACTGAGTATTTTAGCTGAGGCTCTTCTGGGCTTCTGTTCCTTTTGGAACCCGCCCTTCTGCAGAACACACACATTCTCTGTCCCTGCATTTGATAAGGCCTGAGGTGGCCCAGGGGCCAGTGTTGATAAGTGCACAAGGTGGCCCTCTACTCCCTCCTACTGGTCCAGCTCCTATCAGTAATCAAAACCTGATTTTGCCCTCCATCTGTCTGGTTCCTGCATTGATCATTCAATCATTTACAAACACAGAAAGGGATGAAGGTAGGGTTGTTTATTAACCTCTTGCAATTCCCAGTGAGAATGAGTGAGAAGTCAGAATGGACGCTTAGCTGGAGTGTGGGGGCAGGGAGGCACACTTTGACAATAACTAGCTTCACTGAATATATTTATTTTACAGAAAAGATTTTTAAGGCACAAAGATACTAGAGAAGTTTGAGTTTATATGGTTAGTTACACGAGACTGAGTAAGAACCCAGAAATCTTGACTTTTGGAACCAGTGCTTTTACCCGGTCATTTCTCAAATAGTTAATACACTGTACATTAGGACCCAATGTTTATAGAATTCACAAGTGTGCACTCGTCCTTCCTTCAAAAAAATATTTTAGGAGCAAAATTATTGCCACATATAAGAAAACAGAAAAATCCTTATGACATTATACGCTTATTTTTTAGGTATATTTGAAACTTTCTCAACTTCAACTTAAGTTATCTTAAATTCAATCCTGAAAAAACCAGGACTTGGTTCATATATCTAAAAAAAAAAAAAAAAAAAAGATTACAATTTCCTCACACTTGATCTATGTTTCCTGTCAGACACATAAAGATACATCAGAATGAGCTATTATGATGTCCTTGTAAGAAGTTAAATTGGCTGCGATTTAGGGAACCTTCTCATTCCATACATTAAAGAAAATATCTTTTGAAATCTTGGATAAAAAACAGAAAAACTGAACATTTAAAAGAAAGTATGCACTACTTGACTTTGCAAAGCGCCTCATTCTGTAAAGACCCAGCGCGGCTGCGATTACTCACATAACTACCTCTTGCAGATGCTGGAGGGTACTCTCCTTGCCACTCGGGAGTCAGGCGGGAGTGGGAATCCCCGCTTCTGCAGCCGCTAAGGGAGGCCACCGCACCTGGGGCCCGGGGCAAAGGGGCTCTAACCAGAGTGGGGCGGTTCCTAGCTCCGGAGTCCTACAGTCCACAGCACTTTTCTCACGCGCATGCGCACAGGCCTGCTGCCCGCCCAGCAGGACTCCTTAAGCTTGCACAGGTGTACTCCTGCCTTCCCTCCCAATTCTTTCTCCACTGACCTCTATCCTCCTTAACCTCTACTCCCCATTTCTGCACCTCACTGGGGACAGACTTGTTCACAGATTATTGATGGCCGGACGCGAGAGGAGAGCTAACAGACTCACTGAGGCTTGCTGCAAGGGTACAGTGTTTTGAATAATGAAGGGAAGACAGCTTTGTTACTACTTGGGAAAACAAGTCTAACAAATACGTGAACTTCTGTGTTTGGCTCAGCTTGGCTCCTCTAAGCTTCCAAGCAGAGAGTGACCAATCCCTCCTGACCTCCAAGAGGTCTTGGGAATAAATGAATTCATAAGAACTGTTAAACAACTTCGAGGAAAGAAGAGAGAGTTAATAATGCCAATCACAGGATTATTAGGAATGTAAATGAAATAAGAGATGAAAAGTACTTAGTAGAGTTGAATGCTTAATAAATGCTAGTTCCATTCTATTTTTCCCCTCTCAAATTCCAAAAGTATGTGTGAAAAAACCCAGTTGCCTTCTTGTCCAGTATACACTTTTTTTTTAAAGATTTTATTTATTTACTGGACAAAGAAAGAGAAATCACAAGTAGGCAGAGAGGCAGGCAGAGGGGGGGTGGGGAGCAGGCTCCCTGCTGAGCAGAGAGCCTGATGCGGGGCTCGATCCGGCTCGATCCTATAACTCTAAAATCGTGACCTGAGCCAATGCAGAGGCTTAACCCACTGAGCCACCCAGGTGCTCCCATTATACACTTCTTTGTTCATGTTTGAGGACCTAGCGGCAAACCTCTGTAAGGGCACAGTGTTGCCGAGAAACAGAATTCAACATTTCAGATGGTGACACTGCTACCAAGTTGCCTCCATTCTTTGTGTGTTGGGAGTGATGATTGTCATTTCAGGGTTTTGAGCTTGTGTAATGGGGATGCTAAGTGTGGACCTCTGGATGGGTATGGAAATCTTTTCATGGAAGAACACTATGTAGTGAGGTCTCCAAACAAAAGGGACTGCAGGAACCATCTTTGAAAATCATTTCAGTTCTTTTTCCATTAGTGTAGTGTATATGCTAGACTGAGTTAAATTGTTTCCCCACCCCCTACCCCACCATTCACATTCACTAGAAACCAGAACAAGCCCTTATTTGAAAATAGGGTCTTTGCACTTAAGGTGAAGTCATGCTGGATTCCAGAGGTTCCTAAATCTAAGGATTGGTGGCTTTAAAAGAGAAAAGAGAGGGAGATTTGGAGACACATATGCAGACACTCCACAAGGGAGATGGTCATGTGACAATGGGTGCAGGGTTCCTAGCTTCTCATGGCTATCTGCAATCCTAGACTTTTCTTGGCCATCAGAAGCTGGGAAGAGGCAAAGGAAAAAAAAGTTTTTTCCTGGAACCTTTAGATGACCCTGCCAACACCTTGATTTCAGATTTTCAGCTTCCAGAACTGCGAGAGGATTTCTGTTATTTTAAGCCACTCAGTTTTGTGGTATTTTGTTATGATAGCCCCAGGAAATTCATGTAAACACTCAGAAGAGAAGGGTTTCTTGCATACCTCCCTCTCTTTGAATAGAAATGATATGCCACTCCTGTGAGAGTTCTCAGTTCTCTTTCTGACTTTTTCTCTTACTGGTGTTTCTTCCTAGGCTCTGGAAAAGCTACTTTGCCTGGTTGCCTATGATAGGCATCCCCATTTGCCCAGGACGTGGTTTTAACACTAAAAGTCCTGTGTCCCGGAGATCCTTTCAGTCCCAGACAGATTGGGACATTTGGTTACTCTGTCTGAAAGGCCCTTCCTTGTTACATAGCAGATGGTTCCCTCCAGGCAGAAATGCTTCCTAGAAGTGCTATAGGTCCTGAGGGATCAAGGGAGATTGATTCCCTCAGGAGGAGTCCCATTCCGTCTTCACATGAATCACGTGGAGTTCTTGATGAATATATACCCAGAGGTACTGTTAATGACCAAATGGCCCAGTTTGTCCAGGACATTTCCTGTTGGCCCAACGTAGCATTTGGAGGATAAATTTTATGCACCCCTCCCTTACTACAGACATATATTCTATAGGCATGGAGTCTAGGAAGTCATGATTTTAATAAGCACCCTGGTGATTCTTATAATTACCAAAGTATAGCTTCAGCATAGAGCCTATTCTATCCGTATTTGACTTACCAGGGCAGATAGATGATTTTTCCAAAAGCAACGGACCTACACTTGCCGGAACAAGAGCAGTGTGGATATCATGAGACTTGGCTTTATTAGTTAGGGCTTAAATTCATTGCCAGCATAGGATTTATTTTACTATAGCAGGATTTATTATTATTCTGATTATGCAAATCTGCTTATATATATCCTCACTTCCCATTCTCCTTTTTTTTCTAAATGCTTTTTCATCTCAAAACACAGATTCCCACAAAGTGAATGCAGTCGAAACTATTTATCTCTGTGTCATCAACCCTGCTATAAGCAGCAGCCCTTAAATAATTCACTTTCTGTTGTGCCTTTATACAGAAGATGCCATGAACGTTCAGTGAAGTCATTCTCCAGCATCCTGTGAGCATGGAGAACTCTTTAGTCCAGAAAATAAATTGGTCTGTCGTGTATGACCAGTTCACTTTGTAATTTGTGCCTGAATCATGAATAATCATGAATAATAACGTCTTCTTAGCAGCATTTTTTAATGAACGAAACAGATACAGAGGTTTTAAATCATTTTTATCTCTTATATGTTTGTGAGTTATTCTCCCGTCATTTATAATTTGTGGGCAGAGCAGATGGCAAGAGCTAAGCATCAGGTAATGTCATCATAAAACACTCTCCCCACCCCTCAAAAAAAGCAGGAATGTTCTATATTGAAAACTTATTTCATTTATTGAAGTTTTTTTTATTCCATTGGAATGCATCACAAGAAGTTATGACATTAGATAAAGAGATATTTCCACATCAGGAAGTTCAAAAGATTAAGATGGCACTGAAGTATAAGTTAAAGGAATTCATAAATGTTTCAGAAAACATTATAGTAGAATTATTACTATCATTTGAGAGAAGGCAGGGACTGTAATAAAGTGAGATTCATTACAAAGCCAAAATTATTTTTCAAGCCTCTGACATATTTAGATAGAATCGCATGCCAAGTCAAATAATTACGAAATTAAAAATTGCTTGAAGGAATGCTTGGAATCTTATGCTAATAAAGGCTTTGCTTTAGAGGACTGTTTTTCTGTGAAAATGTTATGTTTTATATATTTCTTCTAAGCTCTCAAGGTATACAAGCACAACAAAATTCTTCTAAGAAGCAGAGGGGAGAGGAACTTATTGTAAATACTTACTCAAGTATTTCATTTACTCATTCATTTATTCATTCACCAAACAGCTGTGAGTGTCTGTCACTGGGCTAATTTCCAGGTGTGCAGCATTGGAATATACAGACAGAGTCTTTCTGCCTTCAGGGAACCATCTTTTAGGAAGGGAAATACACAATCCACAAGCAATGAATGAACAAACAAGACATGTCAGGGTGGGCAGTAAAGGCCCAGCTTGGCAGTCCCAAGTTGTGCAAACCCTCCACATTTCCAAAAAAAAAGCCTTCAGGAAGACTGATCCGTGACTGGCTCCTGGGAGATAACCACTGAGCCCTTGGCATAACCTACCTGGTAACAGTGTTCTTAATTGGGCCATCCTATGTCAGCTTGATCTTTGTTGGGCTGGAAGACTGAGTAATAAGGTCAGTCACATGGGTACTACAAGCCTGCATCATTGATCGGTAGTAAATACCCTGGACACCAAGGCTCAGTGCACTTTCCTGGTTGGCCATACTCACAGGTACTGGCATACACCGTTGTTGGGACAATTAAGGGTATTTCCACGTGTCTCCACTGGGAGGCGCACCTGCAAGCATGCCCCGATTTCCCCTTGACTTTCCCATCCACTTTCTTCCTTTGTTGATTTTGATCAACAAAATAGTATCCTTTCACTGTAGTAAACCATAACCACGAATAAAACAACTCTTTGAGCTTCATGATTCCTTCCAGCAAGTTGTTGAGTCTGACCATGACCACATTCAATGAAATAAACAGGGTGACGTGTTAGACTCACTGGGGCAAAGTGCCTCGTTAAGACGGGAAATGGATTGGAGGCTGAACGATGAGAGTGTGCGGGGCATGTGAAGAGCATAGGGAGGTGTGTTCCAGGCAGAGGCAATAGTAACTGCGAAGGCTTGGTGACGGCAAAGTAGTCGGTGGATTGGAGGGAAATTAGGAGGCCAGGACTGAGCCTGATGAGTGGAAGCAATGTGGTGCCGGGTGGGGTTGGCAGGGTTAGTAACCGCTGGTCAGGAGAGGCTGTTAGGTCTCAGGAAAGAGTTTAGGTTTCATTATAAGCAAATGAATCTCGCCTAGTGAGGTTACACCCAGTTCTGTTTCTGTTACATTTTGCTACACATAAACCGCAGGCACCTGAAGTCATTTTTACCAAGGGGCTCACAGTCCTATTGCAGAAGCCTGTAAATCTTACAAGAAATAATCACCAAATAAAGTGAGTCCTTGGGCACCGAATATGTAGTTCAGAGAGGGAAGACATTATTCTTTCCCCATATGTTTTTGGTCTGAGTAGCAGTCACCTTCAGCTCAGTTCTGGGCAAAATCTCAATTTTAAGTTATTAAGAAATACAAATGCCCAATACCTACATCCCACCCTACTCAAAATGAGCTGAAAATCAAATCAAGGGGATGCCACCATTTTTTTTTTTACTTATCAGACTTGCAAAAAAGATTAACATTTATAAAATGCAATGTTGGCAAGCACTTGTCAGAACTTTCATATGCTCTTAGTGGAAATGGAAACAGGTGTCACCTTTTTGAAGGGCAATTTGTTAATATCAATCAGTTGACATATCATCTTTAATCCATTATTTCCACTGCTACAGATTTATCCCGAGGGATGAATACACAAGAGGATGTTTGTTGTGGCATCGCCTGTAATAAGCAAGAAGCTGCTAACAACCTCAATATCCATCAATAGAAGAAGGGTTGCCTTAATTATAGGTATTTTATAAAATGGGATTCTGGTGCACAATGAAAAGAGAATGAGAAGAACTGTGTCTACAAGTATAAAAAAAAATTAAGTCACAAAAGCAGAGCCTTACGAACTGTATCATACCATTTGTGTGTCATGTACTTCTATGTGCCTAAATTACCTGCAGAAGGAATCATATAACTTGTGCTTCTTTCTCTTAAAATAATACATTCACTACAGAAAGTATAGATAAATTTAAAAGTGAAAAATAAAAACCACTTAAAAAATTAAGAAATTTCTTGATACCTATAACTTACCACCCAAATGTTAACAGTGGTTAACATATATCCTGTATCCTCCCAGTCCTTCCTCAGGCATACGAAGATACTGTTTTAAATTTTAAAGCAAGGTGCGCCTGGGTGGCTTAGTTGGTTGAGCATTTGACTCTTGATTTTGGCTCAGGTCATGATCTCAGGGTCATGAGATCGAGCCCGATGTTGGGCTCTGTGGTCAGCAGGAGTCTGCTTGAGATACTCTCGCCCTCTTCTTCTGCCCCTCCCCGTTGCTTGCACTCTCTCTCTCTCTCTCAAATAAATAAATAAATCATTTTTTTAAAAAGCTACAATTAGGTAATGATGGCAGAACAGACTTCTTGAAACAAGGAAGGGACAGGTAGGTAACACTCCCCACTCCCCATGCTTGAGCAGAGAAGAGGGAGAGATGCATGCAAGCTTCAGGGGTCATTGGCCTCTCAGACGATGCTCCTCTTGATTGCAATGGGGCTTTATAGAGTGTGGCCGGAAGCTCCCTCCAGGTCCACAGGAGAAAGAGATGCTTAGATGTCAGTCTTTAAGGCAGATGTGTCAGATCTGTCGCAAATCCTTGCTGACAAAGGGCACCTGAGGTCCCTGCCCTGGCTTGGCTTTCAAGGGCCATACACTGGCCATCCCTGACTGTGCCTTCCACCTGGGATAAAGAATCCACAAGGCCAAGGGGACACAGCCACCCATTGCCTTCATTGGTCCTCTCTGGACCAGGTTCTGGGTACCTGTGTCCCATAAATTCCCTGTCCTGATTGCCTGAGCTTGGGTTCATACTTGCCAAGGTCCCAATGGGTACCCTTAGGCCTATGTGGTAGGGAGGGGCAGCTGTTTGCAGGGGCTCTGGCCAGAGCTTGTCATGTGGGATGGGGTGCACACACGGGGTTGCACAAGGTGTTGACAATACAGGAAGGAGCCAGAGATGGGAAAGAATGGGGGTGGGTTGGGAATCAACATTCCATGGTTTCTAAATTCAAACCTGTCCTTCCAGATTGTTAGGAAGTTATATTTGTTGCGATAGGAGGATAGAAAAGATTTTATTTCAGTTTGTTGCCTTGATTTATAACTTTTACATATTTAAAATGTGTTCTTTGGCCTCCATTCCTAGTCTCATCCCAGGCTCCCCAAATATTCAGGTATAGGTCTGTTGGGTGTCACGTTTATTTTTTCCATCAACATTATAATGCCGGTACTTATATTTTTTCCATCAACAACAATTTTACTGTATGTTGACTGTATGTAAAGATGTAAGATAAGGAGGTAAATTTATGGAATTGTCTAGAAGAGTCTCAGAAATCAACTCCAACATCTTTGCCCTAATTATCTTGCTATCTCAGGAGAAAACTATTTCAGCGTAAGATTATCTGGATAATTGATTTCACCTTACATTCCATTTTTATAATTGTGTTAGCAGAGTGTTTTATGGATGATGAAAATGAATTGCAGAAAGACTTAGTGTGTTTTTCAAAGACATAGAATTAGTTGCAAAATCAACTGAAACTCCAGTTACTTCCTGGTCCAATTCTCTCTCCATAATGTTGCCTCAGAGATCAATCGAGAAGAGTGAAATCTGGGCTAGTGCTCTGAGATTTTGGGACAGAGCTAAATATGGTGCAGAATCTGCATTTTAGGGGATGGTACCATCTGGTCTCTTGGAAGGAGACTTTTTTTTTTAAGATTTATTTATTTATTTGAGAGTGACTGCACACAAGCTTGCAAGTGGCGAGGAGTAGGGGGGTGGTGGGAGAGAGGGGGATCAAAGGGAGGGGCAGAAGGAGAGGGAGAGAGAAGCCCAAGCAGACCCTGTGCTAAGTGCAGAGCCCAATGCAGGGCTCAATCTCACGATCCTGAGCCAAAACCAAGAGTCAGGTGCTTAGCTGACTACACCACTCACATGCCCAAGAAGGGGACTTTAAATCCATTCCACCATTACTTACTAGGCACACTGAGAAAGCATCTCCCCAACTTCTATTCTTAGTTTATCTTCACTCTCTGATCTCTCTTTCCTTTGGAAGTACGGGGCAAGTTTCTCAGAACTCCGCTAGCCTGGACACATTCTAATCCTCATCCCATCATGGGGTAGCTGTCCTTCAGGTCCCAGAACTTCCCAAATATTCTGGTCGGGAGAGCCAACGGCCAGCATTCTAGAACCCCAACTGGGCTATATCCTAGATTTCCTAAGTAGTCCAATGCTTTTGTCCTGGCGTTTGCAAGACACAATACGGGCAAAGCCCCAGAATTTCTTTAGTGAGGGCTCCATGACATTCTTGACAGTTGGAATTGTTCTTTTCACCCCAGATTACTTATATCATGCTCTGATCAGTAAATTCATCTCTGACATTGCCTTTATGGCAACTAGTAACATAGTCATATGCTGTTTCATGAGTTTTTAGATAGCTGAAAAATTAGGAATCATTAAAAGCACATTTCATCCTTTTTAGAACATGATCTCAAGAGGCAGTGATGTATAAGTTAAGAGAGCACAGGCTTTACTAAACAGACTGAGCAGAGTCTTAGGTACCGATTCTTCTCTGTGAGACCTTGGGCACGTTGCTTAACCTCTCTGAGCCTCAGTGTCCTTACCTGCAGTGTGAGAGTTTCGGTATCTCTGTGTTAGGGTTTGGAGAAGGAAAGAGTGCAGAGCATGCATGGGAATTGCTTGTCGCAAGTCCTGAGTCACCGTGGGCACTCATTAAGTGATGCCTTTTACAAGGTCATCACCTTCTTCCTTGTTCTTTGTGGTGCCCCAGGGAAATTTTGAAACAATGCTAAGTGTAGTTGCCTAAACCTGTATTCCTCTGAGGCTAGAGAAGTGTCATTATCTGCTAGAACAAGTTGCTGGACCTTGACAGCCTATGGACATTCTCTGCAGCCAGCAGCCACAGCTGGGTTGAAGCGCCCGTTGAGACCCTCTCCACCATCCTCTTCCGACCTCCATCCTCGCCATGGAAGTCCGTCAAGAATCAGTACCCAGCTCAGTCACATATGCTCCTCGCCATACTGAGCCAGGCTCCCACCCTCCCAGCTTGCATCACCTCGTCCCTGGGTGCCTGTTTGCCAACCAGGAGGCTGAGTTGGGATGTGAGCGGGAGCCATCACCACGTGTGCCCAGAGCCACTGTTCTCCCTATGACCATGCAACTCAGTGTGGGGACCAGTCTGCTGGGCCATCCTGTTTTGTCTTCACGGTGTTTTCAGATTCAGGGTTTTGTTGATCATCCCTGCTAGTGGACTGGGCCAGGGGTGTCTGGCTCACCCAGGCAACTTTTAACAGCTTAGGTCTCCAGAAGAAAGGTTAGATGTCTCTATTTCTTCCTTTCAAAAGCCACTGAGCCCCTGCCTCGTCCTAAAAGCCTTCAAGTTGTCCACATCTACGCCTAATACAAACATACCCACGTGACTCCATACTCTATCTCTTAAGAGGAATTATTCCTGTCCCCCAAACTGTGGACTGTTCACCGTCCCTGAGCACGACTCATGCAAATCTATCTGTGGTCACTCTCTTTCGTCCACTTTGTCAGGCAAGGAATCTTGTCTTCTTTGCTCATCATTTATATCCCAATTATCAGATATCAGTGTATTACATAAATATCTATTAAATGACTAAACAGTTCCTCCCTCTTGAATAAACCTTTTAGCACACTTACTTATCTAGAACCTGGCTTTCTTTTAAGCTGCATTCTGGTTTCGCCTTCTGTGTGAAAAGTTCCGTAAATTCTAAGAGTGGCTCCCAGTAACCCTCCACTTTGGATAATACCCCCCCTGTTGAGTGTGGGTGGAACCTGGGATCTGTGATCGTGTCACCTCATATGGCCAAGGAGAGATGATCTGGGTGGGTGCAATCTAATTAGACAAGGCCGTTAAAAGCAGAGTTTTCTCTAACTGGCGGCAGAAGAGGAAGTCAGAGATATTCCAGGTGTGAGAAGGTCTCCATGCACTGTGGCTCTGAAGATGGCTTTGAAGATGGAGGAGCCCCAGGAAGAGCGAGGACCTGACTGACAGCCAGCAAGAAAATGGGAACCTTTGGAGGAACAGTCACAAAGAACCGAATTCTCCCGACAAGGTGAATGAGGTTGGCAGCCTGCTCTTCCCCTGAGCCTCGTCAGACCTAATTGACTCCCTGATTTCACCTCAGGAGACCCTAAGTTGAGAAAACTCTGAATAGTAGTGTGAGCCCTCCGGGGCTTCAGAGCTTCGGCTCTGGGAACTAACAACTGGGTGTTATTTAAAGTCACCAAGTTTGTGGTAATTTGTTATACAGCAACAGGAAACTCACATACCTGCCTACCCATAATTCTCTTTCTAGCTCTCCTTTGAATTCTTCCCCAATAGATCTCCACTAAGTACTTAGTCATAAATACTTTTTAATGCTACTTGTTCTCATGTATATTCCAGTAGGTGCTGTCCTCCAAATTAAATTGCAAACTCAAAGGAAACGGGGGTGGGGGTCTATATTTCTTTCCAGCTGCCACATAACCAACTGACAAAGTGCCTGATTAACTCATAACTATTTTAAAAGAAACACTGCTTTACATCTTTGGAAAAGTAAAAAAGTGACCCTCTTAAAAGAAAATAACCGTAATTAAACTGCAAATTGCACATCGATCGTAAACTATTTCATAACGCATCAAGTGGTTTGGAAACACCAAACAAATCCAGAAGACCCCATAATTAATTTTTATCATTTGGGATATCAATGATTTCTTTTAAATATTTTATTTATTTATTTCTCAGAGATAGAGAGAGAGTATGAGAGAGCAAGCACACAAGCAGGGGGAGTGACAGGCAGAGGGAGAACCAGGCTCCCTGCTGAGCAAGGAGACTGATGTGGGACTTGATCCCAGGACCTTTGGATCATGACCTGAACCAAAGGAAGATGCTTAACCAACTGAGTGACCCAGGCATCCCAGAGATCTCAATGACCTTTTTTAATGCCCTCTAGGATTCTCCAGCTATATGCCAAGATTATATGGGATAAGTAAATATTTCTCTAAGTTCTGCAAATGACATAATCTCAAATTTATTAAATTTCTCAAACCAGAAATCTATCTCTGGCTTATTAAAACAAAGCATTCCTATGTCATACATTGTGTGTGATGCATAAGCATGTGTACAGGGCATCAGGATGAGAGAAAGAATGAAAAGAAGAGACCTCCTCATGTGAGTTCAGTGAACCGAAACAGTGGCAACAATACAATAATGGACAAGAAAAGTCATTCTGCTGAGTTCATTCCCAGAAAAATCAATCTGCAAATCTGACAGAACGATTTGAAGTTACTCTTTTTTTTTTTTTCTAAAGACTTTGTTTATTCATTTGACAGACAGAGATCACAACTAGGCAGAGAGGCAGGCAGAGAGACAGGAGGAAGCAGGCTCCCCGCTGAGCAGAGAGCCCGATGTGGGACTCGATCCCAGGACCCTGGGATCATGACCCGAGCCGAAGGCAGGGGCTTTAACCCACTGAGCCACCCATGCGCCCGAAGTTACTCTTGTATTCTATTTAATATTCCATGTGAGTTCTCAAGAGCCAACACGTTTCTTTCAACACTAATTGAACACTAATAAATGATTGATAAATAGTAATTAATTAATAATTAAATAATCAATGAATAAATGAATGACCTTGGACTGCTGCTCCACACCATCTCTCCATCTGCTTCACGGGGAAAGCTGAGTCAGAGCAGACTGATTCCCTGAGCTGAGGAACGGCTGTTTTGTCCTCAATAGAGGTACTAAATACTTCCTAACATTTATATTCTTAAGAATATATTTTTCTTTCTAATCTCTACCCTTACGGCAATCCAATTTATTATCTGGCAGTTATATTTTCAGAAATCAAGAGCTATGGAGCCTGGCTGGTTAAGGGGGATGCTATAGGAATACAGAGAGGTACAAACCACCCCCCGGAGGTTTGCAGGTCAGCTGGAGAGAGAACTCGGAGACCTGTGTGGAGGCAGGAGACAAGGCCAGTAGGGGCTGGGCTGAGGTGGGATCACACAGCGGCTCAGTTGTAAACAGGAAAGAACTTGCAGAAAGCGCCAAATAAAATAAAATGTCTGCATCAGCCACAGATTGCAATGTGTGAATTTTAACTACTACAACAACAACGAATCTCCAAACACTGATGGTTGCTTCAAATTGTTAAAGAAACAAGTCCGTGATTTTCGATACCACTGTGTGCAGCCTGGACCCAGGCTTTTCATCCCTTTCCCTATCTTGAGAGTACATTTTTAAAAAGTGTATTTTAAAGCACAGCTGACACATTGAGGTTTTTGCTGAATATTTATTGGAAGTTTTCCAGGCTGAAATAACCCTAGAATATACAACATGCATTTTAGTGATCGTCCCAGGGGCACAATAATCATCTTCCTACTAGAGGGAGGGTGGGGAGAGGGAGAGACAGAGCACAGTCAGCCTTGGTTTGGAAACATGACTAGTCTTCAGATATAGACCAGCGACGGGATATGTGCTATAAATTTAAAACGTACCCCAATAGATTAAAGACTGTGCACACTAAAAGTGAGTTTTAGGTGTTAATTGGGCAGACTCTGCAGCCCCAATGTCTGGGTTTGAGGCCAAGCTCTGGCACTTACTAGCTGAGTTATCCAGGAAAAGTCGTTAACTTCTCTGTGCCTCAGTTTCTTCATCTGTGATATTGTAGCAATAGTCGTCCATTGCTCATGGAACTGGGAGGAGAAGAGAAATGCATGTGAGCTTGAAGCAGGCACTGGTACATGCTAAGGGTTGGTTGCTATTATTATTATTATTTACATGATTAGTTGCTATTATTATTATTCGCATTGTGGTTAGGTGCCAAGACCTTAGGTCAAGAGAGTTCTGGGCTTTAACCCTGGTTAACCCGAACTTGTTGGGTGATCTTAAACCAGTAATTCAAACTCTGTTTCAATATCTGTATTTGCAAAGTAGAGGTCATCATTGTATCTACCTCATAGAATTATTCTGAGAATAAAGTAATTCATACCTCTCATGTACAAAGAATAGTGCCACAGTTTGAAGCACTCAATAAATATTAGCATTTATTATCTCTAATTAAAGCTTGGGTTCCAGATGACATGGTTTGAGCTCAGTATCTCATTCTGTATTCAATGACGTTCCAAGCTTGGAAATGATATTGAGATGTAACTACTTTCTAAACAGAATGTAAATCTAGGCTAACCCTTCATTAACTCTGTTTCCTTGTTGGTTCCAAATGCTGTGCTTATGTAAGAAACTGCTGCTGCTGGAAGGGACAGAGCACAGACATGGTGCAAGTAGACTGGGCCTCGAGCCCCCTGATTTACTAAAGAAGTCTGGACCAGAAACAAATTTGGAAGTTTCCAGCATAATATCGAAAGACATGAGAACAGTGGCTAAAATGATTTACTCACTAGCTCAGTTTCAGTTTTTTCACTTCTGCAATGGGCATAACAGTATTTAACTTGAAGACAGTCGGGAGAATTCTAAGAGATATCACATGTCACTTTGGGGAGTCCTTTGACCACAGCAATTCTAAACAAATGTTAGTTGCTCCTAACCCCTGGAAGGCTATCAATGAGTCCCTTTTGGAAAGTTGTCCCGATGGTCCTAGGGAGGAGTATGGTATTGAGTTTAGGTAGAATTAGTTCATGGAGAGCACCTGGGCCTGAAAACAGCCCTGTCTCCCACTCTTAATAAATGAGCCGACTGCTCCAAGGCCAAGAGTGCGGCCTCCCCTCATCTGCTCCCACAGCCCTGGGCACAGCCCTCCATTAGCAGGGCAGCCTGCACGGGCACTGGCATGACTTGCTGGTGACATCTTCCCCCGCCCCTGAGCACTGTGTGGGTGGCTATGGGGCCTGACCTCTGTATTTCTACACTATTTCCTGACATGGTGCTGTGTGCATGAGAGGAACTCAATAAATGCTTCCTGGAGAAATGAATGTTATAAGCAGCATGATACAGAAATATAAAGGTCCAAACAGGGGAAATAATCAAATGTAGCAAAGGGAGGGCAGATCTTAAGTGCTTGTTAGTGGCCATTGTAAATGGCAATGTATATTAGCAAAATAATCATATTTTACCTATCAAGTGAAAATGAAAAACCAGGATAGAAAATTATAGAGTGGAATCCTCAAGACAAATGTGTTTATAATATACTGTATATACATGTATATGTAGGAGTATGCCCATGTAGAAAAAAAGAGTAGAAGTAGAAAGAAATGTATGAAAATATTAACTGTGTTTCTGTGTAGGTGACAGTGTTATGAGGATTTAACATTTTCTTTCTCATGTTCCCAATAACTAAAAATTGTATCAGAGTTCTATCAGGAGATGAAGGCACTCCAATTCTTTTAACAGCTGCAGGCAGGGACCAGCCAGCTGCTGAAGACCTCAGCAAGTGGGGCAAGTTTCATTCCAAGTGCCATGGGCATTGCTGTTTTGTTAAAACCTTATGTAGGAAAGTGAACTGTATCTTTCAACATCTCTCTGGCTGCTCTAAGAGGATAAGAATGGAAATTAGAAGATCAGTGGGGAAGCTATTACACCAGCCCAGGTGAGAAAGGATGGTGGCTTGGAGTAGGGCAGTGATAATGAACTTGCAAAAACTACGTGGATTTGAGATACACTTTTGCAGGGGGCAGCTGGAGATTTTCTGATGGGTTGGATGTGGAGCAAATGGGTGGAGGATGGCTTCTAAGAAGGTAGAAGATGCTGATACCATTTACTAATAAGAGTAAGACAAAGAAGGAGGTATGAAAACGAAAGAGCTCAGTCTGGGCTGTTTTATGTTTGAGGTTATCTGTGAGACATTCAACTTGAAGCTCAGAAGGGAAGTCTGGCCCAGAAATAAACTTGGAAGTTTCCAGCATACTGTCTAAGCCAGAAGTAGTTAGGGTCATCTAAAGAGAGAAAGCAGGGGGAGAAGAAGCCACTGGGACCAAATCCTGATGAACCCCCCTGGTCTGGCCACAGTTTCTAGGGAAGAAACCTGTGACAGGGTGGGAAGAAGCAAGAAGAATGTGTGCTAGTAGGAGCCAAGGGAGGATCTCAGCTCTTAGAGCACACAGGGAAAAAGTCTAAAACAAAAGGTCAAAATATTAGCAGCAATGGACTCTGGTTGAAAAGAGAGAAGTAATTGTCTATGGATAATGTATCCTTTATATTGTCTGTCTTCAGATTTTCTAAAATAATACATTTATAATCACAACAGAAGAATAACATTTAAAATAAATAAATAGCTTTTATTTCTGAATATCAAAAACTTATTTTTAGAACTTGAAGATTAATGATGGATTATGGGGTTTTGTATTTAATTTTATATGAGGAAATGACTGATATTGGGGTTTCATATTTTTTGTATGAGAAAAATGATATACTAAGCAGTGTAGAGGCATTTAAAAATTATATTTTAGAATAGTTTCAGATTTATAGAGAACTTGTGATAGTACGAAATTCCCCTAGCCCCCTGTACTTACTGTTCCCTATTATTGATATTTTACACTAGTATAATACATTTCTGTAGTTAGGAAACCAATCTGGACACACTGTTATTAACTAAAGTATAGAGACATTTAAAATATCATGCTATATAGCTGTTAGTTTTTCTATGGATATTCGATCAATTTTAAGTCTTGCCGATGCTATGCTGAAAAACAGTATTCTACTGCCACCTACTGTTCCAAATATATATATTTTTTCAATTTTGAGTCTTAACAATTTTTTCATTTATGTATACTTTCTTAGCGTTTTAGAGATACAGGTTTCCTTGCAGTTTATTTTTTAGCCGCTACAACAAACAAATGAACATACTAAAGTTCAGAGAAGCCAAGTCTCATAGCTACTGACAAAACCATCCAACCAACCATCCATCCATCCATCCATTCGTCAATTACTTAACACCTGCGTTAGAAAAGGTGCTGGGGATACAAAGACAAATAAGACATGGTCACTTTCTTCAAGGATCTCACAGTCTAATGGAAACACACAAAAAGATTACTATAAAATGAAAAAAAGAGATTACTATAAAATGAAGTGGATACTCCATACGGTTCACATGTTCTAGGAGGAGAGAGAAAGAGCACCTAGTTACCTTAGATTGGAGGCAGGGATAGAAGGAATATGCCAAGATTCAGGGAAGTTTTCTGGAGGCCATGGTGTCTGAAGCAGATCTTTAAAGATCAGCAGGAATTAACTAGGTGGTTGGGGAGGGGCGAGGAAGAAAGTTATTCGAGAAATAACAGCAGGAATAAAAGCAAATATGATATCATGAATGTGAGGAAGAAAAAGACTGGACTAAGTCATCCAGGGAGAATGTGAACACCAGAAGAGAATGAGAAGGACAGTCAGAAAGGTCAAAAGTGAGAGTGCCATGCAGAGGGAAGTGTGGGTTTCCAGGAGGAAGTCATCAGCACTGTTGAATGCTCTGATAATCTTATTAAGAGCTGTTCTAACGTAGTGGCATGAGCAGAATCAGATTGTGATAGGCTGGGGAGAACCTAAAAGATGAGAACACAAGCAGAGGGGACAGATGAGGCTGGAGAGGCAAACGGGCTAGACCACAGGAAAATTTATGTGTCACTTTTAGGAATCTCATTCTTAATGGCAGAGGCAATGAAGAACCAGTGAGGGTTGCATCAAAGAGAGTGTGATGTTCAGATTCGGATCTAGCTGGGTCACTTTAGTGGTCTTATGGAAGATGGATTTTAGGGAGAGGGGAGTGTCCAGAACTGGAGTGGGGAGAGCAGTGAAGGACAGCTGTGGTGGTGAAGGTCAATGACCCCGGGGCAGGCAGAGAAGGGGCAGAGCAGAGAGTGCCCTGCAGAAGTACTTGGGAGCCTAGGCTGCTGGCAAAACTTTACATTGCTGGATTTAAATTGGATATAGAAGGAGTCAAGGATGATCTTGAAGTTTTAATTTTGGTGACCAAGGAGATGGAGGCGATTTGGAGGCTACAGGAAGAAGATAACGGTGTAGAGGACAGAGCAATTGAAACTCTGTACAAGTTGATGCTAAAGTGGTTGGAGGGGGAGAATCCAGGTGGCGCCACCTTCTGGCAGTTGGATATAAAATTCTGAGAGGCCGAGGAAAAGTGTGTGTATTTGCACATCATGAATATATATAGGTAGGGGCTGAAATCATCAAAGTGGATGATGCAACACAAAGAAAATGAACAGAAGAGTGATATGGGAAAGAATCCCAGAGAATCCACCACTGGGTGAGGACGGAGGTCAGAGGAGGACAAGCACATTATGGAAGGCGAGAAGGGATGGGTGGAGAGGTTCATGGAGACCCAGTGAAAGAGAAAGAAAAAGCCAGTCCCTGGCAGGTGGTAATTGTTCTTGGCAGCCAATAGCTAGGCCATGATAATTCAATGCTGAGCATGAGTATCTTCACAGAATATAAACATCAGATGAGGTCACTGTGTCATTGTGATAGAACAAAATAAAAACAAGACCATTCCATAATCATATCTGAACGCAGGAAGAAAAAAAACCACCATGCGACTACAAAATAAGATATCGCTCTTCCTGACGTAACTCAGAACAAAACACCCACATCTCTGAACCCCCTCCTAAGTCACCTGACATAAGCCTAATCTTTGTGGCTAAGATCTCCTAACATCCTCCCACTGGGACATCCCCGGA
Organism: Martes martes; assembly: GCF_963455335.1. NCBI lineage: Eukaryota > Metazoa > Chordata > Mammalia > Carnivora > Mustelidae > Martes > Martes martes. Next base: position 63,547,710 of record NC_137893.1, read on the forward strand.
GTACTCCGTGGTGTGCTGTGTGCTTTGCTGCAGAGTGAACAAATCTAACTTTATTTGACTATGGTGTGTTTCTTTTCAAAAAATAATTAATTTATTTGACAGAGACAGAGCACAAGCAGGGAGAGCAACATGCAGAGGGAGAAGCAGCCTCCCCACCCCCCTGCAGAGCAGGGAGCCTGATGGGCGGCTTGATCCCAGGACCCTGGGACCATGACTTGAGCTGAAGGCAGATGTTTAACTGACTGAGCCACACAAGTGCCCCAGTATAGGTGTGTTTCTGATGATCTTTGAGCACCAGGCTTTAACATCTTTATAGAAGCCAAGAGAGTAGAAAGTTTTATGGAGGAAGACATCACAGTATCTAGTGGAATGAAAAGTTCAATGATATCTACTGATTTTGGCAAATAGGAGCTTACTGGTGACCACTGTGAGAACAGCTTTGGTAGGATACTGGGGATAGACGCAAGGGTGTGCTTTTTTTAGCTTGAGAGAGATAATTATGTGTATTTCTTTCTAATTCTGTGTTCATTGACATCAGGTGGTAGCTGGAAATCAGCCTTGAGAGAGTTTTACATGATAGAAATTGGCAAATGCTACAAATCAAGGATTTGGGGGGTCAGAAAGTTGGTAAACATTTACTGTCACACCACTGGGTAGACTAGACAGGAAGGACTAGGAGGGGAGAGAGTGGAAATAATTAGAAGTTCGCAGGAACAGAGGAAAAGAGAGATGGGACAAGAATTAGAGGTGAAACACAGGGTCAGCAATGAGAAGAAGACTTTCGACTACCTGATTTCCTGTCCTGCTGTGCTCATTCCACCTGCACGTGATTACTTTGGTTTACTAGTGAGAAGATGGCAGCTTGAATGGGACCATTTCATTAAGCTCAGGAGAGAACTGGTAGTGGGTTGGATGTTTACAAAGGTAGAGAAAAGGGAAGAAAGAAGGAAACTTATGGAGGAATATTTTCCAGATTTTTACAAATGGTTATTGTGGTAAATAGCACCGGCTCTGGTGACAAACGGCCCAGGGTGGTGTATGGGTTTGCCACTCAGGGACTGTGACTTTGAGCAAGTTACTGAACTTCGTGCCCCAGTCTTCTCATCTATATGAGGATGATAATAGTACATACCTCATTTGTGATGTTTATTGCTTTTAGAACCATAAAAAGCCAAAATTATAAAAATAAAAACCTTTTTTAAGATACACTTTACATCGTCAGGCGCCCTGCGATTCCTATATTATCCAGCAGGGGGAACTAATGAGCTGCATACGCTCCACTATACGCCGTCATTTCACTAGTCTGGCTAAGACGAATGATTGCATTGTCTGAGAAAACTTAACGATCGATACAGTTGCTCTTCTTGTAAAGAATTTGTTCCTTATAAACATGTAAATCTTAGTAAAGTGGGAAACTTACCTGAAAATCATCATCATCACGACGCCCTTTTATTGTAGCTGTGTGCTGGCACAATTCTTCATGCTTTACATATATTAGCATTTTAATACTCATTACAACACAACGGGTGAGCACTATCCATTTTAGAGATAAGGGAACTGAGGCACAAAGAAGCTAAGTGTCCTAATGTCACACAGCTGGTATGAGAAAGGATCTGAATCCGAGTCATCTGGTTCCACAGTCTGTGAGACATATATTAGGTACGTTCTAGTTAGAACCTGACCAGGCTGGATTTACTCTCTTCCGGAAATTCTGAAGAGCTACTTTCCTTGCTTTCACCTCAACACGAATGAGCTCTTTTCCTCATATCTACTGGAACAAGAAAAAGGATTTGTCCAAAATCCTTTAGAGATCTTAAGACCCATGAAACTCTGATTTTGGTCTGAAACCACTTTGCTCCTGACCAGTTCTCTATTTATTTGTAAGAATGTGATTCCCCCCCTCACAAATATCTTATGGACACAGCTAATTAAACAAATATTTACATTACTTTTGAAAACCCCGAGAGCATATTTTCTTTATACAATCTACACCGTATGCAGTTAACTCTAGGCGGAAGCCTTCCAGCCCCATTTATGCTATTATTCCAAAGTGAAAATATTTGCCTCTAAGGAAAATATGTGAACTTGGTTTATGTCAGACTAAGGCTGAAGAGATTTTTTTCATGTGGCTTCAAACACGAATTTTCTCAGCACGTTTCTTGTAACAGTTCTCAAAAATTGCCAGAGAACCATAAGACAAAATAGTATTCTTTTTCTATTGAGAATACCAAACTGAAATACAGAGAACTAAATTTTAAACATTGCTAAATATTCCCCCTTTCTCTTATATTAAATTGGTGGGAAAAGCAAGGGATTCAGAGGAGAGCTCTGAAGGTACGAGGTAAGATGTGACCTCCATTAAAAAAAAATGTGACCCTCATTGGATGCTTTTCATGATTTGCCCAAGGCGACCGTGGACCCTGGCGCTGAGAATTTGTTTCTCCTCAGTGCTACTCCCAGCTGCCATTCCAGCTCCTCCCCCAGCCCCACCCTTGAGTCAATGGTGGTGACAGGGCCAGGACACTGGAGGTGGGATATTAGGTGCTGGTTGCATGTTGGCATACGGTTTTTATTTGGAGAAGCCTCAAAATAGTAAACGAAAAGAGTAGATTAAGTGGGCTTAAATAGCGACAGACCTGTGATAGGGAGTGTGAACTGCTGCAGAGGGGACCTGAAGGTTTCCGGGAAGCCCGATGAAGCTCTTCCAACACCGAAGTGAGCATCTGTTAAACTCAGTGCATTCATGCATTAAATGTTAACTGAGCCCCCCACCCGCCCCCGCCAACATCCAGACACAGTGCTAGACACCAGGGATACACAGATAAATAAAACATGGCCTCTGCAGGCAAAGAGCTCCAGACCCAGCAGGTTAGGCGGGTACATAAGCAGATAAGAGTAGGAAGTGAGCTACGGTACAAGGTACAAAGGTGGAGGTGGAGCCCGGGAGGAAGTGGCCACCTCCGCCTAGGAAGGTCAGGGACGGGCTCCTGGATTGCGCGCACACGTTCAGACGCAGTGCAGCATTGACACACAGGTACAACGTGAATACCCATCTCAAACTGCCTGAAACTTAAATATGGGATTGTTTAAAGTCAGACCATTATCCGACAGCAGAGATTAAATGTTTAGCTGGTTTGCACGGATTAAAACGGGCACCCGGTGAGGCACTGTGAAAACCACATTTGGCGTGAGAGGCTCCAGGAAGCGGGAAACGAGGCAGTGGGGAGGCGAGGAGACGCGCGTGCTGCTGCAGCCGGGCCCCACGGATCCCATCCCTGGCCGGGCGGGGCGCCCCGCGGCTCCAGGCCGGGCGCGGGCGGGTTAGGCTCCCCCACGCCCCGTGTAACCCGAGCCCGGCCCCGCCTCTCCCCGCGCGCACCCGGGCCGGCCGGGCAGGTCGGGGCGGCGCGCCGTGAGTCACCGGAATCTAGGTGGGGCCCGGGCGCCCCGAGCGGCGTCCTCCCGGGAGCCGCCTCCCTGTGGCCTCTTCCCTTTTGTCGCGCTGCCCGCGCTCGCGGGCCAGTCTCCGCGGCGTCCGAGCCCCGCGCGCTCCTCTCCTCCGCGCCGCCACCGTCGAGATGCTGCGCTGCGGCCTGGCCTGCGAGCGCTGCAGGTGGATCCTGCCCCTGCTGCTGCTCAGCGCCATCGCCTTCGACATCATCGCGCTGGCCGGCCGCGGCTGGCTGCAGTCGAGTGACCACATCCAGACGTCCTCGCTGTGGTGGCGATGCTTCCATGAGGGCGGCGGCAGCGGGTCCTACGATGATGGCTGCCAGAGCCTCATGGAGTACGGTGAGTGCCGCCGCCTCCGGGAAGCCCTCCGGGCTGCGGCTGGGCCTTCGCCGCCTTCGGAAACCGCCCCAAGTTAAAGGACTGAACTGGGGCAGCGGTAGTGAGTGATTGCAGTGGGGTGAGGAGGAGTGTGTTTAGAGTTTAGGTTCAGGCATCCGACCTGAACAGAAGAAAGCAGTAGCAGCTTTGAGTGGCCAAAACCAGACCCAACACTGAAATGAAAACGGCCCTAGTTTAAACTGTGTTTCAGGTAGGCTTTGTCGGTTACGTGCAAGAGGAGATTTTCAGCCGTCGAAAAGGTTTAAGCGAGGAAATACAATGAACAAACTGTATTTTCTTGAAGACCTACTGAAATCTCTTACCATTACACCTCCTCCTCTGATTCCTCATGAGATTAAAATAAAATATTAAAATATGTGCCTTCCTCAAGGTCGGTGTATCGTTTAGCCGGAACTAAGTGAAAGCAACAAAAAGGCCCTTTCCGTCCAAGTGTTAGCAGTCATGATTTCAAGAGGGACCGCAGTATTTTTAAGCAGCAGGCTAGTTCTTGTTAGCTTTAGGGGGTGTCTTTTTGACTTAAGTCCGCCATTGTTGTTTAGAAAAACTTACTTATTTTAATCTGATTTGAAATCGACGCAGCAAACACATCTTCCACACCAGCAAAAGGAAGCGGAGTTGACAAATTTAATATAGTGCAGATCGAGTATTTTATTTTTCCAGCATGGGGGCAGCCTGGGTGTTCTACGTAATAGGCAGGACTGGAGAGGAGCACAGTCCTGTCTGCTGCCACTCCCTTCTTAGGATAGTGGGGAAGAACAGCCGGGATCTATTGTGATTAGCAGTGCTTGCCTGGGGTGCTGGAGAGGAGGGTTTAAGTATGAGCATAATCCAAACGTAAAGTTAAATGCTACTGAATGGGGCCTTAGCAACTGAATTTAATAGTTTCAAACTCAGAAAGAAGGCCACCCTGCCATTTCTCATTCCCTGCCTAGGACCATTAATTTGATTCTTTCGTCTGAAGTGGCCCACGGCTTCCAAGCACAGTGTTTATTTGTGGTTCTGGGGGCCCCTATCCAGAGCTTGGTGCTGTATCTTATCTACTGGGGACTGTTTGGAAATTCCCACTATGAGCTTTCCCGTAAAGGGAGGCATGGTCCTCATTAGCAGCTAATAAAATGTAAAGACTGCATGGAATTTCTCCTTTCCTTAAAGTCTGTGTTTTTCCTCTCTTAAAACAAATAGAGCGCCTGCCAGTGTTTCTACTATCTCAGATCTTTTAGGTTTTAAAAGGGAATTAATATCTTTGAAGTAATGTATCTGTATCTTTTAGTTAAAAAGCATTGGAACTCAGTTTCTTGTAGGGGAACTTAACAGGACTGCTTAAACAGGTGTGTTTTTAAACAGACTTGATAATCATACTTCAGAACAAAGACTAGTACAGACCCAGAGAGCACTCTGCAATCCCCCGCATGTGAAGTCAACTTAGCGCACCACAGGAAGAGAGGAGCTGGTAGAACCACCAGCAGCAGCGCTATTGCTGGGACATGATCTGGCCTGCAAGGCTCTGGCTGTGACTCCAGCCCTCTTGGGAAACTCACTACAATGCAGTTTTTATTTTTCTTGACTTGCAGGATGAGCTCACCTTTGTAGGGTGTGGTGTCTTGAGCCTCAGAATGATATAGTGCTTTGTATATGGAAGGGAATAAACAGGTTTTGTTGGTTTAATTTTTTAATTAGAAGTCTAAGGCATTAACTCTTTTAATTGTAAAGGCAACACTGATCCAGTGTATAAAATATGTTTCAAATTGATGTAGAAATTGTCTTTGGTAAAGTTCAGTTTTCCAAGTTAAAAAAATCTATTGCTACCTTTATGATGCAGCAGGACTGATATTCGTTAAGTGGGTGGTGGCTTTAACATCCCAATTAAGTTACTCCTATGACCTTTGCAAAGATAAGTATGTGTCAATAACATGTTAGACGAAGCTTTTGTGCAAGACCTAGAATCAAATCATGAATCCAGGATCCACTGTCATTATTTGTCCGTGGGAAGAAGGATATAGATGTGAACTCCCCAAAGAGAGGTCCATCTCAGGTTCCTGTGGTCAGAGATGAGTTGAGTGTTTATTATACTTACACTTCATTTTCTGCCATTGACTATTAGCTAGTTTTGCTTCACAAATATTGAAATTGTGGATTCCTACACTGTAGGGCGATTTTCTAGGCATCTCTAACTTTGGAGATTTTCAGATAACCAGTAAGGCTTTTTGGAAAACAATATGTTTACAGGAGATTTCTCTAAAATGTAGTAAGCAGTTTATACACACTCCCACATATGTATAAACACAACAAGGAGTAAGGTGGATGGCTCTAATTAAAATGATATCTTAGGGGTGCCTGGGTGGCTCCGTTGTTAAGCATCTGCCTTCAGCTCAGGTCCTGATCGCAGGGTCCTGGGATTGAGCCCCTCATTGGGCTCCTTGCTCTGCGGGATGCCTGCTTCTCCCTCTCCCAGTCCCCCTGCTTGTGTTCACTCTCTCACTGTGTCTCTCTCTGTCAAATAAATAAATAAAATCTTAAACATAAAATCAAATAATATCTTAATATAGATGATCGAATGTGTGTATCGACTCTTAACTTCTTGATGTGTATGAAAGTGCAAATGTTGTGATTTACATTGAGTAAATACTATTAAGAAAGTATATCTTTTTATTACAAAGTGCTTGACCATCTCTTTCTATTAATTAATATTCATAACATTAGTATGTTCATTTTGATATTAAAAGCACAGATTATTCCTGGCAAGTCTTGGCAATAATAGTAATAATAGAGACGTTTTTGTAAAGGGAAATAGTTTCTTAGAACTATGTAAAATGCAGAACATGATACTACCCATTAGAACTATGTAAAATGCAGAATATTATATTCCCCACAGTTATCGGCGGTTTTTTAAAAGAATTTCAGATTGCTACATCACCTCATTTTCCCTCATAAATGAACTAAATTATCCCCTGAATATTTGCTTTTACATGATATTAACAACTACAGAAATACCCAGTTTCACAAATACCCATTTAACTTTTAAACAAAATCATGAGCATGTAGAGCATGGAGAGAATCTCACATTTATATTTGTCCAAACAGGAAGAGAGCATTGCAATGATTGGTCTGATTTCACCCGTACATAAAATGCAAACTTGGATTTGCATGCATGTTCATACATCCTGTTTTTGTTCTGCCAGCACCCTTTCTTCTCCAGTTTTAAGAAAAAAATACATCAGGAGGTTATTTTAAATATCAGTGATACAGATTTCAAATCCCAAGCAGGCACCTACTTGTCAGGGTGGAGACTGAGGGTGATGAGTCTATGCGCCAGGAATGGCAGTGGGGACCCAGGGCAGCTCAGTTAGAGTGCCTGCCTCACAAGTACAGAGCTTCCTTTTTACCAGACGCCTTTGAATACCGCACAGTTTCATTGAATGTGCTGTTTTCTGCTTTTTGTTCATTTGTTTTTTGGTTTGTTTTGCTTTTACATGAAATCAGTCTTAGGTAAGTCCAGGAATCAGAGTATTATAGGACATATTTTTAGATCATTTAGCCCTATGGTTCTTAAATGTACAGGAGATGAGAAAGATAAGCACAAAGGGAACAGGTTTATATCGTGCTAAATTCAACTTAAAGGACTTCATGTTGAGATTAGGCTCATGAGACCCTTTGACGGGGAGGCAGGGTGAGGTATAGGAATGTTACGGTTTTATGAAATTAGGCATTTGTGGGATAGATTATTCGCTGTGGGTGGATGTTCAGGGTTTTTAAACAGAAAAATAAAAAATTGGCTACCCAATTGATTTTCATAATTAAAAAATACAAATTTATATTGATTTATAAGATCCAGACATGTGGGAACCAATGACTGGCCCACTGTCTGCATTTAGCAGGAACTGCCCGGGAACCTCACTCCCTTTTAAGTGGCCTAACTTGTTTTCTCCCTGCTAGCGGACACAGACTCCCAGGCTATAATAGAAGGACATAAGAGCGCACCTGTTCAAGCTTTCACCAAAGTCTGTGCTCATCAACACCACCCAGGACAAGCTAAGCCTCTTCCCTTTGTTCCACAACTTAATTCAGTTCTCTGGACGCTGCTATCGTCTGAAAGTACTTGTCTTGTACTGATGGAGCTCAAGTATGCTTCCACGTAAATGCTACTTCCCAGCCTTTTTCATCTGACCCACTTTCAAGTCTGTGAGGATAGCTCCCCGATTCCCTGCTAGTTATCTTGTCTATGTTCAGGGTACAGATCCCCGTGTTCACATCTTCCTGGGTAGGATGATTTCCCCACTGAGACTTTAAAAGAAGACCGTAAAGAGAGAACGTATCACAGTTGTATAAAAACCCAGTGGTAAGTAGTTACCATCAGGCTCAGTTTCCGGAGAAAATGTGGAGCATGTAAAGACTCTCACACCAGCTGGATGCCATCCCCTGGGACCTTGACCTTGCTTTACTGCCTTCTAAAGCTTCTGCAAAATCGCTTCTTTGATGTAGATTTTTTTGGAGGCCTGTGACGAGTTGTCCTCTCGATTTTTGCAAATCAACATGTCCAGACGAGGGGGCATCAGCATCACCCGGAAGGTTGTTATTTCACAAGATAGCCACGCGATTTGTAAACGATTTCCAGTTTCAGAGGCCCCAGCCTGTGTTCCTGCCCATTACCTCCTCATCGGACACGCCCCAGTCTTTTTGAATATACACTCCACCCACGGGTTATCTTTTTTTTTTTTTTCAGATTTTATTTATTTATTTGACAGACGGAGATCACAAGCAGACAGAGAGGCAGGCAGAGAGGCATGCAGAGAGAGACGGAGAAGCAGGCTCCCTGCTGAGCTCGATCCCAGGACCCTGGGATCATGACCTGAGCTGAAGGCAGAGGCTTTAACCCACTGAGCCACCCAGGCACCCCCACCCATGGGTTATCTTTAACTTTTTAATTTTTTCACCCATGATTTTATCCAGTTTTCAGTTCTATGACCTAAAGAGTCTGACATAAAGAACCCTATACAACCAGTATGAGATCTGACCCGTTCTCAGATTTACTAGGTAGGGCCTTTGTACTATTAATAGCTGAATCTGTCGTTCTGGAAAGGAACCCTACTCAAATTGGGTGGCAGGTTGGTGTTTGCAGGATGCTGAGTAAGGGGCTAGGCCAGACTGTTCTGGTCAGGGTATGGTGGCCATGTATAAAGTTAAAAAAAAGAATGCAGCAAATCCATTAAAAGAAAAACTAACTTTGGAGGAACGGTTAGTGACAGTCTGCAAAATGTTGCTCACAATACTAAAAATATTAATAGTGCTCTCGTCTTACAGTTTTTTTTTTTGTTGTTGGTCCCCCTACACCGCCATAAGCTTCAGTTTGGTTAATGGTTTCTAGCTTGGCATTCAAGGTATTTATTTATTTCTACTGTCTACCTATTTATTTATTTGGTTCCTTTCTTATCAGTTGACCTCACTCGTCTTTTCCTAGCTGTATTTGACTTGTAACATCGTGTTTTCACATGTCATCACTGGAAAAAAGTACAGCATTTTTCTCATACAAAAAGCTTAAAAGCATTTCCTAGGAAAAAATCAGAATTTCTTCAGTGACTGTTAGTGTTGATTTAAGGTTTAATCTTTGCAAGTGATGGCAAAATTAAGTAAGCTGTTCTTCATCCAAATGGATCTTTAATGAATCTTATTTACAAGTGGCTTTATAAGGCCGCTGGTTTCTTTGATAATAGGAACTTCTCCAGATGGCACTTAGAAAAAAAAATTAGGACATAACAGATCATATATAACACCAAATTCATCTTCCCTTAAGGGGACAGAACAAACAGAAACCATTCCTGCACAGAAACACGGCATCTGGTTACCTGGAGTCCTACATGATTTGTGGCTTCTGTTCAGAGAGTGCTAATTGAGAACAAGAATCTTCCCCGCCCTCTATCACAAACCACAATTAGGAAAGGCAATACAATTTGCATATAAAATAATAATGGTGGACAAACTTGTCTTCACAATGAAGAAGGACATTCTGCCTTTGAAGAGCCAAAGACCATCTGTCTGTTCAGTCATGGACAAGTTTTTAAAAAAATTGATGTTTTTCTATTGGGGTTGGTAGATAACGGTATAATTTAGATCATGGTATAATATAAAAATATAAATAGTTAGTTCCCCAAAGGGTTGGGTAAATTTGCAGGTATTAAGCTCATTCTGGGTAATTAGGTGAGACCAAAGGTACTTGGGGGTACAGACTCATCTCAGCTTTTCAAAATGTATGTCATGGAGATTTGCCATGTCTACGTGGCTGTTGGTCCCCTTCTCGGGCAGAATATTGGGCTGGGCTGACCCTGCTCAGACCTGGGAGGGTCCACCTCATCATTTTACAGCAACATAGTCATTGATATGAGAAGGCAGGTTGTCTTACTCGGTATTCATCAGCCAGATCTTCAAAACCGTGCCAAGATCCGGGTCTTCAGTGATAGTTAAGTGATTCATTCTGGGTGTTCCCATGCTGTAGGAGCAGGTTACATGCCTTCTACTTCCAGAGAAGCCTTTCTCAAGACAAGAAGCCACTTTATTTGCCATTTTGATTTTCTTTAGACTCAGCATGTTAAGTAAACAAGCCACGACTGAATTATTTCACACAGCATAGGCCAGGTGCTTACCATGGGCTGTGTTTCTGTTTGTTGCTCACCTGTTGGCTTCAGGTGAGGTGAACTGGTTTGCTGGTTTCTTCATTTCTTTCAAGTACTTCAAACTACTGTAAATTACACCTCAGCTATCACGTTGGAGTAGTAAAAGCAATAGTCTGTATTCATCTTCCCCAAATAAATAGGAGAATTATTGATGTTACTCTTCGAAGCTACATCATGCACGACTTGTTTAGCTATACTTACAAAACCTTAATCTGTGACTGTCAAAGTTTGGTTATCAAAATATGTTCCTTGTTAGGAAGTTTTATTGTTGTTATTGAAAATTCACATTCTGCTATGTAGTTTTTCCCAATGTTTGCATTCCTCTGCATGCTTATGAAGATGTCACCTTTTATTGTGGTTTGTAACCTGTGAACTCAAAAGGAAAAACCAGTATCTACTTCTTTGAATTTAATAGTTGGATTTAATTGAGTGTAATGATTGGTGGTAGCCATAAAAAAAATCTGTAGAATGTGGCTATAATTGACCATGGGTTACATCCTGAAAATTATATGCTCTTGCTTTTGCCAGGGCTGCATCTCTTTTTATAAGGAGAATAATCATCTCTCTCAGTTCTTCTCACACTTTAGCATGGATGTAAGAAATGTCAGTAAGGTGCAGATTCCTGGGTACTACCTCTTCAGTTCTGATTCAGTGGGTCAGGAGTAAAACCTGGGTGGATGTGCAGATGACTCTCTTTCTCGAGTACAATACAGAGGAGTAGGTCAAGAGCGCATGTTCGTCCATCAATGAATGAATGACTGGATAAATAAAATGTGGGAGATCTGTACTACAGAATATTTTTTGGCCACAAAGAAGGGTGGAGTACTGGTACCTGCAAATATGGATGAGCCTTGAGGCCACTATGCTAGGTGAAAGGAGACAGTCACAAAAGGCCAATGCAGTATGCATCCCATTTATAGAAAATGTCCAGAATAGGCAAACTGATAGAGACAGAAACTAGATTAATCGTTGCTGGAAGCTGGAGGAAGGGGAGAATTGTGAATGACCTCTAATGGATATGGGGCTTCTTTTGGGGATGATGAAAATTTTGGAATTATAAGTGGTGATGGTTGCACCACCCTGTGGATATAGGAGAGACCCCTGAATTGTATACTTTGAAAGAGTGAATTTTATGGGATATAAATTACATATCTGAAAAGAGTCATGTTTTGGATTTAGCCAGGTTGGAAATCAAACTCTGCCTGAACCACTCACAGTGGCAATTGCTATGTGGCAATGGGCAGGTCATTTGAACTTTCAAAGTCTTAGTATATCCTCATTTCTAAAGAAATGATGATAAACATTTTTTTTTTTTTTAAGTAATCTCTACACCCAACGTGGGGCTTGAACTTACAACCCTGAGATCAAAAGTCCCATGCTCCACCAGCTGAGCCAGCCAGGTGCCCCAGTAAAGAAATGATGGTAGTATGATCCTTTAAAGTGTATTGTGGGGGTGGCTGGGTGACTCAGTTGGTTAAGCGTCCGACCCTTGATTTAGGCTCAGGTCATGATCTCAGGGTCGTGAGAGGGAGCCCCACATCAGGCTCTGCAGTCAGTGTGGAACCTGCTTAAGATTTTCTTTCCCCATCATCTGCTCCTCCTCAGCCTCCCTCTCTAAGAAAAAAAAAAAAAAAAAAAAAAGGACGTTAAAAGTTATTGTGAAGATTTAGTGAACTAATGCATGTCCAGTTCTTAGCACAGTGCCTGGCCAGGGCAATTACATCATCAATGTCAGTTAAGCCCTCTAGAAAGCAGGTTGTGTTGGAAGAGATTTTTGAAATCAGTGCAGGTTGCACAATGGGAATTACTGACTGGAATTGTTAGCCTGGGTATCATGGCTCTCCTATTTCCGCGAGCTGAAGGTAGAACAATACAGGACTGGAGGTGCCCACGCAGATTTTCAAAACCAGAACTCAATTTTCACTTCATCCTGATTGTTTTTAAGAGTCCTATCCATTATTAAGACCTCTTGCGCTATAAATTCTGAATACTTCAGAAATTAAACTTTAGACAAACGATGGGATATGTTTATACCTAAACTTGTTATAAAAATCGAAGCTTCTTTATAATTAAATCACTTTAGTGCACCTCTCTGCCTAGTCATAAGTACGCTTTTCAATGGTTATTTTGGCACAGAACCAAACATTAATACAAAACAAAGATCTATTTAAAGGTATTTGAACCATTTCCTAAAGAGATTATAACTTAATTGTTCAATACCAAAAGTGTTGTTTATTATATGTTGTGTTAGAACTTGCATGAACCTTTTATTTATTTTTTATTTATTTGTTTTTAAATATTTTATTTATTTACTTGAGAGAGCGCAAGAGAGTGAGAGTGAGAGAGAGCATTAGTGTAGGGAGGGGAAGAAGGAGAGAGCCTTTTAAATATACCTGTTTATATGGCCTCTTTATTACATGAGAAAGAGTTGAATGAATTCTAACTTTCATTTCAGAGCTAGCAACATTTGCCCCAAGTCTGAGGGGAGAAGGTATTACTACAAGCAATATATTAGTGCCCTCCACGAATTGCCTATTCTTCCCTTGAGATATGGAGATGCTTAATTCCCGTCAAAAACACTGTCTTTCTACCAAATATAAGTAGTAGAAAATAAAAAAAAAAACAAAACTTCTATTGATACTTTGATAGGTGATTTTAAAATTTGGCCTGTGTGTCTTATTCATTTCTTTTCTCTTACAGCGTGGGGAAGGGCAGCAGCCGCCATGCTCTTCTGTGGCTTTATCATCCTGGTGATCTGTTTCATCCTATCCTTCTTTGCCCTCTGCGGACCCCAGATGCTCGTCTTTCTCAGAGTGATTGGAGGCCTGCTGGCCCTGGCTGGTAAGACAGGTTCTTCATTCTTACCTTCAGTAGGCATCACTGTAGTACTGTCCAACCCACAATCCTTGACAATTACACTTCCGGGTCTGTTGTTAGCAGATGTGTCACCACGTGCAGAAGTAACGGAGACATGGGCTTTTAGGTCTAGGTCCCTTTCCTCCTGTGTCTCAGGCAGTACCCCATGTTTCCCGTCCATGCTGCATGACCCCACGTCCATGTCCAGTGACACCCCTGCTTTGAGGGACCAGAGCTGACACAGGGCTGACTCACTGCACTTTTTCCATTGTGGCCCCAGGGCTGTCCTCCTGTGAGCCCCATGCTGAGCCCATTTTGCTTATAGAAGGAATGTTACAATCTTATGATGTGGCGGGTCATAGAAAGTTTTTCTGCAATGGGACAGGATACCCTAGGAGGGGCCAGGTCCGGAACTTGTATCATAGAGCTGATTCTGCAGCATGGGAGATTTAGTGATGCAGGTGGGTGTGGTTAGAGTGAACATTTATTAATGGAATACCAGAACTAGGGATCTCAGAGCACAGCCGGTTGGCGCCGCTTGGTGTAGACTTAGTGTCTTAATGTTACAGAGCGAAAATGTGTTCCTACCCTATGACGTGGCAACAGACATGGGAAATACGATGTGAAAAGAATACAGAGCACAACATAGCATGTGTGTGCTCATTATAGCTCCATGGAGTTATGCATGTTTATGAAAAAAGAAAACAAAAGTCAACTAAATCAAGTTCTTATTTCTTTAAGTTGCTTAAAATGTTAATATGATTAATAGTAATTGTAATAGGGTGACTCTAATGCCAAAGAGGGTAGAAGTCTTCTTGACCTGTGTGTTCTTTTTTAGATCCTCCTTACACTCCCCCAAGAGAAACACTCCTGTGTTTCTCTTCCCCCAGCCTGGAATGCTGTTCCCTCTGACCTCCATCTCTCCCTTTCTATTTACTCCTCAGATTCTCGCCTCCTCTGCAGGCTTTCCTGATGTTTCTCTGTTGATCATTCACATCATTGGCTTGTGGAGTCATTTAGCTACTCATTTATTAAATGAATATTCCAATCGTGTGCTGTTAAATATCAATATTGTTAAATATATGTGTGTGTGTGCACACACACATGTGTAGGTGTATATGTTATTTTTGCTAGCCCTGAAAATATTTACTGTGTTTGGCACAGGAAATACCAAGATGAAAACCTACCACCCTGCTTTCAACGGTACACCATAGTTTTGCACTTTTTACTTTAGTAAACACAAGCTTACACAGGTACTAAAGAGGGGTTCTCTAATTGCCTTTCGTCTGTGTTTCATACAATCAATTCTGCTCAGTGCCAGGTCTCTCTGACACACAAGAGGCAATAATGTGTTTTGGCTCATGATGAATAGATCCCCCCTACTCCAAGTCCCTTTCATTGACAGGAAGTGGATTTAACATTTATTTAAAGACAAAAACCAGTTGTGGAAAAGGGAGTTGACGTGTTGTTCCCATGCATTCATTCGTGCATTTGTATTCACTTGGGGATGTTTTTCTTCCCTTTAGCTGTATTCCAGATCATCTCCCTGGTAATTTACCCTGTGAAGTACACCCAGACCTTCGATCTTCATGCCAACGTTGCTGTCACTTACATCTATAACTGGGCCTATGGTTTTGGGTGGGCAGCCACGATTATCCTAATCGGCTGTGCCTTCTTCTTCTGTTGTCTTCCCAACTACGAAGATGACCTTCTGGGTAATGCCAAGCCCAGGTACTTCTACACATCTGCCTAAGGTGGGGAGTGAGCAGAAGATCACTGCTGCCAAGATGGATCCCAGAGCAAGAAACTGCCTTCTCCAGCATCCTTTGAACCCATTTTGTGGGCAGTGTTCATCTCATTAAACTAGTCAATGCTAAAATAATTTGGGAGAAAATATTTCTTAAATGGTGTTACAGTTTCATATTCATCTTTTATATATGTTTTGTAAACAAAGCTTACTTCTTTAAACTAATGACTTATAATATGCCAATATCCCCTTATATCTATAAATACCATTTATACGACATTTGTAAAAGAATATGAATATGAAACGTAATCACTGTATAAGGCAAAAATGAGAAGGCTTCAAAGATTGGACTGACCTGATCAAGTTTCTGCTTTTCCCAGATGGAATGGACTGGGTCCATTAAGAGCCAACGAGAAAAGAGAGATAATAGTAAAAATTGTCAGTGACCAAATATCCTAAAAGAAATGCAAAAAATAAATATTTTCCAAGCCTTCATCTATTTAAAGAAGCAAAATAGCTTCCTAAATGCATATTGTTTGTGAGAATTTCTAACTAATATCCTGATCTTTTTTGTGAAGCTTTCTGTTACCATGATATGGCAACTAGGAAAGTATTCTTTCATAGCCAAAGCTTGCAGCATTATTAAGGCTTCCTTATGTAGTGAAAGGTTAAGATGAATTTTTTTCTTTTAAAATGGTTTATAGGGTTGGGGTGTGGGAAAATGCTATATTAATAAATCTGTACTCATTTGTGTCTATATGTTCAGGAACACAGTAGATGGATTCAAAGATGGGCTGGGTCTAATTCATCATGACTGATAGGCATGAACCGGTGATTTAGTAAAGCTTTCGGAGCTCCATTCCTCTCACAAAGTGTCATTAAAACAGCTGAAGGAGAGGAAGTGGCTTGAATTGTTCATCTCAGGTTTGGTTGGGCTCTAATCGTATAGACACAGCTTCTGGTAGATTGCAGTTGTAAACAACACCTTCAATGTAGTTATAAACCTGGTCTTCCTTGGAAAAAGAGATACAAAATACCTGATATAAGACATACAGAATTCAGGGATGTGAGATTTCTCTGAATGGCAAATAGAGGATATGTCGCATTGACTATGTTTTGTTTTTTTTTTTTTTTACCATTTGTATTTACATAGTGAAAACCAATTCATTTTGTATATCAAATTATTGTTTTGTAAGTTGCAGGATAAACAATTGCAGTTTTCGTTAAGAATTTTTCCCAATAAACCAGGTGTTCTAATCTTGTTCCTAGTTTGTAGTTTTGGTCTTGCTTTTTTTCCATTTTCAACTCTGGGGAAGGGAATTTTTAAAAAATCTTTGAATGGGGCAAAATAATAAGAACATTGGATAAAATGAAAAGTAGCTTTTTCTTAGCTTGAAGGATCTTGCTTATTTTAGGTTAATGTCCGAAGGGACTTTCATGGATTCAGGGAGTCTGCTCCCTGGACTTCTTCCTCAATGACCAATACCCAACACATAGACCCCATACAGCCTCTATCCAGTGCTACCACCAGAGGGAAATGGCCTAAGAGACTTCTCATAGGTCCAGATGCCAGGGAATGTTTGTGTGGTTTAGCAAAGGTTCATTCTTCTCTCATCTTTCTGCTTGAAATGGGATCTTCTTCGACTCAGGGGGTGAGACAGCAAGCAGTTTCTTCTATTCCCTTTGTCCACATTCCTGTCTGATCATGGTTTTCCAGTATGGGTTGTAGGTTAATTCCCCTCTGGTGGGTGGAAATGTGAAGATGGGTTGTCCGGTGGCATGGTGGGAGATTGGACATACTTCTTAGTGCTTCTATTGGCTAGTTGGCTCTTGGTGATCAATTTTTTTCTGTGTTTTTCAAAATATGAGGTTAATGTTTCTCACCATAAATTTAGAAGAAAGTCACCTGGGTCATTATTTATACCAAAAATGTTCAAAAATTCCGTGACAGGTAGAGGACTTGAAGTGATAACTAACAATGCTAAAAATGTCATCCTCTAAAATAGAAGTAACTGAAAAGATAATGAGTAGCTAGACATTAAGAAACTAGAACTCCCATTATACCTCAAAATTATTCTCAGATAAAGGGTTCTCTAAAGTGAGCATTCCTGTCTTTGGATATTTCCCTGTCCAGCTTTCTTTTTCACCTCCTTAATAAGTTACACACGATATTCTAATGAGGCACATTTAGAAAAAAATATGGCTTCCTGGGACCAATGGTCTATATTAGCGGAAGAATTTCAACTTGAAATGTTTATAACAAAGACACACTGAGTGTTGTTACTTTGGCTAAAATATTCCACTTCTTTCAGCCTTGCTCAGGAATAGCCTTGTTGATTGATTTTCATGAGAACAGATACATTTATGTCACAAATGGAACTGCAGAATTCCAGAGCATTCTGAAGAGCAATGAGGAATTCGACTAAGAAACAATCTGAAGACTAGCAACGCATTGCATGGCATTTCCCCCAGTAAAGCTAGGTGACGTTTGGCTCTGTGATTAGAGTCCCCACCTTTTAAATAAGCAGTTATAGGTTCCCAAACAATTATCTGACGTTCACGGCATAAGTAGTCAGATATGCTTGGTGCCATCTACTGTTGAACGTAACAAAGAAGTAATATGTCAAGTTCTTTCAGTTGTCACACAAGATAACTATGGAGTGTAATTACTTTTAGCTTCAAAACCATATACTGCAGGACTGACAATAAAGTTTGATAGGCTTTCCTTTTCTAAGGAAATGAAAACAGTGGGAAGGGCACCTGGGTGGCTCAGTGGGTTAAAGCCTCTGCCTTCAGCTCAGGTCATGATCCCAGGGTCCTGGGATCGAGCCCCGCGTCAGGCTCTCTGCTCAGCGGGGAGCCTGCTTCCTCCTCTCTCTCTGCCTGCTTCTCTACCTACTTGTGATCTCCGTGTAATAAATAAATAATCTTAAAATAAAAAAAAAAAGAAAACAGTGGGAGAATATAGTCCTAATATCTTCAGTATGTTGATTTTTGCTACAAACTCCTGCTGAAAGACAGTCCTGTTCATAAAATAAACACGAATGCTGAGTCAACTTGTTTTGTTTTTCTAGGCATACCCGAAAAAGCCATATTTGAAACTCATCCAACTTTGCCACTTGCTGGCTGTGCAGGCTTGGGGCACTTTACTTCCCCCCAGCCTTATAATCTCATGCATAAAATGATTGCAAAATGATCCTTTTCTCCTTCAAAATTCTTTGATTCAGTGTGTTTATATTTGTTAATTTACTTAAATATTCTTGGGAAAAAGCAAATAGGGTAAAGTGAGGCTATTTTTTTTTAATCTGGCTTTTTTCCAAACTGACTTTCACAGTTAGAGACAATGACTAAAATCTTAATACTGTGATGGAATTTACTTTAATTGAAAATGAAAGAAGATTCCTATAGTTGGAAGAACCACTAAATAAATGAATGTGAACTCTATCATGAGCATAAGTAACCCTAAAGCTTAGAAGAAAAGCTTTATGTATATTCCAGGGAACTTCTGATTCAAGATGGCGGAGTGGGTGCCATTAAATCCATCATTTCTGACCAATACGGGAAAAAAATGTAGAATAATAAATAAGTACTAGAGGAATTAAATCCATACCAAGATAAGGGTCCATTAGCTGACCAGAGGCTTTGTCAAATTTGAGAAGATGAAAAATGAGTGACATCGTCAACACTGGAGTGAAGCCACCACCCTGAATAAACTCAACTTGGCTGTTGGAGAGTTAACAGCTGTGCTGCCTGATAAGTGGCAAAGAGGTGTGGAGCTTGGGGGCGGCTGGGTGGCTCAGTTGTTAAGCGTCTGCCTTTGGCTCGGGTCATGATCCCGGGGTCCTGGGATTGAGTCCCACATCAGGCTCCCTGCTCAGCGGGAAACCTGCTTCTCCCTCTCCCACTCCCCCTGCTTGTGTTCTCTCTCTTGCTGTGTATCTCTCTGTCAAAAAAATAAATAAAAAAATCTTTAAAAAAAAAAAAAAAGAGGTGCAGAGCTTGGAGCTGGCAGAGAAAAGAGTAGCCCTGGGAAAGGGGGAGGATGTAAATCAGGGCAATTGGTCTGCTCCATGAAGAGTGTGCCCATTGGTCTGTCCCTGCTTCCTCCCACCAGACTCCTACCACTTAGAGAAGGGGACAATTGACCTGTAGGCAAAACCCAGAGATGACGATCACCCTTATTAAATAGTATGGTCTGTTCTAAGTGCTTCCCATGTACTAACCCATACAAACTCATCTTGACCCTCTGATATGGGTTCAGTTTATTATTAATTGCTCAAAAGAGGAATGAAAACATAGGAACATGAAGTAACTCTCTCAAGATCAGACAGCTAGTAAATAATAGGAATAATAAGTGCAAAATACAGTGTTATGGTATTTGGTGTAGTGGGGAATAGTATAGTAGGTAATACTACCAGATGAGTACTTGTGGGCTTCCCACTTCCCCCACTGTATTGGTGTGGGGCCCTTAACCTCTTCTACTTCTCCATACTCTAGGGAAGGATGTGCCTTCCCAGTGTGTGTGGGGACTGCTGGGGAGGTATTGTGCAATGGGGAGGTGTAGAGTAAAGGAGAAGGTGGAGGGCCAGAAGTATAAAGGGCTAGGTCTGGGTGGGGGCAGCTAAAGAAAATAAATGGGAGAAAGGAAAAAAAGGGATTTAATAATAGATTTC
Source organism: Martes martes (assembly GCF_963455335.1). Lineage (NCBI taxonomy): Eukaryota > Metazoa > Chordata > Mammalia > Carnivora > Mustelidae > Martes > Martes martes. The sequence continues at coordinate 63,567,503 of NC_137893.1, forward strand.
TAGGGACGCCTGGGTGGCTCAGTGGGTTAAAGCCTCTGCCTTCAGCTCAGGTCATGATCTCAGGGTCCTGGGATCGAGCCCCGCGTCGGGCTCTCTGCTCAGCAGGGAGCCTGCTTCCCCCTCTCTCCCTCTGCCGGCCTCTCTGCCTACTTGTGATCTCTGTCTGTCAAATAAATTAAAAAAAAAATCTTTAAAAAAAAATAATAGATTTCTAGGATCTGTGTATCTCACTGCATGGAGTTGGAGAAACGCAGTCCACACTGTTTTGAGTTTTCATGATTGTGCTTTCTTCTTTTGGATCACTTCTCTGTGATTGGACCACGTGAGACATCACTTTGTAAATGTTGCAGGTATAATCCAGTTTCCAGACTATCCCAGGGGTGTGGCTGAGACAAGAGGATCCGGTCTTGACTTGGTGGCTTGATGGAGAGGGCCTCGTAAATAAAAACCCAGCAACATCTTTCTGAAGCACGTATTTTTAGTCTTAACATGTACTGCTTTTGATACCACAGATTACTGGTCTTAACTTTTTTAGACATTAGAATCATCCATACATTACAGAATGTCATGAGTGTTCATTATTTATTTATAGGCAACCTTGAAATATGTGAGAACACATAGTATTCTCATAACAAATAAAGTACCTCGATATAGATAGACCATATATTGTCCTTCAGCTTTTGTTATGCTAGAGAGTATTCCTTATCAGAAATAGAAACAAGTATGGGGCACCTGGGTGGCTCAGTGGATTAAAGCCTCTGCCTTCGGCTCAGGTCATGGTCCCAGGGTCCTGGGATCGAGCCCCGAATCGGGCTCCCTGCTCAGTGGGGAGCCTGCCTCCTCCTCTCTCTCTCTGCCTGCTTCTCTGCCTACTTGTAATCTATCTGTCAAACAAATAAATAAATTAAAAAAAAAATAGAAGCAAGTAGAAAAAGGGCTCCTTTTCACTTTTCTGCCGCACTGTGTATAGATCTTTTTCACCTAAGCACTCTTAGCATAGGAAGGTGAATACACAGCTCCCAGTTTCACTGATTGTCTACACAACTGTTTAATCTGAAATATAGCCATGCTTCTTTTAACATAAAAATATTTTGCATTGCAGTTATTCAACTCTCCACCTCCCTTCTCCAAATCTTCAAATAAAATGGAGCAGATATGAATGAAACTAGACCTATTTGGGGACATCATTGTCTCCTTAGAAGCCATTGTTTGAACTCCCAGTACCTTGACTTTGACTCAGGTGGAAGAGACAAGTAAATGTTTATAACAGTCCTCTAGTACTTAATTCCCTTCCGTAGAAAGAAATTCAAAGAATTACCCGGAAAACCACAACAGAAATTCCAGCAATTTTGAAATCTAAATTGTTGTGAAAGAGGGATGACTCTGAACCAGAATATTTCATACACTCATGAAGTAAGGAATCTTACTCCTCCATCAGGGGCAAGAGCACATAGCTCAGGGAACTTGGGATGAAGAGACTGCATTCCAGCTTTTTGAATTCCTTCTTTTGAATTCTCCCCTTTCCTCACTCCTTCTGTAACTGTTTGTTTGTTTTGTTTTGTTTTTCCAATGGAGTGTTAACAACAGGTCTACTGAGGTCAAAAGATTGCTGTATCTCACCCCTGTGAATATTGTTTCAGGTTTTAAAACTCCTGAAGACAGACCAAGATTGGGACCTATAAACAATAAATCTTGGGACAGTGAAGAAAAAAAAAGAGAGAGAGAGAGAGATTGGGACCTGTCAGTCAAGGTTCAGAGTTGTGTTTGAGATCATTCTTTGGGAACTGGGCGTGCCTTGTTGCATGTACAGCTCATTGTTCCTGGATTTCACAAGTCTGCTAATTATCTGGGTGTGTTTTCTGGGTGTGGCAGAGGGGAATCCTCCTAACACACCTCAGGTGTGGGAAAAGACAGCCGAAAAGGAAAGTCAAAAGAGGCTCAGATCCTGTCACGTTAAAGATGTTCCACTTGTACTACTCTGTGTTTCATTGTCAATCTAGGAATTTACTCTCCTTAGCTGTGGAGATTAAGAAAAACTCAGAAGTTGTGTGTGTAAGTGTGTGTGGTGTGTAAAGCTAGATCTCTGGTGAAGAAATGGAACCCTGTTGATTTAACTGAAATAAGGTTGTCTTAGTGATAATGAGTCACCAAATAATCTTAATAGACAGTTGTACAATGGTTTGCTCAGCCAGCTTTTCCAGTACGAAGATTCAAGGTAATTAGCCTGCAATTATCAACTGTTTTTGAATGGGTTACTTTCAAGAGGGAACACTTAGATTTGGAACAGAAACTGAACTAAATCACTAAAAGTCAATTTAATGAGACTTTGAAAGTAAGTTCCATATGTGAATCCTCTGTTTCTCTATATTTTCTGTTTGGTTGACAGCGTATATTCTTTAATTAACAGGCTTCATTGACAAAGGGTACTTCCAAATGCCACCCCACCCAATTTCTAGTCAAGTAACACCACAATGCCTAAACATTTTTTTTTCAAGGAAAAAAAAAAAAACCACAACAGAAATTAAAAAATGATTTCAGTCCAGACAGAGAAGATTGAAAAACTGAAGTACATATAGGAAGCTGGCATTGGCAAGGATGAATTTCATGCTGATAGACCATTGGAACAATCATCTCTTCTGAAGATGTTGGTCAGAAGCTGGGTACATCGAGACTGGAGACATCGCCGTGAGAAAAAAATGAATTCATGGCAGGCCCCAAACAAATACAAATGCCTCTGTCTCAGAGCAGCACATTAGCCACGCAGGATGCTCCCAGCCCGCCCTCTGGGGTGGTTCTCTGGGTGGGGGCTGTGCCATCCCTTAAGAGGAGTCCCGCTGGGCAGCCCTGACTGGGAGAATCTGGCATCCAGATACCTCAGTGGACCAGTCCTCACTTCAAGGAGGAGCCCCAGTAGGAATGAAAATTGCTTACCAGGATTGTTTTGAGAAGTTAGTCAAGCCTTCTTCCGTGTTTCCCTGCACACCCCACCCCCATTTGCCTCCTCAGATTTTCCTCTGTGAGGCTCAGAAACAGAGGCAGCTCTCACCATCGACATCAAGGACTTACTACCGATGCGAACACACTCCCTGTTCTCCAATTTATGTCTTTAAAGGGTAAATGCAACATTCAGAAATATCACCAATTAGGGCGCCTGGGTGGCTCAGTCGGTTAAGCGGCTGCCTTTGGCTCAGGTCATGATCTCAGTGTCCTGGGATCTAGTCTCGCATCAGGCTCCCCAGGGAGCCTGGTTCTCTCTCTGTCTCTCTCTCTCTCTGTCTCTCATGAATAAATAAATAAAATCTTTTAAAAAAAAAAAGAGAAAACACTAATTCTGCTTAAAAAAAAAAAACAAACAAAACCACCAATTAAAGTCAAAGCTGAGTCAAGTGATGTTTGTCATTTTCTAGTCACACGTGCTGCAAATGCACAGACCTTAAGGGAAACTACACATTGAACAATATGTTAAGAAGTAATAAATACCCCAGTAATGTTCCTCAGCTCAGAAGGCCACCTGTACACTTCCACCCTGAGAGGCTAACAAGAAGCTTCCAGCCACAACTGGTTGATTTTTAGCCTAATTGTCCTAATGGGGCTCTCTGGGAAACCCTGCATGAGCTGTCTGTCAGGAATGCACAATGGGGTGCTGTCCTGGGACCCTGGGAGAGCTGAGTTGCTGAAGGAAAAGCCATTTCAAGCACGGAGTCTGCTAACCTTCCGCCTGAGTCACCTCAGTGTAGCTGGGCTGGTCCTCAGGGGCTTCTGTATAAAACATGCCTAGCTGTTCACATGCTTTCACACAACAGATTTTTGTTCTAAGAAGAGGTAAGAAAAGTGTTAGAACTGATGGCTGTGTAATCCTAAGGCCACTTTGGGAACTACACAAAGAGTGGCAGACTATTAAACACGAGACCGCCTGTTGCTGTGGTCTTTCTCTTAGCCGGTCCTCCATGCGGAAAGCACTGTTTGGGGACTTGGGTTTGTTTTGGTAACAGAGCAGCCCAGTCTGTCCCCTCAACCTGTCCCTCAAGTCCTCACAGCATGAGTTAGGACTGGTGGGAAAGTATAGACAACATCTACATTCTGAAACTTGAGACATCTTTTCCATTGACCACAGAAGGTGGGAAAAACAGGCAAAATGAAAATCCGCAAAGAGGCATTGGAGGGCTTATATTCTGTGCCAAGCTGGCATGTTCAACATAGATTTCTCATTTGCAGGAATAACTGGTAAGAATGTACAAATGCTTTTAAGATTTCTATGAAACAGAAATCACCATATAGAATTGACCTAATATTCTCTGCAGAAGATGGGAGGTCAGATTTTCACAAGAGAGATGCATATAGAAAGTTCCAAAAACTATTCCTCTTCTGGATATTAGCAGTTATTACTAAAAAGGATTCTACAGTCAAGTAATTGCAATAATATCAGCCTTGTCTCACTTCTTTACTGTGTGCCAGGCTCTTATTCAATCATAGCAGTAATCCCATTAGGCCAACACATGATCACATCCATGTCAGAGTCTGGGATACTGAGATTTAGGGACGTTAGTGACTTCCAAAGGAAATAATGGAGTCATCATTCAAGCCAAATGTTTTGGGGAAATACACAAATGTTTTGGGGAAATACAGAGGTAAATAAGGTTTAAAGAATTATGTTTTAGGGCACCCGAGACACAAATGTTTTGGGGAACACAAATGTTTTGGGGAAATACAGAGGTAAATAAGGTTTAAAGAATTATGTTTTAGGGCACCCGAGTCACTCCGGGTCGGTTAAGCACCTGCCTCAGCTTAGGTCATGATCCCAGGGTCCTGGGATCAAGCCCCACATCAGGCTCCCTGCTCTGTGGGGAGCCTGCTTTTCCCTCTCCCTCTGCCTGACATTCTGTCTGCTTGTGCTCTCTCTCTGTGTCAAATAAACAAATCAATCTTTTAAAAAATTAAAAAAAAATTTAAAAGATTTTTTTTTTTGCTTTTTGTTTTTAATATCACACACATTTCAGAACTAGTAATATGCTAAGATGAATTATACATCATCAAGAGGTTTTGAAATCAGAACACTTTCTTTTTATCATGGCACACTGCCTCAATTTGGATTCCTGAGATGAGGACTTGGAGATATAGAGTTTATTTGGGAAGAGATCCCAGGAAGTACAAATGAAAGGATGAGGGGAAACAAACTAGGAAAAAAGACAAGTTAAGTGTGTGTGTGGTCAGATCACTACAACTGGGGCTCACTATTGCTGAGAAGCCTGTACGATGCCCCTCGAAATAGTTGTACTGAAGCCTAAGCAGCCTGGGCTTCTAAGCTCATGACTCTGTCTTTCATGGTTGAGATTCACTCCTGGGATTTACCTCCTGGTATGGCTGGGCTGACTGTGTGCGGGCTGAGCAAGCTCTCAAGGCGCCAGGTAGAGCGCTCAGGCCAATGATAGAAAGACGGACGCTGGGGTGGGTGAGAAGCTGTCAGTGTATAAGGCAACGGCCCGCTATGGCTGCAGTCGAAATCAGAGAAGAGTCAAGGAGACATGGCTGGACATCTACATTGTCTGCTATAGTCCCTCACTGCTGTCTTTGCTTAGATCATCCCTGCCCTGCCCTGGGTGGACTCTGGTATTAACGCTTCAAGGTGGCTGTGGGCCACAGGCTCTAAGCAGAATTTAAAAATGGGAGGATTCGTGAAATCAAGTATAGTCCCCATAATTGCAGCTCTGGCTGAGGCTTTCACTGATATCTCATTACAGCAACCAAATCCCCTTGTGATGATGAAGGTCAATTAACACCAGCATATTAATTTGGATTATTGACCTATTGGTCTACCTGCCTGAGGAAACCCATGGGACCAGTGGTAGTAGCTTTAGGTTCAGTGGAACCCTTCTTATGTCCCCCTCATTGAAACTCACCTCCTCTTGGAGACCTAGACCTCTAATTCTGCATAGTCCAAATTTCTATTAGAGGGGGCACAGATTCCCCCAAACAAGACACTGGGAGTAAAGGTTCAAGCGGCTGATCCCAGACCTGAAATGTCTGTGAGCTGGTAGCTTAGCTGAGACTGTGAAAGGCTATTTTAATATTTTATCAGTCTGGCAGCTTCTGGGAGGGATAGTGTATGGAAAGACCAGTGCACCTCACTGTCACCTTGGCTCCCTTAGTTTAAGGAAACGTTATACAGGATCTCATGTCAACAACTCAATATCTCTGTAAGTCCTTGGATAATGGGGCTGGTAGGGGCCCTGTAGGCAGGGAAGGGAAACAGAAGTAAACATCAACTCTGATAGGATGAATTGCTGCCTGCTCCAGGATGGAAAGGTCTGATGTCTCTAAGTACGTGGTTTTTTTTTTTTTTTTTGAGGGGTGTTTCATCCACCAACCTGTCTCTCAATCTAACGTACATTCCCATGAGTGCTCCCTCAGTACCGACTGGATAGATCAACCAAGCCCTGTAGCTCTTTTGGTAGATAGGCCATCTCTTTCTGTGATGAACTTCACTCTCCCATCCAGGATACCCTAAGACCTCACCCTAGTTATTGGTCTAGAAGCAAAGAGGGAAGGAACAATGATAAGGATACTATCACTTCAAGAGGCATTTGTGTAGAGTAAGGAACTTTGTGTGGTTCCAGGCAATGGGAGGTAGCTTTTCTCTGTTAGTGTGGAGCTTTGCACCCAATGTCCCCACCCCAGGTCTTAGAGTCCACCTCATTCCCTATCAGAGCCCAACTTTGAACATGGAAGACCTAGGACTGTGTTTCAGTCTCCTTTGTATGTCTATCACCCTTATATCAAACCCTAGGCTGGATTTCCAACACAGCTTGCCTTATAGATATAGGAGGTCAGGACCTCTTTAAATATTTTCCAGGAGGATCTCTGGCTTTCGCATTGTGCCACAGTGAATTGATGCTTGGTTGACCCAAAGCTTTTATTCCCTTTCTCCAGTTCACAATCCCACCATCCTTGTCATTACTATTGCCCTCATGTCTTTCAAGTGCTTCAGAGAGCAAATAAGCCAGTGTTTGCTCTTCCAACCATCACAGAGAGTGTTTTAGTAATTGTGATGCTCCAGCCTGTCAGGAGTCACTGCAGGAGTGCATACCACCAGCAGGGTCATTCTGTCTGCCCTCTGACTGGAGCGAGCCAATGGCAGGCTCCATCTTGGTGACACTCCCAGAACCACTTGCCTTAGATTGTTTTTTCCCCAGAGGAGAACATGAGACAAGCACTGAGGTATGGGTAGTACCTGGGAGGTGATACCGGGAATCTCAAGTGAGGAAGTGGGCAAAGTAATACACAGAAGGGAGAAAAGCCTATAAAATGTGTGTTATGTTACTACTTCTGGTTATTTTTGTAAGCAACTGGGACTTGATCCTGCTACAGACCCTCTGAGCAACCAGACAGGACTGTCCCATGACAGATGCAGAAGGTGGAGTATTTATCAACTGACCCCTGTCCCTGAATGGTTGAGGGTAAAATCTCAGCACTTCAGAGGAGTTCTTTGGTGGAGCTGGCAAGCTAGGCAAATCCCTCAGGCAAAGAGGCAGAGAGACACGGCTGCTTGGGACGTGCGTGGGAACCAGCCACTACAACTGTGGGGTGAACTCAGCAGCAGGCCGAACTCCGCAGTGGGCCAACAGGCTTTCAAGGTGGGCATCAACAGCATCTGCTACACGGTCCTATCATCATGTAGCAGAAGTCTGGCTGGGAAACACATCTCTGGATTATTTACCCATTCATTTCCATTGCTTCTCATAGCCCATAGGATTATATTGCAACTCAACAGCATGGCTTATAAAACCCTCCATGCTCTGGCTCTGTCTGCTCTTCTACCTTGAAAGCAATTCCTCTCTTCACCACTGTCTTTATCTTTCTTCATTCTCTCCATTTTGGATTCCTTCCAAAGATCTGAAATCTTCTTTGATATTATCTAGAATTGTTTTTCCTTTTCTCTTAAGCCCTGACACTAGCCAGCCACCAAGCTCTGCCCCCTCTAGGCTCACCCAATCATTCTTATGCCACATCATTGCATATTTACAAAGCAAAATAGCACAGTGATTGTGAGTAGACTCTGACATTAGACAGCTTTGCTCATTACTAGTTGTGTGACATTCAATAAATAGTATCTTTAAGATTCTGTTTATTTATCTGTCAAAAGGGGGTAGTTATTATTGCTGTGAGAATTAATTGAAAGACTCTATGAAAAGAGCCCAGCACAATGCTTGACACACACCAAGTATTTAAGAAATTGGAGCAACATTTGTGTATACGTTGGGAATGATCTTTGGGAACACTTTCTAACATTGCTTTCCCCCAGCCGCCTTGTTTTACAGGGCCTCTTCCTTGGTCCAAGAATAGGAATCAAGAATAGGAATCAAGAGAAAAATAGGGAAGCTAATAATGTGTAGGTGTGGAGGCAGCATTCACCCCTTTAGACAGAGGATAAGAAACACAAAATGAGGAAGTAGTTGGCCAGCTTTGAGTCTCCAGTCCAACTTTCTTGAGTCTCCCCTCATTGTGAAATCAGCCTACTTGAAAGAGAAAAGGAATGTCTCTATTCTAAAAGTTCTCCTACATATGAAGAGCAAAGTGGGGAGGTCTGATTACAAAGTCTTAACTCTAAGCCTTAGGTCGAGAGAACTCAGAACGTGATTTATGTCAAGTTCCCACTAAACGGAAAGAAAAAGAGCTTCTTGCTACAAAAGAGAAATGGTGGGTAAAAGAAGAGCGTAGCTTAAACATCTGACTTCTACTCTTAGGATAAAGCTCTGGGTTGAAAAGAGGAATCAAAAAAGAATAAAAGTCACAGAGAGGTAGAGAGGAGAGCTAACATGCAAGGGTGTGTGTGTGTGTGTGTGTGTGTGTGTGGTATCCTGTGCCTAGCTTCCCAAGGAAAACTTTAGAAAAGAGCTCTTTTTCTCAGCTTACCAGGTACGGAAGTGACCCAAATCCTCCCCACCCTCTACCCCACAATGTACCTGGCAGTGCCAAGGGGGAATGAAGGGGCTATCTAATGATCTGGTGATGTCAGAGGCTAGAAAAATGGGTCACACTTATTGAACTTCTTTTTTTTCAAACAGAATTCTTGCCTTTTATCATCCTTGTATCCTTGTGAGAGATAACAAACATTTTGACATAAAGTGGGGATGTGACTCGTACAGAATTTACTAGTAAACCAGAGCGTGAAAGCCAGGTCTAAATTCTACATTGTGACCAGTAATTAACATTTGACCATCTGGTCTTCATTAATGAGGTGTCTTGGAGATATCAGGTCACCCTCTTTGAGACTTGTAATTACTAGAGAACGAGCTCAGCATGTTCAGGAAAGGGAAGTGACCACATGAGGATCTGGCTTTTCTGGTATCTTTGCATTCAACTGTCAACTTTTGGATTGCTGTCTTTCACATCCTTCAACAGCTTCTGGATTTCCACCCTAGATTCATCTGTCTTCAACCTGAACATCTTTAAGGGGCCATTATTTTGTTTTAGAGTTTCAAAGAGCATCATTATTTCACTCTGCCCCAAGACATTCTGGCCCAGACCCAGAGTTTCCAGCCTCTGATTGCTGAGGAGAGCTGATGCACGATCCTGACAACAGACAGGAGGGCTGGAAAAGTCCCAGAATCCCAGATACGGTTTTATGCACCTCTAAATGCATTACTTCAATCTTCCTGACCACCCACAAGATAGATAATGTTTTCTCTTAGCCCCATGTTATAGATGAAGAAACCAAGGCATAGTGAAGTGAAGTAACTTGCCTAAAATCACAAAGCTAGTAATTGGACTGGGACTCAACCTCAGGCCATCTGACAAGACAGCCTATGCTTTTAGGCTCTCTGTCCCATGGCCATGTAAGGGCTCCAGGTATCCACAGCACCTGTGGAAGCCAAGGAGGGACAATGTCAGCAGCAGTTGATGACTGGCGTCCCTGAGAATTGACTCTGTGCCTTGCTAGAACCGAGGAAACAGACTGTCACTCCATGGATGAGACTTTGCCAGTGGAGATGGAGGTAAGTTGGACTCAGTGGGGAAGATTAGGATTAATTCATTATGAAATCTACACCTCCCCACAAAGAGGTGAATGCTCCCTGTTGTCTTCCTGTGAAAGGGGAGATGGAAGGATGGAAAGATGTTTGAAGATAGGCTAAAACAAAGAAGTGTGAACTTTGGATAACTAAGTGTTTAAAGGAATGAAGGTCACTTAAGGCAGACTTTAAATGGGAATAAGCTAAGTTACCTTTCACAGGCAATTTTAAGTGTACTTCTCCCTCTTCCCATCCTGTGCCATCACTAAGGGGTGAAGTGAGATCAGTTATGGAAAGCACAAGAGCTAAGTTTTATTTGTGTGGTACACTTGTATTGCTCACAGTGTGCGAATATTGACTCCTCTTCCCCTATGCTTCCATTTCATTATTGCTAAACAGCCAGCCCCCTAAAGGCAGAGAGCATGACTAGTTTTTCATTACTGACACTGAACATAACGTCTGGTGCACAGAGGGATTCACTAGCGCCTCTTGAACAAATGAATGAATGAACAGATGAATTAACAAATGAATTGCTTACAGCCTTTGCCTCCTTCATGCACAAAAAGGTACTTTAATCAACTTCTTAGTCATCTGCCATCACCATGGATTGTCTTCATTCTCTAAAGACCTAGTTTTTTGTTATGTGGCAATGGCTTTAGCAGGGAGTCTCTTTGAGAGTGGGTGATGGTTCATTTTTCACAGTCACTTGCATTATGGGGGATGGCTTAGGAAATTATTCCCTTATATCAGAGCCTAGGTTTTTATAATATTTTGCCCCTATCAATAAATGCTACAATAGACATTTTTGTGTATTTTCACTTATCCACTAGATTTCTTTCTTTGGGATTAGGCTGTTAGGAGTGGATTGTATTTGAATGAGAGCTAAGGTAATGCTGTGAAAAAGTATAGACTTTGTTATCAAATAGAATCCTACCTCTTTCACTAGTAATTGGCACGGCCCAAGCAATTGGTTTGACTTACTGACCTTTAGTTTATGTACATGCAAAAAGGAAAGATATGACAATGTTGTAGCTTTGCCAAAATGATTAAATGAGATATTCCAAAACCTACCATCTAATAAATACTCAGTAAGTGCTTATCATTTCTGAAATATTTTTCCATATTGCTTTTCAAGGCCTTATGGTACTACCAGTTCTAGGTATTACTCAAATTTCCTATCATACAGTCATACAGTCATACAGTCATTTAAAAACAAAGGTATTATATAAATATACATAAATATTTTAGTACCACCCAGAATATACTTTAAAATATGTCTACAAGTGAATTAGAAGAAGATAACCCAAATAAATAACCCAAAAGAAAAAACAAAGAATGTGAATAGGTAATTCAGAAATTGAGAAGCTGAATGGCCAAGAAAAATAAGATGGTTAACTTCCCTTATTTTCAGATAAATGACAATCAAATCAATGATACACCACTTCAGCCCCACTGGACTGGCAAGATCAGAAACCTTGGCAATGCTGAAATAACTCCATGGTCTTAGACTGCTCATAAACTGCTGGTAAAAGTGCAAATAGCCTCAGTGATCTGAAAAAATATTTTTGCAATATTGAGAAAAGCTGAAGATGTGTATATTCTCTAACCAGAAATTCAACCTCTGGGGTTAAACCCCAGAAAAACTCTCAGCTGTGCATACCAGGAGACACATCCCCACACTTTCACTGAAACAATTTTTGTGATATTGAAAGACTGGAAACAACCTAAATGTCTGTCAATAGGGGGATGGATAAGGACATTTTAGATAAATGAATCTTAAGCAATGGAATAGTATCTAGCAGTTAAAACAAGTGAACTAAATGTGTATCAACATAGATAAATTTAAGGGGTTTTATGTAGAAAATGCAGTCTTGGGGTGCCTGGGTGGTTCAGTTAGTTAAGTGTCTGATTCTTGGTTTCAGCTCAGGTCATGATCTCACAGTTGTGAAATGGACCCTCACCCCTTGCTCCAGGCTCAGCACAGAGTCTGCTGGAGATTCTTTCCCTCTCCCTCTCTCTCTCCCATAGCCCCTCTCCCCACTTGTGCCCTCTCTCTCTTTCTCAAATAAAGAAAATCTTTAAAAAACCAAACAAACAAACAAACAAAAAAACGTTTTATAATAGACAAAATTGAAATTTTGTTCCAGTTTGCAAGAATTCTCACTTTTTAAAAATTGTGAGACTTTTCATGACAGCAAACATATTAGTATCTTTTATTTTTGAAACTTAATGTCCATTAAGAAATACTTATCCTATCCAGAAACACTGCAAATATTTTCCCAAGTTTTTGTACCCTTTAAAAAAACAAGTCAAAATGACACATATGCTGAATTTAAAAGTCATACAACTCAAAAAGCTTGTCATGAAAATAGCAGGCCCTACCCATTCTCTCCTTGCCCTTCATGTCCAGGTTCCTAAAGCAATAACCACAGAAAACTGTTTTAGTTATTTCCTCTGATATTTACCTGCATTCTTCAAATGATGTGCCTTTTCCCTTGAGTTTTTAATTTTATATTGACATCTTATCATGGAAGATAAGGATATACCCATCCATATTTTATATCCATCCCACTCACCCCTACACATGTGTGGGTGTGCATGTGGACACACACACACAGAGGCACATATGCATGCATACAGACCCTTTTCCAAATTCCCAGTGATGTTACATCAATGCTCATATTTTATATTATAATGGTTATAGTTCTCGGCCTACTCTCATAGCAAATGATTTCATTTCCTCCTCCAACTTTTTTATTTTATTATAATGAATTCTTTGTTTTTAAATTTATTTATTTGACAGACAGAGATCACAAGTAAGGAGAGAGGCAGGCAGAGAGAGAGGAAGGGAAGCAGGCTCCCTGCTGAGCAGAGAGCCCCATGTGAGGCTCGATCCCAGGACCCTGAGATCATGACCCGAGCCAAAGGCAGAGGCTTTAACCCACTGAGCCATCCAGGTGCCCCATAATGAATTCTTGACTCATTTTTCATTTGCTGAGAATTTCAAGTTGGAAATAATTTCTTTTAGGATTTGAAGGCATTCCTTCTAGATTCCATATTGTTCTTGAGAAGTCATGTCATTCTGATTTCCTTTGCTTGTAACTCATTTTTTCATCTCTGGCAGATTTCAGTATTTTCTCTTTATTTCCATGTTCTGAAATCTCTGATGTCCCTTAATGTTGGTTTGTATCCATTTGTTGTATTTCATGTCTCTGTTCTCACTTTCTGCAACTCCTATTAGTCATTTTTTGGACCTCTTTGTTACATCTTCTAATTTTCTGTCATTTTCTTTTCATTGTTCCATCTCTCGCTATCTTTTTTTTTTTTTTTTTTTTTTTGGTTTTACTTTCTCTTCCAGTCCTCATCTCTTTGTTTTTTTATGGTTCCTTTGCAGGGATTTTCTCAATATTAATCTTTCAATCTTCTTGGAATCTAAAAAATTTTCTTCTAACATGGACATAGCTTCCAAGAGATTTTTTTTATTCTTTAATTCATTTATCTTCTTTTAAAAAATAATTATTCTGACTTACTTTGTGAAAGCAAAATCTCTCATTTCCCATATTAATAATAAGTTTTGGAGTCTTTTTCTGGCCGCATCTGTGTCTCTTTTTACTTTGAGCTCTCTTTTTGATTGCTTATGCATATGTTTTGGTCTCTATTTCTCAATTTTGAGGTTTTTCTTGGATGTTTAGTGATCCTTGGTTATTCATTTATATTTCAGAGTAATATACAAGACATTTTAGTCTGGAAGCTCCTTGTATGTTGATTGGGCTCAACTGGTGGGACTCATCATTGGTTAAGGGGGTGAGCCAGGTTTGAAAGACTCCAAATTACCAATATATGTACGTCTTGTTTCTTGGGAAGATCAGTTTTCCTAGAGTGGAATTTTCCTATCTCTTGCCTAGAAGATAAAGCCTCATTGTTATTACTCAAGGAGCCATTGGAAGAATGAGCTGGAACTTTCACCACTGACTATGTAGACTTTAATCCACCTGTTTTCAGCATGTGCCTTATTTTGCTCTCAGCTGTGATTTGTCCTCAATACTCTCTGGGCACATTTCTAGTCTCCTGCCAAGGTTGAGGATGTTAGCTGTGTTGTTGAGAAAGGAAACTGTGCTTTGATATGCTTCTTGTAAAAATGTTGAATCTATCCTCCTGTGTTAAACCTCATGCTGAGTCCTTGCCTTCAGAGATAGGGTTTGTCTTTAATTCCTGAACCTCTCTGAAGCAGGAACCAGCTTGCCTCTTGTTGGCTTACCTCTCTCCCCACCCTGCAGCCATTTTAAACATCAAAAAGCCCTTAAAAATTTCAACATGTGCCGACAAGGGAAAATCTCAGTTTATTCTGAAATACAAAAAACCGATTTGATTTTTGTGATCTTATTTCTCCATATATAAATATATATACATATATAGTTGCACATACATATTACATATATATGATGTTATATAACAGATATAATGTATGTGTGTGTATGTTTAATAGACAAAGAAGGAACCGTGGAATGATACATACCAGCCTTTTTTTTTTTTTAAAGATTTTATTTATTTATTTGTGTGTGTGTGTGAGAGGGAGAGAGAGAGAAAGAGAAAGAAAGCAGAAAGCACAAGCAGGGGGAGCAGCAGAGGGAGAAGCTGGCTCCCTCCTGAGCAAGGAGTGCGATGCAAGACTCACTCCCAAGACCCCAGGATCATGATCTGAGCAGAAGGCAGATGCTTGACTGACTGAGCCACCCTGGCATCCCAATATATACCAATCTTAACAGTTGTTAATTCTGAGAACTGGATTGAATGGGGTATGACTTTCATTATTTTTTTAATCTTTTTTTTTAAACAGGTACATCTAAATGTTATAATAATTGTTATTATTATGGGTATAGGTTTAATAGTTATTTCCAAGTGATAAAAGCAGGCTATAAAATAGTATGTACAATACATATATATATTTTATCATATACATATGAACATACAGCTAGAAAAGGAGAGAGGAGATGGGTAGAGAGAATGGAGAGTGGTTAAAATAATAATCCTGAAAATGTATGAAGAGTGGCTACTTCTGGATAATGAGGTTAAAAATTTTTTTAATGATTCTCCATGTTTTATAAGTTTTCTTTATTTGTTCATTTTGCCACTCATTCCCTCATTTATTACACATAAACTTTGTGGTGGATACTATTCCAGGCAGTGGAGATTCAGAAGTAAACAAGATAGGCCAATTTCCTACTTAATGCTGTCTTAAGACAGCATTCTGGCCCATAGGGACATGTACACTGATTTACTTTTGTTAAAAAGTGGTGTCTTCCATGAAAAAAGAAAACAAAAAAGAAGACTGGCATTCTGATGGGTGGGGATAGTCAGCAAACAAATCAAACATGGTGATTTTAGATAAGGATAAATGATACTAAAAACCAATCTGAGTAATGGGAGAGGGGATGGTGGGACTGTGGGAATTCTTCTAGCTGATTCAGAGGGCTTCTCTGAAAAAGTGAGAAAAAATGTTGAGGAGTATGAAGCCAAGAAAAAATTTCAGGGAAAGGTGTTCCTGGTAGAGGGAATAGCAAGATGGGAATGGATTTGGTGTGTATGAGGAATAGATAGAATGCCAGTGTAGCTAGGATATAATGAATACGGAGAAAGTGGTAAGGTATGAGTTTAGCAAGATAGCCAAAAACCAGATCATGTGGATTTTAGATTCTATTCTACATGCAATGGGAAGTTTGGAGGGGGCTGGGAAATGATATTATCTAATTTATACTTTTAGAATATCATCTGTCTACTAACTGGAGAATGGACTGTGACCAGAGTGGTGAGCTTGGGATAAATTAGAAGCAGAGGGACCAGTTAAGAGACTGCTTCAGTAGTCCAGGACAGAGAAGATGGAGGTGTGAATTGAGGTGGTAGTGGTGGAGGTGAAGAGGTGTGGCTAGAATCCAGATATATTTCAGAAGTTGAGTTGACAGTAACTGCTTGGGTAGGGTTATGGTTTGTGGGGATGCTGAGTAATGAGGGCACCTGGATAATAAAAGATTATGCCTCCATTCTTGGTCTGAACAGCTGGATATTGGTGAAGCCGAAAGTCTAAAGGCAGAAGCAGACTTGGGGAAGAAAACGAAAAATTCTCTTTGGACATATTCCGTGCAAAAGCCCACTAGACATCCAAGTAAAGAAGTTCAGTATGCAATTGGGTATATCTACCTGAAGTTCAGAGGAGAAGTCATGTCTCAGCACAAGATTTTATTTAAAGCCAAGTGTCTGGATTAGATTCCATAGAAAAAGGAAGGGCAAGGAAAAGACTCTGAAGTCTACCAACATCTAGACATATAAAGGAGGTTGAGAAGGGGGCAACCAATGAGGAAGGAGAAAAATTATGTGAGCAGCATCTTGTGCACTGTTAAAGGGAATGTGAAATGGTGCAGCCACTATGGAAAACAGTAGGGCAGTTCCTCAATAATTTCAACATAAAATCACCAGCATGACCAGCAATTCTGCTTCCAGGCATATACCTAGAAGACTTGAAAGAAGGATCTTGAAGAGGTGTTTGCAATCTTCTGTTCACAGCTGCATTACTCATAGCAGTCCAGCAGTGGAAGCAACCCTCATGTCCACTGGTGGATGACTGGGTAAACAGAATGTGACCCTATATATGTACAACAGAATATGAATCCTTAAAAAGAAAGCAAATCCTGTCACATGCTACAACATGAATGAACTTTAAGGACATCATGCTAAGTGAAATAAACGCATATACTGTATAATTCCACTTATGTGAGTTATTGAATGTAGGCAAATGTACAGAAACAGAAATAGAATGTTGGTTTTTAGGGGATGAGGGGATGTGCAAATGGGGAGTTATCTCATAGGTATAGAGTTTACTTTTACAGGATGATAAAGTTCTGGAGACCTCTTGCACAACAATGTGAATAAACTTAACATTATACTGACCTTGTATGTGTATATATAGTTATGTATCTCTCTACAGTTTCATGGAAGACTTACCGAAGTGTGCTGTAATCTCCTGAAGTTTGCAAACCAGTGACGTGAAATGCTAAGTGGTAAAATTCTCACTTCTTACACCACCACTTGTAGCTGTGTTGTTTTGGGGAAAGAAATTTAACTGGCCTTGGCCTCAGGTATTTCTTCTGTAAGATGGGGATATTATTTCCATATGATATACAACTTTACTTAATAAGGAAAAAAATGTCAAACCTCTGCATTGGTTGGTTTCCTTGAAAAGAAGAATTTCCTGATGGGGAGGTAGAGTTGGGCCATACTACTCTGTTCTGTATCCTGAAATTTACTCTCTGCCTCAAGTTTCAACTCACCACCACCCTTGCCTTTAAAGCAAGGGTGGATACTCCCCTAGAGTTCCTGAAGCATTGCCGAGGCAGGCCGAACATTCAAGTAAGGCTTTATGGGGGGTGACATGAGGGAAATAACTACAGATGAATCTATGGGTCAAAATGACCTGGCTTATATAGTAAACCTATCTCTGGTTTGAGAATATGCCCTTTTTTGTGGAATGAGGAAGAAAGACAGATCCTGGATTGTGGCTTTACTTTCCAGCTCCCAATCTGAGTGCCTATGGCAGAGGCCACCTTGCTATCCAATCGTTCAGGAATTCAGTCCTTGATATTTATTTATTTATTTATTTAGTTAGTTTATTTATTTATTTTTTTGAAATGCTTTTATCCAATTTATTTAGGCATTTTGTCTCTAAGTCCATTATGATGAGTTATTTACAAATGTCTAACATAGGCAGCAGAAGAGATCCTAAAACCTGTTTGAGTGAGATATTGAAATTAACAACATTACATAATTGTTGCCATGGGATTATTATCTCTCTCTTTCTCTCTCTCCTTTTTTTTTTTTAATTTTTTATTTCTTTTCAGCGTAACAGTATTCATTGTTTTTTCACCACACCCAGTGCTCCATGCAATCGGTGCCCTCCCTAATAACCACCACCTGGTTCCCCCAACCTCCCCCCACCCCCCGCCCGCCCCTTCAAAAGTCCTTGATATTTAGATTGAATTAGGAGCTTGTCCCCAGTAGGATTAGCTTCAGGGTGGGGGTTGGAGGGATGACAGCAGAAACCTTGTTCTAGAAACCTCTTTTTCATAATTAAACTAACCAGAATCAAAGTTTTAAGCAGATACCAGTAACTGGATTAATGAAACCCAAACTATTACTAAAATTCAATAGTCAAATTAACTCATGAAATTCATTTATTGATTTAATATCTCCCCATAGAGTAAGGGAATTCGCATTTGGTCAAATGTTTTTTGAACATATTAGGCACTGTTCCATGTCTCCTGCATCTGATGTGAAACCAGCATGTTTATAGTCACCACCACTGAGAAAATCATAAGATAAAGAAAATAGAAGAACAACTTCTACATTTGACATTCACTTGTTTGTAGTGCATTCTACTTTGCCATTCCCAGATACCTTCTGGCTTTCCAAAGGAAAGCAGTGAATGAGGGGAGCAATATTATTAAGCCAATGAGAGCACTTAAGGTACCTTCATCTTCCTTTCTTATTTAGGGAACATTTTAAATTTATTAGTCTCTTTCTTGCTAGGGATAACCAGGAAGTGATTGCCACAAGGGTATGGTGAATATGTAGAATTTCTCCAAGTTGTCCTCTTCCATTTGATTTTGAAAGAGAACACAGATATTGTGTTAAAAAGCCAATTTTATAACCTTAGATTCTCATGAATAGATGCTAAATAATAGTTCATCTCTTATGAACATTAGACCTTAAAAGAATTACATTTTGATGATAGATCTAAAACTAATAGAAAAGATCTTTAATTAATATAAAGCGTTTTCTGGAATGTATTATTTTTTTCAATAGAGCTTTCGTTTCTGCTGATTAACAGAATTACCTGTAAAACTTTTTAAATGTTCCCAGGTATCTATGTCCTTGACTTAGAGAGTCAGAACTTTAAGAGTGGGGCTCAAGAGTTATTATTATTATTATTACTATCATTATTATTATTATTATCTAGTTCTCAGGTAATTCTGAAGTATGATAATTAACTATGGGCCTAAATCAAAAGACTGACCCTTCTTCGTTGGCTTCTGAATACAGTGTTCTTAATTTCCGCTTCCCATCTGGGGCTCTCTACCTAAAGACTGATACTAAATGAACTGTTTAGAGCAAAGATAGTTTGAGTTATGCTGAGAAGCTTCTAAAACCAGAGGCAAAGATAATGACCAATATTATGTTCAGGAGGAGGACCCAACATACTTTTGGTAAAATGCCTTCATCAAACGACACTAGGGACATTGTTTAGTGGAAATAGCTTTCAATGTAGAAGAGCAGTTAGCATTGGGTATTTGTGGGCAGATGTTTTGTGGGCAGATGTTTTGTTGTATAGTTGAATGAAAATACTAATAGCCTCCAGATGAAGCCAGTCTTATTAATGGGTGATTTATGTATGATGAAGAAATGCTCAATGGAGTTTTGACCAATCTATGACTGCAGATCTGTGTTTTTATTTAGTTGCTATTATTTGGTGAGCTCTATATTAGTGTCTACCAGGCCCAGTGATTTAGGTAGGAGCAAGGTCCTTATTAGCCTTACAGAAAGAAGGTATGGCTCTGAACGCCAGCCTAACACAAAGTTGGTGTTTCTCATGATGCCTCTTGACTATGATTTAGTGATGAGAGAAATGTCTCAAGATTTGCTCAAAATCAGTCACATCAAATGAATGGAGTCAGATTTTTTAGGAAGTCGGGGTCTCAACTCAGTATCTAAGGAAAAACACTGGATAATAAAATTATCCATGAAAATTCCTTACATTATCCACAAAGCAAACTTCGGTTTCCCCTTGTATTTTAACTTGGTCTCCATGTCTCCACTGTAGTACAGACAGACCAAAATGGACAGAATACAGAGCTAATGAATGGGCAATTTTTCTTCTCTGT
This sequence comes from Martes martes, assembly GCF_963455335.1. Taxonomy (NCBI): domain Eukaryota; kingdom Metazoa; phylum Chordata; class Mammalia; order Carnivora; family Mustelidae; genus Martes; species Martes martes. The sequence goes on from NC_137893.1 coordinate 63,587,439, forward strand.
TTTTTTTTTCTTTTTGTTGTTGTTGTTGTTCTGTTTTTCCAGTTCAAATGGTTTTACTCATGGTAGTTCTATATTACATTTATATATCATCCTTCCTGGGAACTTCCATTTCCTTGCTCTCTGATTTTGGAGTAGCACACCATTAGGCCTGTAGATCGTGGAGTCAGGCTTCCCAAGTTCAAATCCAGGTTCTATAATGTATCAACTATACTCTTGGATAAATTACTTAATTTGCACAAGCCTCTATTTCCTTGTTTGGCAAAAGTCACAAAGGTGTCTATATCATTAGATTGTGAGGATTAACTGAGTCAATACCTGGGGCCCTGTAGAGACAGCACCTACAAAGAACAAGTGCTTGAAGATCGAAGTTATTCATAATCAGTTGTGGTAGGGGGTGCTGTGTTCAGTCTTGAGAGACCTACAGTAGAACTGTGAGAAAACTAAGTGTTTGATTCACAGAAGCATTTTCCTCAGGCTATGGAGTATAAATATCCCTTATTTGACTCTAGTTATTATTACTTGACTATTACCCTCGGCAGCCTAAGCAGGTGTGACGTCAGCCTCTGGCTAAAGGAAAACCCAAAGTGAGTGACTGTTCACTCTTTCTTAAAACTCAGTTGATTATGAAGAGGCAGTGTGGCCAGAATCCTAGAGCCTCCTTCAGGGCATTTTAAGACCTCCTTGTCATCTTCTTGAATGATACATAGGCTGGCATGTTTTCATTAGAGGGAGTAAGTAGCACTTATTATAATTGTTTCCAGGAAAATAATCTGCTCTAGGACTTAACACATATAAACATTGCTTGAGTTTCTTACGTGATGGTGATACAATCCAGAGAGTACATGAATACTCACTTGTGTGAACTGCCCACAGAAATCAGCCCATGAGAAATCAGGTGAACTGGCTCTTTAAATAGAAGCTACCTTGTCTTTTGGTTAGAACACAGAGTGAATGACTAACAAACCCAGCAATAAATGGGTGGCTCATTCAATTATAAGACCAAGGTTTTTGTCTCTCGGAGTCCCTGCTCTTAGGATTTCTTCCGGGATTTTATCACCTGTGACCCAACTACATAGCCTCCAAATTAGCAAGTGAGGTCAACTTCTGAAGGTCTCTCTTCGAAGCTGGGAAATCAGTTGGCTGAGTCAATTAGGCCAAACTGAGGAGGGCCTCAGATGCCAAGTAAAGGAATGGGATACACAGGAGAGGACCAAGTGCAAGTTTTTAGGTTGGGTTAGTAATCCTGTAGCACTCTAGTTCTGTGACCCCCTCTGGAGTCCCCTCTGTTTCTCATACAGTACCTACCTTCCACACCTGTCTCTAGTCTAGGACAGTATTTGTGAGACCTGAGTGAACAGGCACATACTGAAGCTGCAAGGCTCTTCCCCACCCTACCTCGCCCTTCCCCACCCAGGTTTTGACAAGTATTCCCACCCTTCACCTGGGGCCCTCCACATGGGTCACACCCTTGGGGTGACTCAGGAAAGCTGGCCTCAGCACTCTCTGGAGGCTTAAGGGGATGGTGGCCCCTCTGCCCAGGGCTCTGTGCCCTCTGCCCCAACAAGCAAGGCAGCCAAACATAACCCACTGGCTTGGTAACTCTCCTGAGGTGATTTCTCACCCGCTGTGATGGACATTATTCAGGGGGAAGTCTGAAAATACAGGGAAAAATACAAGGGCATCTTGTAGAAACTTTGTAAGGTGGGCCTGCTTTCAGAAGAGATGCAATAATTTACCAATTCACAACATATTTGCTGAGCGCCTTCTGTGTGTGAGACCAGCACTGTGGTAAATAAAAGCTAAACAGAGATGAATAAGATGTGGTCTTTGCTTCCAAAAAGTTCTATGCGTCATAGAGGAGGCACATGCTACTCAGATGTCAGCCGCCTACTTCCCATATATCTCTGATGTGCGGTGGGAATGCCTTGACCTCCACCTGTGGCCGAGAAACAAGTCTCCCCAAGACAATCTCTCTCTCTCTTTCTCTCTCAATCATCTATCTATTGACATACAGATATAAGAAGATAAATCTATATATACAACTAATTCCTTGTAATCTCATTATTCCTCTGACTCTGGGTCCATGTCTACACATGTTATTTCTGAATCCTTTTTTTTTTTAAGATTTATTTATTTATTTGAGAGATAGAGAGTTGGGGAGAAAGGCAGAGGGAGAGAATGTTTAAGTAGATGCCCCACTGAGCGTGGAGCCTGGTGCAGGATTCCATCGCTGACCCATGAGATCATGACCTGAAACCAAGTTCAATGCTTCACCAACTAAGCCACCCAGGTCACACTTCTGACTTCTTTCAGATACACCTAGATGCTAAATCCAAACTCATTGCTGCTTAAAACAATCCACTCATTATAAAGCTGGTTGGCTTTCCCAGGGGAAAGGGTCTCATCATAGTGCGCAGCCTTTTGTATATTGTTGGCTTTACTCTCTAACTTCCTGTCCATGTTTCTCCTTCCTTTATTTTTCTCATTTGTTCTAAGGATCAAATGAATTCCTCTCATGCTCTGATGTAATCTCGACCTTTTCTCTGAGGCCTTAACACCAGATATTTCTTGTCAAAAACTCACAGAATCCAAGTGATGTTAATAACATATTTCACAACAAAAGTAGTTCTTGACCCAAGAGAAATCTACTGACTGCTGCTAAGGAAGAGAATATTCATTTATCCTGTTACATATATTAAAAGTAAATGTCATTATAGTGATAGGTGTCCTCCTAGAGATCTACCCAAGGTGCTTGGGTTTACCAAGGATGAACGGTCAACTTGTCCTGGGAGATTTAGGAAAACCTTCACAGCTACAAGGCAGTGACACAACTCTATGTGGGGTGGAGGGAAGACGTGCAGTTTTGCTGACTTCAAGCTTTGGTGCAGTTTTCATTCCAAGCAGCACCATAGCTAAAGTGTCAACTTTCAGAAGGTAGTTGCCCCAGACAGACCAAGAGAGATAATGTGGAGACTGGGCACACCCATCCCAATGGGGCAGGGAAAATGCTCTGGGGAAAACACAACTGTAAGCAGTAGGAGGTCTGGGAAGGTGGAACACGGTTTGTGAAAAGGATGGGAACTACTGCCAGGTGGCAGTCTAGTCAGGCAACAGCAACAGGGAGGTCTAACCAGGGAAGTTAGAGTACCGTCAGGGAGCAGCTTGTGGGCATAGAGCAGCTGATCGAAGGGAATTTGTTTAAGATTTGGTCAAGCAGATGATCTTGCAGAAGCTAACAGAATAGAAACAAAAATGGGGTTTCAAGTGTAAAGCTCTCATCTTGGAAAGGAGAAGGGACTGGCAGAATCTAAGAAGGCTATTGGCTTACAGGAACTGGGATGTGGGTTGGGGGTTATTTGGACCTTAATGTCTAAGTGAAGCAAAGTCATTTGGGCACAGGGCCTCTAGTTCTGCCTATTGAAGCTGAGGCACAACTGAGATGGAGGGTGGGCACCAAGGGTTGGAGATTTTGGCCCAGGGTGAAGGGTGAAGGAGAGAGCCAGGCAAATCACTGCAGTCTTCTACCCACCCGTCATTTCCCAGCATCAAAGACTCCTCTGATTCTTTTGGAAATTGGGGTGTTCCAACTCTTCCCTTTTCTGGACTTACACCTTCATCATAATTTCAGGGCTTGATCCTAGGCTAAGAAGTATGTACTTTCTTTTTTTCTGCCTTTAGGGATATTTCTCACCAGTGTTGAGCCAGATACAGCAGCATTCCACCCCTGCATCTGGTCTTTTCTGGGGAAAATGGCGCTGCCTCCATGTCAGCGTCCAGGTTCTGGAGTCAGACTGCTTAGATTTGCATCCTGGCTCTATCACTTTGTGTGACTTTGGACAAGTTATGTGGCTTTTCTTTGCTTCATTGTCCTCCTCTGTAAAATCGAGGTAATATTAGTGCCTACTTCATAAAGAGGTCATGAGGATTAATTCAATTAATTTAGATATGATAAGCATTTAGCACAGTTCTTAGCACTTAAAAATCAAGAAATGTCAGCTACTAAATATTATTTTTCCAGTGAGGAGGAGGTCTGAGGAAGATTCTGGGTGGGTGGATCTGAGGCCTCGATGAATATATTTTGAGTGACTACCACGTGCTAGGTATTTTGTGAGGAATTTAAGGTATATCAGTTGATAAGACAGACAAATCCCCCTGCTCTTCAGTTGCATCTTTTGTGTTAACTGAAACAAAAAGTGGGATTTTTAAAACTGTTCTATAAGGGATCTGCAAGAATTCCATTTCATAGTTTTTCCTGTATAATTGTTGACAAGGACTGAAGTAAGAAATACTATGTCTCATCCAAAGACCTCAATGGGACAGACCTAATCACATTATGACTAGTTCCCTGCTTTTGGGAAGCACTGATACCCCTGACAGACCTCCTTGGAGCCAGCTGCAAACCCAGGATAATTCTCTGCTTACTTGAGAACCAGTGATAACTCTCTGAATCTTCTCTCCATACTTTTTTGCTCAGGGTAGGGCTGATGACATGCTCCCAAGCAGAGTTTCTCCACCTTAACATTATCAACATTTCTTTGTTGAGGGGGGTTGTCCTGTGTTTGTGGGATGTTTAACAGCATCCCTGGCCTCTACCCACCAGGTGCTGGGAACATCCTCCCAGTTGTGGACAACCAAAAATGTCTCCAGACATTGTCAAATGCCCCCCTGGAGGTGAAATCATCCTTGGTCGGGAGCCCATGCTGACCAATTCTACAGCTGACAAGTCTTTTTCACACAGCTTCAGTGACTACTCTGTTGTAGTCTTTCATCAGCAGAGTTCCTCTGGCACCCAGAGTCTGAGCACCTCTCCTGTGTTGTCTGTTCATGGTTTCTACAACCTTATCACACAAATGGGCAACCCCAGGAACTCTCTGACCCTGGTTCACTCATGACATGAGGGTGGGTTTGTGGATGGAAGAACAGAATGAGGGAAAGTCAGCTGTTCATCCCTTTGTGTTGTTATGGGTCTCAAACCATAAATGCAGGGGGCAGACCACACAAGAGTAGCATCTAGCTCCTTCCCAGATAGGTCCCAAGTTCATCACACTTGGGCAGAGAAACAGTTATGATTGATAGCACATTTTTTTTTTATGTTCTTTCTCCTCCATATTACAATATTGCCTAAGCTAGCTTCAGTTCACCTGGGTGTTTTCTGAGGTGCTTTGATCTAGATTAGGGGTCTTCTAGTCAGTTTTGAAGTTCCTGAAAACATTTGCAGGGAGGGGTCACCCACAGCATGGCTCATCAATAACAACTGCTGGCTCTGAGACAAACTGGAAGGGTCTGGGTGTCCTACGTTTACCAGCATGTCCTCAACAATAGTTGCTGGCACCTGTATACAAGTGCCTAGCTCAGTGTGCATTTCTGGAAGGGTGTCCACTCTCCTAAGGTGACCGCCACATAACTGAATCATGTTAGAGTCAGAGATTGATTCTTGGTATTTAAGATGTTAATTTTGAGGGCTTACCTGTTCTATTTTTTTTTTTAAATCAAGTCTTACTTCTTTGTAGTTTGCCCTTTAGAAGATGTGGGTGTGCAAAGCTTGAAGGAACTCACTTTTTGCAAGTTTATAAAATGATTTTCCACCTCAGCTGTATCTTGCTCTAGTGTTGGCCTTGCTATCATGATTCTTGATTGACCCTGTTCCTGATCCTTTCTAGTTCTTTAATAAGGGATCCATGATAAAAGCGTTATCTATTGTAGGGTGATTTTTAAATAAATGGTTCCAACATTATGGGCAGAAAAAGAATGAGTGAAGCAGAGGAAGCCATATTGAAAAGACACAGTGAAGAAGAGAGACCGTGGAAAATTTTTGAAATGATGTGGGTCTGAAAGCCAGGGTCTGCTGGGAAGCCAGTATGTGGCCTGCTGCCTGGTGGTGACCTTCTCACCCAACTTCCTCAGAGACAGAGATACCTCAGAGGAACAACTTCATACCGAAACTCATCTCCTCTTGAAAACTTCATTCAGTCATTTTTTTGTTTTAGTTCACTCCAAGTCATACAGCATAGTTAGTAGAAATGTGAAGAAACACTGAGGATGTGGCTTGCTCAAGGTTACCCAAATCAGTGTCTCAAAATACATGAGAAGTTTCTATCCTGGAAATTGTCCCCCTTCAAGTCACCTTAATGTGGTCTCAAGTTCTATGACAGATTTGTAAAGTCTTTTCTCAGTCCTTGGTACACCTGACAGGATCAAGCAGATTTTTCTTTCCCATTCTTATAGAATGTGCTGGTTTAACTTATGTGTTCTCTGGTGTTAGCACAGCCCAAAGCCTAAATGGCTTAGGGACTGTGAAAATTTAGACAATTGTTCAGAAACTTTACTCTCACCTTTCTTAAATAGCACTGTCCTTAGCTACGCTTTCTCAGTAGTGTCTTCTTTCTCCTGGGAACTTTCTGTTCCTACGGGTAAATGTTATGTGTGAACCTGCCTGATCTTGTTCCACAGTATCTGTCTGCATCACTAAGGAATTCAAAATTAGTGCACTGTGAGCAAGGCTCACATTCTCATAGTTTCACAAATATCAGACCAAATACAGAGTTGGGTTTTAGGAGGTATTTCCAGCTTGATTTCCCTCCCTTAATATGAAATTCACAGAAAGAGCTATTTAAAAATCCATTTTTTTCAGACTTCTGGTTTGTTCATTGGTGAGTGAATACATGGCAGAAAAACCAGGTATAAAGAGGACCCAATACATTCAGGAGGAAATGAACAGTTCTTTCGAAGAGAAACACTGTTTTATGATATTATGGAAAGAACAGACAAATGGTCACAGAATTGTCCTCTAGAATAAGTATAGTACTGGCTAAGGATCGCAGACATTCTAGAAAGGTGTCAGGTTTCCAAATAACTCTACATGAGGGCAAGACTGGTCAGTGGCTGATTAATTTCTGATTGCAATGTCCACACACTTTGCTCCCAGAACCCCCTAACTTTGTTCTTCATTGCTTTTTTCTTTTTCTTTAATCCTTTGAAATTAATTTTGCCATGGAGGTAGCTACTGGAGATCCTCTACAGAATACGAGGAATCCAGTGTAGCGGAGACCTCTGAATGGGAGAGTTGAGCGTGATGACTTTTAGAACTGGATGCTTCCAATTCTAATAGGTTCCCCTGGTGTGACACTTTCCATAGCTGATATTATTAAAAACACATTCCCATAAGGAAATACTTCCATTATATTTGTTTTTCTTCTTATAACACTATCTTCAGTATTTTAAACAATATATTTAAAATACAGATTGCTTAAGGAACAATAAAAAAGGATCCATTTTACCTGGATTAACAACAGAAATTTCTCTTCATCCCCAACTGATGGCCTTGATTACACAGTGCAATTCTGTTTGGATTCCATGTGGATCTTGAGTGACAGATGACTTCTCGTTGTTCCTCGTCAGAGGGTTGGAGGAGGCCTCTAGTAAAGGCCTTGGAGAAGCTAGTAAAGAGTATCTTGGTATCTACCATGGTGGTTCCTATCTACATGAGAAGCTTTCTGCAAATTCTCTGTTGAGTTGTACAGTAGAGGACTGCTTCCCAAGGCCCACCTGTGGACTCCTGCAGATCTGATCCAACAACTAAAATAAAAGTTGGAGTAAAATGAAGAAAAAGATAAAACAGTGACTTTTTTCTTGGAATTCATTTTGTTAATTTAAAGGGTCTCCTTTATTCCAATTTGGCTCTCTCCATCTTTATGTATTAACATGTCTTTTCTTTTAAGAAGCAATGATGAGAATAAATGGCAGGATCTTCTGTATGTGTGTTTGTAATTACCATACTTGATAAAAGAAAACCCTGTTATTCCCTAAAGTTTTGTTTTGGCTTTGAAACTTCACTAGCATGGGAATCACTACCATAGAGGGAGTTGCCATCCAGACTTTTGAGGAGCAAGTCCTAAAGTTCACCATTCTATTGGCCCCTGGGCCTAGCCAGTAACTGATAACCTTTGCAAGCCCTTCTGATGGTTCCTGTTCTTTGTTAAAAAAAAAAAGAAAGAAAAAAAAAAGTAATTTCATGTTTCACTCTCCCCTAAACATTATTTTCATGTAACTGTATTTTGCAGTGTTTTTCATTCTTGAAAACAAAGAGGTGGGGGGAGGGGGCGGGAAGAGGAGGAGCAGACTCCCCTAGGGTTCATGGAGGGAGTTAAGCTGATGAGAAATGTGGAGACCAAGTCACCATTCCAGCAGTGTGGAGTCCAGAATTGCACTCATATGATGCATGTGAAACAAATCATGAGGAGTAAAAGTGCCTGGCACTCATTCTAGGTGAAACAAGGAGTGGCCCCTAGGGAGTGGAACCTGAGGCAGCGTCATTTGATGGGCGGGACCCACCGGTGGGATTGGGTCACCCTAGTGCTGGGAAGCACCTGTAGTTGGGCTACAGGCTTTACTTGTCTGGTGGCTCAGAGAGCTGGGGGCACTCACTAAGACTCTGTGTCTGCCAGCACCAATTCTACCATGAGAAAATCCACAATAAGATCAAGCAAAGCCAGAGCTGGAAGAAAAAGCTTACTGACTTGCTATCCTTCGTGTAGGAGTCTCAAGAAAGATTTAGATTGCCTTTTGTGGGGAGAGTCTATTGAGACACTTCTGCCACTGGAAAAGACTTGAACACTAAATTCTTTTGCTTGATCCTGCCTTGCCTGGGGGGCTTTGGTAGGTGGAGCATATATATCAGTGAATGTTAAGTACCATGTGTTCTGCTGTAATTGCTATAATTATCTGGGGCTCAGAGACAAACCACTGAGGCTGTGGAGGGTGGTGATGGTGGCGATGGGGAGGTGAACTGAGATTTTCCTTCAGGTGAGTGGCATTATCAGTATCAATTGCTGGGGTGGTGGGAATGGAGATAGATGAAGAAATTCATTCACTCAGTTCCCTTTCCCAACCAGTTACATCTTGGCCCCAAGGTACATGAACTCTCCTGAATTTTTGGACTGTGCTTTTGTGAGTTGCCTGAGAAGTTCTCTTGGTGCTTCATGCCTCATCAATAGAAAAGCCAAGGTAGGGGGGCAAAAATTAGCAATAGCATGAGACAAATGTTTTTGGGTAGTGGCTGCTTGAAGTTGTTTGGGGCATAAGCAGAGATGTGGAAAACATGGCCAAAGACCTCAGACACGTGTGAGGACAAAATGATCTTACCTGATGCCTAAGAAGTGTTTGATAATGTCCATGCCTTGTACTGTTCAGACTCAGCTGTGCTCTCCCACACCTATAAGTAAGACCTGGAGCCTCTATTTTTTGTGGGAACAGGATTTTATCACTTATTCCTCAAGAGGAAGCCTAAGTTCAATTAGTCATTGTCTTTTTAAAGATGGAAGCCAGTCATAGCTCTGAGAAGATCAAAAGCAAGAGGCTTAGGGAAACAGACTATAATCCCTAAAGCTGTAGCTGGTCCAATGGCCCTAATTGATTTTCATGATCTTCTTGCTTCACTATCCATTCTAGAGTTCCCCTTTACTCGCCATTACTGAATTGACCTGGATGATCTGCCTGATGGTTGATCCAGATCTTTATCCTCAAGAGATATGAGTCCTTAGGTTGCCTTGCTTTTATTTGGGTTATGAAGCCTGCAATTGTCCATTTGTCATTCTTACTGGGCATGGAATCACCAAGAGTTGCCCCACATATCACCTGGATCCTAAACATACTCTTCCCTGACCCACTGTATAGAAAAAACCCTACAACATCATCTTAATCATGGTTAATTGTTTCCATGGTAATATAACTCCTTTACCTGTCGGGTAGTCCACTGCTAGATGATCTGGTGATAGTTATCACTCCAAGTTGTATTATATCCTCTGGATGATGGTTTCTCCCAAAGAACTAAGACTTCAAACCTAGTAGAGCCAAAGGCTGTAGGAAGGGAAGCCTAGATTCAACAAGTGGGATACTGGGAGAAATGGTAAGAAAGCCCAATTCTACTTATACTACTGGGTTTCAGGACTCGTGTTTTTTGGCTTCTGGGAATATAACAGTCTATATCAATCTTTGGTTGAGTGTGTCTATGAGATTCTAGGGATAGGTATCCCAAAACCATAGGGTTTTGACCCTAAGCTGGGCCCTTACCTGAATCTTTAGAAGATTGCCATCTTGTTGAGGCAAATGCCTCAGAATAATGGATGCGACACATGATAAGAACAGGGGATACTCTGCTCATGTGCCTATATTTTTGTATTTCCCTTACTGTTAAAGGTTCTTTGGTCTAAGGCAATGATATACAGGGTGGACAATTCAGTATTCTCTAAACTCTTGCTTTATGCTGTTGGTTGGGGTACTAAAAACAGGGAAGGCAAATACATACTTGGAATTGGTATCAATTCTGATCAAAATTATCAGGTATGGGAATTGATTTGACCCCAATTTTATTTTTTTAAGATTTTATTTATTTATTTGACAGTGAAAACACAAGCAGGGGGAGCAGCCAAGGGAGAGGGAGAAGCAAATTCCTTGCTCAGGGAGCTTGATGTGGGACTTGATTCCAGGACCCTAGGATCATGACCTGAGCTGAAAGTAGACACTTAACCAACTGAGCCACCCAGGTGTCCCATGATTTTAAGCTAATAAGTTAACTTGTTACTATTTTATGGATGTTAGCAGAAGACAGAAGACTCTGAGATCAAAGACACTTTTTACTTGCAGCACAAGTAGCATGAAGTTCCTTTGGACTGCAAGACTCACAGGAGTGTGATGGAAAGCCCAGATAGATGCAGGAGATTTGCGTCACAACTGAGAAATACTCAGCTTAGGAACCTGTTGTTTTAAAGGAAGCGGTAAACAAGCCTTTTGTTTGACTTGGAGGAAGACATTATTACCTTGTCCCTCAAGGCTGATAGCTGCAAACACAACCCTGAGAAATGACCTGGGTAAGAGTTACAAGGGTCTTGGATTCTTGGCATACCCAGGTAGAATTTGCAGAAATGCTCAGGGCCTATGACACATTTCATGTTCTAACAGGGACAAATTGATGCTTCCTCCAAGGCAGAAGGGACCAATGTGATCAAGTTACCACCAACTAGCTTTATGGCCTCCTTAAGGTATCGGTCCATCTTGAGGGCTCAGCATCCATCACTGCTGCCAGGTTAGGCATTTATCCATAGCAGTAGCTAGATCAAGTTCTGTGAGAAGGAACACCAAGTATTGGGCAATGCTGAGTCTCCATTCATGGGCCTGTTTTGCAACCCCAATGGAGAAAGGAGGCTGACATCCATATGACAAGTCATCTTCTCTGCTTGTGGTTAAATGCCAGTGTTTGATGGATACTCCCTGTTGCACATTAATGTGAGATGCAAAGATCCTTGTGATCTGTACCCATTCATATTGGCAAAAAGGTATACATAAAGATGAACTGAACTTCCAATGTTTTCAGGCCCAACCATAGGCAGTTACAAAGGCTTTACCCAACAGGTCTCCGTCAAGAGAGTGGACCCCCACTTCTGTGTTGATCCACCTGGTTCTCGACCAGCCCACAAATCCACTGGGGGAAACAGGATGGGAGAATTCATACTTTCTTCAGTTTAAGACTTTTCCTTTACTATTAAAATAAGTGATTAAAGGCTTAAATCTTTCATGCTTCTCTTGACTCTTTGTGGCTTGTTGCTTTACTTGGTTACTCCCATATGTGGCAGCTCGGCTCTTTCTCCTAGCAGCTGAGCTCCTAACACCTTCCAAGTCTAGCAATTTCCCCACTATCCATGAGTTCAAGCTTGTGCTTACTTAAAGCCACTTTTGACAACCAAAATCTATAATCCCATAGCACCTATATATATTTCTGTCTTGTCATCTGCAACATGTACCAGTCAAGAAAATAAAAGCCACTCAAGGTTATATCAAGTACAAAGGGATATACTATAGGAAATTCAGTTCCAAGAAAAGATTGTGAAGGGTAGGAGGAGCCCAGCCAAGCTAGCTTTTAGGAAACCAGGCATTCCAGGAACTATGGGCAGTCACCATGGATCATCTCAGGCACCTGCCACACCAAAGTGGGTGATTTTTGTAGGAGGATTCTTGGAGAAGCTGCAAAACTTCCTATCTGCCATCTGTCAAAGACATGCCTCACCACTGCTGCTGGAGTGATAATGGCCTCCTTTATCTCCTGCCTCCAAGATCTTATGTGGTGCCTCTCAATGGCAGAACCTAAACCAGAACCTTGCCAAAGAGAGAGACTGCAAATGTAGTCTTCAGGCTTCCAGATCCTGGGATATAGGGAGAGCCTAGAATGAATAAGAATGGCATTGGTATACCTGCCCACAGTCTGCACATAAAGCACATTATTTTAGGAATGTGTATCTTCTTCCTGTTTCAGGACTGCTTCTCCATTCATTATGCCCCTAACACCAAGTAGGCTGATTGATCCAATGTAGATGCTCAGTACACTGGTAGGCTCCTTAGTCCACTAGCTCTAAAGGGTCATATTTCTGAAACTTGATTTTCTAGGTTTTCATAACTAATATAATTGCTAGATAAATAACTTTTTTCTATTTTATTATTTCCAAGCATAAAGCTCAATCACATTTTCTAATAAAAATTTCTTCCAGTCACTCTCAAAGGTCAAGCTATTATATCATAGCATAGCTTTGCTATTTATTTGTATATTAATAAATAGAAAGACAATAACAGATTATAGTTGTCTACTGGAGTAAAAATTGATTTTGTCTCATTGTGTTCTCAGTAAAAATGCATAAAACTACAATAACTCAAAAGTTACAAAATAATAGATAAGTTTATAGCACTTGCATGAATACTTTTTCATTTCTTGCAACCTTTCTTACTGCCTTTCCTTTCTTACAACCTTGTGAGGAAGATAATACCATTTCCCCCTTTATATTGACAAAACATGCTTTAAAAACTTGAGATACATCTTGCTCCTTAACATCCTTTTACTGCATTTAAACTTTCAAGATATTTTTATTTTTAAGAAGCTTATATTTTACCAGTTAGGTTGAACATTTTTCCTATGGAAACCACTACAAAATTTTTACAGTTCTGACCACACACACACAAAAAAGAGAACAATGTTTTGTTATAGTTTTTGAGTTGAAAAGAGCTGTTGAGTTTCCCTGATATAAACCTTTGCTTCAGCAACATCCCAAGAACTTGCCATGGAACTTCCACTTAATACTCCATTGATGGTAAATTCATTGTTTCACTAGGCAGGCCATTCCCTCTTGGATGGACTATATATTATTGATTGAGCATAAACCATTTCTCTTTCATTGTAACACTTGGTTCTCACTTTGCCTTCCTGAGTTATACCATGTTAAATTCATCTCTGTACCACCTGTCAATACTATAACTTTTGTGAAGACATGGTGTGATGGAAAGAACACCACACTAACAATCAAGAGACTTGGGTTTCTGCTGCAACTCCATCGCTAATCAATGTTTTATCTTAACATCCTTGCCTTGAGGTCTTTCTTTCTGTTTGTCTGTCTTTCCTTCCTTCTCTTTCTTTCTGTCTCTATCTCTTCCTTTCTTTCATATCTAAAATTTAGAGTGGTGGTAGTAAACTAAATTGCACCTCTGTGCATCTTTCCTCTGTGGATTTAGCACTGCTAAGCATTCCAGGAAAGCTTGAGGAGTTTTTCGTGTCTCAACAGTGACCTTGCCATAAAAAGTTGTTGCTCACCATTATTTGTGTTTCTGGACACCCTGAGTGTCCAGTGTATCTTTCCTAGCCACCATTTAGTTAATGAAGCTTTGCAACTGACCTCCTGTCAGGAAATGTAGATGAACAGGGCGCCTGGGTGGCTCAGTCAATTGAGCATCTGCCTTCTGCTTGGGTCATGATCTCAGCTCAGATCATGATCACAGATACCTGGGATCAAGGCCTACACTGGGCTGCCTGCTCAGCAGGGAGTCTGCTTCTCTCTCTGCCCCTCACCCTGCTTGAGCTCTCTCTATCTCTTGGTCTCTCTCTCAAATAAATAAATAAAATCTTTAAAAAAATGTAGAAGAACATACGTGAAGTGCTATTTCCAGACCTAGCCTCTAAACCCCCCATGCTTTCCTCTCTTCTTTCCTCCCCCAACCTGCTCTCTTGCTCACACACACACACACATACACACACACACACACAGATGTTTCTGTTCTGTATTGGCAGGTGTGTAAACACTAGATGAAAGAAATACAAATTGAAACCACAATGACATACTATTTTGGGGGGCCATACATAAAAATATTAAACAGACTGGCAATATGAAATGTTGGGAAAGCATTTGGGAAAAATGCTCTCTCATACTGCTAGTGGTAATATAATAGAAACATGATTTGGGAGGGCTAATTTGTCTGTATTCATCAAAATCAAAATAAAATATTCTTTCTCCAACATTTGCTTTCTTGACTCTACCACTTGTCAGAATAAGACACAGAAAAGGAAGTTTATACAGAGCAATACTTTCAGTACCAGAGAACTGGAAACTGTCTACGTGGCAAGCAATAGAAAAAATGATTAACTATGACATTATCATGCATATCACAATTTAAAAGAAGAGGTACATTTATGGATAAAGATGGCAAATCTCCAAGATAAAATGTTAAGTGAAAAGTAAGTAAGTTGCTGAATAATAGGTAAAATGTTTGAGATATATGTATGTATAGACATCTAGATCTGCATCTGCATAATCTACAGATATCTGTGTACATAGATTGGCTATAAATGTATATAAATACAGGTTTTCATGCCACTGAAAATATTCACGCCACTGAAAATAATGGTTAAATGTGCGAAGGAGCAAAGGATTAGTAAAGTTTAACAAGAGGATATTTTTAATATTTGCATATTTTTCACAGCTTGTGTACTGATATTATTTAAATGATTTATGTATTTTTTATAATCATTCTTGTTCATATATTAATTGCGAGCTTACAATGGCAATGAGAACTAGTAGGTGATTTTCACTGTTCACACACAGAGAGGCATGATGACTTGTGTCATTTCTCAGTAACTCCAGTAAGTCCGGGTTTACTGTTGTCAGGTCACCCTGAGCGGGAGGCTTTCATGTCCCTCAATCTGGCAATGTCACACTGGTTCTCTTGTGCTCCAGCCTCTCACATGACACTGTGCCTGTGATCTTAAGTAGAGTGGCAGGAAGCCAGCTCGGAGTCACTCCATCCTTCTCAGCAAAGACTAACTTTTGTGGTAAAAATAAACAAGGTGTACAGTACATTCAGCATACATCCTGGCTTATCTTGTAAAATCTCTGGGCATCTGCTGATGGAAGTCTCAAAACATCAGTAATCCTGACAGAAGTGTCCCCTGTTGTTGAATAATGCCAAGTCTCAGCCACTTGCCTTTGGCTGTCTTTTTTGGGACAATTTTATCTACCTGCACCACATTTTCAGGTTGCATAAGAATAAAGACACATGACTGGGATCATTTGGATAAAGCTGTAACACAAATTTTCTTAAATTCCATTATAGACTCACCCCAAGTAATGATAGTTCCAGGCAGTGTGCCTTGTCAACAGCTGCCTCAAACCTTGTTTTCTTATGGCAGAGTTTTGACAATCAAGAAGCATGTTAAAACATTCTAAGGACCCCTAGCCCAACCAATTTTTTTTCACAGGGCTCATCTTATAAAAGTCCTATTAATCCTTGAATAATGATGTTTTGTCAATTTCAAGGAAAACAGTATCAGATTTCCATAGTTTTCCTTTTTTTAAGTTTTTGTTTTAATTCCAGTTAGCTAACATATAGTGTTATATTAGTTTCAGATGAATAATAGAGTGATTCAACACTTCTATACATCACCAGCACTCATCACACGTGATCTCCTTAATCCCATCACGTATTTCACCCAACCCCATACCTGAAGCTTTCGATTTTTCTGTATGTTTGAAATTTTGCTTAATTAAAGGAGTTGGGAAAAATGCGACGGGCTAAGAATAAGCAGAAGTGGGTAGCAAAATACTGCTAATATTCTTAAGTCCTTGAGATAGTTGACCAAGAATAAGCGGCGTGTTCTCAAGGAACTTAGAAAGGTCATTACCTTAGGGTAGCAATTCTCAACTTTTATCACTTCCAAACATGGGCATGTAAAATAATATTTGTATGGCATACTGGGGTAATAACTCGGGTTCCCATAGCTTTCTAACCAACTCTTTTTTGTGAACAACATCTGAATGTATTATTGTTAAATGCAATTCATGCTATACATAGTAGAGTCAAAATAATATAATGGATACCTTCTCTAAGGACTCATTTTCCTGTAAAAGGCATACTTTACGAATGGGTAATTCATATTTATGGCTTGTCAATGACTTGGATTCCTCAGGCAGTTTCTCTAATTATCGTTCACATACTTAGACACTGGTCAGTCTGGGACCATAGAGTATGAATAATGATATTCAATACTCCTAGAGAGGGCGGGACAATCAACTCTAAGTTATAATGTAACTGCTGGCTCAGTCCATCAGCATCCAACATTAATTATTCTTCCCGGATGGTAGGCTACTCTATTCTTAGCAGAAGAATCTCTTATACCATGTGGTAACTGAATCAATAAGAAGGTTGGCACATCCCTGACATGCTACTTGCTAGTGCCTGCAGCAGTCATTGCTAGTTTGCTTGTTGATCCTAGTTCTCTTTCCAACCGAGCCCAGATATGCCCTCAGCATCCTTCCCAAAAGATGCCCTGAGGCAACCACCAACAATCAGAGGAGGTACATGAGATTCATTTGCTAATATGTCTATCATATAAGGGGATAGCATAAGTATCCAATTACATTAGGGGTTGAATTCTGTTTCCCTCAAAAATTCTTATGTTGAAGTCCTAACCTCCCATATCTCAGAATATAACTGTATTTGGAGAGAGATTCTTTAAAGAGGTAATTAAATTAAAATGAGGACATCAGGGTTTCCCCTAATCCAACATGACTGGTGTCCTTATCAGAGTAAATTTGGACACAAACATGTACACAGGGAAGACGATGTAAAGACACAGAGAAAAGACCAACATCTTCCAGTCAAGGAGTGAAGCCCAGCACAGAGCCTTCCCTGATGACCTCTTAAGAAACCAACTCCACAGACATCTTGATCCAGAACTGTGAGAAAATAAGTTCTGTTGTTTCAGACACTCTGTCTGTGTCACTTTGTTACTGCTGTCTTTGCAAACAAATACTAGTCTCATAAATAGAACAAAATAGAAGTGAGGTGGTGGGAGTGATTAAGACACTTCTTGACTTTTATGGCAATAGAAAGGACTCTAAGCAATTTTCTGGGACTCACACTCTTAAATTAATATTATTCCTGTATGTTGAACTACGAGCTATTGATTGTTCCCGACTCTTATCTGACTTGTGGTTTTTAGTTCTGGTATTATAGAATAAGGACACTGTAAAAGGGAAGAAAATCTTGTGTATATTATAAAATACTAGAACAGACTTGGAAGTCCTAAACTGAATTTGTATCATGAGGAGTCTAGAAGTATGAAATGGCTGTATAGTAATAATACATAATATAGTAGTAAAGTCCTCCAAAGATGTCCACATCCTCATCCCCAGAACTTGTGAATATATTACATTACACGGCAAATAAGGATGTATTGTATTGGGTATAGAATTGGGTATTAGGTATAGAATAGGTTGCTAACCAGCTGACTTAAACAGGGAGATTATCCTGGATTATCTGGTTAGGTCCAAAGTAATCACAAGTGAAAGAGGGAGGCAAAAGAGGAATCAAAGGGCTGCATTATGGAAAAACTCAACTCACCACTGCTGGCTTTGAAAAGGGAGGAAGGGCCCACCAGCCAAGAAACATAGGTGGCCTCTAGCAGCAGGAAAAGGCAAGGAGATGGATTCTCTCTTAGACACTCCAGGTAAGAATGCAGTTCTGCCAACACCTTCATTTTAGCCCAGTGAGACCCATGTCAGACATCTGACCTACAGAACTGTGTGATAATATAGTTGTGTTGTTTCTAAATTGCTAGATTTAAGACAATTTGTTAGGGCAGCAATATGAAACTAATAAAAGTTCCAATGATTGAATATATTTGCAATGCGAATTTTCAAAAAGTATGGCAAAAACCAATTTGTCCTGGAATGATTGTATTTTTTTTTTAATATAAGTGCATCACAGATTATCTTTGCTCCTTTCCTTTATCTTCAATTTTGCTTTTCGGCCTTCTGCCTCATCCTTCCCTTTCTGTTCCTCTGTACCAAAAAACACCAGTGAAATTGCTTGATGTCCTTATTTGTTTTAACGGCATTATCTTTATCCAAGCATCTACATTTCAAACTTTGAAAACAACTTTGGCTCCTTACTCTCCTTCTCCACCCTCTATCTTGTTAGTTTTCACAGTGGGTAGATCTATCCCTGTGTGTCTCTTCCTTATGCCTTCCTTTGGGTTCCTACCATAATAGTTCTGCTTTTTGCCCTTGATTCCTCATGCCTACGCAAATTCCCTAACTGATCTCATGGCCTTCAGTGCCTACGCGCACCCATTCTTCCACCTACTTTTGCCAGAATAATGGTCACATGCCTATCTACCAATCTCCTTTCCTCAAAGTTGTTTTCCAAGGCCCTACAGTGAGGCCCCAGCCTCTCCGGTGTCCTTCTGCACCATCACTCATTAGTCTACCTACACCTGCTTTAGGTGCCAGGCCAGTGTCTCTCAACTGTGATGCACAGGAGTCACATAAGTAGCATTCCAAAAATATGGATTCCGTGAACCAGAATTTCTAGGGGTGGGGTCCAGGAAATAGACACCTTTTAAAGTTCTCCAAGTGATAATAATTTCTTGCCCAGACGAAGATCCACTACCCTAAGGTTGTTCTCAAACATGGGTGTACACCAGAATCACCCAGAAGGCTGGTTAAAACACAAGTTACTGGATCCCAGCCCAAGGGTTTCGGATTCACTAGGACAGGAGTGAGACCTGAGAATTTTTTCTTTGTCTTTTTTTTTTTTTTTTTTTAACATTTGAGATATAATCCACATACAACAGCAATCCTTTCACAATTCAGTGGTTTTCAGTATATTCACAAGGTTTCACAACCATTACTACTACTTCTAGAACATTTTCACCACCCTAAAAGAAGCCTATTAACAGCCACTTCTCATTCCCCCTCCACCCTAATCTCTAGAAACCACCAATCTAATTTCTGTCTCTATGAATTTGCCTCTTCTAGACATTTCATAGACATGGAATCATATAAAATGTGGTTCTTTGTGACTGGCTTCTTTGATTTAATGCAATATTTTCAAGATTTGTCCATGTTATAATATGTTTCAGTATTTCATTCTTTTTTATGGCAGAAATACAGTTTGCTGCATGGAAACACATTTTATTTATCCATATCTGACTGATGGATATTTGGGTTCTTTCTACTTTTTGTCTAGAATGAATAATGCTACTATAAATATTCATGCACAAATTGTGTGTTTTTTTATTATTCTGGAATATATATCTGGGTGTGGAATTGTTAGGTCATATGGTGACTCAATAATTGAAATGCAAGACTCTATAATTGAGAATTTGCATTTCTAACAAGTTCCCAGATGATGCTGAGGTTGATGGTCCAGGAACCACATTCTGAAAACCACTGCTCTACCCGAACCAGTCTATTAAGTCTTTCTTCAAATACCCTGAGTCTTCAACATCTTTGCCTTGTTGGTCACTTGGTCTAAAGTGCTTTCCTTATCTTTACCTTGTGAAATCCTATTCATCCTTTAAGGCCCATCCCTAGGCTGCCTTCCCTTAAAGTCTATGCCACATGATCTGTGTATATATATATATTTTTTTGTTCTTCTGACTGGTTTCAAGCTCCTTATGGGCACTGAGTGTGTTTGAATCATCGTAGGAAAGCCCTGAAGCCTGGCACAGTGCTCATACTTGCTGGTACTCATTAATATCTGTTTAGTTGAACAGAATTCCAGGTCTTCTAAGGTGGTAGTCCAGAGACATGACTCTAATTAGGTGGGGCTCTATGTTTCTCCTTCTCCCAAGCATCTGATAAATCCTAATAATTCAGTACTCCTGAAGTCCTTCCAAAAGTTCTTCCCCAGCTGGTCTCATGATCAGGATCAAGGAGATCAAACTATTAAGATCTTTTTAAGTTATATCATTTAAAGAGTATTTTTACAATTGCTTCTCAGACATTAATATAATTCTAGAAGCCAGAGTCTCTATGGAATGCTGGGAAATGACTGGGGTAGTAAATTTTACCTATGGATAGCTTATTTCAAATATAGAGTAGCACATCTAGTTGTATAGCTTCTCATGTAACTTGCACAGGTATTCAGTGGAAAATTGCAAGATAGCATCTTCCATTTTCCTAGCAATGCTGAAAAATAGTTAAAATACTGAACAAGTCCTCTATTAGCAAACTTGTATTTAGGGTTAGTCATACTTCAGAAGGCGGAGATGGGGGCTCAATACAACAGTGTATAAAAGAGACCTGGCCCACCTTCAATACCCAATAGATGGATCTGTTAGTAGTAGTAGTGGTAGTACCCATTTCCTTGACTCTTCTTGCTAGAAACTTTTGTTTACAGTATACCAAGAAAACAAAACCGTCAACTAGAATTTTGTCTTTTCCTGTCCTACATCTACAAATGTGTCTGCACTTGCTCTCAATCCTTTCATTCTCCTCCATAAGGTGAGCTCTTCTGTTCTGTGCCCCAGAGCCCCACCCTTTCTACTTACTCAGGAACTTGGCTCCAATAATCATCCATTTCTAATGCTCCTGGCAGGACAGCCAAGGTACGCTTTAAAAACTCCCTTCCCTCCCTCCATATGGAAAGTAAGAAGAATCTCATCAAAGTATGAATTATTTTGAAGTATCTTGTCTCAAAATTTCTCTAGTATAAGGAAGGTATTATGATTTTGTGTCTCACTGATGCAGAGAGGAATCTTAAAAATTATGAAAAAGTTAACAACATATTTAATTCCCTTTTGTAAGTTGGTCCTTTGAGAATGTTTGTTATGAGAGGTGTGTGAATATGAGCCAACAGATGTGCAGAACCTCAGAGGAGTTCTGACTGGAAAGGCCCGCACTTGATCTTGGCCACACCTGCTCTCTTTTTCCAACCCATACATTTGAACACAGCTTTTAGTTTCTTCTTCTATAAGTTCTGCTTTATTTTTCCAGTCCCTTAGAAGAGAAGGTCATATATGTCCCCATAGTCAGGTGTGAAACGGCGGGAATGACCTAAGAGATAGGGCGTATGTTGGAAGAGTGGTTGGCTCTCTTCTAGTCTTGCAGAAAGAGCAGAGGCAGAAGAGCCTGCAACTAGAGACAGAGGAGCAGTTCTGCTTGGGCACTCAGTTGGAATCTGAGTTATAATTTCCCCCATATGGGTTCTAATAACTCCTGACTCTACACCCTTGAGTAGAGACTGTCTCTCTCCTACCTGTTGGGGTCTACCTTACCGAATGAATAAACTCACACTGATTGCTTGATCTTCAGCTCATTGCCATCTTAGTGATACCATCTTAATGATTTTCTCTCACTAAGCCCTCTCATTTAGGGCACTAGTAAGTTCTGTATTACAAATATAATGAGTGTATTTCTGTTTATATCTTTCTCAGCATCTCTGAGGCACTGTTGATTATGTCCTCCATGATAGATTACTATCCTGTTCTAGCACTTAGATCATTCCTATTTTGTCTTCTTCCTGGAAACTCCTTTCTCTGGCCTCGCGCTGGCTATTGCCCAGAATTCTGTTCTTAGCCTTCCTCTCATTGTAAAAGCCATAGATCCAAATATTATTGGTAATATTTATTTTTTCCTAAATCAATGCTAATCTATCCCAATCTTAAATTATGATTGCTTTCCACAGCTGCATGTTGGATACACAGACCTGGATGCCTTTATTTATTTTGTTTTCATTTTTAATTTTTTTTCAGAACTGGATGTCTTTAAACTCAACATTCCTTATTCCAGAATTCCTTATTTTGGTGATTGGTACTGTCACCCTCTCAATGACGCAGGCAGAAGCTTGAAACATAATTTAAAATTTCTCCCCTGCCTTTTCTTCATATCTTCTCTTACCCACATCCCATATTAAACCATATCTATTCCATCTTTCTACTTACCTCTCCTATTTAGGTTCTTTTACCACCGTGAGGGTGAATACTGAATAATCATTAAGGGCAAGTATTGTATTGCTTATCTTCTTGCTCCTGGTGTATAGAATACTGGCACTGTTTTAATAGATTATGCGGAATATACAAAAGAATTAAGAAGTGAAGAAATAATTCAATAAATAAGTAAATGGATCCACACAATTCAAGTTTAGCTCTTCTGATATCAAGAAACAGAAACCTTCACAACAGAAGTCAAGTAAAGTACAAAAGAAGGTAGGGCAGTGGGTTTATTATTATAAGGAAACCCACGGAACATAGGGAGATGAACCAAAATAGAAAAAAAGAAGCGGTAGCTCAGCCAGCATTTATCAAGGCAACAGTGTTTACGAACTTTAACAGCTGGGGTGTCAGACCCTTCCCTCGGATTCCTTTCTGTTTATGTGAGGTGGTTATTTTCCGGGGGTTTGCTCTGTTCATCTCTCACTGCAACTCACTTTTTACCTCTACTCTGCATACTTTTTTTCTTACATCACTGAGTCTGCCCACACATAATGTCTGCTTTCTCATGACTTATCATGACCACAGCCTTACCTCTTGGCGTTAGCTATGCATCCCTTCAACTTTAGCCTCTGCTGCTAACTGCCCGGTTCTCTCTTGGCACTTCCCAATTCGAGTCCCCGAGGGCAGGAACCTGACCAGCCTACTCAGCTTTAAAATGTCAGCCCACTGATTAACTGCCTCTGAGTAGAGGCCCAACCTAGGCCACCACACACCGCCACCCAATTGTTACCATTCATTGGTAACAAAGAGTCCCATGATGCAAACCAGGCTGGCCAGGGTTGCATTTTGTAGGAGCAGTAGTCAGAGAAGAAACTGTGACTAGTGTGAACACAAACATGTGATCACATCTTCCCAGGGAGAGGAAAAACAGAGGCTTTCTTACTTCCAAGGAGGATGGGATGGGAGCTCACCTGATGGGGTGGGAAAAGCTGGCGCTAATGAAGCCCACAGAGTCAAAATTCATGGAGGAATCTTGAAAGTGCAAAAGATGGCATAGAATTCCAGAGAATCAAGAAGTCTATGGGGACCACGGTAGGTTATTGAGGTAGGAGAGCAAGGTCCAGAGGATTCCCTAGAATATTGTTTTCCAACTCTGGATCACCCAACATAAAGACTCAGAAACCAACGAACCATAAATACCAACTCACTGATTTCTCTGCTTCTAGTCTGGCCCCCTCCAGCCACCACTCTCATATTTTAAGTAACATCCCCCCCCCCCCACTAGAAAATGCCTTACTTAGAAAATTAGAAAAATAAAAACTATAAGAAGAAAATAAACATCAGTTGTATCTCTACTATTCAGCAAGAACTGTCATTTCATAATTTCCTTTTCTAATGTTTCCTCCATTTTTTCCTAAAAAAAGGATTTGGGGGGATATAATTTTATACTGTGCATTTTTCTTTAGTTACTATGTCACTAGTATAATAACACATTACCTAAAAATACTGTTGGTATGTTTCATCATAGGGCAGTATTCTAATTTATTTTATCATGTCTTATTGCTGACATTCAGGTTGTTTCTGATTTTTCCCTACTATAAATTAAGGAGTGGAATAAAAAAAAATTCTGAGAAGTAATATCTTGCATTAAAGGGATTTAAAAAGATAATTATCTTTTTAAAACACAAATTTAACCATGTACCTTCTCAGCCTAAAATTCTTCAAAAGTTAACTTTTATCCTGAGGATAAATTTCTAATTCCTTTTGTTACCACAACAGATGCTTCGTGAGCTGTCTCTTGCTGGCTTCTCCAGTCTCAGCTCAGCCCAGCCCTCAGATGGACCCCCATGTCACTTTCTTTACTTGCCGTGTCAAAACCAGCCACACTCTCCTGTGCCTGGAGGCATCTGCTTACACCAGCCTTCCGCTTAGAATCCCTCTTTTCCCCATGCCCCCCCCATCACGAATTTGCCTCATCCTCTGCGATTTGGCTCAATCGTTTACCATCCTTTGAAGCATCCTCATTTTCCAGTCTGGGTATGTATCTGTGCCCATTTCAGTTTGGATTCTGTTCCGCAGCTAGTCAGAGAAAATCTGACTTGGTATACAAACAGAGGAAGCTTCTGGTATTTGTTGAATGCCTGGACGATGCTAGAGCAAGTGTACCTGTGCTTCTCTTGGCGTTTACTTTGCAGTTACAAATGGTTGTGGCAGTGTAAGCAGCTGCCTTGGGTTCCAGATACAAATAATACAGGCCCTGGGCAAAGACGCTGTATCAGCTTTGCATATGCTTTTCTCTTTCTTTCTTTTTTTTTAAACAGAAAAAGCAAAAGCCTCTTCAGGAACTGCCAGCTGGTTTTGACTTGTCTCTCTCTCCCTGCAGAACCATCTCAGGGCCACTCCAAGAGGCTGGGGAAAAGAGCATTTAGTCCCCAGTTACTCCACTGAAGGCAACAAGGGGTTTGGGAAAGTGCTGGTTAGCAGGGAAATGGCGCCTGCACTGATGCCCTTCTTTGCACTCCTCTCTCCCACCCTCCTGGTGCTGCTGGCTCACTCCTGTCCCTCGCCCTTCCAGCAGTAAGCCTCTTGAAGTCAGGAAGAGTGTTTTCGAACCTTGTTTTCCCACAGTGTGCCTCCAACATGTTACTTAACCCACGGTTTTGAACAAATCAGCTGCTTTTAGAGACCATCCACTCCACACTCTCAGCGAGCAACCAAGGGCAGGAGAGCAGAAGAAGCTTCCCCAAAGCATGATATTCAAAAACAGCAACATTTTTTTTAAAACAATGTACTGACCGGACAGCTCGTGGAGCAGGGGATGAGAAGCTGATGGTAGAAGCCGCCTAAGAGAAAGCTGCAGGACCTGGGTCGGCATTTCTCAAACGTGGCTGCACATGAGACTCACCTGGGCCTGGTTCTCAGGGACCCTCTGCTCTGGCCTCCCCCATCACCACTGAAAATTGAATGTCTGGTGAGGGCGCTTGGGTGGCTCAGTCAGTCAAGCGGCTGCCTTCGCCTCAGGTCACCATAGCAGGGTCCTGGGATCGAGCCCCGCCTTCTTCCTCTGCCTGCCGCTCCCCCTGCTTGTACTTTCTCTCTCTGTTAAATAAATAAGTAATATCTTTTTATTTATTTATTTTTATTTTTTTTAACGATTTTATTTATTTATTTGACAGACAGATCACAAGTAGGCAGAGAGGCAGGCAGAGAGAGAAGGGAGAAGGGAGGAAGCAGGCTCCCTGCTGAGCAGAGAGCCCGATGCGGGGCTCGATCCCACGACGCTGGGATCATGACCTGAGCCGAAGGCAGAGGCTTTAACCCACTGAGCCACCCAGGCGCCCCGAAATAAATAAGTAATATCTTTATAAAACAAACAAAACCCTCCAGCCCCCAGAATCTGTGGTGAGGCCCAGCTGTGTGCCGGAGCTGGTTCATCCGGGCTCGGAGGCTCTTCCCAAGCTCGTGTTCATCCTGTTGGTGGCTTAAAATCGGCTGCCATGTGGTATTTCTACCATAGCAATTGGCAAACACCACAAATCACAAGTGAGTTCTCCGCGGCTATCCCTAAGAGCCAGTTTACCAGCACACTGCTGTTGGTCGTTTTAAAAACTCCCCAGATGTTACCAGCTTAAGCGGCCAAGTTTAAGACCACTGGTCCAACATAAGCTCCTCTTTTGGCCTGTAGTTTTCTGCCACGTACTATATTGGATTCCTTCTTCTTCTTCTTCTTCTTCTTCTTTTTTTTTTTTTTAAGATTTTATTTATTTGCTTGAGAGAGAGAGCATGAGAGGGGAGAGGGTCAGAGGGAGAAGCAGACTCCTTGCTGAGCAAGGAGCCCAATGTGGGACTCGATCCCAGAACTCCAGGATCATGACTTGAGCTGAAGGCAGTCACTTAACCAACTGAACCACTCAGGTGCCCTGGATTCCATCTTTTGCTCTAATCCTACATGTGGGTGAGCATGGTTGTATGGGATAACTTGGCTTGCATGTATAGAACCTGAGGATTGATTTTTGAGGATTTTAACCACATCTCTTTCAGTAAACCTTTAGGGTTGGATCTATAGAGGCATGCTAATTCAC
This sequence comes from Martes martes, assembly GCF_963455335.1. NCBI lineage: Eukaryota > Metazoa > Chordata > Mammalia > Carnivora > Mustelidae > Martes > Martes martes. Next base: position 63,613,548 of record NC_137893.1, read on the forward strand.
TGAAGGACATAGGGGACCTCTGAATAGTGCTGTACAATTAGGAACCTTAATGATCCCCTTCTGAGACTGCAGTTCCTTATTTGAAAGCATAATTGTCTGTAGTATAATTTACTAGATCTCACTCCCCTGGCTGCATCTGATTTAAATAATTGGGCCCCACCCCATCCTCGGGTAGTCTTTCCATAGCTATCCATATCAGACCTTCCCCCCATCAGGATAGCTACATATTTATATATTGATATATGTTCCTCAATTTATAGATAGGACACTAGACAGAGGAAGGAGTTGTAGCTTTCCTAATGTCACAGAGTAAGGAAATGGATTCAAATCCAGGCAGTGCATCTCCAGAACCTGTGTTTCTAAGGACATTACCATACCATGCAGGGAGAAGTACAACTCAGACCGACTTGCTTGCATCATAAAGATACACACTACTAAACGCCCAGCTGGTTCCTCTCTCATAGACCATGTTAGTCAACAGTGTGGTGTTGTGGACTACAGCCTAACTCAAATGAAACGATCACCACCATGTGATGTTCAAGTCTGGCTGGAGAAATCCAGATGCAGTAGAGTTGCTATGCCCCATGGGCACCTAGAATTCCCAGGGACACAGGGGACCTGTGAAGAACCAGGGGCCACTGTCTTTACAAAGTGGTTCTGGAGCTTTAGTGAACCCTCAAAGCTAGCAGCAGGGTTGGGCTCTGCCTGAAGAGGCAGAAGGAAGCTGGAGGGCTGTTTCCAATCAATTTGAAGTGGGGAATCCTACCAGGATTGAGCCCAACATCCCAGTAAAATGTACATACCTTGGGGTCCTGTGGGGGAGGTGAGCTGCCATAGGAGAATATTTCAATGCTCTAACTTGATTTCTATCAAAACTTAGTTGCTCAAACTCCACCCTGAACAACCTAAATGGAAGTTCCTCTTAAAATATTTTTTTCTTGGGGCACTTGGGCGGCCCAGTCAGTTGAGCATCTGACTTTTGGTTTTGACTCAGGTCATGATCTCATGGGTCATGAGAATGAGTCTGAGTTGGGCTTAGCGCTCAGTGGGGAGTCTGCTTGAGATTCTTTCTGCCCTTCCCTGCAACTCATGTGTGCTCTTTCTCTCTCTCAAATAAATAAATAAATAAATAAATAAATAAATAAATCTTTAAAAAATATTTTTCTCATCTTGAAACTTTATTGTGATTAGGGAGAATGGAAAATTACAAATTAAGTATTAAATTTAAGTAGACACTTCTAAAGAATGTTTTTGTGACAAAGGATGGATTAAATCTAGACATTGACTACTTTATAGACGTGACAGAAGTTTTTAATATGAGGTCTTCACTCTTTAATGAGCATTTCTGCTGCCTTGTAACTCAGTCTGTTACAAGATTGGCCCCTGGGAAATGTGACCTTTTTATTCTGGGCACCTGCCATCATAAGTTCATTAATTTACTATTGTTATTTCTTTATCGTTTCTGAGGTGTCAGTTCCTTTTTCTTCAGGCTTTCTGCTCCCTATAACAGAATGAAAATGCCATTGGAGCTATTATCTTTTTTGGTATATTTCAAAGTATCCTTTTATAGTGTCACAGTCCTCACTGAATTTCTCCAAGAGAATATCTTATATTGGTTAAAGTTCATGAGCTGATTTTTTCCATAGTCAGCTGTGTAAGGGAGGAAAACAGCTTCTCCCTCTACCCATGTTTGGTGCTCCAGGAGGGCTCTGTTAATCAGACTAAGAAAAGACAGATTGACAAGAGAAAAACAAACACAGTTTTATTAGCAGGTGCAACATGCATCCACATGAGAGCACTCAGAGATGAGTAACTCAAAGGGGTGGTTAGAACTTGGGGCTTATTCAGCATCTAAACCAAAAAACAATAAATATGCAGAGAAGCTTTGAGACAAAGGAAAAGGACTTTGAGTTCCTAGAGTAGCAAACTGTGGGAATATATGAATATATGGGTGAACTAATGGAGGATCAGTTTAGTTAGTAAAGCTTGTGTGCAGATTCCTCTGTTGCCTGTCGCTGGGTTGATAGGAGTCTATAGTTGTCTCTGGTGATGAACTTCTGTCCTTCCTGGTAGAGTGGAGAGGGGACACTTCTACAAATGTATGTCCTGCTTTTAGGCAAATGGAGGAAGACAACGAGCTTCTCTTGTATTTGCTTCTCAATTACCTTTAGCTTAAAATAATCAATATGCTAAATGTGCCATATTCTGCTACCCTTCAGCTGGATAAACTATTCATTTCTTCTTTTTTCTAATCCTCCAGCTAGGATAGATTGCTGAAACAGAATCATGGAGATGAAAGCACTACAGATAAAATGTATATTACCATTTTCTTGTTTTTCTGGGGTTTTACTTGGCAGTACCCTTCCCTGGCAGTGATGTGCCTGAGAACAACTCTGGTCCAGACCAACCTAGAAACTTTGCTTCTGAGACCACTTTTCTCCTTTCTAGCCTCTCAACTTTAAACATCCCTGTAAGTCATAAAAGTATGCTTGGGTAAAGTTCCTTTTTATATGGGTGTTTCATATCAATATCCTTTTTATCAACTCCTATTCCCCTCCCAACTTGCTGTCAGAAGTTGGTGTCAAAATCTGCTTACTTCCTATCTTTCTGAAGATGTTCAGAGTTAGCCATTTATCCTGGACATGTGTGTCATTCAAGGGCACATGGGAAGAAGTCACGACAACATTGTGAATCTGGGAAGTTTGGGGTCTTTATTTTTTCTGACTTTACCTTCTTTTATTTAATGACTTACTTTTCAAACACCTTCCTATTTTCCTACACTATTCCCTATGGCAAAACCAAAATGGCTTCACAAAATCATCTAAACTCTGGTTTAAACTTACTCCCATCATCATGTGGGTAAGAACATCGGGAGGAACATAGTCGAATGAGAAGGGGATTTGTACAAAAGCAATATTAATTATGTCAATTACGCGGCTTGCTTAGGAGGGATGCCTAATCACTCTGCTGTACCTTATTGATGACACACTGTGAAATCATAGCTAACTTTGCTGTAGGCTTGACGTGATTAGAACAGGGTACTGCAAATGCACGTTCAGCCTTCAGAGCTTGTTGCTCAATAAGCAAACCTACATCGTAAGCCCAGTAGGCGCATTTTCACTGTTCCATCAGATAGGAGGGGACCTTCCCCAGTGAGGATGAGTAGGGGCGTCCTGTAACAGGTCACAGATTTCCGGCCTTAAACCCTTGCTCCTCAAAAAGTGGTTTGTGGAGCTGCAGCAGCACTATGAACTGGGAACTTGTGAGAAATGCAGAGCCTCAGGCCCTACCCTGGACCACTTGAATCCAACTCTTCATTTTAACAAGATTCTCAGGTGATTCCAGTCACCATAAAATTTGAGAAGCAACCCTGCAAATCATTCTTTCCTTTGCCAGGGGGAGTTGACAGAGGAATGGAGAGCATGAAGAAAAATGGGTCACTACTCGAGTTACTACTTAGCCAGCAGAAGTGAGCCCATGGCTTATGTAAAATGCAGATTTCCAACCCTGCCCCCAGAGTTTCCCAACCTCAGGTATAAGGTGGGACCCGTCCTTTGGTTCTTTAACCCTCAAAATGTCGGAGGAACCTTCAAGTTTGAGACCCACTGTCTGTGCCTATTTATTGACTGATACTAGAGGAAAGGGAGAGGCCAAGAGAGCTGGTGGTGGGTGGGGGGAGGGGGGATTGTCCTCAAAAAACAACCCAAGAGGCCACAGAAGAAAGACTTCAAATGGAACAGGGAGAAAGGCTGCCTGGAGAATATATTCTATAGATCTTTTTATTTGGTTTTCTCTGAATTTGATTCCATTACTCAGTAATTTGCTGACACTCACCAAAATAAGAGTATTGTTGCTATATTTAAAGGCAAGATGGCTTAATATCCTCTTCATTTTTCTCACTTATGGGGAGTTTCTCTCCAGGAGCCATCAAGGCTCTTCCCGTGGCCCCACCGACAGGATGTCATATAGAAAGCATTCTGTTATTCCAGGGCCAATCTACTCATCCATTTTTGAATCTGGGTGACCATGAGGCATGGGTGGTCACCAGCCCTTCTTCAGTTTCCAACCCAGAGAATAAAGATTTAACATCCAAAGACAGCTCGATCCTTATTTGCTGAATATAGCATAAATCTGAAGTTGCTATAGAAAGAAAAGCTCAGCTAATGTGAGCCCAGAGACTGATTCATAGTTTTTAAAATGATTAACCCCACACCCTCTCCTGCCCTAGCCGTCCAGTAACAAATCATCCTTTAGAGATTTAATGAGTTAAGAGAACACGCTTAAGGTCAAGGACTATGTCATGGGTTCTTTTAAATGCACTTGGTCAGACATAGTATGTTGAAGTCATGTGTCATATATGGCATCATCTCTGTTTGCAGAATTTGTGAAACTCTGAAATTTTTATGGTATACTTTAATATATGTGAAAAAATATTAAAAAGTAGCCCTGAATTCTTCCAAAGTCTCATTAATTATAAGATCCTTGGAAAAGATATGACTCTTGGAGAAGATATGACCTATGACCTATGACCTATGAGAAGGTACGAGAGTAGAGCACATATAATCTGGGAGTAAATGGGTTCTATAGAGAAAGCCACATTAGGTAATGTAAGAGAAGATTTTGGAAATATAAATAAATAGATCAGTATATACAAGACTCCGTAAAAGAAAATGCCTTGCAACTTGTTCCAGGAATCACAACTTACTGATTCAGACTAACATTGTAAGATATTGAGCCTGATGGGTGTGCTGTGTGTGACGACACACTCTTTGCATTTGTTCTGTTGGGTGGAAAGTGGACCCCTGGAAGTGCTGAAGACACATCAGTGCTATCAAAGAGCATTTTAAAAGAAAATCCAATGACCACGACCACATCGAGGGCATTTTTCATGACCCAATTCTACATACCTATTTCAAATTCACGAAGTAATGGCTCCTCCCTATTCCACTTTGCTATTGTCTCAATCATCACAAAAGCCCTTGGCTTTTCAGTTTTGTTTTGTTTTTAAGACTTGTTTTTTTAGAGAGAGAGAGAGTGCACAAGCAGGGAGAGGGGCAGAGGGAGAGGTAGAGAGAGAGAGAAGTTCAGAGCTCAGAGTACGAGGTGGGAGCTTGATCCCAAGACCTGAGCCAAAATCAGGAATCTGCTCCTTATCCAATTGAGTCACCCAGGAGCCACCGCCCCCCCCCCCACGCCCCGCCTTTCAGTTTTAAACTGCGCTGCTTCTTTTCTTTGCATCATTTAAAAATTAATCAAAGATTTCCTGGGCACTTAGCTCTGTTTAGCTAAAAGCTGGGGAAAGATGCAAAGAGGAACGGAGCTTGCCCTCAAGAAGCCTGAATTTCTGCTTGGATTATAAGCAGGGGTGTGGGAATAGCTGATACTTATAGGAAATTTTCATCAGGAAAAATCACCATTCACAATCCTTTCCTCTTAAAATTTGGCAAAAGACCCAGATTATTGATAGTATAGAACAAAGTTTTTTAAAAATCACGAAAATAATGCAGAGAGAAAGAAACCACACTTTACGCCTCTATGTAGGTAGCCGTGCAATTTCATGTTAGTAAAACCCGTTTTTCTTGAACTTGGTTTGACGCGTAGGTAGACATCTGCTGTGCTCTGGCGCCACCTGGAGGCCTTCTGGCACCACGGAGGAAGCCTGACCCGGCAACTGCAATGGGAGAACCTGCTTCTTCACTTTTGTTCATCAAATCACTATTTTCCTTTCTTTCTTTCTTTCTCTCTCTCTCTCTCTCTTTTTTTTTTTTGCAACAGGAAATTGTGATCCGTATTTGTCAACTAGAGTTTGTTCTAACGTACATATTTTCCAAGCAGAGTACAATTGAGCGGAAGAGACCATAAAGGAATGTCATAGGTTCTTCTAACGGTACGTGAGTGTAATGTATGTATTGCACCACTTGTGAAACTCTGAAATTCTTATGATACCTTCTGAAGTATTAGGTTATATGTCATTTATATCTCAGTAATAAAATAAAATATAGCAAAACTTTTTTTGTGCAGAAATGGATGAATCAATAAAAGAACAAATGACCATGTTTTTGTGTCGCATAAGGTAAACATATCTCATTAAGCTGCCATTTCCTTACTACCATCTTGGAAGCCCTTCCATTCACAAGGACTTGGCACCCTTTTGTTTGAGGGCAGTTTTTGACCTTGGTTATTGTTCAGAGATGGACAAAGAAGAACCAGGATGGTGATACAATTTGCCTCTAAGAAAAAGTGTACTGGGGATGCCTGGGTGGCTTAGTTATTAAGCATCTGCCTTTGGCTCAGGTCAAGAACCCAGGGTCCTGGGATCGAGCTCCGCATGGGGCTCCCGGCTCAGCAGGAAGCCTGCTTCCCCCTCTCCCACTCCCCCTGCTTGTGTTCTGTGTTTCGCTGTGTCTCTCTATGTCAAATAAATAAATACAATCTTAAAGAAAAGAAAAGAAAAAGTATACTGTCTTGTAAATGACTGAATATTTACATCTGGTTGAAGGTTATTCTTGCCTTCAGAGGAAACTTCCTTTAATGACACAATATAAAACACTTATACTCATTTTCAACAAAATGTTTTTATTTTCTGGAATAAACACTGGCCTCTAATTCATCAGCTGACCTGAAATTTCTGGATCCCAGGCTGCTAAAGATGCACTGTGTTTTCAATCAAGAAAGTTCCTGAGCTTCCTTCCTGGAGAGGAAGTGGAACTCACCAATACCGGCAACACAATGTTATCAGCTTTCACTTTACCGTGCCTGGTAGGCATTAAACTTGGTTTTCCAACAGGATGGGAAACACAGTATTCTTATTTATCAAATATTCTGCTTAATAGGAACTTATCATTTCAAACAGATACAATATACCAATTTCTTAAGAATCAGGACACAGCAATTATCATTGGTAGTATATTATGTGTAATGGAATCTCTTTTTCTTTGTAAAAAATAGTATTGGGTCTTACTTTACGTATTGAAGCATAATTGACCTACAATATCCTCCTGGTTTCAGGTGTACATCACAGTGACTCAATATTTTTATACATTATGAAATAACCCCCCACAGTAACTCTAGTTCCCATCTGTCAGCCTACCATAGATTATTTTCTCGGTGGCTAGAATACACTTCAACATCATTTACTGCCTTGGTAATCACTGTGACCATTAAAATACGAGGCTAGGAGATGTACTTAAGGCTCAACTGGGAGTTTTGAATAGAGATTTGGCATTCGAAATCAGCCATTGTAGGGAAGGAAGAATGCAAATAAGGGTATTTGTAAGAGTCATTATCTCAGCTATAATTACTACTACAAGGCTGAGCTGAAGAAATATTTAGAATGAGGAAGATATTTCCCACTCCTCCTTACTGTAACTATGTATATGTTAGTTTGAAGATGGATCTAAATTTGATGACAAATGTCCAGCCCTGGGAAGAGAGAGGGCAACATTTTTTTTTTTTCTTTAAAAAGAGGGGCGTATCCCACAATTCAGCAATCACACTCCTTGGTATTCATGCATGGGAGTTGAAAACTTATGTCCAAACAAAATCCTGCACGTGGATGTTTATAAGCAGCTTTGCTCATGATTGCCCAAACTCGGAAGCCACCAAGATGTCTTTCAATAAGTGAACGGATGAATAAGCAGTAGTGTATCCCGAGGATGGACTGCCCTTCAGGGCTAAAAAGACATGAACTATCAAGTCAGGAAAAGACATGGAGGAAACTTAACATGCCTGTGACTGAGCGGATGGAGCTGATCTGAACAGGTGACCTGCCATCCGATTCCAACTCTATGACCTTCTAGAACATGCAAAACTATGGAGATGGTAAAATGCTCAGTGGTTACCAGAAGTTGTAGCGGGGAAGATGAAGAGGCAGAGCACAGGGGCTTTTTAGGGCAGTGAAAATACTCTGCATGATACACTAATGATGGATAGATGTGAGTATACGGTTGTAAAAACCCACAGAATGTACACCAAAGAGTGAACCCGAAGGTTACCTATGGACTCGGAGTGATTAGGACATGTCGGTGCAGGTTCAGCAATTGTGACGAACGTACCATTATGGTGGGGGATGGGGACTGTGGGGGAGGCTGTGCCTATGTGCACTTTCAGCTCAGTTTTGTTGTGAACCTAAAATTGCTCTAAAATCATAAAGTTTTAATAAAAATTTAATTTAATTTGCAGGCACCTGGGTGGCGGTTAAGTATCTGATTCTTGGTTTTGGCTCAAGTTATGCTCTCAGGGTCCTGGGATTGAGTCCAAGAGGGGCTTCACGCTCAGCAGGAGTCTGTTGAGACCCTCTCTCCCTCTGCCCCTCTCCCTACTCTCTCTCTCTCTTTTTCAAATACATAGAATACATCTTTGAAAAAAATTCAATTTAAATTAATTTAATTTAAAGAATCACCATGAAGCAGGTACTATAACCATTCCTATTTCACAAATGTGTAAACTGACTCACACCTACAAATATGCTAATAACTTATGCAGGTGCGTACCTCGTTCGCCACAGAGCTGGGCTTTAAACACAGATGGTCCTGCTCTAGAGTCTCAACTCTTCTGCCATTCTCTTCTCTGCTGGTAGGGTTGAGTGTCAATTATCCTCATTTTAAAGATGAGGAACCGGTCCTCAGGATAGTTCAGTAACCTGCCCAAAGCAGCCCAGCTAGTGATCCATGAAACCTACGTTCAGACCCAAGTTAATCTTATTCTAAAGTCTATGTTTTTCTTTTTTTTTTTTTTTTAAAGATTTTATTTATTTACTTGACAGAGAGAGATCACAAGTAGGCAGAGAGGCAGGCAGAGAAGGGGAAGCAGGCTCCCTGCTGAGCAGAGAGCCCGATGCGGGACTCGATCCCAGGACCCTGAGATCATGACCTGAGCCGAAGGCAGAGGCTTAACCTACTGAGCCACCCAGGCGCCCCTAAAGTCTATGTTTTTCTTAGCAAAACACTTTGCCAATAAAACTCTAAAACTTTGGTCCTGACATTTCAGTTCAGAGCACCAGGAACAGCCCCCGGGTAAATTTCCTCCTCTCACTGAATGCAGTATGATTCTCTCACTGCCCTGAGTCCATCACATTAACACGATGATCTGTTTACACGTCTGTTCTAACACCTCATTTTAAACTCATCCCTGGTTACTCTGTGCCTAGTGTGGTGCCTGGAACTCTGATGGTGATTAATAAATGCTCCCTGAACCAGACAGAGCTGCTGAACTAGACATCTATTTCTTTTTACTCCTTGTGATACATAGTTCCTTCAGTTCTTTCTATCTGTGCACCCTTCCCCAACCTATGCTCAAAGTCATATTCATGCTATGGTTATGACTATTGTGTTACTGAAACAAAAAATCAAGAACCTCATCTGACAGGTATAGGGACAATGGGAGAACATATTTGAAATCTGTGCTTCTCGTGTGAAACCTCGACCTTCACTAAAATGTAGGGTGGCTTTTCCAAGGAAGACTACCTGAATTAAAAAAAAAAAAATTAGCACTCGGGATTTCTGGCATTAGCACCTGGTATTTGCATAAAGCTTGATCTCTCTAGACTTGCAACTTATTGATGACAGTAATGTTAAGATTCTTTAACACTCTTAGTTACCAACTCCATTGTGAAAGGTATTTAAGGGTCTATACACAAAGTCATTTTCAAGGGATGTCTGTTTTCCTCCAGCTTTAACACTGATTTGTTTCTTGTCCTGTTTTGGATACTAAATGCTTGAAAATCAATTTGTGACTTGGAAACAGGAATGAAATTGTGTAATTTGTTAGAGTTTGAGTATTCATTCACTTATTCATTCCTATTATAAAAACCTCCTGGGTACCAGTTGGGGACCCTGCATTATTCTTGGTACCGGGGATTAAGCACTGGACAAAGTAGGCAAAGTCTCTCCCCTTCTGGAGCTGACATTTTGGTGAGGAAGGGTGCCCATAAGCAAACAGTCAAGTAAATATATAGTAGGTAAGCTGAAGACAAGAGCGGTGGAGAAAAATTAAACAGGGTGAAATGAATCAGAAATGCCAGGGTTGAACACAGACCTCAAGAAATGAGGGCACACCATGAGTGTAGGGGGGAGGGAGATCCAAGGGGAGGAAACAGCTGGAATGAAAACAGGCAGGAACATGCGCGGCGTGTTTGAGGAACAGCATGGGCTACATACAGCAGAGTGAGCGAGGTGGGGATGAGCCCAGGGTCAGTAGGGGTCACGTCATGCAGGGGCTTGCGGCCGCCCAAAGCCTTTGGCTTTTACTCAAAATAAGATGGGGAGCCCTTGCAAGGCTTTGAGCAGAGATGGGATGCGTTCCAACTTAAGGTTTTAAGGGATAATTGGCTGCTATAAACGGAGGTGAGGGAGGGCAAGAATCAGCACCTTCTAGGACCAGTACAAAGTTGTTTTTCATTCATTACACAGAACACTGTATTCTAAACTCAAATCTCACTAGCATCTTCCTCCTCAAGATAAGAGAGTTCTGATTTTTTTTTTTTTTTTAAACAAGGTGGTTCGCGGGTCCGTGCTTGTTCTCCTTTCCGCGCCTCCCAGGCGCCCCCTACTGACTACAATGAGAACTGAAGGGTTCCTACAGACCAGTTTCAGAGCCCAAGTTCTGGGTACCCACACACCTGCCTACCTTAAGGGGACAAAGGGAACCTAGAGTAAAGAGAATCTCATAGACTGGGATCCCTTACTTGAGAGGCGTGAACAAATGACCATATTCACAGGGCTTCCCTGGAGAATAAGTTTTTGAATCTGGTTGGCTTGTGCTGGCCAGCTCTCCCAGTCACAGAAGGGTGTCAAAGAGAGGGGAGTCACAGAGTAAATATGTTCAAATACTTTACAGAAAGATGTGAAAAGATGGGTCATTTCACATTGTGACATGCCTGGTCTTGACCAAGAAGATGAGAGGGCCCTGGAGAAAAGCCCAAGAGATAATGTGGGGAGCAGCAGTGCCAACTTAATCAGGATTAATGGGCTTCACTCCCTGCTTTGTGTTGGAGAGGTGTGTGTGCATCTGAGAAGTGAGCTGCGAGTCCTGTGCAGAATTTCCCGAACTCTGGAGGAAGCAGGGTGGGGTCTGATGGGTAGCTCTTATTTGCTAAGTGGAGAGGATAGTCTGTCTCAAATACAAAATGCCTGGGGTTCCTGGGTGGTCCTGTCAGTTAGGCATCTGACTCTTGATTTCGGCTCAGGTCATGATCTTAGGGTCATGGGATTGAGCCCGGTGTTGGGGTCTGTGCTCAGTGCAGAGTTTGCTTGGGATTCTCTCTCTCCCTCTCCGTCTGCCCCCTGCCCCACTCATACTATCTAAGTAAACAAATAAAATCTTTAAAGAATACAATAAAATAAAATACAAAAGGCCTTTTCACAGCAACGTTGAGGCTTTATAGGGCTTTGCATACAATAGCCTTCACAAATGCTGAACACCAACTTTTGCTTCTAGGAGCCTGGAATTTGACACACACACACACGGGACAGAAGCTGCCTACATGACCAGCCTCCGATAATACCTTTGGGCACTGACTATCTAATGAGCTTCCCTGGCTATTGCTTTCCACTTGTGTTGTCACAATTCATTGCTGGGAATTAAGTATGTCCGGGGTGACCACACTGGAAGCCTGAGCCTGGTTTCCCCACTACTCCATGCCATGTGTCTTTTCTCTCTGCTCATTGGGCTTCATATCTTTTCACTGTAATCAGGCCTAAAAATGAGTGTGACTATATGCTAAGTCCTGTGAATCATCCCAGCAAATCACTCGAACAGGGGAAGTCTCCGGGATACATAACATGCACATATCTCTGGGCAAGTCACCTTGTCTTTTTGTGCTCAGTTTTGTTTGTAAAGTGGAAATAAACAACTCATAGGGTTGTTGTGGGGATTAAATGAGTTAATATATATAAAGAACTTAGAACAGTGCCTGGCTTATGGTAAACAACCAGTAAATATTATGTTATCTCAATCAGAAATGTCCAATAATATATAGTTAGATAATATAGGAGGGTAAGAACCTGAATATCCCTGGCTTATTAATATTATTTTTGGGGGGTTTTATCGTGAAAGTTATACTCTTGTCATAGCACAAACATTTAACTTACTTGGGACTCTACATTAAAATACATTCACCTACTTGGAATAATTCAATTCTGTAAGCCACATATTGGTTTACCTACAGAAAAAAAGTGATCAGAAATTCATCAGTCAGTTTGTTTTCCTGAATAGTCACATAAATATACATGACAAATTCTATCAGGATATAATTGCAAGACATTTTATTAAGTATGATCTATTGAACATTTTTATTTTATAGGGCATTTTACTTTTCACAGAGCTCAGAGATAGTTGTTGGAAAGGTTACATGTAACAAAGTCTTTGATTTCTCTTACTAAGCAGCATATCATTTGCCCAGTATAGGCACAGTGAACCACTCATATCAGTTTGGGAAATGGAAGGAACGCTTTTGGTATCCCAGCTCCTAGATGTCAACCAAGGCCCAACCTTGGAAGAATACCTTTCTAAGAATAGCAGTTCGAGTTGGTATGTCAACACTTTCCTGCATGTATGCTTACTGAGTGGAAGGGCTGGGCTTCCCTCACAGAGAGATTCTGGAGAACCCCTGTCATCTTTGGATTAGTGGACATGTGCAGCAGGTCGATTTCAGAGTGTGCCTATGAGTCAAGTGCAGTAAGTATTTCAAGAAGGTAGAGAGGAACAACAGGCACTGCTGGCAGCTCAGACAAGACTGTGACGTGACCATTGAGCTGAATCACGTGGAGGTTGCTGACCTTGACAAGGACTGTTTCAGTGGAACAGTCAGGCAGAAGCCTCATCGCATGGGTGGGTTTAAGGGAGCATGGGAGGAGAGGAAGTGATTGCAGAGTATTAAAATCTCTTTTGAGGCATTTGCTATAAAAGAAGGAAGGGAAATGGGCTACTGGCTAGAAGGGAAAGCAATTTCAAAAGGTATGTGTGTCCATGACATCTGTGATACTATAGAGGGTTTGGATGCTGATGAGATTGATCTCGTAGAGGAGGGAAATGACTGTTGAGTGAGATAAAGAGATAATGGTGTCCTCCAGTAGGTGAAAAGGCATGGGGCATAGTGTACAAGTTGGCCTTAAATTAGATCATGGACTGTTCACCCACAGTTACAGAAGGAGGCAAATTATTTTGGTATCGAAGTGGGTGTATGGATGGGGAAGTGTCAGTGTGTGGGATTTCTCTTCTGGTTGCTTCCACCTGCATCATGAAATGGGAAATAAAGCATCTCGCTGAGAATCAGAAAGGGGGAGAATAGAATGAAAGGCTGAAGAGAGAGGAGGACGTGTACGACAGTCACCTAAAAGGTCCCAAGGGTGAGCTGACTAGGGGAATATGGTAGAACTGCTTGGGCTACTTGGGCCCCAAGAGAACATTCAACCTTTCCTGCTATGAATTTCCAGTAAGACCAGCAGCCATCACTGGGTGTTTTTTTTTCCAGCCCTGCACAGCAGCAGGCTTGCAGACACTGAGTGACAGAGGGTTGGACTTAAACAGGTTGGGTTTTGCCAGGCAAGTGTAAGGAAGAGAGAAAGCTGCATGACATTGGGGGTAGATACAACGAGGTTTATCTCTAGAGGCGAGGCCATGTTGTCGTACAAAGTTCTAATTCTTTCTTGGAGGTTGGTGTAGCAGAAAGCTTGGTTTTGGAACATCTCAAAAGTCATTTTCTTTAAATGTGTGGTGTATTGTGCAATAAATACATGAAGAGAGCAAGACTGATCTGTGGACATAAAACCTACTGATTTAGTTGACTGAGACTCACCTTTGTACTGGTTGTCCAGTCTGGGAAGCCATCAATCCTCTGTTTTGGAGGTGAAGTTCTAGTGACGGGTTATGGCGTCTTTATTAGATGTCACTGTGTGGCCTTGAACAGACAAAATCATGCTCTCAAATCAGTACACCATTCATAGAACAAACCTGGCATCCACCAGCCTGCCCTTTATAGGAAATAGGCTTTGAGAGGTTTATTGGTTGTTCCAACCTAGGTTCGAACCCTGGTCCCATCATCGCTGGCCCTGCACCTGCCAGAGAACCTTGTACAGCTTCTCTACTTCTTACTCAGATCAGGTCCTCTTTTCAGACCCACACACCTCTGGGTTCTTTCATTCTTCTTTATTGCAGGCTCTGGTGACGCAGTCTGCTTTCCCAACCCTCACTGTCCCCTGAGGGCCAGGCCATCTTTCCTCCTCTCCAGCTTCCTTCCTAGTCTTCTATAAAGAGAAGTCCTTGGGCTGTTACGATTTTTAAAAGATTTATTGGCATATCACAAATATATGGGACAAGTAACTATACCAGAGATAACTAAAATTGTCATGCTACAGAGCTTCTATAATCCAACCAAGTTTGTATAAATATGGTTTGCTTTATGGTCTGCCTCCTGCCTGTGACGGTGAGTGAGAAAACCACCTGGTCTTCCCTCCTGTGTATCTCCTTTACCCTCACACCACAACCACACTCATAACACTTGACACCTCTGGTCACCAAATGTGTGTTGAGCTTTCCCCACACTGAGCAAATCTCTGTGACACCAGCTGTGTGTCCTACAATATAACTCAATTCTGACACTATCTGGAGAAAGCGTCAGATCCCACAGGTTAATGGCTCAGTCCCATGAGACTACCCCCCATGGCAAGTAGTAGGTCCTATGCTACCCACAACTTCCATCCGACTTGGCTACACATCGGAGGTTCCCATGATCTCCTTCCCCTTAGGTGCATTTATTTGCTTGAATAGCCAACAGAACTCAGAGAATCACTACCATCTACCAGTTTATTAGAAGATGTGATAAAGGATATAGAAGAAAGCCTGATGAAGAAATACATGGGGTAAGGTCTGGGAGGGTTCTGAGTACAGGAGCTTCTGTCCCCATGGAGATGGGGGTAGGTTACCCACCTGGTGTGAATGTATTCTCTAGCCTGGAAGCTCTCTGAACTCCCTGTTACTGGGATTTTATGGAGGCTTTCTCACATAAGCATGATGGTTCACGAACTCTTCTTCCAGGCCCTCTCCCCTTTGTGGAAGGTGGGGGGTGAGACTACAAATTCCAAGCTTCTAATCCCAGCCTGGTTTTTCTGGTGACCAGCCTCCATCCAGCAGCCATCCAGGAGGCCCCTCAGAGTTGCCTTCTTAGAACAAAAAATCCTCCTTAGACAAGAAACTAGGGTCTGAGACTACAGGACTCAGGAAGAAGACCAAATATACACTTCCTGTGATAAATCACAGTATCACAGATCGGGAATGGAAACAGCTGCTTTAGCTCATTCCCAAGGCTGAATTCACAGTCAACAACAGGAAGATGTTCAGTCTCCCTCCAGCGTTGCCTAACAGCCCAGTGTTCCTGCTCTCAGGGCTGAGGAACTCACCTCCCTGGAGACCAAGATGGCTGCTGCTGAGGGCCTTGGTCATCACAGCTCATTTGCCCACAGGGCCCTGACCAAGTCACTTAACCTCTTTGGAGTTAAATTTCCTCATATTCAAGTCGTGGAGAGTAACAGATATTTTATCAAGTGACAGTAAATGCTGAAAACATAGAAGGTTATTTTCTTTCTCTTTCCTTTCTCTAGAGCACATCAGAATGACTCTGAAAAGGACTTCCCCAAACATATAGTCTCAGAATTGAACTATTGACAACTTCTGAACAAAGAGAACCACAGAACTCAGAGTAAACTCCCAAAGGACAGGGCGGTAGGAGATGCTTCAGGCTTATGGAGGCATCACAGACCAGACATACATTTATTCCTTAACCTCTTATCGCACTTTGTTTTTGCCCAAGGAAGCACTCCGTCCCTCCGTCTCTTCTCCCAGAGAGTCCTAGGAATTGCTTGTTGGGATAATTAAATTCTGATTCCAGGTCTGCCATTAAACGATCAAAGGGAATTTCACCATTTTCTCCTTGCTTCTTTCTCCTTCCTTCCTTCCTTCTTTTCTCCCTCCCTTCCTTCCTCCTGCTTTCTTTCTTTCTTTCTTTCTTTCTTTCTTTCTTTCTTTCTTTCTGCATTTGATTGATTGATTGACCATGAGCAGGTAGAGGGGGAGGGAAAAGTAGAATTCCAACACAGGCCTCGATTCCCTGACCCTGAGATCATGACCTGAACCAAAATAAAGAGTCAGACCCTCAACAAACTAAACCACCCAGGCACCCCTCGTTGGGCCCGTTTCTTATCTGGAAACTGGCAGGGGGCCTATAGTTTTTCCACTCTAAAATCCTACCTTATTTCACTGTTGTTGAAAACCACATTCAGAGGTAAGTGAAATACATATTTCTGAGTATTCAGTACGTAGCAAGCAAAATGTCCATAGCCCCAACCCTCTTGTAACAGGAAAAATAGAACTTAAAAAATGAACTATCAGTGTGAGGATTGTTATGAAGGGAGAACTATAGGTGCAGGTAGGAAGGGAAACCAAACCAGAGAGAGACTGCATGGCACTGGAAAGAATCACAAGAAGGTAAATATAGATGGCAAAAGATGCGAGACAAGTGGACAGGAAATCAGATCTGGGCTGGGGATTTTAGACTTTAATCTGAGGACAAGGGAGACCAGGGAAGGACTTTAAGGACAGTGATAAAATACAGAGTTTTAAAGAGTTATTCTGGTTGTAGTATGTGTGTGTGTGTGTGTGTGTGTGTGTGTGTGTGTGTGGTGGTGGTGATGGGTGTATGGGAGGGCTGTGGAAATAGATGAATTTCTACCTTTCTTTTCTTTTCTTTTTTTTTTTTTTTTAAACGTAGGAGAGAGAGGGAGAACTGGGGGAGGTCCAGAGGGAGAGAGAACTTTAAGCAGGCTTCATGCTAGGCCTGGAGCCTGGTGTGGGGCTGGATCTCACAGCCCTGAGATCAAGACCTAAATGGAAATCAAGTCAGAAACTTAGTGGACTAAGCCACCCAGGCTTAGTCCCGAATGAATTTCATTTTGGATCTGCTGAGTTTGAGGCCGTAACATCCCCTGAGGGACCCAAACTGCTTAGAGCTTTCATTAAATGTCAACTTTTTGTGTGACTCCCCTGCTATGATAAAGCAACAGACATTTGCATCATTTCATTGAACACGTACGATTTTGACTCTTAAAAATATCTCAATAACTTTTTTGTGTTATTTCCTGTCTTTCCCAAAACATTTGAATTTTGGTTATTCATCTAGATTAACGTGAACATCCTGACTTAGGGCAATCCCCCCATATTAATAAGTAGGTCTTGATTCTCCATGGGTGGCTTAAGAGAAACTCAATTCCAACTGCTCAAAACCTGAGAAGTTCTTTCTAAAGACCTAAAACATGTCATAGGCCTATGTAAAGGTTTTACTCAATACTCAAGACTCAGTCTGGGAACAGGAAGTGTGCCTCCTTCCTGGGAGAAATCATAGACTCCCCCACCTCCTGGGGTGGGGGGAGGAATAGAGAACTTGAGGCGGCCTTAGCTTGAAGCCCTCACTTTTAAACCACGAGGTGAGATAACATCGATTCTTAGTTAACTGGGGCCCCAACGGCAGGGCTGTGCATTTTTAGGTTATTTCAATACTTCTGAACTCAGCATTTGATTTGCTGACTATCTCAGTTTACCACAAGATGGCAGCACGGTGTTATTTTTTTTTTTTTTTCAGTAGATGACGAACTTCTTTTTCTAAAGCTCACATAGACAGATGAAGAGCTAGAAAGGAACCACAGCTGAGCATTTTTCTTCTTGTTCCTATAATTGAAAAGAAAGGAAGGAAGGAATGGGGAAGGAAGCAACAAACAAAGCAAGATAAGAAAGGAAGTGGGATGGAGGGAAGATGGGAGGAGAGACAATGAGAGGGAAAAGGAAAAGCTAGATTCTATGTAACTAAAGAAAAGGAAATAACCAAGCAACCGATGTAGGAAATTTCCGAGAGAGGAAACCAGCGCTTTAACCACATTTATTCACAGCCTTGAAGTGTGAGTATAAGATAGACATTTGACCTTCTTGTGAAAGCATTTGTGTCTTTGGGAAACTCTGAGAATGAATACATTCACTAAGAGCTCTAGTCCTTTTAAGTCGGTCTTACATTAGCATCATTATCAGCTTGCACTGAAGACTTCGTTTAGTCTTCTTCAAAGAGGCTGCACATGGTGGTTTCCATGTTTAATTGAGTGAGGAAGAAAGAGATGATTCAAGAAGAGAATAATCAGGGGCCCCCTGGCAGGAATGCCTTGATATGAGAGCAGTGGGGAGCTTGCTAGCAGTTCACTGCTCCTCGGAGTCTGTGAGCCTAGAAGAATTCTCTCAGAATTGACTCCTCCATTCTCCACTGACCACCGCCAACTTACTTGGCCTCCTGTTTATCCCCTCTATTTGGTCTTCCTTGTCTAATGAATGTGGCATAGCAGAGAGTTCTGGAAAGGGAGACATCATAGGAAGGGTGATTGCCTCAGGCACTGAAAAATTTCAGATTGAGGTATTTCACCCTTAGTACTGATGACACTGTGAGCCAGATCCTTCTTTCCTGGGGGGCCGAAGGGCTGTCCTAGCCATTGAAGGATACTTAGCAGCAGCCCTGGCAGTGAACACTAGATGCCTGGAACATGGCCCCAAAAATGTCCCCAGGCATTGCCAAGTGTCTCCTGGGGAGAAAACTTGTCCTCACCCTCCATCTGAGAACAAGTGCTTTAGATTAACTCTAGGGATGAAGGAAATCCTGAAAGTTTTGTTTATCTGGCTGTCTTGTTCATGGATAAAACTCATGTTGAAACGCCAGAGAAACATGTGTTCTTCAAATCTCTGTTAGAATTAAATCCAGGCATAAAATGCCTTTAGTAGAGCCAGGATAATGTTCTCTAGATGAAACAAATCAACAAATATTTATTGTCAATGTTGGGTTGAGCAAAAACCTATACCAGTCACCATAAGGTATACAAAACAGTAAGAAAGGGAGAAATCGTAGGAAGGGTAATTGTCTCAAGCATTGAAAACCTTCAGATTGAGTTTTTTCTTACAGAAATGAAAGCAATTATTGTTATTCCGTGCCAGGCACTTTTCTATCCACTGAGAATGTTCATTTTCTGTTCATCTTATTTGTATTTTGCAGGATCTCTATGAAGAAGTATTATTTGCATTCTATAGGTGAGGTAAGCTGAGGGCTTAGTTACAAGCTCAATGTCATCTTCAAAGTGAGTGGTAAAGACCAGATTAAACCTGATCTTTCTGACACCAAGGACTGTGCATGCTCTAGTACCAGCTACTAATCCTTGAGGATCTTACAGTCTAGTTAGGGCAACGACACACGTACATAGGAAAGGTGTTTAATATCACAAGGCTGTAGATGATCTATTTCAAAAGCCATAAAAATTACAAAACACATTGCTGTAGACTAGAGTATTGAGAAATCGTAGGGGTGTGATTGGTCTTGATATGTGTGCCTTTAAGGAAGGAAAAATGAGAGAGGTAGAATAGAAAGATGGGCAGGGGTGGGATCCATTCTATCTAGGGTCATCTTCTGAGGAGCAGCTGGGCACACCATGGTATTGAGAGTACAAGATAGAGGTGGCTTAAAGGAATGGAAGACCCACGTGGATGGAGAACGAGAGATCATACGGGTTGGAAATGGAGGCTGACAACAAATGTCGGAAGGTCTTGAATGTAGTCCAGATGTCATAACTGTCAGGCCAAAATAGTAGTTTCTGTTTGGCTCAGAGTTGTGAAAATTGAGAAATTTGGGGGAAAAAAAAGAATTTGGATTCCTAACATTTTTAAATATGGCAACATTGGGCCTGCATTCCTGTATCTCAACTTTGGGCTGAAGCGAAGGAAGTCTTGTTTTCTTTGATGCGGTGTGGGCTTTCCACTTCAACGAAATCCACACCACACCCTATTCTATTACTCTCCTCTTGCTTCAGTTAATTATCTGGTTAGCCCTTAAGAAAAGTGGAATTTGCAGCTCAATTTAGAAAGAGGTGTTTTCAAACACTTAATTTAATAAAACTGATGAAAACTCTTCTATTTCTTTTAATAGTCCACAGATATAGGAGCAAAAGCTAATCCTCCACTCAACATTCCCCTGTATATCCAAAGATTGTTATTTAAGTTTCCTGACATTCCTGTCTTCCCTACTGAAATTACTCTTGGCTGTTTAGCCTTTTCCTGTGGCTGTGAACTAAATATGGTCATTGTTGTTGCTCAACACTAACATTGATGCAGATTTTCACATCTTTGTAATCTGTGAGCACCAACCTATATACCCCAGGTCTTACACCATTTCCTTTACTCCTGCCTGGTATACAACAACTCAACATGACTAGTTTTGAGTGACTATTATGTTTCAGGCCCTGTTTTATGAAGGTGGGCTATCACTGAATAACAGACAAAAATCACGAGGATTTGTATTCTACTGGGATAAGCAACGAACATAATAAATAAGTAAATGACAGATGTTGGAAAATGCTATCTGCTAAGGAAAAAAACATGATAGAATAGGCTAAGGGCGCTGGTGATGAGAATTGCAATATTTAATAGGTAGTCCACGTAGGCCTCGTTGAGAAGGTGACATTTAAACAAAGACTTGGAGAAGATTGTTGTGGGAAATGGCCTTGATGTGGGGGGACCTGCAAGTACCAGGCCAGCTGTTTTGTTGTGGAGCAGAAAGGTTCACAGACCAAATCAGATGCATTGAACAAGCAGGTTATCATAATGCATATCACCAAGGAGTGGCTAATTTGGGATTACAAAGCCGTCAGCCCCGAGGTGGTGTGATCAGTCCCTTACTATTTGGTCCTTTAACCTCTTTCTTTGTAGAAATAACACTTCACATTATTCCATGCCTTTAAAATCACGTATCTCACTGGTTATTTTTAACACGTCTCATAAGACACTTACTGTATTTATCATATCTTAGGAGTTTTATCCATCACATTGTTTTTCTTAACTTTCTGAACAGGATTGAATATTCCCCCCAAAATGTAGGAAACACACACTACAGGGATGAAGGAGTGAGGCATGAGCATATCAGTGGGGAGAGCACAGGAGGCAGAGTACATGGTAAAGGCTTGAGGGTGTCTGATGAGTTCCCAGAACAGCAAGGACAGTGTGGCTGGGGTGGAGTGAGGAGAGATTCAGGGAAGAGGAGGTCAGGCTTTGCTGGGCCTTGTAGCCTTCATGAGAATGAGCACCAATGCATCCTTCATGGAATTACACTCTCACCATGACTTTTCTGTCCTCTAGGAATTACCTTTTACTCAGAAGTAGGAGGAAAATCACAGTACGGCAGTGTCATGGAAGCCAGAGTTTGAGAGAGAGACTGTGTCGGCGTCACCAAAATGACTTTGATAAACAATAAGCTATGAGGGATGTTGAGAATGCGGTGGAAGAAAAGGCCATTTGAATTAGCAATAAAGATGTCACTGGTGACCTTCAAGGGAGAAGTTTCGATGAAGCAGTAGTGACAGAAGGCTGAGTGCTAATGTTACAGAGGAAACATGTGGGGAGGAAATGGATGTACTGCTTCCTCAGACCCCGTGACCTTTGTGTCTCAGAGATGCTGATATGAAAAAGCCCCCCTCCCCTCCTGGAGGACTGCGGCCCAGGCAATCAAGCAGTTCCCAGCAGAGCCACACAGACCCAGTTCCCATGTATCAGGCTGCTGATGAAAGTGTTTCCAGCAAAGTCTACAAGATTCTTTGAAAGGCCTTTGAGGTTGCTCATTCAAGTGAATCCTTTTACTCACTGTTTTTTTTTTTTTTTTTTTTTTTCGGTCATATGAGTGAAGGGAAAGATGTGATTAATAATTCTATCTGCTGATTGATCATTTCTAGTATTTAAAAAGCTATCATTCTGGTTCCAAAGTTTACCTGTATATCTATCCACCCACCCATCCTCTTCCTGATAGCTCTCTCTGTGAAAGACAGGCTCTCCTTCTCCACAGGGCTAGTTGGTCCCCATGTACTCAGGATGCCAGTCTCCTCCCCACCTTGTCTCTGCCTCGATCCCCCCAGAGAATAGATCAGTGAATCCCTTCTTCTCTTATGTCTCCTTTTCTTGAAAAAACTCATTATTTCTATCTTTCTATCTTCAACAATAACACCTCTCCCCACCCATATTCATCTGTAGTTACCCCTCCTGGTCTCTTATTTGCTGAGAACCAAGTTCTCTGAATGTCACAGCTGCACGAGCTTCTAATTGCCCTTGACACTCCACTGAAGGCACTGTTGCTAAGGTCCAGTGGTCCATGCCATCTCAGAACATTTATTCCTTATATTTTGTATTGTAAGCATGTTGGTGTTATTTTTACCTCTGTCTCTAGCATCTAGAACCATCTCTGGTGCATATTAGGCATTCAGTGTTGGATGAATGAATGAATCAGTGAATGAATGAGTCCTATTTGCTACCTCTTTCATATGTGACTCCCATTCTTCTATTAGTTATTCAGTAATGCTCTGGTTTTCACCCTAACCTGTTGATTTTTTTGTGGCTTCTTATCTTTAAATGATGCAACTTCATAGGGTTGTCTTTGTTCTTCTTTTCTCAACAGTATCTATTCTACTTAGGCCAGATCATCAATAACCAGCAGCTTTAATTAAAACCTATTCTGTACCCTGAGCCCTGGTCTCACACCTGTTCTTCAGACTCATATAACCAGCTGTCTACTAACCACTTCCATTGAACTCTCTTTTGGAAGGACCTCAAATATATAAATTCAATCACTGAGCCTGTAACTTCTGTGTTAGTAAATGGCATAGCTATCCAGTTAGTCACCAAAGCAAGGGGTATGGGCATTTTCTTAGATATCTCTTCCCTTCATCTATTTCATTTAATCAGATATTAATTTCTTTAGATTAGACTCCTAGGATGTAGCTGAAATGTATCTTATGCCTCCGCATGTTTATTGTCATAGTCTGAGTATCATAGGTGACACGTGAAGTTTGTTGGGGCAGGGCTAATGAATGCTGCTACTTTTCTCCTGAAGCCCCTCCTTTCACACTCACGCACACACACGCACACACATGCACACACACACCTGCGCCTGAGCATACAGAGAACTGTGATTAGAGTCAGGATGTTACAAATGCTAGGTTCCAGGCCTTCTAGTCATCTGTGAGAACAGAGCTAATAGCCTCCTCCCTGCCAGCAGAGAGAGCAAAGTGGGGAGGTAGCATGGAAAAATCGGGTAAGTCTAACGATAAATGATAAATGATAAAGGCTGTCCTGCTCCCATCTGAAAAGCTTCTCCCTCAAGTCGTGTAAAGTAAAATAGGGGGAAAAAGAGCAGTAAAAAGGAACTAAAAGATATTTTGATTGGGGCAATTCCAACCACATATTTCAAAATCACTTGTTAACTTCCCTATCTCCATTTCACTGTACTGAGTGCCCCTCAATACAGACTTGTCATTTAGAATTGGATTATGTTGCCTCTTTTCCGTATCATTTTAAAATGAGTTCATCAAATAGTTGGCATCCCAGGCACTAATTGTACAGAGCATGAGACCAGCATAGCAGAGAGATTGTGGGGGTATGGGCTGGGTGCAGTGCAGGGACAGCAGAGAGGTGGGGACAGAGCTGGGTGCAGGGACAGATTCCCTGATTTCCTGACTTAGAAGAAGTCACTAGGCCCTTTCATGCAGCAACATCTGTGACACTTTAACTTGCTCATGGTGATATTATTCTCTCATTTGAGTTCTGAGGATAGGGCTGGGTAGGTGCTGCCATGAAAACATAGGGAGAGGGAAGATACAGGCTGCTTGAGAGAGTGTGGCTCTTTATACTGAAGGCAAAGAGTAACAATTCAAAGATTTTAAGTAGGGGATGATACAATCAGATTAAAATATTAGGAATAATAATATAAATAGCCAGTATTTCTTGGTGCTTATTATATAACAGACACTGTGCCAAATGTTTTACATAGGTTTTCTTAATTTTTAGAAAAGTTCCATGAGATAAGTACTTTGCATTCCCATCTTTTTACAGACACTGAAACAAAGACCTAAAGGACCATTTGTTCAACTTCTCACAGACAATAGGAGCAGAGCTGGGATGTAATTCCAGGTTCAATGGACTCAAGTCCATTTCAACCATGACCCTGAGCCCAGAATCATGATGAAGTAGGTGAATGAGATGGGTTGCTAAGGTAGGTTGTTTGCTCCTTGGATGAATCTCTACCATCCTTCCCAGTCTCCTTTTCTATCATTTGCCTGTGTTTAAGTTACATGACTGTCATATCTAAAGGCTCTAGGCTCCCTTTTGCATCTGCCTTCAGCTCAGGTCATGATCCTAGGGTCCTGGGATGAAGTCCCACATCAGGTTCCTTGCTCAGTAGGGATCATGCTTTTCCCTCTGCCTACTCTGCCTGCCACTCCACCAGCTTTTGCTCTCTCTCTCTCTGACAAACAAACAAACAAACAAACAAATAAATAATAAAAACTTTTTAAAAATGCAACTGTCCGGGAGAGGTGCACAGACATAGAGAAATACAGAATTTGTTGAAATGCTATGAAGTAGAGGTGGGGGGGATGCAGTGGTCGGTCTGGGGCAGGTGTCAGAACTTGTGTGGGAATGGGGATTTCTTTCCGGGTTGCTTCCCTACCTTCCTTAATCCAACAAATGCCCAAATATTCCTTTAGCAATTCTTAGACTAGTCTGTTTATAGACAGATGTACACTGCATTAGAAGAGTGCTGAACATCAGCCCCTTGCCCTAACATCTTTTTCTCACCTGGCTGTTCCGATGCCTCAAGTTCTCCTATTGAGTTGAATGATTAATTTGGGTAAGGCATTATGTGTCCAGAAGGCCCTATTATAATGCAAAGGGGCATCATGCTTAGACACTAATATGTTAGTAAGGACTGTCTCATCTCTCACACCGGCTGGCTTTCAGTTAGCTGGGAGTAGGAAATGAAGAGTAAGGCTTGAAGCATTAAGCACTTCAGAGGAAGAGCGGGGCCACAGAAGGAAAGAGAATGAAGAGAAAGAGAGGACAGGGAGGTAAAGAGAAAAGAGGAGAGGTAGAGAGAGGCAAGACCTGGAGGAAGACAGACTCTTCCCACCAATGACTCAAGGTAGAGCAGTGTCTCCAGAGGGTCCCCAGAGAGTACTGGAAAGGCATTCTCTGGTCCTAGAAATTTGGGAAATGATAGAATAAACCAAGTAAAACTTTCTATTTCTAAAATTCTTCCTAAACTCTTAATTATGCTAACATGCCCATAAATCTTATCAAAATATCGATAGTAATATCCATAACCATATTGATAATAATAACTGATACCTATTGAGGACTTGTTTCTTTTCAAGTACCATGTGTCTGCTTTCCATATGGTAGCTCTCTGAATCCTCACAACCCTATCTGCCAGGCTATTCTACTAGAGATTGTTCTATAGACAAAGAAGCTGAGGTTTAGAAGAGGTTAAGAAGCATGGCTAAAAGCCCAGCCAAAAAAACTGAGGCACTGGATTCTAATTGAAATTCTTGCTTTGACTCCAGCATAAAACCCTTAACCACTACCATGAAGTCATGTCTTGCAGGGGCTGATTTTCTAAAGCAGGGGTTGGCCAATTTTTTTTTTTTTTTTTTGGTAAAGGGCCAGATAGTAAATATTTTTGGCTTTGTGAACCATATGGTGTATGTTCCAACTACTCGGCTCTATTGTTGTAGCCTGAAAGCAGCCACAGATGATATGTAAACAAATGGGTATGACTGTGTTCCAATGAAACCACATTTACAGAAACAGGAGAATGGCCTGTTCTAAAGAGACGTTAAAAAGGCCAAAAGAGTATACGGTCAAAATGACCCTTCAAATAACAGTAGTTGCTTCCAAGGAGAGGAATTACTTTTAGCAATATAGCTAGCCTATGGAATTACAACAGCAAAGAATTAATGTTTTTGTTTCTCTTTGCATTTTAGTAGTGATCTCTCTGTTCCCTTGAGGGTGGAGACCAAGCTTGGTTTGAAATGGGGGGAGAGCAGGAAAGGACATAAAGGGCTCCCCAGCACCTCCTTCTTCTTTTGTGTGTCAGGTGAGTATAGTTGAATTCTGTAAGACAAAATATATGGGTGGTGCCATCCCGTTGGAGGTTCTTTCCCAAAATACTTCAGGGCAAAGCATCTTATGGCCTGAAAGGTCCCTGCAACATTCTTGAGAAAATGCTTGGCTGGGGTTACTTGTACAGCCCCTGTCTGAACAGTAGGGAAAACTACACTTAGAAGAGTTGGAAGAAATGGTTTGGGGCTCAAAAAGAGGACAAGCTGGCCCTGGGGTGGTACTGATTGACCGGATATTATGGGGATGCAAGTTGTCTGGAAGCAGGTATGATTTCTTTGGAGGCATCTATTGTGAATCCCTTGAGACCTAAGGAGAAAAAAAGTCTTATTTTGATCCACTATAGGGACTCGATTTAGGTCTCATGTCAGGGGAACCAAGGCTAGCCCAGGGACAGAGAAGCTATGCATGGGTGGAAAGCTTAGACAAGTATGAAGAAGGCTGTTTTCATGCAGACGCAAACAAATCTCTAATACAGGTTTGTTTCTTGTGGCTAAAGCCATACTTTCCAAGACTATTTTCTTCAGTTGTCTTTTCTTCAGTGTCTTTGGATTTGCGATTGAGGGACAAGGATTGCATTATGGCCACACAACACACTCAAGATGTGATGTTAGCCTCCATCCAGGCTGTGCCACTTGCTCACTGCAACCTGGGAATGTCCAGCCCTCCAAGCTTAAATGTCTTTATCTAAAATGAAGGTGACGATAATGCCTACTTCCTAAAAATATGGTGAGGGCTAAAACATTTCATAAACAAAACATTTTGCTCTGTGTCTAGTCTATAGTAAATGCTCAGTAACCTTAGCTTTTATGATCAGATATCAGTAAGCATTTATTAGCATACTGGGTTTCCCGGAATGACTTCCACAACAATAGCCCCCCCCCCCCCCCCGCCAATATTAGATAAATAAGAGAGAGAAATCTCCCTTGCTTCAGGAAGAGAAAATGGAGACAGTGTATATATAGGTCAGGCAAAAGAGGCTGGCTTAGTCATGAGACATACTTGGATTCTGTCCTGATTTTGCTACTCTGAGTACAGTTGACCCTTGACCAACTCAGGGGTTAAGGACGCTGACAACCTGCACTGTCAAAAATCTGTGTATTGGGGTGCCTGGGTGGCTCAGGGGGTTGGGCCTCTGCCTTCAGCTCGGGTCATGATCTCAGGGTACTGAGATTGGGCCCCGCATCAGGGTCTCTGGTCAGCAGGGAGCCTGCTTCCCCTTTCTCTTTCTCTGCCTGCCTCTCTGCCTACTTGTGATCCCTCTCTGTCCAAAATAAATCTTTAAAAAAAAAAAATCTGTGTATTCATTATTTGTACTACTACTACTACTACTACTAACTACTAACAGTCTACTGTTGACTGAAAGCCTTACCAATAACATAAATAGCTGGTTAACTTATATTTTGTATGTTATATGTATTACATACTGTGTTCTTACAATAAAGTAAGTTGGAGAAAAGGAAATGTTATTAATAAAACCAAAAGGAAGAGCAAACACATTTATGGTACCGTATTATAATTACCCCCCAAATCTGCATGTATGTGGACTTGTATCATTCAAGAGTCAACCATACTTGGAATATTAATTTGGGAATTTACTTAATTCTCTGGGCCTCAGGTTCATGTTACATTAAAAAAAAAAAAAGTGGGAAGTAATATTTGCCAGCTTTCTAAAGCAGTATCTGGATTAAGGGAAAGAGAGAAAACATTGGTACATAATAAATAGTAGCTACTTGCATTGGGCCCACCACATTGGTGCTCTTCTTATTAATGGTGGGTTACAGAAAGGCGGTGGGCAGTAGGCACCTACTAGAAAAGACCTCACAGTGTGACGGGGAGGTCCTTAGAATGGAAATAGGAGAGGATCAATGACAACTCTCACTTTACAATTTTATCCCAAATCATTGTCAAAGCTTTATTTTATTTTCCTTTTTATTGTATCCTGAACACATATGAGAGGGACGGCTTTTAATGTTTTCGACTCAGCCTGGTCCAAACTGAACACAAGTCTGACGAAGCAGTGAACACAGCTGGGTCAGAGTTCTGGAGGAGGCTGGTGGTTAAAGGCCCTCCCTGACGTAGTGGGGACATGGTTGGTGGAGAGGTGACTGGTGGAGGTACAGTGTGAGTGCATGAGTGTGTGGGGAGGGGAACATTTTGAGATTAAATGTAAAAATCCACCATGACTCATGCCATTAAGAAAAAAACCCAAACAGCTTAAAAAGTCATGTTCCAAAGAAGAAAACAGCTGAAAAAGTCATGTTAAAAGTGTGGAAACTCAGAACTTTCTTGTTTGGGTCCAAGGCCCTGCTATTTGTCTTATTTGCAATGCAAAGCAATCCTTTGTAGCAAAGAACATAGCATTTTTTTCCAAGTGAGTAACACATTTACATGATTCAAAAATCAAAATTATATAAAAGTACACACAAAGAAGTTCACTCCACATCTGTCCCCATCCGTCCTATCTTCTCTCACTCCCTACTCTTATGTATTCATTTTGGTTTGTTGGCTTGTTTATCCTTCCAATATTTCTTTATGCATATGCAAATAGATTAGAATAAAATATATTCTTACCTACCCTCCTCATTTTATTACACAGAATGTAGCATATAGTACATACTGGTTTGCACATTGTTTTCTTTACTGAACAGTATAACCTGAACATCTCTCCACATCAGTACAGAAAAGGTTTTCTTCATGTTTTTACAGCTGTGTACTATTAGTTATGTAAATGGACCATAGTTATTTTGGGTTCTGTCCAAGCTCTGCCACAATAAGTTGCCTTGTGCATTTTTATTTACTATGTGTGCAGAGGTAGCTGTTGAAAAGATGTCCAGAGGTGAGATAGTTGGGTCCAGGGAACACCAAACAAAAATTTTAGTGGGTATTGCCAGACTTCCTCCAAAGGGGCTGGACCATTGCTCCCTTCATGGTAATGTAATTTTCATTTGTATTTATCATACTAACTTTTATTTCACCAGGAATATTTCTTTTTCTGTGAAATGTGTATTAATGTGCTTTGCTCATTTTTCTATGGAATTATTTCTAATCTTAATTTCTGGCTCTCCTCAGAAGTACATTATCTCTTCAGGAGAACAGTATTTGTCATTGATCTGATTTGTCATTTCTTTCTAGTTTATCATTTAATCCTTTACTTTGTTTATCTGTATTTGCCAGGCAAGTGGATTAAAAAAAAAATCATGCTATTTAACTTTCCTTCTTTAATTTTTTGGCTTCTTTATTTTTGGCATGGAAGGGCCTTTCCTATGCCAAATCAGCAGGAAATTCACCCATATTTTCTTCTATAATTTTATTTCTTTCTTTTTTACTTTTAGTATCTGATAAAATTAAAGGCTTCTCCTGATGTACAATGTGAGGCATAGATCCAAATCTCCTTTTTCTTTAAATGGATAATTAGTTGTCCCATTAATCTAAATACCCATCTTTATTCTATTAATATGGATGTCATCTATATCATATACCATATTTCTGAATAGATTTGTGTCTATTTTTGAAGATTTTATTGTATCCCACTGGTCTTTCTATTCATGTGCCAATATTAGACATTTAACCAATAAGACTCTGTGGCCTGTTTTATTATCTGGTAATTGAATCTTAATCTTCTTTTTTTTCTTTTAGTTTTTCTAGTTATTTAAATTTCTTATTTTTCCACATGAACTTTATGCTGTTGTTTTTATTGGGATAATACTATATTTAGAAATTAACTTGAGGAGAATTGACACCTTTCCCTTATTGAGTCTCCCTATCCACAATGGCCAAGATATGTCTTGTATTCACTTAAGATATAGGGGAAGAAAAAAAATTCCCATCTACCCTCCTTAGTTCTTCAGCTGAGGCCCTACAAATTAGACTGACAAAAGACAAGTTAAGAAGAGAAAAGCAAACAGTTTATGAACACTGCTGTGCTCAAAGTAGAGAAACCTCAGTGATGAGTAACTCAAAGAGGTGATTAAAACTGGGGCTTATTTAGCATCTTAATAAAAGAACAATAAATTTGTTAAGAAGGGACAAGAAAAAAGAAAGGCGGTTTGGTCTTTTAGAGGTGGCAAACTGTGGGAAGGTAAATGTATAGGGGAAAGTAATGAAAGGTATGGGCTATTTAGTAAA
Organism: Martes martes; assembly: GCF_963455335.1. Lineage (NCBI taxonomy): Eukaryota > Metazoa > Chordata > Mammalia > Carnivora > Mustelidae > Martes > Martes martes. The sequence continues at coordinate 63,643,680 of NC_137893.1, forward strand.
GTTTCTTATGTACATTCTCTGGGCTGAAAAGTCTAGAGTCACTTTTGGTTATAAAGAATCATTGCCCTTCCTGGTAGAGAAGGTAGGACAGAGTGTTTTTATGTCTTCTTTTTTTCAATTGCTTTTAGCCCCAAACAATCCTTGTTGGAGTGTCATATTTTGGGGTGGCAAATTGTAAATCCCTTCAAAGTCTGTTGTGTTCTTCAGAAGGACTTGAAAATTTTCCTTAAATAAATTTGCAAATTTTGTGTTCAGTTTTTTTCCCCTTTGTATTTTGTATTTTTTTGGATCTAGTGTATATATAGTCTTCTATTCCATTTTATCTTCAGACTGGTTGTCTTTAAAATTAAAATGCTGAGAAACACCATGAGGCAAACCACATATTGCATTGAAGTAATTTATAAGGTCAATCATTGAAAGACAAAATGAGTCAGCTTCAGAGCCAATTCAATCAGCAAAATTTGTACAGACACTTGTCACTACCATGAAGCTACTGTAACACATACTGGTTATGTAGCTTCTAAAATCTGAACAACTCAAAGAAAGAGTTGTTAATGGAAGTTATAGAATGCCAAAGCATAGTCAGAGATATGATTGTAAAAGGGTTTCGTTCTCATTCATAACTCCTCACTGCCTCCTAATGGGTAGTCTTAGTATTTGAAGGGCCCTCTCTTTTGCTGAGCGTCTAGATGTGAGCATATGAGTTAAGACGTTATTGGATTGGGTGGAAATAAAGTGTTCTGGTAAGAAATAAAAGAGAGATTTAGATGTCTGGGGAAAAATCCTGGACTATGAAAGCCCAGAGGCAGCTGGGCTGGGAATTGGAGGAGGGAAGGAAAAGCCCCCTTGTTGGAGGAAAAGTATGGGTATAGAAGAAACAAATCATATTGGGATATTTGAATTGTTGTGGTGAAAGCTGGGCCATGTTAACCTTCTCTGACTCCCCTGTGGAATGGTTGTTAATGGGGAATGAGATGAATGTTGCGAGTTGACAATCGAGGGATTTTTGAGTGTTAGGAAACAGTGTTGATATTGGGTGGTCAGCCGTATATCCTCTTGATCCAGAATCTATGAACGTCACAAACATTAAGTCTGTCTTGGATTGAAGAGGTGGAGAGAAATTCTCAATCAAGATGAATTCCGAAACTGGATTAAGATGGAATTTGCAGATTAGGAGGGAGGGACAATAGGAAACACAATAGTGACGATCTGAGAAAGGCTGGGGAAAGAAGGGTAAAGTTGACACCAACACTTATTAAGCGTCTGTTTGATGGGTGAGGATATAAAGCTGGGGGATATTAGGTGAATGGCTCAAGGGTACTCAGTTTACAGGTGGAATATGCATGATTGGGAAATGGGTTGCCTCTCCCAAACAGCTCCGTCTCCATGTTAGGGTTTGTGCTTTTGTTCCTGCCAGTTGTAGTCCAGAGTCTCCCAATCCTGTGACTGTGGACACCCAGAAGATTGCTGGTAGCCATTGCAAGGGATTTAAGAATCCTTTATATTCTAACCATCGCCTGTAGATTAAATATTTCTAACACATATGTGTTTTTACTCTTCCAAATGAATTTATATTAATCTCAGTTTAATCAAGAGATAGAAACCAACAGTAATGCAGAACAGGGGAAGTTTAATATAAAGAATTATTAAACTATGATAGAAGAGTATCTATAAAGATGTAAAGACAACTTTAAAGGGTGTCCTCGGGCTGAGAAAGAGTACCCATGGATGGACAGTTTGGAAGGAGGTGTTCCTTTCCTCAGGCTGGGGTTTAGGGCTTGCTGGAGAAGGTGTGTTTATAGCCTGTTGGATGTCAGAGAGGATGGTCATTTACCATGACCAGAGGTGGTTCTTAGTTGCTGGACGAGAAGGAAGCAATCTCCTCCTTCAGCATGGGCAAACAGACATATGAGAGAGTAGAAGTTACATGCTATGAACTGAATGTTATGTTCCCCTCAAGTTGATATATTGAAGCCCAAATGTGATGGTGTTTGGAGGTGAGACCACTGGAAGGAAATCAGGTCATGAGTGTGCAGCCCCACGATGGGATTAGTGTCCTTGTAAGAACACAAAGACAGCTGAATCTATCTCCCTCATTTTCTCCTCTCTACAAGAAAACCAGCTATCTATAAACTAGGAAGAACTTCACCAGGAAGTCCCAACCATCTCTGCACAACTCTATAGATTACTATGAAGAACACACATTAAACATATGTGGAAGTGTACTGAATAGTATCAATCATCATTACTATTGTTAGTAATAGAATAACTTTTTAATAAGGTCTCCTTTGCATTTCAGTAGATTTCATTTGCAAATTGGTGGGATGGATACTCACACACAGAAACACACACATGGTTTCTACTCTTCTAACCAAACTCACTAATACCTAAGAAATTCAAAATTTCTGTCGAGTCTGCATTATATAGAAGATTCTGTCATTAAACTCTACTGGTAAACCTGTACCTAAACATTACAGCTACAGTGTGATACTGTCCCCAGTGCTGCAGCTCCTGGTTTGCATCTGAGAACACTGACCTGAATGACATTTTCAGGAAGTAGGTGAGAAGAGAGGAGAGAAGGGAAAATCAAGAGCAAAAGTTAGTTTCATATAAAATGAAACAATCATGTCAGCTGACAGTGTGCTAGATGAGCCCCCTCACTTTACAGGTTGAAATTTTACCTTAAACTCAACTTTTCGGTAAAAGAAAAAAGAAGAAGAAAATTCTAGGATACAAATTGTGAAACTTGTAACGATAATGTGATACTTTAATTTGGTTAAAATGCCTGACAGTATAAGTCAGTACAACTTTTGGCTGACACAAATGAAGAGTTATGCTCAAGTGCACAAAAGCTTTCCCATGAGCGACTTGTTTTTGGTTTTAATAAGTCTCCATCTCTTTACGTGGATTGCCAGTAAACTCTTTTGCTAGTTTAATGCTAGAAAACAAATGGGAACCTTGAGGTTTTTCCCCTCAAGATGCCTATTTCTAATATCAAGATTGCTACGGCCATTTGGGGGATGGGAACATGGAGACAAGAGAAGGCATCAAAAAATATTTTGGGTTGGGGAAGTAAGAAAGAAACACATCCTAAGGAAGAATATTTTTATATATTTTTATAATTATTTTTATAGAATACTTTTTATATGAAGTATGCAGCTAAGAAACTCAACAAGCTGACCAATAGTTCAGGTACACGCGTCCTGAGAAGTTATCCAGGCAAGCCCCTTCCTAGGTTAAGTGAGGACACTGAGCCCTGGAGCTCCACAGTGGGACTTGCCCAAAATCTAATAGCTGATTTTTGGTAGAGCTATGTCTGGTGATTGATCTAAGAATTTGTGTCAACAGTTCATTTCATAAAACTCCATTGAGCTTTAGAGGAAACATGTGCTTGAATGTTAAATACTTTTATGTGCCCTAAGAGCTATAGATCTCAAAAGGTTATTTCCTATTTGGGATCTCAGTTGTGAATGTTCCTTTCTCAAACTACAGTATCCTCACTGGGCTTTCCCATTACCCACATCTACTCAACTTGTTCTCTAGCCAACCATAGCACAATACCAGACTCCATGTCAACAGACTTCCTCCCTCTTTGACCTTCCTGAGCCCAACCCAACCATAGGTCACCCTCTATCGGCTTTCCTTACATCTCCATCAGTCTATGAAGCACAGCTATAAGAGAACCAGTCAGTGTGAGGTCTTGGCTCAATGAAGATTCAGATGCCACAATGTCATTACCTCTTGGTGTTGCCTCTTACTTCTCTGCTGAGGAGCCTCCTCAGTATTGTCCTCATAGTGGCAATTTGAAGGACCACTGTCTTTAAACTCCCTCTTTCCTGCTCCACAAATCATCAAACCACCTATCTAAACAATTCTTTTTTCTTTTTTCTTTTTTTTTCTTTTTTTACCAAGATGATCCAAGCCAAAATGTGTGAGCTTCATCAATTAAATTTACCTTCCATTCAAACAACCTATCATTACATCTTTTTCTTTGTTCTTATTTTCACATTCAAAGAAGAGATGTCCTACACAGAGAAGAGATGTCTCTCTGTGTCCTAGATCAGGGATTCTCAAGTTTGGCTGCATGTTAGAATCAATCAGGGATTTCGATGGCCAGGCACTCCCAGCCAATTAAATCAGAAACTTGTTTTTAAAGCTCCCAGGTGATTCCATTATATGTCCTAGTTTCAGAACCACTTCTCTAGATCTCTTGTCTCAGCTCAACTTTGAAGGGTGTCTGTACCCTTGTTTTTCTGTCCCTCTTCAACTTCTTCATTCTCTTCCCACTCCTTTTATTTTATGCATTTTACCTTTCAGTATTTTTAGACCTCCTGATGAGCAAATATCTCCCTTTACCTTGCTGTCTTCTCTAGCAACCATACTACTTGCCTACTTCTGTTTGCTCTCAAATGTGTGGAAGAGACTGAACCTTCCACTTATACGTGTCACCCACTTTGTTAGTAATCTGACTTCTAAATCCCCTACTCTGTTAGAACAACCTTTGAAATGGACTTAATTTTCTGGCCTCAATTTAAGTGACTTCTGTTATTCTTTACTACTGCCTCCTTGAAGTGCTTGATTTCTAGGGAACTACATTATCCATGTTCTTTATGTCACCTTCTTTTCCTTATTCACTAATATAAACACATTCAGGCTCTTTCCTTAACTACCTGGTTTCCTCTGTCTACTTTTGCTCTTTCTTTTCGGGGTCTTAGGTATGACATTTCTATTTCTGTGGCAGGAGGCCTTTCTCTCTACCTCTTTTCTTTACCCCCCTCACCTCTGATGGAAAACACATCTTTGGAAAGATGGAATAAAGAGATAGAGCCCACACTAGAAGACTGTAGCCTAATGGTTTTAGAACAACAATGCGGAATCCCTGCTGCATGGGTTAGAACCCCAGCTCTCATAAGTGGCATTAGATACTCTACTTAGCCACTTCGTGTCTCAATATCCACCATAAAATAAAGAAAATGATAGCATTTATTTCATAAGGAACAAGTTAGTTAACTTGTATAAAGTGCTTAGAATAGTCCCTGGCATATAAATGTTATATAGATTTTAGCTATTTGTAGAAACCTTAATATAAGAAGAGGAAGAGTTTTTTGTCGTATTTTGCCTTGTTTTTCTATTAGGTAAAGATTCACTCCACCTGAGCAAGATCCTACAATCAATGGTAAACCGTTTCTTTAGAATCCTAAAGTTAATTCTTGATGACCTCCTTAGAAGCCTCTAAAATGGATATGGGATGTTGTGAGGAAGTGTCTGGAAACAGAAATACCACAAGGCATCCCAGTGAGGGCAGGGTAGATAAGAGGGTGGGTGGATTAGAGAGAGAGGGTGAGAAACCCATCTGAGGAGCATGTACCATCCTTCAGTCTCAAAGAAGGTGTGTGTGTGTGTGTGTGTGTGTGTGTGTGTTTCTACTAGTAGACTCCATCTGCACAGCTTTCCAGATATGCTACTATGATCACAATGGTGAGGTTGTATTTTTTAATGCTCCAATCTCAAACTCCTGGCTTCTGAATAAAGGTTCTGTATCTCCAGTAGTTTAGTAGGCATCAAACCTTGGGTATCCAGCTCTCTGCTCAGCAAAATACATCTTTCTCTTGGAGCCACCATTGTCCAAAACTTATTTATATTGTCAGAAATACCTTTCCTCCAATCACTCGGGCTTGAGACCTGTGCTTATTTCCAATTATTCACCATTAGAATTCAAGCTCTATTTTGTACTAGCTAAGTGATCTGAAGGAGGCTATTTACATTTCTGATCTGCATTTCCTTATCTGTAATTTGTAGTTAATTTTGACTGCCTCGTAAGGGTTACTGAGAGGACAATGGTACACTACCATAACTACTAGTAGTAGTAATATGGAAAATAGCATTATTAGTAATGATGATAGCTAACATTTATTGATATCTTAGTATTTTCTCACTTAACCCTCATAATAACTCTATGAGGCAGGTTGTATTATCATTAGGTCCCAGAATAAGAAAATGAAGCCTATAAAATACTCATGCATTGATTCAGCAAATGTTTACTGAATGTCTAGTCTATACCAGGTATTTTTCTAAGAGTTTGAGATGCATCAGTACATAAGACAACATCTTTGATCTTAAGGAGCTTATCTCCTAGTTGGGATAACCAAGTCAACAAATAAAATAACTACAGACTGGGAAGAGTCCTGTGAAGTAAACAATAGAGTCTTGTGAGATGGAGTTACAGGTGGACTGCCCTACTTTGGATAGAATAATTAAAGAAGGTTTTTCTTTAAGCTGAGACATAGTGATAAGAAACGATTCAGCCAGGAAAGGCCTGAGAGGGAGTGCAGAGGCCTTAACACAAGTGGGGGCTGGCATGTTTGAGAGACTGAAGATAAGCAGGGCTGGGGGAGTTGAGGGAAGTGGGGTGGGACAGCCCCAGAAGAGCAGATTCCTGTGCACCATGGCAAGGAGTTTGGGGTTTATTGCAATGCAATGAGAAGACTGAATAGACTTAGAGCAGTGAAAAGACTGGTCTCAGTTAAAATTTGAAGTAGCTCTCTGGGGGTGGGGTGCCTTGGTAGCTCAGTCGGTTAAGCGTCTGACTCTTGATTTCAGCTGGGGTCATGATCTTGGGGTCCTGGGATCGAGCCCCACATCAGTCCCTGCGCTCTGCAGGTAGTCCACTTGAGGATTGTCTTTCTCCCTCTCCCTCTCCCTCTGACCCTCCTCCCACTCACAGAAGCATGCATGATCTCTCTCTCAAATAAATAAATAAATCTTAATAAAATAAAATAGCTCTTTGTCAGTGTGGTGAATGGCTTGTAGGAGTGCAAGAGGGAGCCCTGGAAGACCGGAAGGGGGACAACGGCCACAGTCAAGGCAGGAGCTGGTGGGGCTGGGTCGGGAGTGATTGCAGAGGGAGAAAAGTACATGGATGAGGGCCTATTTGTGAGTCAGGGTCTTTGCGACTTGCTGGTGGGTGTGGAGCAAAGTAGGGAAAGAGGAGGACCCAAAGATCGATTTCTAGCTGAAGCAACTGGGTGAATGGTGGGGAGACAACTGAGCTGGGAAGACTGGAGTAGAAGCAGGTTTCGAGAAAAAGAAATGAGACATGAATTCAAGAGTTACGTTTTAACCATGTTTAAAGAAAAAAAAAAAAAAGATAAGCAGGCCTCCAAAGGCAGAGGTCAATTAGACATTTGGATACATGCCCCTGGGTGAGAAAATCGGGTTTATCTGCATATACGTGGTGTTTAGAGCCATGGGCCTGAAGCAGAAAACATACTTAAAGAAAAGGCAGCTCGTAAGCACTGAGGACCCCTAACATTTATAATTTATAGGTCAGGCCGAGGAGAAGAATCCAGAGATGTAAGAAAAGAAACCTGTCCCCAGTCACCCAGTCAATAAGGAGCTGAGCGATGATCGCGGGTGAGGATTTGCGCAGTCCCAGGGGCTCTAGCACGTGGAGACCCCCCCCTCCCTGCAGTCTGGATTATTGCAACAGCCTCTTCCACCTCAGAATGCTGAGTCTGGCACTCAAAGCCAGCGTTGATGTTCTCATCCTCATTTCCCCAACGCTTTTCTGGCAACACAGATGTTCCTGTGTTTGTTGACTGAGAAGCGCTCTACAACCCACAAACTTCTAGAAACGTGCAGGTATTCCTCTAGGTAGCAGGAACCATCCCCCCAGTAACACTCATTCACTCAACGAATATTGGGTCCTTGCTGTGTGTCAGGCCCCACTGAAGCTCCTGCAGGGACTGCAGAGAACAGAGTAGATGAGGTCCCCACTCTTGTGGAACTGACACCGGGGAGGCAGGTCTTTCTATTCCAGTTCTCTCAGGGGCCCTCCCCTGGGTCATAGCCATTTCCATTTCTACAAATGTTCATTCTTCCTCCTCACCTTCTTTCATCTCTGCCACTTTCTCAAATCCTTCCTTTCCACAGAAGCCAAACAGTCTTAAAAGAGCATCTGTTAGGTTGCCACAGGCGAGTCGCTGATAGGACTTAACATAAACATCACCTGCTCCCCTCCATTCCCTCCCACGGAGATACACCACTACCTGCAGAGATCCTGCTCTAAGCGGAGACATCAACACGGAAACATCTGCAGAAACCATCAGATCTCCCTATGTGAACTGATACAAAGAGACCAGCCTAGAGGAACAGACCTTCAAAAGAGGAGGAGTGAGAACACCAGTGTTGGTGAGTAAAACAAAAGAGGGTATTTAGGGAGAAAAGGTGTTGCAGAGAAAATGAATGGTGATAGAAGAGATGAAGGCGATGAGAGAGAAGTGATCAGCAGAACAACTTTAGGTTCCGCAGACAGGTGGTAAACCCAGAAGGTCCATGGGTAAGGAGCTCTTGGTCCTATCCTGTGCTCCCGTGCCTGACTCATTACCTATTGCCAAGAACGAGAGGCAGAGAGAGCCACACCTGGGCATTCTTCTCATGAGCTCAGGTTCAGAGTAAGACTCTTGCGAGGAAGGTCAGTTCTTCCTCTCCAGCAAGTGCAGGCTATATTAGGGATGTTTCCCTGGGTGTTAACCTATTTAACACTAAAGCCTTCTCAACCAGTAGATTAGTCTAATGCTTTCTGATGGCATTCCTAGATAATTCTCTCATATGCTTACCTACAGCGAACAAACAAATAACTTCCATTAGCACAAGTGACATGGTCGAATAACAAATTATGATGTAACACATGTGCAAAGCATCATCTATATTGAAGACTAGTGAGACACAGGTTAATTTCTTTATGTTCCAGCAGATGGAGCCACAGCCTGGAGGGGCTCCATATGCTTCAGTGACCCATGCCCACCCCTCAAAAAAATCAATAACAAGAAGACCCATGTGGAAGAAGGAGAATTGCAAAAAATAAATATATATATGTATATATATACACATATACATATGTATATATACGTATATATATACACATATACATATGTATATATACGTATATATATACACATATACATATGTATATATATATATTTTGCAATTCTCCATATTTGCAATATGTGTATATATACACATATTTACATATATGTATATATATATGAAGAATAATGTTATTTGGTATAGAATTCTTCTGTGGTTGTGTCAAGTACCTGTACCAGTGTTTAATTCACAGTAGATGCTCAATAGCTTATGAATAAATATTTGTGACATAATCTGATGACTAGACTGTACCCTGAGCATTCTTAGAATAGTAATTTTCTCCTCTTCATTTGGCTTTGTTTTTCTCTCCTGTCCCTTTTATTGTTTGCATATGCATGCCCTTTGGACACCCACTTCCCATCAAAATGTCAAACTGATGTCAGAGGGAGGTGTTGGGAGAGGCAAGTGATAAAAATAGCCCAGCTGAGGTTCCCACCTGCTCCTCCTCCCTTGACAGGGCATTCTAGGCGGTATTTCTCGAATTGTGTTTCTTTAGCCATCTGCTTCAGTATCATCTGGGTTGTTTGTCAAAAATTCCAATTCCCAGGCCACGGCCCAAAAAGTCTGATTCAGTGCTTCTGGGTGGGGGTACCTGACGTCGTTCCTCTGCACAACCAGGCTTGAGAATCTCTCTTTTAGAGGAAGGTGAGCCAGCCATCTTTTAACCCTAATCCTGAAATCCAGGAAGAACCAAAAACTTTGAAAACAGTAACTTTTTCCCAACTCATTTGGGGGAGCAAACTAGGACCCACAAAGTGCCACAAAGACGCTTATGATTCTTTTTTATTGCACGTGATGTGAACTTTCAAACATTCTACTGCAGAGATGTTCATAATCTGTTTGATTGGAAGGTGTTGCCCCAACCCCACGAGGAATGACATGGGATATATGGTTTACACCCTGGATTGCCTTTCTGATGTGCAAACATTTTTTTAAAATTCAGAAACACATATGGCCTCAAGGAGTTCAGATAAAGGGCACTTGGATTGGGTTCTCATGTCCCATCTGTAGGCGGTGTTTGAAGCAGTTATATTTAGGTCTGACAATAATAAGAAAGCCTAATAAAAAGAAGGCTGGATGGGGACCCTGGAGACTTCCTTTCTGGGCCTCCATTCTCCGGAAAATGAGAGAGGAGATGATATTTAAGGCCTTCTGACTCTAAAATTTTGATTTTTATACCTTCTTGCTCTTGCAAATGTTGAGGCATTATGGCCACAAAGATTCAATTGTGGTCTTATTTTTGCTGAGAAGATCTAAAAAGGTAAAATTGTTTCTTGGTCTTTGGGGCTTGGAGACAGATTATTGAATTCTGACCTGTCTCTCAGCAGTGTGAAAAGACATCCATCCAAATACTGTAGCTACTTTGATACATTACTGCACTCAGTAAAGCTACTAGGAAACTACTAGAAGGCAGATGCAGTCACAAACTCCAGAGAGTGCTACGGAACATTGTGGAAGAAAGTTTGACTTATGGTAGGCAGAGGAGGAAGAAAGAGATTCAGGATAACAGATCTGACAAAACCTCCATTACCAGCTGATCTCAGAGTGGATTTCATCCAAAAGGCAGCAAATCGCCTTTAAGCAGAATCCTAGGGATCCCCAACCCCACGTGAGTAGGGTCTCTCTAGTCCTTTATGCAGTTATTAATATTTAAATGATCATTCTAGGACCCTATGAAAACCTGAAGCAAGATTTAGAAAAATCCGAAAAAAAACAAAACAAAACCCCAATACCCTCATATAATACAAAATAAAACAAAGTAACATCCTCTGAGTTTATTCTATCGGAAGCAAATTGTGTCCCCCTAAAATATACATGTTGAAGTCCTAACCCCCGCCCCCGCCCCAGTATCTCAGAATATAAACTTATTTGGAGACAGGGTCTTCATAGAAGCAATGATGTTAAAATGAGGTCTTTAACCTCATTATTGGATGACTGGCGTCTTTATATGAAAGGGAAGTCTGTACGCACATGTGCAGGGAGAACATCATGGGAACAAGAAGGTGGCCATCTAGAAGCCAAGAAGAGAGGCCTCATGAAATGACACACACACTTTAGTCCAATAGCAGAGGGGGGCCTTGGTAACTCTAGTGTGTGCATTCTACTGCTCTTTCATTCCTGGCTTGGTTTATGCCTCATTCTTTGTTTTCCATTTGTTTCGTTTTCTAATTTTGTCTTCTAGTGTTACCTTACTGTACTGGATATCTATTTATAAGCTTCCTGAAATTCTTTTTAGGTTTAGAGATGATATAAATTGATAAGTGAATATTGTCTTGCCTGAGCCCATTTAGCTCCTACACGGTTGGGATGAAACAATTCGATGGCAACAGTTATCCTCTAACTACTGGGGAAAGAACTGTGAGAGATGGGAGGGTTTAGTTTCACAGAACAAATGATTTCTCACTCTGGACAAGAGTTCTTTAGGCAATATGCCATTTTAAAGTGGGGCTTGCATAGTCCAAAAAGTTAGGGCTGTCTTCAGCTCTTCATGATACAGAGCAGGGGAAAGGGACATTTCTACATGAAGGGATTTTATGAAGTACGTCCATACGTCCATCAAGCAAAAAGAATGACCGTTTACTGAGCACCTGTTCCATAGTCAGCTCTGGGCTGGACACATGTTGTGCAGCTGGTCATCTAATCCTGGTAATAACTATGCAGGGAGATCTTTCTAGCTTCCCACTTAGGACCAAAAAACACCCAGCTCAGAGGGGTAAAGTAAATTCTTTAAGAGCAGCCAATGAGTAAAATGTTGAGAAGAGATTTTTTTTTTAATACTTTTCTTTTCTTTTTTTTTTTTTTAAAGATTTTATTTATTTGAGAAAGTGAACACAGAGGGAGAGTGAGAGGGAGAAGCAGAATTCCCACTTAGCAGGGATCCCTATGTGGAGCTCGATCTCAGGACCCTGAAATCATGACCTGAGCCAAAGGCAGATGCTTAACTGACTGAGTCACCCAGGTGCCCCTGAGCAGAGATTTGAAACAGAGAAGTCTGACTCTTAACTCCATAACGCTTACATCCCTCCCAATTGCCTCCTTACAGTTCACACACTGTTTGTCTCTCTTACATAGAAATAGGAGCATCAATACTTCTAGAAACGTTATTGATGAAGACACTTACCTTAAATTGAACATTTATAAATTTGAGACCAAGACAATGAAAGTATTTGCATTTAGTGTAAATGTGAATAAGGAATATGTAAAGAAATGACTGTATATTTTTAGAACAGTGTGGTTTCTAAACCATGTGGGCCACAGAAAAGGATTAGGAAAAAGATTTGGAGTGAAAACAAAGAACACAGATTAACTCCAGACTATGGTTTTCATCCATTCCTTAGTGAGAAGGGTTTGGAAGACAGTAAAGAACCACTCTCTATATTGACTATAGATACTGTCTCATAATCCATGGAGACTGTTGTGGAAATTACTAGTTGCCCCCAATATCCATTTTCTCCCATTTAAAAGGGTATGTTGTTGGGGCACCTGTGTGGCTCAGTCAGTTATGTGTCTGACTCAACTCTTGGTGTCAGTTCAGGTCATGGTCTAGGTTTGGTTGATGGAGCCCCACGTTGAACCCTGTGTCTGAACTCCATGCTGGGCAGATTCTCTCTCTCCCTCTGCTCCTGCTCATCTCTAAAATAAATAAATAAATAAATAAATAAATAAATAAATAAATAAATAATAGTTGTTACCCAGGTAAAGTATATATTTCATAGCCTTCCTTGAAGACAGATACAGCCATAGACATTGGCCAGGTGACTGTGAGCAGAGGTGCTCTGTGCCTTTCCTCATTGTGCTCTTGGGGGAGGAGTCGGCTCCCATGCTCTGTACTCCTCCATTTGACTGGAAAGCAGGTGTGGTGGTGGGGTCTGAATCACACACTGTAGACCTTCAGATGGAAACCAGGTTGTTGGGGATGAAAGAGTAATAAAAAGAAGAGCCTCAAGATCATGCAACTGCTTCCCTAGCCCAATTGCCTACCTATACTTTTATATAGGAGAGACATGAAAAATCTGTTTCTAAAGCCATCATTCTTTTGTCTCATTTTTATTGCAGCCAAACCATTATTCTCACTAATAAGCTATATTTTAACTAATAATTAAACAAAATGCATCCTTTCCCTAAATCTTCTGAATAAGAGTGTATATGCAAATTCTCTCTATGGAATTACCTACTTTATTTCAGTATACCTTTTGTGCCCCAATGGCCCCCAACAATGAGAGATCTTTAAATATTGAGGGCAATTCATTTCCTTAGTTCCTGTACTCTCTTCAGGAAAAGTCAACCAAGGGGATCCTGTGCTCTCAAGTTCTCTTAGGAGGATATGAAACTCTGTGGAAACTCTGGCTCATTTCTTTTCAGAGCAGCATAGAAGCAATTGTGAAAGTGAAGACACCATGAGGATGAACTGATATTTATTTGTGATTTTGCTTAAGCCCAAACACTCCAACAAGTGACTGGAAATTTCTGTCACGACCTGACCTATCAGAGCCCTTCGAAACTTGGGCAGGGGGTTGGACCAGGGGTTTCTCAGACCTATCTGAGGTTTCTAGAGATAGTACATTGGCAGCTTCCGGAAGAGATGGGGGAAGAGGGTGTTATAACCAGAATTCCCCTATGGTCCCCTTTTCTAAAATAGGGTATAGAGAAGAAGTGGGAGGAGTCCCCCTAAACCACTAAGAAGTCTCAGTTGTGAAACTGATGACTTATTGATGAGCACATGGGGTCAACAACTACACGTTGTATAATCCATTTCAATAAGGAGAAAAAGTGAAAGGGCACTTACCCACTTCTTATAGGTATTCGAACAGGCTCCTGCTCTCAGCAAAACTGCTAGGAAGTTATTGCAGAGTTTAAAGCAAAGTTAATTAGTAGGATCAGGAATTGCATATAAGGCTCTTGAGCTCTCTGTCTTCTCTTTGTGGATGGTGGATGCCCGGAGTAGAAGAGACGGGCCAGCCTACCAGGAGATGCTAGAGTTAAGGTGGGAGGCCTGAGGGCAGCGGGGAGAGCACCTGCACCTGTTAGTGAGTGTCCGAAAGATAATGGGCCTGATGTTGGTAAAACACCTCTCACCCCCACTCCCGGAAAGGAGATATTTGAGTTATGGCTTTTTTATTTTGCATAAGGGAAGAAAAAAAAATGAGAAGAGGGGGAAAATCCTGGGGCTCATTAAATAAAAAAAGTAAATGTTAGTAAAGAATATTGGGAGGGAATTATATTGTAAGAAGAGAGAAAGAAGTCTGTTCATCAAATTGATAAAAAGCAGGGCCCCCACAGTCGCATATTCGAGAGTGTCACCACATACTATCTCTAAGTCCTGGGCAGATTGTAGTTGAAGAAAAAATTAAACAAATGTGGTCCTTACCTTGGAAAATAAAATCCTAGGCGGATAACAGTGACCTAAATTGAGGTAAGTTATTAATGCCGTAAGCTATAAAGTTGGTTTTTAGACTGCAGTTAACCCTTGAACAACACAAGGGTTAGAGGTGCTGACCCCCTGCGTAATCAAGAATCCTCGCATAATTTTGACTCCCCCCAAACTTAACTGCTAATAGCTTAGTGTTGACCAGACGCCTTAACAAGACATAGTCAGTTAACACAGTTGGTTAATGCCGATCTTGTGTGTTATATGTATCATATACCATAGTCTTACAATAAAGTAAGCTAGAGAAAAGTTAACATTTTTAAGAAAACCACAGGGAAGAGAAAACACATTTTCAGTACTTTATTGTAGCCATGAGGAAAAAAATCCATGGATCAGTGGACCTGCACAGTTCAAACCTGTGCTATTGAAGGGTCGGTTGTACAATATTATTTTCAACATGCTTACCATGTTTTCATCCCAAAGAAATTTCTGCTGTCAGGGACTAGTATTGTGTTAAGCTATAATTCAGAGATATGTAGGTCAATAAATTTTCTTTAGAAGAAAAACAAGTTTATGCAAGAAAATGTCCATTTTAATAGAAAGTGAATAAATATTCTATGTAGAGATATCCTCTACATATTTTTATTTTAATTTTTTTTTTGGTGAAGTGTTACCAGGAGAAAAATGGACATTCTGGAAAAAATCCACGTGAGCAAGTTCCACATATGGTTCCCAAGCTAAAATTCCCTTCTGTATTTATGGCACAAGAAAAGCAGCATGATTCTCTGAAACTTTCCCTTGGAATGCATGAAATCCTTGGTTTATTGGCATGAGACAATGATGAGATGAGTAGGTGTTTAGATTGAGGCAGATACACAGCCGGGCTGGCCACCTCCTTCACTAGGTAGACCAAGGTCTTCTCATTCTCAGATTAAATACTAAGGAAGTACCCAAGGCCAGAAGTATTTGAAATAAGGGGAGATTTGGTACCTTTGATGAGTTCATGACTTGAGTTAATGAAACCAAACTCTGAAACACAGCAATCAAAAACTGAGAAGCTAAAATAGGAAAGGTTAAATGGTATGGAACCCCAGCCAAGCCTTAACCAACACAGTATTTGGAAACAGTTGGCATAAAAGATTAAAAATATCTGGCACAAACTGGATTAATTAAGAATGGCAGGGGCCAGCTGAGTGCGGAACATGTGGGTGGATATGGAGTTAAGCCGAGTTTATAAAGTTAAGGGAGTCCAAATTATTTCAGAGTGTATATGCATGAGCCCTACCTTAGAAATATGTTCTGAAGCCTACATGCAGATCTTAGTGAGTATTAATACTTCACTGGGAACGTTTGTAAAGGTAAATTTAATGGCGTATTCCTTATGTTTAGCTTCATTACGGTCTTTACTGTGAATTTCCTAAGAAGAAAGTAAAAGTATATAAAACAAAATTGCCATGTATATTTGACTACGACTCAAGACTTTTCAAATACGTTTGTAGGCTTCACCTCGTCATCTCATATACTTCTAAAATAAAAAGGCACTGGTCATTATCTAAAAAGTTGTTAATATTCTTTTGCACCTTCTAAAAAACCTTTTCAACCTGCAGAACCAAGAACATATTGTAGAGAAAGAAAGCCTTCAAAATCTAAGAGATTGTAAAATAATAGGGTTACATTTGCCAGAAGCCTTTTTCTCTTGACACTTCTGTCTGTATTCTGTGACTTGTAAATACTGACAAAAAGCACGAATAGACACCAGCACCAGGCAGATGTCACTGTTTTTGCATAAGACAGAGGAGCTACACCTAAACTTGAAGGCTTTTATAAAACAGAGGAGCTACACCTGAATTTGAAGCCTTTTATAAACCAAAGAGAAGAAATAACCTATTTTTAGGTCCAACTTGTTCAACTTAATATTCCAATATCATTTTCTTTAACGTTGTTAATTATTAAAATTCTGAATAATTCGGTTGCATAGGAAATTCTTTAGAGATGTCATGGAGCCCGGCTCTGTCACAGAATCAACGGGGTAAGATCCTGGTCTCCAGAGTTAGCAATTATGAACTTCTGGATACTTTTCTGTAAAATAGTTTTGGTTTTGAGGATTAAATGAGATAATATTTATGGAAGTACATTGGAACTGTAAGTCACTATACAAATGGAAAGTATTGTTTTGTAAAGTTGTTATTCTCTGCTCACAGAATCACGGCTTGGTTATCCTGAGACCCAACTGGATTTTCTGTTTTACAAAAAACAAAGGGAAAAGCAACATCAACAAACTTTGAATCTTCTCATTGATGAATAAAGAGTTCTATTATAGGTCAAAGGACTTAAACCTAGTCTAGCAATTATCTTTCTCTTTTCCTTTTCCTGAAAGGCAAGACTGCGTGCAAAGTTAACTGCTGACGGTTTCCTGTCCTTGCTACTAACGACTACCGCAATTAGACTGAGAGCCTTGATCCCTGAAAATAATCCTTTCCTGCAAAAAGACACCATAAACTTTGGCTATAAAATAAACATCTTTTGTTTCATCGAGATAATAAAAGGGAACATTCACATTCTCATACCTTTTTGAGCAGAAAAACTTTGAAATGCTACAAGTCAAATGTTTAAAATACAAAAGGAGAATGGCATAAAATATTTAAACTGTATGTGATAGATAGGGGATTAAGTTAATTTATACAAGGTCCCTTTAAGTTAAAAAGAAGACTATCCAAAATAAAAGTCGTCAAACGACATAATCAGTTCCTAGAAGTGAAAATGCAAACGATTAATAAACATACGAAATAAAAAAAGCCCAGTGATGTATGGTTGCCTCTGACAAATAGTCCACAATTAAAAAGATTGATAACTTGCAATGCTAATAAAAATAGAAAAGAACAAACATGCTCATGTATTACTAGTTGGAAGTACAAATGACTGTACTCTTTTCAGATAGCATCTATGGACGGTAGTAATTCTAAATACTGTGTCAGAAAGGATGGTTGTCCATCTTAATTCACTTATTTATACAACAAGTATTTATTGCATGCCTACCTGTTGCCAAGAATGCAGAAGTAATAAGAGAAATAAATCTCTGCTTCCATGAGGAAGGGATTCACAGTTTATTGGGAAAGAGACAAACAGGAGACATAACAAAGAAGTCAATTGCATAGTATATAAGGAAATGATATGTACAATCGAAAAAAACCAGCACAGTGAGGAAAATCCACAATATTGAGATGGGAATGTGGACTGCCGTTTTATTTTTTTAATTCTTTTTAAAAAGACTATTTATTTATTTGCCAGAGAGAAAGTATACAAGCAGAGGAAGCTACAGGCAGAGGGAGAAGCAGGCTCCCTGTCAAATAAGGAGCCCGATGTGGACCTTGATCCCAGGGTTCT
Organism: Martes martes; assembly: GCF_963455335.1. NCBI lineage: Eukaryota > Metazoa > Chordata > Mammalia > Carnivora > Mustelidae > Martes > Martes martes. The sequence continues at coordinate 63,661,360 of NC_137893.1, forward strand.
GGGAGCATGACCTGAGCCAAAGGCAGATGCTTAACCAGTTGAGCCACCCAGGCGCCCTGGACTGCAGTTGTAAATAGCCGGTCTGTGTAGGTCAGACTGAGAAAGCAAAGTTTGAGCAAAGACTAAAAGGAAGCAAGGGAGTTGCTATTCAGATGTTCCCAGGGGAAGAAAGTTCCAGGCATAGGGAGGAGAGGGTATAAATATAAATACATATAAATAGATTTAAGGGAAAAAAAGAGAAGTGATTGACTACAAATATAAAAAGCCAAACTGGTAGGGGTGCCTGGGTGGCTCAGTGGGTTAAAGCCTCTGCCTTCGGCTCAGGTCATGATCCCAGAGTCCTGGGATCGAGCCCCATATCGCATCGGGCTCTCTGCTCAGCAGGGAGCCTGCTTCCTCCTCTCTCTGCCTGCTTCTCTGCCTACTTGTGATCTCTGTCTGTCAAATGAATAAGTAAAATCTTTAATTAAAAAAAAAAAAGCCAAACTGGTAAAAGGGTGTTACCAGGGCTGGAGGGTGGAGGGATAAGAGAGATGTGGTTCATGGGTACTAACTTGCAACTTATAGTTAAATCAGTCCTGGAGATCTAATGCACAGGGTAGTACCAATAGATAATATTATATTATAAACATTGAACTTGCTAAGGCACTAGATCTTAATTATTCCCACCACAAAAAAGAAATGATAATTATATGATGTGAAAGAGCTGTTAGCTAACACTTCAGTGAAAATCATATTGCAATATATAAATGTATCAGATCAACCTGTTATATACTTTAATATGATACCACATTATATGTCAAATATAATTCAATTGAAACACTGTCACTTTATTTTGTCTAATCAGGGACCTCTCATAATCTAGTAGTAACTTTCACATCTGACAATATCCTAGATTTTTTTGTATACTCCTTTTACTAGCTCTTCTGACAATGTCTCATACTTTAAAGTTTTCTTCATAATTTTTTTTTTTTGAGGATTAACATACTTTTAAGTGTAGAATTGGATGAGTTTTAAAATACAGATGCAAGAGTGCCTTGGTGGCTCAGTTGGTTAAGCAACTGCCTTCAGCTCAGGTCATGATCCCAGAGTCCCAGGATTGAATCCTACATCAGGCTCCCAGCTCCACAGGGAGTCTGTTTCTTCCTCTGATCTTCTCCCTCCCTCTCTCTCTCTCTCTCTCTATCTCTCTTTCAAATAAATACATAAAATCTTTAAAAAAAATAAATAAAATAAAATAAAATATAGGTGCATTCATGTAACTACCACTGTTTTCCAGAGTGACTGCCCAGGTTACATTCCCACCAACAGTGTAGGAGGGTTCCCCTTTCTCCACATCCTCACCAACATCTGTTATTTCCCTAGTTGTTAATTTTAGCCATTCTGACCTGTGTGAGGTGGTCTCTCACTGTGGTTTTGATTTGTAGTTCCCAGATGAGTGATGTTGAGCATTTTTTCATGTGTCTGTTGGCCATTTGGATGTTTTCTTTGCAGAAATATCTGTCCATGTCTTCTGCTCATTTCTTGCCTGGAATTTTTTGATTTTTCGGTGTTGAGTTTGATAAGTTCTCTATAGATTTTGGATACTAGCCCTTTAACTGATAAGGCATGGACAAATATATCCTCCCATTCCCATTCTGTAGGTTGCCTTTCAGTTTTGTTGGCTGTTCCTTTACTGTGCAAAACATTTTATCTTGATGAAGTCCCAATAGTTGGTTTTTGCTTTTGTTTCTCTTGCCTTTGGAGATGACTTTAGCAAGAACTTGCTGCGACCGTGGTCCCAGACGTTGCTGCCTGTGTTCTCCTCACCTACTTTTTAGAAAAAATTTTTTAAGGACTTAATTTTTTTAAGAGCAATTTTCATCTTAACAAAATTAAGATGAATTTACAGTGATTTCCCATATACCTCCCAGGCAATTTTGAGACATCTTCAGCCCTGACACAATATAGTAATATCTCAAGAGCCCCTAAGTGTTAAAAGAAAAAAAGTAAAATCACATTTTACATAACTGGAGACAGAAGCCTCTTGTTAGTGTTCATCATTATAATTCCATAATTTTAAATATGCTGTGTACGTCTGTTGTTGTTAGATTGGGTTTCTGATTTATCAGTGTTCATCATTATAATTCCATGCTTTAAAATATGCTGTGTACATCTGTCATTGTTAAATTGGGTTTCTGATTTACTCAGGCAAGAACTGAGCGACCAGAGGAGTGAGGTGACCCTGAGAGGGTTGCTAGAGGGAGGCAGGGGCGGGGAGGGGTAGTTAGGTGACGGGCATTAAGGAGAGCACTTGAAGTAATGAGCACTGGGTATTGTCTGCAACTGATGAATCAGTGACTTCTACCTCTGAAACTAGTAATACAGTATATGTTAATTAAATTGAATTTAAATAAAAAAATTTTTAAAAAGTAGGTGACAGAAGCAGTTTGCTTTGGTGGGGCTCCAGCATCCCCCCAGTCACGCAGGGGCTACAGGTGGCTGAGGCATGAGGAGCTGTGCCGTTGGTGGCAGGGTCCACCAGGAAACCAGTCCCTGCCAAGAATGTTGCCCCAACATCCAGAACGCACAAGTGTCCTGGGCAGGCTGATTGGCACCCTCAGTGTAGCCAGACTCAGATCCACCGCGGAAATGAATTTTGAAGGAGAGTGTCAGGACCTGGAAAACTTGACTTCCTAAAGTGACAGACAGATTGAAAATTTGCAGAAAGAAACTGCTCCATTTCTATACAAGTTTCTCTCTCTTTTTTAAATTTAAGTAACTACAAGTTGTCTGATGGAGAAGCGTTGGTGAAAGTCCAGAAACCAGCACAGAACAGAAATGAGGGCTGAAGAGCCATGCTTCCGACAAATATCTGGTTCAGAACGAGCCCCACGCACAGCCCAGGGAGCACATTCAGCTCCCCTGGGAGGGTGTCACGTTTAACTGATGGCTCTTGTTGCTGACCCCGTGGGTGGCAGGAAGGAAGAGGAGTGACCGTGGTATTCACCAAAGGACCAGCATGTCCTCCTGCCCGCCCAGAAGTTGAATTCTTAGACGGCTCGACCACGGACTTATGTGGTGCAGGAGGGGATTTCCACTTTCAAAAATAGTCTGACTTCAGTTAAGGTTGAGATCGCATTTTTGGGAAGTTTGTTATATTTAGAAGCTTTCTTTCACCCTCATGGCTTTTCAAGTCCATCTGCAACATGGCGCAGTACTCTCAATTTTTCTGGCCTCATTTACCTGGGGGTTCCATTTGGAACCTAAGCTTTTTCTTAAAAATGTATGAAACCACCAATTGCATTGACAAAAATATATTTTATTTTTTTTAAGGATTTTATTTATTTGCCAGAGAGAGAGAGAGCAAGCCGAGAAAACAGAAGACAGAGGGTGAAGCAGGCTCCTTGCTGAGCAAGAAACCGAATGGCATACTTGATCCCAGGACCCTGGGATTATGACCTGAGCTGAAGGCAGACTCTTAACCATCTGAACCTCCCAGGCATCCTGAGAAAAATATATTTTAATCAAAAAGCTGAAAGCGGTGAAATGATAAGGGACTTTCTTCTTCTTCTTCTTCTTTTAGGCTTCTCTGTACTTTTCAAATCTATATTGTGGTTTTCACCAAGGAGATGTCCCAGATCTGGGCAGTGGTTTCTCAGGGGGCTCGCACTTGTGGAGCTGTGCTTTTGCTGCACTTTTCTGGGAGCCCTGAAGGCTCGGTCTTGAACCCACAAGCCACAGGAATCTCTGTGGAACCTAGAAGATTACTTACACATAATGCAAAAGTAGAGTCAAGAAAAAATAAATTCCAGAATGAGTGTTTTTGCTGAAGAACTAAAAATAAACATTATTTTAAAAAAGCAAAGCAAAAAACATCCCTTTAAAATGCAATAACTCGGGGCGTGGGTGGCTCAGTGGGTTAAAGCCTCTGCCTTGGGCTCAGGTCATGATCCTGGGGTCCTGGATCAAGCACTGGCCTCTCTGCTCAGCAGGAAGCCTGTCCCTCTCTCTCTCTGCCTGCCTTTCTGCCTACTTGTGACCTCTGTCTGTCAAATAAATAAATAAAATCTTAAAAAGAAAATGCAATAACCCTATAAGGGAAGGTTGGATGTCAGAGATGGGCTTTTCATGGAGGCTCAGATGACTGCTAAGGCATCATTTGGCAGGCGCTCTCCCGTGCGTTCTGGGTACTCAGCAAGGTGAGGGGTAGAGACATTATGGATGGCTGTCTTTGGCTTGAGGGAGGCACATGGTCTGCTCAATCCAGTGTCCATTATTTTTCCTATCCTCCCTGCAAATGACTCTCGGTGCAAACTATAATGTGATGTGCCCCCAGCGACCCCAACATGGAGCTGGTGGGACAAGACCAGGATGAGGAGGGGAACGCTCTTTCTTTTTACACCCTAAACAATTCATAGACGCTGATGGTTCCCACTCACCTCCTGCCCCTGCTTTGGAGCAATGATGCCAATCACTGGTTGGGGGTTAGAGTTTTTCAGCAAATATTTTAAGATATCTTACTTTACCTAAACACTATCAATTTGAAATGCCCAATTCCTTCTATTATGGCCCCCACTCGCCGCACCAAGTTTCTAGAAATTGTTTTATAACAAGGCTTTCTCTTCTTTTTCCCAACTTAACTAGTCATTTCTAGCACCAGCATGAACATTCCCAGCAGGCAGCCCTTCTGAGTAAATAGACTATTCTCCCTCACTCCCCAAGGATGGCCTTTGGGAACCGCGGGTAGCGAGGCAGCAAAGCCTGCCAATCTTTCATGACTCTGGCCATTTGGGGCTGCCCTTAGACCCTGATGCCTCTCACCCTGAGGAAGTTTTCCTTACATCTATCCTATTCCTTTGTAAGGTACATTCCAAGAGGGATACAGCTGATCTATCAATGAGCTTCTGGGAGTACAAGAAAGGGAATTTAGGTACATTTTAATGAAGCCTTGTAAGCACACCCCCCCAACTCCCAACCCCACTTTTTGACTCTTATGGCTTCACAGCAGCTCACACGTGCCAGGGAACTGGTGGGTCAGAAGAAAGAGAGGTTTTGGTTGTTGGAGGACCTCTCGGCGCAGAGCTGGTCCTGGTCTAAGGGTGGTGACCAGCATCCTGAACTGTACTCAAAAGCAAAGAACTGTAAAGCTCAGAGGTGATTTTCTCTCTGACGCTAGAATCCCATCCCACCCCCATTTTTTTTTTTTTCCCCAGTCCTACCACTTTATTCTGAGCTGGGCACAGATGTATGTAAGTATATATGTATGAATTTAGAGTGCTTCCTAAGATGTCAGCAAAACTCCTTGCACATAAGAGGTGATCAGTGACTATTTCTGGAGTATAAGTAGCAAATGGGCTTGAAGGGGAGAAAATGGGAGCAGTCTTGGGAAAGAAGCACATGACCTAGAAGCTGATGGAAAAACCTCAGTGGGCAAATGGTTGAGAGAGTACTCAGGACAGGACGGCAGGATAAAGAGCCAGGATTCAGTGGAAAGAGTAAAGGCAGAGCCAATTCTGCTGATATCACCAACACGTAGACTTGGCAAATCATATCGCTTTTCCAGGACTCAGTTTCCTATTTTGCAAATTGAGGAAATGACATGCATTGGATTAAATGCTTTCTCTGCAAGCGACCTTCCAGCTTTATATTTTAGCGAGATGAATTTCAGCAAAGCTTCTCGTTCACCACACCACACTAACAGAAAAGTTGGAGGTCCTGCCAAGGGAATAGTGACCATGTTTGATGAATGGTCAGTATGAAGAACAGATAGCACTGAGGTTTTGATCTGTGAGGAACCGTAAGGAGGGGTGGGTGAGGGTGGGCTTGGATTCCATTTCTGCTCTGCCGTGGACTAGCTGTGTTACCCATGGCTGTGGTAGCCCCCCTCGGAGGCTTTCTCAACTCAAAACATATGCATAAAATCCAGATAATACCAAAACTTGTTTTATTGGTACCTATGGAAATGGAGAGGATCATCTGACATAATGAAAATGCAGATCGTGACTCAGTGCCTGGCACATGGCCGAGAACTGCTGGCTGCTGTTATGAGGTATATGAGGATGGGATCCCAGGAGACAGAAAAGCAGGAGTGCTTGGGAGACTTTGGGAGACGCTGTGGCTTAGGAAAATCCCCACTGGATGTAGGCTCCAGACAATGATGTAGTTAATATAAATTACTGTCTGATAGGGATCCCGAAGGCCAGTGGCCTGTATTCCATAATACCAATCCTAGCTTAGTTTAAAATGTTCATATTTTGCTCATCCTGGATTTTTTGCCTTAGTTTCTATTTTCAAAACTACTATAGGGGCACCTGGGTGGCTCAGTCAGTTAAGTGTCCACCTTCAGCTCAGGTCATGATCTTAGGGTCCTGGGATTGAGTCCCACGTTGGGCTTGCTGCTCAGCGGGGAGTCTGCTTCTCCCTCTCCCTCTGCCTCTCCCCCTGCTAGCACGCCTTTGCATGTGCTCTCTCTCTCTCTCAAATAAATAAATAAATAAAATTAAAAAAAATTTTTTTAAAAGATATTACAGTAAAACATCTATCTTGGTGACTGAGTTTTGGGCTGCCCCCTTTACATTCTGCAGTCAAGGTGAGTGTTTGTCTCACCTTAGTCCCAGCACTACTCAAAGCAAGGTTGAAGCTTGTTTAGTCCTAAACGGTAGTAATTTGGTACAGAAGGTTGAAGGGGTGCAGGATATGCCACTCCAAAATATGCCACTTTAACATCAAAATTATTTTGAGCTGAAGACATTTGAATTCCTGAAATCCCTTATCTTCCTAAAAGCAGAGCCACCCCACAAAGAACTCAATTGTCATAAAACCTCTCCCTGGAAGCAACTCTACTCTTCTCTTCTGGGAGCCTGGAAATTGGCACCACACCCAAGACAGACGTCTTCCAAATGATCATATCTCCCATCTATTCTCCTAAGGGCCCATTTATCTTTCCAAAAAGTCATTTGTTTTTTCTATAAGTGGCCTTTCTCCCCCACCTTTCTTCTACTAGGTTAGATACATAGGCCCCACATTCTAACCACGCCTTTGAGTCACTCATCACTGAGGGCTCCCACGTGTGAGTGTGATACATGTGTTAATAAGCTTCTGTTTGTTTTTCTCTTGTTAACCTGTCTTTTGTCAGTTCAGTTTATAGTGCCCCCAGAGAACCTAAGATGGGTAGAAGGAAAAAAATTCCTTTTTTCTTCCTGAGAAGACTCAAATCCATCTAAATGATCACAACAGCAAGAAGAGAAGGAAATGTACCTGTTTTGTTTTATTTTGTTTTACTGACTGTGGAAGGGAGTGAGAAAATAAAAACTGATGTGTCTCTCCTATTTGTCACCCATCTTCCATAAGGACAGCGTCTAGGCCCCTTAGGGCAGAGGAAGAAAAAAATAACAAGAACACCATTAACCTAAGTCTTTCTTTGGAATGCCAGGGGTGAGAAGGCTCCGGAGGAGTTTTCTAACTTGGAGAAGAAAAATGGACTGCTGTATAGGCCTTGAGTGGGAGGGCGAGGGCAGAAGCTCAGCTAGCTTCACAGCTAGTTGGTTAAGGATGGTTCTCCGAAGAAGGAGGAATTGTTCTTGTGGATTAGCAGCTATTGGGCAATTTGGATTTTATCAGGACGGACAGAGAAGGGCTATTATAATGGGCAAAAGTGGGTGTGGAAGAATAGCTACAAAGGGCAAGGACAGGGAAAGGCCCTTGTGGGCGAGCTCAGGTCTTCAGGCTCCCTCGCAGGTCTGTCCTGGGCTCCACAGGTAGGAGGTCTAGTGGGCCTGCGCAGGTACTTCCAACATTTTCACTGGGTCTCTCATTATTACTTTATAGCTGGTGGGATCAGTGGGGGAGGGAATGGATAACTTGAAGTATCTTGGAAAATTCCAGTTTCCCTTGGCTACAACAGGCTCTTTCTTATCTGTTCTTGGGAGATACAAGAGCACCATTCCCAGCTAAAATGACAGGCAATATGGTCAACAGCCCACTCACTATCACCTACTCTCAAGCCCCCTACTTGAGGGTAGGTCAACTACCCTCACAATAGCGCTGCTCCAAGGAGATTAGGGGGTAAATTCAGACATCTTAGTGACTAACCCAGTATGAGCAATGTTTTGTTTGCTATCTCTGACGTTTCATATGGCACAGAAAGAGAGTCCTTATAAAGAGGTTTTATACATATTACCTAGTTTTTGTTTTTACTCCTATACTGGGGGTAAGGCCACAATTTTTAACCCTTCCTTTAATGGATGAAAAACTATCCCATAAAATGGTTAAGTGGCTTGCCCAATATTAGTCAGCTGGTTAATGAGAAGACAGGAGACCGAATTTCCAAATTCTCATTTTTCATTTATTTCTAGGAGATCACACAGTGGAAGGATTTTCAGCTAGGGACATCTTTCTCTGATCCTATAAAAGCTCCTCTTTCTATCAAACTTCATTATGGTCTTTTGGTGAGAAGGTTGTCTGTCCTCTCCAAAGCTGGCTAGGAAAAGACCAGTAACCTGAGCTCACCAACCTTCCTCAGGTACCAAAGCCCACCAAAGCTTTCTTTTACCCCTTCCCTCTTATTTTTGTTCCAGGAAAATATAAACATCTGTTATCTCACCACTGGCTATCATAAATTTCTGGTTGGCCTCTGTGGTCTAATCCTGGTTCTTTCTCTATCAGAGGAGAAATGCAGTGCAAAAAAAATCCCCAATGTGTCCCAGATAGCTTGTAAATTTATTCAAGAAAAAGATAAAATATTGTCCTGATGCCAGGGACATCATCATCATTATTATCATCATTATCTTAAGGTGCTACAATTTCAAGAAAGATACTGACTATCTGATTACAGGGAACTTCACGTAAAGGGAGGAGACAGACTTAACCAATAAACAATCTATACAGGGGCGCCTGGGTGGCTCAGTGGGTTAGGCCTCTGCCTTCGGCTCAGTTCATGATCTCGGGGTCCTGGGATCGAGCCCCGAGTCGGGCTCTCTGCTCGGCGGGGAGCCTGCTTCCCTTCCTCTCTCTCTCTGCCTGCCTCTCTGCCTACTTGTGATCTCTGTTAAATAAATAAAATCTTTAAAAAAAAAAATCTATACATTGTGTGATTGCTGAAGAATGAACCAGGTTCAAAGTACTATGGGAGCAGAGAGAAAAAAATGCCTCAGTCTCCCCAGTGATGTGATAAGAAGAAATTCCCCAAATAGAGACCCTCTCATCATAAGACTGAGGCCACCTGTGAGTGTGTGTGTGTGTGTGTATGTATAGGGGTGTTAGAGTGGGGTAGAGACACTTGCAAGGAAGTTCATTATATGTAAATAAATCCTACTTAACATTTTAGAATTATGTTTGGGGCTAAAGGATCATTCCCAGTTCTGTGGCCAGGATTGACCAGAGAATTAAGTAATTGAGTAAGAAATTCAGTGACAATTTTACTTTATGTTCCTGGGGCAATGCCCTGATCTGCTTTATAATCATGACATTGCCCAAATACAATTTACTGAATGCCTACTATATGTCAAATATTCTGGGCACTAGGGCAGTTTCAGTGAACAAAACAGAAGAATGAGACTTATTTTAGTGGTATATATTGAATATTCTTCTCAAATGATACCTGTTTTCCTTGGACAGTGGTTCCCAACCTCTGCCCCTTAGAATCACAGGGGACCTTTTAAAAATTCCAAAGCTTAGCCCAACTTAGACCAAATTCAGGTGATTCTCATGTGAAGGAAGGTTGAAAACCACAGCCCTAGAAATTCTCATGTACTTCCCTAGGGAGGCAGGTCATTCTTTCCCCACCTCCCACCAGCCTTCTGCAGGTCATTTATGTAATTAGCAGATGAGGAAATCGAGATTCAAAGACTCAGAATGATATTGCTAAGGTAAATGCCACATCTAGAGTCACAGGGCCAGAACTTGAATCCCAGTCTTCTGATTTCATCTAGTGTGCTCACCACAAGGTTGACAGAATTGAGAAAACAGTGGCTGTTTTTATTGCTTACAGCAAGGATCCTAGGAGCTCCCCAGGGCAGTGAGGAGATTGTCTGCAAGCTGCTGGTCACTTCTCCTCACTCACTGAAGATTTTAGTACCTAAGCCAATCTTTATTCTGAGGAATGAATATCCAGAGGCCCATTGAACATAGGGCCTGGTGGACAGGCTCTCTCCTATGACCTTTTCATAACTTTCTCCTGCAGTCCACTCCAGCTATCCACTCCCATTGCCTCCCCCTGCACATCACCTCTATTTCTAGTTCAAATAAGAAATTCTCCAAGAAGAAAACCTTATCCTTTCAGATGCAGGTCCTAGTTTGCCCACTTTAATAGCTCTCCAATCTCATCAGCCACGGACAGGTCACCAATGCACTCCTCACTCTCCTCTTTCAGCACCCTCCTTCTGTCATACCCCTTCATACCCAGTTTTTATTTCATCCCTGTGAGGCAAATGCTTTTAACTACCATGCCTACCACTCCAAAAATTCTCTTTTAAGCACCAGCCTTCACACTTGCTGTTGTCCATGTCTGGTAACCTCTTCCTACACCATTTTGTCTGAGTCCTTTAGGGCTCAGTTTAACTACTGTGAGAGATCCTCCCTGACCCCTCAGTCTAATAGAGGGACCCCCTCGTTATACCATTCCTTCCCAATCCTTGTAAGTTGCATTTCTGCATGTATCTGTGTAATGCGTTTTTCCATGTCTGTCTCCCCACCAGGCAAGGGCATGGGCTCTCTATTTTGATTACTGTGACATCACTTTCTGTTGACACACATTTTAACACATAACACGTACATGAATGAATGAATGAATGAATGGATGGATGGATTAATAGCCCCAAATTCACATAGGGTTATTTCGTGGCAGACCCACAAGTTACACATCTGTTTACGGTTTGACTTCTGAGATGATTTTTCCACTGCAGTCAAATTTCACAGTTGAACTCTCGAGGTACCCATTTGCAAGACCCTGCTGCTCAGGACTCCATGAGAGGCAGAGTTTGCCCAGTGGTGAATCCTAAAGCTCCATGATTGAAGATCCTATCTAATGAGGTTGTCCATACCTCATGGGGTTGTGAACCCCAGAGGTCATAGTTCATCATGGGCAGAGTGAAGAACAGCACAGAATAAACCACCAGCTGGCTGGTTCTAATGTCAGCTCTAAGAGTTGGCATCTCCAGTTCTCTCCTAGACCAGGCCAAAGAGATTATGCTTAATATGCAATTTCCCTAATTCCGTTTCAAATGATCTTCTTGAACATAAATTTAAAACTTTGTTCACATAAAACATTCGTTCACATAGAAGGACTTTTTAAATTCTTAACATGCTCAACTGTTCCCTACAAAGATCACTTACTGGCAGGGCTTCTCCAGGTTTTATATATATGACCTCTTCAGAGAACTATTTTTTCCCGTGGGAGATTATTTCAGGTCCCTCAGAAACCTCAAACTTGGGTTGCTTCTTTTAATATTTATTTAGGTCCTGACTGAGAAGACTGAAATAGGAACCAGAAGAATGGAATAAGGCATCTACTGCTTTAACTGGTTAATTGATTAAGCACAGAGAGGAAGCTGACTATGATCATAGTTTTGTAGAGAGTAAGATACATGACTTGGAAAGTTTGAGGCAATGGCCATCCAAGGTGAGCTAGGGAACAAAGTCACCCTTTGTTCTCTGTTTGGTATCTTCCCCAAGACTGGGCATGACATATGCTTCTGTTACTCATCAGGTGTCCAAATGGAACACATGGCTGGAAGACATGCTGTAAGTACTGTTTTCACCTAGCCTACGTAACATTGGCTTCCAACCTCAAACTGATGTTAATGTTTGAACTTAACCCCCAGATGTCTGACTGAGAAGAGGTAGAGCAGAAGTTGGTGTCTGTTGTATTAAAAAAATTCCACAGGTGATTTGGCCAGAGTTGGCTACTTGCCCCCTTCACTAAAACCTCTGAGTAGAAGTCTTTTGCTAATTTAGATGGCTGATGTCATGTATTTATTTAATAAGAATCATCTAGGTCCTGCATTCTAAAGGGCCCAGTGTTTCACAAACACACACAAAATAAATTTATTGAGGGACATATGGGTGCCTCTGTGGCTTGGGATCTGTCATCTGGTGCTGGCCTAGTATTCGGCCCATAACTCTAAACATTCTTAACAATGAACCTCATCCAAACCCCGTAGAAGCTTTGCAGTGGAAAGTGGGCCTGCTAGGCAGCCAGTAACCTGGGGTCTTCCCTGAGGATGGATCCAACTGAACCCCCATCTGGCATGTGTTTCCTTTAACCTTCTGCCCACCTTCTCCCTTCCCCTTCCCTGAACTAGCTGGAGTATCTTTTGGCCATGCTAACAAATTTTAGTGAAAAGGAATGATTCATTTGAAGTTCATTCTTAGAATCCCTGTTTTGGTTTGATAATGGATCCGGAGAAACCAAGTAGGGGAAGCACTCGCCCTGTCTGGGATGTTAGTCTTTATTGAACCGTGAATTCCCCTGGACTCAGGCCTAGTGCCGAATTCCCTCATTCTTTACATAAATAAACAAATAAATAAAATCTTTTGGCTGGTACCTAATAAAAACTCATACAGGCAAATCAAGTTTAGCGCATATCTTGGAAACTCCCAGCTTTCAAACTTCAATAAGATAGTCATGGAGTATTCAACCCAATTACGGTATACACATAAAATCCCCTTTTAGTCTAACAAATAACAAACAATGGGGTCTTTTGCTTTTCTCCAGACCCTTTGATTGAGGATTAGTGGCTAAGAGTGGGATTAGTAGAGAAAAATATTACTAATCTGAAAAATTTGGGGGGAAGGGGAGGAAAACGTCATGATGTATCAAAATATCCTAAAGCAAAACAAAACAAAAAACTAGGCTGAAAATGATCTTTGGCAAAGGGATTTGCCTCTTTTGGCTCCCGTGGTTGTTTCAAAAAGCAAGAGAGGAAAAGGTGGGTGTCCTATCCCTGCTCTGTCCATATGGTTTTAGTTTTGTTTGGATCAGTTTGGACAGAAACATCCAAAAGCAGAGACTGATCAACTTCCCAGCTTTCAAATAATGCCAAACTAGAATCTGTCCCCGCTCTATTTTGGTCCCAAAGCCAAAATCATGAACTGAAAAATCCCCAACGGATAGAATTTATTTCTAGTGGCGTATATATATATTTAGAGTTTGGAAATTCTCGTCTAATGTGACAGAGGTACGGATTAAGATCTTTGGAGCCCTTTTATTTTTCTTCAAAAGCATTTAATGGAGAGGTTCTCAACTGCGGGTGATTTTATTCCCCCTCATGAGGCATTTGGAGAGGTCTGGAAACATTTTTGGTTGTCATAGAATGGGGATGGGGAGCTGGGGGTAGGGGTGAGAAGCAAGTTCTCTCCAGTGGGGAGAGAGCAGATGCTTACTAAAATCCTACAGGGCTAAGAACAGCACTCACCAGGGAGATAGCGAATAACAATAGCTATTATTTATTGAGTGTTGCCTGTGCTCCAGATGCCATGCACATTAATTTTTTAAGTTAATAGACTTTATTTTTTAAAGTGGTTTTATGTTTACAGAAAACTTGAGCAGAAATTATGGAGCGTTCCCATATGCTTCCTCACCTGTCCCTTTGTTTCCTATATTATTAGCATCTTGCATTACTGTGGTTTGTTTGTAACAATTGCTGAGCCAATACATTATTATAAACTGAAGTCTACAGTTTATATGAGGGTTCATTCTTTGTGTTGTACATTCTAAGGGATTGCAAATATATAATGACATGTACCCACCATTGTATCATACAGAGTAATAGCACAGCCCTAAGAATCCTCTGTGCTCCCCCTAGTCATCCTTACCTTCCTCCTCCCAAACCTCTGGCAATTATTGATCTTTTTACTCTCTCCATGGTTCTGTCTTTTCTAACATGTCGTATACTTGGAATCATACGGTATGTAGGCTTTTCAGATTGGCTTCTTACACTTAGCAACATGCATTTAAGTTTCCTTCATGTCTTTTCATGGCTTGATAACATTTATTTTTAGTGCTAAGTAATATTCCATTGTCCAGATGTGTCACAGTTTGTTTATTCATTCCCTTATTAAAGGACGTCTTGGTTGCTTCCATGTTTTAGCCATTATAAATAAAGCTGCTACAAACACCCATTGCACAGGTTTTTATGTGGATATAACTTTTCAACTAATTTGGGTAAATACCAAGGAGCATGATTACTAGGTTGTACAGTAAGAGAATGTTTCATTTTGCAAGAAACTGCCAAACTAACTTCCAGAGTAGCTGTATCATTTTGCATTCCTACCAGCAATGAATGAGAGTGCTTACTGCTCCATATCCTTAGCAGCATTTGGTATTATTAGTTTTGGGGGCTTTTAGCCATTCTAGTAGAAGATAGTAGTATCTTGTTGTTTAATTTGCAATTCCCTGATGGCATATAATGTTGAGCATTTTTTCTAATGCTTATATGCTATCTGTACTTCTTCTTTGGTGAGGTGTCCAGATGTTTTGGATTGGATTGTTTGTTTTCTTATTGTTGAATTTTAGTTGTACTTTGTATATTTTGGATATAAATTTTTTTTTAAAGATGAGAGTTTTTTTTTTTTCCTTTAAATTTATTTGACAAACAGAAATCACAAGTAGGCAGAGAGGCAGGCAGAGAGAGAGGAAGGGAAGCAGGCTCCCTGCTGAGCAGAGAACCCAATGCGAGGCTCAACCCCAGGACCCTGGGATCATGACCTGAGCTGAAGGCAGAGGCTTTAACCCACTGAGCCACCCAGGCGCCCCTTGGATATCAATTTTTTTAATGGATATGTGATTTGCAAGTATTTTGTCCCAGTCTATGGATTGTCTTTTTTCATTCTCTTCACAGAGTCTTTCACAGAACAAAAGTTTTAAATTTTAAAGAAGTCCAACTGACCCATGTTTTCTTTCATGAATAATGTTATTGGTACGGTGTCTTAAAAGTCATCACCAAACCCAAAGTCACTTTGATTTTGTCCAGTGTTATCAAATATAGCTTTCAATTCCTCTGTGGTCATCCTTAATACCCAACAGAGCACACACTTGAGAAATGCATTTCACAATCATCTGACCTGATATACACACATACCATTTAATATTCCAACAGGCGGTACTAAGTGTTTACAACATGTGGGTCATTCTATAATTCTACTAAGAACAGAAATGACTTTACCCTGAATAAAGTGGCCTTGTTGTTCAGGATTGGTTTGTAATAGGGTCAGTTTAAATCCACTGTAAGATCATGACTTGCATATACAATAGAATGGTGAACACATTAGTGGGAAAACAAGACTGTCAGGTAGGGCACAATACAGTCCAATTCTCAAAAAGCCCAATTTCTAACTGGGGAGATCCCTCATTCATACTATATAACAAGTTGAAGGGGGATGCTAGGAATATAAATGCTAAAATACTTTGAGGGGTGATTATAAAGTTAGGTGGGATTAATCCTATGTCTTTCAGCGAGAGGTATATTTTTCAATTGTACTGATAAATGAAAAGACTGCTTTTGGATATAGTTTAATTTGATTTCAAAGAGTTTGGTTAAGAGAGGGTTAAAAATGATGAGGATATATTAGTCTGACAAAAAAGGAAGCAATTGTGCTTGCTGGACAAATTCGTTAGGATGCCCTCAGGGACTGCCCATGAACCATCTCTAAATGGGAAATGAATTAAAATGAAAAGAATGGCCACCAAAGAAGAAGAGCTTAAGGGGCAAGACAGAGACAACTTGGCTCCAGGATTCTGTTGTTTCCCTAACATTCCCTGCCTGTTGTCGAGCCAATGGACCTGTTTTATAGCATAAAGGTATTTCCCCAGCACAAATGAGCAGCAAAGAAGCCAAAAAAAAAAAAAAAAAAAAAAAAAAAAAAGAAGTACAGCTTTAGCCATCAATCCTCACTTTCATTCATTTCTTAAATCTTCTGATTTTTCTGCTTAACTTGATGGGAGGGAAGTTTTTTGATGAAGAACAGGCTGGTGAGAGACTGTGGCAGACAGAAGGAAGAAGGACTGACTTTACAGATCAGCATCCAGTCTGGGCATATCAGCTGCAACCAGCTGAAAGTCATATGGCCAGACAAGACATTTCAGATACATTAGCTTCATTTCAACCCAATCAGCATTTTTCAGTGTCTATGCTGAGGTCCCACCCTAATCTGGGCTGAAGGGGTGATGGGGTGAATAAAGCAGGCTTGCACTATGGGATTGATGGTGGAACCTGTAGTGTTTATGACTGGGCAATGGGAGCATGGGAAACTATGAGAACCCAGTGAAGGGCACAGCAATATTGTGATTTATACAAAATACGTATTTCCTCATTTTGATTCATCCACTATTCCTGGCTCATAGCTCCCAATCCCTTGAAATTTCCTAGAGAGCTTAAAGATATCTTTTGTTATGTAAATCAGGTGAGTTTGGGACCGCATCTAAGGATGGGGTCTGGTTGCCAGTAAAACCAACTGTGATTATAGAGTTTTGAAACTTTCAGTCCTGCCCTCAGACTTCCAGGGAGAGAGGAGGACCTGAAAGTTGAGTTCAGTCACCAATAGCCAATGATTTAATCAATCATGCCTCTGCAATGAAGCCTCCATAAAAATCCAAAAGAACAGGGTTCAGAGAGCTTCCAGGTTGATGCACACGTGGAGATTTGGACAAAGTGGCATGGCTGAAGTGGGCATGGAAGCTCTGTGCCTTTTCCCCATTCCCCACTCAATGCATCTTTTCCACTTGACTGCTCCTGAGTTACAACCTTTTATAATAAACTGATCCTCTAGTAAGTAAACTATTTCTTTGAGTTCTGTGAATTGAACTGAGAAGGGGGTTATGAGACTGTCTGATCTACAGCCAGTGCGTCAGAGCTACAGGCAAACAACTTGAACTTGTACTTGAAGTGCAAGGAGGGGATTGTTGGAATCCCAATCTATAAACCCTCAGTCAGAAGCACAGGTGACAACTTGGATTTGGGACAGACATCTAAAGCGGAGGAGAGAGTAGTCTTAGAGGACTGAACTCTTAAATTGTGGAATCTGATGTTATCTCTGGGTAGATAGTGTCAGAATTGACTTGAGTTCTTGGATACCCCACCTGAGTCCAAGAATTGCTTGGTATTGTGTGGGAAGCTCTCCCAGTCCATTGGAATAGGGTCCAGGAAACTAATTTAGGCACACAACCGAGCTTCCAACCCTTCCAACCCTTGAGAGAAGACTTCTTAGTGGACAGTAATATTGAATGTCCATAAAGGGCACTCTAATAATAAAAACAACTGAACTTCTATTTATTTATAGGAAAATAAAATGGAAATAGAAAATTCCCTCTTACTGAAAAGAGTAAGACTATTGAGGTGGAGGGAGATTTTGAAGAAGTTAGAGAACTTACAGTGTTAACCAAAATTTAGTTGAGTAAATCTGAAGATCTAATTGCCTTTTTTAAAATTTAAATTCAATTAACCAACATATAGTACATCATTTCTTTTTGATGTAGTGTTCAATGATTCATTAGTTACATATAACACCCAGTGTTCGTCATATCATGTACCTTCCTTAATGCCCATCACCCAGTTACCCCATCCCACCACCCACCTCCCCTCTAGCAACCCTCAGTTTGTTTCCTAGAGTCAAGAATCTCTCACGGTTTGTCTCCCTCTGATTTCTTCCTTGGTCCCCAAGGCCCAAACAAAGCAAATTCAGATAAGTCACAGAAAAGACTCCATGGAAGGAGTTGCCTTTTTAAACCAGGTGGCTTGTCCAGTGATTTTATGTAACTGACTTTCAACTTTCCCAGACATTGAAGCCAGGCTTAGCAGGTAGCGCTGGCCATAGCATAGACAACTCCTGGGTCAGTTACCAGATAATCAGGAGCTATTCTATAATTATCAAGAACTTTGGCCAGTGAGTCTAAGGATTTTTGCTGGACAGCTAACACTTTTGTAGCAGATTCTGCAATATTTCTGTGAGTTAAGGGGAGATTTTTGGTTATAGCCTCCTTTGCACTTACTTCTGTCCAGGGAACCAGGGACCTGCAAAAGGAAGCGGATTATGAATCATGAAAATGATGTAAATTCAGAGCAGTCGACTAATGGGGTGTCTTTGTTTGTGATATGTCAGGGGCACAGTTAGGTAAGCTAAGGGGCATTGCCCAGCTACATGCCAAGTATTGAGGAGAATGATGGCCACCACAGACCAAAAAAAAAAAAAAAAAAGCCTGTTAAGACATCAACTATTCTTGTTAAGGTGGTACTGTTAGTAAATTAATTCACAAGGATTGTTGCATTCATTTGTCTACTCAAGCCAAGGGTCAGTTAGGTTTTCTCCTGGCCTGAAATTAAAAAAAAAAAAAAAAAGTGTTCTAAATTTCAAAAGTTACCCCCTCAGCTATGACCAGGGAGATTCTGAAGATGACATTATTTTTCCAGGCCAATGCCAGAGTAAAGGAAATAAAAGGAAGAAGAAAGGGTTTCATGATTGAAGTGTGAAGTTCCGATCTGGTGTCTTGGGAGTTGTGTACCTTGATCCCAGCTACTTTTCTCACAACAAGCCAATTTGAATTGGAGGACTCTAGCATTCACACAGGATCTTGTGTCAGGATCTTGTGTCAGGATCTTGGAGCCTTCTTTAGCTGTGAGATGTACATTCAACATTTAAGTCCCTAAAGCAGTGAGAAGAACCTGGGTTTGCCCCTTCGGAGAAGATTCAGGAGCAATCTTTAATTCTTAGTGATTCCAAATCAGAAGGGTGGGACTGGAAACATTAGTTTACGGATTTACTAACAGACGTTTGAGGGAACTAGAAGGATTCAGGATCTACTCCAGTTTACAGGTTTATAACAGAACCTCAAAGACAATTAACAGGATTAGGATCTAATACAGACAAAGGTGCAAACATGAATTTTATCTCCATGATTATCCCCATCCCCACCCCCAAGGAAAATTACAGTAGAACCAATTTGCTTGCACTGGACTTGGCCTGATCATTTACATAAGTGCAATAAAATACTGGTTGACCATATAAGCTCTTTTTAAAATTGCTTTTCGGGAACCTGGGTGGCTCAGTGGGTTAAAGCCTCTGCTTTCGGCTCAGGTCATGATCCCAGGGTGCTGGGATCGAGTCCCATATCGGGCTCTCTGCTCAACAGGGAGCCTGCTTCCTCCTCTCTCTCTGCCTGCCTCTCTGCCTACTTGTGATCTCTGTCTGTCAAATAAAAAAATAAAATCTTAAAAATAATAATAATAATAAAATACCATTATTAACATTACATAAATGCATTTATCTCTAAAAAAAAAAATTGCTTTTCAAGACCCTTGTAAGCAAGATAACAGGCCAGTTTTTCCAAGGGATTATATTGCTTCCATAAAGTCAACTTTACCTCCTTAAAACTGCCTGGTTATATCAGAGTCTATGTGCATCTCTCTCAAATATGACATTACAGTCAAAGTCTTAATGATTTAATCAATATTTCCAGTGATCTCTTGTTATAAGAACAGATTCTCATTGAACTTATGTATGTAACTATATTTCCATGAAAAGAATATTCAAGAGATTCCAAATTCTGGAGGGATCAGGTAGGGAGGAAAAGTAAATGTTTCACCTTTGTTCACAAATGTTTTCCCAAATTGTGGATAGCATAAGAGAAAAGAGAAAAAGGTTTCCTAAAATCTGGAAAAAACAAAATATTAAAGAAGCAGCAATGTTTTAAATGAGAAGTTGTAAAAATTATAACCAACTTCCTCAATTCATTCAGTCCCATGTAACTGATATTTGTTCCACTTGAATCTTATTTTCCTGTTAGTTCTGGAAATTCTTACCTAGTTCAGTTTTGTGATCTTGAACTTATCAGAAACCTGTACTTGTCAAAAGTTCTCTCCTTGAATCTCCTGAAAAATTAAGGGCTTTTGGAATGCCTGGGTGGCTGAGTCAGTTAAGTGTCTGCCTTTGGCTCAGGTCATGATCTTAGGGTCCTGGGACTGAGTCTTGCATCAGGCTCCCTGCTTGGCAGGGAGTCTGCCTCTCTCTCTCCCTCTGCAACTCCCCTTGCTTGTGTTCTTGCTCTATCTCTATCAAATGAGTAAATAAAATATTTTTAAAAAAGTAAATTAAGTACCTTTGCAGGAACACCTTTGCAAAGGGTCAGAGTAAAACAATAATTGTAAATTACAAAAGACTTAAAAAAATGTTTACTGTTAGAGATCTGATGAGAATTCATCATAATGGAATTGACCAAAAAAAAAAAAAAAAAAAAGAGAGAGAGATTATTTCTATAACATACATTTTAAGAAAATAACTAGAATTATGACCAATAACATTTTACTAGGACATATCACACTTCAGGAATTTCCTACAATTTCTACAATACTTATAACATATTCTTATACAAATACAAAAGAAGGCTTAATATTCTTATTTGACAATGCTTCCCACATGATTTAACATATCAAATATACCTATCAGTTTAACACCTCCCTTTTTTTTTAAGATTTTTTTTTTATTTATTTATTTGAGAGAGAGACAGGGAGAGAGAACATGAGAGGGGAGAAGGTCAGAGGGTGAAGCAGACTCCCCATGAAGCAGGGAGCCCGATGCAGAACTCGATCCCAGGACTCCGGGACCACGACCCGAGCCCAAGGCAGCCGCCCAACCAACTGAGCCACCCAGGCGCCCCACCTCCCTTTTTATAAGAAGAGAAAACAAAGTTTTTAAGATGTTTCAGGGAAACATATCGAAGTTATTTCAAGGCCAGAAAGATGTCAATTTCAATTTTGAACGTTTGTCAGAAATAACAGAAGTTTTAAAAACTTGAGTTGTAGTCACTGTAAAATAATTCTTAGTTATCCATTTACCCATCGTGACAACTGAAGACTTCACAGGCAAATATAGGTCACATAGCTCTGAGTAAAACATAGGTCCTTTACTGTAGAGATAACTAGGTTTGCTTAAGTTATCAAAGACCTGATAAGGACGACATGGAACAAAGGCAATGATTTTGACAAAACACAAGATCTTCGCTTTTTCTTTTTTCTTTTTTTTTAATTTATTTATTTGTTAGAGAGAGAGAGAGCGAGCAAGCATAGGCAGACAGAGTGGTAGGCAGAGGCAGAAGGAGAAGCAGGCTCCCCGCCGAGCAAGGAGCCGGATGTGGGACTCGATCCCAGGACGCTGGGATCATGACTTGAGCCAAAGGCAGCTGCTCAACCAACTGAGCCACCCAGGTGCCCCAGATCTTTGCTTTTTCTAATTATGAAGGTAAATAAAGAAAAACCTTTTGGAATCTCTTATTAGCAAGAACAGACCAGTAGTCCAAGAAAATTTTGTCTTTTTAATTGAGAGAATACCAAATTCTAATTTTGGGCCAGCTTAACTTGTGTAATATTGATACTTATTTACTTAATTACTTCTAGTAGGTTTAATTATATATTAGAATTTTTTATCCTTAGAAACCTTTAATTTCTACTGAAAACAAAGAACTAAGCAGTTGTGAACTCTTTTAACATTCTTTTTATAATTTCTCATATGGGTAAATTTCTCAGTGTGGCACAAAACATATTTACTACTAGACCTAAACATCTGTAGTTCCCTCTGTAAAAGGAAGCAAAAAAAAAAAAAAAAAAAGATAAGAAATGTATCCATTTTATCCGTACTTATCCATACTTATTTATAAGTATATACTTATATAGTATACTATACTTATTTTATCCATACTTATCCAAGCATATGATCAGTAATTAATGTTTCAATATTTTACCATATTTAGAAATGATCTGAATACTTAATGACTTTAAGATTTAGGGAAACTATTTAAAAGGTTCACCAAGAAACTTTTTATCCTACTTTCATCTATTTGATTTACTTGTTCTTAGCAATTATGTTTAGACAGCCCACAAGACTTCTTGACACTTCAGACCAAGTCAGCCATCATCCCACGCTATTTTTCTTGCTGACAAGTTTTGTAAGAGATAACATGAACTCATTTGACCTTTTGTAAGACTAGGTAGAATAAAAGTATTATATTTATCACTGATAACTCTAAAGACAAGCCTGTTTTAATTAAGCCAAGAAACTTAAAATAGCTTTGATACTAAATATTTTCCCAGGTCACGTGAACCTGAAATTCATTTGGGTTAGTTTCTATTATATTTCTGAGAAGTCCGTTTATATAGGAACTTAATCTTCCTTAGGCCCATTAAATAGAGGTCTTTTAATTTTGGCAATACCATCTGGATATAGAAACACCCACATATACAAAACACACACATGTATATGTGTATATATACATACACACATATAAACATAGAGGTATAAACCGAGGCCCTAAAACTTTCACTTAAACATTACTGCTATGAATTAGGTACAATAATACAAAACTCTCCAATTTTAAGAGAAATTAGATCTAAATTGTTTTCCTGGTAGATGAAATGAATTAAGGTTAGCTGCTCCCATGACTAAAGCTTTTGGTATTAATATTTGTGGAGAAGACACTTCAGATTCGTATTTGTCCTTGACAAGTTAAGTTCTAAATGACTTCCCCCTTTTGTTTTTTCTTCTGATAAGAATTACCTCTCTGAAGTTTGTGCGTCAAGTTTGTATGATCTAGATAAGAATTGTGCAGAAGACCCTGGATAGAACATTTACATCTCAAGGGCACAGGGGGGAAATGCAAATGCCTATACCCCTTTTGAGATAAACCTGGGAGGTTTCTGCATTGGTAAAAAGGATAGATGGACTTCGAATTGTTTTAGGATCTGCTTCTCTGATCCTGTAAAGACTAGATTTGTAAAATGAGGACAGCTGTTTTTAATTCCTCAAAGGATTGGGTTGTTGCCCAAATGATATCAAGAACTGATACATCCAGACATCTAGGTTAGAGTGTTCCTCCCCTCCCCCCAATATATTTAGCTCTGGGGAAAAAGTCTAAAAAATAAATTCCTACCAAGCTCTAAATATCAGCTTCCAATTAGGCCAAATTTCTGATCCTAGAGGTATTAAATCTTTTCAAATATCTTGTCAGCTTTCAGCTGGGACAAATAGTAAATATTTCTGGCAATATTCAACAATAATTTTAATTTTAGTTGCCCCTTAACTGTTTAAGGGAATAACATTGCATTTTATTAGACAATCCCTCAGAATCCCCTCCTTCTATGGGGCCTTCCTTTGAGGGTAGATATGGGGGCATTCCAGCTGATGCTATAGAACTTACATGGGACCTTTGAGGACAATTTCTTTTTCAGTGTCCCGGTTGACTACAACTCAGACATCTGTCCTTCCCCTGTATTTTGGTAACAGGCCCTTAGAAGGGTGTTATTTTAGGTGTTGGGCCTTGGAGCTGTTGTAGCTGTAATGCCAAAAGCATGGCAAACCCTTGTTCATGGTTTTGTTCCGAAGTCTTTTCAAAGTGCTCAGATACGATCATGAATCAGTCTGGTGGCCTTCTATCCTATTTTCTGCTTTTTTATCAATCCACAGATCTCCAGAGATCATCCTTTTACAAATAGGGAAGGTAGAGCAAGTTGGGTGGCCTTATTTATTGTGCAAAACCCTGAATGCTATAGAAAAAGAGCTTCTCAATGGGCTTTAAAGTCTGCCGCAGATTCATCTCTCTTTTATTTGCATGATTGAATGACAACCCAATTGGTTCAGGCAGGGAAGACTTTGGGAATGGCTTGTAAAAGATCAGTTGCTATTTTGCAATCTTTACTGGTCCATGAGGAGAACATTTTGAAGACTGAGAATCTCAAGTAACATCCTCAGGGGGTTGCCATTTTGCTGTCTGTGTCTAATTTTGGTTTCTACCATGTACACAAGCTGATCAAGATCTGATAGCCCAGGGTCATAGTTCCCAATAGTGACTAAGTTCTTCAAAAAAACTTTTGGAGCCCTTCAAAGGTTTAGGTAGTTCTTTAACTATGGCACTAAGTTTGACCTTTGACCAAGATGTAAAAGATGTCTGAGGAGGATCTCTGGCCATTTTGGGGTAGTTTTGTCTTGAAAGATAACTTTTAATAGTCTCTTTAAGTGGAAAGGCAGTTCAAATAGTTAGGAAAGCATGAATAGTTAGGTAAAGAAGGATATGGGGGGCAGTAGGAATCACATCAATCTTTCATTTTAGGTACTCCAGTATCTTTAATTTTTCATTAGACTTTTGTAACAAATCTTTTAATGAAGCTATTTTGGCAACTTGAAACCCTTTGGGAGTTTGTAGCACCAATTAAAATTGGTGTCCCATTCTATAGTAAGATTTTGCTGTTTTTGTAGATAGCTATAGCTTCTGGGACTACAGTTTTTAGACATGAAATAAGTAGGTATGTTAGAAAGTGGTGCACTTAACTCCAGATTACAAAATCCTATTCCTCTCAGCTCATCTTTTTTGGGTCTCTCAAAGGGAGATTAATACCTAAAGGGATATGCTACAGGGCTGGAGATTGTGTTATATTTTGCAGTATATTCCATTGTATGGAAATTTTCTTGAGGTTGGTGGGTGACCTAGAGTTAATCTAACCTGTTTCATCACCAAATTATCCTAACAAAGGGGTCTTTCAGTTAGGTGGGGAGTCCTCTTGTCAGTGAACATTCTTGCTCAACTATAGAACTCAACAGTTATTTCTTATTGCACTTTCTTGACACATTGATGAAGATTTGAAAGTGACCAAAACATTCCAACTGCCAGGCCAGGAAAGCCCTGATAGCAACAGAATGCATAGACGACCACATCCCACACATCCTCCTCCCTGTCCAGGACTGGCTGAACACATACCAACTGCCATCCGTGATCGTGTGCTCCCTGACTTCTTTCCTGCATGCACCCCATTGAACATCTCTCTATAAAACTCTGGGTGTGCATCTTACAGGTGGAGAAGTTGGTGTTAAGATTTGAGCCTTCTACCTCCCCCAGCAGCTGGCCCCTAAAATAAATTTCTCTTTTTGTCTTCTCCAAACCCTCCTCTCTTAAGTTATTGACTCCTCTTGCAACAAGTTGAACTGATTTTGTTTGACAACAGTTTTGGCAGACCCAGCCAGGAGTCAGCCCCCGCTCAGGATTCTCCAGGATGGAGCAGTCAGCCACAGCAGTACACTATGGCTTACCTGTTCATTTCCTGAGTTAGTGGCTATGATAGGTGGACTTGTAACACTCTAACACCTTTTAAGTGTTCAAGCCATGCTTGCTGATTTAGTGGCTTTTTCCTCCTCCTCCTTCTCCCCCTCCTCCTACTCCTCCCCCTTCCCCTCTCCTTCCCCCTCCCCCTTCCCCTCTCCTTCCCCCTCCCTCTCCCCCTCCTCCTCCTTCTTCTACAGCTTTTGCTATTCCCATTAGCATTAGCCTTTACTTATGCAACCATTCTAGTTTCAGTTGGACCCAGTCCAACTGTAGGTGGTAACCACCAACTGTTTCCAACATGAAATCTGGGGACTTGGGAAAAGAATGAAACAGTAGACCTCAAAGAGTGGGGACCATGGATTGATTTCAAACAAAGGGGGAACTGCAGCTGCCACCAGCAGCTCCCATCTGGACTCTGGGGATCTGGGGAAAAAACAAGGGCTCAAGTTTCCAGCCCAATAGTGAAAAGTGGAAAACCAATTGGATTGGAAGCTCAAGGCAAAGCAGAGCTAAGAACTGAAAGGAACTTATCTTTGGAAACAGGAAGAAGGGCAGAGAACTCAAAAGAATTCACAGGGTGTCATACACATTTCTTGTTCCCAAATACCACCAAAAGTTTTCATCAGATCCCACCACTGCCACCGAATCTGTTAAAAAACAAAATTTAACTGAGTAGATTTGAAGATGTAATTAGCTTTGTTCAGTGATTCATGAATTGGGCAGTATCCCATCTAGCAAACAGAAAGGAGATTTAGGGGGCTGTATAAAATGGAAGACATTTTAGAGCAGAAATGGAGCTGGACAAGTTATTAGCAAAAGAAAAGAAAGGATTGTTTTAGGCAAGGTCACCTTCTTTTGAGGGAAGGGCAGGGGTTTATCATGCAGATGATTTCACTAGTGTTGATCAGGAAATTCCAGATCAACCCTGAAAGGTCACACTTCTTCAGTTATGTCTTGATTTGCTGTTTTGGGGGCAAGTAACTCTATTTTAGACCTCTTTCTTTCTTTCTCTCTTTCTTTCTTTCCTTCTAACAGAAAGAAGCTTAAGCAGTAAAATCAATAAATAATGTAGCTCAACTGGTGAAATCAATAAATCAATAAATAACCCTCTGACTTATTCATAGCTACTGCAAGAGAAGCTATAGCTGTGTTACTCTTGAAGTCAGAACTTTTAAAGATGGTAGATGGCAAGGAAGAGTCAAGGAATCCAGAAAATCTATTAGCTAAGTAATGCCCCCAGAGGAAAAATATGGGTATTATAAAAAACAATATTTCCAAAAATACACATGGAAATGCTGGGCTTTATTTCAATTGGTGGAAATTCCCCAGACTTGCTTGTGTTTCCATAAAAATAATATACTTGGGTGGGGCACCTGAGTGGTTCAATGGGTTAAGCCTCTGTCTTCAGCTCAGGTCATGATCTCAGGGTCCTGGGATTGAGCCCCAAGCCCCGGGAGGGCGCCCCTCATAGCATGGACTCTCAGCTCAGCAGGGAAACTACTTCCCCCTCTCTCTCTGCCTGCCTCTCTGCCTACTTGTGATCACTCTCTCTCTGTCAAATGAATAAGTAAAATCTTTAAAAAAATAATAATATACTTGGGGAAATTATGTTTGAAGACATGAAGAAGGAGAGGAGCACAGAAAGAGATCCCAGTGGAGAGAGAGATGAGGGTATAGAAGTCCCTCTGGTTTGGCTTCCCCAAAGCCGATCTCAGCCCTTCTCCTCTTCCTCTTCCCATTATGAAACCTGAACAGCCACAGAGTCTCCATCCCACACTCCCTTAGACTAAGAGTGGCCATTTGACTGATTTCTGGTGAAGAAAGCAGTAAGTAGATTTGCAGGGGGACTTTTGAGAAAAATATTTTGCTTTCTGATTAAAAGGACAGAAACTTTCCCTTGCCCCTGATTCCTACTTGAGATGCTGAACTGAGGACAAAATCTTACAACCATGAAGCAAACCACAAGGACAAATACAACACCTTGAGGTTGACTGGTCAGAAAGATACACGGCTTGGAAACATGACAGTGGTTGAGCCACCTAATGATCCCTGGCAGCACCTCCCTTCAGACTCCTTGTAAACAATACAACTACAGAACATGGCTTTATGCTGCTACTGGCATTCTTTATTCCCATAGAATGATTAAAGATGATGCTAGTTAGTAGAGGCAAGATTTTCTCACCTTAATCCTGCCTCTAACACATATGCCTTTTCTTTTACCACTTGAATTAAGGTAGAAGTAAGTTATGTGAAAGATACATACAAGATACATACATATATGTATATGCCAATGTTGTATAAAAAGAGATAAAAAGCACATTTTTGTGTTTGTTGCTAATTTGTGAATGCACAGACATTATTCAAGAAGAGAGGAATTGAGGAAAATAAAATTTCAGAATGAACAGATCACTGAGGAAACTGGTAGCATCTCCATGTATGATGTTGTAAGTAATTGCAGTCTTGGAGGGTTGGGGGTTGAATGACCTACTCTTTGAGCCTCACTTGCACTACAAGAGTAGGAGCTTATGAACAAATTGGGGAGGTTATATTCTTTGTCTCTTACATTTTACCTCAGCTTTCTGGCTGGGGTGAATCCCAGATATTGTTGTTCCATGTGCCTTTTCTCCCTTTTCTATCAGTCTTCCTCTACTATGACTTCTTTATTTCCTATCAGTTTTTTCTAGACAAGCGTTTACTGAGACCCCTGCCTGCCCTCCTAGGGTGTCCCCTCTCTGCCACTGATCTGCTATTCCTCATGTGTGCTCACATGCTCTCTTCCCTGATCTTTTCATGCTTTCTCTCCTTTTCCTAATTTTTGTCCTTCATATATTTTTGTGTCCTCTTTCCTTCCCTGTCCCTCCCCTCATCCATCTCTAGTCCTCCTTCTTGGCTTCCTTTCTAGAAGGGAAATGAGAAGTAACTAACCATGATATTATGCTTTTTGAAAATAATCATGATTTATTAAGCAGATTACTGGGTTGAAATGGACATTCCAAACACAATGATGAAAGGATAAAATTCTCATATTATCTAATTTTCCCAAATAATATGACTTCACCATCTTCTACTTTAAAATCTTGTTTTACTAGAAAAACAGAGAGACTTCCACTACTGTTTCATGAGTATCTTCTCTCCCACTCAGTTTTACCTTTTTCTAACTTCATTCAGAGAAGGTGGACAGAACCCACATTAGAGAACCAGTGATTGGGGCTAGCACCTCAGACAAATTCTCTCTAAATCTAGAATGGGGTTCAGATATGGGCATTAAAACAAACAAACAAACAAACACCTCCCGAAGCGATTGTAATGTATAGCCAGAGGTGAGAAACAATATTCTAGAATTTGCATTCTCAATATAGTACTGCCTATTAAAACTATGTAAGTTTAAGTTGGGCTGGGGATATAGGAAACCCCCCATTGAGTTGAGAAAGGTAAAATAAAGCAGAAAAAAAAAAGTCTCTTCTGGAAGGTATCAGGACTTCCCAAAAGGGTAAGAGGAGGCTGAGATGACAATGTGTAGGCGCTGCCCACGTTCAGGGGTATGCCCGAAGTTAAAATTGTTTCCAAAAACCCCTGTGTGACCACAGACACCACTGAGCTTGTCATACTTATATTTAGAAACAAAGCAATAAATTCATGAAGGAATTCCATCAGACACAATAAAATTAAAATAAAAAGCTTCTCTCTACATTAAAAAGAAAGTTTTATACTCTAGCCATCTTCTTGAAAAGTGTCCAGAGAAAACATATTTTTTTAAAACTCCATGGGAGCAAGCACACCAATTTCTAGGGTGGGTAATTTTGCAGAAAGTTTTCCCAGGTAGTTTTAGTGAAACTTTTAGGAAGTTTTTTGGTTCCATTTAATGATTCAAGTTTAGAGTTCAGGGGTGTGTGTGTGTGTGATAGAAAGAGAGAGAGAGAATGTGTGAGAGATGGGGGGGCGGATTATAGGCTAGATCAGGCACATAGTTGGTGGAATTTCATATTAAAACAAAATCACAGGGCGCCTGGGTGGCTCAGTGGGTTAAAGCCTCTGCCTTCAGCTCAGGTCATGATCCCAGTGTCCTGAGATCGAGCCCCGCATCAGACTCTCTGCTCGGCAGGGAGTCTGCTTCTTCCTCTCTCTCTGCCTGCCTCTCTGCCTGCTTGTGATCTCCGTCTGTCAAATAAATAAATAAAACCTTAAAAAAACACAAAAAACCAAAATCACTGAAAGGCAGTTTGGCGTACCATTTTTATTTATTTATTTGTTTGTTTGTTTGTTTATAATTTATTTATTTTAAAGATTTTATTTATTCATTTGACAGATGGAGATCACAAGTAGGCAGAGAAGCAGGCAGAGAGAAAGGAGGAAGCAGGCTCCCTGCCAAGCAGAGAGCCTGATGCGGGGCTCGATCCCAGAACCCTGGGATCATGACCTGAGCCGAAGGCAGAGGCCTTAACCCACTGAGCCACACAGGTGCCCCCATTTTTTTTTTTAAACTTAGAATTTTGTACTCCAGAAATTTTTTCCTGAGTAAATCATTATGGGATGGTAGAAAGTTATAATTATAGTAACAAAAAATTGAATACTATCCGCATGTAACAAAATAAAATAATTATAATACACATACATGTATAATTAGACATACAGTGGCATACATTATGCATTTATCAAAAATAATGTTGCAGAAGAATTTTCAGCAGTGTGAAAAAATGGTTGCATATATTGTTTATGAAAAATATCAGGTTACATAATTGAATGTACATTACCTCATTTGTGTTAAAAATGTGTTTATTATTCAAATAAAGGACCGAATGAATGTAACATCAAAAAGCAGTTTTTCACTAGAAAGCAAAATCCTTGGAAATAGGGAATAAAATAGCCACATTCAGATACATGATAAGTTATTTAAAAATGTTGGTGAATTTTATTAAATGTGTGATGGAATTATGTGTGATTTTGATTTTCTTGTTATTCCTTTTTATAAATTTTCTGCAACTAATAGATATCACTTAAAGATGAGAAAACATACCAAATTTATAGTATAGAAAATTTATGTATATGGACAAAGAATGAAATAAATGTACAAAAATGAAATTAAGGGGGCACCTGGGTGGCTCAGTCTGTTGAGCATCTGCCTTTGGCTCAGGTCATGATCCCGGGGTTCTGGGATAGAGCCCTGTGCTGCGCTCCCTCCTCAGCAGGGAACCTACTTCTCCCTCTCCCCCTACCTCATGCTCTCTCTCACATCATTTCTTTAAATAAATGAGTAAATAATATTTATTAGAAAAAAGAAATTAAGTTTTGTTTAAGTGATAAAACAACAGAATGATGGATGCCTTTTTAGTCTAATGTATCTTTATACACATGTGTATGCACACACAGAGACACACAGACACAAAACTTAAAAATCACACGTCCTGTGATATAACTGTGTTCACAGAGAACATGAATCTATAGTCTATTAAAACACCAACTCTACACACAAAAGTCAATTTTATATAATAGCAAATAAGTTAGAAAAAATAACCAAAGTTTTAAAAAAGGTAGTTCTCACAAAAGCAATAAAAAATAAGGTACACAGAAATACTCCTTTCAAAAGAAGAGCAAGAATGTTATCAAGAATCTAGTAACATTTTAATTATTGAACACAGGTGACCTGGCCTCAGATTATGTGCCTCTCCTGAATTCATGGAAAGGAGTAAAGCCAAATTCCTCACTATTCTCTACCATATCCCAAAATCAATTTTGGAGATATTGAAGATTTAAATCTGGAGAACAAAACTTAAAAAAGGTTTAAATGGACATAAAGGAGAACATTTTTATGACCTCTGAGAAAGAAAAGATTTCATAAGATTTTTGCTTATAAGGGAAAAAAAATTAAATTTGACATGAAAAGTAAGAGTTTGTGAAAATTCATGCAAAAATTTGGAGAAAATATTTGCAACATGTATGTCTAATGAAAAAATAGTAATAAGAATATAGAAAGGCAGCCTACAAATTAATTTAAAAAATGGCAAACAGAATAATAGAAAAACAATGGAAAATGAGCAAAAAATATGAGCAGACTTGTCACAGAAAAGCAAACCCAAATGATCAATAAACATACAAAAAGAATTTCAAGCTCATTAGTAATCAGGGAAATTTATACCAAACTCAGAATGAGATTCTGTTTCATACCTATCAGACTGGTGAAAATCGAAGTTCTTTGAACAACATCAAGTGTTGGTGAGAATGCGAAACAATGGAACATCTAAAATAGTATAAGTAGAAATATAAAACTTTTGTTTCCCCCAAAGTATAAAGTGATTGGCATCATTCTGGAAGACTGAACATTGACATACATTGTGACCTGCCAATTTTATTCATGGAGATACACCCAAGGTAAATTTTAGCATGCGTGTACCAGGAGACTCGGACAAAAATGTTCGTTTCTTTGTAACAGCAAAACCCAGAAATGACACGGATGCAGATAAACAAGAGAATGTATAAATAAATGTGATATATTCATACAGCTAAATACTATGTCATGGTGCAAATGAGCTACACACTATTCTCATCAGCGTAGATAATTTTGAATGAAAAGAACAAATCACAAAAGAAAATCATCTTAAGTTCAAACCTGAGCAAAATAAAGCAATACACTGTTTAGGAATAAATGCCCATGTGGTAAAACTAGGAAGAAAAACAAAAGAATCATGAACCTATGACCAAAAAACAGTTCTTTTCTCATGAAGTCTACTTTCTAATTGGAGAGATCACTTAACACCCATGCTCTAAGTCACAAGTCTCTGGAATGATGACTAGAATTGGAAAAAACTACATGGGTCTTCAAAAATGTCTAAGTTCTTAAGCTCCGTGGTGGTTATACAAGTATCCAGCCCCATAATTATTCTTTGGACTTTACACATAAGTTAAAAATATGCTTTTTGGGGGGCGCCTGGGTGGCTCAGTGGGTTAAGCCTCTGCCTTCAGCTCGGGTCATGGTCTCAGGGTCCTGGGATCGAGCCCTGCATCAGGCTCTCTGCTCAGCAGGGAGACTGTTTCCCCCCTCTCTCTGCCTGCCTCTCTGCTTACTTGTGATCTCTCTGTCAAATAAATAAATATAATCTTTTAAAAAAATATGCTTTTTTGTATTACTTACTTACAAAGTAAGTAAGTTCTTTTGTTAAAGAAACAGAAGTAGGAGTTAGAGTCTTTTGAAATGGACTATAGAGGTTATATTCAATAATGCTGCATTACTTATACTATTGCTCCCAAATTTGAGGAATATGTTTTATCAGAGTAACTGAAAATAAATGCTGCACCTCATCTGGACTTGGTTACACCCCATTTGCATGTGACATTTACAGGTGAGTTGGATTCTGTCTTTAATATTGGGCTTGATGACTTCTTCGTTACCACAGGTCTTCAGACAACCAGCACTGAAGATTATTTAGATTAATGTTCACTTCTCTTTGAAAGAAGATAGAGGGGAAAAGTGACATGAATTTCAAAAAGGAAACTGAAGGCGACAGGTCCTAACAGTGTTGGCTGAGATGTGCCTCTTTAGATGACACCAAGCCTGCAAGGCAGGCAGGGAGTCCCCTCAGGAGTTGGGTCTTAGGTGTGCACTCACTCCAGGGGCATGACATCATTTGATAAATTTACATCAAAGCCCTTTGGTTTTAGCCCCGGAGAGGTGGGTTTGGGGTAGCTTTCATGGACAAAAGTCAGACTTAGAAAAAAAAAAAAAAGTTACATCGCTAGTTTCTGAACCAAAAGAAGACAGAATTTCCTCCAATCGCAAGGAACCAAGACAAAGATCACATTTCCCGGCTGCCCACTCGACTTACCACACCCCCTCCCCCGGTTCCCCTTTAGCAACAGAGAAAGAAATCACAGTAGTGAATTAATAATTCTGTGAGACAGACTTTCCTTCTCGGGTGTGATTCAGCCCAGCAGCCTGGAGGAGGGGTAGGTAGTGAGTTCTTTAACTCTGAGCGCTCTGGACTGGCTTTCAATATTAGACATCGGGAGTTTTTGAAAATTAACACTGGAACAAAAGTGACTATCGTACTCCATGTTCCCTTCCCCCGCCCTCTATCCAAACTTAATCTTCTGTTGCTTTGGGGCGCTTAAAAACAAAACAAACAAAACCCCCCAAACAACTGGGAAACACTATCTAGAAAGGTAGAGATCAAACCAGTACTCAGAGCGCGCTGTGACAATCATCACCACCTATGATTGATTTTACTACGCGCTAAAGGAAAAATCTGTTTTACCATAAATGACACTCCTTCACCTCTGTAATCAGCCTCCTTCCTCTCTCTTTCCAGCGTATCTACTTAATCATGCATGACTGCAGCAAGGTGATGCAGTAGTTTCAATGTAACTGCCTTATCTAGGTCTGGAATGAGCAAGCCTGTGTGACTGAGGCGTCCTCAGCTCCACCGGCGCCGCCCCTTGGCTATGAGAATAGCAGCGAGAGTTTTTCCACTGTGGCCTTCCAGGGGTGTCTGTGCCACCTGAACCCCCTGGGACATGCCCCCCAATAATCCACAGACCAGATGGGAACTCCAGGGCACTGTGCTGACTTTCTTGCCCGACACATTTCTAAGTTAAAAGTCTCACAATAAATTTAATTTCCAGTCCCCTTCTCTGCTTTCTGGGTTTTCAAAACCAGGGAGACTTTGCCTCCAGTAACATATGGGTCCAGAGGAGATCCTGTTCATTGTGGATTGAGAACTCATTTTTTTTCTTTTTAGAAGATTTTATTTTATTTGTTTGAGAGAGAGGGAGGACAAGCAGGGGGAGGGGCAGAGGGAGGGAGAGAGAGAAGCAGACTTCTGCTGACCAGGGACACCCCTACCCCCACCCCAGGCTGGAGCCCAGGACCCCGGGATCATGACCTGAACTGAAGGCTCATGCTTAACCAACTGAGCCACCCAGGCACCCCTGGACGAGGACTCAGAGATGCCCCTGTTGAGTCTGGTTTTTCAGTCCTCCACTGACATTCTTGGGATGATTTCTATTGGAGATATGCTTCTAGTGGATGAACTTCCCACTAAGAGGTAATGTAAACCCTTTTAGCCCACCAGAGTAAAATCAACACTTAATGGTAAAGCCTCACAGGACTTCCTCACCCGGGGAGGGTGGATTATTGTATTCATAATACAGCTGTTATCCACAATTAGGTCGGATGGTAGTCAACTCAAGCAAAGCCTGAGATAATCCTTAAAAAGCAAACCCTCTGGGACCACTCAAAAGTCACTATTATTCCTCTCCAGCACATGATAGAACATTCTAGAGAGAGCCCAAGGGCAGCTCAGACTCACAAAGGAATAAGGAACCCCAAATATAACTTTTGGTTGGGAGATGTCTGGACAGTTGCCATTCTCTGAGGAGGAGATCCCAGGCCCTGGGGCCCAGAGCAGGAGGGTTCCTTGAATCTCATCTCCACCCTCCCTCCTTTGGGAAAACTCTGCATTGGATTTTGACCTTGAAAATCAATATGATCCTATCCATTAAATGCACTTCACACAAGCTACATGTCAAATATTTTAATATAGACTCTGCTTCCCATTACAAGTATGTTCCCACTGTTAGAAAATTTGTCCCACCCTTTTCTTAATAATGTTAACACTTGACGAAGAAAACTGAGATTTTTTCCCTACAGCTTTCCCTAAACTAGAGGAAATGGACAAAAAATTCTTATAGTTTAATATTGCATTTAAAAATAGATATTTTATGAGAGTTTTTTTTTTATAACTCTATGTCTTTTATGAAGGATAAATCTGGTAACAGAAGGATTTTTATTTTGTTGAACAACATGTTGAGGTCTGGGTAGAAAACTTTGTAAAAGAGGAGCTCTATTGGAGTGTAATTGTTAATCAAATTTATCAGTATTTTCTCTTAGGACAACATATTCAGTTTTGTTTAAGAAATCATTTTCTATCTCCAGATCAAACCTGTGTTTTCTCCCCAGAGATGTAAAGTTTTGCGTTTGACTTACACGTCCTTGCTTTATCTAAAATTGATTTTTGTGTGTGGTGTGAACTAGGACTTTCAACTTCAATTTGGTCCATAATTTTAATCAGTTTTCCAACTGTGTTTATTAAAGATTCCTTCCTTTCCTTATTGCTCTGCTATGTCATCCCCATGTAACAAATTTCCATGTATCCATATGTCATATAAAGTGATGCTTAACCTCACTAATGATCAAGGAAATGCAAATCAGGACTATGGAGGTATCGTTTTATACCTGTTCAATTGGCATCTCTTCTTCTCTTCCATTGAAAGTTTGTTTGTCCTTGTGCCGATGTCAAGGTGTATTATTTTCTATAAATTGTCCTTCTAGGACAAACCTTGTAGGTTTCAGTGCATGGGTCTTATTAACCCTCTTGGTTAAATTTAACCTCCTTGATTCTTTTTGATGCAAGTGTACATGGGATTGTTTTCTTAATTTCTCTTTCTGATAGTTCATTATTAGGGTATAAAAATGTAACAGATATTTGTATATTCATTTTGTATCCCGCAATTTTACTGATTTTGTTAGTTCTAACAGTTTTTCATTGAGCCTTTATGGTTTTCTATTTATAAAATTATGTCATCCATAAATAGTAACAGTTTTATTCCTTCCTTTCCAGTTTGGAGGGCTTTTCTTTTTTCCTGCCTAATTACTCTGGCTAGAACTTCTAATCTTATATTGAATAAAAAGTGACAAGAGTATGCATGTTTGCTTGTTCCTGATCTTAGAGGAAAAGCTTTCTGCTTTTTACTATTGAATACAATGCTAATTGTGGACCTATCCTATATGGCCTTTATTATGTTGAGGTACATTCCTTGTGTATTTGCTTTGTTGAGGCTTTTTATCATAAATGAATATTGAATTTTGTCAAGTGCCTTTTCTACATCTGTTGAGATGATCATATGCTTTTAATCTTTCATTTTGTAAATGTGATGTATATTGTTGATTGATTTGCAGGTATTGAACTGTCTTTGTATTGCTGGTTAAATCACACTTAATCATGGTATATGATTTTTTTAATGTACTATAGAATTTGATTTCCCCCTATTTTGTTGAGGATTTTTGCATCTATGTTCATCAAGGATATGGGCCTATAAATTCTTTCTTTCTTCCCTGCCCTCTTTCCCTTTTGTCTTCCTTCCTTCCTTTCTTTCCCTCCCTGCCTCCCTCCCTCCTTCCTTTTATCTCTTCTTTCTTTCATTTTCCTTCCTTCCTTCCTTCCTTCCTTCCTTCCTTCCTTCCTTCCTTCCTTCCTTCTTTGTGTCTTTGTCTGGTTTTGGTATCAGGGTAATGCTGGTCTAGTAAAATGAATTAGGAAGCATTCCCTCCTCTTCAATTTTTTTTTTTTTTTTTTTAAAGATGAATTTTGAGTCTCTGTCATTTTTGTTTTTTTTTTTTTAAGATTTTATTTATTTACTTGACAGAGATCACAAGTAGGCAGAGAGACAGGCAGAGAGAGAGAGAGAGAGAGAGGAGGAAGCAGATTCCCTGCTGAGCAGAGAGCCCGATGCGGGGCTCGATCCCAGGACCCTGGGATCATGACCCGAGCCGAAGGCAGAGGCTTTAACCCACTGAGCCACCCAGGTGCCCCTCCTCTTCAATTTTTTTGCATGAGTTTAAGAAGGGTAGGTATTAAATTTTCTTTGAATCTTTGATAGAATTTACTTACAGATCCATCTGGTTCTGGTCTTTTGTTTGTTGGAGGTTTTTATTACTGATTTAATCTCCTTTTAGTAATTGGTCTAGTCAGCTTTTCTATTTCTTCACAATTCAGTCTTGGAAGATTGAGTATTTCTAGGAATTTACCCATTTCTTCTGGGTTGTCCAATTTGTTGGCATATAATCATTCATAGTAGTCTCTTATGAAACTTTGTATTTCTTAAGTATCAACTGTATCTTTCCCTCTTTCATTTCTGACTTTATTTATGTGGGCTCTCTCTCTTTTCTCTTAATGAGTCTAGCTAAAGTCTTATTACTTTTGTTTATCTTTTTAAAGAACTAGTTCTTAGTTTCATTGATCTTTTCTATTGTCTTTTAGTCTCTATTTTATCTATTTCTACTCTTACCCTTATTATTTCCTTCCTTCCACTGACTTTGGGCTTCATCTGTTCCTCTTTTTCTAGTTCCTTTAAGTGAAGATTTAGATTGTTTACTTGAGATTTTTCTTGTTTTTGAGGGAGGCCTGTATTACTATGAACTTTCCTCTTAGTACAGCTTTTGCTGCATCCCATAGATTTTGGTATGTCATATTTTCATTTGCATTTGTCTCAGGATATTTTTTTAAAATTTCTCCTTTGATTTCTTCATAGACCCATTGGCTTTCAGCAGCATATTTTTTAATCTCCACACATTGGTGATTTTCTAGTTTTATTTTTGTGATTGATTTTTAGTTTTATACCAGTGTGGTCTGAAAAGATGCTTAATAAGATTTCAATCTTTTCAAATTTATTGAGACTTGTTTTGTGGCCGAAAATATGACTGATCCTGCAGAATGTTCATGTGCACTTGAGAAGAATATGTATTCCACTGCTTTTGAATAGCTGCTTCTGTATATATCTGTTAAGTCCTTCTGGTTTAATGTGTTGTTTTCTCAATATTTCCTTATTGATTTTCTGTCTGGATGATCCATATAATGATGTAAGTGTGGTATTAAAATCCCCCAATATTTATTGTATCACTGTCAATTTCTTTCTTTAGGTCTGTTAATATTTGCTTTATATATTTAGCTGCTTCTATTTTGAGTGCATAAATATTTATAACTGTTATATATTCTTGGGCTCCTGGGTGGCTCAGTTGGTTAAGCAACTGCCTTCAGCTCAGGTCTTGATCCTGGAGTCCCAGGATCGAGTCCCACATTGGGCTCCCTTCTGGGCAGGGAGTCTGCTTCTGCTGACCTTTCCCCACTCATGTTCTCTCTCTCTCATTCACTCTCTCTCTCTCTCTCTCAAATAAATAAGTAAATGTTATATATTCTTGTTGGATATCATTACATATTATAATCTTTGTCTCATTAAAGTCTTTATTTTAAAATCTATTTTTCTTTTTTTTTTTAAAGATTTTATTTATTTGACAGACGGAGATCACAAGTAGGCAGAGAGGAAGGCAGAGAGAGAGGAGGAAGCAGGCTCCCTGCGGAGCAGAGAGCCTGATGCGGGGCTCGATCCCAGGACCCGGGATCATGACCTGAGCCGAAGGCAGAGGCTTTAACCCACTGAGCCACCCAGGCGCCCCTAAAATCTATTTTTCTGATGTAAGTATAGTAGCTATATTATATAAAGTAGCTATACTTATATCAGAAAAAATAGAAACAGAAAAAGATAAAAGTGTCTTTTTCTTTTTTTTTTCCATTTTATTTTATTTCTTTTCAGTGTTCCAAAATTCATTTTTTTTTTTTTTAAGATTTTATCTATTTATCTGACAGACAGAGATCAGAAGTAGTCAGAGAGGCAGGCAGAGAGAGGGGAAGGGAAGCAGGCTCCCCGCTGAGCAGAGAGCCCGATGCGGGGCTCGAACCCAGGACTCTGGGACCATGACCTGAGCTGAAGACAGAGGCCTTAACACGCTGAGCCACCCAGGCGCCCCAAAATTCATTTTTTATGCACAAACCCAGTGCTGCACGCAATACGTGCCCTCCGTAATACCCACTACCATGCTCACCAACCCCACCCCACCCCCAAAACTCTCAGTTTGTCTCTCAGAGTCCACAGTCTCTCATGGTTTGTCTCCCCCTCTGATTTCCCCCATCTAACTTCTCCTCTCCACCTCCCCATGTCCTCTGTGTTATTCCTTATGCTCCACAAGTAAGTGCAACCATATGATAATTGACTCTCTCTGCTTGACTTATTTCACTCAGCATAATCTCTTCCAGTCCCATCCATGTTGATATAAAAGTTGGGTATTCATCCTTTCTGATGGAGGCATAATATTTCATTGTATATATGGACCATATCTTCTTTATCCATTCGTCCAATGAAGGACATCTTGATTCTTTCTACAGTTTGGCAACTATGGCCATTTCTGCTATGAACACTGGAGTACAGATGGCCCTTCTTTTCACTACATCTGTATCTTTGGGGTAAATACCCAGTAGTGCAATTGCAGGGTCATAGGGAAGCTCTACTTTTAATTTTTTGAGGAATCTTTGCACTGTTTTCCAAAGTGGTTGCACCAACTTGCATTCCCACCAACAGTGTAAGCGGGTTCCCCTTTCTCCACATCCTCTCCAACACATGTTGTTTACTGTCCTGTTAATTTTGGTCATTCTAACTGGTGTAAGGTGGTATCTCAATGTGGTTTTGATTTGAATCTCTCTGATGGCTAATGATGATGAACATTTTTTCATGTGTCTGTTAGCCATTTGTATGTCTTCTTTGGAGAAGTGTCTGTTCATGTCTTCTGCCCATTTTTTGACGTGATTATCTGTTCTGTGTGTGTTGCGTTTGAGGAGTTCTTTATAGATCTTTTGACATTTTTAATTATAATGTGTCTTGGCGTGGATATTTTTGGATTAATCTTCTTTGGAATTTTCTGGGCTTCCTGGATCTGGATGTCTGTTTCCTTCCGCAGGGTAGGGAAGTTTTTAACCACTATTGTTTCAAATGTGTTTCCTGTCCATTTATCTCTTTTTTCATTCTGGGACTTCTATTATGTGAATGTTGCTCCACTTGATGCTGTTCCATAGTTCCCTTGAATTATCTTCACTTACCCAAAAAATGGTTTTCTTTTTTGCTTCTCTGTTTGGGTGAGTTCTACTGTTCTGTGTTCCAGGTTACTGATTCTTTTGTCTGTCATCTAGTCTGCTATTGAACCCCTCTGTTGTATTTTTCTGTTCAGTTATTATGTTCCTTAGCACTGTGATTTCTGTTTGGTACATATGTTTTCTCTTTATTAAAGTTCTTTCTGTGTTTATCCTTCTTCTCTTGGGATTAGTGATCATCTTTATGGCCATTAATTTGAACTTTTTATCAGGTAAATTACTTATCAC
Source organism: Martes martes (assembly GCF_963455335.1). Taxonomy (NCBI): domain Eukaryota; kingdom Metazoa; phylum Chordata; class Mammalia; order Carnivora; family Mustelidae; genus Martes; species Martes martes. Next base: position 63,701,389 of record NC_137893.1, read on the forward strand.
CATTTAATTAAGGTTTTCTTCTAGGGTTTTATTTTGTGCTCTCATTTGGAATATATTCCTGTTTCTTCATTTTGCTCAACTCTCTCTGTTTGTTTGTATGTATTAGGCAAAAACAGCTATCTTCCCCAGACTTAAAGAAGTAGTCATAAGACTGGGGGTGTGTTAATGTCTGTTTTCTGTGCATCAGGGAAATGGGAGCCTGCCAAGAATTGTCTGGGGATGGGGAGCCTGCCAGAAATAGTCTCTCCAATTGTTTTAGTCCCATGGTACTCAGAAATGCAAGTCCTCCTGGCCACCAGAGCCAGGCATTCAAGGGGTGTACCATGTGTGGACTATGTACTCCTGCTAGCTTTGGTAGGACTGCTGGGAAGTGCCAGGCCAGGGGAAGTTTGCCTGCTGAGTTTAGCAGGATGCTGCTGCAGGAGAGTTCAGGGTTGAGGCAAGCAGAGCTAACAAGGTAGAGAGAGAGTGCAAAAATGGAGCCCAATAGTATTTGTCCCTGGAGAGAGTTCCAACAGATCTCTCTCCCTCTGATAGATGCTTTAAGAATAGCCAATGTATCTCCTTCATGTATGGTCTAGACACTTTCCAATCTGCTGGTTTTGTGCTGCCTCCAGGGATGAGTGAGTCTGTATGTGAACTCTTTAAGAGTGGAGTCTCAGTTTCCTAGAGCCTTTTGGTTCTCCTAGTCATAAGCCCCATTGGTTTTCAAACCCAGACATTTTGGGGACTGGTCCCCAACTAGGGTTGGTGTCCCTGATATGGGCCTCAAATCTCTTACTCTTCAGGGATACCCTCCATATATTTGAGGTTCCTCCGCTTGTGGGCCATTGTGTAGGGGGATGAGGAGGGAAATTTTTGGTGAGACTGTGCCTCTTGCTTTCCTACCTGTTTTGATGTGGACTCTTTGTCCTTTGTTGTGAATGAGTTGTTCAGCTTGTTTTCAGGTCTTTCCAGAGTGAACTATATTTAGCTATAGATTTGGTGTGCCTGTGGAAGAAGATGAATTCAGGGTCTTCCTGAACTACCATCTTGAACTGCTCCCAAGAAAACTTTTTTAAAAAAAGATTACAAAAGGAATACTTGTCCATCACCAGAAATTATAAAAATATCCAAAATCATAAATTAAAAATAAAAATAATTTTTAAGATTTTTATTTAGTATGTTAGCTTCATAAACACTATTCATATTTAGGAAATACTCTTAATTTACTACTAATTATACTTTGGTATATATTCTTCTGGTATTTTTTGTCAGTTTGTCCAGAATATGTCCAATTTACTCTTCATATATACCTCTGCATATTCTTAGATACACATATACAAATGCATATATTCACAGAATTATGATCATAACAGTATATAGTATTTTATCTACTTCTTTTTCTATTTCATTAACATTTTCCCATATTTTTCTTCAAAAACAGGAAATTTAGTAACTGTGTATTAAGCTAATTACTAAAGTGAATCCAAATTATACTCCCTCTGGATCTTAAAGCAAAATTTTCATTTTTTAAAGTGAGTAATTGTTTAACAACTCAGTACAATAATTCATTAATGTATATTTTCACTTCTTGTTAAGCTTTAGGCACATGCTGTGTTCATTCATAGCTCCAACCTAGTCTTGACCTAGTTGGCCTTATCAAGCCTGGAGGTATATAAAGTGCCCCAACCCTAACCATAGATGCAATCCTTAATTTATATTGGAGCCATGACATTGTTCGTGAGGTGGGTTCTTACATCTTTAGTTCATTGAGCTGCATCCTTTCTTTTCTTTCTGGCCTGCACAGAGCTAGCTGAGCTCATGTCACTGGGCAGCTAATCCTGATTAATACTAAAATTCCCCCTAACGTCCCTGGAGCCAGATTATAAAACTGTACTGAGCTTTTCTGGGGCCTTGACAGAATGCTTTCTTATTGCCAGGTATTTATTAATTTATTTTGTTAGTCAAGTCAATAAAAATATATTGATTGCCTCCTCCATGCCAAGGTATAGGTGGGGATACTACTGCCTGGGCTTTGATCTGCTGCTAAATGAATGATAAGATATCATTTCGAAACAGATGGACTACAGTCAACCTGATAAGTGCCTGATTCTGAAAATCACCACGGCCTGGACAGTCCTGTTTTGCTCCAAATTGGATCTCTTAGATATTTATCAGTATTTATCAATATCTTAGCTATTGCCCCAAAGTGGATCTCTTAGATATTTATCAATATCTCAGATATTGATACTATATGGAATTTACTATACTTTTTGGACACTATAACTTGAAAATCTGGTTGCCCATTTTAGGACTCTGTTCCATAGCTAGGTTAGTCCCCCATAAATTCTGGCTTCTGCTCCTATCCTCGTCTCCCACTTGCAAAGGTCCTGGCAGACGTTTCATGCAAGTTTTCTTGGGGCTGAGCTTCACAATATTTAGTTTATATTATGTTTTATAAACATAGTTTATAAAAATATCTTTATATACTTTTCTCACTTTTCATATACTTTTTCTCACCCTAGTTTTAAGTCTTCAAGTAACTATTAGAGGTAGGATGGAAGGTTTGTTACATTCTGTTTCACTGCGAGGAAATTAACTTTAAGAAGTCAAATGACTTATTGATATTTACATAGTTAATAATTGGTCTCCCTAGGTCTTGAACACTGACCTTTTTTCTCTTATTTCCCTGGTTTTTCCATCTGATGGGGGCCAGAGATGACTAACCTCCACTTTGAATCGACCTTACAGTTCATCTCAGAAAGCAGTCAACTTTTCAGAGTGAAAGATTAATGTATCAGACCTTCCAGGATAGTTTAACCTCCAAATAGCTACTCAAAACTATCAATATCAGATACTGTATAGTTAGTAGGATAAAAACCAGTGGATATAAAGGACATATCAGATAAAGGGCTAGTTTTCAAAACCTATACAGAACTTACCAAACTCAACACCCAAAAAACAAATAATCCAATCAAGAAATGGGCAGAAGATGTGAACACATATTTCTCCAAAGAAGATATCCAAATGGTCAACAGACACGTGACAAAGTATTCAATATCACTCAACATCAGGGAAATACACATCAAAACCACAATGAGATACCACCTCACACCAGTCAGGTTGGCTAAAACTAACAAGTCAGGAAACGACAGATGTTGAAGAGGATGTGGAGAAAGGGGAACCCTCCTACACTGTTGATGGGAATGCATGTTGGTGCACCTACTCTGGAAAACAGTATGAAGGCTCCTCAAAAAGTTGAAAATAGAGCTACCCTATGACCCAGGAATTGCACTACTGAGCAAAGATACAAATGTAGTGATCTGAAGGGGCACCAGCAACCTAATGTTTATAGCATTGTCAACAATAGCCAACTATAGAAAGAACCAGATGACCACTGACAGATGAATGGATAAAGAAGTTGTGGTGTACGTATACAATGGAATATTATGCAGTCATGAAAAATGAAATATTGCCATTTGCAACAACATGGGTGGAACTAGAGGGTATTATGCTAAGTGAAATAAGTCAGTCAGAGAAAGACAATTATCTTATGATTTCACTGATATGTGAAATTTAAGAAACAAGGCAGAAGATCATAGGGGAAAAGAGGAAAAAAGTGAAACAAGGTGAAAACTAAAGAGGGAGACAAACCGTAAGAGACTCTTAATCTTAGGAAATAAACTGAGGGTTGCTGGAGGGGAGGATGTGGGGGGATGGGGTAACTGGGTGATGGACATTGGGGAGGGTATGTGTTATAATGAGCACTGGGTCTTATATCAGACTGATGACTCACAGACTTGTACCCCTGAAAAAAATAATATATTACATGTTAATTAATTGAATTTAAATTTAAAAAAAGATGAGAGAAATTAAAAAAACAGTGGATATTAAGGACTTTTGATAAACATCCCTTAAATTTCTCCTGGTCTCTTGAATATAGAGCTAGCTTCTATGTTAGAATATGGTTTTTATTGGCATAGACCTAACAGAGGGAAAGTGCTGTACAGGATTCCTGGAGATCCATGCTAACTTGGCTATCTCCAGAACAGAGACGTTATCCTCTTACATGTAGTGTATGGGTGGTGTGAGTTGCTAGCATCTTTGCCAGCCTTTCTAGATGCCCCTTTCTGGGTTGGGGCTAAAGGCCTGGAAATGACATTTCCCAGGCTATCTTGCTGGCAAGACTCTTGCATAGAGTGACCCCATGAGAGGAACTCACTAGAAATGGAAAAACAAAAGAAACAATTATCCTGTGGTAATGGAGGTAGGTAGCAGATATAGGCAGAATGGAAATGCAGTCCTTGGATTTCCCTACTTTTCGAAAATCAACATTTTTTTTTTTCCTGAGCTTCTCTCTACCAATAATTCTGTTTTATTAGCATCATGCTTCTTATATTAAATCCCTTCCTGCTTAGGGGTGCCAAGGTGGCTCAATCTGTTAAGTGGCTGCCTTCAGACCAGGTCATGGTCTCAGGGTCCTGAGATCGAGCCCTGAGTCATGCTCCCTACCTAGTGGGGAGTCTGCTTCTCCCTCTCCTTCTGATCCTCTCCTGGTTCACTCACTCTCTCTCTCTCTCTCTCATAAGTAAAATCATAAATAAATAAATAAATACATACATAAATCTCTTCCTGCTTAGAACTTCTAGAGTGGTATCTTTTATTTCTTGAACTAATTTTGACCAATTTCAGAACTTTCCCCGTGGTATTGTAATTTTGGTATTCATATTTGTTTCTTTCTCTGGATGTTTTTTCCTCTGTTCTCTCAAAGAGGTGGATGTGTCTTTTTCATCTTTGTATCCCAATGTTTGCAATATAAAAGCACTCAATAAATTTCAAAAGAGTATACAAAGAATAAATTTGAGTAAGGAGAGGGTGAGGTGTTTTGGAGCGAGCCAAAAAATGTATAAACTGAGTAGGCAAACCAAAATCTTCAAAGTGTCAATCTTTAAACCCAGAGTTGGTTCAGTTGGTCAACTAGTTGATTCAATCAGCACTACCTTGATTAAGAAATTCTATGCAAATAAAGCCTTTTTATAACCAAGTTGGACCTCTTAAGAAATCACAAAAATCATGTATTTGTAGATCATGCAAATTAGCATTGATGTTCTTGTTAGGGTTAAATTCAATGGTGACATGTCTCCTCACTGAAGTTCTTTAGTGGCTGATGATCACTATAAGGGAAACTACATATATATTGTCCAGGTTGGGCCTATCGTTGGAAGTGGAGAGGGTTGACCCTGAGCAAAACATGAAATTCTGACCCCTGATAAACATATTTTCTCAAATACTGTCTCAGCATTTGCTTCCAGACAAAGTCTAAACTAAGCTGTGTCAGACATTGGGTTAAGCATTTGGGGCACAGAATAAGTAAGTTTTCCTATTTTAAGAAAATCACATTGATGATTAACTGGTTCACCAATAGTTATAAAATAGTGATAGAAAGTGTACAATTTAATGGGAATATGTAGGAAAAGCAGTTAACTCAGACTGAGTTTCTTAGATGAGGGGACTCTGCAGTTGAATTCTGGGGGCTATATAAGAGTTGGGTAACGAATAGAAGTGGTGTAGAACAAAAGAGGGCATAGCAGAGGCAGGCTCTGGGCTGTGGGCTCACGGCATGCCTGGATTCTACGTGGGTGTGCATATATGCAGAGAGCCCCAGGTCTACATCACAAAGAGCCTTGTGGGCCATGCTTAAGGGCTTGGATTTAGCTGAAAGTCCATGGAGGGCCATTAAATATAGATACTGTGTTTCAGTGAAATTCTGCTCAGTTCAGAGACCCCCAGCTTTATTCAAGTCCTTGCCCCTAAAATCCTCCAGTTCTAGGGTGTCCCATTGGTCCATAAACCTGATCAGATGGATATTTTAGAAAGATCCCATGGGCTGCCTTACAGAAGATGGTTTGCCGGTATCATAACTGAGAGCCAGAGGACCAGTTAACAAGCTGGTATAGTGGTCCAGGTGGGAGGTAATCTGGTTGATGATATGGAAGCCTAAAAGAGCAGATCAGTAGATTCCAAATGAACAAATTTTGACCCTTTTCCTCCTGTCTTCTATTTTTTTTAATTAAAAAATTTTCTTGGGGCGCCTGGGTGGCTCAGTGGGTTAAGTCTCTGCCTTCAGCTCTGGTCATGATCTCAGGGACCTGGGATCAAGCTCCGCATCAGGATCTCTGCTCAGCAGGAAGCCTGCTTCCCCCTCTCTCTCTGCCTGCCTCTCTGCCTACTTGTGATCTCTCTCTCTCTCTCTCACTCTCTGTCAAACAAATAAAATATTTGAAAAAAATTTTTTTCTTGTTCATTCTATTTCATTTTCATTTGTATTAAATAATATTTTCTATTTACCAGATGGTTTGGAACATATCCCTACTATGTTATTATGACATCTGTTAGAAAATAATCAGGTATGATCTTGAATGTGTGTTGGGGATAGAAGAGACACGAGGGGATTTACTTGGACCTACAATACCAAGTTATCCTTTCTTCGAAAATACAAAATCCTACATAGACAACAAAAGAAGCATAAAGTCAGTTTAAGCAATATATTTCCAAACTCTGTGGTTAAAAATAATTGTGGTACATTTTCCACAGGCCCCAAAACTATTCTGCTGCCCCTAGGGTTCCTGTGTAGCTTGTGCTGGGCCAACAGGGCTGAACCTTCTGTGGATCCAGAAGTTTCTTTGGGAACAATTTCCTTTCCACTCTGTAAAATTATTCTTGTTTTTTTTCCCCCACTGTGAAAAAGACCATCCCTTTTAAACATTCATTTATTAAATACATTTTTTTTTTTTACTAGCAGTAATTTTGCATGTTTTGTCTTTAGTCTGTTTCAGCTATTAGAAAGCTGGAACTCTCAGTTTCGGGTAAGAAAAAGTCAGTTGCCATTTTAGATATTCAAATGTTGAATATTTGAAATATTCTCTACTTTAAATACAGTGTTTTAAACAAAATGTAATTTTGGACACGAGTTAGAAAATATAATAGTGTGAAAACTAAGAAATAGCTAATAACATGACAAATACTTTTATTTTCAAGTGCCTGCTTTAAAACCTGCAAACCTGATGTGTTTAAATCCTGAGGAAAATATAAAACAACTACCAGACTTCTATCTAGTCATTTTACATTTTCTAAAATTTGAGTTTAAGTCGTTTTCTGTTCAAGTTTTCTAAAGATAAGCATGAAAATTGTGAAGTGCTAGCTAGCTACTTCCTATTTTCTGACTCATTATTCTACTGGAATATCTAACTACAAAACAGGAATTCACAGAGAAGCATTATAGATTTGTGAAACGTGTTCAATAGTCAATCAATATGTTAGGAGATTTCACCTTCACAAAGCCTGTTGATAGAGGACACAGGATCCTCCGGACCTGGAGGATCTGGGGAGCAAGGACTTGAATGAAGTCTAGGTCCCTAAGTTCTGAGCATAATTGCACTGAATCACAGGACCGGAAAATAAATAGTTCAGTATCGTTTCATTTTTAAAAAATTTTAAAAAGATTTATTTATTTATTTTTGAGAGAGAGAAAGAGAGGGCACAAGTTGGGAGGAGGGGCAGAGGGAGAGCTAGAGGGAGAAGCAGGCTTCCCATTGAGCAGGGAACCCGACGTGGTACTTGATCCCAGGACCCTGGGATCATGACCTGAACTGAAGGCAGATGCTTAACTGACTGAGCCACCCAGGTGCCCATCAGTATTGTTTTAAAGGCAGAGGTAAGTAGGTGAGGGCTGGGGATGGGTGAGGACAGCAAGAGAGGGATCTTATTCCACTTCTCTCCTTAGTCATTGCAGGACTCCCAAGTTTCTTAATATTAACAAATAAATGAGTGTGTTTGCTAGGATTCCTCATGCTGTAAATAATGTCTTCTCTTACTTTGATTCCTGTGTAGACTGACAGCTGGATGTCATTTTAAATATGATAAAATATTATTATAGTAATATTATATTATATATACTATGTAATACATATTATATATTATATAAGAAATATAATATATAATATAATAATATATATATAATATAAGTAATATAGTAAGTAGCATCTTATTCTAACGATCTCTAAGGATTACCCAAATTACTACCTGTAACTCAAGATTCTTAGGTCTTAAATGGATGGGGGTGTAGCTCGGAAATAGGGATTTCCTCTGTGAGTTAAATAACAAACCAGTTCAGAAGTGTACAAAGTCACTGGAAGAGACAGAGTGTGGCCGAACTGAAGGTGTTGACGTGATTAAAGTGGGCCAACCAGAAATTGGGGTAGTGACACAAAGAACAGGGCAAAGTCTCAAAAGCAGACAGGGTCCATCAAAGTATCATGGGCAGGAGATGGCATTCGGGACTCCTGCTGTGTAAGGAAAGAGGACTTGACCATTGAGACCTAGAGGTGGGCATGTCCCAGTGCATAGAAGAGTGCATTTGTCCTGTGAACTCAGATACTAGCTCCCCCAATCTGATTCCAGGCTTGCCAGGCGTCCTAATAAGGATTCTCATAGAGTGAGCCTCTGAGGAGGGAGCATACTGACGAGACGGTGCAAGTGTTTGTACCTCTTTGGTAGTAAATTGTTCTCATGTAAATTACCAATACACTAATATATCTCTGATCTTGGTTAATATGGCATTGCCTCTGGAAGATGGAGCTTTTATGGCAAAAAAGGCACACGGGGATAATCAATGCCACCTATGGGGTTGCAGATGATAGGCTGATCACCTGCAGAAGGCACCACCTGAAGGAAGACACCTGCCTTCTTCAAATGCCCCACGTGCACGGTATAATTGTGTTCTCTTTCTCTCTGTTGCGTTTATGAAAATAGTGCTTCTTTGGCTACTATTGATTCCAAATCCTGACTGCATATTAGATTCATCTGAACTTAAAAAAAAAATCCAATTCCGAAGAGTGCCATCTCAGGCCAATTAAAGGTGGAATCTCTGGACACTGAGCGAGTTTAATATGTCCTTGGCTCAGTTACTGATAGAGAAGAACATTTTCTGGTAGGATGAGCAAGGAGACATTCCCTAATATATTTTAGAGAAGATTTAAGGAGAATTTTACAGTTGAGGAAGCTGAACAGGCAACTGAGCCATGGTCTGAATCTGAAGTTTCTTTTACAAAATAGCAAGTTCTTTCTATGATACCTGGCAGAATGCAGAACATAAGGAAAGAACTCTGCCAGATTCTAGTGAAGAGAGGGGGGAGACGGGAAAGGAAGGCAGAAGGGGCATCCAGAAAGACAGCCCAAGAAAAGGCAAAGAGGTAGAGAAATTTGCAGGATGATCTGTAGAGCTGTCTTCAAAGTGTGTGCATATGACTCACTGGGGCATGGCTGGAAAATGGTAGAATTTTGTTTTGTTTAGTTTTTTTATCTCTCTTTTTTCTTTTCCTTTTTTTTTTTTTTTGCATGTTTTACAAGGTGCAGGATCCATTGATATGGTAATATAGGTATATAGTATATCAAGAAATAAATACACATATAATGGAGTACATGCTCAAAAACTGTTTGCTAGTAGGGACAAATCGTCAAAAAAGCCTAGAGTCCATTGTGTAGAGAAGATCTTCTCCACTAGGGCTGTGTACAGGGCCCTGTCTGGCCACAGGTACCGAATTACTGGCCACAGGCAGGGCACAGGCATGACATTCTCAAAACATTCTGCAGGTGTTACTGGTGTGGTGATGGCAACCTTAGGTTAAGAATCATTATTCTAGAGCAGAGGTTCTTAAAGTATTGTCTGGAGATCTCCAGGGGTCCTTATGACTTTGTCAGGGACTCCACGAGGTTAAAAATTATGTTCATAACAATACTCAGGTGTTATTTGTCTTTCTTGTTCTCAGACTCTCCTAAGTGTGCTGTGGAGTTTTCCCTAGGCTCTGTGACATGTAATGACATCATCATTTTGGAAGCTGATGGAATTTTTGCTTATATATTCTGTGCTTTGACATGTTTTAGTTTTAATTTCTAAATGCTAAGTATAAATAGATATAACACACATAAACAAAAGTTCTCTGGAGTCTTTAGTAATTTTTAAGAGTGTAAAAGGGTCCCAAGACCAAACTATGTCTTTTCTAGATGGAACAGGAGAGAGTATAGAAGGGCAGGAGATATCTATACTAGTGGCAGACGGAAAAAATGAATACTTAAATTGGCTCAAATTGTCAACAGCACCACATAACATGTTGGAAATTCAATTCCAAGGGCTTTTAAAACTTTTTTTAAGATCTTATTTATTTATCTGACAGAGAGAGAGAGATCGCAAGTAGGCAGAAAGGCAGGCCGGTGGAGGAAGCAGGCCGATGCGGGGCTCGATCCCAGGACCCTGAGATCATGACCTGAGCCAAAGGCAGAGGCTTAACCCACTGAGCCACCCAGTCGCCCCAATGCCAAGGGCTTTTGATCTCATCTCATGTGATGATTTAAATCTTTAAAAACATGTCTGAGAGTGCATTCACAATATATGTATTATTTTAAATCAATGAAAATATACTATTAAAAATAAAAAAATGTGAGGATTTCAAAGCAGTGCAATAAAGATGAAGTAATACTCTAAAATAATAATAATTTTTTTTTTTTAGATTTTTATTTATTTGACAGAGGTCACAAGTAGGCAGAGAGGCAGGCAGAGAGAGAGGAGGAAGCAGGCTCCCTGCTGAGCAGAGAGCCCGATGTGGGGCTCGATTCCAGGACCCTGGGATCATGACCTGAGCTGAAGGCAGAGGCTTTAACCCACTGAGCCACCCAGGCGCCCCTAAAATAATTATTTTTATTAATGGTAAAAACACCTTTTGCTCTCAGTAAGAAATAATGAAGTCAATAAATATACTTCATTATTTAAAAAAAAAATCATTATCTTTCACATTGTGATAAAGCTATTCCGAAGTCTCAGTTCACTTTGCTGTGATCCTTGATGTTAATGACCTCCAGAGCTGGAAAGGACACCTACAGAGGATAGAAAAGCAATAGAAAGCAGACCAGAGAGAAAAAAAGTTATTGTGCCTCCTTATTATATTTCATTCTAGCTACCAACTATGCAATGGTTTTTGTTGAAACGCAGGTAGCAAATTCCAATCTTGGATGTCAATTAGATATGAAGATGGAGAGCTATGCTGGTATTTCCAATAAATGGGTACAAAACCCCTTGAAACTCTTCTTTGGGTAATTTTTAAACAGACTAAAAATCGTTGCTTCCAAGCTTAGGTGTGCAGATAGGTAAGTTTATACGTGGCATGGCTCCATCAGTTTTGGCCATAAAGTCACATAACTTGGGATAATTCAAATGTGATTTGTTTCAACATGCAGGAAGTAAATGAATGCAGATGTCACTACTACCCCCTCTTAACTGGGCAACTCACAGTTCCTTCAGGGCTGCTCAGGGGACAGTGGCCTCTGATGTTGAGAAAGGGAGAATAGCCATTCACGTATCAAATACTCACCAAACGAGGTTTCCTCCTTTCTTCCTGCACCCTCTGTTGCATGCAGCCAGCTTTGGGAAAGCCCTCAGGGAGTTTTAATTAGAGGAGACAGCTCACCAGGTCTCTGGTTTACAGGCACAGGTGAGCAGTCAAGTTATACAAGAGAGCAGGCTAGAAGGGGAGAGTGGAGGCAAAAAGGCAGAAGGAAGCTAGGGACCAAGCCAGAGTGGCCGAAGGCTAGAGATGAGTGGATTTGAGAGACATTTTGGAAATAACACTTCATAAATTTTGGAGGTGGGAGGAGGGGGAAAATGTCTAGAGTGGCTGGGAAGATAATGCCCTTTTCTGAGTATGGGAGGAAGGGGACAGGGATAAACATTAAGAGTTCAATTTTGGATGATAGGAACTTCCACTCTTGTGGTATGAGGGTGACATTTGCAGTGCTGGAAGCAAAAATCAGTTCCTCCCAAGTCTTAATTCTCAGCTCTCTTTATGCTGAGGTTCTTGGCCTTTTTTGGAAAATCATCCATTTCTTTGAGACTCTGAAGAAAGCCTCTGATTGGCTCCACTTCAGAAGAAAAATGAACACACCCGGACATAAAATTGTGTGTATGCCTTATAGGCAACCCCATCCGCAGAGATCCATCCCCGCCAGCTCCCTTGCTGTCTTCCAAACCTGCCCCCTATTACCCTGTCTGTGGGTCATTCTTCTGAGTCAGAGATAATTTGCTAATTTTAAGTCACTTCCTATTTTAGAAATCCTGATGACTTATGGTCAAATGCTTATGTTCATCATGCTGATTGAAGAATTGTAGCTTTTAATGCTGGGTGAGAGGTGGGAGGAAGAATGAACAAAAAGAGAAGAGCTGAATTTGAGGCTTTATGATTCCTCTGGGCTGGCATTCATAGAGCTCACACAGGACGGGTCTTGATGGGACCCTGAGTGATTCTTGCCTCATTGAACCAGAATTAGATCCAAAGTACATTATAGAATAAGTTAAGTGGCACCATAAGAAAGCAATCAGTCAAATCCAGAATGTGGGCCCTTCTACAGAAGGAAAGATCGAATTGCCCCAACAAATTAGTAAGATGACAAATTAAAAAAGAATGTTACAGAATAAAAGAGGCTTAAGCTAACCCTAAAGCAATAGGACTATGTCTCCACAGTCGACAACCTGAGAAGTTAGAATACATACTTAGTATTGGATGACACTAAAAATCATTTATCTAGGTGTAAAAATGATGGTTGTACTAAAAAAAAAAAATCAATTAGAGATGCACACTGATGTATTTGTGGGTGTGAGGACACACATGGCTGGGATTTGCTTTGAAATCATCCAGAAGAAAAAGAGGGAATGAAAGATGAAACAAATCTGGCAAAATGCTGATCATTGTCAAAACCAAGTAATGGACACCAAACTCTGCTTTCTTGTGTGTTAACATTTCCCGTAATAAGTTAACAAAAGATCACGAATGATTTGTCAAAGCATGGTTCTAAAATCTCGCTGATGATCAGAATCTCCTGGGGAGCTTTAAAAAAAAAGATTCCAGAATCTGCAGTCCTCCTGAATCAATCTTCTGTGGGTATGTTTGGACTGGGTGGAAGAATGTGTCATTTTATAACTTCCCAGGCCCTTGGTGCTGTCGATCCTTGCAGCCACCACGGCCATCTGTCACCTCTTTTAAGGTCTGACCCAGGAAATCTTACACCAGGCTTCCCACCTCCCTCCTATTTCTTTCTTTCTAAGCCTCTCTGCTGCTGCTCTCTCCTGGTTTCCTTTTCTGCACTGCAAGAAGACCGAAGGCAGCAACCTTTGGAGGGGCACAGGGACCTAATGTCTCCTGAGAATGGGACAGGTTGACCCTTCCCACTCCTGCCTGGGCCTCAGTATCCCTGCAGTTGAACAATGCCTCACCCTCATGCCGTTATAATGTTCGCAAAGTTCTTACTACATGGGGGAGGGATGCATGTCCACTATCCAGGTGTACCTCGAAATGAGGCTGTTTAGGAAACACAGCCTTAGTATTTGGGTCTCTTTCTCTCACCATTTGTAAGCAGAAAACATCAAAATCTGTTCTTAAATAATTTATTTTTTAATATTGACTTTTGTGAAAAGTTACACATATTTAGGAAAACTTGAAGGAATCCAACAGAGTAAACAGCTCTCTATCAGGGACAATTAAATGTGCAAATTTCAAATGTTTTCTAAAATAAGTATAAATAATTCCATTTTTCACATTAAGAATGAAAATATTGATACACACAAAATATTAAAATATTGACTTTAGAAAAACTGGATGAACACTGATGTTTATTTGAGATCTTTAGAAAAAATGATTAAAATTTATGTTGAGGAAACAGCACTCGGTGTGGCAAACATGTCAGGTAATACAAGTAAAGGCTGTGTAGAGTTATAGATTACTAATATTTTCAGGTCATAAGTTCCAGACCAAAAAAAAAAAAAAAAATGGCAGCCTTTACCTCTGGGGACAATGTGTTTCCCCCTTTTTTCCCCTATAACAAGTATGACAGCAACACAAAGCAAACAGAGAAACTGCAGGCCAAGGACAGAAAGAAATTTCCTTATGCTCATGGTCACAGGGTTTTGCTGTCCCAGCGTGAAGGTGCCACTGGTTGTGTGGTCGCTACTAGGACACAGAGTTAAAACACAGCAAATAAAACTATCATTAAAGTTCACATCGTCCCAGTGACCTTCTCCAATCTCATCCCCATTCCTTCCCAATTTCATCTCTAAAGAGGTAGGATATTCAAGGCATCTGTTTACTGCAGAGAGCAGTTATTTTTATTTTTATTTTTTTTTTCATCTGGCTAGCGAGAGGCTCTAACCCAAGTTTCATCAAGAAGCATGAGCTTTTAATGAATATGCCTCTGGTGCAATTCCTTCTTCTTAGAGAAGACAACCTCAGTACATCAAAGAGACCAAATCCCCAAGGTACTCAGGTACTTGCCCAAAAGAGGACTGACTATGAATACACTATTTCAAGAAGACACTACAGCAAACACTTTACCCAGAGCAGAAGAAACATCTTCATTTAAATAACCCTGAAGTTTGAAATAAAATAAATAAAGTGAATTATATAGACAATATATTTCATCACAATAAAAAAAAATCCCTCATACATAATATAAGGGTACATTATATATGTACACATTTTCATGCACACCTCAGGCTAACTTCCTTAGAAGTGAAGACAGTGATAACCAAGAGAATCACACATCTTCCCACTAGAATATTCTGATTTCTTCCAAGGTGCATACTGTAAAGAGCAGCTGGTTTGCTTTTCAGCGTGAACTGATTCGGTCTCAGCAGTCTCAGAGCCACAGTCTGTGGATAGCTCGGTGTCTGCCGTGTCCGCGGGAAATGGACGAGGCTGGGAGGGAAAGACCACTCACCACTGACACTCAATTTGTCCGTTCTCCCTGAGCTTCCTGAACTTGAGGGCCTGCGGGCGTGGCGGGTCAGCTCCGTGGCTCCAAGCCTGGCCCACGTGGGGCTGTGTGGCGGGGAACGGCTCCGGGATCCCCAACCCACCTGACCGAGCTTCTTCTCCCTTTTCTCCCGAGAAGATGATGTAGTCCCGGCACACATTCCGAGTCGACGCAGTACCTGGCCTTCCGCGTGGCAGGCCAGGTGCGGAGGAAGAGCAGCAGCCCATCCGCCGCCGTCACTGGCCTTGCTCTCGCTCCAAGGCCACCTGGGCAGGCTGGCCGCGACGGCGACCCGAGCTTCTCTTTGCTCCCCTGCTCGAAGCCGCCCGCAGCTCCCTGCGGCTAGCACCATTGCCCGCTGAGGCTCAAGGTCCCCGGGGCCCTGCCGCACCCCTCAACCATACAGCTGCTTGAACTGGAAGCACTCGTTGCAGTAGCCGCTACATTTGGCGTTGCCGAAGTGATCGCAGGCAGGGGCCCGGCAGCGCTGTTTGGGGGGCTCCTCGGGAACCGGCTCGCCCCGGTGGACCCCCGCGCCCACGCGCTGGCTGAGGTGCTGGCACTCCATGCAGAGCTCCTCGCTGCGGCACGCCAGGATGTTCTTGCAGGAGGCCCGGGCACACTTGGGCCTGGAGGCGCTTGCCGTGCTTCGAGTCGCGTCTCTGCGCTGGCTCGATCTCTGAATGGAAAGAGCAGAGAGAACTGTTGGCCAGTTGGTCAGGGAGAGCACCAGGCAATCTCGTCTGCCTGCACGGGTATTACCAAGAACTCGGTGGGTTGGAGAGCCACCGCCTGACCCAGGGAACCGGAGCTGCATGTGCTGTCTGAGACTGGGAGCTCCCCAAAGACGCCTCCTCCCAGTCCCATGAGAGCAGGCTGAGTGCAACCAAGGAGCATGACCTGCAGGCCTGCGAAGGCTGGCCCGGCTAGCCTCCGCTTGGATTAGTGATAAGCTGCCCTTCCCCAGACAGATTCCCTACCATGCTGTAAACAACAGGAGAGGCAACCATCAGCCCAAGATGGCTTTTCTCTTATGCCACTGTGTGCAGGCACGTGGGCTACTCTGCCTCCTTCTCCTGTCTCCTGATAAAGGACTACTTCCAAAAGTCTGCTGGCCACTCAGATCCCTATGCTGCTATAAATCAAAAAGTCTTTGTTTGGCATCAGGCTTTTCCCAGACTTTAAGAGGTTTTATTCTGTGGCTGATTTGATTTACTTGTTAAATGAATTCTAAAGTACAGTTAGGCCACGAAAATCAAGAGTACCTACTGCACTTCCAACCCTGGGGGCCACAGGGACTTCTCCCCCCACCACAGCCCCCCTAAGGTTCTTCCCCGGAACCTGGCAGGGAGGAAAGTCCGCTGTCTCAGTGGGAAGCAGCGGCTCCAATGAGGAGAGCTGGCCCAATGGGGGAGGGGAAGGATCTCAAAATGTCTCACCAGTTGCTCTTCGGTCCTTTTTGCTTCGTGAAATCTCTGACTCTGAGCTTCGATGAAACACTTTTGACAGTATCCTTCAAACACGGTGCTTCCCAGGGTGCCACATTCCCTTCCCAGGCAGGGGACAGCATTCTGGAACCTGGGGGCCGTGGGACTGGCTTTCGTGGAGGCAGTGACAAAATCTGAAAGACAGTTGGAGCTCATCAGTGCCACAGGTGGTCTCCAAGCAGAGAGAGAGAGACAGCCAGGTTCTGGATATAGGTTAGGGCACCCTGGGCTGTGCATACATGAGCACGGCCTTTTCTAAATTCAGTCAAAGAAAAAAAATTATAATAATGCCATTATGGAAACATCTTTGACTTTACAGACTTCTCATTTTTTAACGTGCTTCACGGGCCAGGCATGGTAACAGAACAGAGACACTAACTGCCCATCAGTCCTTCTTCAAGCGAGAGGTTTCTAAAACCACCTGCATTTTCTCAGGGTCAGTGGAGACGTCCCTCTCTTCAGCTACTGCCCATCAACTCTGGACTTCTATTACATCTACATGTCCAAAAAGTCTTGTTTAAACTCTGCCTCACAAATGCCAGACGCTAAATGACCGCGTGAAATAAAATTCTATGAACTCTATCTAGGAGGGGCTGTAGGACTTTGGAAGGTGGTTTTCTGTGTCTTTCGCCTCTGAGTGACCATCCCTCTAGGCCAGCTGCACTCACCCCCTGGCCCAGAGGGGCTGCTTTCTGGCAGCTCAGGAGCAAAATTGCTTTTAGCGCAGGAGTTTAGAAACGGGGCTTAGGAAATTCATCAGTTCACTCACGTTTGTTTTCTCTGTACTCGATGAAACACAGCGTGCAGAAGCCTTTGTTTTCTGGAGTCCCAAAATACATGCAGCCGGCTTTTCTGCACTTGCTGGTCCCCATCCTGTCCCCTGGAGTCCGTGTGGCCTGAGAGAGGCAGCCGGAGGGAGCCTCGGTCCCGGCTCTATGGCAAGAATGTGTGGAGAGACTCTGGACGAGCTGCGAGGGGTCTGACTTGGACCTCTGGTGAAAGGAAGGAGGGACGCTGGAGCTGAGGCCCGAGGAGGGCTCTGCCGTAGTCCTTTTGAAGCAAGTACTGCAGATCCCATTAAACGTCCTGGTGACGTCCTGCAGGCAGGCTCGGCATTTACCGGGGTCCAAGTGCCTCGTGCTGTCTGAGGGGTGGCCCGCGCTCAGCTGCCGAGCGTTGTGGCAGCGCTCACAAAATCCATTGTGCTGCACGTTCAGCGTGAAAGGGCAGCCAGGGCTCCTGCACTTCATAGCGGTGGTCTCGCTGAACAGGAAGAGACTGGGCGCCGTCGGAGGGGCCGAATGAGGCCCCCCAGTTGGCTCCTCAGGGCTCCAGCCCATGGGCTCATAGGTCTCGCCCCGGGAGGGCCCGAGAGCCATGCCAGGGAGCACCTCAGGGCCTGGCTTGGAGTGCAGCTTTGAGGGTTTGCTTTGGGTCTTTTGCCGCCTCTCTGAGCACTCGTGGCACAGAGGCTGGGTGTTCACGGACATGAAGAAAGGACAGTTGGGTGTTTCACATTTTACGTCCATGAGTGAAAGCTGGGGAACAGAAGGTTCCAAAGGATTCTGAGCATGTATCTCTCTCCGCTCCTGCTCATTGTTCTCCTGCCATTTCTTGTACTCATGCTGGACAAGTTCAAAGTAATCATCTACCAGATTTATTTCTTTGGGTAAGTTGGCTTCATCTAGCCTAAAGACCAAAAAGAAAAATATGAGACTACACACAAACATGGATACACACACACATACACACACACACACACACACACACACACACACACACAATTTCACATCATGAGCTCAGAGGCCAAACTCCTAGAATGTGGATTATGGCAATAACTTGATAACCACTCACTGAAATGCAGGCCAATGATCATGAGTCTACACCTCCAGCAGAGCACAGTCCAATACTGCTAAGGAGATTTCATTTTTTCAAGAACCACAGTCTTATTTAATCAATCTTGGTCCACTCCAAATTACTGATAATTCTAAAGAAAGGGCTACTCTGGGGACGCTGCTACACTTGACTACTCTATTCCTCTTTTAAAAACTCATTTTTACTTTTTAACTTCTCTGATGTCAAACTTCTAGTAAAACATCATGTAGCATGTTCCTTTGGGACTAGTCTACATTATAATTCAAACTACTTTGGGACCTCGTTGCCTGTATTTTGGGGTTACTAATCTTAAACTGCAGGCCGGTGTCCATGAGCACGAACTGCCCCGCACAGTGACCAAGCAGCGGACACACCCCCAGGTGCCGTGCACTCACTTCTAAGCCTCTGTCATGTGTCCGCCTCCCCCTCTGGTGTATTTCAAGTCCTAACAAATAGGCATCTCTCCAACATAAAGCCAGTGTTTGAGATCTGGACACCTGCACTGCACGCCTTCTGGGTCTCACCTCGACTTCCCATGTGGCAAAAATCACATGCCTGCTACATAAAGAGGATCCACAACCCTGACTGTGTCTGAGGTGTCGGTCCTTACCAAGAAGCCAAGAGAAAAAGGCTTCTGATGCCACGAATTTTCACTTGCTAGCCTAGCACTAGGGCAATTAAACAAAACACAACAAAACTATCCTTGGTTCGATGGACTTTAAAACCACAATCCTGACTGTCAGCATCCAGCTATGCAGGAAAGTGACCATGGAGAAATTACTCGTTGCACGTGAAACCCAAGTTGGTATGGCCTCCTGTCATCCTCTCTGACTATATACACCATGCTTGGATCTGTCGCACACTGGAGGAAACTGGCTTCAAATAACTTTACGGTTGAGCTCTGGGATGGCCTCAGCTTATGTGGCGGAAGTAAAAGCAGTTGAAGATGACAAAGGACAGAGCTAAGGATAAACTCTTACTTTGCGGCATTGATCAAATGGGTGGTGCCGTGGTCCCAGCCTTGGACGGGGATTTCGATCACCATCAAGTACTCTTTCAAGAGCTTTTCCTTCATCTCGTTTTCAGGATCTGTCAAAAAGTGAACTTTTAAGTCTTCAAATCTTCCTCGCTCTCTGTTAACAAGTGGAACAGCTCGGATTTCTGAGGGAAAGAAGGAACACATAAGCGACCCGTGATTCTACTAAATGAGATTATGTGTGAGGCTGCATATATAATGGTCACATTTCACAAACACAAAAAAGATACAATGAAAGGGTAGAAAAGTATCATCTAGTCACAATCAAATGCAGATGAGGAAACAAACTACACTAAACTCTAACATAAAATGCTTTGTATGTTCTGGAAGCTCGGAGAATATAAGGCAGCCTGGAGGCAGTGGATCTCATTGGGTAAATCATCACACTTCAGAACCACGCTGATCTGAGTCTGAATCCTGGCTTTGCCACTGTCAAGCTCTGTGACATCAGGGAAGTTACTGAACTTCTCTGAGCTTCAAGCATCTCTGTAAAACAAGGCTTCCAGTGCTTACGGTCCGTAGGGATGCTGTGAGGATGAAATGAGATGAAATAAATGTCTACATTTATCCCCTAAAGCACTTCGCACACTGCCTCTTCCACGGGAAGCTATCCTAGTAATGGCTAACCTGATAGACACTGACCCGCTCTGGGTCAGGGCTCTGTGGGCCTCACTCTATCATATATCAAAGGGTGGTGGTCATGTCACAGATCTCCTACTTGCAGTTAAGCTGTGGGAAGTGCTTTCCAAGCCAAACACAAAGATGGCAGGATTACTGCCATGGCATTACTGTTGCTAACCAGGCACGTGACAGAACACTGTTTTCACATACAAATAATAAATATAAATGAGGCTCTTGCCAGAGGGCCCCAAAGAGCCCAGTGGTCAGTGGGAACAGGGCGTCCCAGTATCTAGCAGCAGTTACAAATGTGAATCCGCGTTGTGTTCTCACCAGGTCCGCTGTCCTTCAGGGTCACCAGGGGTACAAAGTGCTGGCTGTCATAGCCAAGAATGATGGGGTATCGGTAGCACTCCTGGGCCGGCCAGTGGAGGGGCAGGTAAATCCCGCCCACCTTCAAGGGAGCGAAATTGGAACCCGATTCCAAACTTCTCAGCATTTTGTCTGTTTAGGGAAAGAACAAGAGAAATAAGGCCCTCAGGTGATTTTCATCAAATTCCCTTCTGCTACTATAGCTGGTGACCCGGGTAGCCTCAGGTAGCCTCGTTTTTTTCCGAAGAGCTAACGCATTAAAGCCGATCGGCCCTCGAATACAAATAAGCAACCTGCGGCTCTCACCTGAGATGACAATGATTGGTCTTCTGAGGATGTTGCATAGGACAAATATGTGTATTTCTTCCAGTGAGTTATACTGAAGTCCACCTCGGGCCACGGGTGTGTCTGTGGATGCCATTTTGATTAGGCTGTCCCATTCATCAGTCCAATTCTAGGAAGTGGGTAAAGGGGAAATCAGGATTGAATGAACTATGCATTAAAGAGTCAGTCGGACTTTGCTCTACAATTATTCATTTATATAACTTGGCTTGCTTTTCCCCTTTCTGGAAATCATCATTCGACTGATCATCATTTTTCCCCAGTTTGGTTTTCTTCCTTTACTTTTTTCCACTATAAGGCCAACATAGAAGTGGGGGAGGATGGGGACAGCACCTGCTTTCAAAAAAATCCCTGATGAGGCATAACACTAAAGCCCCTTATCCAAATGTTCACAAAAATTCCAAGCCTGTGACTGAGAATGGTGAGCCCCACGTCTGAATTTGATTGGCAGGCTCGGTAAAGCATGCAAAGGGCAATCAGATGGGAAAGAACCAAAACACCACAGGAAAGGCCAAGCAGCCCTTCTGCTAAAAAGAAGAGATCCACAGCTGGGAATCTGCTGCCCGGAAACCTCCCAGCAGTGACAAAAGCCTCATGTTCATCCCACAGGAGGTTTCTGGTGTTTTCCATGGACTGTGCTCTGCTTAGCCAAGTTCACGTGACCTAGGAAGTCATATGGTCCTCAAGAGTGGCGGCTGGCCTGAGAGACCCTTCACCCACCATGGAGCTCTATCGATAGATATTTAATGGAGGAACAAAACATACCCGAGTGTCATAGCAAAGCCCCGTTTCCACAAATTCCTGGGATTTAAGAGACTCCAGCTGCCAGCGGAATTTAAAGTTGCGTGTATCCGTCTCCTTGAGAGTGCTGAAGAGTGCCTTCCTCAGGACCAGGTCTGTGTCCTGAACACCCCACATATACTGAGAAGCAGCGTGCATGAGGCAGTTTCCATCACCTGGGGAAGAAGCCATACACATCAAAGGTCTAGCAAAAGTTTTTAGAATGCACTAGCCCTGCTTCTAGTACAGGGGACCCAGTAGGGCATGTGAGAGATGCAAACGGTTTACTTTCTTAGTCCAACAGCCAACTGAGAACATTTCACAAGGTGATGACAGCTTTAGGGGAAAAAAAAACACTCTTTTCATTCTTAATTTTAACGATGGACCCAACAGAACAAAGGGGCCAGGAACTGATTATCAGGGGACCTTGGTTCTAGCCTGGCTTGCCCTAACTGGTTTAGGTGTGACCTTGGGGGAAATTCCTCAGCTTCTGAGTGTTGCTTTTTTTTTTTTTTTTCCTTTGTGAAATGAGGGTATTGGGTTATGATCTCTAAAGTCTGTCCCGTTCTAGCATTCCTTAATGTTTTGGCTAATAAGACACTGGCACTATTACTCCATGGCTCTAGAGAGAACACACGGGGTAATGTGCACAAACCAGGAAGCTGGCTTGGCTCCGCTTACTAGACAGGGACGGTCTGGCTATGACTCAGTGGTAAATGACTTGACCATTCCACTGAGGCCTCTGGGGCCTGGGAGTTTCCTCTCCTGGTTTATCAAGTGGGATCAAGAACACCGCATTACCTCCTCAGCCTGCCTTTGAGCATTGTGAGAAACAGGTCTAATTTTACTCCATGAATTTGTTACTTTCACAGGTCAAAACCCACAATTCAAGAGGCTGCCTTTTGTCCAACCTCCAAACAATAAATATTTGGGGGGAATGTTTAATATCAAAAAAAGTCAACTCCTTAGTAACTCGTGGCCAAGTGCACCGCTGTTTTTACAAACAGGAGTTCGACTGTTTTTTTTACATTACTCTACAAGTAGGGTTATCAATGTTTTTTGAAGGCTTTATCAAATCTTAAGTACACTCAAACTGTAAAAAACAAAAACAAAACAACAAAGAGAACCCCTCCAGCATATATACCCATCTACACTCGTATCCCTGCAATTCAGACATAGGGAAAAACGAGCTGAATAAGTATTCACAAGAATGAACAAAAACAGATCGCTCAGCCTTTTGTCTTGGCAGAAGTGTGGCAACGATTGCATTCTGTTGAAATTTCCCCTTTGCAAAATCTAGAGCAAAGATAAGGCTTTTTTTCTTCTTCTTGTGCTTACTTTCAGTTCTTTATTGAGATGCACCAGTACAAAATTCCCTAAGCAACATCTGGAATTCCCCAGTGCTAAGTTATTTGACTAGCAATTGAGCAACAGCTATTGTACTTTTTGTTCTGGTGTGTAGACATTTAAACTGCGAAGGGCGCCCTGGACTTTCCAAGTGGGTGTGGTCAGGGTGAGCTGGAATAGGGCTACTCATTATACAAGTGAAATCGCGGCAGCCAATAGACGCTGGAATTTTTCATTTGAAGTTTCAATTTTATGCCACCTACTCCCTTCCTCATTCACCGCAGTCTCATATCCTCAAATGCAAACTTGTGAATCACCCCCTCCCCAAACAGACCACTGACTTTGTACAACCCTCCTGAGGGGCTGGGGGTTTAAAAAAAAAAAAAAAAGGTGCTTAATAAAAGCCAGAGAGTAAAAGTCGCTTTGTCTATCCCCCACCCCCAATATCTTTTCTTTCTTTTCCAGAATTTTAAGGAATTTTCTTGAAAGTGGGGAAATAAGAAGATCTGAGTCCCCACATTCCTAATTCCCAGAAAATGTTATCAAAACGCACTTGCTTTTGTAGCTTTATTTGTAGCATGAATCCTTGGAGACTTTAATGACATACCTTTGCAAAACAAGTGTTTACTATTTGTATCCATTATTTTCTTAAGGAGTAAGTTCAACCTAAAATTTCAGTTAATTCTGTTAATGATAAGAAGGTTTTCCTCTTCCTACCACATCTCTAGTTTGGCAGAATCTCTCTGTTTCCAACTCTCCCAGAGTTCACTCCGTTCCTTTTTTGTAACAAAATGGGAGAGAGCTAAAACCACAAACTGTCAGGAATATAAACCCCTTGATGATGACTTAACATAATTACCCACTTCTACGCATCACTTGATTTAAGGCCAAGAAAAATGTAAACACTAGCTCTCCCCAGTTTTCATTCTACTTTTGTTTCTAAGAATCTGTGCTTCAAAAGTAGAGGCAAGATGTTCAAGTAATGCACCAGAACCAACCCCTCTCACTGAACACCACAAAATACCTATTCCAGGCACTCCATGCTGCCCAACTCAAAAATGGCCAAAGTGAATGTACTAACCAAGTTAATTAATACTCTCATCTTCTCATTGTCAACAAGGATTTCTGTGCTTGGATGTATTAATTTGTTCAAGGTGGTTTTAAAGAAGGACTGTTACTTATATAAGAACCTGATTCCTGCCTCATCTAGACTATAAGCATTTAATTGATCGTGGACAGTCTACTTGCTTCTTGTAATAATCAGCAATATTATAATGCAGGATTTTGTATCTGCCTGAAACAGTGTGCTTGGATGTGGCCATAATGAACACACTCTTGCTCGAAGGAAACAATCAAAAAGCAAAACAGTAAAGTTTAGAACAGGAAACAGCTATAGTGGTAAAGGGCCATTGAGCAGATACACACGGATAGCAAGAAATTCAGAACTAGGAATCCTAAACATAATGAAGTAAAGCTCTAAAGTTTGTGCTAAAAATCTCAAGTATCTTTCCACTTCATGTCATGGGACCAAAACCAACAGAACCTAGGTAAGGGAGAGGCAGGCAACAGCCATTCACTGGTTAACCCATAAAATGCCATCATTCAAGTCGTGTAAGGTCATCATTACGAGCATCTTCTAATGACAGTGGGAAACAATAGTAATACTAGTTTTCACACCATGCTTTCCTTTTGAACTTAAAGCCTTTTAATGTTTCCATTACTGGCCAGGAAAGGGTATTTTACAAATGATTACACAAACAGCCACAAAAATTAGACACATAAGTCCCTCAATGGGAGGCATGGTATTTCGGAATGCATTCTTCAAGTCTCAGTGCCTCTGCTCTCTAATACACACAATTACAAAATATCCTTCGTAAAAATATTGGCAAAACCAGTTTGTTTTTTATCACATGTCTTTCATAGAGTATTCTATATTAAGGGGTCTGTGCTCTCGAGAGACTTGAATTTGGGCCAGCGCTATCAGAATTGAATGAATGGGGACCCAGCATGGTGGGAGCCAAGCCTTAGACAAATCTTCTTACCATTCGTTTTCAGTGCCACCAGCTTCCTGACTTCTCGACACCAGTTGAGCTTCTTCTGGCTTTCGAGGGAGGCCTGGATGTTTCTGTCAATGAGAGCTTTGTGGATGATCTCCCGAAATTGTGGACAAAACTGGCACGTTCTGAACATTTCTAGTGTGTATCGGTGCATGGATTTAAAATGGTGAATGATCCCATTGGTAGGCTTAAATATATCTTCCGGAGTTCTCTCTCGTATCTTCACAGCTTTCCGCATGTTGCTCAAATACAAAGCCTGGGGAAGGAGTTGTTCAGCCATTGTGCTCTGCAATACCTGAAGAGGAGGGGAGGAAAACCCATTCCGTTAGTCCGTCTTTGATACCACTCCTATATACCTGCCTGCAGGAAACCCCAGTGTTTGATCTTGTCATTACCCTAATCTGTAGGCAAAAGATCTTACTCACCTCTACTCCCAGGACACTAGCTGGCCCCCAAGATTAACTCACACTGGACTGTTTTAAGTTACATCACTTTTAAAGATTAGTCTAAACAAGAGAAGGAAGGCGGGGAGTGGGTACTGAGGAGGAGGGGAATAACCCGCGTTTTCAGTAACGTTTGTCAGGGAGCCAAGCCTATCTGTCAGCAACAGGTAGTGCACCTCATAACCGGCAAGCTCCCCTCGCATTCTCATGGCACCCTGATGCCACAGCCACTGGGTCTTTGGAGCCCTGAATGCCAGTGAAGGACACAAGGTAGTCTGCGCAAGTCTGTAACTCCTCGCTAAGACCATGGTTCAGCAGTCCTTGCTCTCCGGCAGTTCCTTGATTTTTCCTTCAAGCCCTCCCTCCCTATACTGCAAAGGAAATGCTTTGTGAAAAACCTTGCAATTTTATGTTGTTACCTAGGCTTCTGATTAGAGTTTCCTCTTCAGTCCCAAGGAGAAGTATTTATAAAGAGCTCATTTGCAAAATGTATTATAATATTTATAAAGGTTAAAAAAGCCTATTTCCAGTAAGATGCTTTGCAATTTTAAGAGCAAACAGTAAGTCTTTCGGAACCCTCTCTGTTGAACTTTATAACATCAGAATAAGAAATAGAATTGTAAGAATAATAGAAAGATAAATTTTACACTTTCAAGAACAGGCATTAGAGTTCCATTATTCCAACGCAACTGCCAACCACATTTATTATTATCCTCCAGGGACCAACACTCAGATGCATTTCCCACCCTGTCTTCATGCTGAAATCTTCAAGCATAATCCACTGGTGGAAAGAAATCAACGTCTGGAAGCAGGCAAGGAAAGATGGCCAGGAACACTCAGGACAAATGAAGGAAGCT
This sequence comes from Martes martes, assembly GCF_963455335.1. NCBI lineage: Eukaryota > Metazoa > Chordata > Mammalia > Carnivora > Mustelidae > Martes > Martes martes. Next base: position 63,727,438 of record NC_137893.1, read on the forward strand.
GGGGGCAAAACCCAGCATCTACAACACATGCCAACAGCCTGGGTTGTTATGAATTGACACAACATGGTATCCTCGCAGTGTGGGGTTGTGTGGAAAGCCAGCTGTCATTCACAAGCCTCAGCAGGGTGCCTCACCATACATCTTGGTTTCCAAGATGAAGACAAAGATGGTTTCAGAGCATGAAGATATTCCCTAGGGAGTTTCATGACGATTGTTAATTTTGCTCCTGTATCATACTATTTACCAGGGCAAGCTTTTAGTTGAAGAAGACCTGAAACCTATGTAAGGGTGAGAAGAATTTTTAGGGAAGCCTTTCCTACGTGGGTCTAGGCTCTCTTAAAGCCATTGATGAAGCCGTTTAAATTCTTGCGGTCCACTCAAAGCAGAGAGGTTGGACTAGATGACCCCGAGGTTGCTTTCTGGTGATAGCTCTGGATCAGGATTCCTAATCTGATTGCCAGTGAGGCCTGGGAGAAGTAATTCTCTGGGTCAGTTGGTAATCTTTCCTTTGACGTCAGACATTCCCTGGAGGTGGAACTGGGCAAAATTAGAGCAGGACCATAAGCACAATGAGGGAATAAAAAACATTACACCTATCTCCACTTCGTGGCACGGCCCAAGTCAGGCAATGTCACTCATTCATCTGTCCATCACTCAAAAAGCATTACCTGACCACCTACTAAAGGTAGAGTGCCATGCCTGATGCTGGGGCTAAAAAACTCAAGATGACCTTATTCCCTGTCTGCAGCCAAAGCAACAGAAGTACACGTTTTCCGCTCAGGTTCCACACCAACCAAGGCAGACAGCTTTGCCTACATGCCAGATCTTCCGACACCTGCCCCTCGCTATTCCCACAGCACCACCTCTGCGGCTGCAATGCCTGCTGCTCTCAGATGGGACGAGGTGGGAAGTAAAAAGATCTGAAACAAGCTAGGTGTTGCCTTTTTGTTTTTCTGAGTCTTCTATTATTCTCTTCTCTCTTCAAGATCTTTCAGCCAAGACCTCAAATAGTGAGAGCCATTAGCCATAATCAAGACATGCAAATGTCCCTACCAGATAGCCCACGGTCCTCTCATTCATAGGTTTGGCCTTGCGCAGACTGCGGAACCGCCTCCTTCAAAGAATCAAAACCCACCATAAAAATTCCCAGTTCTCGGATTTCTCCACATTTAAGATTAAGGAATAAATGTTCCCGACCTACAATGGTAATGTCCTTACAGGTAAAGACAGACGCTATCACCCTTAACATTTCTTTTACATTTGTTACCTCACTGACTTTTTATGCACAAATGCCTCATCGAATTTTTGCAAAGGATCCCTCCGAACCTTCGAAAATTGTACAAAGAATCATAGAAATCAAAGCAGCCCCTTGGACAATGAGAACGCAGCAGTAAGTGGCTGCTCAACAATTAGGGACACAGGGGTTTTGGTTTAATCGACAATGGTTCTCCTCAGATGCTGCCCTGAGTCCCTTGACCAGAGACCAGCTTTCTAAGGAAAGAAGATCAGAGGCAGGGAGAACTGAAAACAAAGCGATCTCAAAAGAGCTGAGCTCCTTCCTTACTTAATACCGCTGCTTTCCTGAGAGGCCAGGTGGCAGGATGTGGGACAACCCGGGCTGACAAAGACTGTCTGACTGTGGGGTAGGGGCTGGGGCAGGGGCCTGCAGATCACTGTGAACGGGAGCATCCGAAAAGCAGGCCGACGACCCACTTTAACATGCACACTTCTCTTGCACTGCTGCCACTGAGGATCAACACTGTCCCTGGACCCCACCCACCTCCCCGACTTCACTCCCAGTGTCTGCAAGCTGTCCCCGGACAGGCTGGCTGGCGGAGTCCTCCACCCCCGCCCGGTTTCGTGGCCTCCCAGACATCCCACGGGCGGTGGGGTGCTACTGTACAATCTGGGAAGAAGCCATAGCGGTTCTGCAAGGTCTACGTGTCCAACAGCATCCAGAGCTCGATTTAAAAATACGAAAGGCACGAAAAAGAGCGAAACACCAAGGACCACCAGACTTAGGAGTCCGGAGGCTACTCGCCAGGAGTCTGCTACAGCTTAAGTTCTTTGCAGTATTTAAAAGGAACAGCTGGCTGGAGGATTCCAGAGCTGTCACCCCAACATCTGGCGCGGCGACCTCGACTCCTAGCATTTCAAAACCCACAGTGGGCACAAACGGCCAACAAAGTCCCCTCCAGGACTGCTGCCAAACCCATGCCTGGTAGACGGGGCCAGCCCGCGAGTCGCTGCCGATTACACACCCGCAGCCCCGGACCCCGCCGAGCCGTGGCAGACGGCAACGGCACGCGGCGGTTACCTGTCCCGGCCGCGCGTTCCTCTTCCGAAGTCCCAAGTCCAGGTCAGGGCAGGCGCGCGCCGCAGGCGGGGTTCGGGGCCGCGCGGAGGAGGCGCCCCATGGACGCCTGGGCTCGGCGCTCGCTCGCTGGCCCGGCCGGGGGTGGGGATCGCGCCCGCTGCCTCCCGCCGCCACCGCCGCCGCACTTGTCCCGGCGGCCGCTGTCACCGCTCCGCCCCCACGGGCTCCGAGCTCGCTGCACTTGGCCCGCTGCGAAGACTGCAGACTGCCAGTTCTCTTTTTCCCTTTCTGTTTTACCGCCGGCGGAGAGCGGGGATTTCCACCCGGGGACTTTCCAGTCACGTGACGCCCGGCCCGGCGCCGAGAGCCGCGGGTCGCCGGCCGCCAGGGGGCGCAGAGGGCTCGGGAGGCGCAAGGTGCTGCAGGCAAGCGGCGCTCCGCCTCTCCCCGCGCGAGAAACTCCTGAGCCCCGCCCCCGGGTGTCCCCGCGTGAGTCACCTGGGCATTTCGGAAGCTGGCCCAACGTCACATCCATGTGGAAATCGCGATGATGGGAACTGGAAATGAAATAGGTTCTTTTTTCTCAGCCGTTTTTCTGCAGAAAATCACCAACTGTGAAGAACAAGAAGGGAAATAATAAAGAAAGAAAACCCTAAAAACCACCCGGGCGTCCGGGACCGCAGGCCTCGGATCAGGTTTGAAAAGTTGGGGCTGTGCACGTGATGATCTCCTAGGGGAGAGCCCTACTCTGGGCCCGGGTGGGGATTTCGAGAAAAGAAAGAGGTCACGGCCCTTGGTCCCCACCCCAGCGGTCCTGCCACCCAGACCCCAGGCTGATGGGAGTGACATCCTGAGGTCCCGCAGCCTTGAAATTTGCAGGGGCAAAACCAATCTTAGGTCAAGTTAAGAATCAGAGCAACTATCAACCCTGTCCTGCACTTAACTGATTTCCCATTCTCCATTTCTGCATATCAGTTGCCCAGGTGATGCCATGTTCAGGTAGCATTTCAGTTTAGAAATCATTTCTAATCCATTGCTATCCTTGCCATGTCCCCCTAAGATCCTATTAGGAGTTCTTTTATTCTTATTTTTTTATTTTTTATTTTTTATTTATTTGATAGGCAGGTGGAGGGAGAAGCAGGCTTTCCACTGAGCAGAGACCTATGTGGGGCTGGATCCCAGGACCTTGGGATCGTGACCTCAGCGGAAGCAGACGCTTAACCGCTTAACCGATTGCCACCCAGGTGCCCTTAGGAGTTCTTTTAGTCGACCTGACAATTAGTTCACTCCCAGGTGCTAAAGGCTGATAATACTTTTTAGGCACTGGCCGCCCCACCCCTTATTAAATAGTGTGGTAACCCACTGTCTTTACCCAGGGGACATCCTGTGGAAATAGGTGTCAGCCACCTGGGCAGTGGAGGTACCTGAACTGCAGAGGGAGAGGCAGGCGCATGTGTTGCCTAGCAGTGCCCCAGGCCTATTACTTAGAAGAGCTAAACTAGAACCAGACTGAAATATTCTGTACATTGTCTCCTTCTAGACTTAACTATACTTGTCAGACCATGTGTCTCAGTTTGGGAATTAGAAAAATATACTTCCCTCTCCAGTAAGGACCTGCAGAGACAGATGGGGGCTGGGAGGAGGGTGGCACTTTTTTGGCAAAGGGAGACTTAGAGAAGAGAATCAGTGGTGGCCAAGTTTCCAAGGCTCGTGTTGGCCGTTTGAAACGGATAGTTCAGATTTCCGACAACTCCAAGAGCTCCTTGTATTTCTTCTTGTACCTGCTGGTATAAGCTTCTCATTCACAAATGTTTTTAGCTGCCAACTCTACAACAATGGATAGTGAATATGATTATAATGTTTATTAAGTCTTTACTATATGCTACTCTCCAGGCTAGGTGTTTGAAATGCGCTCTGCCATTTAAATCTCCAAACAGCTCCACTTTGAAGCTGAAGAAATTGAAGTGTAAGAAGCTTAAACCATTTGCCCAAAGTTGACTTGATGACTCAGTGGCAGAGCTGTGATTGGAACTGGGCCTGTTTACTCCGAGCAATGTAAACGTTGTTAGGTCTTAACTATTACTCTCAGAAAAGATCCTCCAAGATTGAAAATCTCAAGGCTCCTGTTTCTATCCTAGCCCCCAGCCTCACAAATGCACGGCGCTCATTTAGGCAAACGTGGATGCTGGGCGGTGGTAGTGATGAGGGAGCAGGAGGCTGGCTGAGGACAAAGCAAAAGCTGGCACCTTGCACCCCTTCTCCACCCACTCCCCTGGGTAATATGTGTGACATTCCTCAGGCACCCCTGACTGCCCTAAAAGAAAAACTAATAGTTAACTTGCAGAGATCACAATCCTGCAGGGCAGGAGTCTCCCTTGGTTTACAAATGTCCTAGAGATCTACAAACAAAGAAGTTACCTTGTGCTATTGATAATTTCCAGAGGCAATTAGGCAAGCCCTAAATAAAGTTAAATTTTTTTCTAAATCTCACTAATTTTTCTCACTAAAATTTTCCAAATCTCACTAACAAGGACACTTGGTAGGAGAAATGTGAAACTTTATCTCTAGATCTCCAAGATAGTGTCGAGAATCATTCCCAAGCATATGGCCCACTGATATATATCTAAAGGGTCTCATAAGAAGATCTTTACTACTAGTAATAAATAACCTTTCTCCCAACAAGAGCTAGCCCCTCAAGGTCCTGGAGACCTTGCTTCCAAAATTCCTTAGAGACCAACATCATCCCCTTTGTTCTCACCTACCCAACTCCTGTGTATATAACCAGCCACTCCTCACATCCCCGGGGCAGCAGCTCTTCCTGCCCACGGGTCCTGTCCCCGTGCTTTAATAAACCACCATTTTTCACCAAAGATGTCTCAAGAATTCTTTCTTGGTCATCGGCTCCGGACCTCACCCCACCGAACCTCACCTAGGTTCTAGAACTTTATCAGTAGAATGTGGGCTTGGGAGCCAGATAGGCCTCGGTTCCATCCTTGGGAAACTTTCCGGGCTAGTCGAGATGATAAGAGATGGTGTTTGGGAATGAGCGGCCTCAGACCACTCTCCCCTTGAGCTCTTTTAGAAACAGAACTTGCCTTCTCTGTCTCCTGTCTGTAGCTCTGGCCCCCTAACTCCTCCTGTAGCTTCCATTGCCCCACTGGGTCTACAGTGGGTTTGATGAGGGAGTGCATAGCAGGAGTAACAAGCCTGAAAGACCATGACCACCTCTGCCACTTCTGAGTGTCCCAGAGTTTAACTGTTCTACCATCCTGCGAGCCAGGATTTGTGATGAGTTAATAGCAGTCAGATGCCAGAGTGGTCTGGAACCCTCGGTTTTGCTCTCTCTGCATTTTCCCCACAGTTCTTCTGCTAAAGTGATTGTCTCTGTTGGAGGAATCCTCAGTCCTGTCCTCTGCTAGTGTTTACTGTCCTTTTCTGTCTTCTAAGACAGGGCTCTGGCCATACTCCTTTTCCCTTTCTAAAACTTAACACGAAGGCAAAACCAATAAGGATTTTCTCGGTGGTAAACCAGAGCGAAGAGTGGAGGAAGAACGGGAAGATTCCGTATGGGCGTATGGGGTAAAATTTGGAGAGATTGGTGGAATGAATCGAAATCAAAGAGATACAGAGTGCCCCAAATACTTGTAAGGCACCTGAATCTCTGTGATAGTCTTTAGCAAGATGAAGAGAACTTTGCAAAGAGGAATGTATGCTTATTAACATCTAGTGGACACATAGGAGGAAAAAGCCTGTTTCTTTATTAGAGGGGAATTGAATTCTGATTATGTGGAGTGTTTTGGAGAATTCCTGAATGATGTCCCAGTCTCACCGTGATGCCAGTGTTCTCGTGTCACAAACCACATAGAGTGAGCACACGTGACCTCTTGGAGTTCGTCTTTAGGACTGGGTCTGCAGCCTGTATGCGTATACCACATAATGAAAAACATGTGCATCCCAAGATATGGGTTGGGGGAGGCAGCAAGGGCAGGAGAAACCAGATAACAGAGAGGCAGATACGACAATTAGGAAAGGGACCTGAATCTGTCTCAGCACTCACTGTAGTTCATGAGTCTTTTTTGGAAAATCAAGTTACATCCATGTGCATTTGTGAGAGTGTAAGAATCCCAGGGTATGGCAGACTTGGGTCAAACAAAAATTGGACATTTCATGTCTGTTGTACCATTCTTCCTTTCCCCCCCCAGCATTGTGCTCTGTTGCGAAGGAAGGTCCCTATTAAACACATTTTGAAACAGCCTTTTTTAATTATGGCAGTTTAGTTACTGCAGGATAGTTTTGAAGCCTGCTTTAAATTTTAGTAAACCTTGGCTGGGCTTTGAGACTACTAGCGGTGCTTGCACTCTCAAAGGTTAGTGCTGAGAGGACAATGCAAGCTCTCTGTGGGCTTTACCTACAAGGAGAACTCCGATAAATGATCTCATAGATTTCATTACGTACCATACAAATGCTAACTTATCCTGAAATACTACTTCTTATCTAGGAACCTCAGATCCTTTGTAGGTATTATCTGGGGGTGCAGAGAAACAAAGACCCACAGTGGTAAAGGGACATAACTGAGGTAATCCAATGAGTCACTAGTAACAGGAACAAAGACCTTCCAGTGGAAGGGAGGAAATTGGTTTCCTGCCAAGAACAACTCCTTTTACTCCATTTTGCCTGAAAATATGGGATGCTGAAATCTAAAACTTGTTAGAAAATTCATTTCTCCATGAATTCTGGTTGAATTTCCTGTCAATACCTGACTGAAACACTTGACAAAATAATTTTATTTACCTTATAAATAAATATTCAATTCTCAGTTTCATTTCTGTTTCTGTGGAGGCTGCTGTTGATGACCAAATATGACCAATGACAGATCTGAAGTGAGAGCTACTAGCAACCAAGTAGTATGCAGTGTTGGGGTTAGCAGTAAGCAGGACGTTAGCTGAAATAAATTTGTTTTTATTTGGAAGAGTGTGACCATTGTGAAAATTGCCCTTTGATACTCCCCTTTTTTCTTCATTTGTGCCTGAACTCCCTCAGTCCAGTTTGGGATGCCCATACTTTTTGTCTCTTGCCAATCTTGCGTCCTCTCCCATCCTACCCCTCTATTACCACCACCCCCTTCTCCATAAAAAAGGATTTTGGCTTTCACTTTTTCAGGGGCCTGTTTTCTGGGACTGGCTAATCTAGTTAAGGCAGACTGTGTTCATTTGCAAAAAAAGATTGCAATGTGTTATTGTGCTATATTTCTTAGGAAACATTCTCAGTGAAACTGGAACTTCCTAGAGCTTTAATGGTGGAAATTCTAATCACCTTAGCAGGCTGGTGAAGAAGCTGTTATATTTCCATGTGGGAGTCCAAGTTATAAGACACCCAATAGACTTAATGATGTGGGAGAATCAATCTCATGATATTAAATGTACACATGTCCCTTCATTTACTCACTAACAATGGGCTACATTCATTGACGTCATCACATTCTTCTTTCTTCTCTGTGTGGAGAAGGAAAGACTTCTCCTTTTCTCTCCCAGATTTGATGGCTGGGTCTATGGCAGGCTAACAGAAGAAAATGTATACAAATTTTTTATTTTTTAATATTATGTTTGTGGGGGCATCATAAGAAAACTGTGTGTATCCCAAACAGTGGTGAGATTTGACAGCTTATGTAGGGGAAGGGAAGGAGAGATGTAGGTATTTTAGGGGAAAGTAAATGGTTTTTGGAGAGGATGAATGGGTCCTTAGAAGAACAGATAAGAGATGTGACAGTTTGTGACAAAGTTTGGGTGTGGCATCAACGTCTAGTCACTTCTCCTGGGATGAGTCAATCTCTGGTTAATGAAGCTCCTGAGTAGGGGGTACATGAGAATTGAGTTCAATTTGGAGGACTGTCCTTTAGGCAAGTAAGGGACGTTCAGAGAAGACCTGTTCCTGCATTTTCTATTTTTCAAGTGCCTTTAGCTCGAGAAATTCAACATACCAAAGTGCAAATTTTGGGGTGGCCTGTTTTGAACTTCATCAACAACAACCAGCAAAATTCACCCCTGTGGTGTTGTGTTTCCAGCTCTGCAAGAAACTCAACTTAGATTTGGATTCCTATTAGTTAAATAAAATATCTTTAAAAGATATATTATGGTATTGTATTAAAGCTAAAAGAGAAAAACACAGAACAAAAGCACGTGAAAATATTTTTTCTAAGAGAAACAAGAGCTCATCATTAGAGAAATGATTGCTCTTTGATTGTCTCTGGTAAAGCAGAAACCAGTGGCCTTTTAGGACCTTAAAGGAAAGGCCCCCACATAGAGATAAAGCTGTTTAAATGTGTGATGAAGATACGGACCATCCCTTGACACTGAAGGCTTAGACAATGCCAAATTCCTCCCCAAGGTTAGAATAGGTACCTGTCACTGAACACAATGTCTTTAAGGACTAACTCTCCATTTCTAGCTGACCTTCCACAGAAGTTTAAAGGAATATAATTTCATGGTCAGTGCTAAAGTTCTAAAGAGGCCAGCAGAGGAACCAGGTTATCAGAAGCAGCCTTTCTTAGCAGTTCAATGCACAATTGTCAAGGACCCAAGTCAGCTCAGAAGAATCATAAAATTCCAAGAAGCCTGAGATCCAAACATGGATGGTGACAGCTGAAGGAATTCAAGGCATGTCAATCCCAAAATATGCACTTTGTAACATTGATTATTTTGGGCTGAAGCACTTGGAAAAACAAGTGCCTGGGGTTGCCTGAGTTTTCCACACTTAAAATAGATCTGCTGACCCTGTCTTGAGACATGTTCAGCTCTCTAGAGAAAACAGTCACACAGGCATCCTACTTCATCTCCAGAATGAAATGTAATTTTCTGTCGAAACAAATAACATTCATGGTATCTTAAAGAAGTACTTCCCAAAACTCAACTCATTGCATCTTAGCTCTGAAATAAATGCTTAAGAAGAAATGCCTTCATTCTTCAGGCTCTTGTGGTTGAATCTTGGCTTCTCGGGCTGAATGGAACATTTATCCTTTGGTTGGTTCTCAATGATGTCAGATACCCAAACTCGAACAAATGAGATTAAACTTAAATTTTTTTTAATGAAAGAACTTAATTCATATGTACATTCCTGGCTTTGAACTTCAGGAAAATTACTGTACTGCTTGGGTGGTTGAAAAATTCTTGGCCCTGGGCATTTTAACAATAATCGCTCAGAAACATACAACCTGTTATGTCTTATTCCCTAACTATGGGAGGGTTTTTTGTTTTTTTGTGTGTGTGTGTCGGATTTTTTTTTTTTTTTTTGGTGGGCTTTTGTTTGTTTGTTTTTGTTTTTGTTTTTTTGATAATTGAACTACTCATGCAGAACTCTTGTTTTCAAAGTGCTTTTCTAGAGCGAAATCAGATGATATGAATGGAAAACTTACCATCACAAAATGTAAACAGTCTCTTAAGTTTATTCTAAGTTTTAAAGGTTCTATTTTTGTGATGTTTTCTGAGTTAATACTTGTTTCACTCTTCTAAAAGCAATGTTAATTCTTTAAGTTGAAATTTCTGATAGAAATCATTTTGAAAAACTGTAAGGAAATTGGTAGAACTTTCAGCTGAGCCAAGATGTTATTTTTTCATCTTTAAATTGGTTTTACTTATCAGATGAAAGATTTGGAATACACTGGTCCCTCAGAGTCATTCCAACTCTAACATGTTATGTTTCTATGCTTCTATCAAGAAAATTGTGTTTGGATTAATACCCCGTTGGGCTATATTTAATACAGAAATCTGAGGACAGGCTCTAAATCACACTGCTAAGTTCAAAGCTCAACTTTGCCACTTTAAGCTAACCGACCTCGGGCAAGTTACTTCAGTTCTCTGGTTTTAATTCTGTGTTTGAAAAATGGAGATGATATTAGGACCTAGGGTTATTAGGAGGATTAAATAAATTGATACATGTGATGTGCTTTGAGCAGTGATTGACACATGGTAATGTGAATTATTATTATTTGTTCATTTTAGTGACGGGGCAAAACCTTTTTTTCCAAGGTTTGCTTGGCATTAATCATACAAGGCATTCCATGATTGTTTTCCATATTATTGGGTATTATCTTTATTTTGCAAGGGAGTTCAGGAATTCCTTTATGCATTTTCTTCTTTTTTTAATAAATATAAAATTATAGAACTATGAATGTTAGCATATGATGGGGTTTAGAAACTGTCAAGACCGATGATTCTCTTTTCTTTTTTCTTTATGATGGTATTTTAGTTCTTTAAATAAACATTTTCCCCAGCTTTATTGAAGTATAATTGACAAATAAAAATTGAATACATTTAAGGTATACAATGTGATGATTTGATATAATATACATTGCGAAATGATTAACATACCAATCTAATTAACACATCCATCATCTCACATAGTTACCATATTGTATGCATGCGGGGAGAATACTTAAGATCTACTCTTAGCAAATTTCAAGTATCCAATGTAGTGTTATCATTTTTCATTAAGCATTTGAATTTTTTGGTCCATTTAAAAAATAGCAAGTAAACCAATTTCAGTTCATATACACTTATTTTTAATTCACTGAATGTATTGTTATCAGAAACAATTATTTTTATGTAAGTGACTTAATTTCTTGTCCACATCATAATTTGCTTTTTAAAAAGATAAAAATCATACACAGTTAAGGTGTACAACATGTTGTTTTGGTATACATCTACATAGTAAAATATTTACTACAGTCAAGCTAATTGACATGCCCATCTCCTCACAGAGTTACCATTTGTGTGTTTGTGTGTGTGGTGAGAGCACCTGAAATCTACTCTCTTAGCAAATTTCCAGTATGCGATATAGAATTATAAACCACAGTCATTGTGTTGTACATCTTGTTGTATGTTAGATCTCTAGACTTATTCATCCTTTATCATTGCAATTTTGAACTTTTTGACCATAATCTTTTTTTCTTTACCTCCTGGCCCCAGAGGTCACCATGCTAATCATTAGATCCTCAGAACTTACTAACCTTATGACTGCAAGTTAGTACATTTGACCAAGATCTCCCTCTACCCAGGGATCTCTGAGTTCCTTGGAAATGATATGAAGGTCATCCTCAAAGCTATGCAGGATGGGTGTGGAACGATGGGCCTCCATGGTCTCTCTTCAAATTCTACCAGAATGGCTTGGCTTCCAACTACTTTATGTAGTTGTAATTCCTGGTAAGAATTTTCTGATTTAACACAAATTTCTGATTTAACACATTTTATAGATGAAGAAACTGAGCCTCAGTGAAGTGAATTGATATGCCCGGGGACACATAGAAGGTGAATAGTAGAACAGAAATAAAAACCAGACTTCCGACTGCCCAAATGACCACATTCTACACAATGTTACCATGGAAACTTCTAAGCAGATTAAAATAAAAACAAACAGACTCACAAACAACAACAACCAAAAAACCCCAGAACATCTCTAGGAAACACCAATGCATTTTTGCCAAGTGGGGCTTATTCTACTTGATGAAAGCAGTGAAGACTAAACCCAGGGAACAACAATTTAGAAGTTAAATAAGATGCCAGAGGTTAGGCCTTTAGATTATTTTATGAGATCTTCAGCACTTAAATTTGATTTTCTATATAGAAATGAATAATTGCTTTTTAAATGAAGCAACCCAAAGAACAAATAACTCATATGTGTCAAGCACCATGGGATTTAGAGATGAAAAATTCCCTACAGCTGGAAGGCAAGCATTATAATTTGAAATTTCCTGACAGTTTTTGCAAAAAAAGAAATACTAACCTTTCTTTTCCAGGCCAAATGCCAAATTAGGTAATTACCCTTTGCCCACTTTCTTTCCCTAAGCTGTTTTAATTAGATAAGAACTCTGCCTTCACTTCCTCTTGTGGACTGAATTGTGATGTTGGCACATGTCTTTTCAATAACTGTTAATGCCCTAGTTTGCTGAAAGCTTTTTCCTGCAGAACCAAAGAAAGTTTTGTCATAAGTACCTGGCTTTTTTGTACAAAAAGCTTCCCAAGGAGCAGAGGGATTAGGGAGCAAATTTTTATGTTTCCCAGAGCTAGATGTCCCAGCTTCAAGTCTGCTCCAGACACTCAGGGAAGAATCAATAAGTCCTACTCTCCCTGCTAGTCCTGGATATGTGTGACAGAGAGTAAGGGGAAAGCTACTAACCAGGTCAAAGTCTTAGAGTTCACCCTCCACCCCACTCGCTGTGCCCCTCTCCTTGAAAAACTGCCAAAGAAACAATGGATTCATAGAGTAAAAACCACATGCCGTCCTCTGACCCTCCCCATCTTATCAGCTCCATGACTTTCCCACGGGAGCAGAACAGCAGTGCCCAATACCCATTCAAGCAGGCCTTATACTCAGAGCAGACTTCTACCACAAACTACCCTGCTTAACAGCAAATGTATTTTAGGTAAGTTATTCAACTTCTTGAAGCCTCTTTCCTCAGGCTTGCATATTTTTTCACTGAAAATATCTTGGAGCTGTCCCGTATCAGCACATGTGATCTACTCTATTACATTTGTAATGGCTGCACAACATTCCATTATATAACTGTACTGTTATTCCACTATTGATGGACGTTAGGCTGGTTTCAGTCTTTTGCTCTAAGAGGCAATGCTGCCGTGTGGGTAGGTCATTGCACACATGGAAAGATGTCTGTGAGATAGACCCTTGTGAGTAGAATTACTGGGTTAAAGAAAATTTTTTATTTGAAAGCTGGGGGCACCTGGGTGCCTCAGTCAGTTAAATATCTGCCATCAGTTCAGGTCATGATCCTAGGTTCCTGGGAACCCTGGAATCAAGTCCTGCATCGGACTCTCTGCTCAGCGAGGCATCTACTTCTCCCTCTCCCTCTCCTTCTGACCCTCCCCTCCACTTGTGCTCTCTCCCATGTGCGCTCTCTCTCTCTCAAATAAATAAATAAGATCTTTTTAAAAAAGTTGGTAGACAGTGTGAAATGACCCAACATTGTGGTTATCTCTTCATATTCTCGCCAGCCTTGTGGGAATGTTCACTGGGAAAGGCATCTCCTTGTAGTTTACTGAGTGCCGCTGCTGTCCTAAGGAAGGGTGGGCATCCTTTCATATTGTAAGGAAGTATGTTTATTTTCCTTTCTGTGACTGCTCACTTCTTGGGTGCATTTTTTCCTTGAGTGGTAGGCGTTTTCTCACCTAAGCATGAGAACTGTTTATGTGCGTGGAAATTAGCTTTTTTTGTTATATGAATTGCAAACACACACATATGAACACAAACACACACATATTTTTGTCTCTTAACTTTGTTTAGTTTTTCAAGCTGAGTTTTTAGGAACTCTTTCATGGCTTCGGGGTTTTTATCATCTTTGGAAAGTTTTTTCTCGGTCTAAAATAAAAAAGTTAAAATCTCCCATTTTTTTTCTTCTCCTCTCCTCTCCTTCCCTTCTCTTTTTCCTGATGGCCACCTAGTTGTTCCAATGCCATTTGTTGAATAATACATCCATCTCCCACTGAATTTATAATACTCTGAACTTCTGTGTATATTTTAATATATTGTTAGGCTTTCTGCACTATTCTACTGATTTTTTTAATCTGTTCTTAGGTGAAGAAAACACTGTTTTAATAATTTAAGTGTTAAAACATACTTTCAAATCTGATAGAGTATCTATCATCTAACTTTTTCAAGACTTTTCCTGGCTTATCTTGCTTGTTTACTTTTTCATACAAAGAATTCCCTTATCCAGTCCCCCCCAACAAAATTTACTAGTATTTTGGGGGGAAGTGTATTAAATTTATAATTTTTAAGGAAGACTATATATTTATGATGCTAAACCTTTTTATTCAAGGATATGTTATGTCTCAGCGTGCCTGGGTGGCTCAGTTGATTAAGTGTCCAAATCTTGATTTCAGCTCAGGTCGTGATCTCAGGTTTATGAGATTGAGCCCCCTGTTGGGCTTGGCACTGGGCATGGAACCTGCTTAAGATTCTCTCTCTCCTTCTCCCTCTGCTCCTCTCCCTTCATGCCCAATCTCTCTCTCTCTCCATCAAATAAATACATAAATAAATCTTTGTAAAAAGAGAATATGATATGCCTCATTTTCATTTAACTATCTTTGTGTTCCTTGGTAGAAGTTTGCATATACAGGTATTATAAAATGGAGATAAGGGCACCGGGATGGCTCAGTTGGTTGAGCGCCCGACTCCTGGTTTTGACTCAGTCATGATCTAATGGGATGTGAGATCAAGCTCCAGATGCAGCTCTGTGCTCAGTGTGGCTACTGCTTGAAGCTTCTCTCCTTCTCCCTCTGCTTTTCCCTCCACTCATGTGTGCATGTGTTCTCTCTCTCTCTCTGAAACAAATAAATCTTTAAAAAACTTAAGTGGAGATACTATGAAGAGGAATAAAAAACAGTACTTATCTCAAAAAGTCATGGTAAGAATTAAATGAAGCTCATGTATAGAACTCGGTCTTTAGCCATGCTCAAATAATAGAATGTGTATAATGTGTGACACATGCACACTTTATTGGTGTATCCTGAAATGTATGTGACTAATCCAAGAAGAAAAATCAGTCTCTCAATAATCTGAATTTCCAAGATTGTGACTCATATGTGGCTCTACCCTGAAATAGAAACTATTTTCCTATCTTTGCCACTCTTCCCTATGCCCTACTCACCTTTGTCACAGGTGTAGCAAGGAGACAAAAAGTTCCACCAGGGCCATCTATGTCATCCTTGTTGGACCTGAGAGTTTAACAGGTTATGGCTGCCCTGTCTATCCAAGGAGGGTATCAGCAGCAACCAGGAAGAGGTAACTGAATAACTGGTAGAGGTAACTGGGTGGCTCAGTGGGTTAAGCCTCTGCCTTCAGCTCAGGTCATGATCTCAGGGTCCTGGGATTGAGCCCCGCATAGGGCTCTCTGCTCATCGGGGAGCCTGCTTCCCCCACTTCTCTCTGCCTGCCTCTCTGCCTACTTGTGATCTCTCTCTCTCTCTCTGTCAAATAAATAAATAAATAAATCTTTAAAAAAAAAAGATTGGTTCATTGTCAATTAAATATAGAGAGTCTGGATTATCATCTTCTGACACTTAGGGCCCCATGTCCATATATTTTATATACTCTAAGAGCACACTCACTGTATTCTCAATATTGAACTAAATGTGTGATTTGCTTTTTCACACTTAATCTTCACAAAGAGGTATCATTATCCCATTTTGCAGATAAAATAACTGAGGGTTAAGGTCGCAGATCTAGAAGCTGACAAAACGTCTACTAGAGATTGGCTTGTCTCTAAAACTGTGATACTAACCACAATGCCTAAGTTAGCAGATGTTTAACAAGTTAAATAATATCAACTGTGAAAAAGTTAAAATACTATTTGACTGCGTGTGGGAACATGCTCCTTCATCTGGAATGGTAGCATTGTCATGCAAGGTATTCTTAGAGAAGTATTCTCTTTGTTACTAAAATCATACCTCCTCTGAGGGCTACAGTTCCTGGTCCTTTTTGAAAATCAACCTGAAAAGATCCTGGGGAAATTAATTATCTTTTCAGCTGTGTTTGCTTTTAGGGAACAAGATTTACACTTTCCTGTGATCTGTGCTATAACCACAATACCAGAGGGACGCTCTGTCTTAATTTTTTAATGCTTTCATTAGATAGAAAACTTACTTGTCTCACACCTCCATCCGGTCTTTCCCAGGTCACTTATCCAAACTCAGAAATATTTCAGCAAATATGGAAGGTGATCCAGTGAATTACTTGCTTCCCAGAGGAAAGAGCATGTGGCCAGTGAATCAGGGGAAACCGCCTAGGGAAGAGCACACTCAAGGCATTTCAGTGTGAGTCACAAAACATGAGGACTATCCCATGATCAAAAAAGATGAATGAACAAAGCCAGGGTTCCTTTTATAGTTTCCATTCATGCATTTAGCTTGGGCTTTTTTCCACACAAGCTGGTGAGGCTTGTCATGGTGAGGAATAAGGGATTGTCACTAAAGCACCCAAAGGGATGTTCTATCACAGAGAAGGTTCCGATCAGGTGTGAAGGAACCTGGGAACCACCAATGAGAGAGTGGGTCAGGCATGTGGAAGGTCAGCATCGATAAGGTCCAGCAAGGTGAGCCTGGCAGCAGAGGAATGGGGAGACCCATGTAGTCACAGCATCAGCAGGAGATGCTGGCAGGACTAGGTATCAGAGGACCTCACTCCTAGAAGAACCGGGGAGAGCAAGTCTAGGACTCAACCTGGAGGAAGTGGAGTATTTGGTATTTTGGCAAGGCGGGTACTCAGGGAAAGGACCGATTCAGTGGATTGTAAGGGGAGGTCTGTATATAGGAACTGTGTGTCTATCTTGCTCACTGCTCTATTGTCTTCAGGAAGTCTTCTGCTCAGCACATAGGAGACATTTGAAAAAGTATTTGATGAGTGAATATATGAGGCGTAAGGCAGGCACCCAATTTCTGAATGTAGAACATGTGGTGCGAGTGGGTTCCTGAGTGGGGCTGCCTTGATGTTGAGTCACCTGAGCGCTGACTAAGGTCATGGTTATTCCAGAGCCTGGGGTGGGGCTGAACCTGCAGGTGGTGGTCAAGGGCCCAGGTGGAAGAAATTAGGAGGATGAGCAGTAGCAGGTAGTTCCTTACTCATTCTTGGACAGTTTTACATATGATTGGGTCTTCACTTTTGGTCACACACACTGTCTTAGCCCATTCAGGCTGCTACAACGAAGATAACGAGGACTGGGTGGCCTATAAACAACAGAAATTTATTTCTTACAGTTCCAGAGGCTGGAAATTCCTAGATAAAGTTGCTGACAGATTGGGTGTTTGGTGAGAGGTCACTTCTGGTTCACAGATGGCCATCTTTTTACTGTGTTCTCAAATGGGGGTTGAAGGTGAGGGAGCTCTCTGGGGTCTCCTTTGGAAAGGCACAAATCCCATTTGTGGGAGATCCACCTTTACAACCTAATCACACCCCAAAGGCCCCACCTCCAAATGCCACCACTTGGGAGATTAGATTCAAACATGTGACTTTGGTGGGGACACATTCAATCTATAACACCCACGGAAATGGTCTTCATTTTTGATCAAACACACTGAAAAGTTTTGCCTGTTTCCTCAGTTTCTATGGAGCTTAAATGGTAGACTCTCCCCCCGCAACCCCCCCCACCAAGATTTATTTATTTATTTGAGAATGCGAGAGCAAGAGAGTGAGAGAGTTAGAGAGAACAATAGCATGGGGGAGGGGCAGAGGGTGAGGAGAGAGTGAAATCCTCAATCAGACTCCCCACTGAGCATGGAGCCCATGGTGGGGCTCTAACCCAGGACTCCGAGATCATGGCCTTAGTAGAAATCAAGAGTTGGATGCTTAACTGACTGAGCCACCCAGGTGCCCCCCAAATGGTAGACTCTTAATTAGGAAGATCACATGCCCCAAATGCCCATCTTTGGCACTATCGTTCAGTTTCAGTGTTTTAAATTCTTGCTATGTGGCTGTCACTGTGATAGGTCCACTGTATATAGTATTCCTATGCTTCCAAGTAATCCTTAAAGGTAGATGTTTTTGATTGCTCTTTCTAGATTAGAAACCTGAGGATCAAGTTCAATGTTGTATGGGAGGCTACACAGACAGGAAATGTTGGAGCCAACACTCACGGCACTTCCCATGTGCTTGGGAATGTTCTAGTGTTTTA
This sequence comes from Martes martes, assembly GCF_963455335.1. Taxonomy (NCBI): domain Eukaryota; kingdom Metazoa; phylum Chordata; class Mammalia; order Carnivora; family Mustelidae; genus Martes; species Martes martes. Next base: position 63,745,428 of record NC_137893.1, read on the forward strand.
TATGCAGTCATCTATTTCATCCTCACAATCACTTTATAAAGTAGGCACTGTTATTATCCCTATTAGACAGGTAAAGAAACTGAGGGTATCATGCCCAAGGCCACCCTTTCCTTAAGTGGCAGCACAGTTTGGCTCCAGCATTCTTGTTCTTAACCACCACACTGGAATTTTCCATCTCAGGTTCTCTAGACTTTCTGGATAAATTAGTCTGGCTGGCCATGGGGACTGCAGGGTGGGGGATCTTCTCTCTGGGAGCAAATGGGGCCCTGGGGACTTGCAATTCTTTTATGCCACTCAGTTATGACAGATAGCAAATCTGATTCAAATGGAAATGGAAATAGCTGTCTTTGTCTTTGTCTTTCACATTTACTAACCACTTAAACCAGAGTTCTGCCCTAATTCATACAGCACACGGTGCAAGTTCAGACTATAGTCTGTGTCTTGAGGTAGATTCATTTTCAGAAGCAGGTGGGGGTGGCATGCGTATTTCTGTGTCTTTTCTGTGTGGGTGATGACCTTGGCCTCATATGTGGACTGTGCACAGGCAATATGAAACAAAAAGATGCCTGTTATGGATCAGAAGGAAATGTCACTTGAACCAGGTCTCCCGAAATTAGTGCCTCTGATTACTTGGATCCTATGAGTCTATAGAAAACTTCGGGTGATTCCCCACATCGTGACTATTGTTTTTCCCATCAGCCATATTTTAACAATTGAGAAGATCATTTTAAATTATATTTGGAAAGGAATTTTTAATAACATTATTCCCAGCTCAATACACCTCAGAGAATTTGCCCTGGAAAAATCTCTCACTGAGTGTGCCCACATTGGGTAGTTTCCTTATTAGTGAGATCAGATTTCCTGGATATTCCAGAATTTCCTGTACCACTTTTTTTTTTTTTAAATCTGTGAGAGGAACTCTGAACCTAGAAATGGATCTCAAAGGGTAAATAAAGGTACATGAACTGTATATCTTTCTGGTTACAAAACCTGTATTTATGAGCTTTGAGCATTATCTAGTGCCAGCTTTCCCAGTTAAGCAAAACAGTCTCAAATTCCCTAAATTCTTTAAGGAATCCTTCCAATCAATTAGTCATTGTGTGCCTTTGCACTGTTTCCAATAGAGAAACAGATATGTTATGGATTCTAACCCTGCATATAATTAATATTTTATTAACAGAACATAATAGGTAATGATAATAGTACTTTTATTAATATAATGATAGGCATTAATATAAGACTTCACACAAACACATAATGGCATTTGTAATATAAACTTATTTTCAGTTTTCTTTTTTATTGATTTAATACTTAAATTTTTGAGTGGAACATATTTGAGTTTTTTAAGAAATATGCCTTCTGTGGCTAAAGGGCAGAGTTTGCCTAATTTCTATGAGATATACTGCCAAGAAAATGATTGCAAAGAGTTGTTTAGTTAAATGAGAGTCATAGAGAAAGTCCTGAATTGCTGTAAACATGTTTTGTAGCAATTTCTTAATATGTTATGAGAGCCAGTGGAATCAATTAGAAAACTTCATGGAATACCAGGAATTCCTATCCCTACCCCAGTTTCACTCATAAATACGCTATGACCTTTAGTAAGTGACTGGAGACAGATCTTTACAGCAGTGAAGCGTGGATTCTGTGTTCTAGAAAGAGATTGTTCATAATTCAACCCCCAAATGTCCCATTAACTACTATTTGCTTACATGAAACTAGGGAGAAAAACAGGAAAAGAGTTGCTAAAATACATTTTCTAAGACTTTAAATTAGAAAATAAATTTTTGAGGCAATAAATAGATAACCTGGCTAGCATCATAGTCCGGGGGAATACAAAGGTAACTTAGGTTATTTTAAGCTTTGGTTCCCTTTGCTTAGATGAAGAATTTATTATCTCTTAGGAGCTATTGAGATATGTGCAACTGTCAAGAACCTGTACTGAACAATCCAGGACAGTAAACGATTCAGTTCTATTTTATGGTTCCAATGGTCAAATGCTGTTGGAATTTAGGTATCAACACGTGAGACATGGCCAGGGCTGGAAGGTCCATGGAGGAACCGAGAGCGGAGACTGGTCTTAAGTGACAGGGACAATGTCGGATGGGTTCTGGAGAAAAGCGAGGGCCTTCCAGGAGAGGGAAGTTATGCGGGCTGAGTCACTGAGGTGGGAAATGAGCCCAGGAAGTTAGTGGGAGAGTGAAAAAACTTGCCTGCCTTGAGTGAAAAAAGACTGGGCTTGGAAACATTGGAGGGGCCCCTACAACTTACCAAAGGACCTTAGCTTTGCCAAAGGAAAAGGGAGACCCCGGAGACTTTCAGCAGGGAAATGCTGGGATAAAAATGCTGCTTAAGGAAGATTGATGTGGCAGGAGGGTGCTCTGTAAGAGGCTGAGAGGTAGTCGGTCCTTTGGGTGGAAGCTTGTTGTATGTTGATAGACAATAGTGTCTCAATTCAGGAGATTAGTTATTTTGCCAACCAATGACCGGTCTACCTTTGCATCCATTTAAACATTTTATCTAACATTTTAATCTTATGAAATGTAGTATGTTTCAATATTTTGTATAGAAATACTCCTTACAATTGCCCTGTCCCACCTCCAGTCCTTTGGAGCAAGGGTAAGTAAAAATAGGCAAATGGGTACACTATTAGGAAATGGCAGATAAGGCTTGTCCTCAGAAAGCTCATCCATTGAGAGAGATGGGCTGTAAACACATCATTCCAAAAAGACTTAGTTATAATTGTGGCACACGCTAAGAAATTGTAGGTAATATGGGGAAGTCTAACAGAAGGGTCTAATGCAAACTTAAAGCCTGAGGATTTGGGGAAAGTCTCTCTGGGGAAGTGACATTCACACTGAAATCTGGCTGGAGTGGAGGAAGGGAGAGTTGAAGCTGAAGGGTTAGAAATTCTAAGAAGAGGAAATTATATTTGCGAGGGCCCTGAGGTGAAACAGAGTCCAGAGCATTCAAGGAACTGAAAGACGGCCAGCTGGGCTGGAGTGGCAGGGCCCAGTCGGAGGTATGGGAGGAGCTAGAGGAGACAGATGGCCTTGGGCCTTGTAAGCTACTTCTCCATCTTCTGGAACGCGCCCCTCCCCCGCCCCGCCCTGCTAAGAGCCACCGTGACTTCAAGACCCACACTTAACATCAATCCTTATATGAACTGTGTCACATCAGTGCAGGTAAGCTGCAGCTGAGCTAGGCCACACCTCAGGCTTTAGAGTCCATCGAAGGCACTCCATCTACATGATCCTAAATGCTGGAATTCTCCATGTGACCGCAGCCACTTACCCCTTCATCACCACTTGAACTACTCTTTGACCTCAGAGCCCCTTCTGCTCTCTTCCCTGTTCCTGACTGAGCTCCTAGCTTGCTCACGCGGCTCCTCTCTGACGTTGTGCGTCAGACAGCCCAGTGAAGAACTCCAGCTCAGCCACCTTCAACCCAGCCCTTGTTGAAGCCCCTGAGAGCTCTCCTTCTGCCTGGCCTTCTGCCTTCCCCAGATCCCCACGCTTCCCTCCAGAGTACCGAGGCGCCTCTTTCCCCTGCTCCTCTCTTGAGTTTGCTGGGAAACTCAACTTTGCTTTGCTGCAGATTTTGCTACTGCTTCACGCTGATTCTCCTTGACCCTCGCGCCACTTGATAACTATTTTTAGTGGATTGCTTATTTCATTCCTCCTAGCCACTTTCAAACTTTCAAATTCTGATGATCGTTTTTTTTGCCTCTCATCTGGAATTCTTCTAAGGTTCCACCACAGGGCCTCAGACCTAAAATCTCACCTTGTCATTGCTTTTTAGAAAACTCCCCAGTAACTCCCATTATCTATAAGAGGAAAGTCCAACCTCCTTACATACAAAACAGGGCCCTCGGTGGCCTGGCCTCTGCCTACCTCTCCCACCTTTCTGCTCAGGTATGCCGCCTCCTTCTCCTGCTCCATTCCACTTTGTGAACCTTACATTCTATCCATTCAAACTTGCCTTTCTTCCTGTAAGCCACCATGTTATTGCACATGCCTCTGGACATGGAGGACATGGTGGTCCTCTGTCCGGATAGCTTTCCCCATCCAGGTTACGTCCCAAATATTTGATATCTTTTGAAATTCAGCTCACCACTTGCAGGAGCTTCTTCTGAACCCCTTTCTTTCCCTCCTCCAGGAGTCCTGATCCCTCCTTCCATCGTGCCCCTACTCCACCTAGTGCATCCATCTGTCAGAGCACTTACTATATAACCAAAATAACCTGTTTTCAAATCTCCATCTGTCTTGATGCTTCAAAGCTCTGTGGAGATGGGAATGGAGATGGGAATGCTCCACTCTGCATGCTAGGAGCCTAGTACAGTGCCTGTCTTACAGTGGTAACCCAGAGAAGGTCACCACACCGGAGGGGCAACCTCTCTGTCTTGGCAAGCGATCTTACAGTCTCTCTTACTGAGATGATCTTCTCGCAGTGGACCCTTCAATCTCCTTCTTCTTCCTTCTTTCCAGAAAAAATTCTTTACTCCCACCCCCCCCCCTTCCTCAATCTTATTTTGAGGAAGAAGTGTTTCCAATCCTTTCCAAGGTTTGCCTCCAGCTTGGTGCCTTGGTTGGAACACAATCCCATTTCTGCTGTACTTTGCTCCATTAATTATTTCTCCTCCATCTTCCATGTTTGTTTCTTTTGTACTTCACCTTTTCCTACTAGCCTGCAAATGGGCGGTCTCTCCTACTCATACAAAACAGACACTCTTCCATCAACCCCTGTCCCAATTATCCTGTCTATGGGCATTTTTCCCTCTATACCCCCAACCTCACTCTCTCATGCTTAATTCTTTTCTTTTCTTTACTTTTCTTTTCTTTTGTTTAATTGTTTTCTTGATTGCACTTATTATAATCATATTATTTTATTTTTCTAACTCACTTTGTTTTGTTTCATTTTCACTAGAATGAGGGCTGGGGTCCATTCCAAATGTCTAGCACAGTGCCTTATGCATAGGCCCAGTTTATTTATCCATTGGGTACATTAACACATGAGTGAATGAGTGAATGAACTGAGTAAATCAATGAAATGGATGTCTTCACTGCCAAGCCACTTTGACTTCTGCACTTCGTATGGTCTTTCCAATCCTTTCTGGTTTCCAGTCCACTGCTCTACTGAAATTGCTCTTTCAAAGTTTGCCAATGACCCCTTCACTACCAAACCCCATGGCCTTGGCATTTCTGTGGCATTTGATAAACTTTCCTTGAAATTATCTTCATTATTGGCTTCTGGGAGAATATACTAACCTGATTTTTCTACTAGACCTCTGGTCATTCCTTCTTTGTTGCTTTCTCTGGCCCTTCTTCCTTTACTCAATTTCTTATTTGTTTACTGGCAAGTAAATTACTCTATCACTGAGGAACAATAATATTGCAATAGAGTGGTATGTATTAAATAGACTAGCCTGGGAAAGCTAACGACCTTTAATAACATTATTTTTTAAGGAAAACACATTTCAAGTTCAGACAGCCAAATGTATGCAAACTCTTGGAACATACAACTGTGGATGTTATGATTTTGACTTTCTAATTATATATTCTAATAAATACACATTATATATAAAAATATAAATATAATTTTACTTATACATGTTATTATTCATATATATGTATATATTACATACATATTATGCATACATGAGTGTATATAATCATGCATATATATTTACATATGGATAAAGATGGGATGTGACCATAGCAAAAGAAAAATTGTTAATGTGCAAAGTGGTGGGAAAAAAGTTCTCCTTAAAATTATTTTATTATTTACACAATTAAAAAATAGTCTTAGCAATAGATAACTGTAAAAGAAAATGATCATCATAGGGTGCCTGGGTGGCTCACTTGGTTAAGCATCCAATTCTTGATTTCAGCATAGGTCATAATCTCAGGGTGGTGGATTTTAGCCCCGCCTCAGGCTCTGCGCTGGGCATGGAGGTCGCTTTAGTTAAGGATGAGGATTATCTTTTAGCAGTCAAAGAATAGCACACAGTTGTCAGTTATTGAATAAATAAGAACTGAATGGATACACAAGTTTTTTTCCGTGGTCCCACACTAATGGGAGCGACATATCCACATAGCTACCAGTTACGATCCGAATACAGAAATGTCATCTGCAATATCTGACAACTTTGGTCAAAGCAGAAAGTTACCTCCTTTGATGTAGGAATATGTAAATAAATTATAAGTGAGTCTGGAGGAAGTGTGAGCAAGAGATTTGGGGCTTTGTTCCTTTGGTATATTTCCTGACTTCAGGCCTCACACATTTTCAGTTCCTCAAGCTCTTGGCTTTTTTTTTTTTTCTCTCTCTCTCCAATTTTTCCTGAATTCCATTAAATGATAAAAATTGTTTAGTCTCTCAAAGGTTCTAAAAGTCCTTGAAATGCACATGTATTACCTGACCATTAGGATTCTAATGAAGTATTATCAGTGAAGACTGTTTAGGTGGGAGTTGACTAGATTTCCAGCCTGGAGATACAGAATAGGGCTGTGTGGTCACCATTTAAGGGAGTAGATGAAACTCTAGGGGAGGAAAATTCAGAGAAGCAGGAGTGAGGACTAACAGAAGGAACACTGAAATGCCTGTGAATAAAAAAAAGAAAAAGAAAGTGATCAAAGACCCTCAAACAAATGAAATATTATAAACAGAGCAGGGTGAATCAATTAGTACAATATTTTCTACACATACTTGATAAAGAGAATCACCAGGAGCTGGTGGTTAACAATGGAGGGTTTTGTCCTCTCACATCAGTCTCCAGGACAGAGAACTGAAAATCAGCATCTTCAACGCATGAGTCCTGGTCATACTTATAAACAGGCAAGTTTAGAAAACATTGAATTGGCGTTCATTTTAATTTTCAGATGTGGAATTTAGAAGGCCAAATCCACAAATCCTCACACCCATACACCCGCAGGAACATCTATGCCTATAGAAGCACTCAGTGATTGACTGATTCGTTTGTTTAGTCTTTATTCAAAAACCCTCCTACACTGTTGGTGGGAATGCAAGCTGGTGCAACCACTCTGGGAAACAGCATGGAGGTTCCTCAGAGAGTTGAAAATAGAGCTACCCTATGACCCAGCAATTGCACTACTGGGTAATTACCCTAAAGATACAAATGTAGTGATCCGAAGGGGCACGTGCACCTGAATGTTTATAGCAGCAATGTACACAATAGCCAAACTAGGGAAAGAACCTAGATGTCCATCAACAGATGAATGGATAAAGAAGATGCGGTGTATATATACATACACACACATATATATATACATACACACACATATAATCACATATATACACACACACACAAAATGGAATACTATGCAGCCATCAAAAGAAATGAAATCTTGCCATTTGCGATGATGTGGATGGAACTAGAGGGTATTAGGCTTAGCAAAATAAGTCAATCAGAGAAAGACAATTATTGTATGATCTCCCTGATATGAGGAAGTTGAGAGGCAACATGGGGCATTTGGGGTGTAGGAAAAGAATAAATGAAACAAGATGGGATCGGGAGGGAGACAAACCATGAGACTCTTAATCTCACGAAACAAACAGAGGGTTGCCAGGGGGAGAGGGCTAGGGAGAGGGTGGTGGGGTTATGGGCATTGGGGAGGGTGTGTGCTATGGTGAGTGCTGTGAAGTGTGTAAACCTGGTAATTCACAGACCTGTACCCCTGGGGCCAATAGTACATTATATGTTAATAAAAAAATAAAAAATTATAAAAAATAATTAAAAAAAGAAAAAAAAGATCATGAAAAAAAAATATCCACTTGATATGAATGTATGATGGCAATGAGACTCTGCTCAACACAATCAAACTCTACATGCCACTACTTGATATAATTTATAAATTTCAAAATTTCGTGGGTGTTTTGAGTATATTACCTAACTACATAATTGGGCTGGTTGTGTGTGTTTGTGTTTTGTTTGTTTGCTTTTTAAACACTCACTGAATGAAGTTGGATCAGCAAGCTGAGTCATTTACTCCGTTAAAAAAGTCCCTAATTCCTCTTCCACTTGGGAATTTTGGATCTGGAAAGCTGAAGTATTCTATGTGTGATATATTCTTTTTAGAAAACTATTTGCACAAGTCCCTACACCCTTTCAGTCTGTGCGAACAGTGTATTGACACCAGGGCACATTAACTATAACTTTGGCCCTCGGTGATTTTTCTACCACACCCTTCTAATTTTCAGATAGGTTCCTCTTTGATTCCAATCCATCTCTTACTTGTTGAGAGTTAAGTTTCTGGGTTCTGAAGGTAAGGATGTTCTATTTTGGGGGATGCACACGAAGTACTTATAGTATTGTTGATAAATGAATATGTCTCTACCTGAAATGGATTAGGAGAAAAAAAGTATAAAACCACAAATGGAAGTCTATAGTCAGGAAGTACATTGAACTGAGATTGTGGGAGGCCTTCACATGTCCCTGGGGCCTCCTTTATTCACACTGAGAACAGAGCAAAGGGCTTAGCAGGTAGCCATCCCTAGTAACGCTGGTACTAAGTATTAAAAAGTGTGTGGATACAGTCTGAACTCCCCTGGATAGCAAGGTCCTGGAAGGGAAAGACCTTGCATTACTAACTCCCAGTGCCGGTTAACACAGGGTGGTTGATCAGACTTGCAAATGTTGATCAGACTTGAATTGGATTAAGGAGGACCTAGGAATGATTGTTCTCTCTATCTGCTCTGAAAAAGTGGGTTATCAGCCCTTACGTAGGTTATGACTTACGCTCTTTCTTCCTCTCTAATGATTTAACCAGTGAGAAGCAATAACAACAATAAGCTTTTCGTAAAATTCATCCAGTCTACTTCTTAAGGAGCTTCTGTCTCTCTCCCATGCATCTTTTCCTAATATGGTAAATAGTGGCTTTCAGAGAGAGTTTTCTTGACTTGATTTCACTTCGTTAATACTCCTAAAATGTCCCATTTTCACTATCAGAAGTTGCTCATTTCTTGTTGGGAGCTGTGGTTTTTGAGGAAGGGGAGTTCCTTGAAGGCTAGCAGCACTTTGGAATCCCCAGGGATGGTCCATGACAAAAGAGATTAGAATTCTGAAGTGATCCCCTTCCAACCACAACTAGTGAGTCTATCATCTGAGTCATAGTCGTCAACCAGGTCAGACTAAACACCCAAAGGAAAAGAAAAAAGGACAAAATCCTAATAAAAGTACGGTATACCTAGTAGAAAATTACTCACTCATGCTTTAGAATTTTGAGAACTAACTCACTGAAATATTTCCAAATTGAAAATTCCAAAAAAAACCTTTCTTACACTGTGTTAAGTATTGTTATCTTTATATATTTTCTTGAACACATATTCCTTATATTTATTCATAATATATTCCTTGGTGTTTTTCTTTGAAGGAGATTTTTGCTAACATCCTTAACTTCAAATTATTTAAGGTATGTCTACATGTCCAACATAATAGAAAGAATTGAATTTACTTGAGAAACATAAGCCATCATCTGTTAAAGGCTATCTAGGTAAGTGATAGGTCCGAATTGACTTACAGATCAACACCATGCACTTTAGTCACTGAACAGTTTCTAGAAGAGGTTCTCATGTTGTCATAGGGAGCAAAGAAAATCAAGGGATAATCAAATTAAGTCATTTTCCTTAGGAATTAGTGCTTATGAACAGAGCTGAGTATTTCTGGCCATTACCTACAAGAGTCTTCTCCTCTCCCGTCTGCACTATGACCCAGTCTTGGCATGGACAAGTCACCTAACCATGGTTGTGTCCAATTTTAGCTGCTGTCACTGCCGCCTGTTCTAAAGCTAGCTTTTGCTTTTTTGCTATTATTTTTTCCTCTCACCAGCAAAAGGCCTAAACATGTAAGGAATATAGACTAATATCTGAAATTCAGGTTTTGTTAACCTGGATTTCTATGCCAACTCTGTAGCTTCCTGGCACTGGGATTTGGGCAAGTTACTTAACAGTCTCCTTCTCTTTCCTATGAGGTCATCCTCGTCTGTAAAACTTCAGAACTTAAAAGTATAGGTAGGACATCATACTGTAAAGTTCTCACCATAATGTTGGCACAGAGTAAACTAAAAAATGTTAATGTTGTAAGAGAAAAAGCAAGGGAGGGGGCTCCCAAGACCCATTCTGAAATCCTGACTCCATTGTCTGCTAGCTGCCACCTTGGGAATTCTCCTAACCCCTTCCCCTCAGCCTCAGTTTCCTTATTTGTGAAATGGGCAGGATATCCTTTAACATTCCCTATTGAGTTAACTAGCTTAAAGGAAAAAATTTTTGTGAAATTACCTTATAAAAAGGGTAACATATTAAAGTGTTATTCATCTGATTATTAATAGTAATAGTAATATGATTACAAAATTTGGGGGAATTAACCTTATTCCTATTTGGGAAAAGTATTTTTCAACTGGAGCTCAATGGTTCTTTCCTGATGAAGGTTATGGCTTTTTTTTTTTTTTTCTTGAATGACTCATGGCACTTGTTATGAGCTATCTTGTAGGTTTTTGTTTTTCTTCTTCCTCTTCTTCTTCCTCCTTTTCTTCCTCTCCTTCTTCTTTTCCCTTTGCTGCTGCTTCTCCTTCCTCTCTGTCCTTCCTTCTCCTTTTTCATCTTCATCTTCTTTCCTGTCACCACAACTCTGTTCTAATCTCTTCGAGAGCAAAGACTCAGTTTTAAACCTGTGGGTTGCAGTGCTCAGAGCTTACAGCAGAGACCAAGAGGGAATCCTCTCCAGGACACCCGAGGACGGTGTGAAGTACTGGGGCCCAGGAGTGGAGCAGACATGGTCTTCTCTGACAAAAAGACAGAAAAACAAGAACCTTGATGACATGGAGAAATTCTGAGTTAAAAAGGAACACTGAAGGGCTTCCATTAATTTGCCTTGATCTTAGTAAAGAAGGTAGGGTCATGAGATAAGGGAAAACAAGAGGGAGGGAGCTGGGATCTTAAGAGGGTATGTGTCAAAGTGCTGTGTCAACTTTAAAGCATTCCATATCTCTTTCTCCCTGTATGATGAACAAAGACTATGTCTTACTAATTTTTAAAAATCCCAGTGCCTGTCACAATAATGCATATAATTGTCACTTAAAAATGTGTTGTGACTCTGAGATGGATAGAAAATAACACAATTATTATTTTGTTATTGTTATTTGTTACATAATAACAACAGCATATATAATATATAATATCCACATAACATAATAATAATAAATAATAACAGCATTTATTAGGTACTTATGACATCATGTGTTTATAACCTTATGTCCATTGTTTCATTTAATACTCAGAACAACCTGTTCAGGTACATGATATGTTTATTCCCCATTTTAGAGATGAGATAACTGATGCTCTGGAGGACATTTCTGAAACACTGTTGTAAAGTTTTAGGGTACGAAGTTAAGTAAGAAAACATAAAATATTATAGATGGGTAATAGAGGCTCCAATTGAAGGTGGGTTACGTGAGTTCGTGATAAAAGTCAACAGGATTATTGTTTTTGCCTCAGCGCATTCTTTGTAGCCCAAAACAGCTGGTGGAGTTGACCTCATCTTAGAATCCATGTGGACATTACTCCTTTTATGTTTCCTTGGACCTCATGGGTGTGAGCCATCTGATAAAGGGGGACAAGTTAATGAAAGGTGATAGAAACAACTGAAATGTGTTCTTCTGCCTTTTGGAGACAAGTAATTATCATTGGCTCTTGGGTTGTTGGGATACTTCAAAGCTTCATCTAGGTGTGTTTCACCCCACCCTCTTCAGCAAAACTACTTGGCTCCTGGCCTATAGTATTGTAACTTCATTCAGGAAATACTGGTTAAGAAGATTCAGGAGGAGCCACTGAAAGGCTGGTGAACTTGACAACCTAGGCAGCCTGTGTTTTTCTGCAGCTCAGTTGTTTGCTGACTAATAGGTGTAGGGGGTAGAGGAGGAGAGAGAGATCCACACCAAACAAAGAACTGGACCATTTGGGTGGAATTGCTTGGGTCATTCATCAAAAACCATCACATATATGGTCCATCTCTTGTTGAAGCAGGACAGGGCAAAGATCCTAGCTGTGAAGGTAAAGCCTGCTCCCTTTGACCAAAGCCAAGTCTGTTTAGAAAAAGATCGGAGGGTTTGTAAGATCTTTCCTATAGAAGGGAAGGGGAAGCAGGTGGGTAGGTACTTAAATGGTTGAAGCATGAAATAATAGGTACCTTTTATTTTAATTGCCTGGAACAAGGAAGAATGTGGTATTATACCAGCTCAGTACTTACAGCTTTTGCATCCAGTCTGCAAAAACAGCTTGTTCAAATTGTGCTATTAGGACTTGTGTTGGGATCTGGACAATGGAACATTCTGAAAAAAAAAGCAGGGCGGGTGGTGAGAAGGTTCAATATGGTGTTACCTAGAGAGGAGGTAGAAGAGGTCCTGCATTTGCCTGGGGAAGGGAGGTTTGGGCCTGCTCTCAGCTTGTTCTCTGCACACTGACTCTGCCTGTGATACTTTAAAAATTCTCCCTCCCTAGTTGCACCCATAGAGATACCAAATTATTAGTTTGGAAGGCAATTTGGATATCAGAAGTTTCAAAAGCCCTGCAGATGATACTCATTCACAGTCAAGCTGAGACCCCCTGTTTAGGGGGCAGCAGGTCTGAGGGTGAAATGAGAAGAGGTCTCAAAGGGGAAAGACTGTTGGTGTCCTCACAAGTGCTAAACAGAGACCTAGTACCATTGGTAGGAAGGGAGGCACTTGGGCTCAAAGGAAAGAAGAATGAAGGCTTTGAGCTGTCCTGAAGATGCAGGTGGCTTGGAGGTAAAGGAGCTTTGATGACTGGGTGCAATAAAGGAGAAGTCCCCCCAACGCCTGGGAATGGTGAGCAAGGCCAGCAATGAGCCAGCTGTACCTGGGCACCCAGCAGCCCTTCAAGCCTCTCATCCCTCACCCCTCAGAACAGCTCAGTTTTCTCTCTTTTTCTATATTGGGCTTCCCCATAAGATTTCCTTTGAAGGAGATCTTCTCAAAACAACAACAACAAAAAAGTTTTGAAACCACTTAGCTTGTTGACCTTTATAGCTATTACATTTCTGAAATTCTATAGTATGAAATCCTGTTTGATGTTTTCTAAGAAATCAGTCTACCGATTGATGCATTGTTCCGAAGTCTGGGGAGGAAGGAAGGAGTGCATGAGAAGCATGGAAAGTGTGAGTAGAAGAGGGAGGGCTTCTCTTAACTAGGGGCAAATGCAGGAGCCCTCACCTGTCCAGGCTGAGAATTACCTGGGAGCTTTTTAATAAAACCCCCTCCCAAACCAATTACATCCGAGTCTCTGTAGATGTTGTCTGGTGATGGGTGTTTCTACAATGGAGCCCGCTTGACAGCCACTGGTTCATGGGTAACCATGTTTTGTATACACGTGTACATGTTAGATAAACTCCCACACGTCAGGTTGCTTCAGAATGACCTGGAAGACTTCTTCAAACACAGACTGCTGAGCCCCACCCCCAGAGTTTCTGATTCAGTGGGTCTGTGACCCTCAGGCTCCAAATTTGCTATTAAATGTAATGTGGTATCTTGGATGGGATACTGGGACAGAAAAGAAGACATTGGGAAGCAACTGAGAAAGGAATGTATCCATGTGGATTCATTAGTTGTGGCAAACGTACCTTACTTATGTAATATGATAACAAGTGGGGGATTGGTGTGGTGTAGATGGTATTCTCTATAACATTACTGAGCCAACTACAGTAATTCTGTAAATCTAAGACTGCTCTAAGATAAACAGAGTTTATTAAAGCAGGGCGGGGTGGGGAGGGTCTTCCTGGCTGTTACAATGCAAACCATTCCTGTGGCAGGTGTAGAGTTGTCTTTGAAGAGTACCAAGGAAAAATAATCAAATAATTGTATTTTCAGTTTGAATGAATCCTTGTTCTGAATAAACTATATAAAATGTCTTTAATTCCTTTTATTTATAGTTGTGTGATTTAAAAATGATTCTTAGAGCTGTACTTTAAATATATATATATGTATACATATACGAATACAATACACACACACATCTCAACACATTTATAGCTAAAAGAGAAGGTAGCTGGTTCCTCTTTATTATACTGCAGCCATGCAGTGGGAATACAACCCTAGATAAGAAAAGCACCTGTTCAGTGGGTGTGGTGCATAAACAATGAATCTTGGAATACTGAAAAAAAATTAAATTAAATTTTAAAAAGGCACCTGTTGCAATGACAAAATTCTTAGTAGAAATTTTCAACCTTTTGGATATGATTATCTGGACCATTTCAGTGGTTCTCTCTCCCTCTTCTGCTTTTTGGCTGTCCTAAGAGAATCTGCTCAAGGTGGTCTGGATCAAGCAGCATCCTCCAGACAATATTTTGCTGCTGGTTTGTAGTTACAGATTACCTTATATCACTGGCTTTGAGAGTGAACCTTATCGAAATTCCCATCTATTCATTTAGGTTTTAATGTGTCCTTGGAACACTGTGGGCTCACAGTGTGTGTGTGTGTATGTGTGTGTGTGTGTTCCCCGGGGGAATAAACCAACCACTTTCTGGTTATGTGTGTATATTAACTATCCAATATTGATGTTATTTCCCTAACGTGGCTTAAGGTCCTCTCAGTCTTTATTATTGGTTGTTCATAGTCCCTGCACATAGTTCATAGTACCTGGCACAGTTCAAAATAGTAATTAGCAATTACATCTGGGAAGGAGATAATAATTCAAGGCCAAACTAAACACCCCATGGGCAATTACAATGGATTGGACCTAGCAGACACCATTTACCTTTTGGTGCCAGGTTTAAAGGATTTATCTTTCCTTTCTTCTTCTCCTCCTCCTCCTCCTCCTCCTTCATTTTTTAAGATCTACTTATTTATTTTAGAGAGAAAGCATGTGTATGGGGGGGGGGCGGCAGAGGGAGAGGGAAAGAGAAAATCTCATGCAGACTCCTTGCAGTCTCACAATCCTGAGAACATGACCTGAGCCAAAATCAAGAGCCAGATGCCCAACCAACTGAGCCAGCCAGCCCCCCACCCCCATTTATCTTTTCTTATCAAGTGGCTTAACTATACATTTGTAGATTTTTTTTTTTTAAGATTTTATTTATTCATTTGACAGACAGAGACCACAAGCAGGCAGAGAGGCAGGCAGAGAGAGGAAGGGAAGCAGGCTCCCTGCTGAGCAGAGATGGGGGCTCAATCCCAGGACCCTGGGATCATGACCTGAGCCGAAGGCAGAGGCTTTAACCCACTGAGCCACCCAGGCGCCCCATACATTTGTAGATGTTAAATGCAGAAATCAGAAGCACTCTAAGACATTGGCAGGGGTCTAAATACCAGCTTTAAGTTGAGAGCTCAGACACCTGATTCATCTTCCAACCAGGCAGGGGCTCCTAAGCGATAAGACTGCAAGGTTAAGTGTGAAACTCAATATTTGAAGTGAAAGATTCTCATCTCCTGGGCTTTCCTCTTCCTAAACTGAGTAACAGTACTGGAAACAGTGATAGCTAAACTTTAGAGAGCTTTTCTGGGGGTACGAGGCACTATTCTAATGAGCTCATTTCATCCTCACAAAGGCACAGAGAGGGTAAGCAAATTTCAAACACTCACACAGCTTGGAATAAAGTCAGGATCCCAATTTGGGTTGTTTGGCTTCAAAGCCCATGCTCTAAAAACAATTGGCTCTCCTGCCTTTCTTGGAGAGGACACCAGAAGTCTCACTCTTGACTAGCTTAGCTAGAGGTTCTCCTCCAGGATCTGGACTGGAACTGCCCAAGGACCTACACAGCTGCCTAAGACCTAGAAAGAGAAGGTCCCATCCTTAGCTTACTTCTATCCATCCTGCTTCTTACATGACCACTACCTCCATCACCACCAGCAACTGGTAAATAATGATGTAATGATGTAATGATGGTAAATAATGAGTTTCTGTTCTGTGCTAGGTGCTATGGATACAAAAAGGAAAAAGAGACCATCATTCTGCCCTTGGGAACTATGGAGGAGATGGACACCTGAGCAAACAAGCTGACAAGTCCCAAACAGCTTCTGGAAAAGGCCAGAAGAAAGAGTAGTGGGAGCCCAAGGCAAGCCCACCTCGCCTTGATTCATAGCATCATGCTTCCCTTCCTCTCATTTAGTTTTCTCTCTGTTACTTCCTTGATTTCTTCTACTTACAACTCACAAGCCTAAATGGCAGGGATTTGAAGTTCTCTCCAAAAGGTGTTGGGTTGTTTAGAAGGAAGATGTTCTGTTCATCTAATAAGTAACTTATAGATGAATAGAGGCTTCAACTCAGCATATGCTTATCTGCTTTCTTCCCCTAGAAAACAGAGAACATTTATATCTAAGTTCCTCCTATCCGAGGTTTGCTTTCCAGGGTTTCCATTTCCCAGTCAATTTTGGTCTGGAAGCCGATGATCCTGCCTCTGATGTTTGTTATAATTCCTACATCATTTACCTCATTTCATTCCATCGTGTAGGCATTTTATCATATCACATCATCATGGGAAGAAGAAAGGTGAGGACAATACAGTATTTTGAGAGAGAGAAAAACAACATTCCCATAACTTATATTATAATACATTGTTATAATTCCCTATTTTATTGTTGGCTTTTGTTGTTAATCTCTTCCTGTGCCTAATTTATAAATTAAGCTCTATTTTAGGTATGTGGTTAGAGGGGAAACCATAGATGATGGAGGGCTCGGTACTGTCTATAGTTTCTGGCATCCGCTGGAGGTCTTGGCACATATCCCCCATGGACAAGAGGGACGGCTGTACTCTGTTCCTTCTTCTAGGGCAGAATCTTCTGTTCCACATGCAAGTCATACTGGCAGCCTTGCCCTCTCTTTGTATCCCTGTCTACCACAATAACAAACAGTGCTGCTGAGGCGTTGTTGTTGACGTGCTACCTTTAAAAAAAAACACCCTCTTGTCATGGGATAAGCCTCTTCCTGATGATGGATCACGGTTATCTGGCCTGACAGAGGCCCTGTTGCCATGGAGAGCAGATGGGACAAGGTGTGTTTTTCGCCTGCGACACTCCCACCTGGGTGAGACAAGGGCTCTTCTGTACGTCACGCGTGGCTGGCCTGTGGCAGCCTGCGGCCAGGCTTTTCCTGCGGGTAAAACCTAATCAATTCATCAGCTGCAGATAATATCAAGACCTCTGTTTGATACGTTAATAGTGACAGACAGCCTTCCACAATTAATAGCACAGAACTCTTTGACAACAAAGTTGTTGTGGGTGCAGAAAACACTCTAGTCACCAGATATGGGATGAGAGGGCTTGTGTTCACATAAACACAGCCTCACGTCACTACTTGTCACCACAAACTGTTTTGTTCTTGAAGATAGTCTGCGCTCATCCTCTCATCTTGGTGATTTCCTACATAACAACATTCTCGGTTTATATGCCCTTTGGCAAGTGCAGCAAGCACTGCTTCCTGTTTCTAAACTTGTAGACAACCATTCATCTATCTCACAGTTGTCAATTTTAACCAGATAACAGTGGCTCCTTCTTGCTGCTTTTTTATCTTTAGCTTGGGTGTAAGAGGACTCTAGAAGTAAAGCTGTTGATTTATTTGATAGAACAGTCTTCATTAATTTAGCTCAATTTCTTTCTTTTTAATTATTTATTTATTTGACAGAGAGGGAGCAGGAACACAAGCAGGGGAGTGGGAGAGGGCGAAGGGGGCTTCCCGCGGAGCAGGGAGCCCGATGTGGGGCTTGATCCCAGGACCCTGGGATCATGACCTGAGCCGAAGGCAGGCGCCTAACGACTGAGCCACCCAGGTGCCCCAATTTAGCTCAATTTCTATAGGACTTGTAAGTTTCAAGAGGCAGTGAGGGGAAATACATGCCCCTATTCGTAAGTGATAAGTGATAACAAGTGATCACTTGTTCACTAACAGTAAGTGACAAGTGATAACAAGGCTAACGATTGGAAAATGTTAAAGTTATACATGCTTTAGTGTTTCTTCTCTGTCCAGAGTGAGGCAAGAGGGAATCGTCAGTGTAATTTGAACTAGCAGACAGCCACCCAAACAAGAAAACTCTCAAGTACAGCAAATAGGTCACCCGTCAGAATCAACAGGGCCTGTGCACACATTTAGGTCAAAACATTTTAACACTTCTCACAATCTGCATATACTCTTGCAATAAAGCTGATTGACAAAGTTGATTGACTTCATTCGCTGAGGAATGTTACTGACGTAATGTTACTCTGTGTTAGCCGCCACTAGGATTTTTCTCTTAAGATGCTAACATTCTGAAACCGTTACAATGTATAAGAATCATTGATAAAAGTAAAATATGCTTAGTCAACAATTTGAAAAATGCACTAAAGCAGAGGAAAACCTGTCCCTCGGGGGTAACCACCATTAACAGGGTGAAGTATGTTCCTGCTTTTTGTTGACACTGCTCGTGTGCATGTTTTAAGCTAAACTGCCAGTGTACCATTTATATAATTTATCATTTACTTTTTCTTTGCTTAGTTTTTTGTTTTTACAAACTCTTCATAAATAAACACATTACTGGTTATACAATGTTAAGCATCTTTGAAACAAATATTCTCTTTTTTTCCCACGAACGTGTTGCATAGACTCCCCGTTTCTCCATTTCCAAGTCAAAAGTTTGTCTTCACCACACTAATTAAGGTTCTTTGGAAAAGTTAACCTCACTTTGTGTTTTGGGATGGCTCTACCATTCTCTTGGAGATATAAATACATACACACACACATACATACACACACACACATCCTGGAGCCTGACACTGACTAAAATTGGAGACTGGGACTCTTCTGGACTTCGGTTCTACTTGACCGCCATGCCCTGTGCTCTTCGCCATGCCCTGTGGTGCATTCAGAAGTGTGGGGGGATATCCTCCTGATGAGAGAGGCTTTCATGCCTTTGCTGGTGAATTCAAGACATGGTACCTAAAATTTAGCTTCCCTTAGCAGTTTCACAGCCATTCTCCCGTTCTGGGAAGACTGGTTTTCTCCCCAGGGCAGGGCTGGAGGAGGAGTGGAGATGGGGGTTGATGGGGACATTGGACAATTCCTAACATCTCTCCTCTCCCAGGAAGGCAACTCCAATTTGGTGCTTCCTAGTTCCTTATCCTCCAAATAGAGGCTTGAACATTCTTCAGTGTCACTCAGAAATACAAAGACACTGTTACCTGAGTTGGGAAGGGTGGGACTTGCCTAAGCAGGGTTAGAAAACAAAGCTCAGATCTGTAGGTATCTATGCCCTTGAGTAAGTAAAGAAAGCAAAATGACCTTTTTTACTCTTTTGAATCTCCTCAGATGATAGAACAAAATAGAAACTGTTTTGTTTGTATTTTCATGTAATAGATGTGGCCTAATTTATCAAACCATTGCCTTCAGGACAGAATCTGATCTTCTGACGTGATATACAGTCCTGTCCCCACTTGGCTCTGCCCTATTTCATCTTGCACCCCTGCTCTGTCCTGCTGAACTTACAGGTTCTCCAGCCAGTATTTATCTTCAGGTCTTTGCATGTACTATTCCCTTTCGCTGGAACACTCTTCCCTTCTGATTAACTTTTTCACATTTTAGTTTAAATGTCACTTCCTTGGATGAGGTTCTCTCTGCCATGATCTTCTGTAGCAAATGTCATAATTACTTCATTACGCGCTTATCACCTCCCAGACTGTAGGTTTTGCAAGGATAAGAACCATGTCTGTGTTGTATTTGGCTTCTGTTCTAGCTCACTGTTTGACACAAATTAGATACTCAATGAAATATTGAAATGATTAGTGGACATTTAGCATGCATCCGGTTTTTGTTTTATAAGCAATGCTGAAGTGAGCAACTTTTGCACATGATTATTTGTCCACGATTTGGAGTTTTTAAATTACTTTCTGATGATAAATTCTTGGAAATAGGATTAGTAGGTCAAAGGATATAAACGTCTTTGAGGGCCCTTGAGAAACAACAGATTGCTTTCCAGAAAGTTTTACACTCCTATCAGCAGTGAATGAGATTTCCTGTTTCATTGTACTCTTATCAGCACTATTAGGGAAAGAAATTATTTTTGCTAACTTGATAGCAAGAAAGCTTCCCTTCTGCTTGTTTCATTTATTTTAAAATTCATTCATAATTGCTCTATTACAAATTATGAGGTGTCTCTCACCCATTTTCATTCTGAAATTTTCATGTTTTTCTAATCAATTTTCACAAGCTCTTAATGTTTTAGAGATGTTGGATTATTATCATCATATTCATTGTAGATCAACCTCTCTATTTAGATGTTTATATTTCTATCTCATGTCCTTAAGTTCAATGTCTTTAGGCAGTCAGGTCTTTCATCATTTCCCTTGGGATTTCATATGTGACTTATTCTTAGGGTGCCTGTCACCATCAGTGACCAAATAAATATTCAGCTATTTTTTTTTTTTGGCCTGTATACAGTTAGATGCCTTTGCCTCTGTGTGTGTATTTATGTGTGTGCATTTCTGTGCATATGTTTTGAGCTCTCAATCATTAGGAATTTAATGGGAAGGTGGAAGGATCTCCTTTTGCCAAAAGGACTGACCAAGTGTCTCGGTAATCTTTTCTTCCCTAGTGGTTTAAGATGTCTCTTTTCACTCATTTAAAAACAATTTTATTTAGCTTTATTATATCTTCGTGGAGTGGGCTAGGTCTGTTTTCATCATTCTAGGTTTCAGGGAGAGACTTCGGGCGGGTAAGGTAGTTTTCCTCTGCATTTGTTCTCTCCTGGCTCCGCTGTTCTCTTTGATTTGCCTACTGGATGGAGACTCACTGAGGCTAAACTCTGAGGCCTTAGGGAAAGTTGGAACTCAAGATCTGAAACTGGTCAAGGCACAGTGCATTTGCATAAAAACCTACCAGGCTAATCTAGTCATATTAATAAATGCCTTTCTGGCATCATCAGAGCGTAGTTTTAGTTTGTCTGCTACTAGATCTAAAACCATACAGCTAATAAACAGATGCCCACTAAAAAGCAAGTGATATGACAAGGACAGAATATCTGCCACCATTCCTCATATTCAAGAGACCTGGGTCTCTATAGTGATGGTTTCTTCTTTTATAGAACATTGCACAGTTGTACAAAAGGGGGGAATGCCAGTCTTAACTAACTGAGACAAGAGTCGACGAAATGTTTCCTTTACAGGAAGCCACTAGCCACACACTCAGAAAGGTGGGTGGGAGTAGACATCTCTATATTAAGTTAATTTGCTCTTTCTCTCTCTTTCTCTTTCATTCTTTCTTCCACACTTCTTTGCTCCCTACCTTTCTTGCTTGTTAGCCTTCGACTCAGTTATAGAATATCATAGTTCTTGCAATTGGTCCCTGAAAAATGAGTCACAGAATTTAACATTGCAAGTTATGAAGCATTGTCAGTATCACTTTTCTGCATTTTCCATAAATGGAACATTAGAAATAGAGACAAGTGATTATTTTTAAATTTCAAGTACCAATGGGAGGGAAAGAATCTTACTGCTTCAGGAAAGTACTGTAATTTACATCAAAATGCTATAGGATTTAAAGGGAAGCATTTTAAGAGTCTCCCCACAACCTTGCCCAAAAATGTGGATCTGTGTTTTAAAATAAATTAGTTCAGGGGTGCCTGGGTGGCTCAGTGGGTTAAAGCCTCTGCCTTCGGCTCAGGTCATGATCCCAGGGTCCTGGGATGGAGCTCCGCATCGGGCTCTCTGCTCAGTGGGAAGCCTGCTTCCCTTCCTCTCTCTCTGCCTGCCTCTCTGCCTACTTGTGATCTCTGTCTGTCAAATAAATAAATAAAAATCTTTTAAAAAAATAAAATAAAATAAATTAGTTCAATCTTTACTTCAAATTCAAATACAACATTTTTTCTCCTCCCAAATCCTAGACAAATGTAATTAACATTCCTTTTCTTTGTTATTTATTATATTATATGTAATATATATATAAATAGATATATATTATATCTGTTATAATTTCTGCTTCTGGATGTGTGTTTGGGTGGGGTTGGGAGTGTTACAAATACTGAACGTGTTCTAAAGTGTTATAGTTTTATTTGCAAGTGATAGATAGCAAGTAACAGAGAGACCAACTCACACCAGCTTGAACCTGTTCCCCAGCTCCTACTCTCCTGTCGTTCACCTTCCTTACCTTGTACTTATTCTTTTTTCCCTTAGCATTTATCACCCTCTAATATACTATCATTTTACTTGTTATACTTATTGTCTGTTGTTTGTCTCCTTCACCATAAGGACAGGGATTTATGTCTGTTTCATGCATTAATGCATTCTAAGTGCTCGATACCATATCTGGCACATAAGTAGACACTCAATAAATATTCACTGAACTCAATTTCATCAGCTGACATCCCTGAAAAATCCAGATTTCTGCTGAGGTGGGGTCTTGATGTCATCCAGAACCTAGTTTTTCATTGTTTTCATTGTCCTCTTTGTTTTTCTTAGTGTTGGTTCTATTCTAAGCCAGGCTCCTCTTATGGTCTGCAGATGGCTCTAACCCCAAGGTTTCTCATTCAAAAAGAGCAGGGGGGACATAGAGGGTTTATCTCGCACTCTCAATGAAAGTCCAGAGAGTCACTCTGGCTTAGGTCACTATCACTGTGACCAGAAGAACGGATGTGCTGTTGGTGGAGCCTAGGCTATGTGTCCCCTCTTTATCAGCAAGACAGAATTAGCCTTTCAGGAATCATGTGGGTTCCCAAACAGAAACTGAGGGGCTGCTGGAAAGGGGAAAGTGGAGAATGGAGGTCCACACTATGCAGCAAGAAGTGCACTAACCAGTAAGGATCTACCATTACAAGCAAACAGAATTTGGGAAATCCCCTCTCTGTTCTTCCTAGTTTATGTGATCAAAGCTGAGATTAGACTCAGTTTATGTGGTTAGATTGAGTTTGTTTTCTCATTTTTGGCAAGTTTGGGATTTTCTAAAAGTTGAAGGAATCCTCTAATGGGCTTCAGGAGAGCAAACAGACAAAAAGCTGACTTTAAGGACTTAAAACAATTGTTTCTTCTTCATTCTTCCTATTGATAGAACTTGCCAGAGTTGTAAGAAAAGCAGTCACTTCACCCCTTTTCATTCTTATTCTGCACTGGCTCACCAGCTGCTGGTACTTCTTTGTCTCCATCTTGGACTCATTGTCCAAGTCGTGTAGCATAGACAGAGGTTCCATGTTTGTAGCCAGTGGTCCTGAAGGGTGTTACCTAGAGCTGCTCCTGGCGAGGCAGAACTCATTGCTGCTTGGAGAGGACGAACTCACAGTGATAATGGCTCCTTCCTTACCCTTCCCTATCCTTCTATTAATTTATTTTTTAAAATTTTTAAAAAGATTTATTTATTTATTTTTAGAGAGAAAGAGAGTGCACGTGGATGGGGGGAGGGTCAGAGGGAACAAATCTTCAAGCAAACTCCCCACTGAGCATGGAGTCAAAGGTAGGACTTGATACCACGTGAGATCACGATCTGAGCAGAAACCAAGAGTCCTTCTCAATTAACTGAGCCGCCCAGGTCTTCTGTTCCTATATTTATTAACTCAGTATTCATACCCATGTACAATGGAGTTTAATTTAGCTATGTATAATTTTATCATACAGGGACACATTTCTATAAGTACTGGAGATGGTGCAGTTTCCTAAGTTATACAGCAAGTCAGCATATGTGCCAGAAGGTGTAATTCAGACTCCAAGATCTTGGTCTCCTGTCTTACTCATAAGGGAAGCACTCTCATTTTCTCATACCTCCGCTTACAGACATAGTATAAGTGATCATTATTTTCATGACTCCAGCTGGCTCCTCAGCACAATATTGTTCCTTTAGAGTAGTGTTAATCAAGCATGAATTACTCTGAGAAGGAAATGTGACCACACGCTGGTGCACGGTCCAGTCCCCACCTCCCTCCACAACTCCATCTCATGCTGATTTCCCCTTTGTCTTTCTATTTCATACAGCTTTAAGTTACTGAAAGAATCTAAACTCTTTCCTTCCTTAGGGTCTTAAACTGCCTGGATTCAAGTTCCACCTTCACCACTTGTTCACTGTGTAACAAAGGTGTTATAACAGGTGTCGTCCTGTCTGTGTTTCATTTGACTCATCTGCAAAGGGGCCTAGCAAGACCTCTATTTCACAGACTCTGTGTTAGCATTAAAGGATGTGTGTGAAGTTCTTAGAATGTTCCTAGTTCATAGTAATTAAAAATGTTAGCTACTGGGGTGCCTGGATGACTCAGTGGGTTAAGCGTCTGCCTTTGGCTCAGGTCATGGACCCGGGGTCCTGGGATTCAACCACGCATCAGGCTCCCTGCTCAGCAGAGAGTCTGCTACTCTGTCTGTCTCTCTCCCCTGCTCATTCTCTCTCTCTCACTTGCTCTCTCTCAAGTAAATAAATAAAATCTAAAAAAAAAAAAAAAAAAATCAAGTTAGCTCCTCCCCTTCCATCTGTTCTCCCCCCACTTCCTCCCCCATTTCCTCCATCTTTGAAGAAACTCCTTTCCTTCTTTTTTCCAAGTCTGGATTTTTTTTTTTTAATTGAAGTATAGTTGACACCCAATGGTACAGTAGTTTCAGGTGTATAATGTAGCAATTCAATAAGCTCACAGCTCACAGGAAGTACAGCTACCATCTGTTATCATGACACTATTATAAAAGCATTGACTGCATTGCCTATGCTGTGCCTTTCATCTCCATGCCCAAACCTGGATTTTCAATGTCTTAGTTGGTATAGAAACTGTCACTGCTTCAGAGGCCTTTTCTGAGCACCCTACCTGAAGTAGCTCCTTTTCTATTTTCTCTCACACCTCTTGCTTTCCTGAGCTGTTTACCTATTTTGATGTGCAGTTATGTATCTATTTGCTTTAATTTACTTGTCCATTATCTTTCTCCATGAATGGACTGAAAATTCCATGATAGCAGGTTCCTTGGCTGTTTCATTCATGACCATATATATTACATGTGTCTGCACACCACAGGGAGTCAATAAATATTTAGGAATGAAAGCCTCAGTCCTCTGAACAGTAGGGGAACTGCAAGGGGAAACTGAAATTCTGAATCATTAGTAATTCTGTAACCTACTGGGCCAGAAGCCACAATGCTGGATACCTACACTGGGGTTGGACATGGGGATGAGGGAAGGGAGCATCTCTCCTATCTAAAAGAGAATGTTGTGCAACTTGGACATCTCCGGTTTCCAGGGCCTCAACTGCAGAAGTGGAGGAAAGTGCCAAGAAGGAGATGGTGGTTGCTATTGAATGGCTGGGAGAGACCTCAGACTGGCTTCACACAAGTATCTGATTCAGTAACACATGGAAGATACCTACTAGGGACCTTCAGAAGTATTTGGAAAACACCTTTCACCGAGGGTTGAAGGTCTGCTGTTCCCAGGCTATGAAAGAACCAGGGAAACCTGAGTTGGTGTTCTCATCGCTACAGTTGGGTAAGGCCAGAGGAAACTTGAATTACACTATCAGTATTATCATGGCCAGGACTCATCCCCATGAGCAACTTCAGAGAGAGAAATAGTCCAGTAAAGTCCATCGCTTGTTCACTGAGGAATGTCACAGTAAGGGAACGAAGAGCACAGTTTTATCAAAACTTCCATGTCATCATCCTCATGAGTTTAACAGGCAGTACACTGCATTGACGAGGAAAATGGATCATTTTCTATTGCACTGAAAGCTTTTTGTTTTTTTAATATTTTTTTAAGATTTTATTTATTTATTTGATAGACAGAGATCACAAGGAGGCAGAGAGGCAGGCAGAGAGAGGAGGAAGCAGGCTCCCTGCTAAGCAGAGAGTCTGATGCGGGGCTCGATCATGACCTGAGCCGAAGGCAGAGGCTTTAACCTACTGAGCCACCCAGGCGCCCCTGCACTGAAAGCTTTTTAAAAAATCACATTTCCAGCATTACCCAACAGAAAAGAAAGTGGAATATGTTTATCTTATATTATCTGGACAACTGGGAAAGGGGCAAGCTGATAAGGATATTTAGTAAGCTGGGAAGATATTCACACTGACACTTGTAATGGAGAGGGTGATCACCTGAGAGGAAGTCATACCCATGCTCTTTGTACCCCTTACTCGTTCCATTTTAAAAACTTGTAACAGCAGGTATGACGGAAAATGTGAACTCCCCTCCTCCCCTGTTGCTTAGCCAATCCTATTCCTTAGAGGCAACCACTATTTTTTTTAAAGATTTATTTATTCGTTTGAGAGAGAGACACAGAGAGAGAAAAGTCAGAGGGAGAGAATCTTCAAGCAGACTCCCCACCGACTACAGAGTCTGAAGTGGGCCTTGATCTCAAGACCCATGAGACATTGACCTGAAACCAGGAGTCATACACTTAATCAACTGAGCCACCCAGGTCACCTAAAAGCAACACCGGTAAGTCAGGCTTGTGGGCATTCTCTCACTCTTTCCACATATGTTTGAACTCACACATACCCCATTACTTTGTACGATCTTTTTTTTTTAGTTATTTGACAGAGAGAGAACACAAGCAGGCAGAGCAGGAGACGGAGAGGGAGAAACAGGCTCCCCACTGAGCAGGGATCCTGATGCGGGACTCAATCCTAGGACCCTGGGATCATGACCTGAGCCGAAGGCAGTCGCTTCACCAACTGAGCCACCCAGGCGCCCTGTATGATCAACTTTTGATTGATAGGCATCCTCTTATCGACAGGCTGTTTCCAGTATTTCTTGACTACAGACGATGCTGCAATATGAGCACTTGTACAAATACCTTTGTATATATTTTAGGTTATCTATAAACTACATTCTTAGATGTGTAATAGCTGTGTCAAAGTTATGTGCATTGAGAATTTCTGACTGCATGTCTGCTTGTGAATGCTGATGTGAGCATCCTAACTCCTTTGGTCTGAGTTTGGACTAAATCTTTAATAGCCCCTCTGGCTCTTACTATGGTTTAAGTCTGAGGTTCTCAGGCTCCTCTGGGCGATGGCTGCCTTTACCCTGACTTCTAGGCTGTGATTTTGAGAGTGATTCTTAATTCTAGAAGCAAGCCAGAGAGAGGAGAAAGATGAAAAGCAAATGAACAAATGTGGCTGAAAACGAACACGTCTTTTCCATAAATATCAAAAGAGGACAGAATTGACCCGCTGTGGGCTAAATAGCCTTAGCTATTGCAATAGGATGGAGCTGAAAGTGAGGGTTTTACCATGAGCAGAGAACATAGATGTGTGAACTAAGTAAGAGTCTTGATATTTAAAGAGATCAGATTTCTTCGTACCAACTGGAGAGCATCACAGCAGGGTTGGCACCCGCCCAATACATACCCTTTGAGCTTTAGTCCTTGTGACTGTGTCATCAGCTGGTTTCATAAACGAACATGGCTAAACCTGCCCAAGCCTTGGCTGAGGATCCTTTTAGGAAAATCCAGGGTGCTGCTGAAGTGTTGTAGGTGACTCAGGCAGTAGAATTCTGCCTTTGAGTCAGGACAGAATTTTATCTTTTCCCTTATGTGGAGGTTTAGTCACTGGGGCTAGGCTCTAAAGTCATATTTAAACATTTCTTACAGTATTTGTTATCTTGGAAAGGCAGTCTCATTTTAATCAAAAGATTGCTTTACTATTTCCTAAAGATTCTCCTTCACGTGTAGTTGAAGATGTTGCTATTCATTTCCTTTCTAGGAATAATAGGTTTGACCCTGGAGAACGATCACCATGTTTCCATCTGTAACTCAGATACAACTAAGATATCTGCAGCCTAGGACAGAAGTTTTAGAGCGTTCCTAAATAAAAACCAATAGTTAGTCATACAGCAATTCTCTCTAGATAACTGGTAAAGCTTCTTCTTACTACAATTTTGAACTTTTTTTCGATTTAATTCAGTAATACATGTTCCTCAACCTATGTTACTGAAATTTCCTAAATTTTATGAAATGAACAATTGAGGAGTGCTAAAAAAAAAAAATCACTAGATTTCATAGGAAGGAATACAGAAAACTGAAATAACTTCTTAAACAAGAACTGTAAACATGCATATAGATACCAGTTGGAATTTCTCTGAAATAGCATGCCAAGAAAAACTTCAATGAATGCTCTAAAGATAAAACCCCAACATGCACACATGCCTTTCTCTTCAGGGCTTAAATGTGCTGACCCAAGATGTTAATAGCTACATTTATTTCTTTAACATAAATCTATATTGTTGTCAATCAAGAAACGTTGGGACAAAGAAGTAGATATACACACGATATTATAGGCTGATAGATGGCCATGTCCTGTCTAGAATTCCCAAATGATCCATAAATTATTGTATTGAATGTAAATTACTATTTCTGTTTCCAGCCAAACTTTCATCCTAATGTGATGACTTTACTAGCATTAAATGGAAGTGTGAGAGCTTGTTTAAGTGATTAATATATCATACTCTGGTTCCATGGCTGAGACAGCAAATTACCCCCAATACCTAGCTTTTTTCCTTCCTCAATGATGGACTTCTGGCTAAGTCCATGGCTATGTACAAAAAATACTGCATTTCTTAGGCTCCCTTGCAGCTAGGTGTGTCTGAGTGATGAACTTCTGACTAATGGGATATAAGGGGAAGTGCCATGTGGGTGGTAGCTTCTGGGAACTTTCCCTAACAGACCAATGGCATCTGTACTCTAAGCTCCATAGTCTTCTTCTGTCCCCTCTCTTGTACTTGTAATGTACAAGCACATTCCCCTTCCCTGCTACTTGCAATGTAGGTCTGGTGGTGAGACCTCCCTCTTGGATTAGATCTTTAGAACCATAGCTTTGGGACAGGAGAAGAGAAAGCTGGATGGAACCTGGGTCCCTGAAAAGTTTGGGAATCAGACCCAGGTTAGATTAGACCCAGGTTCCCACCTCCAGATTTTTATGTGAGGAGACCTCTATCTTTTCTTAAACCACTGTTAATTTATAGCCAATTCCTGTGATTCATCACCTAATCCTTTGATGGACATTAGCCTGATTTCCTTGACAAAACAAACAAACAAACAAACAAAAACAAAAAACAAAAACAAAAACAATATATATATTTTTTTAAATTTTGTTTTTATTTATTTTTTTTGTGTGAAGTCAGTATCAAGCTTGGTCCAGCAAATGGACAAGAATGTTTCCAGTTGGGATGACAGTGAAAAAAAAAATCCAGAATGGAAGCTTATCATATGTTTAAATTACACATATGTCAATAGTTTGGGTGGTGGCATTTTGATTAGAATGGTTACAGGTAATTTAATCCATAGTGATACTGAAATATGCAGAATGCTATGGAATATTCTAATAGGAGTGGCTCACAGATGTTCCCTTACCTTTATTACATCAGGGTCAGTGAGCCTCCCTACTTTAGATCTCAAAGGGCTTTAACTGTGCAATTCCTCCCCATCCTTCATCAAACACACCTCTTGTTAGGAGCTGTAAGAGCATACATTTACTCTTCTACCCACATGCTTTTTTTTTTCTTTTCCAAATAATTTTCATGCACACAATCCTTAGAAGAAAGTGAAACAAAAGGCAATATCCTGGCACTGCTAATCAGCCATATATCTGGATAAATCAGAGGTGATGACAATGTAACTGGATTATTATTTTACTGGTCCATTAGGAAAAGTGAATGATTAATTTATTTACATTTTAACTTATTTACATTATTATACCACAATAATATTTTGTTGACTTTTTCTTAAAGCATCAGATGAGGTAGGTTACTGTCACTGCTCTCTTATCCTCTTTTAATGAAAAGGACTTTATGTTTTATTTTATTGAGAAAGATTTTAAACCCAAGTAGCTAAAAAATATGCAAGGTATTTGCAGAAGGCAGAAGTGGTCTCCAAATTCCTCTAACTTTCTATAGATTATTCTTATTCTCGAGCTCCCAACTTCCCCATGATTTTGCTCCAATGGCTTCCTCAAGCCGTAAAGTCTTCTTGTTTATATTTCACATCCGCCCTATCTACCCTCATAGCTACTTTCCTGTAATTTTGAAATTCCTTTTAAATTCTACTTACATCATTTCAAATCCCAGAACTAATGCTTCTGTCATTGTCATTTACCTCATGAAGACATCCCCAAAGTGTGGCTCAAAGGAAGGACCCCCTTGGAGAAAGGGGTTGCCCGAAAAATGATTCATTCGCTACAGAGGTGGATTTTTTAAAATGTCATTTTCATTCTGGAAACTAGGAAACTGGTTTTCCTGTCTTTTGAAGCATCACCACAAAACCAAAAG
Organism: Martes martes; assembly: GCF_963455335.1. Lineage (NCBI taxonomy): Eukaryota > Metazoa > Chordata > Mammalia > Carnivora > Mustelidae > Martes > Martes martes. Next base: position 63,775,620 of record NC_137893.1, read on the forward strand.
CTGAAGAGCAGAGCTTACCATGGTGGAAATTTTCAATGAGCCAGGGAAAAGTGATCCCAGAGGTCTGAGATCGGAGAAGGAGGTCCATAGCTCACGCCTAACCTTTTCTTTCCCTGCTAGCTGAAGAGCTGAAGCAGCGTTCTAACTAACGTGCAGCCGTGAAGTGACTCATGGTCAGCTGACAGAACAGGAAGTCACCTCAAGCTGCACTGACAGATGGGAAAGTCCAGAGTCGACTGAACATACTTTTTAAGAAAAGGAAATAAGGCACTTTGTAGCTGATGGGTTGTGTCACAAGGTTAGAAAGCCCAATTACATTTGATAGTGTCGTGCAAAGCATAGCCTGGGAATGCACTGATCTGCATATAAAGTCATTACTATAATATTTGCAAGCCACACATGTATGTTTTGGTCATTAAATACAGACCAGATCTCTTGTCAGAAGAATGAAATCATCCAGTCTTTACTGGGCTGGATTAAATAATGAATTAGTTGCGGGGGTTGGCATGGGTGGTCGTAAGCAAAATTGTGAAGCTGGATGTCGTCTCTCTGAGTGTGGTTGCCTGCGTTTGGAGTTCTCTTGTCCCAGGGGTGCAGCAATGTCGGGGGGCCCTTTTCCTTTTGAATGAGAGGAAGCAAACTGTTTCATCACTCAACAAATCTGGAAATGCAGGCAGACCTGTGGTGTGCCAAGTACTCTGCAAAGGAGTATGGAAAAACCAGACAGGAAAAGATCTTTCAGGAGCTCTGTCTAGTTGGGTCAATGAGCCGTAAACATATTAATAGATGAATAGCAGCATAAGAGATGTCTCAAGAAAGAATATGATAGGGGCTCCTGGGTGGCTCAGTGGGTTAACACCTCTGCCTTTGGCTCAGGTCATGATCTCAGGGTCCTGGGATTGAGCCCCACATCGGGCTCTCTGCTCGGCAGGGAGCCTGCTTCCTCCTCTCTCTCTGCCTGCCTCTCTGCCTACTTGTGATCTCTCTCTGTCAAATAAATAAATAAAATCTTTAAAAAAATTTTTTTAAATGAATTAAAAAAAAAAGAATATGATGAATTATCCAATAGCAATGTCAGAGGACAGACGTGCTGTGAGCAGTAAAAGGAAGGTAAGGTCAGTGTAGGCAAGGTTGGCCAGGGAAGTCTTTGTGCCAATAGGGGATATAGAACTCTACTTCACTTTAAAGCTCTAAGTAAGTGGCAAAGATCAAATCAGTTATCCCCAAATGGCAAAAGCCAAGGTAGATATTTGAGTAGGCTGGTGGTGCTGGTATCAGAATCTGAAGATCTGGGTTCATTCTGGTGTAGAAAGACTATTGAATAGAGAAGCCTCTATTTTCTCATCTGTAGAATGGGTATGATAAATGCCCTCACTACCATCCAGATTAAGTGGAATCATGTGAATCATGGTGTGAACTATAACTCAAGTAATAAATAAGTTATTGCTAATGACAATAAAATATTATGATTTTAGAAATATAATTTTGCATGTAGAGGTACTGCTTAACTTTAAGGGCTCAAGTCGCAATTTAAACATCTATACGTAGGTTATAAAGAAGAGTTGGAGGTGTGGGAAGTTAACTGTGGATATGAAATCACAACATGCAGGCGACCAATGAGCACACGTATAACCTTGGTTTGAGATCTTGTTAAAAGCAGGATGGGGTGCCTGTGTGGCTCAGTCCACTGAGCATCTACCTTCAACTCAGGTCATCGAGCCCCACATCGGGCTCCGTGCTCAGCGAGGAGTCTGCCTCATCCAGCTCACGCTGTCTCTCTCACTCAAATAAATAAAAATCTAAAAAACAAAACAAAACAGGGTGAAGGCATTTTTTAATTATTATAAATAATTTATTATTTATAATAATATTTATTTAATATTAATTTAGTTATTAGTTATAAATAATTAATATATAAATTAATAAATAATATTAATTGATTTATTTATTAGTTATAAATATTTCCATTTTCCCCCAACAGTGAGGATAATTTGCTCACAATGTCCAAAATAAACATTACATTTTAATTTGAATATATAGAGATTGTACATTGGATGCTACATAGTAGAACATAGTGTATATTGAATGAGGGAGCTTTCTGAATTTACTACACAATCTGGTTAATTGCTTCTAATTTGGGGAATGGGGAACAGTTTTTTTCCCTCTTCATTTTGATGGAAAAATGCTTGATGTATTTGTAGTGGACCAAAATGGACACAATATGAATCGAATGTGCATGAATAAAAAAACTAAGAGTACATCCTTCTTTCTTTTTTTTATACTAGCTCATCTTGCTCAGGGCCCCTGTTTGTATTTAGAGGATGTGCCTCTTTTCCTTGACAAGTTCTGTTCTCTCCAGGCTAACAAAGGTTCTTATGGGTGAATACTGAGTCCATTCAAAGTTCAAATCTTCTTTCAGGACAGTTTCTCCTGTTAGAAGAATTTCCCTCCCCTTCTTCTCTTGGTGTAGACTGGAGGACTGTGTGGAGGCAGAAGAGTTAGAGGAACTTTAGGTTGCCCTCTGTAGCCCCTAACATTCTCCTGAGGAGTGGGCTCCTTGAGTTCTGCTGTTCATGGAGGGGTGATCAGCCCCATCCTCCTTCGATATCATGCTAGTGCTCCCTGCCTGTGTAGGGATCTGCTCCCATAGCCTCTCCCAGTCTGCGGATTCTGTACTCTGTCCTTGGGCCTCACACTTCCAGATGGTCCTCTTGGCACATTATCTCCTCCTCTCCCCCCCAATCTCATCTTCTCCTTGCCATCTTAGTACCACACCACTGTGTGTGAGCCCCTCGGGGTCTGGGGTAGGCCCAAGCCAACCCATTCCTTCAGGTCAAGATTCCTAGAAATCTGTAAGAACTGGCTATATTCTAAACTCACCCTCTGTTTCCAGGTTCCTCTCAAAACTCTTGCCCCTATGGTCAGGTCTGGACCTGGCCCTTCTCCTGTCCCTCTCATCTGGTTCCTTTCTGCAGCCCAGGAAAGCTGCGTGGGGTTTAGTGAATTAGTCCCTTCTTGGAGCTAAAAGCCTCCTGTCTCTCCCTTCTACCCTAGAAACAGTCCTCCAACATCCAGCCCGTCAGACCATACGCATTTTCTTTTTAATCTTTTTTTTTTTTTCTCACCAAGGCTTGGCTTTTACACAACAGAAGTGTTTGTTTGCAGACCTTTGTCTAACGCTAATCTTTTAAGATCCATTTTTAAACAAAGTGCAATGGCACCTCTCATTCTCATTGAATTTTGTCCATGGATCCAATGGGTAGTGACTTCTGGGACATTTAGGAAAAAAAGGAATGACAGGAAACAAAAAGGTAATGACCTAACATTTCAAAAATGTTATCTCTCTTACAGATGTTTAAAGTATTTCGGTAGTTGTGACACTACTGTGAAGTGGGTGATGGCGACATCAGTCCTCTGGTTGGGACGGGCTTGGTCATTCATTCTGCAATTTAAATGTTCCCGGGTTATGAGTCATTCACAAAATATTTGATCAACAGCTACTTCATTCCAGACATGGGAGAAGTACACCACGTTTTTACAATTGGTTGTTAAACAAGCCATAGGTAAACCACCCAACATGAATATTAATGAGATAGGAATACAGGTAGAATCCTAGAGGCCGCAAATGGTGGAAAACTCTGGAAAAAGAATGAAGTAGGGCCTTGTCAGAACAGTGAGCCACTGTTTGAAGCCAAAGTGGTTCCTCTGGAACCAGAGGAAAGTGCCTTTCACCTTCAGGGACCGAACAAACCCAAAAGGCTCCTGCAGCTCGCCATGTGTAATGAAGGAGCAGGTCCCAAGAGATTCAGCCCTGGAGGGAAGAGAGGAAGGTGGGGCAAGGAGGGACCCTACTTACTTTGAACCAGAAGATACAGTAACCAGTCCAATTCAGAAAAGTATCTTTTTCTGCTGACTTATTGCACTTTTACCATTTCGGATTCCACCTCCCCCCTTACTTGGTTTTTGTGATTTTTGCTTGCTGGAATCTTGAAGTCACTTGTGAATGCTCCAGGAGAAATGAGGGTCTCTAGACCTCCAGTTATTTCTGGTGGCAGCTGCCTTTTCTGGATTCCAGGGAAACGTGGATAGCCAAACGCGTTACGGTTCAGATTGACTGATTGTGGACACTATTATCCTTTCTGGTTCGATGACTAGGTACAAGCCATTTTTTTTTTAAGATTTTATTATTTATTTGACACAGAGAGAGATCACAAGTAGGACGAGCAGCAGGCAGAGAGAGAGGGGGAAGAAGGCTCCCCGCTAAGCAGAGAGTCTGATGCAGGGCTCGATCCCAGGACCCTGAGATCATGACTTGAGCACAAGGCAGAGGCTTAACCCACTGAGCCACCCAGGTGCCCCAGTACAAGCCATTTTAACAAAAATCATGCATGTGCTATGTAAGGTCTATATGCTTTCTTCCTTAGAAACAGCAGAGCTCTATCAGCCCACGCTTTCTGACACTCTACTGGTAGATGTGACTGGTAATGTCCTTCTGGCAAAGTGGACTCAGTGCTAAGCTAGTGTGGGAGTCTAGCTCAAATGGGGGAAGATACTTTTAGTTTAAAGTTAAGGGTATAAAAGTCTTTGGTACTTAATTGCAAGGAATTAATCTACAGACCTGTCCTGTTCAATGTAATAGTCACTGCCACTTATATATACACAATGGAATACTATGGAGCCATCAAAAGAAATGAAATCTTGCCATTTGCAACGACGTGGATGGAACTAGAGGGTATTATGCTTAGTGAAATAAGTCAATCAGAGAAAGACAACTATCATATGATCTCCCTGATATGAGGAAGTGGAGAAGCAATGTGGGGGGACTGGGGGGTAGGAAAAGAAAAAATGAAAGAAGATGGGATTGGGAGGGAGACAAACCATAAAAGATTCAATCTCAAAAAACAGACTGAGGGTTGCTGGGGGCCGGGGGGACAGGAGAGGGAGGTGGGGATATGGACATTGGGGACGGTACGTGCTATGATGAGTGCTGTGAAATGTGTAAACCTGGCGATTCACAGACCTGTACCCCTGGGGATAAAAATACATTATATGTTTATTTAAAAAATAATTAAATAAAAAAAATTAAACACATATCATTAAGAAATTAAAAAAAATAGTCAATGCCACATGTGGCTCTTTAAATTTAATCTAATTATAATTAAATTGAACTAAAAGTTCAGTCATATTAGCCACAGTTTTAAGTGCTCAATAGTTACATGTGGCCAGTGGCATATTATTATATTGGGTAGTGCAAGTGCAGAGTTCTATCCTCCCAGAAAATTCTACAGAGCAAGACAAGTACAGACCATAGCGCTGTAGCGTGGCTGGACGAGAACAATGGCTCAGGACATTTGCTGTGGGTGTTGCTTTTTTTTTTTTTTTTTCAAGATGTATGTATGTATTTATTTGTTTACATAGAGAGAAAGCACAAAAGTGGGGAGGGGCAGAGGGAGAGAGAGGAGAAGCAGCCTCCCCACTGAGTGCAGAGCCCAGCGCAGGTCCATGCGGGGCTTGATCCAATGACCCTGAGATCAGGTCTTGAGCCAAAACCAAGAGTTGGAGGCTTAACCGACTGAGCTACCCAGGGACACTGTTGGCGTTTGCTTTTTAATAACACAGTCTGGGAGTGGAACTAGAGGTGAAAAGAGCAAAACATCATTATCTTTTCCAGAAATTCCCTTCACCCCAACTGAAGTTATGTGGCATTGTGAATTTGGAAACTGAAAAGGAAACTTGAAGAAATCAGGTGTGTTTAAACACCAGCAACCATGAGTCAGCCTTTTCTGTGCTTTGCTTAGCCGATGTCCACAGTAGGCAGGATGGTCTACAGTGCCAGCTCTGTCCCATGGCCAGTCCCACTGGGCTAAAGTCCAGTTGCTCTGTTCACTAGCTGTATTATTGTGGACAAGGTTGTGTTTGACATCTCTGATCTTGAACTGGACATCTTATAAAGGGAAAATAATTATGCCCATCTACAAGCATTTCAGGTAGAGTCAATGAATATATATACAAAATATTTGGCACATAGTAGGGAGTCAGTAAAAAAAAGTTTCCAATTGAGAGATATATCTTAGCTAAAGAACACATGTAAACATATTAGTTTTCAATCTCACTGAAAACCTTAGTTATAAAAAGATCAGATCATAAACACTTTAGAAAATGTATGTAAATATTTACCAGATTTTTTTTTAAAGATTTTATTTATTTATTTGACAGACGGAGATCACAAGTAGGCAGAGAAGCAGGCAGAGAGTGAGGAAGGGAAGCAGGCTCCCTGCGGAGCAGATAGCCCGAAGTCAGAGGCTTTAACCCACTGAGCCACCCAGGCGCCCCTATTTACCAGATCTTTGTATGTGATAGGACTTTTCAAGTTTAAAGGTAATGAGAAACAGAGAAAACTGATAAATTTGATAACATTTTTTTTTTTAACATCTGTTCAACAAACCAACTACTTACACCCAATTGAAAAGCAAATTGGGGAATATATTTTCAACCAACCTGACACACAAAATGTTATTATATTTGATTTTTCAAAATAAACAATGATTAAAAAAATCTATGAAAAAAAAAACCCAATATAAGAAAAAAAGGAGGTAATGTTGCATAAAACTAGAAATAAAAATTTTTAGCAAATGAAAACCATTTCAATGTTATAAGTTTAAAATATGCAAATTAAAATAACTGAAGATTCTTTTTCTTTCTTCTTTTTTTTGTCTGTAAATGTAGTGATTTAAAAATAAATAAATAATGAATACACATCAGGAGAGACATGTGAAACAGGCACTCATGCTATAGTCAAAATAATAAAAATTATGAGATGAGGATCTAAATTTTTAGATAGCTCAGTAATGTATTTTTGTTTGGGATATTTACTAATTGCTGTTTGTTTCATGGTCCCATGTCTAGGGAGCTCAGACCATACAGTTCTTTTCACAGCATAGAAAAGATTTCCTTTTGGCTTAATATAGTTAGACCATACAGTTCTCCTACCTTAAGAAGAGGAGCTCAGGCCATGGAAGGGACATGCCCAGTCAACACCTTCCTGCATAGGGGATTGTGGAAAGGAAAAAGGAATAGGAAGATTAAGGAAGTCTATTGTCAGGGTTCTTAGTCTCTTGAACTTAGTCCATTTTTGAGGCAGGGTTGTTAGGACAGCAGTGAGGTGATATGGTAGAAACTTCAGAAAGGAATAGAGGAACTGGAGAACAGAATGCCAGTAGTAAGTATGCTGCCATGACCACTCAGTCACAAGTCTTAATGTTGTTCTGGTAGATGGAATTGTCTAGGCCAGAGGGTCAAGTTGGTGGCCCTGTTTGCTGACAGCACGGTAAAGAAATAGAGGAATGTTTTGAGGACTAGTACACCAGAGACCTGGGGCTGGGGACTTGGGGCCAATAGCAAATGACCAGGACTTCAGGGTTAGGTTGGAGCACAGTGCTTGGGGATTAGGCTGGATAGGAATATAAATTACTTAACACAGTGTTTGACACACAGGGCGTGTTAACTATCATAATAACAAGAATAAGGTCAAATTTTATGTGATATTAAAATGTTTATAAATAATTTTTTATCCTATGAGGAAATGCTTACGTTATTACGTTTTTAAAGAAAGGATGCAGATTGTGTATAATATGACGTATGCAGAAAAAGAACCATAAAGAAAAATACCATAGTTTTTATAGCGTATCTGTAAAAGGTGAAGTTATACTTACTTCATAAATCTACCAATATTTATCCATTGTGCTGTTGACGGACATTGGGACTGTTTTCAGTTTGGGGCTGTTATGAATAATGCTGCTGCAAACATTCATGTCCATGTCTATTCCTTTATAAGTGCACACATTTCTCCTGGGCTTGAACCTAGAAGTAGAATATCTGGATCCTCCAGTATGTATGCATTTAGCTGCTTTAGCAGTTAATGCCAAAGTGATGACATGAATTTCCACACTCACCAGCAGCTTAGAAGATTTCCCATTGCTGTACATTTTAATGAGCACTGGGTGTTATCAGTAATTTTAATCTTACCCCTTTGGGTGGGTGTGTAGTGATATCTTAGGATGGTTAATTGCATTTCCCTGTTGACTAATGAGTTTGAGCCCCATTTCATGTGTTGACTGGCCTTTAGTGAGTGCCTGTTTGAGTCTTTCACCCATTTTCTTATATGATACTTTTACAATCATAAAAAAAAATAGTATTTCAACAAACAAAAATGAATTAAATCACCTTTTGCCCTGTCCTTAATATAATTTATACAAGCAATCTGTATAAAAGCTGGGCCACCAACTTTAAATCGCCCTATCTGCTTCTTTCTGAAAGGGCTTATCATTTTATCCATTGTTTATTGTTATTTATGCAGCTATCTTATGTCTTCTACTAGACCATTAATTCTCAAACAATGGTAACTTTTGTGATTCCTGTTTGTACAATACACCCAGCACTCTGTAATACCACAATAAAAGATTTTTGGATGAACAGGAATGCACGGCTTTGAATAGCATTTTATGGGATCTAGAAATGCATATAAGAATGCAAAATTCTAATAATCTAATAATCTAATCTGCCCTTTCCTTTCAAAGGTGAGCTAACTGAGGTTCAGAGACCTGAGTCTAAAGTAGGGGTAGGGCAGTTACCTTGATCCCTGGTCCATCCCTGTTGCCCTTACACTATGCTATATTTGAAAAGATGAGGAGGAGATAAACAATGAATTATAGGTGTCACTGCCTCCAAACGTACACCACAGAAGCTCTTTCAACTAAATAATTTATAAACTTAGACTAAAACTATTCTAGAGAGGACATGTTCAAGTGTACCTGCACCAAAACATGGCATCAACAGTCATGCACAGTCAGTTTGTGCCATTATGTTTTTCTTTTTTGGATGGGGTTTGGTTGCCAAAATGTTTCAGGATCACTATCTTCCAGAAACGTGTCACCGTGACCAACGCTGAAGTAGACAATACACTGAAAATGGCAAACATTGCAGGAAATTGGAAGAATTTCTGGACAGTGGGAAATATTCTAAAGGATAGAGAGTGAATCACGCAATCTCTGAAAAATGATTTTATCAGTACACGCCTCAATAATCAACAACAGAGCAAATAAGGGACTGATGAAACGGAAATGCATGTGGTGGGTTGGGCCAAGTGTAGCAAATATGGGGGTCAGCCATACCCTTGAGTTCATGCTTAAGGTCCAAAGTCATTTCCCCCAGTCAAATATAGCAAATAAAGCAAGAAGTGAAGGATCTCGCAGCCATACCCAGAGGTCATCCCAGAGGATAATCTGATAACCATTCATACTCCTGCCAGGCTTGTTTCCTGCCTCAGAGAGGAGATGGGAGATCCAGCAAGAGGAGATGGGTTTCCAGAGTCCCTTTTCCACTGAAGGGGACAGAACACGCCACCCCCAAATATGGCATTTTGATTATTTTGAGCGGAAGGCAATTGTGAAACAGCAGATGCAGGAAGTTTCTCTGCTCTCCTCCTCTCTGCCCCAAAGGCATAAATTTCCCATAAATAAGGTACTCTCCTGGTACCAGAAAGAAGAGAATATTCTTATCACTGGAGACAAGAGTCAATGCTGAGATGACTCTGCATAAACAAACCTTATTAAAATAACCCTATATTCCAGTAGGAACCCCCATATATTTCCTAGTCACTCTCCTAGAAGCCCAAACCCCTTTCCTTCACCTAGTCCCTTTACAGTTTGGTGTCTTTCTCTAAAATGGTATTGAAGCCCCTGAGTCTTCTTTGGTGGTTTTCATTTCTTTCTTATAAAGTCCTCCCTCATCACATTAAAATAGTAACATCAAATACATTTGCATGTATTTCTCCTGTGAATCTGTCTTTTGTTATGTAGGAGAGGAAAAACTTTCCTCCAGTCTCTTTGGATGTCTTGGGCTGGGCCTGAAAATTAAACTGACATAAAACAGGTTAACACATTTATGGGAATCTTAGCAAAAAAATGGAGGCCCAAAGAAGTGGCCAGAGGAGGAGCCTGATACACCTTTTAGATTAAGAAACAATCAACTTGTGAAGAATTGACAAGGCAGAGGGCTTAGGCTTTGAATACTAAGTAGGGGGGGGGGGAACCAGGAAGATAAGGGTTAGTTTAACAAGGTTTGTTAGTACAGACATCTTGGCCCCAAGTTCCCTGTCTCTGGTGATACACATGCCTTCCTTCCTCCTGGTATGGGGAGGGCATCTTTAGGTGGGAGTTTTTTCTCCTACTTTCAGGAAAAAAAAGGAGGATTGGAGTGTTCTTTTTGTACCTGCTGTTTCTTAAATGCCTAGAATTCAAAAGAATCAATAAGCCAAAGTGGCATATTTGGGATGACATACTCTGGTTTTCTTCAGTCAGTTTAATCCATAGCCTCCGGGAAACAACTATAAGAGTAGAGAAAAAGTTATTCTTTCCCTACACCATAAAATGCCCTCTAAGAATGTAGGCTTCAAGAGGTAAGAGGTCAGGTCACAGACATATTAATGTCTGTGATGTCATTGTCAGTTTAGCTGGGATTTTCCCAAAGTTAGAAGGTCCCTAATTGGCGTCTTAAGAGACTCTGAAGGCAGCCTTTGTCCTTGGCAGCCACGTAGTGGAAAACACTGGAGGGATCAGTATTAAGGCTCAACATTAGGCTTGTGGTGGCAGAAAAAAAAATAGGATTCACCAGGCTACCTAGACAAGGCATGGAAGCTAGATACACAGTAACCTACGGTCAGTTTAGGCAAAGTCCAGACTGCAGGCTTAATAGCCTCAAACTTCAGCACAGTAAAAACGTGACGGAGATTTTCATAAATTTAACACCTGTTGGCATTTGCATAACATCTAAATGTGGTTACTAAGGGGTTTCATAGAACACTGGGAAGATCATCAAGTGATATATCATTTTCTTCAATAGATCTTTCTTTCAGTTGAAGCTGCTTTCAGATGCCTAATACAACTGGAACGTATCCAAATATAGAGGAAGAGAGTATGTCCAATTCTAAAACATGAAAGAAATCATTCCCACTTCTATTTGGTGGAAAAACGTTGGGGAGCAAGATAATAGCAAATACCCTTTGGTCTGTTTTTACTTATAAACAAGTGATGAATCCACTTTTGCAACCTAACCTGTTTGTGAGTAGAACTCCCACATTGGAAATGTTTGCAAATGTTTTCCCACCACAGATACAAAACCGGTTTCTCATAGCAGTGACCTAACTTGAGAGTGGAGAGACTGGACCTTATGATTCTTTGTCCTTCCTACAGTACCAGGGAGATAGCAGATCTTTGATACATACTTATTATTTGCTGACTGGGGAAAGGAATAGTTCTTTACGCAGCTTGGGAGGAAACGGCCACAGAACAAAGACGGCATTGGTTCTGAAGTACATTTAGAATACAGAATGTTCAGGCAAAGGGTGAAAGTGCATTAGGTTGATTTTCAGTTCATAAATTCTCTTGCTCTGAAAGATATCTATATATTTCTTGTTAGTACAGGAAAGACACAAGTTTATGAGTATGGCAATAGATAACCCCCCCCTTTTTTAAAAAATATTTTTTTGATTGTTCCCAGGCTTTAAGCTGAGAATTTTCCAGGATGAAGTCACTTTTGCACTGTGGTCTGTGGCTGAATAAAGTCTGAAGTGCAGTCTTTGACCAAACTCATTAATTTTTCCTTCGAAGACCCTTTAGAGGATTTAATGAGACTTGGGATTTTACTATAGATAGAGAAATACAGAACAAACTAGAGCTCCCAAAATCTTTGGTAAAGAGAACAGTTTTTATTGTGACTTGCTCTTCTCAGGCATTTCTTCAACCAACCAAACAAACAAACAAAAGAATGAAGAAATAATGAGGCCACTGCTGGCCAACACCGGTCTCTTCTTGTTTCTTAAGGAACATGATTTATAAGGCTGCAGCCCCAACTAGCAGACTATTGGTCCTCAGCCATTCTATGAAAGTCCAAACCCTTCTCATATCTGTGGTTCCTGTTCTCTCCCTTCCCTATTCCCAGCCAAGCAAGTGGTGTGTGTATGTGTATGTGTGTATGTGCATTTTCCTTACTTCTTCCACTAAAGGAGTGGTTCTCAACCTGGAGTGATTTTGTTCCCTTTCCCCCCAAATATTTGGCAATGTCTGGAGACATGTTTGATTGTCACAACCATGTGTGCTACTGGCATCTAGTGGGTAAGGCCAGGAAAGTTGCCAAACATCCTACAATGCACAGGACAGCTTCTAAACAAAGAAAAACATGTCAATGTATCTAAATTGTCAATATTCCTAAGGTTGAGGAACCCTGATCTAAAGGATCAGATATGGAGGCCTCATTGATCATAGAAAAACATACAGAGAAGCTTTAGTTAATAACAGTTAGAAACTACAAGTTATTGTTGGTAATACAACACCAAGACAGTCAGGTGGGTAGATACATGGGCTACGGGACTCCACAATCCATACTCTGCCACTCAGCAGTAAGGTGTCATTGACAGGTTACTTAACTTCTCTGAATCTCCTTCCAACCCTGAAAACATCACTACAAAGGTAGAACAGAAATAAAATAATTTTATTATTGAGTACACATTAGACCAGAATGTGATATATCAGTGAAAGAGATTATAAAGATAGAAAGAAAACTCACTCTCATGTATTAAGGGGATCCAACCCATTTCATTAGGTGGATTTTGCAATTTGAAATCAGGTGACCTGAAGGCCCTTCTTTTCCCGGGATCCTAAGAGATTAAGTGTTATCTTTCTTGATGACTACATTTCAAAGGGATGGCGTCCAGTCTTTGAGGGAACATTCCTGAGCTGCTAGAAACTGGCCGGAGGTTTATGTAGCCATTTAAAAGATTTGCATATGTTTGAAAAAGACAAAGAAAGAAATTCTAAAAGGGGAGAGGAAGGAGAATCTCTTTACTTACTTTCAACAGAGGGAATTAAAACTTACTTTTAATTTTCATTTGCTCTTACACACCATGTCTATAAAAAGAGGATGGTAATAATAATATTTACTTCTTATAGATGTTGTAAGGGTTATATTAATTAGAACATGTATAGAGTTGTTAATGAATTCGGGGACCATGAGACAGTGTGGCTCTAATGCTATGGTGACTTGTGTAAACGACTCTAAGCCTGTAAACACCCAGGGTTACGAAATGGAAATACCAAGGACAACCAACCACAAGCAGCCAACTACACCTTAAGCTCCAGTCAATCAAATGTCATATTTCTGGTTTCCTACCTTCTTTCTCTATTTTTTTTTAAGTTTTTTTTTTTTTTTTTTAAATTTATTTGACAGAAACACAGCAAGAGAGAAACGCAAGCCGGGGCAGAGGGAGAGGGAGAAGCTGACTTCCCCCTCCCACCCGTCCCCAGCAGGGAGCCCAATGAAGGGCTCTATCCCAGGACCCCAGGGGCTCCACCCCATAACCCCAGGATCATGACAGGAACTGAAGGCAGACACTTAATGAGCCACCCAGGTGCCCCTCCTACCTTCTTTATATAAATCTTTCTCCTTGCTCTAGTCAGGAGCATGCTCCAAGAAATTTCTAATTTGGTGCTGCCCAATTAGAATTAGTTTTTGCTTAAATAAACTCTTAAAAGTTTTGAATTATGTCCAGTTCATCTTTTAACAAGATTTAGACCAATGTTCAGCACTCAATAAATGTTTGCTGCTTTAAGACCTTGTGATAGACAGAATTTTAAGATGGCCCCAAGATTCCCAGCCCTGGTATATACTTCTTGTATAATTCTCTCTCCTTGAGTGTAGGCAGAACCTCTGAACATGAGGGCGTATGTGGTGAGGTTACTGATCATTTTACTTTGAGTTAACCAAAAAGGAGATTATCCAGTGGGCCTGACTAAATCACATGGGCCCATTACACTGGGTCTAGAGGTCAGAGACCAAAAAAAAAAAAAGAAAAGAAAGAAAGAAAAAAGAAAAATCAGAACAACTAGAGGTGACATAGGGCTTATAGAGGAGGTCACATAACAAAGAACTGCAGGCAGCCTTGCCAAGAATGTACGAATGGCCCTGGCAGACAGCCAGCAAGCAAACATAAACCTTAATCCTACAACCACAAGGAACTGAATTCGGCAAACAATCATGTCAGCTTGGGGAAAAGACACTGAACTGCAGAAAGAAATACAGCCATGGGGCACCTGGGTGTCTCAGTCTGTTAAGTGTCTGACTCTTGGTTTCGGATCAGGTCATGATCTCAGGGTTGTGATCTCGGAGTTGTGGGATCCAGCCCTGAGTCTAGCTCCATGCTCTGCTTGAGATTCTCTCTCTCCCGCTCCCTCTGCCCCTCCCCTCTTCAAACAAACAAACAAACAAACACAAAAAACGAAAACCAAAAAACAAAAAGCAAAAGAAAAGAAAGAAATGCAGCCAGGCCAACTCTTTACTTCAGTTTCGTAAGATCTTTTTTTTTTTTTTTAAAGATTTTATTTATTTATTTGACAGAGAGAGTGAGAGACACAAGCAGGCAGAGCAGCAGAGGGACAGGGAGAAGCAGGCTCCCCACTGAGCAGGGAGCCCGATGCGGGGTTCGATCCCAGGAGCCTGGGATCATGACCCGAGCCGAAGGGAGTCATTTAACCGACTGAGCCACCCAGGCGCCCCCAGTTTTGTAAAATCTTGAGCAGAGGACCTAACTCAACTGGGCCTGGACTTCTGACTTACAGAAACTGTAAAGGTAACATGTAATTGTTGTTTTAAGCCACTAAATTTGTGTAGTTTGTTATGAGCAATAGGAAACTAATACAAGTCTCAAAAAAAAAAAAAAGGCACCATTTCAATCTTATGTCACCAACTTAAATGTCAGAGGAAGGACCTTACCCAGAGTGTCAACTCTGTTACAACTATATGTAAGCAACGCATAAACTCCATTTTGGAGAAGGAACAGCTGTGGAAAAAATGCACTAAACAAACAGACTGGGTGTGAGACTTTGGGCAAGCCCCTTCAGCTGGGTTTCCCTTCTGTGAGGTTAGTAAGTTGAACCAGATGGTAACTAGGCTGCTCTGTTTATGTTGTTCTGAATTCTCTCAGGATCCCAAACTGTGAGTGCAGCAGGAACGGGGGTGGCTTTATAGTAAAGACCGTTTTGTGGCTTGAGCGAACTGGATGGAACATTCCAGCTCCCCTTTAACAGGTGCACTTTGCGTGTTCCTGAGAGTGTAGACAAGGATTTATCTTAGGCAAGCCTCCAAACATGTAGTGGGCTTGGCTCAAAAATATCCTATTTATGGATACCTCTTTCTCTTAGAAGTTTAAACCATCTGAAACACATATAATTAATCTTTGATTCATCCTTAAAGAATAAAGAGGGGTTTTACCTGAGGATTCTGGAAAGCTATGACAAGCCCAAGAAGACACTCAGGTGCTGGCCAGCTCCAAACAGAGGTGAGACTCCTCTGAAAGTCTTGGGTTTCAGTGGAGCTCTGAACCTTTTCAGGAGTGGGTTAAAATGAAGATGGCCTGATCTCCACCAGGTTCTCCTAGACATTCTGACTGGGAAAGTGATGGGATGAGCCCCAGGAATTTGTACTTTTAGCAAGCACCTACAATGATTCAGAAAGCAGGCGGTCTGCGGGCTGAACTATGAACCACTTAAGGAAGTATCACAAATAGTAAATTGGAGGTTACTTAGAGCATCAGAAAGCAGAATCCAACTCTTATAGCTAATTAAAAAAAATACAGTGAAGAAATGATGAAAGAATGGGCAGGCTTAAGGGGAAATAATGGGGTTGTTAAAGTACTCAGAGACCTGCAACAGTGGGAAGCCATCACCACCTGCAGGGCTGAAGGAGCAAGGGGAGTGCCGTAGTGTCACCAAATCCCATTGAGCAATGGGGGGTGATGAGGAGGGCCCCCAGCAGAGGCCATGGTCAGGGAGGAATGCAGCAAATGTTAGAGACTCTACATGGAAGCAAGGAGGGCCCAGGGAGGAAGGAGGTGGAACCCAACTGGAAGCCAGCAGCAAGAACCCTGAATACATCCTTCTAAGGGTTTTAAGGACACAGAACAAGACAGAGAGGCAGTAAGCGGATGGTGGTGGTACGAGAGGCAGTGAAAAATAATCATTCTAAATAATTGTTCTAAATCTCAAGGACAAGATCACAGACATGAAGAATGGCTGGACAATTCCAGGAGAATAGGAGATGGCCCAGGCCATGTGTCTGGGACTCAGGAGAGGATGTGGAGGAAGAGAGGGTATGAGGGGGAGGAAAGATGGTATGGCTGGTTCTGCTGCTTGTGCACCTGACAGATCAACCTGTTGCAGTCAAGGCTGAAAACAGTGAGAATTTCATTGAAATGCAAGATAGTAGCTTTCCAGGGACATTCAGACTGAGTAGCCTCAGCCTCCAGAGTACCGTCCAATGTCTTCCTTCCTTTGCTAACAGCATTGCCAAAGCTCAGTGCTGCCCTCTGGATAAAACAAGTCAATGTAACTAACACTCAGGGCTCTCATAAACTGTCTTGTCATTATGATTAATGATGGAGCCTCTATTTCCCTCACTAGATTATGACCACTATGTAATAAATTAAAGAAACTCTGTGTGTGTGTGTGTGTGTGTGTGTGTGTGTGTGTGTGTGTGTGTGACTGGCTATGTATTTTAGCTCATAGTATAGCTGAGATATACTGAGAAAAAGGAATTTCTTTATCTTTTAACTAAACTGGCTCTCCCACCAAGTCCCCACACATTGGTACATGAAGGAAAAGCTAACTGTTCAATCTGATTTAAAGCCCCGGTAAATTTAAGACTCCCTTAGGCTGTCTGAGGTCACTACTGGATAGAGCTGCCTAGTGGTTCAGTTAGCCTGGCTTTCCCTGCTTCATTACAACCTGGTTGAAATGGTGGAGTCTAGGTGTAAGCTTGGAAGAGAGCATGGCTTACAGGTTCCTCGTTGTGTTGGTGGGGTATGGACAGGCCCCTGGCCTCATAAGGTTCATGAGGTGTCCTGAGGGAAACTGTGTATCTCCAGTGGGCAGCCATCACCCATGTAGCTGGTCACCCTTCAGGGCTAAAAACTATAGGTGGAAAACTCTGGCTCTAGCAAGGTCTTTTCAAGAACATTTCCTGTTCATTGACTCTGCTTCTCTTCAACTCTGAAGCACTTCAGGACCCTAGGTTTCTGCTCTTTTATCTTGAGCATCCTGTCCTGGTTATCTACCTGCAGCCTTTGCTGGAGGGTCCCCTTGGTTTGTCACAACAGGCCTGTGGCAGGTCCTCTGGCTATCGACTCAGCATCCTGTGGGGAAAGAGAGGTAGATTCCAGACTGCCAGCTAGAACTTTCCTTTCTGCTCGTGTCCTTCTACCCCGTTCAGTACCTAGATGATCATGACATGTTGGCATAGGCCTCCTGGACAATAAACTTCTCCCTAGGATCTAAATGGGTGTGTGGGCAGCTCCTTCCCTTGAATGATCCCTTCAGTTTTATCTAAAATATATATAGTCAGTGCTCATTTTTTTCGCCACTTTTGTATTTGTGGATTTGCTGAATCACTAAAATTTGTTTTGACCCACAAATCAGCACTTTTACACTTTCATGGCCATTTGCAGAGGGGTGAAAAATTTGACTTGCCTGTTTTTTTTTTTTTTAAAGATTTATTTATTTATTTATTTGACAGACAGAGATCACAAGCAGCAGAGAGGCAGGCAGAGAGAGGAGGAAGCAGGCTCCCTGCCGAGCAGACAGCCCGATGCGGGGCTCGATCCCAGGACCCTGGGATCATGACCTGAGCCAAAGGCAGAGGCCTTAACCCACTGAGCCACCCAGGCGCCCCTGACTTGCCTGTTTTACATGTTTCCCAGATGAGGCAAAAAAAAAAAAGGTGACACTCTGCCTTCTTATTTCAGCACTCACACTGTAAATGAGTGCCCTTTTTTTTTGTTTTTAAAGACTTTATTTATTTATTTATTTATTTATTTATTTAAGAGAAAGAGAAACTGTGAGCAGGGCAGAGGGAGAGAGAGAGAGAATCTCAAGCAGACCCCCTCCTGAGCAGAGCCAGATGCAGGGCTCCATCCCATGACTCTGAGATCATGACTTGAGTCGAAATCAAAAGTCAGACATCCAGCTGACTGAGCCATGCAGGTGCCCCTAAATAAATATTCTTTCCATGTTTTATTTAGTGCCCAAATTTTCATGTTTTTGTGCTTCGTTTTGGTGATTTTGCTTTTTAAATGACCCCTAAGTGTAGTGCTACAGTGTTGTGTAGTGCTCCTAAGAGCCATAAGGCTGCAAAGTGCCTTATAGGGGAAACCACATGTGATTTCTTCCCCAAGATATACGTTGGAGCTCTAACTTCCAGTATAGCTGTATTTGAAGATGGGACAGCTAAGAAGGTAATCAAGGTCAAATGAGGTCTTCTGGATGGCTCCTAACCAATGCTAAGAAGAGATGAGAACTCTCTGTCACTGCACTCAGAAGAAAGTCTAGGTGACGGCAAAGTGGCCACCTCAAAGCCAGGAGGAAAGTGTTCACTAGAAACCTACCATAACCTTGGGCTTAGACTTCCCAGCCCCCAGAACTGTAGGAGGGAATTAAATTTCTGTTGTTTCAGCTACTCAGTATGTGGTATTTTGTTATAGCAGCCTGATCAGACTGAGACAACATGTGTTAGATTAGCTTCAGGCGTGTTTTATAGAACGGTTATCTGTGATTTCAATGTTAACGAGTCAGCGATATCTATTAAATAAAGTGTTTTTAAACAGATACCACATAAAACAGGGTTATATAGTGATTGTTTAATGAATTAAAAACTTCTGCTCTGTGAAGGTGCTGTCAAGAGAATGAGAAGATAAGCGACAAAGTGGGAGAAATTTGGCAAAAGACTCATGTGATAAAGGACCATTATCCAAAAATACAAAAAAAAAAAAACCCACAAAACACAAAACTCTTAAAATTCAACAACAAGAGGATGAACAACCTGATTTAAAAATGGACAAAAGACCTGGACACCTCAGCAAAGAAGATATATAGAGAGCAAATTAGCATATGAAAAGCTACTCCACCTCATAAGTCATTAAGGAAATACAAACTAAAACAACAATGAGGTACTACCACGTGCCTATTAGAATGGTCCAAATATAGAACAGTGACACCACTGAAGGCTGGTGAGGATGTGGAACTATAGGAACACCATTCACTGCTGGTGGAAATGCCACATGGTGCAGTCACTGTGGAAGACAGCTTGGCAGTTTCTTATAAAGCTTACCATATTCTTACCATGTGATCCAGTGGTGACACTCCTTAGTATTTACTCAAAAAAGCTAATAACCTACAGCCACACAAAAACCTATACAATGGGTGTTTATAGCAGCTTTATTCATAATTACCGAAACTTGAAAGCAACCAAGATGTCCTTCAGCAGATGAATAGATAAATAAACTGTGTATTCATCTGCTCCAGCTTCTATAACAAAATACCATGGACTGGAGGGCTCACAGAACAGAACTGGTTTTTTTCACAGATCTGGAGGCTGGAAGTCCAAGATCAAAGTGTTGGAAAATTTGCTTATTGGTTAGAGATTTCTTCCTGGCTTGCAGATGGCCACCTTCTCATTTTGTCTTCACATGGCTCTTCTGTGTGAGCATGTCTCTCCTTCCTATAAGGACACCAGCCCTATCGATTCGGGCCTACCTTCGTGACCTCCTGAACTTGTTTAGCCTTAATTTCCTTTGAAAAGTCCTTGTCTCCAAATACAGTCACACTGGGGGTTAGAGGTTTAGCATATGGATATTAAAGAGGGACATAATTCATTCCATTACACGGGGGTATATCCAGACAATGGAATATTATTCAGCATTAAAAAGAAATGTGCTATAAGCCATGAAAAGATATGGTGGAGGGGGAACCAAAATGTATACCCCTAAGTGAAAGAAGCCAATCTGAAAAGGCCACATACTATATGATTCCAACTATGTGACATTCTGAAACAGGAAAAACTATGAAGACAGTGAAAGACTGGTAGTTGCCAGTGGGTGGGGGAGGGAGGGATGAATAGTTGGAGCACAGGAGAGTTTTAGGCAATGAAAGTATTCTGTATGATATTATGATGATGGATATGTGTCATGGTTTGTCCAAACCCATAGCATGTACAATACCAGGGATGAATTCTAATACAAACTCTGGACTTGGGCTGATTCTGATGTGTCAGTATAGGTTCAATGGTAACAAGTGGTGGGGACTGCACTCTGCTAGAGACTGTACTCTGGTGGGGACTGGTCCTCCTCTAGGAGACTGTGAGTATGTAGGGGCAGGAGGAATATAGGAGCATTCTGTACTTTCTGCTCAATTTTTCTATACGCCTAAAAACTGCCCTAAAAAAAGAAAATCTTATTTAAAAGGAAAAAATGATGTGACCAGAGGCTCTCGGAATCCTAAACACGTATGTCCACAAGGAACAGTGGTCCAGTATTTGCTAATTCAATGTTTGTGGTCATTTTATAGAACAGAACTACAATGAGTAAGGAGAATTGACTAGACACAGGCCCACTCAAGGCCGCAAACCAGGAGGGACAAAGGGGACACTCATCTGGCTATCGACCTCCCACACCTTCCTTCCTCCTTTTCTTCTTCCCACTTCTCTGGGGTCAGACACAGACCCCACTCCCCACCGCACAAACTGGCCTTCACTAACCAACTTCCTGTTTTTGAAGTACCTTACGTAAAGCTCTGGAATCTAGTTGGCCAGGCAGGCTCGTTGCTAGGCTATAGGGTAAAGACATGGGGACAATCTTTTCTCAAAATGTTAGGCAAGTTTGTAAAGGTAATGTTACACTGCGAGCCCCTATTATGGAATGCGGGAAGGTGATTATTATCTTAGCTCTCTTTGAATTCCTTCCCTACCAATCTCCCTAATCTCCTGCCCCTCCCCACGGCCTTCCTCACCTCACCTCTGGTTATTTCAGACTGCTGAGGGAAAGAAAAAAACTGGTTTACTGACAAGGCAAAAAGAGCAAAGTTCTTTAATCATTTGTGACAAACCATCCCCCTTCTCTCTGAAAGCATCGTAGACCAGAGTTTTGCACCCTGAATATGATAAGTGTTCAGTAAGAGACAGCCCCTGAGTCAGAAGCTGTCAAGTAAGAACTACCATGCAGTTGCCACACCTTCCAACTGCCGGTATTGATTTATATCTTTTCTCCTTCCTTCTTCCTCCTTTGACTGTCACACCTTAATGATCCCATAACCAATATCCCCTTAAGAATAACCCCCCACCTCCAGTGTAGAATCATCTTGGAGACACCTTTTCTATCTTATTCTCAGGCACTGCCTCCCATGAGCTACCAGTTCTCAAGGAATCATACAGTTTTAAGGTTTTCATCTAGTGTCTTCACATAGTTCCTTTCGTAATGGAGGAGGTATTTCAGTAAGTACCACTAACAACTTGAAATGAGAGTGCACTTGATAAATTAAATTAAGAAATCAGCACACCAAAACAATACAGCCATAGAAAGCAACTCTGTTGAATGCCTATTGATAAGCTTAAAGGAGGGCGCCTGGGTGGCTCAGTGGGTTAAGCCTCTGCCTTCAGCTCAGTTCATGATCTCAGGGTCCTGGGATCAAGGCCCACATCCAGCTCTCTGCTCAGTAGGGAGCCTGCTTCCCCTTCTTTCTCTGCTGGCCTCTCTGCCTACTTGTGATTTCTCTCTGTCATATAAATAAATAAAATCTTAAAAAAAACAACTTAAGGGAAAGTAGTCACAAAAACTAAAAAAGAAATGTCAATCAGAAAAGGCATTAATCATCACGATCACAGAGAAAAAGGAGACTCACAAGGCAATTGTCCCAGAAGAATGTACTCTATCAGCAACTGTGTATCTGGTGTGCCGGGCAAAGCTATCTGTCTATCTTTAATATGGAGGTGGATTAAACAGGCCACAGAATCCAGTACTACTGCGCTCCCCATTACCTCGGTTTTTGCCCATGTTCACCAGTTTGGTGGTAATATAGCTTGGTCACAAAGGAAGAGGGGGCTACTCAGGCCACCATGAACATAAAATTCTAAATTAGTGTTCTAGCTTTATACATCATCGTCTCTTTCAGGCTTTGTTTAAGTGAGTCAGCATCTCAAGTCTAGCCAACCCTGGGACACTTACAAGATCATTTCTGCATGGACAAGATTATGAACCAGATTTGGGGAAGTGGTGAGTTCTCCAAGGTAAATGCTGATTTGTGGGGTCTGTCTGGGGGAGGACAGTCTCTACATCACTCTAAAGCTTCTCTACCCTACTAAAGCCTGTTGGGGCTAAACAACAATTCTTGGGTAATGCAAGAATGATATTTCCTTTGCTAGATGATTATAGCGCTTCTCGCTGCTGGTTGGAAATACCCTGGGGGCCTTGTTATCCCACAGAGCTGGACACTTCTGCTTCTGGTGAGACGAAGTTCTTAAGACTAGTGTTTGTAAAACATTGAGTAAATTCATTAAGAATTTACCAATACTTTTATAACTTCAGGCAAAAAGTTTCTGGGAAGTTTGGGCTTAAGAGGAACTTCTACCCCATTTGCACCCTCCCACCCAGTTTCCCTGTCTAGATCATACCAGGGGCTGCAGGCACATTGGTAATGTGGGATTTCTTTTCTAAGTTTTGTTGTTATTGCCTCGTACCAAACAGAGGTGGCATTAGTCAAAGGAGTGGGTTGAAGCTCTTTCACTTTGAGAGTTGGCTGCAGCTACCATTTCTATCATCAAATTATATCTATGAATGATTTTAAAATATGCCTGAGATCCTGGTTGTCCAGTTTGGCTATTTTCTAACAACTTCTCTTCATTTCTGGACAGGTACTGGTACCTTGCCTGGGTCCCCCCGCCCCCACCCTACCCCTTCGGCACCATAAGAACACTTGTACAAAAAGCAGCCTGTTTTCATTCCTGAAGAACAGTGCGTAATAGCACAGTAACAGCAAAAGTTAACCACATGTATATTAAATAGGATTTAGTTTGGAATGTGATCCTGACCCTATAACCAAGCTATCAATCCTGTGTGTTCTTCATTTATTATATGACTCTAGTCAGACTTATTCTTAATAATGTGGCTCTGGTTGTGACATTCAAACATCTCTCCACAGATTTTAGTTGGTCTCTTTTCTTGTTTTATACTAGAAGTCAGGACCCTATTATTTGGATTTTCTTCTATGATCTAGATGACAATCCAATCCCATGAAAATTGTGAAAATCATTGGGAAAACCTATCTCTTGTAACTTTATAAACAAAAAGTAGCATTTTCAATTGACAATTCCTGGGTAGGAAATTTGACATGGTTGGCAACCATTTTAATAATGGATGTTCGATGTACTCAACCACATATTTATATGGGTCAATATCAATCTCTGGTTAATTGAGAAGTTTTGCCTAATCATTCTCTTTGTTATGTAAGTGAGGAGTTGGTACATGGAGCAACTTCTTTTAGTTTTGGGCTGGTTCTTTCTTCTTCTTTTTTTTTTTCTTGCTGCCAGTATCCCTACTTCAAATTTCAAGGAGATCTAAAAGATCTGCCAGTTATCCATGCTTCCAAAGATGGGGATTACAGTGGGGTTCCCTTTCCCTCTCCACCCATTCCCAGTTCCCATCAGTTACCCCAGCACTAAATCAGATCTCAACATCAGGGTAATGTTAAAGGAATCTTATTTGAGAGTAGTGGTGATATCGATGCATATCTTATTTTTAAGAAAATTTTTAACATCATTGGGGGAAAAGTGGCTGACAATAACCCTAGTACGTTAAGTTCAGAGTTGCTGTCACCTGCAATGCCATTAATGTTTAATTTTCTGAGGCAAGGAGATTCTTCTGTAAGGTACCTAATGTACTATGCAGAGAGGGGGAATCTTTCCTGCTTTATGAAATAAACATAATTATCTATTCTTATTTTACTTAGCTATAAAAATTTTTTCTTCAGTCTTCATGAAAATTTATATTTATGAGAGAAGGTACCTATTTAATTAGCTTATAAATCATTACAAATCTGAAGTTTCATATCAAATGCCTCCTAAAGATTAATTAATTTTATGCTTGATTTGTTTAAAAAATTAAACTTTATTTTAGGCAACACGAGAAATTTTTAGAAGATATAAATATTTTCAGAACACGCAAGACTTTCATCCAATATATGGTGCTGAGAAATGAAACAACTGACATGTTTTCTAGCTGAAGACTTACCCAACGGTATAAGAAGGCAAAACAGTACAAGATACTTTTTTTTTTTTGACAGATTTAAAAGCTTATTTCTGACTTTTGGTTCAGTTCGGAACTTGATGAACATCTTCTGGCCAGCATTTCAGGAGAAAACTAAATTCTATTGCAATGAAAGAAAATGAACTTGAGTTTCAGAATAAACTTTCTATCTTCGAGTTTTTCGACCGAATGTGTGGGTCTAAGAATGGACAGTTAATTTATGCACCTCTCTATGTCCAGTCTCAAGAACACGTGGGAGGGAATTGGAAATGATTGAAATGGACTCAGTTTTGACTGGTGAGTCAGAGGTCTCAGAAGTCAAGTTCAGATCCTCAGCTGAAAGCCGCAGACTGGCAGAGACAGAAGCCTCTCAGTCCAGGTCTCCGTATTGTTCATCTGGTTGTGTGATGGGCACATTGCCCACCCTTGACTCAGCTTCAGGCAGAGAGACTAGTGTTTTTCCTATGATAAAATTCTATACCAAAACCTGAAATTTGGGGGAAAGATCAATTCATGTCAGCTTGCGTGGTTTGGGGAACCATTATTGACTATTTAGTACAAAGCATGATATGATACTTGAGTGATAAAATTTTATGGATCAAAGGAGTAGCTATAGTCTATCTTCATATAGTGCTTAATTGCTATGTAAGTGGCAGTTTAAGAAAACAAGATGTTCTGTGATTTCTGCCACGCTCCAGGGTGTGGAACACCCAGCAAGAAGTAGCCCATGTGAATCCAACCTTGGAATATCACACACAACCACTTAAAAGAAGTGGCTTGTGAAGAAGATGTTAAGGAACACAGGTGGGTAGTTTTGGGGTTTTACAAATGGTTCTACATGATAGAAATGAACAGAAGCAAAACAGAAAGGACACTGATGAGGCAGAGCCCAGGACAGTCTCCACAGCATGCATGTACTAGCAGCAGCAGAGAGCATGAACTGACCTCTAGCTGGAAAAGCCTAGCCCTGGTCACTGTTTTTGGCAGGGAAACTGCCGGGCAGACTGAGCAGAGGTCCAGGAGAAATGACCAGTGAAATGCAATGAAGTCTGTTATCCTTTGCCATGGGACCAATACACAGAGAAAACAGGGCCAACTTTCAAAGCAGGGAAATGTTTTGGCACCATCTGGGACAGTTTTTGAGGTCCAGCTGCTCTCCTTTCTGGCTTCTGGTTGCTGGTGGCAGCCCTATGTTCTCTCAGGCCATAGACTGTGGAGGAACTGCCAGACACATAACTAGTTCAGACTGGGTCTGAATTCCCCCAGGAAGTACAGCCCTGAATGTGTGTGTATGTGTGTGTTGGGGAAGGGTGGAGAGGAGGTGGTTATCACCCATCAATATGCCTGAAAGTTCCTGGGGTGGGGGGGGGGGCAGGAATAAGGTGGCTTATTGTGTGGGAACTTAGAAAAATTCTCATTTTGTAGCAAAGCATTAGGTTGTAAATTATGCATGGTTGGAAAATGTGCTTCCCTGCAGCTCTATATTGGTAGAATATACCAGAATATTCAGAAGAGAATACAGAAGGCTGCATTTTTCTTATTGTTGACTGAATTTCTGTGTTGTAAATAGATATATGATTCTGGAAAATAAACATGAGAAGAATAAGTGAAAGTAAAGGAAGGGGTGCTTCCTTTGGGGCAGAATGGTGGGAGGCAGGAAAATTAACCATCCACCTTCAACCACCATCACTACCTCCATCACCACACACACACACACACACACACACACATGCACGCACACACACACAAATACGCATCATTGTCAAAGTGTCCACCTCCCCTACACCACCATTAGCACTCTTGATTCACAAGAACCCAAAATTACATGAACATGTCCTTCAAACCCACAGTTTAATATTCCTCATAATCATTCATTTTATATGTCATAAAGTTCACACACATTAAATTTAATGAGTTTTGACAAATATAGACTCCCAAGTAACCACCATGTGAAGACATAGGCCATTTCTATCACTGAAGTTTTCTATGCTCCTTGTAGTCAGTCTCTCCACCTTGCTCCAGCACTGGGCAACCATTGATCTACTTTCTGTTCATATTAATCAAATTTCCCTGTTCTAGATTTTCATATAAATGGAATTATAGCATGATGCTTTCAAAATGTTAAGATCCATGTTGCTACATAAATAAGTAGCTTATTCCTTTTTATTGCAAAGTAATACTGCATTGAATGGATATACCAAAATTTGTTTATCTATTCACCTCTTGATGAACATTTGTGTTGCTTTCAGTTTGGAGATATTGTGAATGAAGCTTATATGAATATTAAGGTCCCACTGTTGCATGGACATACATTTTCATTTTTTAAATAAATACATAATAATAATATTCCATTTGCTATTGAATTAATTTCTATTCTTTATGATTTCCTTTCTCCTAATTACTATGGGTTCAAGTCAGTCTTCATTTTCTAGTTCATAAGGTAAAAATCTAGAAAGTTGAACTTGAGATTTCCTACACTCCCCAGCTTTATTGAGATATTATTGATATATAACATTGCAAGTTTAAGGTGTAGAATGTGATGATTAGATACATGCATATATTGTAAGAATTTTCCTATTTTCTAATGTAAGCAAATAAAACCACAACTTTCCCTTTGGGGACCACTTTGATTTTACTTCATAAATTTTGATACACAGGCAGTCTTTACATGTTAATGAAGGGACCGTAAAATTGACAATGAAAACTTAAACCCTGCAAAGTGATCTCAGTAATCAATGGGAAAATTACAATTGTTTTGTGATCTTTAAAAAAATTTTTTATGACATTAAATGTATAGGAAAATGAAAAAAAAATGGTGAAACTAGTTTTTATTTATTTATGAAAAAAATGGTGAAACTAATATTTATTTATAAAGTTTCAGTTCCTTTACATAGTGGCATCTGTTCTGTATAAATAAATATAGATAAATAATATTTATTTATTTGTTTATTTTAATTAATTAATTAATTTATTTTATTAACGTATAATGCATTATTAGCCCCAGAGGTACAAGTCTGTGAATCGCCAGGTTTACACACTTCACAGCATTCACCATAGAACATACCCTCCCCAATGTCCATAACTTCACCACCCTCTCCCTACCCACCCCCACCCCCAGCAACCCTCAGTTTGTTTTGTGAGATTTAGAGTCTCTTATGGTTTGTCTCCCTCCCAATCCCATCTTGTTTCATTTATTCTTTTTCTACCCCCCAAACTCCCCACATTGCCTCTCCACCTCCTCATATCAGGGAGATCATATGATAATTGTCTTTCTCCGATTGACTTATTTCGCTAAGCCTAATACCCTCTAGTTCCATTTAATCTGACAAATAATAAACCAATATTTATTTAGTATTACTTTGCAATAAAAAGGAATAAACTACTCATTTATTTAGTATACAGTAATTTAAAACATTAGAAGCATTAAAGTGTTTATAATGAAACACTTTGAGAATTAAAGTGTTTTCCTCCTTTATAAAAAACTAAGGAAATGGATACAGAGTTTCAATTTGGGAAATGAAAAAGTTCTGGAGATGGATGGTGGTGAAGGTTGTACAACAATGTGAGGTACCTAATGCCACTGAACCATGCATTTACTATTAACCATATTACTATTAACCACACTATATAACCATGCATTTACTATTAACTATTAACAATAGCGCTTCCTACCTCTCATATAATTTATGAGGAGGAGTGATCACTGTTTCCATGCCTCTGTGAATTGTCATATTTAGAACTTCCTAAGTTTGAATCAGATTCCAACATTTTATCTTTGGCACCTATGAAATATTCAAGAGTCCTTTAATGTAAGTTTTCGCCAGTGTCACTTTCTCTGGGACATCTTTATCCGTTTCATTACAAGCACTTTCCTCATTTATGTCAGCTTTACTACATTTCCTTGACTATAATACTAGAATCTCTCAAAAAACAGACATATTAAGAATTCCACATTAGCTATTTCTTCTTTCATTCCATTTGCACTTAATTCAAAGTGTGCTTCTGATGTGATCACGTTTTGCTTGTTTGTTGTACTTTCATCTTTGTTGGCCAGTTCCTTCTCTAAGTCACCCATTTTTGTAAAATGTCATGTGGTTTATCAGTAGGAGACAAGAAGAAAACTGCTTACTGTATGTGTGTGAACTGAATAATAGAGGAACAGCAACAAATTACCAAAGAATTTTGAAAGAAGTAATGTGATTCGCCACTGATCATGATGACTATTTGTTATTTGCATAGTGATTCATGGGCTGATAAGTTAACAACGAAGTTCGTAGAATTGCTTACAGTAATATACTGTGGTCTGAAATGTAGTAACTGAAATTTGAACCATCTTGATGGGAAACTTATATTTGGGGTAGCTAAAATCTGTGCATATTAGAACCTGTGCAAAGCAAGGATTGCCCATACTGTGTTCTTTCTTTGTGATTTCTTTTTGACCCATGAGTTATTCAAAAGTGTGTTTAATTTCCAAATATTTGGAGTTCCCAGGTTTCATTTTATATTGCTTTTTATTTTAATTCCATTTTGAGCAGAGGACATAATCTGTATAATCAAAGTCCTTTTAAATGTATTGAGATTGTTTTATTGACTAGCATATGGTCTATATTAGCTAATGTTCCATGTGCACTTGAAAAACGGTGAATTCTGCTGTTACTGAGTGTAACATTCTATTAGGTCAAGTTGGATTATGGCATTGTTAAGGTTTCTAGAACTTTAATTGTTTTTTGTTTTTGTTTTTGTTTTTTACTTTTTCTATCAAGTACTGAGAGAGAAGTATTGAAATCTTCAAGTAGAATTGTGGATTTTAATGTTTCTCTTCTCAGTCCATCAGTTTTTCTTTCAAATATCTTGAAGTTCTGTTATTAAGAGCTTAATGACTGACCCTATTATTATTACAAAATTACCTTCTTCATCCCTGATAATATTTCCTTTCCTGAGTCTATTTGTCTGACGTTAATATAGTTATTCTAGTTTTATTGTGATTAGCGTTGACATAGTATAATTTTTTCCTTCCTTTTATTTTACTCTATCCTTGTCTTTATATTTAAAGGTACTTCCTGTAGTAGCTTGTAGTGGGTCTTGCTTTTCATTTAATCTGGCAATCTCTGCATTTTAATTGGAGTGTATATAAATGTAAAACATAAAATCCAAATGCAAATTGGAGACTCTTTATATTTAGTGTAATTATTGAAACCCTCATTGCATTTATATTTTCCTTTAATTATGTGAGCATATTTAAAGGGTTGTTTTAAAATTCTTATATACTAATTTCATTATCTGTGCTGGCTCTACTTCTATTGACTGATTTTCCTCCTGGGTATACGTTTTGTTGCTTTAAATTTTATATATGTAATGAATTTCATTGAATGCCACATGTTATGAATATTGTGTTGCTGAGTGTTCAGATCTTGTCTTCCTTTAAAGAATGTTGAATATTAATTAGCAGCCAATTAAGTTACTTGTCATCAACTTGATTTTGGAGACTCTGAATTTTGTTAGGAAGTGTCTAAAATAGTTTTGACTCTAGAGGTGATTCAGCATATCTTCCTCCTAAGATATGACCCTTCTGTGGTCCCTACTGAATGCACTGGGTATTCAGTGAGGCCTTTTCCTCTTCACCGAACTTTCTCCCAGATCTGTATTAGCTGAGGAAATTATTCAGTTTATAGTAATTCAGGCAGTTGTTCTAATATTAATTCAACTTACCACACACAGGTTATTATTCAGACAAGGGGTGTTAGTATTCAGGTCTAAGGTCATTCATGAAGCTCCTTTTTAACTTCTTCCTCTCTGAACTCTGCCATATAATTGCAGATACCTCAGTCTTCCCAATCTCCTACATCTCTCTCCTGCGCTCAGAGAGACCAAAGCCTAAATTCCCCCCTTCCTATGGTTTAGAAATTGCTTCCACACAAAAATCTGGAAAAATCAGAGGGTCACCTTATTTGTTTCCTTGCTCTCAATGGCATCTAATATTTACAGGATTAAGTTCCAGTTCCTTTACATAGTGGCATCTGTTCTGTATAGATAAATGTTTTTGTGATTTGTCCCACATAACCAACCACCTGGACCTGCACATACACAGGCAGGCTAAAGAATGTTGTTTGTATGACTTGTGCCGTGTGAATAACCTTGGGAGCCTAATTGTTTAAAATATAATATCTGGCCTCCAGGTCAGAACTGGCCCTCCTGTTCTGGATGCCAAGAGCTACAAATTTTGTCTTATACCACCTCCTGTTCCAGCTAGGCTGACCTGCTGGAATGGAATCCAGAAGGGGAAGCACACATACATAGCCCAGGCTCCTTGAAAATATAGAAATATGGTAACATGGAAATGCAGCTTGCTCCAAACTGCACATAGTCAAAGAGATGTTCAATTTCAAACCCTATTATTTGCCCTATCAATATGGCCCTTATGGGAAGTCTCACCTGAGGGGAGGACACTCTGCCCAGGCCTATCAGTCAAGACTCCAGCCTGGCTGTTTCCACAGGGCTTCCCCAGCTGATCAAATTGGATGTTGTAAATACCCAATTTGATGTAACTTTGTCTTGTTCTCATTTATTGCCTACCATTACCTTCATCTATGTGTAGATTCCTTTCCTTTTCTGTTTCTATTAGGTTTCAATAATAATAATAATAATAATAAAGTTTTCTTTCCTTTTTGAAATTAAAAAACGGCTGTTGTGAATCTTTTGTGCAGAAGAGCATCTTAATTAGATTTTTTTCCCTAGTTAGTATTTCAATTTTTTCCTCAGTAGCCTTTATATTATGAAGACCTAGTCCCATGGAAGAAGAGAAACATAAACAGCTGGAATAAAACTTTGCTCACCATTGAGCTCAGATGCTAAACTTGATTAGAAGACAATAGTCTTAGAAATCAGGCTTTCAAGACACAGAGTTTTCTGAGAAATCCCACAGTTTTCTTTTTACTTGTCAAGAAATTAAACTTACAGCGTCAACTACAAAGTAGATCACAGATCTGGGGGAAAATGTGGTATAGGAGGAAGTTCCTTCCTCACAGTAGAAGGAAAGCCCTAATGAAATTGGGTTTGGAGATAATAGGGGAAGGCCAGAAAAGAGAATCTTTTGGCTTCTGCATCAGGGTGAGAACCTGGGGTGGAAGTGGGGATAGGAAAATGCAGAGAATTGTGAGGGAACATGAGGATGTCTAAAACCCTGTTTTCCTTGGGATGGCTACAGAGACTGCAGACCTTCCAGAGAAGCAGGTAGTGAGACTGGTATTCTAACATGCATGACTGGATGACTGAGATAAGGGCTGAGGCAAGTGGACCTCATAACAGCCTCACTGAGCTCTGCACACTTGGGTGAGGTCAGAGTACAGTACCCACATTTCAGTGCAGAAGAGTGTGAGGTCACTGACAGGGTCAGCTCCTGGAGTCTGATAATGCCTAGGTGATCAGACCACAATACCTTCCTAGATCTTGGCACGCTGTGACCAGGTAGGTCACATTGCACAGCAACAGAGGCTACCAGTAGAGAGGTCTACATCTGGAGAAGATGCGGGTTAGTCAGCAGTGAGTGGGGGACCAGAGAGCCATCTTCCCTAATACAGGACAACATATGATCCCTGTCTCTTACCCCAAAAAGTTAGAAAAGAGCAAGTGAACAGGGATGTGGGGAAGAATCTCTAGTAATCAGGTATTTACTCTAAGAGGATTATGTTTGAGTTGGACAATGACTGAGATAAAATATGTGAGTCTGGATGAAAAACTCTTGCATTGAGCTGAGTACTATAGAAAAGGAAAGAATTCTTCTTCCCCTTCTCAGGTTTGTATCTCATTCTGCAAATTAAACTGGTAAAAGACTTTACTGGAAGAAAAGTGAGCAAATTTTACTTGATGCTAGTATTTTTATGTGGCATAGTAGCCTTCATAGAAGATAAATGAAGGCCCAAAGAAATAATTAGGCATAAGGGCTTACATACCATTTTAACAAAGAACAATAGAGTACAGAGATGTGACAATGCAAAGGAAAAAACGTTTGAGCCTCTAGAGGTCATAAATTATGGGAATGTGACCAGGAAGTGCCCGGGGGAAACTAATAGAAGATAAAAGGGTTATTTTAGTAAGATTTATTTGTACAGCCTCATCTTGGCATTGACTCCCCATCTCCAGTCACAAGAATGTTCTTCTCTTCTTGGTACAGCAATGATCCTTTTTTTGCCAGAAATTTATATGTGGTTTTTAGTCAAGCAGGGGAGGCCAGAGTACACCTTCCTGCATCTGCTCTCCCTAAGTCACCTTCAGCTCAAATAATCAACATGTCAAAGTGAGATATTTTGGCGTGGCCTATTCCAATTCACTTCAGATACATTGAATAGTATGGAACAAAATCTCTGCTCCAAGTAGAGTGTGAGATTTACAGCAACATGTGTCAATTTTAGAAGGAATATCAGTTATATTTCTGCATGTATTTGTCTTGTAACTGCTCAATTTTTACCTACTAGAAAGTTTAAAAATAAAATAAGCAAAGCACTCTTTATGATATAGTTCCTCTTACCACCTGTACTTTAATCTCCAGTATCACTAAACTGCTATCTATCACTATCTTTCACCGATGTCACCACTCTGATTCATGTCTGCAAACTCCAGTAGCAAGCAGTTTTTTAAGGCTGGGAACAAATCTCATTCACCCTTGCGTTCCCAGAACCTAGCACAATATATGCCAGGTGGTATGTCTCAATAAACATTACATGGATGTATGAATTAAAAACATCCCAATATTTCTCCCACAGTGAGAAAAAGCCAGAAATTGAAGCTGTTGAAAGGCCTAAATACCTTTCTCTGGAAGCTTGTCCTAGGACCTGAGATTCTTCTACCAGAGGCTCTGCATTGAGTTACAATGCAAAGTCCTTACTACTAGTTCTTCCATTGTTAGGCATCAGCACCTTATCACAAATCAATGCAGCTGAGTGAGGATGGAGAACAGGGTTCTAGAGGAAGGAAATAAAGAGAAAGGAGCTCTGTCGGGTACTGTTGGGTAGTCAGTTCCTCTGGAGCAATCAGGGTGAGACTTCCTAGGGAGGCTTAAGCTGCTGGTGAGGCAGGGATGGCTCCATGGATCTGTGACCAATACATTTGCACAGTCCCCACACTTAAGAGGTCCCATCTTGGTTTAATGCTTTGCTGTTGCCATCTTGAAATACTTAATAATTTTTGAACAAAGGACACTGCATTTTCATTTTGCACTGGGTCTCCTAAATTTGGGGATCTGGTTGAGGGATGCCAAATGAAAGGAAAGGGCATGGAAAGAGAAGACAAGAAGAGGCACAAAAAAGAGTTATTCCACCTTCATGATGTGCATAAAGTCAAGCTACAAGCCAGCAGGATAGCCAGGAGGATTGAAGCAGCAGAAAAATCAGAGTGGCCACCAACTAGTGTTTCACGTATCTCATATAGAGAGGTGGGCTTCTCAACCATCAGAGCCCATGGGACTTTCTCACCTGCTTCATGTATTCCTGTGTTTACAGCCTCCTTTTCTGTGGTGGCATTTCTGTAACACCTCCTGGGTTATGTCAGTGATGGCTCAGGTTTCCTTCCTTTGAAGGACACCTAAGTGGCTGTACTAGCTTGCATTCCCACCAACCGTGTAAGAGCATTCCCCTTTCTCCACATCCTTGCTTATACTCATTGTTTCCTGTTTTGTTAATTTTTGCCATTCTAACTGGTGGTTTGACTTGTATTTTGACTTGTATTTCCCTGATGGCTAGTGATGTTGAATATTTTTTCATGTGTCTGTTAGCCATTTGTATGTCTTTTGAGAAGTGTCTGTCCATGTCTTCTGCCTATTTTTGACTGGGTTATTTGTTTTTTGAGTGTTGAGTTTGAGAATTTCTTTATAGACTTTGGATATCAGCCCCTTATCTTTATATTTGCAAATATCTTCTCCCATTCTGTGGGTTGCCTCTTAGTTTTGTTGACTGTTTCTTTTGTTGTGCATAAACTTTTATCTTGATGAAGTCCTAAAAGTTCATTTTTGCTTTTGTTTCCCTTGCCTTTGGAGATGTGCCGTGAAAGAAGTTGTTGTGGCCACTGTCGAAGAAGTTACTGCTTATGTTCTCCTCTAGGATTTTGATGGATTCCTGTCTCACATTGAGGTCTTTCATCCATTCTGAGTTTATCTTTGCATATGGTGTAAAAAAAATAGTCCAGTTTCATTCTTCTGTATGTAGCTGTCCAGTTTTCCCAGCACCATTTATTGAAGAGATAGTCTTTTTTCCATTGGATGCCATTTTCCTGGTTTGTCAAGGATTAGTTGACCATAGAGTTGAGGGTCCATTTCTGGAGTCTGTATTCTGTTTCATTGGTCTGTGTGTCTGCTTTTGTGGCAATACCATGCTGTCTTGGAGATCACACCTTTGTAATACAGCTTGAAGTCAGGCAACAGGATGCCCCCAGCTTTCTTCTTCTTTTTCAACCTTCCCTTGACAATTCAGAGTCTTTTCTGAGTCCATGCAAATTTTAGGATTGTTCTTTCCAGCTCCTTGAAAAATGCCAATGGTAATTTAATAGGGATGACATTGAAATTGTAGATTGCTCTGGACAGGATAGACATTTTAACAATGTTTATTCTTCCAATCCATGAACATGTTTTTCCTTCTTTTTTTGTCTTCTTCAATTTTTTTCATAAGTGCTCTGTAGTTTCTAGAGTACAGATCCTTTACCTCTTTGGTTAGGTTTATTCCTATGTATCTTATGGTTTTTGGTGCTACTGTTGATGGGAATATAAACAGGTACAGCCACTCTGGAAAACAGCATGGATGTTCCTCAAGATGTTAAAAACAGAGCTACTCTATGACCCAGCAATTGCACCACTAGGTATTTACACCAAAGATACAGATGTAGTGAACAAAGAGGAACATGCACCCTGATGTTCATAGCAGCAATGTCCACAATCGTCAAACTGTGGAAGGAGCCAAGATGTTCTTCAACAGATGAATGGATAAAGAAGATGTGGTACATATATACAATGGAATATCATTCAATCATCATCAACCAGAAACGATGAATACCCACCATTTGCATCGACATGGATGGAACTGGAGGAGCTTATGCTAAGTGAAATAAGTCAAGCAGAGAAAAACAATTATCATATGGTTTCACTCATATGTGGAACATAAGCAATAGCATGGAGGCCATAGAAGGGAGGGAAAACTGAAAGAGGAGAAATCAGAGAGGCACATGAACCATGAGAGACTATGGACCCTGGGAAACAAACTGAGGGTTACAGAGGGAAGGGGGTGTGGGGATGGGGTAACCAGGTGATGAATATTATGAAGAGCATGGGTCATGAGGAGCACTGGGTATTATATGCAACTAATGAATCACTGAACACTATGTCAAAAACTAATGATGTACTATACAGTGACTAACTGAACACGGTAAAAAAAAAAAAAAAAAAAAGAGGAAGGACACCTAAGCATTGGATTTCCTTCGCTAATGTCGTATCAGTGACCTTAGTGATACTCCAGGCAGCAGCCAGACACAAAGATCATCAAGGCTGATCTGTACATGAAGAAACAGTGGCAGGAGAGGTGCTGGAGATCATACAATGAATTAATCATTAAGTTGGACATATTCATCTTTTTTTTTAAATAGTCAGTGGTTACAGCCTGCTGTGAAAATAGTCACAATCATTAATATCATATCTGAAATATAAGATACCCTCCTGGTTGACACACTATGGTCAGGAGTGTCCCCCAATCCCTTTTGCATGATTTGAAACAGAAGATGACAATCTGCTTTATCTAATGCATTTCCTCAGTGAATTCATCGTTAGCATTGTCATCTTCCTTTCCAGATAAGAGTTCTTCATGTACAACTAGTCAAACATTTATGTCTTTACGTGTGTTTTTTTTTCTTCAGTGCAAACTGGACTGAAAACTGATTGAACACTTTGTTCTTCATCTATAACTAGAATTAAGACTGAAAAATGGCAAGCATTGCACAAAGGAAAGTCCCCTCTTTGTCATTTTTATGAACATCTTTATAAACATTTAATATATTTGGCTCTGTGCTGACTTAAAGCGAATCTGAAGATAATCCTTGTCCTCAGGGAAGTAATAGTATATCTAGAACACATGAGAGAACACACACAAATACCTCCTCACTGCTGAAGGGGGGCTGTCAACTGCAGATGTAGAATGCCCAGGAATGGTGTTACAGAGATCTATTATGCCAAAAACATAATACACTAAAGATCAAATGAGCTTTTAATTTGAATTTGAAAGAGCAGGACAGGGACTGTGATTTTGCTAATCCTCAGATTAAACAGCAAGACTTTTTCAGAGCGACGTAAGTGAGAATACAGCACTGATGGACAAAGGGAACTCCTATTCATTGTTTATGTGCTGTTTTGCCTATGTCTTTGCAAACAGTCTCTTATTTAGTCTGCAATAGACTCTTCACATTGCTGACACTAGATCAATATTTGTTTAATGGTAAAGAATATGAATTTAAATCCTGTGCTCCCAAATAGAAATGTCATTTGGGATCTCTTTGTCCTATAGAAATCATTTAGTAAATGTCACCAGAATAAATGTCTTCTTTTACCAGCCTTCACCAATTACCATCTCCTCCTACTCACTCCTAGTGTCCCCTATATGGAAAGGGAGGAGGAAGCAGTTGCAGAGTTGACCTCCTTATTCTGACTGGAGTTGGTTCTTCATTGTTCCAATAGGTAACCGGAGATATCAATCCTTAGATATAAGATATCTCTCCTCTCCCACCTCAATAGTATGGTCTTTAGCTATGGTTTACCAGCACCATAAAGGAAAGCTCACCATTCCTAGAATAGCCTGTTCAACTTCTGAAATAAACATTTTAAGAAAGTTATTCCTTGTTTTGAATTAAATATCTATCTTTTTAAAATTCCTATACACTAGCTTTCAACTTCTGGAGGACATTCCATCTCCTTTAAATTTCCAGCTCTTAATGCTGGCCTGACAAAAGAACAATGTTTGTGGAACAGTGGAAAGCTAGAAAGGGTCGAGGTTATGAATAAGCTGAGAAGTTGGGATGCCGTACCAGTCACAGACATGATGCTAAGAAGAAGAGAGATGCAGATTCTAGGGGAGGTTGATGAGCTTGGGTTTGATAATATTAGTAATCCCATTTATAAATTACAAACTAGAAAAATACAGTAGGCAATCAGGAGTTGAGAACAAAGTGATAAAAACTAAGAATTAGATGAAATCGTTGATGACGGGTATATAGTGATAAAAGAGGAAAATGAGATAATTATAATCCAACTCTGTCATGTTAATTAGATTATAAGTAAATTAACAGGATTATCCCATTATATTAGCTATACTAAGATAAAGGACAGTATTATGCTAGTAAATCAATGAGAAAGAGCTGAAATATACAATTTGCATGAGAGCGATGTGGAAGTAAAATAAGAACCTAAATGGGAGAAAGAGTAGGTATTACCAGCAGTCGGCCTGAACCTGACACCTAGCTGCATGATGGACATTAGCAGGTTATGGGGTGATGAGAGTTAATCCTCTTAATCCCCAGGTGATAATAATCTGCTTGAAGAGAGAGTGCGTGAGCCAATAAATTGGGGTTTCTTTGACTCTTGCGCCTTACAGCTTCCCTGAGATGCCATACTATTTCCCTGGAACAGGAGACAGATCTCCTTGGAAAGGTGTCAGCTCATAGGA
Organism: Martes martes; assembly: GCF_963455335.1. Lineage (NCBI taxonomy): Eukaryota > Metazoa > Chordata > Mammalia > Carnivora > Mustelidae > Martes > Martes martes. Next base: position 63,813,480 of record NC_137893.1, read on the forward strand.
TTTAAGAAGCTTCTACTAATTTTCAGTGAGCCCAGCCCAGTGCCCGGGCTGATGTGAACAACTGGCAGACTAGATGGGTGATGCAGTAGTATCACCAACAGGAGGTTTTAAGATTGTCAAAGAATGAAAATATGGATCAGATGATCATTTCCTGTCACTCAGATAGCCCTTTGGACTAAGTCACAAGATCATTAGGAGACATCCTGGGGAGGGGGGTGGGGGGAGGGTTCCAAATAAAATCTCAAGGACAGTTCTCATGATGCTGCAAACCTGTAGAGCATGGCTTTTTGTCTCTTCGTGTAAATGAGGTTGGCGCTCAAGTTGGGGAGAAGTGTTTTTCTCATTTCCTCCAAGGGTCGAACCTGGCAAATCACTGGCTTAAAGGCCCCTGCACATAAACACGGCAAGTTCTTAGAATCTTTGACTCAGTTTGTCATCTTTAGTTCTACAGAACATTAATGAGGGATAAGTCAGATGGACACAAGAGGCAGATGGCCTAGCGTCTCTGGAAGGTGACTTCACAGCATCACAAAATGTGTACATTACTTCCAAAATACGCAAAGAACATATAGCTTCAATTTCCTTAACTGATTTGAACTTTTGTTTTAAGAGTCCCCACTCCTTGGTAAAAGATACCAGGAAAAATTGTGAAAGTTTGTTGGGTTATATTTGCCTTTCATTGACTTGGAGCTATTTTATAATCTTGGGAATTTGTAGAATACTGATAGCTACGCTAATGTTTCTTGCAAGTTGTGTCTGGTAGAGATGCAGTTAATAAATGCCATTTAGGGGTGCTTGGATGGCTCAGTGGGTTAAACTTCTGTCTTCTGCTCAGGTCATGATCTCAGGGTCCTGGGATCAAGTCAGGGTCTTTGCTTGTCAGGGAGTCTGCCTCCCTTCTTCTCTCTCTGCCTGCCTCTCTACCTGCTTGTGATCTCTCTCTGTTAAATAAATAAATAAAATCTTTAAAAAAAATTGCTCTGTAGCTATTGGCCAATTTTTGGTATTCATTTCATTTGGTATTCATATTTGTCTTCCTGATCATCTGTACATGTGTGTGTGTGTGTGTGTGAATTCTCCTTTGAATCTTATCAGTTTCCTCACAACTTGACCTAATAAAATCTTTAATAAGGGAGAATCATGGTTTTATCCTTCAAAAAAAATCTTTTAACATAAGGGAAAACTGACTTAAAACTTGACATTTTAGGATATTACTATTTCTTCTGGTTTAGGTTATTTCCAGGACTACTCAGTCTTTTAAAATTTCATGTTCCACCTATTGTTCCTTCCCGTCTTCATAGCACAAAAGGCAGCACCTTGATGTGAGGAGGGTGAGGCATATATGACTTGTGGTGGTGGAGAAAAGACAAGATCTGAGGATCACTTGGTGTCTGTGTGGTCATTTGGCCATCATCCTGACACCTCTCACAGGAGACTGTAGACCCAGGCATATACTGTATCTTCATCCTTATCAAAGGTCCTTGTGTCCTGCAACATGGCACATAGAAATTTCTAGTTCTAGTGCATGTTTAGGTAGCCCTTGAGAGACCCAGAGTGCTGTCCTCCATCAGTGCTGTGCTGTGGTTCCTTCACCATACTGACAGGACTACATCCCAGAACTAGAGTGATCTCAGTCTTTCCTATTCTCATATTTCTGCCATTAAACTGTTGACTTCTAAGTCTGGACCTTTTGTACCTTCTCTGTCTCTCTCTTCCTTCCTGCCATCCATGAAGACCAAATGGGCAAGCATTTTACTGCCTCTGGCTGTCCGATGGACACTTTCCCCACACTGTGCACTCTGAACTGTCCCTCTCTCACCTCCTTTTTCCCCTGGACTATCACGGCAGAAGAGTTATTATATGCATCAACTATGGAGAAAGGGAATGAAAAGCCCTTTGATGTAATAGCTTCAAAACATCATCACTCTTGTATAGGATATTGGGGTTCTGAAAAGTAGAAATCATCACTGGAAGACAGAGCCAGAGGAAGAGAGAATTTGTGGAAACCAGAAAAGAGGTGAGAAGGTGGCTTGAACAAAGACAGAGAAGGCACCCTCTGGAGCACCACCTGTGAGCTTGAATAATACAGTATCTTTATAAATACACTTGCATAACAAGGAATCATCCTGAACCGCCGTCAAAAAAGTATTACATTATTTTGGGACTTAATGCTTCTAAAACCCCATATAGGCCCCTAGGGATAACTGCTTTAAAAAAAAATCTGCTTTCAAACCACATGCTTAATAATAGGTTTAGGAAATTTGCCAAGAATAAACATTGGTTCACTCTTCTGTGTAACTTGGTTTCTACCTTCCCTTCATTTAAAAAAAGAAGACCGCATTTTACATTTCAATGTTTTTCAACTTTTCCTATTGCCCTTAACACCAGAAAGTGAAAGAGAATAATTCTAACATTATATGGACTCTCAAAAGGCAAATAATATTTTCAAGAAGTATGAATTTCCTTGAACTTTTGACCACTCCAATGAAGAATGACTTTAAATGCAATGTGTTGAGAAGGCTCTAAGATTTCTGAAGGGTATCTTTCTCTTTTTCTCTCAAATGAGACAGACGTTGTGAATATAGGACAGGCATTTTTGACTCTGGTAGTAGCTATAACAATTCTTCCTTAGACAAATCTGTCCACATGTGCAGGTTAAACAGCTCTTTACAGATTTTCAGAACCCCCCCCCCCAAATGGTGGTGAAAATGGAATTGTATAATTAAGACAGTAAATGATTCTTCAAGGTAGCATAAGTATTAACCTAGATAAAATTTCCCATTAATTATGTGACCTTATAAAATAAACATTTACAGACACACACATACATATTTAGTCATCCTGGAAATAAATGTTTGTCTCTTTCTTCATGTAGAACACACGTGTTGGACTCATTCTCAGAGGAAGTAAGTGGCTAATGCTTCTTACAGTGTAGAGAGACACAAGAGTACCATTAATTCCTCAGTAGCATATGCTGTACCAAAAGGCTCAGTCCTTGTCTTATAAAATCCATGCAAATTTATCTTTATTGTCTATATCCACATATAATCATATATATCACAATATGCACATACTTCTCCATAAAAAAAATCAACTCAGAAATCTTTCTTGTTTTAAACCATGAAATATCTGTCATCATCCTCTAGTATTTGTGAGGATCCATTCTCTGAGCCAAACAAGGGGCATATAAAACCAGAAAGGAGGGAGTGTCTGTGATCCAGAACAATGTATTCTAGTTGGACACTGACTTATTCTCCTGGAATGTGGGTCATTGCATATTGCAGTTCTTTGACCTCAGGTCTCTGCTCCACTGCACCGAATATAAAACAATCTCAGCCCAGTCTTGCCTGGCTTGAGCTCTGTCTTCTGGAAGCTATGATGGGATTGCTGGTGTTCTGCAGTCATCATAAATCACTTTCTTTTTGAGATACATTGTAAATTCTACTGATGTGTACTCAGTCTTTATAGCTCACTGCTTTGAATGCCAGAGATGGCTGCCTCTAGTTTTCTGTTCCTCAGACAGTGATTTCTTTAGAATTTGCTAAATTTAAGAAATACTAAATTTGAACACACATGAGAACGCTAAATATCACAGTCCTTATTTTCATAAACACTAAGCTTGTGTCAAGGTCATTTCCCACACTCCATGGATACCCGCTGATCACAGTGATATTAGTGTTGGTAACGGAAGCAACTATCATGGCTATTGGTGAGCTGTGCTCTAAACAAAACCTCATGAGACCAGTGGTCACTGTGGTTAAATGCTCCTCCTTAGACAGCCTCATGTTGAATCTACAGGAGGTGTAGAAGGGAAAAGGTGAGATAAGTACTGGATATGGACACATGCTATTGACCTTTGGGATTTATGTCACTTCACGTGTAGGCAGTATCTGGCTCCTGACAATAGTTCAGAACTAGAGTGATTTTGGAAGACTGGTCAACTATAGTGGAGGGGAGAAAAAAAACAACCTTTTCTTAATCATTCTGGATTCTCTGACCAAGACCCTGCAAATGAGTCTTACAACAAGAGAAAAAGAGAGTTTATGAATACATGCATGGCACATATATGTGGGAGCATCAGTGATCAGTAACTCAGAGTGGTGGTTAGAACTGGGGCTTCTCTACCATCCTAATGGAGGACAGTAACTTTGTAGATTAGAGACAGGATGAAGGAAAAAAGACTTAGGCTTTTGAGGATGGCAAGCTCTGGTAAGGTCATTTTTTTTTCTTGTGTCTGAATTTTTTCCCGTGTCTCCTTTTCTCAGTTGCTTTCAGCTCAAAATAATCTTTTCAAAGTGGTAGATTTGGGGGGTGGGCGACTTATGCTGATCACCTGCATAACCAAGGAAAATGTGAGCCCGTTAATGACAGCTCTGTATTGTCCTGCTTTTTACATGAGGAGCACGAACTTGGAAAATGAATAAAAGGTGTTGCCGTGAAGAATTTTGCTCTCATGTTGGGGAACCCTACAGTCCAGTAGACAGAATGATGCTGACTAGCATTTACTGAATGTTTGCCACTAACCAGGGCCTGGACTCAGGACTTTATACTCATTAGATCATGTAATTCTCGTAACAACTCCCTGCAGGTGGTACTGTTCTAGTTCTTTTCACGGATGGGACCCTGGAGCTTAAATGAATGACTTGTCCACAGTCCAGACTTAGGGCTGGGGCCAGGGCTGGAACTCTGACAAGCCCTTCATTAAAGCCCAGTCAGTTAATGCTCCCAGAGCGGTGCACCCCAGGTGTTCCTGCAGCCCCGTTGTGCTCACCAGTCAAAGGGGTGAATACTAGCAACTCTGACCAGCCTCTATAGGGAACACTATAGAGGCCAGGTTTGAACTCAGGTATGCCAGACCCCAGGACCTGTTTCTTTCTTGTCAGCGCAGTGCTGCCCCTCCTCTGCCTTTCATGCTGAGATGTCCTTCAAGACGTGGAACTGACAACCATATCAAGCACCCTTCCTGCCGTCAGCTTAGGAAATCGATGATGCTGCCCCTCCCACCACTGCCCTCTATACACAGTCTATACTTGCTCTTTTCCATCTTTTTAAAAAAATTTTATTTTTTATTAACATATAATGTATTATCAGCCCCAGGGGTACAGGTCCGGGAATCACCAGATTTACACATTTCACAGCACTCACCATAGCACATACCCTCCCCAAAGCCCATAACCCAAACACCCTCTCCATCTGCTCTTTTCCATCTTTCCATCCTTCCACTGATCTCATGACTTACCCCTTTCTGAGTCTTGTGTTCCGAGAACCTAGCAGGGCCTGCACAGAGCAAGCACTGAGGACACCGCTGGCGACCTAGGAAGGAATGGCAATGGATCCCGTGTTGCCCTCCCAGATATCAACAGTGCTCATAAACACAGTAAACAAGATGAGAGACAGAAGATGATGCTTCCAGGGAAAAGTGTAGCCCCTGGGGCCTGTCTGATCATCGCTGGCCTCAGAGAGAACTTCTCCTGCAGAACAGTCAGGAAGCCTCACTGTAGGGACCCGAGGCTGGTGTGCCTGTGCAAACCAAAGGGGTCTAATAGGTGTTTGGTGTCCCCAGAGCGACTCTGCTGCAGCAACTCCTCAGGCAGACCTGGAGATGACAGTCTCCCGCTCTCTGGTTTCCCCACTACCAGTGTCCCTTTGCAGAAAGAGCAGAGGATCAGGAGTCCAGAAAGGGAAGTCTACTCGTTCACCCCTGCTTTGCTATGGGATTTTAGAAGTCACTTTGTCTCCCTAAGCATTCATTTTGTCAGCTCTGAAATGGAAATTACGACCTACAGCCTGACTACACCGTAGGGCTATGGAGATCGAAATCGATTGTAAAAATGAAAGTCCTTTGTAAACCAAAGCACTCTGCTCGCCTGGGTACCATCTTCCTCTGCACGCTCAATCTTCCCAGGGTGATTTATGCGCAGGGGGCCCTTGGACACATCTTGGGACATTGCTGGTGGCCCTGACACTTGGGTCTGGTTGACTTGTCACGGGGTTTTAAGACCTGCTAGGAGCTTCTGCTTGTGACATTTCTTACAAAAGCTTTCTGTCTGAGGCTTCCATTTTTTGGCATCTGTAAAACAAATGTATGATGTGCCTTGAGGCTTGTAAGTAAAAAAACCACATCCCTCTTATCTCTGTTCTGAGAAGGAGGTCAAGTTACAGGTCCTGTGAGAAGGGAACTTCTTGGTTCCTGTTCTTGCTGAGGCTGAGACTTCAACTGCTAAACCACCCCAGAGGTACACGATGGGGCTCACCGAGGGGTCACCCTGGCAGCCTATGTACAAAGCAGGTAGTTCCGCTGCACTTCAGTGATTTGTGAGCTGAAGAAGCCATTCCTTTGTGGCAGTTAAGGGAGAAGGGACGGGAAGCCAGAGAGCCGATGAGGACACGGAGCTGGGAGGGAGTCTTGGTGGTGGCAGAGGCCTGTCTGGGCTGGGGTTCCGAGGACAGTAAGTGGGTGAGAAGGAAGTGTGGCTGGCTGCCTGCATTCTGCTTTGAACCTTTATATTCCTCATTCCCCTCTATCAGGACTTCCTCTCACTGCTCTTTCTGCCTTCATATGTCATGTTTTCAGCCACCTAAAGATTGTTCTTATTCGTTCTCTAGGGAGGGTGAGAGGCAAGCAAACCTTCCTTGCTCCACCCAAAGACTCTGTTCTTGCCTGGACAGCGAAGAAGGCTCAGGGGATACTCATGCTGTGTGTTACCACCTTCAGGTTCTCTGTGGGGAGAGATGGTGGGAAGGGTGCTAACTTGGTCAGAAAAATGCAAGCCTTACTGGCTAGGTGTTTGAAAAGTGCTCTGTTACCTGCCCCAGGCCCTGGGAACCTGAGATTACACTGTGCTCGGTTCATTATTTCTCCTTGACCTGGTACAAGGTTCTATACTAGGATGAGGTCTCTGACCCTGAAGGCAGTCTGAAGATGTAGAAGAAAAAAAAATCACTCATATTTCAGTTTTATGAGGGATTTTAGAAAGTTCTAAGCCAACAACTGTTTTTTTGTTGTTGTTTTTGTTTTTGTTTCTCCTACAAAAGGAGACCGAGTTTCAGAGAAAGTTCTGTAACATAAGGTTGAGCAGGTTTTTCACTGCTCAGTTCTAGGGGATTCCAGCTGCACTGTTGTCACTACAGACTTTTTTTTTGTTTTTTTCTTCCCCTGCAGGTAGTACAGTGTCTTGAAGAAAGGATGCCTTTCCTTGGTGTGTATGGGGACACTGTGGGGATTAGCAGCTGTGTTGCTCCAGAAAAAAATTGGTTGATTCAAGGAATAATAAGAAGGGAAACATTCCTTACACACTGCCATTCTACTTGCCTGGTTGAAGCCTTTCAAACTACGATTTACTGAGAATTTTCTACATAGGTACTGTTATCATCCTTATTTCACACATTGGGAAAATGAGATGCAAAGAGACCAAGCAATTTTCTAAAGGTTGCAGAACAAGTAAATGACAAAACCATAATTTGAACCTACATAGTCTGGCTCTAATGCCTACATGCATAATCACCTCAGTTATCAAGGCCATCTCTTCATTTTAGTAAGGACATTATCAACCCAGAGAAATCTCTGGTGGACTAATTTGAGGAAATACGGATAATCACCTATGATTCCTGCCTTATTCTAAGTTGCCCAGCAAAAAGAATAGAATAAGGAGGCATGTATGACTGTATCCCTTACCCTCAACCCCTTACTTTTATCTCCAGACTTGGTCTTGCTTTGCATGTTTCATAGGTCTGGCCACAGCATCAGAGAATATAGCAGTTTTTCCATTATACTCAGTTTTCTTATAATGATGGACATAATAGTTACATTTAAATAATTATTTACAGTGTGCCTTCACATTTATTTATGCCTTTGAACATCATAATAACCTAGGTATGGAAAGCATTATTATATAATTTTATAAACAGGAAACTGAAGTTCAAAAAATTTCCCAAGGGATAGAGGTGGAGATTATTCTCAATCTGGGTGTCCCGGCTCTGAATTCTATGTTCTTTATACTACATTCAATCAGGATATCTATATTGATGTGTATATGTGTACCCAACTCTGTATTTTAAATTTTATTTTGATTGAAAACTGTGATTTGACCACACTTTGCTGAACACAAGTGAGGATTTCTCTGTGAGTTTTGTCAGGTTTGCTAGGGTAACAAAGATCCAGTCTATGGGGATTTATTGGTGACACTGGCTTTGGGGTGGCTTGACATTACTGCCATCAGGACTCTCTAGGAAATGAAATTTTCCTCTCTATCTGTTCATTGATTTTATGTGCTTATATGATCATTTCCCCAAACTTCAAGACTCATCATTTTATGGACTTGGTAGGACCTTTGTGAAATTTCCCCTATTTCCTCTCAAGGCATTTCAGGTTACTCACTAGCCTTTGCATCGACTTTTGTGATTTCATATACACTGTTCTCAACAGCACAGAAAGAAATCTCCACAGAGGAAGCCCTCAGTCAGATGGCAAACACCTGCAACGCCCAGGCATGCGAGTGACTAAGCCATCAAGGTGTGTTTCAAATCCAGTCTTCAACCAGGAACTTGAAACTCCCTGTAGACGTTCAAATCTGCTAGGTCGGCATCCCCCTCCAGTCTGCTATAGTCATGTACATCAAGGAGCCGGAAGGCACAACACTGGAAAGCACACATGTTCTTAGGAATAAAAAAGCAAATTTTATGACCTTCCCAGTTAGAAGTGACTTGGTCATTAATTGATCTCCCCTCTCATCCCTCTCAATTTTATGGAATGCCCTTGTCCAACTACTTTTGTCTCACATCTACCCACACATTTCTGAAGAAACAAAAAATGCCATGTAGTCCTTTTGTAACTTCATTTCTTCTCCGAGACTTAATTGGGATGGGGCTCACTGATACTCTAATGGAAGGTATCCAAAGAAACTTCCAGAGTATTCAGGAAATGCTGTTTTAGTAACTAAAAAATTACAGTAATGCAGCATTATTTAAGTGTTTTTAGCTTGAAGTGATTTATACTTTATCTAGTCATCATAAAAAAGCATATTTCTTCTCTGACAAGGATGCCTCTTTGTGACCCAGAGTCAATCACTTAAGCTATTTCCCTCCAACTTCCTCCACTACCAAAAAAATAAAAAATAAAAATAAAAATAAATGGTGCCAGGCATGTCGATTGATTTTGTGATAAGGAAGGTGACCTAGTTTTTATTTATAATATACCTTGAATATCAAAAGCCATATATAGGTACATATATAGTATATACACAACAAAATTAGTAACATTCTGTAGCATTTGGTGTAACCTATCAAATTACTGACCTTGAATTACTATGACTCATCCCCTGTATTTTATTCAATAAAGTCATTCTCAAAAATGAAAGTAACATAAAATAAAGCATTGACCCAACATTTTGACCACACAGCAAACTGAAAGAGGACTAAAGGAAAAATGTGGTTTCAGTAGACACACAATAACCAAAGGGCAATCTGCAGGGAAGACATTCTGAGTGCCTCTGAGACTCCCCTTTCCCGGACAGCCCCACTTTGCCCAACTTATGCAAGTTCTATGAGGTGGACCAGCTCTTTGCTCAGGCAAGCAGAAAACCCTGAGGAGGTTTGGGTGGGAAATCTTTGGAGGAAAAGAAGTGCCAGTGACCAGGAAAGGAATGACTTTAGGAATGGAACCTGCTGAGGGGAGGAGCAGATGCCTTGGGGCAAAAACCCTTGTTTTTTTATTTTTTCTTCTTCAGAGCTTACTTGTCATGACGATGATGATGGATGGTCCCTGAGCTCAGTCATGTTCCTCATGGAACAGGGCACATTGTAAAAATGCATCTCAGAAAACATCTGAGAGCAGCTTTGAAACCTAGAACGCATTTAGCATGGTAAGTAAAAATAAACAAAACAAGGCGTTCGATAGAAGCCCTGTGACCCACTGTTAAAGGAACCAAAACCCACAAGCACAAGACACGAGTCACTATGAGGCAAACAACAGTTTGTTGGTGAGCTCAGAGGCTATTCTTGTGCAGTTACAGTTGGACCACTGCCCACTGCTGTGACTGACCCAGTGCGCTGAATGCCTGCTCTTGTCATGAATGGGGTAAGCAGGTGGGTGTGCACACATGTTTGCTTTTTGCATCAATTCCAACTCCTTCCTCATCTTTTAGGGTAGGAATGAGAAAGAGGCTACGAAGGGTTACTGAAACTCTCCTTTCACGCACACGCACACAAACACACACATAGAGTAAATTTAGAGAGTCAGCAAGGAAAAAATGTTGTAGACTTGTTAAAATCCAAGAGACTTTTGTGTGGAGAAGAATGTTCATTCCCATTTACACTTCGTTGAAAGTTTAATTTATTAATCTTCTGTATTTATTTAAAATTAACTTTTAAAAGCAAGTGGAACTCCTTTAAATATTCACATACTTCTTGTCCAAATAATAAAAAATATATAACTCCCGAGGGGCACCTTGGTGGTGCAGTCTGTTAAGTATCCAACTCTTGGTTTCAGCTCAGGTCCTGATCTCAGGGTCATGAGATCGAGCCCAGCATCAGGCTCCACACTTAGCGTGGAGTCTGCTTGAGATTCTGTCTCTCCCTGTCCCTCTGCCCCTCCTCCTGCTGTCTCTCTCGCCCGCTCTAAAATAAATAAATCTTTAAAAAAGTATTTAAAAATATAACTCCTTAAACTGTTACACATTGATTTTAAACTTAAATGTATCTGAAATCATACATAAAGTATATCAGATTTCTTTAATAACTCTCTGTAATAGGCTCCATTTTGAACACCCAAGGATTTCAGGTCCTAATTCCTAAAACCTAAATGTTACCTTGTAAGGAAAAAGGATCTTTGCTGATTTGATTGAGTGTCTTGATGTGGGGAAATTATTATGGATTATCTAACTAGACCTCAATCCAATCACAAGTGTCCTTATAGGAGAAAGACAGTTGGAGACCACAGAGACACACAGAAGAGGAGGGACCCATGTGACCACAGAAGCAGAAATTGGAGCAATGTGTTCCTAATGTGGTCCCCCTGTGTCAAGGAATGCTTGCAGTCTCCAGAAGCTGGAGGAGGTGAGGGATGGATTTTCTCGTAGAGCTCCTGGAGCAACCAAACCTTGATTGTGGACTTCTGCCCTCCTCCAGAGCTATGAGCAAATATATTTCTTTTGTTTGAAGCTACCAAGCTTGTGGCAGTTTGTCATGCAGACACAGGAAATTAATATGCTATTAAACACATTAAGAAGCAAACAAAACAACATAAAATGTCACCGTGGTTACAAAACCCTTCAAAAATCTTCTCAACTATTCTTAATTAGAAAGTGCAATGGATTTTATTTTGCTTCTTAATTTTTTCTTTTTAGGTTGTCCCTAAGTCTACCTACCTAGGTTTTTAGCAATTATACTGTCCCAAGTATAAAGATTTTCAGATCAGCTGAATCTTCCTTAACTTGGGTGGGTGATTGGACCTGGTTGTACAGGCCAAGATGATTCAAACCTGAGCCACTGTCCAGACGGAGGTCCTTCTGTGATAGTGCTCTCTGGTTTCATCACAGGATTTTATTCACCTTTCCTACTACGTTTAGTTTTTTGGTTTTTGCTTTTGCAACTTGAGGCCTTTAAGATCTTATGGCCTATGACTATAACATAGTGACCTCATCTGTAGGATAATTATATATGTCTCACTGGTAGTTAATTATACCAGTAATGAAAATATAGCAGAATCGTTTTCTTGGATGGTCAATTAGCTCTCTTTTTAATGATCTTAGAATGCCCTTCTTGAGATAGCTTCTGAACTGATTTTTATACATGCCTCCTTGCTCTCAGCTGTTTCTGCTTAGTGGTTATATAAGACCAGAGGCAGTGAATGGCTCTTCCTGTCACTAATACAACTCCTGGCCTCCCTGGACAATGTGCTCACCCACAGTTGTCTCCTCCTGGTCCTCCTGGTCCTCATTGCACTTCTATGAAGTCACTAAAGGTGTAGGCATGTTCCACCACAAACGAGAGTGAGGGCATTGGGTCTATGACAGGAGGGCTTTCCATGCTCTACATCCTAGTGTGTTGACTCTGCTTGTGTCCCTTGCTTCATGAATCATAGATGTCATGCTCCAGATGTTGTTCAGGAGGAAGTGTAAAGATGGACAACTGCCCCTGTGGCTACCCTTCCATCATGAAGGCAAAAGCTTTCCCAGAATGTGCTCCCTCAACAAAACCTTCCACATTGCCTCTCAATGGCCAAAAACAAGTCATAGGACCTCCTGGTGTCAAAGAAGACTGGGCACAGTTATTTAGAATTTCTAGTCTCTACTAGAGTGAGGCAAGCAAGGGGGAAGTGTTGGGAAGGGTGATTGATTAACCAGCCTCTCACTTGCCACTCAAATTCTCTGTGCACATTTGCTTTATGCTTCTGTCTATAGATAGACCTCCGTTTTCTGCTTCAATATGTGTATACACACACACACACACACACACACATACATATGTGTGTGTGTGTGTGTGTGTGTGTGTGTGTGTGTATACACACACATGGCTAAAAATGTCTACGTTAGCTCTAGAGAACCTCCCGACCCAGGGGCCTCTTTCTCAATTTCTCAATTTCTTCTACAAGATTCACTGTCCTCTTGGGCTCTGCCTTGGAAAGTGTTATTGGATGTCTTGAACATGTCTTTACCAATCTCCATGTAAAGCTTGACCATGGGAGGGACCAAATTTCACCACCAGCTATCTTATTCTTATTAAGTACCCTGTCTTATTCTCTCTGAATCTCCTCCACTGGCTGTTCACTGGTAAATCTTCATTTCCTTTTTGGGTAAAAAGGTAGATAAATCGACTGTCATTCCTACTATTCTGTGAAAATTAGTGCAAACTCCAAATATGGTTTATGATCACTGAAGTTCAGCTCTTAGAATTCCTTGGAACCCATTGATTTCTCTCAACAAATCTGATACTTAACAAGTAAAAAGTCCTTGGCTTTCAGATGATTGTGTCTATTCTGCATTTAAGAAACACAGTTGCAATTTTTACAGACATCTTTCTTTTAGGCTGGTTGCTTTCCCTGACAGCAGCTCATATGGAAAGTAGCGTTGCTATTTGAAAAGTATGGGAAAGTGTAGGATAAAAGCAACCAAGAGCACACAGGTCAATACAAAACACTGTTCTCCCATTCACACACTCAGTCACATTACCTTACATGTGTTTCATGTATGCTAACCTCATCTATCTGCATAAATAAGGAGCTCCCTGATGGCAGCATGGGGATCCTACCAGAACAGAATTGACGAATTTCCCTTAAATCAGTTTATCATAATCAATGCCAGGCCAGCTTGGATATCATTCGATGTGTCAAGAAAAATAAAACTCTGAGGGGCCTCTCTCTCTTTCTATTCTTTCTGGAAGAAAGGATTTTAACTATACCATCACAAGATGTGGACCAGTAAAGCAACCTTTTATCTAGAATCAAGGACTATGTGCTATAAGGGTTTTGTTGATTTGGAAACCATGGTTCTGATACTGCAACTGAATCATCATTTGTTTCTATCAGGTTTTGCTGACCACAGAGATATTATAGTTTTTACTGATCCAATCCTTGTGTATCAATAAAGGTAGTTTAAGGGGTACCTGGGTGGCTCATTTGGTTAAGTGTCTGCCTTAGGTTCGGGTCATGATCCTAGGGTCTTCAGATCAAACCCTGCATCAGGCTCCCTGCTCAGTGGGGAGTCTGCTTCTGCCTTTCCACCCCCACCTGCTTCTGCTCTCTCTCTCTCTCTAGCTTAAATAAATATATGAAGTCTTATAAAAAATATAACTTAGGGGTACCTGGGTGGCTCAGTGGGTTAAAGCCGCTGCCTTCGGCTCAGGTCATGATCCTAGCGTCCTGGGATCGAGCCCCGCATAGGGCTGTCTGCTCGTCAGGGAGCCTGCTTCCTCCCTTCTCTCTCTGCCTGCCTCTCTGCCTACTTGTGATCTGTCTGTCAAATAAAAAAAAAAAAAGAGTGATTTGTCTTTAAAAAAAAAAATATATATATATATATATATATAACTTAAAAGCCATTTAAATAAAAGTTTTCAAGATCTACTTTCATGAAAAACAGTGATTATCACTTGTTAGTAGTATTAAAAATTTTTTTCTATTTGGTAAAACCTAATTTGACATTTTACATAATGCAAGTCTCCATTACAGTTTATACAAATATTCTCTCCCGGGAGTAGTCCTCATCTCCAGACTGTATGTCCAGCTGTCTGCTTGACATCTCCACTTGCATGTCTGACGATCCTGACACCAACCATTCCAATGCTCCTCTTTACCATCATAGTAATAGCACTAACATTCTGCCTGTGTCTCAAGTCTAATAGCTGGGAATCAGTCCTGATCTCTTTAGTTCCCTTATATCCATTCTTTGGGAAGTCCTGTTAGCTCTAACTCCAAAATATATCCTCAATCCAACCACATCTCACCCATTCTACTGCTAGTAGGCTAGTCCCAGAAGCTACCGTGCCTTAGCAGAACTGTTCCAGCAGCCTCCTAATTGGTCTGCTTGGTTTCATACTCTCTCCACCCATGGGCCCTCCCCTTCATTCTTCATAATCACACAGAATGCTCTTTTTATTTTTTTAAAATTTTTTAAAGATTTTATTTATTTGAAAAAAATCACAAACTGGTGTTGATTTTTCTGCGTCTATTGAGATCATACTTTTTTTCTTTGTTAATGTGGTACCTTAGATTAATTTTCTTTTTTTTTTTTTTAAGATTGTATTTATTTATTTGTCAGAGAGAGAAAACACAAGCAGGCAGACTGGCAGGCAGAGGGAGAGGGAGAAGCAGGCTCCCTGCAGAGCAAGGAGTCCGATGAGGAGCTCGATCCCAGGACCCCAGGATCATGACCTGAGCTGAAGGCAGCCGCTTAACTGACTGAGCCACCCAGATGTCCCTAATTTTCTAATAGTAAATCAACTTTGGATTTCTAAAGGTCCTACTTAGCCATAATAGATTATATATATCTTTTTTTTTGAAAGATTTTATCTATTTATTTTTTTATTTGACAGATAGAGATCACAAGTAGGCAGAGAGGCAGGCATAGAGAGAGGAGGAAGAAGGCTCCCTGCGGAGCAGAGAACCCGATATGGGGCTCGATCCCAGGACCCGGAGACCACGACCCGAGCCAAAGGCAGAGGCTTTAACCCACTGAGCCACCCAGGCGCCCCCAGAATGCTCTTTTTAAAGATTGTATTTAATCATATCACTCCCCCATTGAAATCTCTCCCATAATCTCCCATTGCCATTAAAATAGAATCTAAACTCTATTGGAGCCCAAGGGCTTCCCTGAGCTGGTCCCACCAATGCCTTGGACCTAATCTTATACCCCTCTTCCCATCACTCACGGGCCTTCTTTTTGTCTATGGAAAATGCACAATTTGTTCTAGTTTCATAGTCCTCTCTTTTTTTGTCATTTCCTTTGGTTAGAATGCTCTGTCCAAAGATCTTGGCCTACTCTAGCTTCTTTTATCATCATCCAAGCCTCAGAGACAATGTCACCTCTTCAGAAAATCCTTCCTGACTACTTAGCTACAGTAACTACCCTTTGCTGCAAGGCATTTTCTACACTGTTACTATATTTAATAGGGAATATCACCACCTGAATCTCTCCTTATCTCTTCTTCCTTCCTCTCTCCCTGTCTTCTCCCTTCCCTTCTTCTTTTCCTACTTGTTTTTTGGCTATTTGCCCCATCACAGCATAGAGGTCACTAAGATAGAGATTTCTCTGATTTCCCACTGCAATCCTAGCCCCTAGAATAGTGCCTGACTCATTGTAGGTGCTCAATTAATAAATGCCACTTATTGAGTGGCTTCTGTATACTGGGCACTATAGTAGGTTCATTAGATATTTATGCCTATTACTCAAAACAAGCTTTTGAAGATTTAAGTGTGCATAACTTGAAGCACAGAAAGGTTATGTGACATAGCTAATTAATGTTAAACTAAGCTGAATCCAGAAGGTCTGTCTGATTTCAAAACCCATGGGGTTTTTTTGTTTGTTTTTATTCAATATTGCTTCGCTCTACTTGATTTTCAGGCTCTGCATTTGTGATCAAGCATCACTGTGTTTGTTTTTCATATTTGATTTTGCCAAATAATTGCCTTTTTACAGCTATTGATATCTAGTGTCATTTTTGCTAAATTGATATTAAAAAGTTTACTCATCTTTTAGATTATTTTCCTTCATAGGTATAAGACAATTTTTAATCAAATATAATGAAACTGATGTGAATTAGTATCATGGGAATGAGTTTTTTCTGAGACCTTAGTAGATACTGAGAATGGTAATTCGTAGTTTTATCTTCCTTAATCGATTTCTTTGCGGCTGGCTCTTTTACTGCCATTACATCAGCTTGTATGTTTGCTTCCCCCTTACTCCATGTAGTTTTGAATTTTCTATTTCAGTTTACACAGAACATCAATTTATAGACCTCAGATCCTTTTTTTAAATGGGTGTGGGTAGTGAGAGGAGGTGGAAGTATAAACCAAAATAAATGCATGCATTTGGAAAAGTCCTTGCAGTTCACTGACGTCATTCTGTACATCTTAAAGATGAACAATGAGAGTGGGAGAAGCTTGTGATGAGTCAGGAGGACAGCAAGCCCAGGGCTGACTGCATGGAGGGCAGATATTCCTGATTTGGGCTTCACGTCCTGGCTGTATTTTTATACCTCTGGAGCAAATCCAGATGCTTGTGGGAATTACCCAAGATCCATGGCGAAAAGCGCAGATGTATGTCCACAGGCCTTCCCCCACCCCTCTCCTTGCCTTCAGATACCAACAGACTCCCCAGAATCTTCTCAGTTTACCCATCCCTGCCATAAGCTGGTGGATGATACCTGGGAATCCAGGCTCCCAGCTGCTCCCAGGTGCCTGAATTAGTTGTTGTATCTCTTAGGGGTCAAGGGGACCAGAGGATAGAGAAAGAGGAAATATGGAAGATCTGAGACTTACTCATTAGTTTGAAAAAAACTAGGAGACCACACCATGGGATCCCAAAATAGCCCCTACTACAACTTCCTTATCTTACAACTGATCCTGTCCCTTTGCCATTCTTCTGTCTTTATGGTCAGCCTCTTGGCACCAGCTCACATTCTCCTTTACCTGTGCTTCCTGAGTACTACCTTTGTCCTTCTACCTTCTACCTTCTACCTTTTACCTTCTCAGGTAGTACCTGAGTACTACCTTCTGTGTACTACCTCTGTTCTGCCTCATCCCACTCACACATCGACCTGCCCTGACCCTCTAAGGTGCCTGTTGCTCGGGGGCCGAGTATCTCTGGCCTTGTCTTCTTCTGCGAGTGCATGAAAGGAGATCAGTCTGCCCATTTGCACTTTTTCACCGAAATCCACCTTCCCTTTTATACGTGCCATTCCCATCCTGACCATTTGGCTTTAAAAAGAGAAAAACTAGTTCTCTAACATCAACAGTGCTCATGGCCCGCCCCCCACCCCCGCAGTCAGCAAATGTTAGAGATCTGCTGAGATTTTAGTGTCTGTCGCCAAGAAATTTTATTTCATGCATAATGTATCGTGCAAAAAGAAAGTGGGGGTGTTCCTTACCTGCACTTTACAGTTTCAGAGCCTCAAGAAGTTAAAGTTTACCTGTACTTGTCGGTGCTCAGTCCACACTGAAAGAAAGTCTGCACCATTCAAAATTGCTCCCAACCATAAAATTCTGCTTAAAGATGTTTTTCTTTTTTAATCGAGGCAGTTAGGTCAGATAATAACCTTACAAAAATATTTAACGACTTTTGTTCTGCTTTATTAAAAGTAAAGTTTAATATACATTAATCTGCTCATTAATCTCCAAGTTTAGGTGAATAATTACCATCTCTATGCACTAACTTGAAATTTTATAATTTTTTAGTTCCAAAAGGAGAAAAACAAACCAAGTTGTTAAATAGTTAAGGTAATGTAAACTTCACCCCGATTAAATTATTTTCAGTATTTCTAGACGTTTTAGGTGACAGGCTTTAAAAAAAATAAATGTTAAAAAAGTATAGTTTTATATTTCATAAATCTTAACTATTCTTATAGTATAATAATATTATCAATATTGGGTGATTGGAAGCAACATATTTGTTATATAAACCAAGACTGTATTTCTCAGAGTAATTTCTTTATTGAGCATAAATATAATTTTCCCCCAGCAAGTCCAGACCACATTCTGGTAGGTTAGCCTGCTTTTTGTCATACTTTTATGAGTATTTTCCAAGGACAAGTAAATATTCCTTGAAAACATGATTTGTGATGACTATATGCTATTTGATTAAGTGCTGTTCCATGATTTTATTGCTGTCTCGTGAGATTTTGGTTGGTTCTTATTTTTTCATATTTAAAAATTAGCATTATGGTTTCTTGATTTATTGAGATCAAAACTTGTTTTTCCCCGACCTGGAAGAGCAACGATCAAGTTAAGACCAAGTTTCAATTTCTGTTGCTGGATGCTTCAGTCCTTCGGTATTTGTCTTGTGGGTGGCATGAGGAGTTTTCAGCTTTAAGTTTCCTGACAGCTTTGGCCTACTACTTCTTTTCTTCCTGACTGATACCTTGACCACCTGACCACAGCTGGGCCGGGATGGATAAGAAACAGGCCCAGTGAGGCTCCAAGTGGCCAAGACCAAGCTGGAGGTGAGGTTCAGCCTGCCTTCTTGACTATTCTTCAGCTCCGGGCCTTCTTTTCCCATTGGACAGCTGGTTTCCCACTTCTTCCTTAGATCAGTCCTCATCTGATACTATAGTGTGATGGCTTGGTTTCTTTCACTTCTAGTAGCTGCATAGACAAATCTGATACTGTGATTTATAATAAGATATAGATGTTTGGTCTTTGACCCCATTCCAGGCACCATGCTCCTAAAACCCCCGGAATTTTTTAAGTGATAAGAGAGATAGAGTTGTCTTTTATTATGTTAATGAGGGGGCTGTTTGGAACGCACCTAAGGATAGGAACAGGTTGTCTGGAGAACCAACCAAGTAATTAGAAGGTTGGAACACAGTCCTACTGGCCTGGACCTACAGGGCGGGGAAAGGGGCTTGAAATTGAGCTCAGTCACCAATGGCCAATAATTTACTCAACGATGCCTATGTAATGAAGCCTCCATAAAAATTCAGAAGGACATGGCTCAGAGAGCTTCAGTGTTGGTGAACACATAGAGATTTGGGGAAAGCGGTGCTCCTGGAGAGTTCATGGAAGCTCATGACCTTCCTGCATACATTGCCCTATGCATCTCTTCCATCCGTCTGTTCCTGAGTTACACTGCTTTGTAATAAACCAGTAGTCTAGTAAGTAAAATGTTTCTGAGTTCTGTGAGCTGCTCTTGCAAAGTAATTGAACTCAAGGATGAGGTTGTTGGAATCTCCAATCGATGGCCAGTTGGGCTAAAACACATATGACAAACTGGCTGGCAGTTGGCATTTGAGTGGGCGAAGTTGGCATTTGAAGGTCAACTTGTGCAATCTGACCTCATCTCCAAGTAGACAGTATGAGACTCGAGTGGGATTATACGACACCTACTTGGTGTCAGAGAATTGTTTGGTGGTGTGGGGAAGAAACCCACACACTTTAATTAGTGGGAATCAGAATCTTAACAACCTAGACTTGTTTCAGGACCACAGTCCATGTTGGGCTTTCACATTCCATCCCCAGAACCAGATCCTGACCTGGTAGCTGGGTCCTGCTTTCTGCCGAGGAGATCCTTAATGCTCACAAGCCTTGTCTGCCTCCCAGACCTGGAGGGCTGTTCCTTCACACACTGTAAGTGACTCCTGTATGCTAAACTCAATATTTTTGTTTTTTTCTCCAAATGTCCTTTTTTTGAAAAGCAGAGCTCTCTTCCAATGTCTGCAACTGCATCCTTTCTCTAAGTGCTTGTCCCACGCCGGTCACGAGGATCAGCTTCTCCTGTGAGTCATCACCCCCTTCTGATCCTGGCTCCTCTTTACTCCGTTGGCCTGTGACCCTGCCTCTCTGTGTCTCTTCTGCATCTTTATGTGGAGATAATAATAGTCCTTACCTCATAGAGTTGTGAGATGTAATAAATTAACATGTGCAAAGAGCTTAGAATGCTGCCACAGAAGTGTTTAATGTGTCTTAGCTTTATTATCTTGGAATATTTCTCCCCAAGCTCTGTTAGCACCAGGGATGAAATTCAGGCTGCTCTTTCCTCGGAGTCCCTACTGCAGGGATGGACAAAGGCGGGTGGGAGAAAGCTCTTGGGCTGCGGCTGCTTCTTTTTCTAGGACGCTGCAAATGGCCTAACAGTCCTCCTGCCAAATTCAGAGCCAGCAGTCAATTGGGCTTCCCTTTTATCTTATTTGAAGCAACTTAATAAAAAGAAATACTGACTTCTGAACTGTACACAATGGGACTGTAATGGGTATTTGCTAAAGGGAACATTCCACGTGTACAAAGGGCTTGCTTTGAGCTGTATCTCTTTAGTTGCATGTTCCAAACTCAATGTGAGGTAAGAGGAGGCTGGAAAAAGTGTGTCGAAATTGAGTATATTATGTAACTCTCAAGAGGTGGACCACAGAAAAAGGAATGCTGACAAATTCATAGAAACAGAGTAGAATGGTGGTTGCCAGGGTCTGGGGAGGGAGGAGAAGTGGAGGTAAATGGAGAGATATTGGTCAAAGGGTAACAACTTTTAGTTTTAAGATGATTAAGTTCTGGGGGTCAATAATCTCTGTGGTGACTATAGTTAGCAATACTGTAGTGTATATACTTAAAAATTTGCTAAGAGAGGGCTTAAATGTTTTCACCACACAGAAAAAAAAAATTGTAATACTGTGAGATGAAGGATGTATTAATCTTACTGTGGTCATCAGTTGGCAACATTTATGTGTATTAAATCATAATACTGACTACTTGCTTTTATACATTATATGTCAATTATGTCCCACTAAAGCTGGGGGAGAAAAGGCATGCTGGGAATCCTTCACAGGTGGGCCAGCAGCTTGTGATCAAATTTCCAAATTTATTGGTGGCAAAATCAATTTACTTCTGTAATGTCAGTTAGTGAGCACACTGAACCAAGCCCAGTCGATAATGTTGAGTAGAGCAGGTGAATGTGTTATAAGAGGTCAGAATCATAGCTGAAGATGATGCACTGAAAACTAGGATGGCCTCTTCACTGAGACATGTGAAAATTTGTCTTGTGATCCTGGAGGAAGTTGTCACCAGGGCAGTGTACTGTTATCTTCACAGTCACGACTCCATATTGAAGGACAAAAAGAACGAAGAAAGGATGGTTTTAATAGAGACACTATGCTGAGTGTTAGCTGATTCCGTAGTAATCGTTTCTGACTTGTTTCACTTTCTTTAAAGCCTATCAGTCCTTCATATGTGTGCCTAAAATTCTTGTACTGAATGAGGAAAAAAAAATAAGGTTGTCACTGGAAGATTCTAAAAATGGACAGGAAAGATCTTTCAAGATCAAGGCATATGAAGCCGGATTAGAAGTCCGAACAATGCAGGTGACCAGCGTTGGAAATGACAAGGAAGCGTGTCAAGTGGAAAATTAACTGGTTAATTCCAACCTTCCCTTTGTGCCAGGTCTAAGGCATCACCAGAAATAGCAGCAGTGGGTCCTGGAAGCCGTGGATGACATTCGAATGGGACATCAACACGGGAGGAAACGGGGATGAGGCGGCCGGTTATGCCTCATCCCTTCCAGCCCCCCCTTACGCACACAGGAAGTCACAGCCAGGACTGTCATCTTTTCGGACAAAGGATGATGATGTAAAAAGAGCCTGAAATGTAAAGATGGCAAATACTCACCCTTAAGTCATGTAAACTGCCTGCCTGACCCTTGATCGTGTTCATTCTTTTGAACCTGAACATCTCATCCTGTAATTTCCTTGGTCGTATATCCCCTTTTATTCCCTGGGAATGAGACACACTTTCTTTTTCCCCAGCTTGGCCCAGCAAGAGTTATTTTAGAAGGCTCCTAAATCCAGTTTAAACATGAAAAAAGGGAAGGTCTTTGAAAAGAGATATTTTTGTTTGGTGTCCTTTCTTTCTTACAAAAATAAAAGGTAAGCCAAACAATGGACTTAAATGTCGCTTTGAGATCCTGCTTGTTCTGATAATATAAAAGTTGGCTCCTCTTGTGTCCTCACTTTGGTGTTGATGTTTGCATATGCAACACATTTAAATTGTTGGTCTTTGCTAGCTATTCTTATGCATAATTTCTTCAACCACTTTTTTAAAACTTGATTTTCTCTTACATTTGGAACATCATTCACTAACACCAAATAAGTTAATAATAAATGGAAGGTTTTGAAGCTTTCTTCATAAATATCATTAAATTTTTTAAAAAATTGCTTTTTTCTATATAGGCATCTTTTTAGGATTTTCAGAATGCTTTTACAATAGTTGCCTTTGATAGAGCATTCAAAGCAATAGCATCTAATGTATTTTTAACATCTGAATTCTTGCAGAGTAATTTTCTGGATGATTTCCTTTTCATTCCTTTGACAACTTAATGCAGGCAGCCCTTGCTTTGTGCATGCTGTGTTAATTGAAACTCATTTGTATCAGAGCCATGCAAAGTGAGAGCTGTTATATGTTTGTTTGTTTGTTGTTTTAAGGTCATCAGGATTCAAACATCACTTTTAGGAGACCAGCATGTCTTGGTATTCTTTTTTTTTTTTTTTTAAGATTTTATTTATTTATTTGTCAGAGAGAGAGAGGGAGAGAGAGAGAGAGCGAGCACAGGCAGAGGCAGAGGGAGAAGCAGGCTCCCCGCCAAGCAAGGAGCCCAATGTGGGACTCGATCCCAGGACTCTGGAATCATGACCTGACCCGAAGGCAGCTGCTTAACCAACTGAGCCACCCAGGCGTCCCATGTCTTGGTATTCTGATAGCAGTGTCATTTTTCTCTAAAATTATTGGAAATGATTTAGACTGCCTTTAACAGATATATATTTCCTCTGTTAGTACCAGCTTCTGGCTACTTTCCCAGTACAGCACAAACACAAAGGGCTTTCTGTGCAGTTCAGAGTTCCCACCAAGGGGTTCAGCTAGAATTCCCGTCCTTGGCCAAATTCTTCCCAGTGTTCATGAAAAGAGCATGGAGAGTTTCCTCCGTGACCCATAGTCTTGTGGGTTTCCAGCCACTGACATGGCAACCAGCTACTGCTGAGAGGCCCAGTGAACCTGTGCCACTGTCTCCAAACACTCCTTACCAGTAACCTGCCACCCGTGCCAGCACGTGCCCTGCTCTCTTGCCCATACTCCACTCCCTAGTTCTCATGCCCTTGGTAGTTTATTCAAATGGAAGATAGTATTAGTGTGTACCTCATAGGGTTGTTTCAAGGGTGCAATTAAATGTCTACAATGCACTTTGCATTTTGCTAACACACAGTAAATATTCAGTGAGTGTTAGCAGTTATTACTGCCCTATAGAAGATAATTCTGAGGCTTGAACACATTCTCTTATAAGACATTAACTTTCACTTTTCAAGAGCAAGTTGAAACTTCCATTCTAATCTGATCCAGGCCACTGTATTAGTTTTCTGCAGCTGCTGTAACAAATTACCATACATTTGGTGGCTTAAAATAACACCACTGATTATCTCACAGTACTGGAGATCAGAAGTCCTACACTCCAGGTGCCACTTAGGGCTGCATTCCTCCAGGAGGCTCAAGGGGAGAATCCATTTCCTTGCCTTGTCCAACTCCTAGAGGCTGTGGCATTCCTTGGTTCGTGACCCCTTCCTTCATCTTCAAAGCCAGCAGTACAGCATCTTCACATCTTCTCCCCTCTCTCTCTCTGTGGACTGTCTCCATGATTATATCTTCTTCTGTGACATTGACACTCCTGCTTTTCTCTTCTCAGGAACCCCATCATTACATCGGGCCAACCCTGACAGTCCATGATAATCTCCCCATCTCTCTATCATGAGATCACAGGTGTAGCAGATTAGGATGTAGACATAATCGGAGGTCTGTTACTCCATCTACTACTGCCACTTTCAAGATTTCATTTGATTTCTCATCTTTAATAAAAAACAAATTCTAGGTGACATTGATGTTTTGAACTCAGCCAATTCAACTCTCGAATCTATTCATTCCTAGGGTTGTTTACATGTTACTATGTGTCAGAAAAATCCAGACAAAAACTTTGGCAGACATTCTGATTTGGCTGATCCATCATCCATTTCTAACACTTTCCTCCCTTTACTGCCTCTATTCTAAAGTCCTTACTTCTTTGGAATGGCCATGTGGCACAATTTGTTTCCAATGAGATAAAAGTAAAAATCTTATGCGAATTTTGAGAACCTTTGCTTGCATCATTAAAAAGGACATACATCCTCCCTTTTATTGGATGCAGACCGGGATAATTGGAGCTTCAGCAGCCTTCTTGTAATCATGAGGAAAAGGCTGGGCCAAGGAATCACAAAGACATTGGCTCTACCGTTGCTGAATTACTGAAACAACTTCAGTAACCACCCTAGCAACTTCTGTTACATTAGAATGAGTAAACTCATATTTGTTTTAGCCACTGTATTTAGATCCCCTATTATTCATAGCTGACTAAGTATAATTATAGTTTAAAAAATTACCTAGTCTAACCATAAATGCCTCATCCCTCAGAAGCCATACAGAGGACTGACAAGAGTGGGAATAAACACTAATAATATTATAATGAATAATGAACTTACATGATTATATGACAATTTTTAGACTTATTAATGGAAAACCCCTCTTTTGAGTCAAGTCAATAACTAAACAGAACCAGAAATAAATTGTTGACTAATGTAAGCTGGCCAAGAAGACCTTGCCAAATATTTTTCCTTTTAAAAGTATTTCCCATTTTTATATTTAATCTTAGCTCCTGCTTGCCCTTAAATGCCTTATTTCTATAATAAAAAACAATTTTCTGCCTCTGTTTACACTAGACTTGGTTTACTTCTTTTCTCACCATTGTTTTTCTTAGGTCATTGAGTTTTATTTCTTTCAGTTCTGAAATGCCAAGGTTCTGTATCACTGAAGAAGCAAAAACCTTTGTTTTTAAAGGCTAAAATTCTTCTCTCACAGGGGCTTTCCAAAAGAACTGAATGGCGTACTCAGGAGTGCAAATTATAGGGAAACCCCTTAGTTTCTCTCATCTCCCAACAGCAGCCAATTTTCTATGAAGCATTGACTATAGACTCAAAAAAGGTATGTGCACATCTTCTGACCTTGGAAGGCTCTTAAAATGGGCCAGAAGGATGAGTGGTCAATAGCATGTATGTAGGATCATGTGCAATTCAGGTTGCTTAGTGAGAACCAGAAAAAGCCTAGAAGATAAGAGAGGTGTTCTGTTGTCAGCCCGTTTTGGCAGAAGCTTTAATCTTCAGAGAAAATCTACAGTTCTATCTAAAACACATTAATTAAATTATGAGAACTGTTCCCAATGTAATTTTCACAATGTTTGAAAACTCATGGAAAATTTTGTAATTTCAGGTATTTCAGCCTCATGAGTAGTAGTAACACTTCAGAAATATTTATATATATACATATATATATATATATATATATACACACACACACACACATATATGGACATACTTATATTTTAAATTTTAAGATGTTGATTTTTATAAAGCACTATCAATTTAAATACAGCTTTTGTGTGTGTAAGAAAAAGGCACATCACATTGAATGGACCAACTAATTGTTACACAGTCTAATTTCAGGGAGACTTAAAGTATGCAAAGCAAGAATTTCAGTCTTTGAAGGAAAATAGTTCTTTGGGTTCCTTTGGAGAGATCTAAGTTCAGATTCTTCATTTTGAATGAGAGGAATGTGAGCTATGGTGATGGGGGTGGGGTATCAAGAGGCTGCTAGAGAGAAATGCCAAGAAAATTAGGAGAAAGGAAAGATCAGATCATAACTTGATTGATATTTACAACAAATGTAAAACTTGGTTATCTTCAGAGAACAATAGAATTTCCTGTATAAATTTTACTTATCCTGGCCCATTTGAAGATAAACAGGGCCTGCCCTTGGCAATATTATGAAAAGATGAAGACCTTTTATAGCTCATGGGAAAACACCCAGGAAAATCAGGAATGTGAGTTTGGGTTCTAAATTACAATTAATTTATAGTGTGACAGGAGCACGTTGTTTAAGCTTCCTGGCCTACAATATTCTCTTTTGCAAAATTAGCACAATAGACTCCATCTCCCACAAAATAGCTGAGCCATTAGAAGCACAGAGACATACTTCTTTGGGATTATCCAGTGAGTCGTGGGCTGGAGTGAGATGGAGGAGTTCCCCTCATTGTAGCGGAGTGGTCTTAGGGCTTTGGCTGCTGAAATGCCATCTCTGGGCTGAGTGCATAGTAGCGCTGGGGTCAGGAGCTGGCACCAGACTCCCATCAGCAATGTTTACGCTCCTTAATGACAGTCCCCCAGGCAAAGGGGCTGATGAGGAGTGAGAGCAAAACTCACCTAAGACCACAAAGACTAGCAGAGGCTGAAAACAGGTGAAAAACTTCGCTTTCCAGTCTGCACAGCAAGGACAGGTGGTGAAAGCTGAGTAGTCCGTTTGTCTCTGCCTTCAAGCCTTAGCCTCCTGCTTACCCCGTCTTCATGGTCCGTTCTGAGACAATAGTAAGCACAGTTAACCTGACTGAATCTCCAAAGTGATAGAGCAGTGGGTAAGAAGAGTTTTGAGATGACAAAGTGACCAAAAGCTGAGACAATATAACACATTGAAAGTAGGGGAGGAAAATCTACAAACACAAATGGAATGAATCTGAAAATAGTGAAAGGAATTGTGGAGAACAAAGATCTATCAGAAAACCCAGGCTGACCAGTGTCCTGTGCCATGCAATCAACAACGATCCCATATTCTTTACTTATAAATGAATAGACTTGAGGAGGATCCTTTAGAACCTAGCCCAATCAGAACAGGAGTTTTGTTCTCATTCCTGAATGGCGTTTTTCAAAATGTAGGTCACAACTCAGCAGGGTGCCATAAAATCAATTAGTGGGTCATGAGTAGCAAGTTTTCTCTCTAATGGAATAAAGTAGAAGAGGAAATAACAGATTACTCCACGCAGAGTCAGTTATGTGGAACTTTTGTGTGTGTGTGCATGCGCACATGCATGCTGTGACATTATGTAAAATGTATTTCTTACTATGGAAAGCTGTGAATAAAAATTTCAAAAAAAGAAAAAAGATCCTGGTGTGACATTAGGCGAGGCTTCCAGAAATTTGGGGGCAAACTTTGTATTATGGGTTGAATTGTGTTCCTCAAAAATATATGTTGAAGTCCTAACCCCCAAGACATGTGCACATGACCTTATTTAGATACAGTGTCTTTGCAGACCTAGTATAGGATGATACAGTAAGGACAATTTAAACGTAATGGGAATTTCACATTTGATTGTGGGCAATTTATTCTGGAAGAACCACACAGTGAATGCATAAAACGGAACTAGCAGAACTGAACTGTGTAAGAAAACCCAAAATGCATGCCCTTACCTCAGACACCTAGCCCAACTACATCAGTTCACCACGTATTATGAGACGCATCCATCCATGTCTGTCATTACGACTTAACCCAATTGACTTCAGAAAACTTTCCTTCCAGGACTCCACATGAACTCACAAGCTGGAACCCCTTCACAGGCAAAGTTCACTGTCGGCAAAGTAAGGGACCACATATATTATAATAGTGACGCATGCATTTTCCGTTTAATAAGTGTGAAACTGTGCTGCCGTTTTTATCAGGTTCTTTTTCTCTTCTTTTTTTACAGGCCACTGATGACGTTTTTGAGTTTTGTGCCCCAATCACATTTTTCATATAAACTCTGTGGTTGTCACTGTGGGGTTTTGCAGGGCACAGTGATGTTTGAGAATACCGCCTCGTGTGATAGTAGATCTGAGTGTATGGTATTTAAAACTGTGATTCTGGTTGAGATCATCCAGTAAGTGAGTGCAGAGACAGAAGAGGCCAAGGGTTGAGTCCAGGGGCACCTCAACCTTAAAAGATAGGAGTCAGCAAAGGAATCATCCGAAGAGACAGGAGGAAGCTCAAGAGACATGCTGTTTTAGAAGTCAAGTGAGGACCGCACTGGAAGGAAGTCTTAATCAATTGCATCAGGTGCCACAGAAAGATCAAGAGGGAGAAGACTGACTGAGAAGTCACCACTGAATTCAGTAACTGCTGAATTTAGTAATTTGGTGGCGTGGTGGGGATAAGCCTACTTGGAAAGAACATATTTTTTGAATAATCATGAAATTAATATTATTTGATTTTAATACAAGTCTTTCTCAAGTAAGTTCTGTCATTAACATGCACATTTAGTCTTCTATTGCATCATATAGATCAAGTTCTGCTTATAATTTTAAAATATGGTTATGGAGTCCCTCCTACACTCCTGACAGTGGGATAGAAGCACTGTGTTTAAAGGAGCAGATTCCAGAATGGAGACAGACTTATTTGTAAATTCTGGTTTCACCACTTACTAGTTGCCTGAAGTAAGCCTCACTCCTCAGATTTCCAAAGGAAAGTTAGTATTCTATTTTACCCTATCTTAATGTCAGGATTGGGTAAATAAAGTGCTTAGCATAGCAACTGACACACAGGATGCCTCGTAAAGGTTATTAATATTCTTTACAATGATAGATGTAATATTTGGCTTTGAATTTCCAGTGGAGTTTGGGAGATAAGGCATAAAAAGTTAAATAAGCGTAAATAGGTATAGCCAAAGTGACAAGGAAAGTGATACTTAAAATGGGACCGAAAGGTGGGAGAGCAGTGAGAAGGATCCCCTGAGTTTACATGCAACTGCTACTCTGTGATGTTAGAGCTACACGTACTTGGTTGG
The DNA here is from genome assembly GCF_963455335.1 of Martes martes. Taxonomy (NCBI): domain Eukaryota; kingdom Metazoa; phylum Chordata; class Mammalia; order Carnivora; family Mustelidae; genus Martes; species Martes martes. Next base: position 63,842,324 of record NC_137893.1, read on the forward strand.
TTCTCATCCCATACCATGAGGAAGCACTCTCCCCAGTGTGTGGGTGAGAAGACTGATGCTCCAGGAGGCTCATATCTTCCTCCAGGTCCCCAGTTGTCAGGGAGCTGGAGATGAAGTGGGTTTGCTCATCTCCCAAATCCATGCTTGTGGTGACAGAGCAGAGCAGCAGAGAGGTATGGGGCTATCTCTTCACTCTCTGCCCTATGCAAACGCTAATAAGACAGTCAAACCAAACCAAACCAAACCAAACCAAACCAAACCAAACCTGTGGCATGCAAAGTTCCATTTTTGCCAGATACCTCATCTAAAGAACTACATTGAACAAACAAACCCAAGAGAAGCTAGTTGCAAATGCTGACCCTGGACCTTTTCTTCTTCTGGTTGGTTTAAACATGTAGCAGAGCAGGGTTCTAGGGAAGGCGTGGATGGACAGGTGGGAATGAATAGTAAGTGCGTATCAAGGGGTGGTTACAGGAAACAAACACTGTGGTGTCTATTACCCAACCTGTCAGGTCCACAAGTTCACTCCGCAGTGGACTGTGCACCTGCCGTCAGAGATCCTGTGGGGTTCCTGTTGGGGTAATTAATGGAGGACAGGCATTTGGGCTTTAGGATGTCTCCATGCTAGCTGAGGCTCTCACTCAAGTTGATAGGACATAAGCAACTGGTATCCTGCACAGTATGGCTTGAGAATGGCTTATATCACTCTCCTCCAGCTGGCCAGTAAGGGTTCTTAAAGTGTTTCCTTGAACAGACAGGAGGGTCTAATTGGAAAAGAAATGCTGTGCTGCTGGGCATCATGTTAGCTAATTGTGAAGCCCTAGCAGAGACACTCAGTCTTCTCACCTACTCTCGGTGGGTAAAGGCCATGACCTTGAAAGATAAACTTAGAACAGATAAGTTTTAATGGGCTGAAAGAAAATGAAACATGAGGCTTTGTAGAGCTCTGTGGGACTTAGAAAGAGAGCCTTGATGAAGAGGTGTACTAGTTTTCTAGGGCTGTCATAACAAATTACCACAACAGAAATTTATTCCCTTAGAGTTCTGGAGGAGGCTAAAAGACTGAGATCAGATGTTGGCAGGGTTGGGTCCTTCTGGGAGTTCTGAGAAAGAATCTGTTCCATGCTTCTCTCCTATCTGTTGGTGGTTGCTGGCAATCTTTGGTTTTCTTTGGCTTGTAGACATTTCTCTTCAATCTCTGCCTCCATATTCCAAGGTTGTTTTTCATGAATCTCTGTCTCTGTGTCTCTTCCTCTCTTCTTATAAGGACATCAGTTACATTGGATTAAAGCCTCATCTTCTCCAGTAGGACCTCATCTTAACCATTAGCTACATCTGCAAAAACCCTATTTCCAAATAAGGTAACTTCTGAGGTTTCAGGAAGGACATAAATTTTGGGAGGACGCTCTCCAGCTCTGTATGAGAAGGGAGCATAAAACCATTAGGCATCATTGTTTGTGAGAGAAGAGCGGGGAAAGGAGAGGAAGAGTGTCTGAAGAAAGGCTTGGAAGGATACAGAATACCAGTGAAGTAGGCAGGATTACAATAGGAAGCACATGTGCCAAATGGGGTAGTTGAGATTTTAAAGAAGGAACCATTTATAATAAGTGTCAGGGTTAAGTAAAAACAAACAAACAAAACAAGGGGGTGGTGACTAACTCTAGAGCTAGCAAGAGCAGGGTGCCATTTTCACAAGCCCTTTCACCGCCCCTTCCTCCCACCACCACAGAGAGGACTTCCGCTTGAGCTTCTACCAGCTTCTCTGTCACTGACCTGCTCTGTGATGCCTCTCCTGGCCCGTCCTGGGGCTTCTCAGATACAGTGACGTGGGTTGCCTGACATTCAGGCAGGCACAAAGTTTGATGGGCCAGTTAGTGCCAGTGCCCCACCCTTGAAGAAGGGGTGATGAAAGCTGGTTGATGAACACTTTTTGATTTCTTCCCTAGCTGACTGTTGTGTGATTGCATTCTCTAAGATCCCTCAGAAGATTCTGAGGGATTGAGCACCAGTTGACAATAGCAGTGACCAATTCAAGAACTCATCCTTGTTTGGGGGTTTATTTCCTTCTCTTTCCCTCCCTCTGCCTCTCACACCTGTTCCCTGAGATAAGTTCCAAAATAAACCACATGTACACAGCCTTCACTTCAGGCTCTCCTTTAGGGAAACCCAGGCTAAGCAGCTATTCTCAGCCAGCAGATTCAAGAGGATTAAGAAGAGAGTGAGAGAGAAAGGGGGTGGAGAGGAAGGGGAGAGGAGGAAATAACAGGGGAGGGGAAGAAGGAGGAGGTGGGGAGAGAGAGAAAGAGAGCTGAAGCTAAAGAAAGCGAACTCCAAACTTCTGAGGAGGAATGTAGTCACTGCCAACCCTCAGGCTAGTCGACAGGTGGGAGGAAAAATACACAGCCCCAGTACAATCTCCTCCCACCCACCATCCCCTGCCAGAGCCTTCTATGGCTGAACCAATTCCCAGAGGGTGAGGAAGGGTTAACCTTCATGCAGTTCATTGAGACCAGCGTCCCAGGGCACAGACTAGGTGAGAAGGATAGAAAGTAGAACAGGAAGCAAACAGAATTACCAGCACAACCACATTTACCAATACACCAGTTTTCTATCCTGCTAGAATTGACTGCACCATTGACATACTTCACAGGGCCATCTTTTCAAAGTGGGAACCGTGTCTAAGTGAAGTTGTTCTTGCAACTACCAGAAATAACTTGCTGGTTACACATAATTTTTGTTTATCAGCATTGAGTATAACCATCCTAGTAAACTCAGTTATCATCTGGATTAAGCAGCTTAGGATATGAAGGCAAATGTGGACGTGCATTCAGAACTTGCCCTAGTTCAAATCCCAGTGCTGCTACTAACAAAAATGATGCCCTTGAGCAAGTTTCCTTCTCCCTCGGATTCTCAGTTTTCTCATTTGCAAAATGGGATTAGAATATCAACTCCACCTCACAAAATTTTTGTGAGGACTTAGTGAGAGAAGATATTGTAAATGGTGGCTATTTTTTTTCTAGTACTGCTCTTTTAATTACTGCCCACTTATTATTGCCTCAATTTTCTACTTATCTCCATAGAGATGTATGTATGCTATTTTACACATTCATATAGAATAGGTTTAACCGTCTCGGAAATCTAAAAATTTCTCTAGATATTTGAATATTCCTCTTAAAATTATAGTTGGATGAACTGTAATACTTTATTATCCCTCTCTCTTCTTGCTCTCAACTGTATAAAGTATCATGGAGCTCACCTTAAGTGACAGGTGAACTAGTTGTTCTTCAACTGCATTCAGACTTCAATGATCTTTCAATTGGGTTTAAATTAAAATCGACCATGATGAAGTAATTTATGCTTAGACTCTGGCCACTGTTGCCTGATTGCTGATGGTGATGAATCACGAGGGAAGGGCCTACATTTCTGTGCTGTTGGAGCTTTTCACTTAACCTCTGAGTCTGCCGGGCTTCAGGCAGGTTTATGGCAAATGACCTCTGCTTGGAAGCCTGGCAGGAGGGACTTCCTGCCACAGGGCTCATCCTCTGCTGTATTAAAAAGGTTTTGTGAGAATCTATGACTTTCATGTTAAGGAAAGAATGTGCTCTGTCTCAGGTGTAATTCATCTTATAGCTAAAAATGTGTGGTTCTGTGAAATATATTTAGTTCTTTTTCTCTTGTCCTTTGAGGAAAATCTACCCATTTCTTTTGAAGTAGTGGTGCTATATAAAGGAAGTGTGTCTTTCTTGCCTTATAAACAATTCTCTCATTGCTTTTTTTCTCTTTCCCAAAATAGGTTTTTGTTTGTTTGTTTGTTTGTTTAGTGTGAATGAAGAGAGAAGAAAAAGAATTTAATGGAAGAGAAACATGAATACAAATTTATGGTAATACTAGTCTTATTTCTTTTAAAGGAAAATGATGAAGCTAAAGATCACAAAGAAAATCAGATGTATTATGAAAATAATAATGTTTATGTTTTCTTCCTGGATTATGTAGTTTTTAAACCATATATTTAATTTGCTGAATATTTTGTGGTTATTACTCTGTTTATAAAAATGATTGCCAATTTCAAGCCTCATTCAGGAGAGTGAGCCAGAGGGCATTGTGGTAAACATGCTCTAATCCTAGAATAGTGTTTGAACATGAGAGCTGGCACTCCTTGGCAGGACTCAGGTGTTACAAACCAAGGCTTAAGCCACAACAGAATTAGAGAAATATCCTGCATGGAAACTTTTCCCCAGAGTGCATATATTTTCAATCTCTGTCTTCAATGAACAGAGCAAGAAGGGCTTGTGAACCACATTTTCAATTGCAGAGATGTGAAGGGGGCTCATGGAAGGCGGCAAATTAAAGGGTGAATTAAATCTTTCCTTTAAAAAAAGAAATCAGAAGAGCCCTATTTGGACTAGGCATTAGGAATACCATGGCCCTTGGTATTCAGTCAATAGGAAATTTTAATCATAGATCCTTGGGACATTGACGAGACTACTCATTGACGAGACTACTCATAGATCCTTGGGACAGTGATGAGACAACGAGATACGGCAAGTATCTACCTGTCCTAGGATTGTTGAAGCCCTCCCTCTTCTTAAAATTTGGATGCCACTCTTTGGGGAGAGGTGGATTTAAGGTAGTACTCTCTCAGAGTACTGCACCTGGCAGTAAGCATCTTGTATTTTGCATCCAGGGTGCCTCACCGGCTTCACCCTAGTCTTGGCCCTGAGATGCACTCAACATTAGCTGAGGGTCTGAGATTTAGGCAATACAGTGATTTGGGTGTCTCCTGGGCACATGCAGAGAAGGGGAGCACTCTGGCTTGGGTGCTGCATCAGCTCCAGTAAAGAAAAGTGCTAGGTGCTACGCTTCACCCTCAACTGTGTCAAGTAACGTTACCCCTTTGGCTGAAATGCACCTAGAATGTCAGAATACACCTGTGACCGATTTGTGTCTCAGAGTCAGCTGAGGCTGGTCTGCCTGCCCACTTAAGCAGCTGAGAATGTGTCTTTTCAAAACTATCTAGTTTGACTCTCTCTCAAGTGGCTTACGGGTGTCTGGGTTGGTGTTCTAGTAGATTCTCTCTGGAGCATTCTCTCCAATTCTGACCTCTCCCTACTCCAGGACCCTTGAGATCCACCTCTCTATTCTGGTTGGTGATGTGGCAATGGCTGTGAACATTCTTCTGGTCAGAATGCCCAGATGCTGGTTCTTGGCCGTGTCTTCTCCACTGTAGGGGGATGAACTGGTTCCTGGAAGAGTTCTAGCACCTAATGTCTTGACTTCTTGGATTTTGTATATTTAGACAAAGCTTTTCCTTATGATTCCCATACATGGCTTCTTCTTCTCTACTCCCCAAAGCACCTGGCCAATATCTTGTTTATTTCTCTCTCTGCTCTGTATCCGCAGTGTTGGTGTACACACCAGATTATCGGCTCCATAAGTCCAGGGACAATGTCTCATTTAGCTCTGATTCTCCACAGCAGATAACCCAGCACCTGAGACTTGGGATGTGTTCCAGACATAATTCTTAAATGAATCAATGAATAAATAATTGAATTTTTTACTACGGAAGAGAATTCATTGAGATTTTTGCTTCTAATTGTACAGGAAAGGATTCTTCTTGGTTCTCAAGCTTCTCTTTGCTAATCAAAGGACTATGATAAGAAGGTGTTGTGGTAACTAAGGGATGGCCAGAAGGAGCATGAAAACAGATGCTGGAAAGAAACATGGTCATGAGTCAAGCTGAGGCATTTGTTTAGATAATAAGGGGGTAATGCCAGAGTTAGTAATGAGGTAGACTAGACAGTTTAAAAAGTACAAAATGAAGAAATAATTGTTAGTTGGGATCCTGCTGCTTTAGAGTGTCTGTGAAAATGTTAGCAAATTGTATTTATGTTGGATAAGATCCCTAAACTCCATTATTCCAAATATATTGTAAAATTTCTTATGACTCAGTATAGCATATCCATGTGGTTGAGCCAGGAATGTCATGATGTGATAGAAAGACTCCTGAATGTCATGCTCCTCTACCATGGTCTGGTTGGTTGTTTTTGAATGAGGCACCTAAACTCTGGATTGATTTTTGTTATAGAAAACAAATAGAAGAGGCTAAGCGATGCCTACAATATTTCCAATCACTAGAATGTTATAATTTTATACTTTTAAGTGGTTTTGGAAAAGACACACTTGTTTAGAGTTCTCTTTACTGGGGGGAAAAATCCATAAATACTTCCCTTCATGAATATAACTTCAATATTTCAATGTAATTGGGCATATGTTCAATGATTCATTTGAAAATATTAATATTTTAATAAATAAGATATTAATAAGGCTCTACATGTGTGAACCATTTAATTCTTAACACAGTATCTGCATTTCTCTCAAAAAACAAAACAAAAAGACTTTCTATTGAAACTCCACACCATGATGATATTCTCATTATAGTTTGCTGAATGACATTTTGTTAGGACTGATAGGAGGGGATCACTCCTACAATCCTGGAGCCATAGAAGCCTCCCTGATGGGAAAAGCGATAAGCATGTCAACAGGGCATAAGTAGGTAAGTAGGGAAGGGACAGAAGGGGAGAGCACCCCTCATATTTGATTCCTTGCACTATCATTTTCTTCTACCACCACTACCTCTGTGGAGCCAGAGGAAGCATGGAGAAGATGACTTCCCTATATATTATACATGAATTGAAACCCAGCAATTTCCCCCGAGCTTGCTGGCTCCCTATTTCCCCAGCATTCCCAGTTGTGAAATGGGATGATGTTACATTGGACCCAGAAGAAAAAGGAGTTTTGGCACTGACTTAAAAGCTCCTGATGAAAATAAAATTCCTTTTGCTTTACAAAAAATATATAAATTATGTAGACAGAAAAATTATGGTCTGACTTGAGCATTAAACCCCACTGATGTATATAGCATGCTACATTCTTTGGTTCACCAAAGTGTGTTTAAAAATTAGATTTTGCAAATTTCTAATTTGGTTTAATAAAGAGGAAGATGGTCAGGCTTTTCTTTTTTCTGTTTTAAACTAATACAGGTTCTGATAAAGACAAATCAAACTTCCTTCTTCTGTGTTTCTCCTCTTATAGATCTGAATCCTTCCAGAATACCTATCATCTCAAATTAGGGTAGGATGCCCTTGAGAATGCCCTACCCAGAGGAAAACAGCTTTTTTTTTTTTTTTTAAATCAGGCACAGTATGCTATATACCTTGCATTCATGAACACCATGCAAAGATATTTCTATGGGGTGAGGTTTACTTCATTGGAATCATAATCTTATATTCTTGCCTATCTGATTTGCCACAATCAGTCTCCAGGGAGTTGTTCAACTGATCCAGGATTTTTATTTCAGAGAGAACCCGCACTATACATCTATTCTTTGTGGACAAATTCCTCCTGAAATCCCGGAAAGTCCAGAGATGAGTCACCTGGAATATGGTTGCTCTGGTATATGAAACTGATCAAACTGGTGTTATCTGGTGTGTGATCAGAGTGTAGTTGAGAGTGTCTAGTAGGTGGCTGATGTAGGAAGAAGGCAATTTGATGAATGACAGCTATTAAAATGAAACAAGGAAGGAGCAGCACTACACTCTGGTTCAGTCTCCTCTGCCATGTGAGGAGGGATCCTGCACTGGCAGTGACAGGCTGATAGGGTGCCGGAAATGAGGTGCTTTGGAAATGTCAGGGTTGGCCAGAGTCCTCTCTGAATTATGAAATCTTTACTGCACCAACAGCAGAGATTATAGAGACAGAAAGGAGATGAAGTTGAATGAGTGCCCAGGAAAAAATGGAATCAATTCTGTACACACGTTCCCTGCTAACACTAGACCATCCCAACCACAGAGCAAACCCCCCACTTGAGAAAAAAAATCACACACGCTCCTCCATCTCCCTGACTTACTTGTATTTTCCACCAACTTCATGACAAGTTTGATTTCTTCATCTTGTAACACAACATACTTTTCCCCCTTCATTTCTCTTGCAGAGTAAAACGGGGAGGATTCGAAAGAAAAGGAGTATCTTCACTTTTCCTTAAGACACAGTCCTATTGCTGCTTTTTGAAAAAGACAAACATTTTAATTCCATGAAAAAAGAATAAAGTACCAAGTCTGTGCTAGTTTTTGTTTTTATTTTGTCTTTTTTGTGGATGTGTATAAATAATAGTGAGGCAATTTGTGTGGGCTCACAAAGTCAACTGGTTTAGGCAGAAGAAGACTGGTACCACTCTTCCATATACTGGCCCTGCCCAGCTGAGGAAGGGCATACAGTCCCCAGCTGTGGGCAGGAACAAAGTTGGAAGAGATATAAAGACATCCACACCTTCTTGTCAGTTCCGTTGTTCTCACTAGCTACTCCTTCAGCTCTAGGCTATATTTCAAAACCTTGCTCAAATATAGCCTTCTCAGGAAGACTTCCTTGGTATATACTCCCTACTGTCCCACCCCCAATGAATCATTTTCCTTGTACTATTTCTAGACTTTGTGTATATTTCAGTATATTGGAACCATTGATCTGCACTGACTTCGTACCTCTCTCTCCTACAAGAATGTGAGTGCTGAGAGAGAATAGGTGGGATCTGGCTTATAGCCCTCCCCCTAATAGTAAATGACAAATAGTAGGGACCAGATAAATGTGTTTGACTGACTGGCTGCAGCCCTTTGGATGGAGCACACAGTCAGTCCATGATTATCACATTAATATTTTACTTATTTTCTGGCTCAGTAAATTTCCCTTAAAGCCAGTTCCGGTCTATTGTGAAATGTCTTTCTCACGAGCCACTTCCCCTTCCACCCTGTTAACACATATATACACATAATCCAGGCAGAATGTTTCTCTGTGGATTCTAGGCAATGAGGGGGAAATGAAAATACCATATTGCATTAATTCTAAAACATAGATTTTTTTTTTCACCTTTTGAATTGAAATTAGGGAGCTTTTGACAATCGATGGCCTCTTACAGTTATGAATGGCAGTATTTTTTTCTTTCTGAATCATAACTAAAATAAGGCATCTTTCAATGATAATATCTTAGATTTGTTGAGATATGGCACTTACGAAAAAAGTTGTACCAGGAGCCACGCCAGCCCTATACCAAGTTGTATGGTGAGTTCTGGATATGTTCCAAATGCTACATTAAAATCAAACCCAAACCAACCTTTTCCAGAAAGAAGTGAGAGGGTCAGACTCAAGGATCGGCGAGCATGTTTCTTATGGCAGTCATTGTTACAGCTCTGGCATCTGATCGAGTACATGGCTGGAAGTATATGTACTTAATACAGAAAGATAACTGAAAACAATATTTGAGTATTTACTCTGTTTTAGTCACTGGATTTTAAGTGCTTTTAATATTTAAGCTCATTTAATACTCAGGATATCATTTTGTGTGGGAATATGATCCCCATTTTTCAGATGCACAGAGTGAGGCTAAGGGTAGAAAGGCAATGTGCCCTCCATGTTATAGACAGTAATTGGCAGAACTTTGGTTGGACCCCAGGTTCATTTGACTTCAAAGGCCACATTCTTGTGCTCTATGCAGTGCTTCCTTCCCAGTGAATATTGATTTTGAATAAGGGGTAATTCTACTGGTCTTGATGGCCATTTGCTTGGTCAGGGCTGTCAGTTCTCAATTTTCTTTCCGAATTGTCCACTCTCCTGGGCCTTCTAAACTCCACTGGTCATCAAATGACTATCTTAGACTTAACATTTTGATGAATGTGGCTTAGCTTGTAATAAACAGTTTATTGGGAAAATATTTCCTTGATTCAATGATCACAGGCAAGATCCTATCAAAATCCAAAACCCCCCAAGAGCCATTTGTGATGATGATGGTATTATATTTCACAAGTGCAATATTGCAAATTCATTTTGTAAGTAGTAAAAACAAACAAACCAACAAAAGCACAATCTCTCTCTCTCTCTTTCTCTCTCTTTTTAAAGATTCATGTATTCATTTGAGAGAGAACAAGAGCAAGAGCAAGGGGTGGAGCAGAGGGGGAGGGAGAGAGAGAGAGAGAATCTCCAGTAGACACCCTGCTGATGTGGAGCCTGATGTGGGGCTTGGTCTCACGACCCCGAGATCATGACCTGAACCAAAAATCAAGAGTCAGACTTTTAACCAACTGAGCCACTCAGATGCCTCACACAATCTCTGTTTTATAGGACTGTCATGGAGAAAAAATTAAACTCAATGGGTTTTGACTGACCTCCTCTTTGGGGGCTGAGAGCCGTTTTTCCAACACCAAGATGCCTAAGCATAATATTAAGAAATTACTGAGGAAATTCCTTCAGGTATGGAAGATTCTGTTAGACCAATCACATTTTCCTCTTTGTAGTCATTGCAGAGATCCGAATGAGAAGTTGGGGGGTTGGGCAGGGGTCACCATGCTGGACAATGGAAGAAGTTCTGGCCCAGGACCAAGCTCTAGCATGCACCCCAGTCACCTGGAGGGCTTGTTCAAACACAGAGTGCTGGACCCACCTCCCTACCGCCCCCCCAACCATCCCCCCTCCACCCCGCCCCAAGTCTCTGACTCATCAGGCCTGTGATAGGCCCTGAGAATTTGCATTTCAAACAAATTCCCAGATGCTACTGATGCTGCTAGTCCAGGTGCTGCACTCTGAGAACCACTGGCCTCGCCATTAGAAGGGCCTGAGTCTCCATCCTGGTTCCTCACTATCCTAGCCGTGCCTTAGGGAATTTAATGATCCGTCTTGACTCCTTATGAGTAACCTGAACTATAAACTACCTATTCTATCCATTTTCTAAGACTTGTACAAAAAGAAATGAAAATAATATATTTTTAAATTACTTAAAAACCTATTATTGCTGGTATTACTCATATCATTGTGAAAGAAGCTATAGATTTATATTACCTCAGAGAGGAGCTGGCAAAACGTTGGGGTTACCCAAGGCCAGAGGGGAAACATTTGGAGAATTCAAAGTGCATGTTGTACCCTGAAGGGGGAATCAGCACAGAATATAATGGAAGGACATAGGTTCTATGTTATGAACCTGCGTACGTGTGTTCAAACCCCATTTCCCATCTGGAAAATGGGAACGTGAAGACATAACTTGCAGGCTTGCCGAGAGGACTATTCAAAATAATGCATTTAAGGAAGTAGCTCAGTGCCTGGCTCACAGTAGCCACTCAGTAAATATTAGCTAGTATTTAGATTTCAGGTTGGTAATATAGCCATTCCATCGAGCCATTCCATTGAAGTGGCCAGTCCCCTGAGCCTCAAAGTTCATACTCAAACTATGCTGCTTTGAATGAGCAATTGGACTCACTGACCTCCAAGGTTCCTTCCAAATGAGATTCTAATGTTAGCACAAAGCAACCAAATCTGGTCAGTTGCCAGCCACCAGGACTGTTTTTCCTCAGTCTTCCCTTATAATTGACAACTTGACCACTCATGCCTTTGCACTGACCTACCACATAATCGTTAGGTAGACTTTCTGGAATTCCCTAGCAGGTAAAGCACTAACAATAGAAAAATTAAAATTACATGAATATTGGTGTACAGAGCTCTTCATTTGCACCCTGGATAATGTGACAATTGAATCAAGTCTAAACCAGAGAATGCATGACAGTGTGATGAGCTCTTCACTAACAAATGTCAGATAAGCTTCGACAGTCTGCTCCGGGTGGGTGGAAGTTCCAGGCTTGCAAAACCCCGTAGTTAATAGAAGCAACAACTGCAGCACAATCGCTGACCAAGTTGTGGAACCTGATGCTATGTCATGGGGCTGGAATGCAGCTTGTGGTACCCTTTTGGACAGACTTTCCTTTTATACCTCATGCTGATGAGAAGTTATTCACTTAGGCTGCGTGTCCTCTTGCACGTTCCATGGACCAACACTCCACCCATTCAACTGGACATCACAAGTGATACAGATGGGTAGGGCGTCCTTGAACATATAAGCCTGTTTCATTGATCAATCGTGATTGACTCAACAAAAATGGGAGATAATTTGTTCAGCTCCTATCTTTCTCTTTCTCACTGGATTTAAGTAGTTTTGGTGGGTTACAGGACAGCCGAGGAGAGGTGAGAGTAAGGCATTTTGGTTTGATTGGAAAGCGTTAGTTGCCTCTTATGAGATTCTTTGCCAGCAAAAATGAAAAAATGTAATTCTTTATGTGAATGTCTATTATTTTATTTTTTCCCTAATTTTAAGTTAGGAGTAGATGATTTTGTTTTCTTATGGAAACATTTCTTATGAGTGAAAGATAATGCATTATCCTTTTTTCAGACAATTTTTTTTTCCTGACTCATGACTCCAACTTTTCTGCCCTCTCCCAGCATCAGGGTCCCAGTTACCTCTAATTCTGAGGAATTTTTCTCACTTTCCTCAATGGTCTCACCCTCTTAGAGTACTGACTTCCTTTCCATAGAACTCATTGCCAGCTTTCATGGTGACTTCCAGATTTGTAATCCTCTGGTCTCTTCCACTCAGATGAACTCTGTTTTCAGTCTACCTTAGCCACATCCCAGAAGGCAACATCTTACTCTTGGTCACAACTCAGATGTGCTTCACTTCCAGGATGACAAATTCTGATATCCCTCTCCTTTTCTCACTCCATTCCTTCCTCTTTCCCTCTTTCCCTCTTTTTTTCCTTTCACCTTTATTAAGACCACCAGCCCATAATCCTTACCTATCTTACCTATTTCATTACTTGGACTTGGTTCCATTGTTTCTGCAGCAGCCTGAACTCATTGACTTAGCATGTCAATTTGCTGCCACCTATGATTCCCTTTGATACCTCTGATCTGTCTCTCCTTCCTATTCTTATTGCCTCTCTTGAGAGCACTTGCAAGTATCTCCTACCTAGTCATCCTTTCTTCCAATCTACTCTGCTCTAATCCATATTAGTTATCCTTTCTAAAATGGTCATCCTGATTTTAAAGCTGTATGAAAGCTTGTGTAACTTTTATCCTCCAAAACCTTATGCTTCTTCTTCCAAGTCTTGCTCATGTTTTTCTCATCTCCTCCTAAAAAATACTCTCCGCTTTTATTTAAGTCCACCTCAAATAACACCTCTGATCATCCACCTTCACTTTATCCTTTTTCAATGTTGTATTCCTATGCTAGTGGTAATGGTTTGTATATTCGTTTCACCTTCTTGCAATGTGATCCAGTGTAAGGCACATGAGTGTTGGATTTAGAGAGAGGTCTGGATGAAGATTCCAGCTGTAGTATTTACCAGTTGTATGATCCTGGGCAAGTCCCTCCATTTTGCCAAGACCAAGGTTCTTCCTCTATAAAAAGGGGATAGTACTACCTACTTCATGGGGTTGTTAGAAGGATTCAATGAGATGAAATGACTGCCATATAAGAGTCATTCAGGAAATATTATTTCTTCCTTTATTCCCCACTCCTTGCGTCCTTGAGGTAGAAGACTATGCCTTACTCATTTTGTATCCCTTGAAATGTTAACAGTATCCAGCCATCAATAAGTAGGCCATCAATAAATATTTCCTGAATTCACATTTTTATACCTTCTGTCCTTTTTCTTGTTGAAGGTTGGCGCTCCAGAGACAATGCATTTTTTTATCTGCAGTCCATTTCCTACTTAATTTTGGTAGGTTTAAAGCAGAATATTCTTTGTATGCTGAGCAGACAATTACACCAAATTACCCGGTTATGGATAATTGTATCTTCTCTATTGAGAAAGACTTGTGGCTACGTGCTCTCTGTCTGGACTAGAATAAGGAGACTCGTATGTATGTGTGTATGGGAAAAAAAATTCATTCATAATAATGATATCTGAGAAACTTCACCTTCAGGTTATTGACTCAGCATGATTCAGTATGGCTGTGACCAATCATGGCCCTCTTCCACATATGGAGCTGATAGGAAATGAGCTGGGAAAACTGATTCACATCCTTATATGTAGAGGATCCCTGTTACAAAAATCAAACAATACTACAGAATTCCTGGTGGAATAAGTGCTTGTATGGGGTAAGACAAGTCTTCCAGCTTGATGCTTATCAAAGGTATTGTGATGTAGTAGAAAGATCATTGGCTTTGGTGTGGAAAGGTCTTCACTGGATCTCAGCTCTACTATATATCAGCTGTGGATCCTCATGCAAGTTACTTGGACCTTTTTCCCCTGTAAAAGATGATCACATACATGCATCACAGGTTATTGTGAACACTGAATTGCATACACACAGAAACACCCGGTGGAGTGTATGGCATATATAGAAAGAACAATGAACAGATGTTAGTTAAAATGTCAAAGAGTATGGAAAGATTTTTCATTTAAAAAAAAAAAAAAGACCTAGTGCACTTCGTAGACATACAACAGTATCCACTGTGCTGTCATTGACTACCTATGTACCTGAGGGATAGTTTATGTGTCAACTTGGCTGGGCTTTGATGCCAAGATGCCAGGCCAAACACCAGTCTAGATATTGTTGTGAAGGTAAGGTATATATATATTTTTAAAGATTTTATTTATTTGACAGAGAAAGACACAGCAAGAGTGGAAACATGAGCACAAGCAAGAGAAGTGGGAGAGGGAGAAACGGGCTCTGCACTGAGCAGGGAGTCAGACGCGGGACTCTATCCCAGGATGCAGGGGTCATGACCCGAGCCGAAGGCAGACAACAACTGAGCCACCCAGGTGCCCCGTGAAGGTATATTTTAACACTTACATCAGTAGACTTCGAGGAAAGCAGATTGACTCTCCATGATATGGGTAGGCTTTATCCAATCAGTTGATATCTTACGAGAAAAAGACTGAGGTCCCCTGAGGAAGGGGGATTTCTACGACTAGACTGCCTTCAGGCTACAGCTACAACCTCAGAACCTCCCTGGTCTCCAGCCCGCCACCCCGCTCTGCAGATTTTGGACTTAGCAGAGGTGCAAGTCGGTTTCTGAAAATAAATCTCTCTCTTTATGCATTTATACCTCCTATCAGTTCTATTTCCCTGGAGAACATTGGCTAATACAGCCTGCCTTGCTCACTGGGTGGTAATTAAACATCAGAAACTCTATCCGACTCATTTTTACATCCTCAACACCTAGCACAATGCCAGATACATGGATAATATTCATGCTTACTGAACTGAAAAAGAATGCATTAATACACTGTCTTGTAAGACAGGTGCTTGTACATACTGTTACATCAATCATTTGCACTACTTAGTTATTCATGCATCAAACATTTTTCTTATTACCATGCTTGACACTGATGATGCAGAAAGAAAAGATAGAATGCCGCTTCTCTAGCTGTTATTTCGTGATGGGTTGGAGTGGATAGGGCTGGTGCATAAATGGAAGGTAAAACTGGACGCTTGGGATTCAATATCTCCAGGTGAGAGAGAGCCTGACATAAGGCAGGGACAACTAGGAGAAAGAGGAAGGGATGAATTCAAGTGTGGTTTAGAAGGTGGAAATAGTATAGTGAGAAACAGGAGAGCAAGGTGTCTCCCATGACTCCCTGGTTTCCGGCAGGGTGTCTGGGAAGATGTAGCAGAGCACGATTTCTCATCATTTTATCTGATCCTAACATTCCTCAGCATCCTAAAATACAACCCCTCATTTTAGGGATGCATACATTGAGGCTTAGAGAGAACAGATTAGTTACTCCCAAACCTCATAAATCAGAAACTGGCAGAGCTAGTCTTGGTATCGCAAACCATGCTGTTTGGCTACAGTGCCCTCTCTCCAGCCCTCACTATGCAGCCTGGCAAACTCCTTGGGCAATGAGGAGTGAGGAGGGGGCCCCAGAGAGTCCCTGTGACTTCTTTGCAGTGTAATTTCATTCTCTTGAACAGTCAACCTGTCATGCTTTCTGGATATACAGCTGTACATCATAAATGACCCAGGAGTCATACACTTCCTTTCCAAGAAACTAGAGAGCGAGGCAGATTTGCTGTGCTTTCAGTTGCATGTCCCAGATGGGAAAAGGAGGAATATCTATTTGTAGTTGGAAAGGGAGAATGTTAATTGGTAAAAATGAAAGTATGTTTTCTCCAAAACTGTGAGGTAATCCTTTTTTTCTTCAGAAGTACCCTAGTCCTGCATGGAATCAGTGTTCTCTTTCAAGTAAATGACTGCGCTTGACTTGTTGCCCTTTACAACCTGCCCACCCGTCCCCTTCCTGCTCCCTCTGCTAGCAACGGTTGTTGACCCCGACATCATGAATCAAGAAGTCTGAGCCCTCTTCATAACCTGGCATGTGTCCAGCAACTGGTAAGGAGAAAGTTGCTTTCTCTTTCTTGCTCTCAGATGGACCTGGAAGCTGGAACCAGGAACACAAAGCCACCTCTGGTCTCCCACATCATTTTCCAAGTCTCTCTTTGCCCTCCTCTCAGATCTTGGTTGTCTTGACTCTTTTAATATGGCTCCTAAGTTGGGGTGACCCACAAACTGCTAGCCTGTCTTTGTGGGCACCTATTCACATGGCTGGACCTCTGCCTGGGTCTCAGTTTTTGAATTTTTATTTATTTTATTTTTTATTTTTTTGACAATGCTGCTGCCCCTAGACCAGCTGGCTCATGTTTAATTCATCTCAGGGCTAATTATAGCCCGACTAGGGGAGGGGCATGATAAAGTTGGCTTCCCACCCCAGGCCTTCCTGCTGCCGAGGTAACTAAGGAATGGTGGTAGGGGTGGCTGGGGGGAGAGAAGGGTTTGTGCCCCCTCCCTGCCCCCCACTACGGGCAGCAGTGCTAGCCCTCCAGCCCCCACTCCTCCCAGGGAGCATCCTCAGAGGACACACTAAAGACAGAAACACAGGTGCAAGGCCAGTGGAAAAGAGGCGGTGATTCCAGCTCAGACCAACCATGCGCAAGCATCAGGATGCTCTTTCCCTCCCCTCTCCCTCACTTACAAGGTCAGGATTGATAATAATGCCCGAGATGATCCTGGTTATTCCACTCTCTTCCAGGTGGGCACACCAAGTCATGTCTGAGATCTCACAGCAGAAAGGGCCAGTGCCTCTGAGCCTTTGCTCCTGCTGTTTCCTCTGTGTGGATCCTGCCAGCTTCTTTCTGTCACCGCAGTTTCTGAATTCTTCTCTAAGCCCCCCAAGGACACATTTTTCTAGCACCTCTCCCCACTCCCTGCCTTGCAGGACTGATCTCATGTTAACCCCTTGGCACAGTGGCATAGTGGTTCCCAGGTAGTTCAAGTGGAATTTAGAATTCCGCAAGACACCAGTGCTCAACAAATGTTTGTTCTTTCCTCTCCTGCTTGCACTCTGAGGCTTGCGCATCCTGGTGGCTTATTTTGCCCACCATTTAAGACATCTTTGGATTGAGGCTTGAGGCAGGCTTCGCCATCATAGGATGAGCTGTGTATGAGGGGCTGAATCGGAGGTCAGTTGGGCTCTGACCCAATACCTGACTCATTCCAGTGGGACATAGTTCTAAGGCCAGGACTCGGCCCCTACCTCCACCCCCACCGAGTTCAGCTGTGATTTGACAATCATGAGTTCCTGAATCTCAAGGGATGGCAATCAGGTCCTTGCCAGATGGCTAGGCAGCTGGATGCTATTTTTATATAAAATCGCTTCAGAGCCTGTAACCATTAGAACTACCATTTTCATGGAGGCCAGCTCAGTCTCGCTAATTGGGCAAATTTGGAGCACCTCCAATCATTCATCCAGTTGGTGAAATCAGTGCTCTCCAAGCAGACCACATCATTTAGAATCCAAATTCATAATTCAGTCTCCACTGGTGGCTTCCTGAGAATTACCGTCCTGAGAATTGGGGGAGGGCACCAGAAGTATCACCTATCACCCCTTCACCATCAGACTGTGATTTGTGAACTAATATGCCTGACCAGAAAAAGTCTGAAGAGGCTAAAACTGTCTCTTAGCCCACATTCTTTTGCAATTGGAAATCACTGATAAAATTAGACTTTCATATCCAACTGCTTAATTCCTTGGTTAGATTCCACGTTTTCAATTATTCATTTCACCCTGGGTTTCCAGTTTGGGCAATCAAGAGTTGCTGCCCTGCCCATGAGACTCCTGCTGTCCCTGGTAGAAGGACACGGTGATGGCTAACAGCCTAGGCTGAGCCCCACTCCATTAGCTTTCAGAGCTTTCCTTGCCCTTCTGTGTTTGCCGTCTGCTGAGCTATGTTCCAGAAGGTCAGAGCCTGGGGCTGCCCTATATACTGCTCTGTCACCAGTACTGACTCAGTTCCTGGCACACAGAAACTACAGAATAAATATTTATTGAGTGAATGCCTCCGGACCCATCAATGGCTGCGTAACGGCATTCTTTGTCTTGTCCACATGAAATGCTTCTCAAAGGTCAGGAATGAGAGGAGAACAGAATTGAAGCAGATTAAATCAAGGCATGACATCCCCACCGCCATCCACTTACATCTGCGGCTGGGGTTCTGATCAGATACCAGGTGCTCAGCAGAACTTCTTTCCCACCATTCTTTTTTTTTTTTTTAAGATCTTATTTATTTATTTGACAGAGAGATCACAAGTAGGCAGAGAGGCAGGCAGAGAGAGAGGAGGAAGCAGGCTCCCTGCGGAGCAGAGAGCCAGACGTGGGGCTCGATCCCAGGACCCTGGGACCATGACCTGAGCCAGAGGCAGAGGCTTTAACCCACTGAGCCAACCAGGCACCCTCCCATTCTTAAAAGAAAACTGGAGGGGCGCCTAGGGGGGCCTCGGTCGGTTAAGCATCTGACTTCAGCTGAGGTCATGATCGCAGGGTCCTGAGGTCGATCCCCAAGTCCAGCCCCATATTGAATTCTGCACTCAGTGAGGAATCTCCTTCTCCCTCTACCCTTCCATTCTGAGCTCTATCTCTTGCAAATAAATAAATAACAATCTTAAAGAAAAAAGAAAAAGAAAAAGGAAAGGAAACTGGAGAACTTTGTGTAACAAGGTAGAGTGGTTTAAAAAAAAAAACAGTTGGGAGGGGGCATTCAGAAGAAAAAGTCTAAACCTCCCATTCCCTATAGAAATAATGGTAATGGTAAAAATTATAAGGCTAAATTGTATCAAGTACTTTCTGTGGTCAGGCACTGTACTGTACATTTATTATTTTATTAATCTTTACAACAAGCCCATGAGGCAGATATTATTATCATGCCCATTTGTGGAGGAAAAAGAGGAACTTAAAGAATTTAAATAACTTTCTGAAGCTGGTAGATAAGGAAGCTGGAATTCACCCCAGGTCTGTCACCTTAGTGAC
Source organism: Martes martes (assembly GCF_963455335.1). Lineage (NCBI taxonomy): Eukaryota > Metazoa > Chordata > Mammalia > Carnivora > Mustelidae > Martes > Martes martes. The sequence continues at coordinate 63,861,502 of NC_137893.1, forward strand.
CAGCTGTGTAATTGTGTTCTTTGTCCTTCACTGGTTTGAATATTTAAGAATAAGTTCCAAGTCTCGTTGCATATCTCATGAGTTGTTTAACTCATAGCACTTGGTTCAAGGTCATTCATGCCATGTGGAGATAGTCAATATTTGTTGATTCGAAAATAGACATAGTCAAAAGGCACCGAGATAGGCTTACTTCACCTGAAAGTAGAGCATACATGAAAGGAAATTTCAAAGCCAACCAAGGGAAGGCAGAGGGGCAAGTGGTCTTGCAGCCTACAAGACAGAATGTGTCATTAAAGAGGTTTAGAATTCATAGTGTCAAGTGAAAAGAGTATTTTAATTTAATTTTATTTATTTTTTTAATTAAATTAAGTTAAATTTTTTTTCAGTGTTCCAAAATTCATTGTTTATGCACCACACCCAGTGCTCCATTCAAAAGAGTATTTTAAAGTGGCTACACTGGGGATGCCTGGGTGGCTCAACTGGTTAAGCATCTGCCTTCGGCTGGGGTCATGGTCCCAGGGTCCTGGGATGGAGCCCCACGTGGGGCTCTCTGCTCAGTGGAGCTCTCTACCCCTCCCCCCTGCTTGTGTGCTCTCTCTCTCGCTCCCTCTCTCTCTCTCAAATTTAAAAAAAAAATCTTAAAAAAGAAACACTTTTTTTTTTTTCTACATCATAAGAAATGAAAACTCCTAGGAAGCTAAAAGGATCCCGGTTTTTGCTCTGACTTGATCTTTTCCCAGTGATTATACTAAAGAAGGTGGGTGAAACCTCACGATGGTGCACGGGTTGGTGGTCTCCATGAGTAAATGTGTGACAACCACCGCAGGCTTGTGCAGTGTCTGCATACCAATTTTCAAGCCCCATCTCTGTGTCTCTTCTTAGAAAACCAGCTCCTACTGGGCAGAGCTGTCAAGATCACTCCCAGAGACATTGTCACATGGCTGTCTCCTCCTCCAGAACTGTTGTACAGTATACCTAGATCCTTCTCAGAACACTACCTCACCTTGTTTTGTGACATCTAAAGAAAATTGAAGAAAGCGAAATGTCAGATGAGAAAACAAGCATTTTGAGAACAGAATGATTACGCTCCTTCCAATGTAGACTAGAGTCAGATACCACCTAGAGCTGTGTCTTGTGATCAGTTTATATTTACTATATATTTCTTGCTTAAATACATACATTGATGAATATCCATCAAGTATTTCTGTAGAGAATACTATGTGCAACATGTTGTGGTAGTAGAATCACCCCCACTGATTGGAACAAAGACCTTGGGTTGGATAATGAAGGATCTGGTGATAAATCTTCAAAAATGATCAAATGGGTTTCAAAGGAAGGGTGTGACAATTTAAAAAAAAAATCAGTGTTGATGAATTCTTCATAAAAGTTGTTTTAGGTAGCATTTGGCTAAGGGAAGATGAATTAATTGTCCCCCAAGTTCAACTGAATAACCTCACAGCACCTCAGAATGATTAGATCCCAAGTCACTGTATTTATCCAAAGAAACCTCATGTCTTCATTTTCCTGTTAACAGTAGCTCCATTCTCTAATCCTTCCATTCCCTAACCCTCCGACTGTAAGCACAGCTATCAAAGACAGTCTTTGCTTGAATTCATTTGGTAACTAAGACATACTGATTTTTTTTTTAATATATATATGATCGCATTCTTGTCCCTCCTTTCTATTCCTATAGCTCACTGCTGTAGGTCAGGTTATTGTATTGTCAGCCTTTAATATTTCATTTGGGGTCCAACTTGTCTCCTTACTTAAATTTTCCTTCCCATCAGTTGTTATGGACTGAATTGTGTTCCCCTAAAATTCATATGTTGAGGCCCTAACGCCTCCCCTGTATACGGAAATGGGGAGTTTAGGGAGGTAATTCAGGCTAAATGAGATCATAAAGGTGAGACCCTAATCCAATAAGAAGAGGAAAAATAAATCTCTTTTCCTCTCTGCTAAAGCACAGAAGAACGTGTGAGGACAGATCAAGAAGGTGGCCAAGTACAAGCAAGAAAGAGAGGTCTTACCAGGAAACAAATTTTCCAGCACCCTCATCTTGGACTTCCAGCCTCCAGAATGGTGACAAAATAAGTTTATGTTGTTTAAGCCACCTAGTCAGGGGCACTTTGTTATGACAGTCTCAGCAGTCTAATATAACAGGCCACTCTCTGCAGTGTCATCAGAATTATACACATAAAACAATAATCTGATCTCATGCTTTCAAAACCTTGAAGGTCCCCCTACAGACTTATAAGTCCAAACTCTTGGCTTGGAACCCGAGTCCATCCTGTGTGTCACGCCCATTGCAACCAGCCCAGGCTGCAGGCCTTTACCTTGTTTTCAGCAAACGCTTGGTGATCTTGCTGTCCTTGGCATTTTCTGAAGTTACAGTGAAGCTCGATGTCTTGGGGGAATGGCCAGTATGCACCATGTCTAGAAGATGAATTACATGTTAGGGGATGGCAGGATGTGAAGGAGAGGAGCCATGTTGCAGACACAGTTACTCCCTGCCTTTCTCCCTTGTCACCAGTCCGCACTGAGTTTGGGAGAGGGCATGGGTGAATACTAGTGAATACTAGCCCAGAGTGAATACTAATGTGTAAGCTAGGAGTTAGCAAACTTGTTTCATAAAGGGCCAAGTGAAGGTAAACATTTCAGGTTTTACGAGCCATGTGGTCTTCGTGACAGCTCTGCCTTTCTGGTATGACAGCCGTCATAGGTCACCCATCAACAGACGAGATTAGCTGTGCTCCAATCAAACTTTACTTACAAAAACTATCAGTGGACTAGATTTGGCCTGTGGGCCATATTTGCCAGCCAGTTCCTGATGTGCCAGTCTCAGACCACGGACACCGTTATCTGAGCCAAATCTGGAACTACTTCCAGATCTCTTGTTACATGAAGGAGGGGAAATTGCAATTTATAATGTCTTGCTGTTCAAATTATAGGCCTTAAACCAACAGAATAGGTACCATATGAGAGTTTGTTAGAGATGCAGAATCTTGGGCCCCACCCTAGACCTCCTAAATCAGAATGTGCATTTTAATAAGAGACTCCAGTGATTGGAAGATACCCTATAGCTTGAGAGGTACTGGTCGAAGCCACTGTTGATCCAACGTTCTATTCCTTGCAGCTGAAAGCATCCTTTACTTAAAGCAATAGGCAGGGACCACATCATGAACAAACTTATATACTTTGCTAAGGATTTTTGTTTTGTCCTGAAGGAAATTAAGGTGAGTGAGATGGTAAGTTTTTTGCATTTGTCTTATTTCTCTTATGAAACAATAAATTCCTAAAAATCCAAGTGTATACCGAAGACAGCCTCCTGTTACAAGGCCAGCCAGGTAGACCCTCCACTACTGACACACTAGCAGATGGAATTCAAAAGCAGCTTCTTCTGGAAGACCTGTTCTCCTGCCGATAACCTACTACTCCAGGGCTCAAGAGGATTCTCTACTTCAGGTATATCCTTGGAGCTTAAAAGTGGCTGCTGGCTAGAACTCCAAGTCTGGAACTTGAGTCTGGAAAGCTTTCATTGTACTTATCTTCAGCACGGCCACCACTAAGCTCGGTTCATTGACTTTCTGAATATGTACTCATCTCTCCTGTAAAACCATTAAGACTACTTCGGTGGCAGCAATCAAATTTTAGGATTTTTGCATTCCTTCCACAAGTGAACAATTAGAGTCAAAGGATCTAAATATTATCAACTCCTTTGCAAGAGAAGTCTTTTTATATTCTTTTTTTTTTTTTTAAAGATTTTATTTATTTTATTTGACAGAGAGAGAGAGATGACAAGTAGGCAGAGAGGCAGGCAGAGAGAGTGAGAGAGGGAAGCAGGCTCCCCGCCAAGCAGAGAGCCCGATGCGGGACTTGATCCCAGGACCCTGAGATCATGACCTGAGCCGTAGGCAGCGGCTCAAACCACTGAGCCACCCAGGCGCCCCTTTTTATATTCTTTATGTTTAGGCTCTAACACAATCCAGGAATGCTTTCATAAAGAATTAAGCACAAACATTTGCTTTTAGGGCTGCCCCATTTATCAAGTCACCACATCCTCCTGTGGTTTGTTTATGAAGAACTAAAACCCAAACACACACCACCTCTAGCCCAGTTACGCAGAGAGTGTGTGTGTTTGTGCTCACGCTTCAGTAGCATGTCATAGTAAGCTCTCTATAAACAATATCTCATTTAGGCTATAGACAACACTAGGAAGGCGTGAATTTGTACCCTCATGTTACTGACGAAGAAACTGAGGTAAGAGAACGGATATACCTAGCTTAAGATCACATGGCTAGAAATGTGGTGGTGGTTGGATGGGGGTTAGAATCCAGACCCAGAGTCTGGTTCTTGAGTCAGTACTCTGAACCGCTAAGCTGTGTTCCTATGAACAGAGCTCTGGCACATCAAAGGCCAACCTCTCATTGCCCTATTTTCTTTCCACCTGCAGGCATCTTCAGTGAGGCTTTTCATGTGACAAATAATTTATACTAGGCCCAGGTACACTGAAAATAAAGTGTGAGAGCCACTCATTCTATGGTCAGGTTCAGTGAGTGACAATTTCTGTATTTAATGCCATTCCCCAGTGGGAGCTAATGAGTTCATCTATGATTATTAAGACTGGGGAAATACCTTTAAAATCATTTTAGGAGGGATTACTCTTTCTCTTGGCAGTTAGAGTAAAAAGGTTTTCTCCATCATTTCAGAGTCTACAGGAAAGACTGTGGAAGGATGGTCTGTAAATATAATCTTATTAATCTACCTGAATTCCAGAGGCTTTATGGCAAAGCCTATGACCACTTCTAAACAGTTAAAGTAAAGCAGAAAACAACACTTCAGTGACACTGGGGAGCATAGACAGCCGGGCGGAACCCTTGAAGCCTTAAGGTGGTGGTTTATTGGGTTATTCTGATCTTCTGCCCCAATCCCTGTAAGAATTTGACTCTTATTTCCCCCGGCTCTGCCATTTTCTAAATCAGTAAGACCCCTGAAAAGGCACATATTGTCTCTGACAGAGGCTTTTCTCCTCCAAGAGATTATAGCTATGACTTTGTGCTGGACAAGTTGACACCAGAGGACTGGCTTGTGTATGCCTTACCATTTTGTCATTGTTCCTAGGGATTTTTTTTTTTTTTTTCCTCTCCTGAAATCCTTTTTGGCCTTTCCCCCACTCTTTCTCTTGTCTCTTTTTTCTTTCTTGTCTTTTTGTTCCTCTTCTGCCATCACCCAGTTGCTCAGACTGGGAACCCAGAACTACCCTCCTCTAAATGCAATAAATAAGGGTGCCTGGGTGGTGCAGTCAGGTAGGGATCCAGCTCCTGGTTTCACCTTGGCTTGTGATCTCAGACTCATGGGATCAAGCTCTGCATCAAGCCCCCACATCAAGTCCCAAGCTCAGCTCAAAGTCTACTTGAGAGTGTCTCTTTCTCTGACCCTCCTGCTCGTGCTCTCTGTCTTTCTCCCTCTCTCTAAAATTAATAAATAAATCTTTAAAATAAAATAAATGCAATAGATGCTATAAAATAAAATGCTAAAAAACAAAATAAAAGTGAAGGTTATACCTTCAAAACAGATCTCAAAGCCAATTCCCTTTTTCTTCACCACTCTCCCCTCAGCCCAGCATTTCCCTCTGTGAATGTCAGCCCCTGGAGACAGACACCTGGCAATACCACCCAGACGACTGTAGTGGCTTTTCAATTCAACTCCTGTTGCCACTCCTGCCCAGCCATCCATTCTTCATACAAAAGTCAAAGTGGCCTATACTACTCCATTGTTTAAATCCTCCCAAGTCCTCCACTTGGCCTCAGAATACCTCCCAAACTCACATGGGGTCTGGCTCTTCCCCAGCCTTCCTGAGACCTCTCACTGCATGCTAGCCAGACCAACCTTCTGATGGCTCCTCCAATGGGCCACGTTCTTCTCCATCTCACAGATTCCTCCTTAGCTTTCAGCCCTGCCAAGAAAGCCTCCCACCCACCTACCCACCCATCACCTCCTTTAGGTCTTAGCTCAAATATTACTCCTCAAGAGACCTTTCTAAACTTATACACTAGTTTCCTAGGCTCCTCACCCCTGAATTTTTTTATTGATTTTTTTATAAAATTCATTTGTGTTTGTATGTTTATGTATTTATCTCTTGCCTCTCACAGTACACGGTAACCACCGTGAGGTCATGGAACATAAACTCTTGGTTAATGACTTAGCACTGGGTCAGGTCTATGGTAAGCAAGTCCTTGGTTATTATTTGTTGAGTAAGTAAGTCAACATAATCTGCAATACACGCACATCTCATGAAATACAAAATGGGTGTCTCTTCGAAAAACAAAAGAAAAACCTCATGGGTTCTCAAAGATACATGATAACGTGGTGCCAAGGCCTAGTGGGCCAACCCACATATTAATACAGGACTTGCTTCTGTGAAATGAATAATAGAAATGGAAATATTAATATATTTGGGGGGTTATGTGTCAAAATTACTTTGAAAAAAATGTCGGTATACATGCCAATGTCTAGCATAAATGACAAACACAAACACAAACTTTCCGTGCTGATTTGCTCTGACAATGGCATATACGTGTACTCCAGCAACATAATCCAGTTCCAGCAGCAAGTATGAGATATCTCCCCTCCCAGACCCAGGACATGAGATTGCTCTAGGCCAGGAAAATGGCATACACATAAGGTTACTCTTACATTCACAGTCATTGTAGCCAAAACATTGGACAACTCTTGTTTTGGTTACCAGTATCTAGAACAAAACAGTTTAATGCATAAAGTTAACATTCATTTTATCTATAATGAATTACATATAGGCCTTTGAGTGGTTAAAAAGCAGAATGTTAACATCCTAGACATCAAATTCACCCTTTACTACCAGCCCAAATAACACTATTTCCCGTAGCATTCCTCAATAATGTTATTTTTCAATGCATGACTCATTTTGTAAGTATTTACATCTCTAACATCATCTGATCTTTGAGACAGGTATTATTATCCCTATTTTACTGTGTGTAGTGGTTAATAAACTACTATCTCTCAACTACAGACCAACCCATTTATACTGTTTCAGGATTCACTAATGGACAATGGAGTTGCCCGCCCACAAGACAGTCCTTCAGGACTCAGTCCCACTTCTCCCGTGATGAGCTGGAGATGCCAAAAATCTCCCACCACTTTTCTCAGCGAAAGCGAAGGAGAGATTTTGCCCATAGGGCATAGGAGTGTACAGGAGGGCGTTGGAATAGCATAGCCATACTCAGTCGTAAAATGGTCATCCAGATACTCCCAGATGGACTGACAAGACCACGGAGTTAAGGTGAAGATTTAAAAGGCAGTTGTGGATTTTGCAAAATATGTCCATAGACCTCTAAGGGTCTGAGTCCCAATTTTATTTATTTAGTAAATGCTTGTGCAGTGCCTACCCTGCAACTCTTAGCTTAGTTCATCACCATAACAATGACGTGAAGTAGGAACCACTAGCATCACTTTCCCCATGTGCCCCCCCTCCATGCCCCCTCCTCACGCTCCCTCTCTGGTGCCTCTCCTCCCCTCCCAGCTTTCTCAGCGCTCCCTCCCTAGTGTGTTCCTCCCCACACACTCCTCCCCCTCCCCCCTCTCCCTGTATACCCCTCTCTATTCCTCTCAGAGGGCTGAAAGACAGCAAAAGCAAAAGCGAGAGTTTAGAAAACTGACCTAGCTTCCAGTGACTCATGGTGTGAACATCTCCCTTCCTACCTGAGTTTGGGTAGGTTTTTTAAGTTTCACTACCTTCCTCAGTAAAATGACACTAACTTCTCCTCTCGATTTTTCTGCTTCCAGAACTCATGGCTGCTCCATCCACTGGGGCTGAGGAATCACACCTGGGCTTCATCATGGACTCCTCTCTCACTCTCATACCCAATCCGGGAGCAAATCCCATTAGCTCTACTGACCAGATACCCAGAGTCTCGCCCCTTCTCACCACCTCTGCCGTTCCCACCTGGGGCTGAGTGTCACTGTCATCTTTTGCCAGGGTCGCTGCAATTGTTTTCCCGCTGGCCCCTGTGCTCTGCCCTTACTCCCATCTCTGGTTCGCAGCCAGACTGATTGTGTCAAAATGTGAACCCAACCATTCCCTTATCCCAAATGCTCCAGTGGAAACCACTGTAGCATAAAATCCCTTGCAGGGCCTCTGGGCACGCAGTGCTACCTCTCACCTTGTCTCCCACAGGCCTGATCACTCCACTCTGGTCACGCTCCTACCTCGCTGTTCACCATTCCCCCGATCCCAGAGCTCACCAGTACCAGGCTGGGCTCTTTGCCCATGTGGTTCCCATGTCTGGCACATTCTTCCTCAGGATTTCTGCCTGACTTGCCCTCCTGACTCCTTCAAGTCTGTGCTTAGTTGTTACCTTCCCTCTCAGACCTTTCCCGATTACTCTATTTGTGATAGAAATAATAAAATAAAATAAAACAAAACAATAAAATAAATAAGAAAACAGTCCCCCTCTCCTTTCTGCCCTCTATTTCTGATGCTGTAGCACTTTCCCTCCTTGTCACATGGGCAATTATTTCACTGCCTCGACAGCCTCTGAGGCCACAGCCAAGCAAGATCTCCTGGAAAGGCTCATGGGTTGACGGAAGATGATTGAGTCACATGGTTTATTAAATCCATTAAAACTCACACTGAGAAAGTGATGATAAGTTCACATGCTTCACATAGTCAGTAAACGGGTAGAAAAACCACAGTACCCGGGTCAAGAGCTACGACGATACTCAAATGTCTGTTTCTTTCTCTCCTGCACCAGCCTTCCCTGAGAGCACCCAGACCAGAGTTGAACTTGATCATGGGGTCTCAGCAGAGAAAGAAGGTATCTGAAGCCGGCACATGGCCCTGGCTGTTGTTTGTCAACCAGCCTGATGAGCAGCAAGGATTTTGTTGTTGGGGGGCAATGGTCACTTGGAACCAGAATATCTTTCCCAGATGTAGGGCCAAATTAAGAACACGTGAATATCGAGTGCCTTGCACATATTTTAGTGTCCTGAATATCGGGGATCCTGACCCAGCCATTTCTTCTATATTTGCACACATGCTCTACTTTATCTAACACACCTTGCCTGTTATACTTTACTCATCTATGCTTCAATATGAGTTTCATCCATCCCAGTTGTTTTCTTCCATAGCTGAATTGAATATCCTAAACAATATGGCAAATGCACATTACAGCCTTCGAACGTGTCCTGTGCTTTACCTATTTTTTTTTTTTTTTTTTTTTTTTTTTTTTTTATGGTCTGTGTCGCCCAGCCGGAATCGGAAGTGCCACGAACGGAGAGTTTTCACCTGTGCTTTTTTACCACTGTATCTCAGCACCTGGACGCATGCTTGGTGCAAAGTAAACACTTAAAAAATCATGGTGGAAAATGAAAGGAATTCTGAAAAACCATGAAGATAAACTCAAAGAGTGTAAGAACCGCACTGGAATGGGAGGGACCATGAGCTGCAACAGGAAAGGATGGAGAAAGTGAAAGCTACATCCCGCAGCCCTGGTCATGCCAGATGCCTATCCCTTTCCAAGAGGCATGTGTGGGTGTCATAGTGCTCATTCTGAAACTTCGAAGCTCATCTCTTCTGGGAAGGGTCACGTTGGTTTCTGTGCTCTCGGAGCAGCTATTCCTTTGCACACCTCACTCACAGCCAGACTAGATGTCATCAGCAATCTTAAAATATTTGTTTAATGAATGAACGGTCACCGTGGTACCAAGACCTCAAAGCCATTGCGAGAACAGAGACTTAAAATGACTGCAGGTCGCCACTCTGATGAGGTTGTGCTTCGCTCGACCTGATGTGTAACCAGTACAAGGTACAACCTCAAGAACCCTGGACACATCGAGGCCTCAGGCCTTGTATTAGAATGTGTTGGCTCTTGTGACAAAATACTCCAGGCAGGGTGGCTTAAATAAGGGAAATGTATTTCTCGCAGTTCCAGAGGCTGGGAAGTTCAAGATGAAGGTGCAGATTGATAGGGTTCTGACGAGGGCTCTCTTCCTGGTGAGGCCTTCCTCCTCACGCTGTGCTCACATGCCGTTCTCTCTGTGTGTGTAGGGAGAACTCTCTCCCTCTTCCTATAAGGCCACCAGCCCTCTTGGATGAGGGCCCCACCCATATGATCTCGCATAACCTTAATTACCTCCTGAAGTCTGTCTCCAAATACAGTCACGTTGGGACTTAAGGTTTCAACATAGGAATGGTGGGGGAGGTTACAGATTTCACTCCATTCAAGGCCTGATTTCTGCCCAGCAAAATATCTTTTTAAATTTCAGTTATCAACAAGTTATATGTTTCCTATGAAATCCACAGTTAATCCTTTGCCACTTCTGTCCTGCTTTACCCATTTCACATGTGCACTTCCTGATATGTAAGTTTTGACCCTTGGCCTATTGGTTTAACCAGTAGCTAGATTTTTCCAAATCGAAATTTAGGACATACAGCATCATGAGTATGAATGTGTTTATGGAAGAATAGGACGAAATGCCTAAAGTTAGGATTGTTCTGGAAAAGTGAAGATATAAGTATAATGATGATGATAAATGACCTGATTCTCCATATTTATACCTCAGTGGTTTGGGGAGACCTTAATTTAGCTTGTTGTTTAATGCCACTCACATTCAACTAAAATCTATTTGTTGACTTAAATTTTTAGATACTGAGGAGCTTATTGGTACTGGGTTATAGAAAATACACAGGCTGAAAGCAGACAGCTCTCCATGGCAGAATTCCTCAAGGTTTCTTTGGCCATAACCCAAAGCAAGAAATTTTACTTTCTACACAGGGATGTACTTAGATCTATTCTAGTCTTTTTTTTTTTTTTTTTTTTTGTTTCAGAGGTAGAATTTAGTGATTCATCAGTTGCAGATAATACCCAGTGCTCATTCCATCGAGGACCCCAGTGTTTGGTGAGAGGGGTCCTAGACAGGCAAATCACAAAAAAGCCTCTTTCTGGCTTTTTACTTCTTTGTCTTTGACTTAGTTTGCTAACTGCCTCCTTGCCAAGATTTCATTCTCCTTTGAAAAGCTCGTAGGACAGTTTTTGTTCTATTTTGTTTCTCATTTCCTCTCCCTTTTTTCCAGGTCACACTACCAACGTTGACTTGGTGATTATGGTTTGAGGTCACTAAAAGAGGCTTAATCTGGGGGTGGAAGGGGAGCAAAAATTTTATTGCACGTCTCCAATTGCTGTCTGATGACAAGAAGAGCTTCAGAGCTGCTCAAGAACTGTAAGAGTTTTCAGTGGGCTTAACGCCCCAGAAAAGTAAGGTTGACTCTGCTAGTCGGTGAAGAGGGATGGATCAGGTGCTGCCATCTATGGGTGGCACTATGAAACAGCCGTGTTTAAGTGTGGGCAATTTTTAAGGCCACTTGTCTTTACAAAATCTTGCTTTGGAGGGGACTAAAGATAGTTTCACTTATTCTCCAGTATTTTATTTCCCAGGCAGCTTGGCTTCAAGTTAAAGCATTGTGGATGGGAATGACCCATCTTTCACCCTCAAGAAGCTCGTCTGTAAAGTAGACCAAAGGGAAGGGGGAATTCCCACTCCGTCTCATTACTGTCCAAGCCGACATACTTCCCCTTCAAGATGGTTTGAGGGAAGGCGGGACTGTCTGCTTCTGTCAGAGGGATTTCAAAGAACGTACTGTTCCCATCCTTTAGATCTCTCAGATTGCTTCATGGGTCTCCTGAGATGACCAAATGTTTTGTGCAAAGGGCAACCTTAAAGCAAAACAAAATATTCCCGCCCTGTTTGGAAGCCTGTTGAGTCTAAATACTACTACACCACTGTTAGTAGGTTTATTTATTGATGGAGGAAACCGGACATCAGGGCCCTGCTGCTTCCATATTTAAAGGGTCCCTGTTCATTTAAAAAAAAAAAAAAATACACGCCTAGTAGAGTTAACAAAATTACGTATCTAAAATATTTACACTGGAAAACCATTATCAGTTTTGTGAAAAAATGCAATGCAATTTGTGTTAATCATAACATTAGTGTAAGATTTGTTTAAAGCATTGATTCATAAAGCACTATAGCAATGGAATGAGTTATTATCGCCAGGGCACACAAATTTAAAGCAGAGGGTTAAGCACTCAACTCAATAAAGGATACATTAGTGAACAAAGCAGACTAAAATCCCTGTCTCTGGAGCATACATTTTAGCGGGGGTAAGGGGGATAGGGAGATACACAGTGGATAAATTAATTATATATATAGCACAGGAAATAAGTGCTGTAGGGAAAAAAAGGGGTGTAAGGGATGGGGATGGCCAGTGTGTATGAGGTGGAGGGTTGTATTTTTGAGTTGGGTTGTCAGGGTACACTTTGTGGAGCTGACATCTACACATGAGAAGGAGCATTCCAGGCAGGGGAAATAAGCAGCTTGTGCAAAGTCCCTGGGGGCAGATGTGTTCAGAGGTGGGGGAGTTGGGAACTAAGAGGAAATGAAGTTGGAGAGGAAATGCTGGGAGGGTGCCTTGGTCATGGCTCATGGGCTTTTACTTTCTTACTTTGGCTTCTATTCTTTTTTTTTTTTTTTTTTAAGATTTTATTTACTTATTTGACAGAGATCACAAGCAGGCAGAGAGGCAGGCAGAGAGAGAGGAAGGGAAGCAGGCTCCCTGCTGAGCAGAGAGCCTGATGCGGGGCTCGATCCCAGGACCCTGGGATCATGACCTGAGCCAGAGGCAGAAGCTTTAACCCACTGAGCCACCCAGGCACCCCTTTGGCTTCTATTCTTGAGTGCAATAGGGAATCATTGAAGGTTTTGAGCAAATGAAGGTTTTGAGCAAATGCTATCTGATACAGTTTTTAAAAGAACGATGCTAGCTGCTAGTGTGAAAATAGGTATTTGGGTGTGAGGGCAGAAGCCAGGTGAACAGTTAGGAGACTCGTGGAGTAGCCCACGGGGGGATGCTGGTTTCCCCTGGGGTTACAGGGTAGGTGATAAGAAGATACCCGATTCTGAACCAGCAAGGTTTATGGCTAGATATGTTGTGAGAAGTGAGAAAGAGAGGGGTCAGGGATGACCCAGGGTCATTGGCCTGAGCACTGGAAGGTTGAACGGGCATCAGTTGAAATGGGGAGGACTGAGAATAAAGTAAGTTTCCAGGAAGATATAACAGCTTCTCTTGGTCCTTTCAGGGGATGTCGGAGTCTGGATGTGCAACCTTATTGGGACATACAATCAAGAGTCTAAATATACAGCTTTTTGGGGCACCTGGGTGGCTCAGTCGGTTAAGCATCTGCCTTCAACTCAGGTCGTGATCCCAGGATCCTGGGATCAAGTCCTGTGTTGGGATCCCTGCTCCTCAGGGAGCCTGCTTCGGCCTCTCTCTCTCTCTCTCTTCTGTCTCTCATGAATAAATAAATAAATAAATATTTAAAAAAATAAATTTACCACTTTTTGACTGCAAAGCCTTCCTCAGTTCAAAGGCCTTCCTAAGCCACTCCTTCACAGCAAGTTTCCCCAGTTCTGCCATGGCTAACAGGTATCCCTCTTAGATGCCTTCCTACTTTATACTTCTCCAGTGTGCATTTTAGTGATGATTTTATATCTGTGTGGTTATTTGCTTATTTACTATTGCCCCTACAAGACCCTCAGTACTATGCATGTGGGGGCCATGTCTGTTTCTGCTTCCAATCCTAGTTGCACCTGCTGGACAGGCCTGGCACATGATAGTTTTCCAATAAATATGAGTTAAAGAAAGAATGAATCATAGTGAGATTTTCAGGAGCTTTACAAGACCCTAAGGAGCCTATAATTTTCAGTCCCTTGGAATGGCCCAACTACCTTGAGTTTATTTAACTACCTAGACAGCTTTAGGTCATGAATTTTTAGGTACTGAACACAGGCAGTAGGAAAGCGGCCCTGTTCTAAGAGGTGGCTCTTCGGGGCCAGGGGGGCACAGGGCCTGGGTACATACATCCTGAAGAAGCCAGTTTGCTTTGCCTACCCCGCCTGTGTGCCTGATGAGCTGGCCCCACACCCTTGTTTTCATTCCTTCTCCTTCAGCGCAGTCTGGACGAAGGCACAGGGACCCTTCTGCTGAGGAGGCATCAAGGGGGAGAGGCACCAGCTGCCTCCGCTCTCCATCCACACTCCGGCTCCTGCTCCTTGGGCGACAGCGGACCTGGCCTGGAATCCTGATCTCTTTCTGCTTCATACCATGGATCTGGGAGCCAAAGAGATGGGAGGTCTACAGACCTCAACAAGCATGTACCTCCTCACTCTCCTCTGTCTCAAACACCTTCTTTGTATTTCACACTTACGTTAAATGTCCCCTGGCTCTTAATTTCCTTATCACTCCCAATTTAAAGCAGGGTTTTTTAACTTCAACACTATCGACACTGGGGGCTGCATAAGTCTTTCTTGTGGGTTGTGGGGGCAGTTGTGTGGTGTTGAATGTTTAGTGGGATCTCTGGCCTTTACTCCAGGTGTCTTTCTCAGTAGTGACAGCCAAAAATGTCTCCACATTGACAACTGTCATGGTGATGGGGCGTGGGGGGGGGGGGGTTAACATCAATCCCAGCTGAGCGCCCTGGTCTAATGTGTGGCTCTATTTTGTAGAAAACCTTTTCCAGACCCATGTCCTCAAGTAATCCTGTCCTATGATGCGTTTTGGACGGTTGGGGCCTAGGCTCCCTCCACCAATCACTTCAACCTGTAGTCCTCAAAGCTGCCCATATAATCACTGATACCTGCATCCCAGCTTTCTGATGGTTTTTTGATGTGGGGATAATTCTGCTCTTTTATACACTGTCTGAACCTTTACCCACTTAATCATGTTTTTATTGTCTGTATTCAGTATTTCCCTTGTTAACTTAAGAAATGGTTTTTGTTGATTATAATACTGATGATGGAAAACTCAAAAGTTGTTAGATGCCAAAATAATCTTTGGCAGAAAATCCTGGGAAACTCCCGGACAAGTGGGAAAATTACTGGGTTTTGTATGATATGACAAGCCTTCGCGAATCCGAGGAAGGGAGTTGTTAGCTGGGCTGCCAATGGGGAAACTGATGAAACAAGATTTGTTATGAAATGTTACATAAAGTGTGTGGTTCGGTAGAGACAGACACAGATCTCAGTTTTCCATACTATATCGGAGAGATGGGAGCTCAGAGAAAGTTAGAGCCTGAGGGCCTTCAAGAAATCAATGTTAAGTCCCTCACTCAGGAAATAACAAAACAGAGGGTCAGGAGAATAAATGTTTTGCCCAAGGGAGGTAAATAGCATTAGGGTCTAGATTTGAACTCAGATCTCCCGATTCTGTTCTGATGCATGACGATGTTTCCTCAATCCACAGCAAAATGAGAAAAATCAGGAAAATTTAGAAAGGTTTTTGCAAATGTGAACTAGTTACAGTTTAAAAACTGTCTTTTATCTTGAGATTTATGCCCTTCTGGCCCTCTACTGTGTGTGTGTGTGTGTGTGTGTGTGTGTGTGTGTGTATGACAGACAGAGAAAGAGAGAAAATGTTGTCTCTACTAATAAATAGTGGCTCTAGATGTATTTGGAATTTTGGGGATTTTCTTAATTCCCTTATTTTGGCAATTCCAAAGCAATTTACCACACCACCCCTTTAAAACAACAACAACAACAACAACAAAAATCTGGGAAGCACTGATATAGAGAGACCTTGTATCCGAAGAACAATACATAGCTCGCTAGATTTTCCTAGCCAGCTGGGCAGGTGCACAGGCCTCTTGGATGAAGGGAGACAGAGACACCCCCCCACTACAAACAGTGACCACTACCGAACAGCCCGGAGCAGGGCCTGTCTGGAATCGCCCTTCTTCCTTCCCTTCACTCCCTCTCAGGGAACCAGAATTTTCTGGAGTCTTTGGACAAGACTCCTGACATGGCACCCCTCCGGTCACCAAGGTGGCTGCATCCGGTCTGACCAGACTCCTCCGTGTGTCTGGCTGGAGTGGAGGTTGGACTCCCACCCACCATGTTCTTTCTGGCTGTGCCTTACTCTAGAATGCAAAAGGTTTAGGATATATGTTCTCCAATTTTCTTAAGCCCTCTGTTTGAGAAAAGAATACCAAGATCCGAAGAAAAACTTTTTTGATCGTCACAGAAGTTGGACTGGAACCGCTGCTGTGCATCTTTAACCTCTAGCTCATTCCTGCCCCTAGAAAACGGGAGGCCAAAAATACTGGAAGAGCTTCGTCTGGGTTTGACACCCCACCGACATGCCTTGGTACACCAGTTTGACCAGACTATTCAGATTCCACATTTACATCTTAACAGAGGCTTCTGAAAATGCCAAATAACTCATCTGAAAAGGTGAATGAAATTGCAGACTTGCCCCCCACCCCCTCTCCACAGTTAGTTGGGGGTTGGCACACCATAAACCTGTGAGTGTCCTTCGAACCATGCGACCTCAGCAGCTGCCAACCAGCACAGGAGGAAGGATATGAAGGGTTTTAAAAGAGGAAGGTGATAGCGGCATGTCTCAGAGATCGGCAAGTTTTCAAAGGAAAAGGAAACCGAAAAAGGAAAGAAATACTAGGATCACCATTGATCTGTATATCCTCCTCGTCGACTCTTTACATCCATCCCACTGGGTGAGGGGTCAGATAACTCTATCCTGGGTAGACTATTCCACTGAAGTTATACCTGGGCAAGGATGAAGCCACCGCTCCATATCGACTGTTCCTGGGACCGTTGCAGGTGGTCTGGCGTGAGCCCTACCACCCCCCACCCCAACCTCCCACCCACCGGAAAGATTGCACGTCCAGGATGTAGCAGCTGCAGAGAGGAGAGACAGGAGCTAGGGATGATAGAGCTGCTTAGAAGCCATGTATGTGCTTTCTCATTTAATCTTCACAGCAATCCCATGTTGAGAGTATTATCACCCCCATTTCACAGATAAGGAAACGGCTGCGCAGAGAAGTTAGGTAACTTGCCCCGATCACAGGGCTGAGAGTGGGCAGAATCCACATGCCCACCCAGATCCTCCTGTGTTTGATCTCTGCACAAGCTGCCGGGCATCTGGTGGTCCATTGGATTTGGGAATTAGGCAAGGGGACCGTGGTTTCTGAGCCATGATGGGACACGGAGAGGATCTAAGGGACAGAGGCAAAAGAAAAAAAAAATAAAATAAAAAGTCAGGTACAGCCACTAGCAACACACAGGACTACATGAACTAGTTGGTTCCAGGCTTCCTGCAGTCCTTCCTCTTCAGTAACCTGCTAACGGGTCCTGTCGAGCAGCACAGGCACTTGAGTTTAGGAAGGACGGGAATCTATTCAATAAAAAAAAAAAAACAGCTTAGATTCAGGAGGGCAATGCTCCATTGGAGCCGATGCAAAGGTGGACATTTGATGAGTCTGTATTTCTAACAGTCTCTGGAGTCAAGAAACATGCCACATTGTTTGCCATGGTATCTTTGTTACAGAATTACTGTAATTCAGTTGACTCATCCCTTCATTTCAGATCATTAATATTAACTGACATCAGAGAGATATATGTTTAAAGCTAGAGAAAAGTGATACTTAACGAGGCAAAAATAATCTCCACATTTTAAAAAAGAGACATCAGATCTTTGGAAGCCAACTTGTGCAATTTTGTGACAGCTAAGGAAATCCACTGGCTTCTGCCTCACATCTGAAGATTGTTTACATTCCAGTGGAATTCCTGGGAAAGTCCAGAGCTCCCTGCACTTTGAAAACAATGGCTTATGGAGATCAAGAGCAACTACCCAATTGCAGCCACAGGGCAGGGTTGCAAGGGTCCTCCTGGACAGAGGAGCCCGGACAGCATTCCTCAGGAGCCGGGCCAGTTGGCTGAGGTACGCAAACTCCAGCCTGAGAACAAGATTGCTGCTACACCTCTTATCATTAATAGCAATTATGTTGACAATATCTACAAATTTTCAGAGTCACAGCCATTCCCGGGACAGGCTAGATACTTATAAGGTTTTCCTTGGCATGGAAATAGGGTCAACCATAGTATGTCTTCAGCTATACTAAATCCCTCCTTCTACAGAGGAGGAAACAGAGGAGTTTAATCAATTTTTTTAGATGATATAGTTGGAATCAAGCTTTGTTTATTCAACACATATTAATGAAGCTCTATACTATGTATAGGGAAAGAACAACATCGAAACTCACAGCTCCTGCTAGTAAAGGAGGGATGGACTGAGGAGTAGGTCCATCCTTCAGTTTCATTCTGTTGTATTTATATAGTTCAGGGAACCTGATTCTCCATGCGATGTTAATTGTAACCATGAGAGACCAAATAGGGAAATAGCGTCCCTCTTGCCAGGGCTGGTTTAAGGATGGTCTGGTCAAGCAGATGTGAAGGGAAATTTACTGTGGGGCTTGGAGGTATTTCTGGAAATGATTTTTCTTCCCCCAAAGTTGTCATCTGTGGATTCAGGGCCTGGAATTGGGGGCTAGCCTACAGACACGCTGAGGCCAGCAGAGAAGAGAGGTGAGAAGAGAGGTGGGAAAAAACCCGAGATCCTGAGGACCTTGTCAAGCTACAGAAAAACCAAAGTCAATCGATAAGCGAGCTAATAAAATTACTGATGAAACCAGCAGAGTTAGATTTTCTAATACTTGCCACGGAAAGCATCCTTTAAGGGTATTTGAAGTTCTAGTGACAGATCATTAGTAGAGTTTCCATCTAAGGACTTCTATTTTCTCTGAGGCAAGTGGGGGGATGGGGGATTTGAAGAAGGTGAAGAATCCAAAAGCAGCACCTTAAGGAAAATCAGAAGTGCTGAGGCCCTGAGAGATTCTGGTGGCACCAACCTCTTCACTCAGGTCACTTTCCTCCAGCTGGGCTCAGCAGCCCTGGAACAGTCTTGGAGAAGACATGTCATTACAGGCAGTGATGTTTGGGGTCTTGCCAGGTAGGTGTTTTCTCCTTGCCTTTCTTTGTCTTTATTATCTTCCAGACATCAGTTCGGATCAATATTAATACATGTCTGCCACCTAGGAGGCACTCCTAAGTTCCGATAAGATAGAATATTCTTGTGACTTTCAGGTTGGCCCAGATAAATTCAGAACATCTCCCTGTGGGTCCATGACTCCATGGCATTAAATGATCTTCAACTATGAGATTATATATTGTCAAAATGGGGGGAAAAAAAAGTCACATGAAAAAGAAAATGTCTCTGGGGACTACAGTTAAATGTCTTTGGGTTAAAAGTAAAGGCATATGGGGGCACCTGGGTGGCTCAGTCTTAAAATGTCTGCCTTCAGCTCAGGTCATGATCCCAGGGTCCTGGAATCGAGCCCTGCATCAGGCTCCCTGTTCGGCAGGAAGCCTGCTTCTCCCTCTCCCTCTGCCCCTGCTTGTGTTCCTCTCTCGCTGTATCTCTGTCAAATAAATAAATGAAATTTAAAAAAAAAAAAAAAGCAAAGACATATGGTGATCAGATGCTTTAGGTTTGCTTTTAAAACACAAAACTGTCCAGTGTTGATAAATATGTTCATTCATTTCTTTCATACTCCCACACTGAGCATCCACCATGAGATAAGTTCATGTGCTACAAACTACAGACTTGCCTTTTGGAAGTCAAATAGAGGAATCAGTTTAAAGCTGATGTTTACAGCAAAATCCAGAATTGACCCATGGCAAACGAAACTGTAAGGAGAGTTTCAGCTCCTCTTTGGATCAGAAGGGGATAGCTCTGGTACATGGCAAGGGAGGTTTCCTTAGGTGTTCCTAGTAGACATTCTCTGGGCGGGAAGGTTGGGCAGCATATTTCATGCACTGCAGAAGCCTTCCTGAGGGCCGGGAGCCTGGAGCAGCATGGTCTGTGGCTGCTAGTAGTGTTCTGGGCCTGGACCTGGGAGGAGCGTGTAGAAGGATTGGTGGTTGAAGGTCAGGACCATTTAAGAACTCGGATTCCACTGGAAAGAGGCAGCCACTGAGGAACTAAGGAAGGCAAAGAATGTAGTCAGATTGATTTCTTGGGAAAACAGCTTATGGTAGTGCACAGAGCAAAAGAGGAGTGTCTGAAGAGCAAGTGAAAATGGGGAAGCATGTTGGCCTGTGAGATAGGCATTCTTACAGGAATGGAATTCGCAGTTTAAAATAGAATAGAGCCTGGTATTTGAGGAACAGAATCTATAGACCACCACATTTGGCTTTACAAGTTCAAAGCTTCTTTCTGAATCCTTCGTCAGGCGAGTCAGTCTTGTGCTTTCTTGGATTGCTGATGTCTTGCAGAAATACAGTCCAGTGACCAAAAGAAATTTTTGAAAGATTACGTTAATCCTTGAGTTGAGTGGTTTAAAAAAAAACAAACCAAAAAAACCCAAAAAACTGAAAAGGATCCAAATATACAACCACAACCACTCCTATAATAATTCCCTTTCCTCTGAAACATACCTCCTACGCACTCTGCCTGCCTCCGTGATATGCTAAATCTTCTCTCAGCCTTTTGCCCCAAGTGGCTGATCACTACCCCATTCCACACTCTCCTTCTGCATCTGCATCTGTCACCTCCTCTTTCAGAGAGACCCCATCTTTGAGGGGTAGGGGGGATGGGGAGGGAAAGGACGGCATCCATGATGAATGGATCCTCTTTGGTGGGTGGGAGAAGGGGAGAATGCTGGAGTTACTCCCAGGTTAATGATTTTTGAGCCATCATGGTACTTTCTCTCTTTAAACTCATTATTGATTAGCCAGAACTCAATCATCAATATGAAATAAAAATTGAGACAATTATCTGAGTACTTCTGAGAAAAGGAAGAGGTTTCCACTTTGACCATTCATCATGGTTATTTTTCTTCTTCTTCTTTTTTTAAAATAGACTTTATTTTCTAGAGCAGTTTTAAGTTCACAGCACATTTATTTTAACAGACTACAAATGATGACTCAGTGTTCAGTAAAGTTCTGACTTAAGTAGAAGCTTGTTATAGAAGAAAATTTCCTAGAAAATACACTGTGAAAATGACCTTGGTGCTACCCAATGGGCTTTATTGGATTCATTGGCCTGATTATTGAGCTTTATTTATTTATTTTTTAAATCATTTCTAATTTTATTTTATTTTAGTGTTCCAAAATTCATTGTTTATACACCACACCCAGTGCTCCATGCAATATGTGTCCTCCTTAATACCCACCACCAGGCTCACCCAACTCCCCACCCCCTCCCCTCCAAAACCCTCAGTTTGTTTCTCAGAGTCCACAGTCTCTCATGGTTTGTCTCCCTCTCTGGTTTCCCTCAACTCACTTCTCCTCTCCATCTCCCAATGTCCTCCATGTTATTCCTTATGCTCCATAAGTAAGTGAAACCATATGACCCTTGACTCCCTCTGCTTGACTTTTTTCACTCAGCATAATCTCTTCCAGTCCTGTCCATGTTGATACAAAAGTTGGGTATTCATCCTTTCTGATGGAGGCATAATACTCAAAGATAAACTCAAAATGGTTAAAAGAGTTCAAAGTGAGGCAGGAATCTATCAAAATCCTAGAGAAGAACATAAGCAGTAAGCTCTTCAACATCGGCCACAGCAACTTCTTTCAAGGTATGTACCCAAAGGCAAAGGAAACAAAAGCAAAAATGAACTTTTGGGACTTCATCAAGATCAAAAGTTTCTGCACAGCAAAGGAAGCATTTAACAAAACAAAGAGCCAACTCATGGAATGGGAGAAGATATTTACAAATGACACTACAGGCAAAGGGCTGATATCCAAGATCTATAAAGAACTCCTCACACTCAACAGACACAAAACAAATAATCATGTCAAAAAATGGGTAGAAGACATGAACAGACACTTCTGCAAAGAAGACATACAAATGGCTAACAGACACATGAAAAAATGTTCATCATCACTAGCCATCAGGGAGATTCAAATCAAAACCACATTGAGATACCACCTTATACCAGTTAGAATGGCCAAAATTAACAAAACAGTAAACAAGTTCTGGAGAGGATGTGGAGGAAGGGGAGCCCTCCTACACTGCTGGTGGCAATGCAAGTTGGTGCAGCCACTTTGGAAAACAGTGTGGAGATTCCTTAAGAAATTAAAAATAGAACTACTCTATGACCCTGCAATTTCACTACTGGGTATTTACCCAAAGATACAGATGTAGTGAAAAGAAGGGCCATCTATACCCCAGTGTCATAGTAGCAATGGCCACAGGCACCAAACTGTGGAAAGAGCAAAGATGCCCTTCAACAGATGAGTGGATAAAGAAGATATAGTCCATTCATTGAACTTTAAATCTGTGCCACTCCTGTTCCAAGGTTTCTACTTATATGAATTCACTTAATCTTTACAACCATCTGAGTACTCTCACCACTCTGTAGCTGAAAAACTAGGGAAATCAAGCTAGTAAGTGGTGGAGTTAGTAAGGACTAAAATCCAGGCTATTGGACTCTGAAACTCAGTTTTAACCATGAAATTTTGCTGATCTTGTGCAGAAATGTTTAACTTGTATTTCTGGGCATTCTCTCTTGGGTAAAAGTGTATGGAACATGGGTTCTGTGTGTTGAGATGATGTCTAGCTTTTGAGGATGAGCCATGAGATGGGACAGAAAGAGCAGAGGTCCTGGATGGTAAATGTAGCTTATAAATCATGTTACCAAGATTCAGAGCATTTCTGTCTTACATGACTTCTGTTAGGTGCTCTTCTAGGAGAGCTTGAGGCCTTAGGCCCTGTTTTCTGCATAGACAAGGATGTAAAGGAGAGAATAGTGCTGCCAGAGGTATCATGGTGATAGTAGTGAGGATTAAAAAAATTCCCAAGAAGAAGGAACCAGTTAGAACTAGAGTCCAGTTGCCTCTTTGGACATAGGATTCTTACCCCATTGCTAATATTAGAAACCCTGGATGTATTCTTATATCATGAGTGGGGGATAATGAGGGGAGCAGGCTTCCCCCCACCCCAAAGGCACAATATAACAACTGAAAACTAAAAAGGTTTTTGTGCAATGAAAACTAAGGCCTAAAGCTATTGAGCCATGAGACTCTCAATTTCTTCCACTCACTTCCTACCTCTCTTCAGGGCACTCATGTTAATATTAATACTCACATTAACACTATCAATTTCATCTGTTAATCTTTCCTTTCCTGAGTCACTCGTCCCATACATCGCTAAATTCCCCAGTTGGGTGCCCCTTAGGTCTGCATGGCTGATCATAAACTTCCCAGGAACCTGGAATAAAGTAAATACTCAATGGATGTTGGTAAATTCATAAGCAACATCAAAGGATATAATGAGTATTGAACAATCAGCTCAAGATAACTTTCCCAAAGTTTTTCTAAGTATCCGAAAAATATCAGGGGGTGGGGAGAATTGTTTCCATCTTTCTCATTGCCCAGGGATTTTCTCCTACAAGCAGTTAATTAGCAGCAGCTTCCCCAAATTTCTGAGACCAAGTAGCAGCAAGGATAGACAAAAGAGCATACACTAAAGGCAAGAAACAACTTTAGTCAGTCATAGGAAGTCCTAGAGTCTTCACTCAGCTGGGATAAGGGGCCTGAAAGTGTTTCTGTTCCAATTCCAAAGCATTCCCCTTTGCCTTTATATTTCTTGGAGTGGAGTTTCTCAGACATATTTTCACCCACACAGAGACACTGACGTGTGTTCCTGACTTTCTACTTCAGTTATTTCCAAATTAGTTTCCACATTTTTATTGCTGTGAGATACTGGGCTTATCATTCTGCTTCCATCTGTTCTGGCCACCACTTGGCATGGGATAGTGGGGAGTTCCATGCCCATTTCCTACAAGGCTCTGGTCTGCTTCCATGTAAGTTCAACTGATGAAGCCCTTGAACAAAACATCCCATCTAGCTTTGACCTTTGTCCATTGATTCAATGTGCCTTCCTCTACCTTCCAAAGCTTGAGCATATAAATATTTTCTTGTTTTATAGACATTCTGGTCACCACAGATGAAAGGTCCGTCTCAGTGCTTGTGCTGTCACATAAATATTGAGTTATAATATGCCATTATTGATATTCCCAGACAACACATGAGCTTGGCAGCCTATTGTTGTGGGGGGGAAAACAAAAACAAAAACAAATGTGTCTCCAAGAGACTAAAGAAGTGAGTGAAAATGAGGAAGGCACTCTGACCTGTGAGATAAGTACTCCAACAGGAATGGAATACAGTTTTGTTTTGTTTTTTAAGATTTTATTTCTTTATTTGAATAAGAGAGAAAGCAAGCAAGCAAGCTTGAGTGGGGGGAGGGGGAAGGGAGAGGGAAGAGCTGACTCTGAGCTGAGGGAGGAGTCTGACTCAGGGCTTGATCCTAGGACATTGAGATCACGACCTGAACGGAAGTCAGACACTTAACTGAATGAGCCACCCAGGTGCCCCAGAATTCAAACTTTAAAAATAAAACAGACCCTGATATTTTGGAAACAGAGACTGTATAGACCATTACATTTATAGTTGTAAATTCAAGAATTCACTTCTGGATCCTTTACCAAACTAGAGTCTGCCTTTTGTTTCTTGAACTGGTGACATTATTGCAGAAATAGTCTAGTGACCAAAACAAATTTTTGAAAGTTTGCTTAAAATTATAAATTGAGTGGGGCTGGGGTGTGGAGACTTGCCTTAAAGATTTCTGATAGAGAATCTGCAAACAAAAATAGCTCGTTAAAAATCTTAGCTTTGGGGGCACCTGGGTGCCTTAGTCAGTTGAGTATCCAACTCCTGATTTTGGCTCAGGTCATGATCTCAGGGTCTGCAGATCGAGTACTACATTGAGCTCTGTGCTCAGTGGGGAGTCTGCTCTAGATTCTCTTCTCCCTCTCTTTCTGCCTACCCTGCTTGCACTGTCTCTCTCTTTTTCTTTCATATAAGTAAAACCTTAAAAACAAAAACAAAAACAAAAAACTCTCAGCTTTCTCCAAAGGCTACTTTAGACTGGCATTTAAACATGCAAACCAAGCATAACTCCTCTTGGAATGACCAGGAAGGATATATAGGAGTTATATATCCTTACATATCCTTAATATCCTCATATATTTATATATATGATGGATATATGTTCAGTAGTGGGTAAGGCCCAACTTAAAGGAAATATCCAGAGAAACAAACTTGGGTCAGTAGTGAGGTTTAGAGTTCCCTTATTTCAACAGGCTGTCCCTCAAGACAAGAACTTGGCAAGAGATGGGAACATGTGTTCCTCTCCTATATTTCCTGCTCCCTTCCCTGTCACCTGGGTGATGTACACTTGAGCCAAAATTGATGAGGATATTTTGTTGATCAGGGAGGCTTCACTCTAGGCATCATAGGAGAGGTGGCCTGAACTGTCCAGATCAGACCCACCTCGAAGAAGACACAGTAGCAGGTAGAAAACATACCAGAAAATGAGTTAAGACAAAATTATGTAGTAATAGATGTTTAATGTGAATGGCTATCCCCATTCAAACAGCAAAATAAGGGCATTTTTGACCTAAGGAAGTAAGGAAAGTCAAAGAAGCATTTGAGGAAGTGAAGTGTTTCAGCTTAGCCCTGAATCTGGAAGTGAAGAAAGACTAGTGATTATGAGAGACCCAGCCCCAAATGGCCAGACTCACATTGGTCTCTCAGTGGTCCAGACATTGTTGAAGGAACTCTGGTTTAGCTTTTCCGTTAAAGTTTTCCATCCAGATTCTTCAGCATTGAGTTCTCTAGGATGAGAAGAATTATCCCTGGGATGTAAAAGATGACAATGTTTCAGAACAGGAAGCTAAATGCAAGAAGAATCAAATACAAGGGGCTCAAAATGTTTTCAACTTTTCAATCTTTTTAAGTGTTAATAATGATTAACACCTGATGCAGATGGAGGAAATGACCAAGGTTGCAAAAGCAGCAGAGGCAAGATGTGGCAATGATGGGGGATTTCTGCTTTATAGACAGCTAGATTCAACCAAGCTAAAAGCAGAAGCCTGGAAAGTCTTTGACTTACCTGGCTGGCTATTGAGTCTCCCCAAAGGAACACAAAACTGGGAGAGTAACTTCTGCCCTGAAAGAATGATGGAAAACCAGTGCAAACAAGTTAGTGAACTGAAGTAAGAGGGGGAATAGCAACGAGTGCAAACATCTTCTGAATCCTCGCCACGATACAGAAATCTCTCTAGGCACTTAAAATATATCATCTCATTTATTCATCTTAATGACTTTCTAAGATATAAGATGACCTTATGAGGTAAGGCGTGATTATCTCCACTTAGCCTCAGAGAAATTAAGGAACTGAACTACAGTTACCCAGCTAGTTTGAGCAAGTACAGGCACTGAGCAAAGTCCTGACTCAGAGTTCAAGCCTCCTCCACTACCATGTTGCTTCCTTGAGAAACCTGAGAAAAAATATCCAAGTGCCCTCAAGAGTGTCAGGCTTCTAAACTATATCTTGGAAAACCATTTCAGAAAGAATTCAGTGAAAGGTTGGAGTGAGCCTAGGATTTCAAATATAAAATGGAGGAGATGTGAAATGTTTGGGTGACTAATAATCTCTGCAAATAACCCAGTCAAGTAGAGCTGGAGAGGTCAGCAAAGATACTGATGTGACTCTCAAGGAACTCAGCTCAGATTTTAGAAAGATACATAGGAAAGGCTGAAAAGCTCAAAATTAGAGAGAAACAAACAAGTGAGGTTACATGCAGCATCTGGAATGCTGAAGTTTAGCAGGAACTAAGGCTGGTGAAAAGTGCTGAATTGCGAAGTGGGGGGATTTAGGGCTGTGCTCAGAGCAGGAAGTAGGACAAGGAAGGCAAAGATCTGTTCCAGAGGCAGATGGTGCAATGTCAATAGGAAACTGGGAGAAAAAACAAGCTGTTCTACTTCTATTTTGTTTCCATTTTCTTCATCAACAAGAATAATCTTGAGACCTGCAGTGTTGAATCAAACTTTGGTAAAAGACTCCTGAAACCCAACAAGCCTCTTGACCTAGATTAATGAACTGCCTAAGGAGAAGTTGCCAGAAAGGTCGCATTGCCATATTAATCTGAGACCATGAAGAATGGCATAGACCTCACAAAAGTGGAGTTCAGCATATGCGATCTTGATTTTCAAAGGGAAGGAAGGTGAAGTCTATGAACGATGATGGTCTGGCAAGTTTGTCCAGGACAGATCAGAAATCTGCATATATTCCCTACAAACAAGTCATGCTGGACTTGCCTCATTTATCTGGAGAGTTCTCACTTGAATAGACCTATATAAGGCTGCTAGCAAAGAATATTAACAGCCTTTAATATCCTTGAAGATAAAAAGGAAAATTGGGGGCTAGAATATCATCAATTAAGCACATTTGTGACTAGTGAGGGACCATAGCTAGGGAAACGCTACTCATGAAACCATGTCATCCTGGAGAGAGAGAGCTCTAGGAGCTTTCATCCAAGCCCTATCCTATTAAGCATTTTTGCTTCAGTTAATATGGGCTCAACTGGTTTCTTCAGTAAAGTTTCAGATGATTAAAGATTGAGAAGGATGACAAACACTAGATACCAGATTTAGAGTTCAAAAACAATTTGATGGGGTAGAACAATGAATCCAACAAGGAAACATGCAAATACATTCATACCTGGATTCCAAGGTGAGCTCCACAGGTATGCATATGCCCAGAACAGTAGTACACAAAGAATCCCTTTGGGGATTTGTTGACTCAAAATGAATGAAGGGTATGAAGGGGTTGCTGAAACCTCAACTGTCACCTTTGGTTGCATTAATAGAATACAGTACCTGGGACAATAAAGTTAACAGCCTCTCTGCTCAGGTTAGACTGCACTTCACAAAGAATGTTCAGTTCTGGGTGTACTCTCCAAAGAGGACAGTGATTATTGGGAGCTTGGCCAGAAAAGAATAGAGATAGGAAATAAGAAACAACTGAAGGAACTGAAAAAGTTTAGCCTGGAGAAGAGAAGATGATAAAGAATAGGATTACTTGTCTATAGTCGTAGATGGTAGAACCAAGGCCAACTAGACAGACTTGGTGCTAATTTCAGGAAACACGTTCTAGTAATTATAGACATTTTGCAAACAAATGGGCTGACTGACAAAGCTGGGTGTTTCTACTCAGTCTTACTCTTCAAATACAGGTTGGACAATCACTCACTGAGGAGGAG
Organism: Martes martes; assembly: GCF_963455335.1. Lineage (NCBI taxonomy): Eukaryota > Metazoa > Chordata > Mammalia > Carnivora > Mustelidae > Martes > Martes martes. The sequence goes on from NC_137893.1 coordinate 63,889,554, forward strand.
GAGGAGAAGGAGGAGGAAGGGACAAGAGATTCTTGTCTGAAGGTATGTCATCCCTAGTGGCTTTTCATCTAGCTCATTCTTCAACAGTTTTGGGGAGAGATCACCGCCTAATGCTATTGCCTACACATTTAAATAAAAGATTTTTAGGTATTACTCTCACTTCTTCAGTTACTATAGACCTTAGGTAACTGCTGTACTCCCTTTCAGAATTTGGAACTGTCCCTTAGATGGGATCTAAGATGAGTTCCTCCCTCTATTTTCTGCTCCAGCTCCTCACTCAGATCACCATCATCTCTTGTCCAGAATACAGCAATTCTTTCTTGAATATTCTCTCCCAGACTTCAGTTTTAAGCTCCTTTCAACGTTTACTCCACACTCTGTCCACAGCATTCATTCTTAAATACATAACTTTTCAAGTCAGTACCATCTATAAGATCTTTAATGACTTATTTTCTTCAATAAATTCATGGCATAATAAGGTGGGATGAAAGGAGGGCAAGTGATTGACTGCTCTGTAATCAAAGGCACTTAAAAGGTCTAACCACAAAATGCAATGTTTGAACCTAGATTGACAATTAACTTGGTACAACTAACTCCCAATGTTTTTATACATTATAATAGAAATCTTTGGATTCTTTTCTTAGGCTTTTCCTCCCAAGAAACCATCCCATTTTACCTTTCCCAATAAACAACATAACACGCAAGTTTTCTGTCTTATAAGCAAAGATGCAAACTGGAAGCGCTAATTGAACTCATCCCTCTGACTGATCATTTGAGAACATAGTGGAATCGGTTACCATCTGCATGGGCCATTGCTCTATAGTGCTCTATCCCAATTTAAGACAACAGCCTCTGGTAGAGAAGTGGTATAGTCAACTCTTGCTTATCTGCTAGTGGATGGAAGTTGATGCAAATGTAATTGACTGATAAAAACTTTGCCTAGTATGTTCCACTATCATAACAATGTCTAAAAACCTGGTTATAAAAGAGTTTTTAAAAACAGGGAGATGAGAAGCAGTCTTTGAGAAATGTTTAGGAGAAGATAACGGTGGTGAACGGAGACTCTTAAATTCTTTTTCTTCAGACAATTATTTCTAAATTACTTCTTTTAAATTATTTATCCTGAACTAAGAGCTTAATCCTCCCCCCCCAGGAAGGCTTAAGTTGGAATCCTCTCTGTTACAGATGCCTAAAATTATGATGTATAAATTCTGGAGATATGGGATTGCCTCTCCTAGCACCAAAGAAGCAGAAGAGAGCGTAAAGCAGGTGGCTTGAAAGAAACAGAGGGAGATATAGAAAGGGAAGACTTGGGGCTTTCCAAACCTTGTTACGGTGGCTTCCAGAAGCCTGGATACCTCTTGGATTTCTTAAGATATACCTTTATTCTTATAATAAACCTTCCCTTATAGACAATAGAAACTGAAAGAAAAACTAAAATGAGACCCAATCATTATCCAAATGTGTTTCAAGTTCTTACTTCTTCTATGAAAACTTCCCTGATTACATTAGCCAGAGCAAAGCTATCTTCCCAATCCCTATAGATGTTTGTTATCTCCTCCACTCACTGAAATTTTTTGTGGACTACTTGAATTATAAATTTTATTTATATATCTTCATGAAGAATACACATTATTTGAGTGAAGGGATTAATGTATTTTACTTCTTTGTGTTTCTCACTGTACCAAGCAAAGCCTATGGTAGACCCTTAATAAGTATTTATTGATTTATGAGACCATTTCATGCTCAACAGTCCAAACTCCAACTGTCAAGTAACTGAAATCACCTTGACATATGATAAAACAATAGAGCTTTAGCAGGTAGGAAATAAAAAAAAAAAAAATGGGACTCTTAGCAAAATAACTCCAGGGGGGGATTCTAGATTATGTGCCAGTTTAGAAACAGTCTTAAAAGAACCCCCAAAAGAGTGTGCAAGCCTGGATTAGCCACCCTAAGATGTTAAAATAGTTGGCTGGCTGAACAAATGTAATTAGTTTGGGGGCTTACTCAAGCATGTTGTATAATTTGCCTATTGAGTTGCCTTATTTTCATGTGTTGACAATTATCTATGCTAAGCTTTTCCCTATTTACATCACCCAGAAATAAAGAACTTACTGTATGAGTACAGGTTTGGGGAAGTCTGACTTGGCAGGCATTCTCGTGTTGTGAAAAAGATCTGGGGGCTTTAATTGATTTCAAGCTTCATGAGTCAAGAGCTTGCTTTAATTCTTTAAAAGAGTAATGAAATCTTAGATGGGTGTTATGGTTATCTAGAAGTCCAATCTCTTGCATGGTGTTGGAGTTTTTTGCTATCTCAAATCATCCAGGGTCTCCTTTAACCCCATTAGTGGCCCCCTAAATAGTCCCTTCTATGTGACACAGCTAAGTCATTGGGAAATTCTTTAGTATTTTAAGCTTTATCTACTATCTATTTTTCTGACACTTCCACTATGGAGCTTAATTCTGCCCAGTGAGTCACATAAACCAAATCTCACTCTCCTCCTTCACTGTAATGGAAACATACCTATCATTCCTCCGCCCTACCCCCAACTCTGGGCTTAACATCCCCCCAGTTCCCTCTGCTTTTTTAAGAATTTGTTTTGTAGAGCTGATTGAGGTTTACAACAAACCTAACAGAGGGAAAGAACAGCACAGAGATTTCTTATATACCATGCCCATGCCACAGACATGAAGCGCCTCCCCCACTATCATCGTTCCCCTCCAGAGAGGTGCATTTGTTACAATTGATGTACCTACATTGGTAAGTTAGCATCATCCAAGGTCCATAGTTTACTTTAAGCTCACGATTGGTGTTATACATTCTATAGGATTGGACAAATGTATAATGACACAGATCCATCAGATGATGGGTATGATAATACCATCCAGAATATTTTCACTGCTCTAAAATCCTCTGTGCTCTGCCTGTTCATCTCTCCTTTGCCCTTTCCCTCCCAAACCTCAGCAAGAACTGAACTTTCTACTCTCTCCATAATTTTGTCTTTTCCAGAATGTCTTATAGTCGGAGCCATGAAGTATGTAGTCCTTTCAGATTGGCTTCTTTCATTCAATTATACACAATTAAATTATCTCCTTGATAGCTCAATTCTTTTCAGTCCTAAGTAACATCCCATTGTTTGGATATACCACACATTATCCATTCACCTTCAGAAGGACATCTTGGTTGCTTCTAAGTTTTCGCAGTTACGAATAAAGCTGCTATAAAAATCCATGTGCAGGTTTTTGTGTGGACAGAAATTTTCAACTCCTGTGGGTAAATCCCAAGGAGTACAAGGGCTAGATTGTAAGGTAAAAGTATGCTTGCTTTTGTGAGAAACTGCCAAAGTGTCTTCCAAAGTGGCTGTGCCATTTTGCATTCCCACCAGCAATGAATGAGATTTCCTGTTGCTCCACATCCTCGTCAGCATTTGGCGTTGCTGATGTCCCAGATTTCCACCATTTTAATAGGTGTGTGAGGGTACCCCAGTTCTCCTAAACAATTCTCTAAGCCATGAAGTTTCCAGATCCCTCACTATTCCACTTGGCATTTTTACAAAAGAAGAGTCTGAGGCTGGAAGAAATGTTATTTGCTCAAAGCCATGCAGTCAACGTCAGAGCTGAAATTTGTCTTCACAGTTATTCGCAATAAACTGATTCACAATGTAGCGACTTCTTGTTTTACCTACTGCGTTGCGAATAAGGCTATAGTATAAAACATCACGACTCACAGGGACTTTGTAAGAACGCAGACAATATCTCAAATTTCTGTCTCCTTCAAATGAAAGCAGGACTGCCATTTTGACTAAAAGGTTTGAACAGGTTTGAAGGAAATCAGTATTGTTTCTATTTTTAAGTTGATTAAAATGATTGTTTTTGAATAATATGCCAAGTTTATGCTAAGTATAGGGAAGGAATATGCTTAGCTTATCTCAAAATATACTGAGTTCTTCCAGCGCTAAGCTATCCAAAGCAGGAAAGATGCATAGTGGATTTTTAATGTTTGATATTCACATTAAAGATGAACATACATGTTCCCTTTATACTTGGTAACTTGTTTTTCCATCTGAACTTTCTCAAGGATCTATAAACAACATGTATGTCTTAAGGAATAGCCTTGTACTTTTCTTCATATTTGTCCAAGTGAGTGAAATGTACATAGTAATTAACAACTTGTGCTTATTGTAAATGTTCAGGTTTATGAATTGCCAAGTAAACTTTACAAAGAATCCTGGAAATGAGTGATTCTGATTTGACTGATTTTTCCTTGAGGTCAGTTCTAGGTTGCTGTATTCTGAGTCTTTATGCCACTTAGTCATGATGGGAATTATAGTTGACCTGGATTTCCCCATTGACATTTCCACTTGATTAGCTCTGAAATATAAAGTGTATGAGTTCTGTTTCATTCTAGACTTAAGTAGCAGGAAACTTCTGCTTTTCTTCCCAAACATACTCCCTCAAATCTATACAAGTCAGAAGTCCCAGGAGAATCACACAACAGATGTTTCTGGCATATGATTCATTCACCCAGAGGGACTCTGTGGGCATCAGTATAGGAATTTTTCATAGGTCCCCAGGTACTGCTTAACAAATTAGAACTATTAACTTATTCAAACTAATTGGACAAAGAACAGTCTGAATTAGTAAAATCTTTTAATCGTATACTTAAGAAAACTTTTTCATTGTAATAATATCACACTTACCAAAAAAATTACAAGAATAATACATGAAATTGCCACATATTTTTAGCCAGATTTCTGAGTTATTTATATTTTTACCACATTTGTTTTATCATTCTTTCTATTTGTACATGTCTCTATTTTTTATTTTTTTCTGGACCTTTTGAGGGGTTATTCTTTTATACTTCCCTTTACCTCATATTACTTTCTGAGAATTTCCTAAGAATAAGGGCATTTTCTTACATAATCACAGTACAGTCATCAAATTTGGGACATTTGACATTGATGCAATAGTTTTATCTAATCCACCATTCACATTTTTTTCAGTTATCCTATTAATATTCTTTGTAACATTTTTTTTTTCTCCAGGATCCAGTACAAGACCATGTATTACATTTAGTTGTCTTTTCAGTTTCTTTAAATTTGGAACAGTTCCTTAGTTTTTCCTTCGCCTTTCATGACAAAGGCTAATAATTTTATAGAGTGTTTCTTCATTTTGGTTTGCTAATGTTTCCTTGTGATTAGATTCAGGTTACACATTCCTTGCCAGAAAACTATGTAAGTGATGATGTGTCATCTCAGATATTCCAAGTATAAGATATCTATCTGCCCCTCATTCATGATGTCAATTTTGATCACTTGATTAAACTGTTATCCATTTTCTCCATTCTAGTTCCTATTTTCTCCCTTGTAGCTAGTAACCAGTTGACGGGGAGACCCTTTAGGTCCATCTGAATATCCTACTCCTCCTCATACTTTCTTCCTAATCTTAATGATTTTTGCCCTAATCAATCTTTGCTATGAGGGTTGCCAACCATTGATTTCACTTGTCCACCCAGTCCTCCATATTTATTAGTAGGTATTATTCAAAAGAAATGCCTCTCCCCTTCACTCCCACTCCCTCTCCCACTCCCTCTCCCTCTCCCTCGCTTTCACCTGTCTAGCTATTATCAGTACAGACCTACAGATTCCAGTTTTATTCCATGGGCTATAATCCATTCCTGTCACTGTTCATTTTTTTTTTTTATTTTGTAAAGAGATTTTCTTTATTTATTTGAAAGAGAGAGAGTGAGTGAGAAAGAGCATGAGCAGGGGGAGGGGTATAAACAGATAAGCAGGGAGCCTGATGTGGGGCTCGATCCCATGTCCCCGGGATCATGGCCCAAGCCAAAAGCAGTTGCTCAACCGACTGAGCCATGCAGACATCCTGTCACTGCTCATTTTAAAGCTAAACTTGTCCCAGATCTGGCAGTTTGGTGCCCCTTTAAGCTGGCTTCTATATGCTTTTGATATGTTCCTATAATTATTTTTAAAACACGTTCATGTTTTCTAGTTCAATAAGTTTTTCCAGACTCCTCATGTATCTCCCCCCGACCGCCCAGTTCTGGAACTGGACATTTCTTCAAGGACCTCTGTTCCATTTTAATGGGAAATAGTATTTAGAAACTCAGGTCTTGGCACTAGACAAGCTAATTGCTATTGGGGTGTCTTTGCCTCTAAGCCCTCCCAGAGGGCACAATCTGAAAAATACATATGCAAGTACATGTATGCACAAACACACACACTCACACAGACACCACACATGCTGGTTGTTTGTCTGTATGTATATAATAGAAACTCTGACATACTGGTACCGTCAATATCCATCCCACTCCACAAGGTTCTTCATTGCCCTCCCCCGTTCCATCTTTTTATCTCCTTTCTTCTACAATGAGAATCCTGACCTCCAACATCATCAGGATACTGACTCATCTTTCCAGGGCTACACCACACACAAAATAGTTTCAAAACTGCTGTACACAAGTCACTATGTATACCGAATAAAACAAAAGGAAATTAAGATGTATTTGCCGTTCTTTATTTCTTCCCCCCATGGTAGCAGGATATTTTCAAAGTATTGTGGTCTGAAGTTACTTGAATTCTTCCCCCTGCTGCCCTTTCAGTGTAGCGGTTTTAGTTATCGATTTCCTAAAGGCACAGGTTTTAGTTATCGATTTCCTAAAGGCACACTCGGAGAAGCGTCACTTTGTTCCTTATCACTTCCCTCCGACTCCCTTTCCCCTCGTGTAGGTCACGGATTTCAGTGCTTGCTGGTTTTTCCTTCCTGAGTTTCTTTTCCCCCAAACAAGCAGTTTTATGTGTTTTATTTCTTTTTGTTATGTAAAAGATACTGTAAGTACTCTTGCAATTTGTTTTTTTTTTTAAACAATGCCTTCTGGAGTTTGGAGAAGGATTATGATGATGGTGATGATGATGAGAATGATTATAGTGATATAAACTCCTATATAGGCATTCAGGTAGTTCTCGATATTTTGCTATTGCAAATAATGCTGCAGTTAAGAACTTCGTACCTGTGTATTTTCGTATTTCCAAGGTTTACCTTCAGGGTAAATTCCTAGAGGGAAGATTGCGGTGGTTTTCTTAGATATTGACAAATTCCCTTCCATGTAGATGAATCATTTTATATCTCTACTATCAATGTATGAGACTGCGTGTTTCCTTATAGTCTGGTCAATAATGTGCATTGGCAAGCTTTTGACTGTTGGCCAATCTGATGAATGTGAAAAGGTACCTCTATGTGGTTGCAGTTTTCTCGTGAGTGAGGTCATGCTTCTATCTTTCTGCTGATGGATCTTGGTTTTGCCAGTTTTAAAAAAGGATTTTCAGTGTTTCCTCAAGCTTTAAAAATTCTCATGAGTGAGGTCATGCTTATATTTTTCTGCTGGTGGGTCTTGGTTTTGCCAATTTTAAAACAGGATTTTCAGTGTTTCCTCAAGCTTTAAAAGTTCTTTATATATTAGTAATACATATAGTAGTTATATATTTATAATATATATATTTGTATGTAATATATATATTAACCCTTAATCTGTGGCAAATACCTAAAATATTTTCTCCCAATTTATTATTTGTCCTTTACTTTGTTTACTTTAAAAAAAAATACACTTTTTTTTTTTTTTTTTTTGACAGAGAGAGACACAGTGAGAGAGTGAACACAAACAGGGGGAGTGGGAGAGGGAGAAGCAGTCTTCCCATTGAGCAGGGAGCCCAATGCAGGGCTCAATCCCAGGACCCTGGGACCATGACTGGAGCCAAAGATGGGAGGGAACCACCCAGGTGCCCCCACTTATGGTTTTTGCCATTTAAAAATGTTTTGGCAGTCAAATGTGTTAGTACTTCTCTTGCATCTGGGTTTGGGATTATAGTGAGAAATCCTCTATCTACACTCAAATTTTAGAGGAATTCATTCATGTTTTCTTTTACTATCTGTATCATTACTTTTTTTTTTTTTACATTTATAGATCAAATCTATTTGGACTTTATTTTTGTATACATGAGAAATGGACATAATTTTACCTTTTTCCAAATGCCCCAGTACCTTTAAAAAGTCCAATTGTACCCCCAGAGATTTGAGAAACCACCTTCATCATATACTAGATTACCATATGAGTTGGGCCTGTGTCTGGACTTTCTTTTTCCATCCATTCATGTACTAGTACCACACTGTGTTCAATGTAGGGGCTTTATCACATGTTTTAACACCTGAGAGGGCTCATTTCCTCATTTTTCCACTCTGCTCACCCTACACTCTAAGTCTTTCTTTTCAATGTTTCCCTAGCAAGTTTGTTTTACCATAGGGACTTTAGTAGTAACTTGTCCAGCTACTGGAAAAAAAAGAAAGAAAGAAAGAGAGAGAAACAGAAAGAAAGTTTGCTTGTTGGAATTGCATTAAATTTATAAATTATTTTATGGAAAACTGACACTTAAATACCTTTGAAACCTTCTAACCAAGAGCCCAGGATGTCTTTCTGTTTATTTCAACTCCACTTTCCTATCTTTCATGAGTATTTATTATTTGCTTTATTTAGGTTTTGAACATATCTTGTGAAGTTTATTTAAATATTTTATCTTTCTTACTGGTATTGTAAATGGGTTTATTTTCTTCTGTTGTATCTCCTAACTGGTTAATATTTGTGTATATGAAGGCTGTTGATTTTTGCAATTGATAGGCTGATTTAAAATATAATTAGCTTTATTGCTCACAAGGATACAATTTCAACATTTTTAATGCTTCAGAATTCACAAAGTTTTTTGTAACATACACTTCGGTGAACACATAAAATAATCTAGTAAAAAAATAGCTCTTCATGGAATTTATGGCTTTGGTGAAATACCCTATGATAAGTATATTAATTGCATATAACTTCTAACAAATATAATCATCATCAAATATGATTTGTTTTCTCAAGTACTTAAAATTATCTACAAAAAATTGTACCAAGGTCAATGAGGAATAGTTTTTAAGTGAATAAAAATGGCTTGCATTGTGTTAGAGAGTATATTTGGACACGTATGGCTCTGCAGAAAAGCACAGGTCTCCTCCATCCCCAAGTATGAACACTTAAGCCGATTGAACAACATTATTACTGCTCTTAGGCATGCAGTGATATTGATGAAAAAGGATCATTCGTGGTGGTTTCCACCTCTCTGAAATAGGAAAGACTTGAACAATTTTGGGAAAGATAAATGTATAGAACCCAGTCAGAAAGCCAGAAGCTGACAAACCAGGCAGGAAAATAAAAGGAGACAGAGTTCTGATGCTCCTGTCACCCAGCCCACGCCAAGAGTCACCTACGGCAAGGAAAAACCCTGTTTATCTGATGTCGTATAATCACACATGAAACAAAGGAGAGTGCTGAAAAGAGACTTTATCCAATGATCCCAAGGCAGTCTGAGACACTGAAGAGGCGGCCTGTTTCATGTCTCCCTGGTGGGAAGGGCTTAGCTTCCCTTTACCATCTGGGTTCAACCAACACTCTGGCTTCACCTCTTTCTTTCCCACAATAGACCAATGCATTATAAGATTTTTTGTTTTGTTTTGTTTTGTTTTTGTTACATGTAGCAGAAACCAAACAAGCTTGTCTACACAAAAAGGGCATCTGCTAAGAGGATACTAATGATACTGGTAGAATCCAAGGAGAGGTCAACAACCCAGCCTCTGGAATATCCAGAAACTTCCAAAATGGGAAGTTCCATCCTCTGCCATGAACATGGCTCAGCTTCCAAAAAGCCTTTGTTCTAAATTTCAAAATCTTGAGAAGAATCTGAAAGACCCAATCAGTATTTCCCTTGGATTCAGGCAAGGCAGACCTCTGCCCTGGGCTCCATGCTTCTGAGGATCCTGCATATCAAAAACCCATGAAAAAATCAACTTCCTAAAGAACATAGGATAGGGTCTGCCCCTGGGATCCTGCTTATAGTTCTTGGTCTGACACATTTGCAGTCCTAAAACTTCTGAGAAACACCACTCTTCGTTTCTTCCTATAGGACCTCAAGGAAAAGGCACCCACATCTGGATTCTGTGAGGCTGTGTGAACTGTGCCAGCTGTGGATGTTTGAGGCAAATGCTGCTTTAGGGTGTGGGGAAGATCTGAATAGCTCCTGCACAAAGAGAAGGAGAAAAGACTCCTCAAATCTTTCTTCTCAGATACCACGAATAAAGTAGATCTCCTTGAAATGAAATATTGTTTCACGGTAGTGCTGACTGTCTCTCTCATTTTTCTTTAGGTTAAGATCGTGGTCCCTGTGGCATTCCTGATTTTAACGTGGCCTTCACAATAGTGGCACTGCACCACATTCTGCAGTGTAAAGAGATTCAGATTACTCTAAAATTCCATATGTGTAGATCTATAACATCAGTTAAGCATTGTACTGAGTTTTTCCATGGGCAACTGCTTGGACATTGAATGGTAAAACCACAAATAGTTTTATTCTTATAAAACATTAAGATTTCATTAAAGTTGCAAAATTTTTTAAATTGACCTTGATTTAACTAATTTTGATTAAAATCACATCAAATTAATTACAGTTTGTGTTTTGCTTTTTAATTTGAGAGATGATTTAGAATTCTTCAGATGAAAGAGAACTTTGGGCAGAAAACTTAGGTTTTATAAGTTTTATAGAAATACTTCTAAAGTATTCTACATCTTGCTAATTTTTTACATGTATTTTGTTGCAATTTTGGATGAAAATATGATAAAATTACATTTCATTTTTAATTATTTGGGTCTTAGCAATAATGACAAGTCTAAATCATGAAAGAAGTAAAAAATATAAAAGTAAACTCAAAACAGAGACTAGAAATAAAAATCTTCAAAGAAGCTGTTTTCTTAAGATTCTAAATTCACATTTAAATTAAGAACATATACATATACATTAAAAATAATCTGCATAAAACTTTTGAAACAGATTCTATACATATTGAAGCTTTAGCACCAGCTGTGGAGAGGGGCAGAGAGAGCAGCAGGCTCCAGGCTGAGCAGGGAGTGCCATGCAGGGCTTGATCCCAGGACCCCGGAATCATGACCTGAGCTGAAAGCAGACACTTAACCGACTGAGCCACTTAGGCACCCCAGAAGATTTAGCAACTAGTCAAAACAAGAAAATGAACAAGAAAATTGTTTCAATCAAATCCAGAATTTAAATAAGCATCAAGTAGGATTCCTGCAACCAAAGAATATTCAAGAAAAAATGGCATTCTTGAATCTGCCATTGGATGTGAAAGATGAAATCTTTGGAGCTTTTCTGTTTATTAACCATGATCTTGGGAAATGGCGCATGTGGCTTTCTGACAACGTGAGAATGTTTCTTGCAAAACTTACTCTGATGCAAATAAATTTTGATTTTTCCATTGCCTGAATGTTGCAGAGACTTTAGTATTTCATTTTGCATCAAAATGCCTTCAAAAAAAAAAATAGGAAACCTTGGAAACTGGCTTTTATATTCTAATTTCAAAGATGAGGTGTTAATGTTCCTTGTGTCAAAGGCTTTACAATCAGTCTTCAAGATTAACTTTAAAATGAAGGTATTGTTCAAAACACTTAAGATCGCAATCAAAAGAATACAAAATGTCAGTGGTGCATAAATACACAAACACACACACACAAAACAAAACGTGCAATTACAAGAACTTTTTGAAAGTTTAAACGGCAACAAAATGATAGCATTTAGCAAAAAAAGTAACATTAATAGAGGATGTTAGCATGGTATGCTTTAAAGAATAACCCCATGCATTCTATATGTATCCCAAGCTTTTTTTTTTTTTTTAACTTTATTTATTTATTTGAGAGAAAGCATGAGAGAAAGGGTGGGGGTGAGTAGACAAGGGGAAGAAACATGCTCCCTGCTGAGCAGGAAGCCCTACCCAACTGTGTGGCTTTACCCCAGGGGCTTGATTCCAGGACCCTGAGATCTTGACCTGAGCAGAAGGCTGACACTTAACTGACCGAGCCATCCAGGCACTCCTATCCCAAGCTTTTCATAACACAAATAAGTACAATGTTTACAGAAAGTAATTTATAGAAAATTTCTAATGTTATTAGAAATGATTTAGAAATTTTATGTCATATAGCATAATGAATGAACGTGTAAACTGAATAAAAAAAGAGAAGAAACTCAAAACAAGGTTCTTAAATCTTGTACATGTAATAAGGTGAGAATCATCCAAAAAAAAAAAAAAATCCAAATTGAATAGTACTGCTTTCAACTACATTGCTATCAGAAACAAAATTCATGTGAAAAGATAATTGTATTATACAAATTATTGAACTGCCAGGAAAAAAAAAATACCAAAATTGAAGTGAAAGAATGTTTAATTTGTTTTACATATGTTGGGAAATGTGTGGGTTTTAAGTGAAGGTATTTAAAAAACATGGTTTTCTGCTTATGTCCTGCACTGCCTGTGGTATAACACAGTTCCACCTAGCTCTTGGAGAGGCAGTATTGGTTTTGGACCCTATAGGCCAATGTTAAACAAATCATACCTCTTGTTAAAAACAAATAAAAACAAAAAACAGTTTTCAGTGTTAGGTATTAATCTGAAAGCTTATTAAGGCAGATCTGTCATAACGGCATCAACATTGTTGGTTTAAAAAATAAGTGTACAAAAAAAATAAAAAAAAATAAAAAATAAGTGTACAGGCACTCCTGGTGGCTCAGTCGGTTAAGTGTCTGCCTTTGGCTCAGGTCATGATCTCAGGTTCCTGGAATTGAGCCCCACATCAGGTTCTCTGCTCGGCAGGGAGCCTGCTTCTCCCTCTTCTTTGGCCCCTCCCCCCTCGCTCACTCTTGTTCTAACTCAAATAAATAAATAAATAAAATCTTAAAAAAAAAAAAAAAAACCCAACCCACACACTCTCAAGTGTACAAATGAGAATTTTGCCCAAATTCCAGGAGCATCCATTGTGCCTCAGAGTGCATAGTTTAAATTTGTCTCCTGAGATGAGGTTTGTGCTGCATCAGTAGCTCAAACATTCTGGGGAACAATTTAATTATGATATTAAATGTTTTCTGGACCTGTCCATCAAACATAACTTCACAATTACACTTAGACATGCAAGGAGAATGTCGGTTAAATGCTGCCTGAGCAATTAGATTGCATTTAGGGGAAATATATGAAGTACCCAAGAAGAGGAAAGCAAAATAACTAAAGATTCCAAATAAGAAGAAATCAATCTTTGACCAAGAATGAATTAATCTTGAATTTGATTACTTGGTGTGTACTATTATTTACTATTAATTATGTTAGCAAAAGCTTACAAGAAACTCAAAAGATACTTTTGGTCCACTCTTTAATTAAAGCAATAGTATACATTTTTTAAAATTAGAGACAATGTTGGTGGGTTTTTCTTTTCTCTGAGTTGAAACTGCATATAAAATAAACATCAAAAGTAGTATTCTGGTAAAGAAAAGGGAAATGAGAACATTTTTTTATCCATGAAAGTGAAGATTCATGCACTCCTAAACTATATACCGATTTCTATTGAAATGACTTTCTCAACATATTATAGGCTTAGATGTAATCTTGATTGAAGAGTTTCAATAAGTTGAGCGATATGTTAATTTCTATTTTCATTTTTGATAAAATTACAACACTGAAGTTTTTGAAAGGAGAAAAACTTAGGAACCACTGTATGGATATTACTGTAAAAGGCCATGGACCTTGTAGAAATGATAGTCACATGTGAAATTAAGATCATTTATAACTGATATTGTGATCATGGTAATTTGTTACATGTAGCTTCATTATAGTAATTAAACATCATCTGTATGCCATTTATATCTCAATTTTTTTAAGTTTAAAAAACCCATATATAAATTTTAGTATTTGTTTTGAATCTGACTATTGCTTGAAGAACTTTTTAAATAATTCCTGTTGCTAAAGCCTCCAGAGAATAAAGTTGAGCCAAACTGAAAGTAATTAAAACTGAGAACTATAATGTTTCAAGATCAAGCATGATTGTTGATAGAATGTAAATTTTGTGAAAATCTGTATCAAAACAATATACCATTAATTTAAATAAAATAGAAGGAAAGAAAATATATTTTTTGAAATAAACAAATTATGAATTTACGTCATTTTATTGTTCATACAAACATTGCTGGTCCATCAATTAAATGCACTGACATACGTAATAGTATTTCAATTGTCTTTAATTTTTGCCAACACTCAATTATGTAAAGATCATAGCTTTATATATGTGAATATTCTTATTTATTTATTTTTTAAAAGATTTTATTTATTTGTGAGAGAGAGAGAGAACACAAGCAGGGGGAGGGAAAAGGAGGCTCACCACTGAGCTCCCCAATATGGGACTTGACTCCAGGACCCTGGGATCACGACCTGAGCCGAAGACAGATGCTTAACCAACTGAGCCACCCAAGTGTCCCCATGTATATGTTTAAAATGTTATTGTTGCAGAAGTTTGTACCTGACTAATTTAACAGATGGCGGTATGGAAAGACATCATATAATATAAACATGTTTACCAGGGGAACAACCCAATGCATCTGGGAGCATTTCTCAGAGCAAGGGAGGTCATTGTAAGCTAATATGATACCCTCCAAAAGTTTATTTCATTTTGTGCTAGAAACTTTGAGGTTGCTATTCTTTTTTTTTTTTTTTCAAGATTTTATTTATTTATTTGACATGGTGGAGGGTGGGGGGGGGTAGAGAGGACACAAGCAAGGGGAACAGCAGGGGGGGGGGGAAGCAGGCTCCCCTCTGAGCAGGGAGCCAGATGTGGGACTCCACCCCAGGACCTGGGACCATGACAGGAGCCCAACGCAGACACTTAAACAACTGAGCCTCCCAGGCACCCTGATATCACTGTTCTTTCTTTCAAGCTGGAGTGTCCTCACCTGTGTTCTCTGACTAGAAAACTTTCCTCCTTCAAGTTCCAGTAAGAGTGGGCTCCTAGGAGCCTCCCCTATTCTTCATTCACACAGTGTGTTCTGCATCCTTTGTTATATCTTTGTTATTCCACTCCTCCTAGTGTATCAATTATTTTTCTGAGTGCTGGTCCATGCCAATGAAGCGTAAGCTCTTCAGGAATAAGGACCATGATTTTTCAGGTCTGTTGCCCTGACATGTAGCTCAGAGCCTTATACAGAGTGTCCTTAAACATTTATTGAATGAATGAATTCACAAATAGATTGAACTTCTGCCATTTTTAGAGGCTCCAGTATTTATATTACATATTAATACTTCTTATCACATATTAATACTATATATTATAATGTTCAATATAATTCTGTTACATCTTAATGTATCAGGAACAGCTTTACTAGCCCATTAGCGTACACTTTACATTCATGTTCCCGCTAAATATTAACGATATTGGAAACTTCAGAAGGGAAGAGTCAAGGGAGACGTGATGTTTCCAAATTTGATGAGCTTTTTTCTAACTGAGTTTTTAAGGGACAAATACAGAAATGCTAATCGTAACAAATGAAAACTAACACAAAAGGCTGTAAAATAAAAAATGAAAATCTCCTGTCCTCTCTCTATTTTCCAGTAACTAACTCTATTTAACAGTTTGCTGAGTTTCCTTCCAGATATCCAGATATTTTTGATACTTTCTTTTTCACACACACAAACCACTCACAGATCTTTTTTTTTTTTTCTTTTCTTTTCTTTCCTATTTTTTTTCTAGCCAAACTGGGACTGCTGCCCAGATTGTTCTGCGATTTGTTTTCATCACTTAAAATGTTGTAGTCTGAACACCTCACTAGACAGTTTTTTAAGTGTTCTCTTCAAGATATTTAGACACTGCATAGTAAGATATTTCAAGAGTTTGCTTTGAATACATAGTTACAGGTACTTAAAGAAAACAGCACTCTGTTATTTCAAATGCACCTCACACAGAAATCTTCTCACACTTGTTTTCTTGGACAGTCTCTTGAAGTGTTGGCTTGGTCTTGAAATTCCTGATTATCAAAGCTTAAGTCTCATTGTGACATCACTCGGGAAGTCCAGGCTTATCCAGCTTTTCCATGGCAGAAATTGCCCTGGGGATTTCAGATCCACCTCATTTGGAAAATTCAGAAAATTATGTAGAAGTCACATCAAGAAAACCTTTGATTTGACAGTTAATCAAGAGTCATTTATTAACTTTCTCATACATTTTTAAAAAGGGACATGTGTACCTATAAGCATTTCTTTAAAAAAAAAAAAAAAAGGTTCAGGGATGAAAATTACTTTTTTTCCCCCACTTAGTTTGACAAGGAGTTAAACCACAGAAAACAAACTACCATATTTCTAAATAAATATAAGATAGTCAGTTTCATTTAGAAGTTATTTTAAGTATTTTATTTGGGTTTGCTGGAGGTTAAATTATAACTTCATCCAAAATTATAATCCTTTTACTAAGGGTTATTTGGTCCATTTCATTCACATTAAACAAGTATAGTTTCTTAGCTATATTTTAGGATGTAGAGAAGGAAAACTTTCTCCTGATCCTCTTACAGTCCCTGACTGGGTATGAAAATTAAACCAACAAAGATGAACAGGAGAGAAGCATACAGATTTTATTGAATTTTTACACATATACCGGAGTCTTCACCAGAGAATGAAGACCAGAAGAAGTGACCAGAACAGGAAGCTTTTGTAGGTTTTAGAAAAAGAAACAATAAATTTGTGAAGAATAGAAAAGACAAAGGGGATTGGTCTTGGGGTCATAAAATGGTGAAGAAATAACAAAGGTTGTTTATGCAGCCTTCTCAGCTTAATTCCCTGTGTTTGGTGATAAGGATGTCTCCTTTCCTATTGGCAGAGCTGAGAGGGGAGCGCTCACATCAGAGATTTATCTCCTGCTTTCAGAGAAAAAAGGCGGGTACAGGAAGGTTGGAGTTACCTTCTTGCTTTTGCTGTTTTCTCGAATTCCTTCAGCTTAAGATATTCAGTGTGTCACGCTGTCATATTTTAGGGTAGCATGTCTTGAACCCTATCAAGAGCAAACTGGGAGGTGTTTCTCCTCATAATTCAAAAATAAGGTAGGACCCCCATTCCCCCTCAGGGTTAAACTATGAAACAACACAAAATGGACCATAACAAAAAGAAGAAAATTTTCTTGAAAATATTAGCACATCTAAAGGAAGACTGTGTCAAGTAAGAGTTTTGCCACCCCTCACCTTCTCCCCAAGAAAGGACAGGAGTGAGCAGAGGAGCAATGGCAGGAGAGGAAAGGAGTAAGGGTCGGAGGTCAACGCGAGGCGACGGTGACTTCTTGTCCTGGCCTGACGCTCAAACATTGGGATCACCAGCCATCTTGCTCTGGTAGCCTGCGCATGCGCTCGCCCAGCTAACTCAGCGAGTCTTTCGCCATCCCGCTGAGAAAGTACAAATTAGCTTGGACTGAGAAAGTAAACATATGGCCAGCCATTCATCAAGTTGGAATAACAGACAAGAGAGAACCAGCTGCAAAGTTTATGGGAAACAATATTCCTCCCAAGGACATGCCACAGCTATAAAGTGTCCTGCAACCTTCTTTGAGTGACTACTGCTTTTTTATTCACTGAGAAACACTTTTCCCTGATAGCATAGATATCAGAAATATTGGGGTTGAAATTAATCAGTAAGGATGGAACATTCCATCTTGCCAGGAGGATCTCAGTCATTTTGATACAATGAAGCAGCCTCAATTTCCAACCCAGATGTAAGGGGTGTCTGTCTATACACAATATTCCACATCTATCTTAACTCTGGTTTCCAAAGAAACAGTGTTCTAAGTTCACATCCTGGTCCAACCTTGATGTTGACCCTTTCCTCACAGCCCTGCATTCAGTGTTGACCTTAATTCCACCTTGTCTCAAATCTTGTAAAATTCAGCTCTGCCTTTCATGGCTGAGATGCTTCGTAGTTCCTCTGGAGTTCAGGCTTTCACATTACAAAGATCTTACATTATGATAAACCTGGTTTTTCAGATTTCAGATGTGTTCCTCTCGGTTTTGGGCTGATGAGTTAGGACTTCCCATGGGTCTGCCGCAGGAGAGAACTCTCCATGTGACTGTCATGTTTCTCACTATAAGTTAGGTTTTTGGGCTTTTAAAAATTTCAGTTCTTGGGGCGCCTCGGTTGCTCAGTGGGTTAAAGCCTCTGCCTTTGGCTCAGGTCATGCATGATCCCAGGGTCCTGGGATCGAGCCCCGCATCGGGCTCTCTGCTCGGCAGGAAGCCTGCTTTCCCCTCTCTCTCTCTCTGCCTGCCTCTCTGCCTACTTGTGATCTGTCTGTCAAGTAAATAAATAAAATCTAAAAAAAAAAAAATTTAAAAATTTCAGTTCTTGCTTATAGTTAGTCTAACCCAGGAGATAGATCTATTACTGTGAAACAAGAAAACTAATTGTTAACTGAGGAACAGAGCCCAGGGCCTTTCTGTCTCATCAGCTAAGTAACAAATGAGCACCAGGTGGGTATATTAGACAGAGCCCCAGAGACCACCTTCTATGAACAAATATATATTCCTCTAACTTCTGCACCTTCCGAAATGTTCCCGTTTCTGTTGATAACCATAACACCGCATACAGACATACTTTGGCTCACTGAGCTGCAGAAATTTTGTCAAGGAAGTAAGAAAATGGATACCTTAAATTTTTTGCAGGGGAGGAAGTACTTTATGTTTTGGAAATCAATTCATTAAAAAAAATAAAAAAACAGTTTTAAACAGAGAAAGAAATTGGCAAAGCATTCCTCCTAGGTTTCCTCCAAACACGAGATCTTTTAGAGTGTTTTTGTTTGTTTGTTTCAAACTGGCCTCTGTTGAGGGCTTTGGTTCTGTGGAGGTGCAGCGGGGGCTAGTGTGGGGCTGGAACGAGATTTGGCTTTACACTAGGAAGCTTAGCCATGAGTTTGCTTGGATAATATGTTTAGCTAATAAAAGATAAAGTTTAGGAATCACTGTTTCAGTGCCTTTTATAACCTCTAGTTCATAAAGTCGGATGCACTGGTTTTAGAATCACAGTAGCCATCAGTGCTCCCAATTGCCCTTCTGAGAAAAAAAAAAATGTGGCTCTCAAGAATTTTGGCTTTGAATACATGGTTGTGAGGTGACTGGGACTAGAGTTCAGCTCAATTCCTCCTGACCTATTTAAATTGGCAAGCAAGAAAAACAAGACACCAGAGCGAAGTTCAGTTTCTATCCAACAGAGGGCGGTAGTGTAAATGTTAGCTTGGACGGAGAGTAACCCCAAAGGACTGAAGGCTGAGGCGCTGCCCATGAGCATAAAGGCCATCTGACTTTATTTTATTTTTGCCTAGAATAAAGCAGGTGACCACATTGTTTCATCCACTTTCCAGAGCTTTGGCTCATTCTTTTCTTACCTTTCATGCATCAGTCTTCTAACTCTAGGACCCCCTTTCCGTTTTGGAAATCAGAGTTCAGCGTGGGAAAGCCTGGTTAGCAGGTGCCCAGGAGGCCCCGGGACTCTGGTGGGCCCCGGAACTCCTGATATGACTGCTCTTTCCTGGGTTTTGTGAGTCACAGAGTTCTGGGAAGACAAGTGGGGAGCTGGGCCAGCCAGTTGTTGGTAGGAAGAACTCACACTGTTCAGGTCTCTGAGCTCCAGCTCGATCCAGAAAGCAGTATGGAATTTGCACAGCTAGTGATCTCTGCCTAATGACGGAGAACACCATCAGCTAAACAACTGGTTCGTGTGTCTAACCTGTCACATATCCTGAACCACAAAAACAAAATTCAAAATTTGTTTTCTAACATCAACATCATACTTTAATATGACATATTTCTTCTAAGAGCATTCAATTTGAAATGGTAAAGGCTTTCTCAAAAATGTCCAGCAGGTCAGGCTTTCTTCTCATCAGCTGGACTGTATCAAATGCCTCCTACTAGGGGCCAGTGTATATTCCTGAGAACATTGTTGCCCTCAATGAAGCTGGGGTCCTGTTAGCGACTGAGAAGTGACAGAAGGGATAAGGGATAACGGGAAGGTAAAGGGCATGCCACAAAGCTATAGAAGTCTTCTAGCATAAAGTGAATCCCGTGAACAAAAGAAGGCATAAAAATGATTTTTTCATTGTTGTTAATATCATGGGAATTACTCACTAAATTGACAATTATTATCTAAACATCTGAAGTGTTCTAGGTCTAAGAATTCTGATTTGACCAATTTTGATTTTTGATTCAAGATAATCTAATGTAAATCAAGCCATGAAGGTGTATCTTAATACCCTTTGATGGCATACTAGGTTGGTCAAACCAGTCGATTATTTTGAAAGTTATGTTGGATGAAAGAAAACAGATGTATAAACAAAAATGTTAAGTAATCAGGTTGAAGCAGAGTTTCCCCATTTGTTGGATCGATTAATGACTGAAAAGCCTTTTCTTAAAATTTACAAACAAATTGTCTTGAGACTGAGATTCAAGGTTAAAAGGAAAGACACTTCTCCCTCTTAATCTTTGGCGGTTAAACAAAGAGATGGGTTGGAATTTCACAGAATTAATGTGATAGCTCTTGTTCTCTGATCATTAATGAATAACCTGGATGAAATAAATCTCCTTTCTTTGCCAAGGTGCTTTTCCTCCCTTTTGATGACCTAATAATAATCACTTACCTACAGCAACGCAGACTTATTAGCACAGAAATGTGATTTATATTCAGAAAGAACAACACATTAAAAATAGGAACAGAACGGGGTGGACTAAACAGATGGTATTCCAGGACTGCGAACTCTGACGTACAAATTTAATCCTTTATTGTCATAACCATCAAGGGACTATCCAAAGCCTTGATTTTACTGGAATTCAATTGTATTGACTATCCGCAGAGAAATGGGTCATTGGCTGAAGATCAAAAATCTTTCGTAATATGATGAAGTCTTTTATTATGAAGTACCTTTATCAGGATTCAATCTGCCTGTCAGAGATAAGAAGGGCAGAAAAGAGCAACAGAAAATTAGCAAGGAGGCCCAGATTCAGAGTCTCACTCTGTCATTGCTATCTGGAGCTCCGGATCAGTAGATGAACCACAGCACAACCTCTCACAGGAGCATCCTGATTGGAGGCTGCTGGATCATTTGCTACCCTTCCCTGCTCCACCAGACACTCGGATCACTCAAGTTCTTGATGGAGGCTGGGGGTCCCACGGCCAGAACAGTTCAAAGGGGGTGGCAGGGCATCAAGTGAGCTTTTTAAGAATACCAATATCTGACCCCCAACTACTTAGGGAATGTGGTCAGTTTCATCATCTAAAAGAATAATAATTTTAAAGAAAATTATAAATGTATTAATTGACTGAAACATAAAAGCTCCTTTAAGTACACATCCTATAACACCACTGGAAAGCAGTTATGAAAACACTGAAGGCCAGCACCCATGGGATTTTAATCATTTCCCAAATAACTCATTTAATTCTCTAGCAAGTTTAATTGTTTGGGATAGTATCCTTATTTTAAGTAAACATGTATTTCCATGTAACTCATACAATGGTCTAAGTTCTGCCCACTGGAGACAGGAAAGATAAGTCTCATTCTTCCATCACAGTCCTTCAATCGTTTGAAGGCACCTCTCTACCTCTCTTAATTAAACCCTGGACCTTTGTTTAATCCCCCTTCAGATAGCTGGGTCTCAGATCCCTTTACTGTCCTGGATGGATCTGTAAAGAAACAGCTCCTAAAAGTCAATTTTATGTGAAGTGGTGTTTCTCAACACCATTCCCAGATTTCTGATTTAATAGTCCTGGATTGGGGCCCAGACACTGGTAGTCTTTAATGCTCCCTAAGTGATTCTAATTCCATCCAGGACTGAGAACCTCTGAAAAGGTGTGGCCCTGCCCTGAATTTAACCTCTGGTGTGGAGAGAGCTCCAAGGGGCACATGGAATAGCTCCTTTCCTTGTGCTAGACATTAAAGTTCTGTTGAGGATGCCTACATCATACATAGGATTTTAGAGACAGTTATATACACTCTGGGCTCAGACTGAATTTAAGATCAACCCAAAGGCTTACATATTTGTCTGATGAATTTCTATTAACTTATACCTTCCTGGTTCTGTAGAAATAGAGTTGATTTTTGTATCTAAACCCAGAAATTTTCCTTTTTACTTATTGCCTATCCCTGTATTATTAGTAGTAACAAAATAATATTTGAACATAACCCTATGCTAAACATGGCACTAATTGCATAGTCTTTTAATCTATTATCTTAATTGGATCTCCACTGGAGCCCTATAGGAAAGAGGATACTATTATTCCCATTTTACAGGTGAGAAAAGTGAGGTTTGGATAGATTGAATTGTTTCCCTTACTCCAGTCTATTAAAACCATTTTAGGATTCCGATTCTATCAGACTAGTCTATATTCTATCTTTATATGTATTTGTATCTTTCTCTGTACCACAAATGTCAGCTTTTCATCAGCACTCACAGATGTGATCTGGGTACCATAAATATCCCCTTCAGATGGTTGTAAAAATGTGGAAAAAGAGGGAGCTTCAGTGCTGAGTCTTTCCACTAGAGACCTCCATCCAAGATGCACTAACCAGCATTTTAGAGCCACATCAGCACAAACAACTATGAATCCATTAACATGGACACATTTTCCCCTTTTGTCTGCAAGGATGTCATGGGACCCTTGGTCAATGCCATGCCAAAATCTGTATTTACTGTTCCTATTTCTCTCGTAAACCTATCAATTAAGGAAATGAGCACTGTCCAGATGGACTTGTTCTAATGAACCAGATGCTGTCTCCAGAAAGCACCATGTCTCCCAGGGACCGCCATGTCATTACATCACAGACCATCCTTTTAATACATTACCCTAGGATTTTATCTGATACTAATATCCTTACCGATCTACAGCTTTCAGAGACCAAATCAGTTATGTTATATGCTTCTTTTTCTTTTTCAGGTAGCTCCCTTGCTATCTCTGACTGCTCAAAGGTCATGATAGGTAGTTAAGAAACCTCCTTTCTGTTTTCATGTGTTTCTCATGTGTTTCTGCTTCTCATGTGTCTGAGCCAGAGACACCTGACTGCCTCTGCTTGGTGACACGTGATCCACCTCATCTCTCTCATAAACTACCCACAAAACTTGGACTTCTACTGATCTGCCTTTCTCCCTCTGACAAGCCTTCACTGTAGAGAGCACCAAACTCGGACTATTCTGCGTTCTCTCTGAAATGTATCATTACCTCACTTGCCCCAGGCAGGGGGCAGATTTCTTCCTTGTTCTTTTTGCTCAAATAAAACTTAAAACCCCTCTTATAATTTCCCTTCATATTTTCCTAATATTGAGCTTTGTATCTTTTTCAAGTCCCAGCTCATTCTGGGCAATAGCCTTCCTGACACCAGAAGCTCATAATTGAATGTTAAATGAAAGTTTAACCCCAAACTATGAATACAAGGCTAACAAGTCATATATCAATTCCAGCATTGAGAGGAAATGTGTTCTCTGTCCAATCTCTCTCCTTTTATGAGGAGATGGACTGCCTCTACACTAAATTCAAAATATGTTCCGTATGAAAGCACATTCCTCAGAACTCTCTCAGTACCCAAATATTCTCTTTCTTTATGAAGAAAAACAGATACCCTAGATACTTACAGAAGCTAGAAAGTGATTGGGGTCATGAGTCACCCCCATAGATTCTGTTTTTGAGTTGAGGGTTCTTTGCAGCCATCTTAGCTGATTCTCAGATAAACTGTGGAAGACAATGGTCTCTAGCCCTGTTCAGGATCTGACTGGAAAAACCATGTCTCTCTGACATAATGGAAAAGAATTACAGTCAGAGCTAACAATAATGATCCTATTCTTTCAGGAGCCTGCAGCAACAATAAGAAATTCTGTAGGCCACTGTGGTGTGTCAAAGACTCAGGAAAAGCCTACTCGCTTTACTGGGAAGTGTTTTGTTCCAGAAAATGATATTACTATTAGTAATATTTCTGAATCCCTCTTATCACTAGCCAAGCCCAGGTTTTTTCGAATCTTGAGTCACTTCAGGCTCATTATTTTAGGCCAAATAGTAGAAAGGTCTGCAATCAATGAAGAGGCTATACAAGAACTTTGCATAGTAGATAGAAGACCTGGTTATCTCTTAAGATTGTGGCTTCCGCTCGCCAGACATAAGGTTGACCAGTTGTACACCATGACTGACAAGGTCCCTTCCACATCTGACACAGTTTCAAGCCACACACTCTCAGAGCTCTGGTTACCCGCAGAACTTTCTCTTCCCACCCCCTCTTCTCTCTGCTGTCCACACACCACCCCATCCCTGAACTCTAGAGCCCTCTAGGACTTTGCATGTAACAGGCAGACAGTCTCCCTTTCCCATTCTGCTCCGTCATGGCATTATGTGGTCACCTAGAGGAGGAATAGGCTTCATTCACATGCCTGCCTCCCACCTGGGCATGAAAATTCTGCCTGGTGTCTGTGGGGCCGGTGATGGGGCCATGACCCTACCCAGACATTCTGATCTTTAGTTAAGGGATCAGACTTTTTTTTTTTTTTAATGAAAAAACAAAAAACAAAAAACCTTTATTAAAGTGCATATACATGCAGCAAAGTACACGTATCCAAGTATTCTGCTCAAGTGTTTTTCAACTGATGCATCATCTGAACAAGCAATGGAAGCTTCCAGGTGCCCAGAAACTCCCTTCCTGCCCTCTTCCAAACCTCCTCCCCACCCTCCTTAACAGGATCAGCAGCACCCTGACTCCTCCCAGCATAGATCACCTGATGTGTTCTTGAACTTCACATAAATGGACTCATAGAGCTGGCACATTTTGGGATCTCACTATTTTTTTCAGCAGAATGACTGTGAGATTCACTCATGCTATTGGGTGAAGCTGTAAATTGTTGATTCTCATTGGTGGATCATATTCCATTTGATGACTATTCCTGATTTCTTTGTCCTCTCTCCTGTTGGTGTACATTTCCGGTCTGGGGCTGTTACAAATGGCCCTTTTGTATAGGCTCCGGGGTCTTGGTGATCCTTTGTACCCACTTCTGTTGGGTAAACAGCTAGGAATCAAACTGCTAAGCCCTGGGGTATGCACGTGTCCTGCTTTAGTGAATCCTGTTTGCTTGTTTTGATTTCCTCCTCCTCTGTCTTCCTCTCTTCTTCCTCCTTTTTTTTTTTTTCTTTCTCAAGCCTATTTTTAGCAAGATAAAACCCCTGTGTCCTGGCCTTAGATCCCTGTGTTTACAGATAGAGGATCAAACTTCCCCAGCTTCCTTGCCAGAAACTCAGAAGCCTGAAGCCATTTCCCAGCTTTTTCTGGGAGTGCTTGAAGAAGCCTTTGCTCCACTGTGCCTCATTTACCCTCTTGGAGCTCCCGAGAGAACGTAGGTCCGGAGCCGGCTCTCCGCGGTGCCCTCCCCTCTGGCCTGGAAGGGAAGGGGACACCTTGCTGCTCCGTGCAAGAACTGGACGGTCACTGCCCTTGGTGGCCCCCAGTGGAGCAGAGGCTGGGAGTATTTTCACATACGGTTTTACTAAACGCTCAGGGATACCTGGCAGGCAATGCTGCACAGAGCATAACTCAACATTATTCCTGCTAGGTGTGGCGTCTCTCCAGGAGCCCCACCAGCCCATGCGTGTCCTCAGAGCCCCCCAGAATTGCCTTCCTGCTTGCCTCTATGGCCCCTGCCCCTGACGGCCTGGAGAGCTGGCTCCTTCCACTAAAACATAGCTCTGTTCTTCTTGCCGTTGGTCGTGTACACGTTCGTGCCAGCTTAAGGGTAGCTCTTGCTGATCTTGATTTGGGCAGAGGAAAATTTTGCTAAAAGATCTATATACGTATATAGATCGGCCTCCAGAGACCCCGAGCCTGAACTTGAATGCACTGTCCACCCCTTTGCGGCAGGGTGACCTTCAGCACACCACTCAACTCCCGGTTTCTCACCTTTTCATCTATAAATTTAGATTAATAATCACTGCCACCTCTCGGGATACATTTGAAGATCATTTGAGATCATACAAGTAAAGTACTTCGAACCCAGGCTGGCGGACAGTCAGCATGGAGATGGTAGCTAACGTCGCCTCAGGAACAGAAAGCTAACTTCCCCAAAACATCTGCGCTCAAGTTGCGGTCATTTCAGTGCCCACCGTCCATCCTCAGCAGGTGTGTACTGACTTCCTGTTTGTGCTGTGGGACATTCTTAGGAAAAAAGGGAGAGGCAGAGTCTGCCCCGAAGTGAATTCAACTCAGGAAGAACTGGTTTATATTCGTTAAATGGCAGATTTTCTTCAGCTTTACAAAATGTTGGAGTGCAAACCCAGGTCGGGATTACACCTCATTTCATACAAGTGTGTGAGAGGACAGAGACAGAGACAAAGAGACAGAGACAGAGAGACAGAGAAAGGGAGAGACAGAGGTTGTTAGAACCCCTTAATGACTACAGAGGGGTCAGAGGAAAGGAGCCTCTTCTGAAGAGACAGCCGGGGAGAGACTAGTCTGGAGAAACAAGGAAGAATCTGGCGGGTCTGGTTTAGAATTTGAGCCACACGGTTTACTAGCTCTGTGTTCTTGAACTTTGCCTTCCCCCATCTGTAGAATGAAGGCAATCTTATCTTCTTGGGAGAGTCGCTTTGCCACTTAGAGTTAATGTATATAAACTGCCTAGCCAGGAAATATAAAGACCTTATAAATGACATGTATTATCATTTAGAATTACACCCCCACACAGTCACACTCACACGCACACGTGCTCACACACGCACACGTGCTCACACACACACACACATACAGTGTCCCCTAATGAGACTGGAAAATAGCTCTGTCCATAATCATCCCGTGATGTTTCTAGCAGAACATAAACAGGACTTTCAGTGGGACACAGATAAGACCAAGTACACAGTGTTTCTCTAGAAGGCTGTACCACAGCCACAAAAATGATCGCTGATCTCTGAATGCTGGTCGCTTTTTGACAAAGGATACCCCCATCCACTTTGTGCCGCCTGACTCCTGGACCAAGATGACTGAGATTACTGAAATGACATCCCACTCTCTCTGGCCCCCTCCTCAGAAGTACCAAGCTGCCTGCGACAGAGATGTTCTGTGAGTCCTTTGCAGTGTGTTTTCTCCTGCAGTAGCCAGCAAAATAAACCTTCCCCTTCCTCCTTCTCTAAGTGTGCTTTCAGTTGTCTCTAGATGGTGAGCTTTGGCACTGAAGAGTTAATGTCTTCCGACAGATGGATAGATTGATAGGTAGACAGGTGTAGATGGAGACCGATAGATATAGATATCCATATTAAGAAAGACAGAGAGAGACACTTTTAGAAAGAGATATGTATACTTTTAAATCACTCTGATTTTCCAGTTTGGTGGCCCTCCTTGGGGTCCCACACCCATCCATGACTCATGCCAGCGGACTTTAACAGTAATAATACAGTCAGAAAGCACTTACTACATGCGAGGTATTAACTCCCATGACTGCCACAAGGAGCCCATGAAGTATAGTGATGCTATCCCCTTCTTACAGCTGGGGAGAGCGAGTCACCGAAGGATCAATGTCCTGAGCAGCCCACCCAACTGACCCACTGGGGTGCTCCCTTTCACCCTCACACTCCTCCCCGAATGCCTGTTGAAAGAGCGCATGCCCCTGGGGCAGGAGACACTAATCCTGAGGGCAGACCACCCTCAGCTCCCCCCCCCAACCCCGGGGGCTTGGAGTTCAAAATTAAAGGGTTTCCACTAACTCTGACTCAGCCCAGCAAATGGACGGTTTTATATAGTGATTTAATTTCCCTTCGCCTGCGTGTTCTGGAAAATGCCTGCTGTGGGATCTCTGAAGGAATGTTGACTCTATATTCCTTCATGCCTTCACCTTCTCTCTTTCACTTCTCCTCCTCCTTTCCCCGTCTTTCCCTTTCCTTTGATTTTCTTTCTGGAGGTGGTATAAAGGATTTTGAGGATTTTTTTTTTTTTTTTTTTTTTTTTTTTTTTGCTTTTTCCCTGAGATAACGGCCACCCTGGTGAAGCCCTTGCTATGGGCTGGGTGCCCTCCATGCCTTGCAGGGATCACCTCCTGTGATCCTCGCAGCGGCTCCTTCAGAGACAAACACTCAGATCACTCTCACTTTACAAATGAGGAGAGGGACACTGGGGTCCAGTTCCTTATCCAGGATGGCAGGAAGCAAGGGCAGTCTAGGGCAGAATGGAACTCAGGACCTCAGAGCCCTCATTGGTCACCATCACCCTTGACTCGAAAACCTGTACCACAGAAGACCAATCAGCATAACATCAAACTAAATAAGAAACCCCTTGAAGTGGAAGCAGAATCCAAGTGAAAGGGGGGAAGACCCAGTGAGTGGGCTCTGGGGCCACTGCACAGGGGCTTAGGGACATGGATTTTGGCAGAGCTGCCCATGTGAAATGAACCTGCTCATGAGGGTTGAGCACATGATAGACACTTTAGGTGGTCACCTGCCCACATGGGCCACATGCCTGGTCAGGAGGCAGGGGCTCAGTAGAAAGCTTGGCAGGTGTCACAACCCAAGCTGGAGACTAGAGTCCAGAAGTCCACCCTCAAAGGTCAATTGGGAGGAGTTTGGGCTGAAACCAGTGCCAGAACTGGGACGTATGCTGAGAGGTAAAAAGTAGGGGCGGACTTCAGGACTGGCTGGAGCCCCAGATCCTTTACCTGGTTGGCAAGCTTACAAGCTGGGGGTGTCCTAGTTCTGCCAGTGAGCAGCCCGGTGCCCTGATTTAGGCAAGGTTCCTGGAGTGACTATCTGTAAAATGGGGACAAACTTCCTCCCTTAGAGGGTTTTGATGAGGGTGAGAAGAGAGGATATCCTCAGGCGAAGTTTCTAATACAGCAAATATATCATTTAATGTTTAGATTTTTTCTATCCTATCAGTGTTATGTTAGGGTTAGTCTGCATTCTCCTTGTGGAAATTTGGAGAGTTACTCACAACTGTATTAAATGATATGAAAAAGCCAGCCAGGACTTAAGCCTTTGAAATTATAATTCCACTTCCACTGCATTCATTTCTCTTCAAATAATTGTTCCTAACACTTGACAGTGTACCTGGCAGATGGGGAATTTTACATCACTCAAAAGAGTTGAAAACAAAAATGTATAACAATGTTAAATCATTTTAAAAATTATACTTAGATGCATTTTTAGTTATATTTATAGCACATTTTTTTCTTAGTATATTTAATAGGAGTGTTTAATTTTGTTAGATAACAATCACCAGGCAGGAGCTCCTCAGAATTTAGAAGTCAGTGCTTGGCCAAGCCTGTATTAGCAGAAGGAAGCAAAGGACAGTAGGATAATTCTTAAGAAATCAAGTGATTAACTCCCCTGTAGGTGTCATCATCTTTTGGTAGTTTTTTTTTTTTTTTTTAATGGAGCAAAATGATGGGTATAAATGCCAATTAAACACACTCCTAAGTCAAAATAAGCACAGTTTGGATCCTGAGGGTTGTTCGACTAGTCGCATGATCTTGAGTAAGTTTCTTAAATTCTCTGAGCCCAAGGGTCCACCCCTATTACAAAAAGAAACACAGCAAGATTTTTCTGAAGATATAATGTGTCCATTTTGTATGGTCATGATAGATGCACAACTAATGGTAGTTTCATTTTTATTTTAAAGATATAAAATACATGTAAGGGCTACCAGCTATTATTAGATAGATTATTAGTCTTATACTTAAAAAATGGAATTACAGGGCTAAGAGGACTCGTTAGATATGAAATCAGTTTTCCAGCCCTTTGGCAAGATTATACTGAAAATTCCTCAAAAAAAAATGAGTCATTTTCTGTGTTATTCTAAGAGGTTCCAGTGAATGAAATAAAGAACATTTTCTACATTATGTATCTCTAAACATTTTATAATTTTAAAAGTCAAGCTTTTTATTAAAGCTGTTCTTCACTTGATGTTATAACACCTGCTATCTCTTATTAATATTGTCCTTTTTATTTAGAAATCATCATGGTTCATATGAATGTAGCACCTTAGAATTTTCCAAATGTCTTCACATATGACATTTCATTTGACCTTTACATCGTTCCCGGAGAGGCAGGTATTTCTAGAGCCATATCTGAATAAAGGAACTAAAATTGAGGCTTGTTCTGGACCCAGATTGCTTCTTTATAGAGAGGCACAGCCTGGGCAAACTCCAAAGGACTTGGTAACAAAACAAAAAAAACCACCAGCAGCATTAAAGATCCTGAAGTGAAACAGGAAATGAAGGGGAAAAAAAAAATCTGACTAATAGATCAGGACCACCTTTTTTTAACTTTTCTTTTTTTATTTTTATGTTCAATTAGCCAGCATATAGTACATCATTAATTTTTGATGTAGTGTTCAACAATTCATTAGTTGCGTATAACACCCAATGCTCATCACTACATGTGCCCTCCTTAATACCCATCACACAGTTCCCCCGTTCCCCCTTCTCCCTTCCCTTCCGTAATCCTCAATTTGTTTCCCGGAGTCCAGAGCCTCTCATGGTTTGTCTCCCTCTCTGATTTCTTCCCGTTTAGTTTTCCCTCCTTCCCCTGTGGTCCTTCATGATCTGCCTTACATTCCACACATGAGTGAAACCATATAATTACCTTTCTCTGCCTGACTTACTTCACTTAGCAGAATTCCCTCCAGTTCCATCCATGTCAGTGCAAATGGTAGGTATTTGTCCTTTCTGATGGCCGGGTAATAGTCCGTAGTATAAAGGAAGCACATCTTCTTTATCCATTCATCTATTGAAGGGTATCTTGGCTCCTTCCACAGTTTGGCTATCGTGGACATTGGGGTAGAGATGCCCCTTATTTTTACTACAGCTGTATCTTTGGGATAAATACCTAGTAATGCAATCACTGGGTCGTAGAGTAGCACTATTTTTAATGTCTTCTGGAAACTCCATACTGTTTTCTAGAGTGGCTGTACCACCTTGCATTCCCATCAACAGTTTAAGAGGGTTCCCCTTTCTCCACATCCTCACCAATATTTGTTGTTGCCTGTCTTGTTAACTTTTGCCATCCTAACTGGTGTAAGGTGGTATCTCATTGTGCTTTGATTTGTATTTCCCTGATAACATGTTGGAAATTTTTCATTACTGTTAGCTGTTTGTATGTCTTCTTTGGGGAAGTGTCTGGTCTGTTCGTGTCTTCTGCCCACTTATTAACTGGATTATTTGTTTTTTGGATGTTGAGTTTGAGAAGTTCTTTATAGATTTTGGATACCAGCCCTTTATCCTAGGACCACCTTTTGTTCAAGGTACTACAATAAGCTTTACACAGAAAGAAAAATAAAACAAAAAGGTAATGCTGAGTTTTGAGTTTTAAGAGTCTTTGCAAAATGTTTAGAATTACTAACAGTATGCAAAGGCGCACTGAAGAGTTTTTAAAAGTTGATGTGATGAGATTATTAACAATGGGAGGATTCTGTTTCCCATTTACCATCATTCCTTCACTGCCTGCTGGAATCCTTGGCGATTTCTTGCAAAGCTAGAATAAACGTGTAAGATTTGCCCAGTGACCAGCAGAGGGCAGCATCTGCTAACAAAAAGGAGGCCATGGCTGGCTGCCCAGGAACCCCAGTGCTGGTTCTCCTGGAGTTCAAGGGTGTCATTTGGTATTTCAGTATTTACAACAACAGTAACAAAAAAGCCAATGCAAATGAAGGCAGGAAGGAAATATAAAAAAATTAAAACCTCAACATAACAGTGCAGGAAGAAAATATTTCAGAAATACTGTGTCAGGCTCTGAGCTAAATGCTGCAATGAGCAAGAAAAAATCTTAGCATTGGAGGACAGGAGGTAAGAAACCAAGCTCCACTCCAAGTAGCTATGTTCCTTGTGGACTGTTTACTTCTTGGAAAAATAAATGCTTGGGATCAGATGGCCATGCAAGGACCCATTTGCTGCTCCCATCCTCGAGCTCTTAGATAGTGGCAGCCCAATTCAAAGGCAAATTTAAGTACCCAGGATCAAAGAGAGTGCCAAAACTGCCAGTATGTTCTATGCCTACCTAATATAGGTACATACATCTGAACAACGCATTTCTATTGTATAAAGAAAAATGTAACACCAACATTTTTATTGTTAATTGGAGTATTTTCTAACCCTATAGGCTCAATACTCAACTCAGTTCACTTCCCCAATGTTTATTGAGCAACCTCTGAGAAGTAGATAAATATGGCAGAGCCTCGGGCAGGCGAGAAGGGCAAAGTGCGGGGAGGGGGTTGAGGGGGATTGAAATGTCCAAATGTGGAGACAAACTTTTGCAAGTGGTGTTATAAGAAGAATGCATAAAGTGCCCGGAAGAGGAAGATACTGCTTCTGGCTTGGGGAGTTGAAGAACGGAGAGTGTTTGAGATGGGACTTTCAGGGGTGGGGGGGGTTGATGGCAGAGAGTGGGATGGAGATCTGATGGATGTGAGGGGGTTATTAGGTAGAGGAAGCATGAAGGCAGTGGTGTGGTATGTGGCACTCCATTTCCAAAGGGGGAGCTCAAGGCATGAGGAGGCGACAGGATGGAGAACGAGAAGTATGCGGGAAGAAAAGGCTGGAAAGGAGAAAAGTTGGGGGAGGGAGGAGGGGAGCAGAGCCTAGAGGATCTTGAATGGCATGCCGAAGAGTCTGGACTTTTTGGGTTTGCTTTTAGTCAAAAGACCTGGACTGTATTCTGGAAACCAAGGGAAGGTGGTGAACATTACAGAGCACTTATGTTCAGATTTTAGTGCATCCCTATGTATTTTTTAAAGACTTCAGGTTTTTTTTTTAATTTTATTTATTTATTTGACAGAGAGAGAGATCACAAGTAGGCAGAGAGACAGAGGGAAGCAGACTCCCCGCTGAGCAGAGAGCCCAATGTGGGGCTCAATCCCAGGACCCTGAGATCATGACCCGAGCTGAAGGCAGACGCTCAACTCACTGAGCCACCCAGGCGCCCCAAGACTTCAGTTTTTAAGGGCAATTTTAGTTCACAGCAAAATTGATGGGAAGGAACATATTCCCTTCCAATCTCTCCCCCAACCCACGCATAGCTTCCCCCACTAGCTACGACCCCCACCAGAGTGCTACGTTTGTTGCAACTGATGAACTCACATTGGCACATCATTGTTGCCTGAAGTCCATAGTTTAACCCTGGGGATCATTCTTGGTTTTCTACATTCTAAAGGCTTGGACAACTGTCTGATGACATATACATATCACTACAGTAATTGTCACTGTCCTAAAAATCCTCTGTGCTCTGCCTATTCATCCTTCCTTTCTCCCACCCACCCCCTTCCCTCAGCATCCATTGACCTTTCTGCTGTCTCCATGGTTTCGCCTTTTCCAGAAGGTCATAGAGTTGGGATCATGTAGTATGTAGACTTTTCATGTTGGCTTCTTTCACTTAGTAATGTGCATTTCAGGGGCCTCCGTGTCTTTTCATGTCTTGAGAGCTCATTTCGCTTTAGTGCTGAACAACATTGCACTGTCTGGATGTATTGAAGTTTATTTACCCACACACCTACTGAAGGACATCTTGGTTGCTTCCAAGTTTTGGCAATTACGAATAAAGCTGCTATAAACATTCGCGTGCGGGTTTTTGTGGCCTGTGTGTGTGTGTCTGTGTGTGTGTGTGTGTAAGTCTGACGCTATGACTAGGTGGCTGCTTGCATGGGCCCAGATAGCTGATCAGAATATCAGTATTATAAGAACTGGGCAAGTAAGCAGACAAGAGGCAGGTTTCTTCTGAGAAGGACCCTCCTGAAGAGACGGCCCCTGTGAGACAGTGAGCCCCAGGCAATGGCAGCAATACAATGAGGTCTCTTTCTTTCTGCCGCCTTACAGACTCTGTGGAAGTCATTTTCTTCCACCGGCCTATGTGCGCTCTGTTCTAACCTTCTGGGATTGCATCCCGTATCCATATTTGTTTCAGAAATATTCGATTATTATGAATGAAAAAGTGCCTTCCCCTAAAAATAAACTTCTTTATATTTTTCACATGACAGATTGGCAGGATTATTTGGTTTGGGACTCAAATAAAGCTGTCAGGAAAACACAAGGAGATAAAAATTTTGTCTGCACCTGTGTAGCACTAAAGCATTTTAGCAGGAGGGTCGTCTGGGAATTTGAACGCAGCCATGGTTATATATAATACGGGAAAATGCACTTTCAAAATGCTACATTTGATCTTCTCCCTAGTCTTTGAATATGTTGCTAGTCCAGTGGATCTTCATGATTTGAGTAACAGACTCTTTCAAAAATCCAACCAAAGCTAGGAACCCTAGTCACAGAAAACCACATGCATCTAACAAGACACATTCCATTTCAGAGAGATTTATTAACACTGAGACATGGACTCAGGTTCAGGGTCCTTGCTTCAGACTCTTAGAAATAACAAACCACTGGTTTTACTCCCCCTAAAATGTCATTTCCCCTTACATTTCTATATCTAGGAGAATGGTCATTGCCTAACCAGGTGATGACTTTGAAGTCCAAAATGTGGTTTGTTTTTTTTTTTTTAGCATTCAGAGGAAATCCCACAGGCCTGTGATCCTGTATAAACATGTGGTTATTTTGACAAATCCCAGAGGCTGCCAGGAGAGGAGATTTTTTGAAAGGCCTAGCCCTTCATAGAAACAAAAATGGGATTATCTTTTAGTAAAGAAAATGTGCAGTCAAATTCCATTTTTGTCTTTTATTTTCTGATTTTTTAGGACTCTGGCAAAAGCAGACCCAGACTACTTCAAACTCAAGTGGCTTTAATGAAGTAACTGCTTTATTTAACTTTTATTTTATTTATTTTTTCTTTCTTTATTTTTTTAAAGTAGGCACCATGCCCGACATGGGGCTTGAACTCAGAACCCTAAGACCCAGAGTTGTATACTCTCCAGCCAGAGCCAGTCAGGTGTCCCACTTTATTTAAGTTTGAAACAAGAAGCCCATTACCCTGTGCTCTTAAGGCACGATGGCAAATGTTACCCGTGTTTCGGCTTGTCTTGTCAGGTTGCTGGGCAGAGGTCTCCCCTTGACCGCTAGCACGTAAGCCTCCCATTTCATACGCACACGAGTGCCAGGCGCTCTGCTAGGAGCATCATATAGAGAAACTCATTTCATCTTCCAACAACCCAAAGAAATACAGAAATGTTATTCTGCCCATTTCAGAAATAAGGAACAGAGGTACAGGGCGTTGGGATGCTTGTCCCAGAGCTCACGGGGGTTATGCCGGGATTTATATTCATGTAACCTTATTTCAGAGTCTGGACACGACCTCTAGGCGATACTGTCTCTCATATATAGCCATTATTTTGAAAAGTAATGGCTTCAGAGAGCGATGGAACAACTCTCCTTACATTTTCCATCTTGGGGGGATTTGCAAATCTGGCCCAGGCTTGTCCCCTGCTCCCCCGGCCCTTAAAGGATTACCCTTTCTCTCTCTCCCTCCCTCTCCCTTTTCTTCCCACTGGTCCCCCACACTCCTGTTCCCTCCCTCCCTTCTCTCTCTCTCTCTCTCTCTCTCTTTTTCCGTGCTGTGCATCATGGGGCCATCCTTAAAATGCAACCCAGCTGTACAGCTGTACATTTATCCAATTCGGCCGAACTTCCAAATCTCCCACACAGCCTTCCCATTGGAGGTACAGTAGCCTCTCAGGTTTGTTTTCACCATGAAGAGAAGAAGTCAGAGATTTCACTGCCTCTTTCTTTTGTCCACAGCTGCTAGAAGGTAGATATTTAGTTGACAAACATGAATAGAAAACGCGTCCATGGGCGTGACATTTTCGCCTTCCAAAGATTTTGTTTGTTTGTTTTTGTTGTTGTTGTTGATTTGTATGGTTTTCTAGCCACATGGATTTTGTTTCCAATTCCCCCTCTTGGCCAGTTTTTCTAAATAGTTCTTTTTTTTTCTTTAGTTTATAGTTCCAAAGTTCTCATGCTTCTTCTCTTTTAAGACTAAAATGCTCACTTAAACTAAAACTTCCTCATATTTAAAATTCTCTTGAGGGACACCTGGGTGGCTCAGTTGACGGAGTATCTGCCTTTGGCTCAGGTCATGATCTCAGGGTCCTGGGATCGGGCCCCACATCAGGCTCCCTGCTCAGCAAGGAGTCTGCATCTCCCTCTCACTCTCCCCCTGTGCTCTCTCTCTCTCTCTCTCTCTCTCAAATAAATAAATACAATCTTAAAAAGAAACAAATAGGGGCGCCTGGGTGGCTCAGTGGGTTAAGCCTCTGCCTTCGGCTCGGGTCATGATCCCAGGGTCCTGGGATCGAGCCCCACATCGGGCTCTCTGCTCAGCAGGGAGCCTGCTTCCCCCTCTTTCTCTGCCTGCCTCTCTGCCTACTTGTGATCTCTCTCTCTGTGTCAAATAAATAAATAAAATCTTAAAAAAAATTAAAAAAAAAAAAAGAAACAAATAAAATTCTCTTGAACTTCAAGACCTTGACCTTATGGCATTAACTAAGTCATTCTTAAAACCTACACTCTCTACAGCAGTCTAACTGAATTCAGGTGTTTGACTGGTTCACTGCTTTGCCAGTTAAGCGACACACCACTACAATTGGGAGAAATCAAACCCTCAGGCCCTTCTTCACATTTACACCCACAGTCGCACCCGGACCAAGGCCACGTCATCCTCCTATTTCCCTGGTAAATGACTCACTGGCACTTGTTCATCATGGTTTCTCTTGTAAAGTACAACTCTTGGTTAAGAAAGGGGAGCAAATAGCTAAGACATGGATATATTCTCCCCTTAACAATAATTTTATGTCCTTAGTTAATTTCAAGGTGGAAAATGTGTTATTTCCTAAATACCAGCATTCTAGATCAATTTGAAAAACATCTCCAAATTTAATGATAATCATTTAATGTATATTTTGTTCCTTTTTTCTTCATGCAGCATGTACATTGAGGTCACAGTATGCAACAGATGGAATATGTGGCAAGGGCCAACTAATTAACATTAAAGACAGGGGACCCATTGTCTTCTGTAACTCCTCTCCATCCACCTTCATGTCTGTCACCATGGCTCCTAGTGGTTCAATTATTGAGTGTTGTGAATACACAGTTCACCAAAATCCACTTCATGTAATGCTGCTGCTTAGTGTTCAAGAACCCGGGCTTAAATACTTCCCAAATCACTGAAACCTTCTCCTTGATTTCCCATGTTAAACTTCCCCTGATAGGGGAGGCGACACTGCAGGGATTTCAGTGCAAATTATTTAGTTTACAGATGAGTAGAGTGAGAATTGGCATATTTTAAATTGCATTATGGACATTCTCATGGTTTCTAGTTGTGAGGGTCAACTCTGGAAAGCCTCAGAGGTTTGTGCTAACAGAGCGTTCAGAAAGCATGTCTTTTTATAAGCTTATATTTTATGCAGCATGCTGGGGTTTTCAAAAGAGCAGGAATTCTTCCCAGATGCAGAGTAGCTCCTGCTTCTCCGAGAAGTCCCTTCCTGATAGAATCAGACAGAACAAAATCAGAAGGTTCTGAGCTACAGGAAAGCTCTCAGATGTGACCTGGGAATTTCTCCTTGAGTTTTTCAGGAACCCTGTGGTGGGAGAGCACTGAAAGTGGACCCACTTAAATTATCGAATGATCCAGCAATCTCATTGCTGGATATGTTTCTAGAAGAATTCAAAGCAGGACCTCAGAGAGATATTTTTATACCCATATACATAGTAGCATTATTCACAGGCCAAGAAGTGGAAGCAACCCAAGTGTCCATCAGTGGATGAACAAAATGCAATCTATACATTCAGTGGGATAGTATTCATCTTCAAAAAAGAAAGAAATCCTGTCCCATGCTGCAATATGGTTAAACCTCAAGAACATTAAGCCAAGTGGCATAATCCAGTCACAAAAGACAAATACTGTATGATTTTACTCATGAGAGTGTCTAAAGTAGTCCGATTCACAGAAAGAGAAAGTAGAACAGTGGTTGCCAAGAGCTTGGGGTAGAGGAAATGGGGAGTTGTTTCATGGGTATGAGTTTCAGTTTTGCAAAATGAAAAAGTTGTAGAGATCAGTTGCACAACAATGTAAATATACTTAACATCACTGAACTATACACTTAAAAATGATTAAGATGATAAATTTTGTTCCATGTTTTTTGCCATATTGAAAAAAAATGGTTGCTATTGTGCCTTCACCTTGAACTGATGGATTTTAATGAACTCTGCCGCTGGTGTAGAGAGGACTAGTGAAGTAATTCTGATTAGAGAAAGCTGTTCTGCAGGTAAAAACACTTACACTAGAGTTGACCCATGCGTACAATGACTCCAGAACCTACTACACCCAAGAGCACTCCTGGGCTGCCCAACTGCCTTGAGAGCTACGATGAACAGCTTGGAAACTTCTAGAGCATCTCTGAACTCAGATGAGGGTAAGGCAAATGTTGATATAAAGAAATGAAGCAACAAACCAACAAACATACCTGACCTAGGGGAGACATTTCTAAAAGGTATTTTCTCAGAGTGGACTACCTAGAAGGCGTCTCCCCACATATCCAAAAACTGACAGAACTCTATACCTGAAAAGAATAAGAAATGAATTCACTCATACTATACAAGAAGAAAGTGAAGACAGGGACGGCGAGGGACTTCCTCAAGATCCTCCAGAGAAAAGATTGGAAAACTCAGTTTAGAACTCCTATGCTCAGTGGTAATTTTAGACAAGTTCTGTTCTTGAATGCGATGTGACTGGAAAGGCCAATATTAATACACACACACACTCACACACTCACATGCCTCACCCAAAATGGGAGCTGTTCTGGCTGAAAAGAAAGCAGGGGTTGAGGGGTGGTGGTGGGCATCATTTCCCCCTCCACCCTTCACACATGTCCCTGAGTCCCCGAGGCACACCTGTGGGTGCTCAGGACCCCATGGGATTATAGTTTGAAGAACCACCCTCCACCCCGCACATATCCTTTTCACTTTATGCTTCCACTATAGCTTTTATAGACTACTTTGTAATTTCTGTTCACATATCTCTAGGAAGAAAGCTCATAATACTAATAGCTCCCATATATTGAGTACTT
Organism: Martes martes; assembly: GCF_963455335.1. Classification (NCBI taxonomy): domain Eukaryota; kingdom Metazoa; phylum Chordata; class Mammalia; order Carnivora; family Mustelidae; genus Martes; species Martes martes. The sequence continues at coordinate 63,928,498 of NC_137893.1, forward strand.
ATTATGTTGTGGCTTGCTTGCTAAGTGCTTTATGGCCATTACTTAATTTAATCCACCCCCTGAAAGTTATTGTTTTGTCCTATTTTGCAGGGGAAAGAAAATAAAGTCGGCATAATTTTAAAAAACCTGCTTAGGCCAACACCTGAAAGGTGGCAGAACCAGATTCAAATTCAGCTGTGGCTGAAAGCCTGTGTTTGTAATGAAGTAGCAATCTGGATTGCGATTGAATCATTTCTCGATGCATATCACTCAGCACAAAGCTGGCACATAGTAGGCATTTCAAAAAAATGCATTGCTTGAGATTATTCTGGCTTATGGACACCTTTTAAAAGTACAGACTTCTCTAGGAGGATTAATGATTTTTGTTATTCCCATGTAATTGTGAATTCATTTACTCTGATTGCGTTACTCTTGGATCTTGACTATAGCCAAGAGGAATCTAGTGCAGTAACTAAGACTATTAATTAGAATCATACTCATGGGTTTTTAGAATCTGTGTAATTCTGGGCTGTTCAATTTCTCTGTGTCTCAGTTTCCTCATCTGTAAAACAGACGCTGTAATCTAATTTACCACACAGAATTATTGTGTGGAGTAGATGAGTTTGTGCATATAAAGTATTTAGAATAGCATGTGGTACATAGAAAACATTAAAGAAATATTAGTTATTATTATAAACTGCAGTGAAGGAAAGGGTATGATAGCTGTTAGTTTTGACTGTCATTGTCTTTTAGAAGAGAGAGAAGAAAGGTAAAGGTTAAGATGGTTTGGGCTGCTGGTGTGGGAGCAGGGCAGACATATTGGGGGTCTGTGGGCATCCATTGCAGGGCTTCTTCCGTGGCTTAAAAGTGATAAGGCAAGGACGTCAAAGATGCCACATTCCAAATATCTGCTTCAGACCTGCTCTAAACCTGGGCCAGGGAAAATAAAACCATGTTTCTTTCTACTCTCCTCTATATCTCTTGCCCTCTGATCTGGATTCATGATTCAGCTGTTAACCCGAAAATAAAGAGCCACAATAAGAAACAAACAAGCATCTATTTGGGGTCACAGAATTACAACTCAGGGATCACAGATTCCAGTAGAAACCCAAGGAGTGTCCCATTTGTCGGGTGGAAGCAAGGGGGTTTTATTAGGAAAAGGATGGGGGGCAGTTACCTGAGCTGAAGGGGGGAGGAAAGAAGAGTTTTCTGTGGGGATTAACAAGCGAAGCTCAACCGGGTTATACTTTGACTACCAATCCTACCTTGAGAAAGTCCACAGCCATCAGTCTTGAAACAGAGGTGTCCTTTCTCCAGCTGGCTTCTCAACCAATTGATTTTTAAAAATATGCTATTTTACCCAATCTAAAGGTTTTGAACTCGTCCAGACAAAGATGGGTAAGGCAGCTTCTCTGCAGCGACTGTTCCAGCTCTATTTTAAAATGTCTCCATCCATGTGAATTGTTCACAGAGCAACTACACTATCTGTAGATCAACTACACCATCAATTAGGAAGAATTTTCTGAGCGGGTGTCAGATTTCAGCCGTAACAAAAATGGAAAAATATTACCTCAACTTGCAACTTAACTTTCAAGTGAACAATTAGGTGTCTGGCCAACGTTTCCCACCCAGTTCTCAGGGCGTGGTCTCAGAAAAGGAAAAGCAGGAGCACGCAGAGCAGACACGCCATGACCCGGAAGGAGCATGAGCTCTGCCTGTAGCAGGTGTGAACCCAAACTTTCATCGTCTTGAAGACTATGAAGTCATATTAAGCAGTGACTTTGGTCAAGGAGTATGCTTCTGAGACAGTTTCTGGCTTATGTCTGGATGGATAATCTTGTTAGGGGCAGAATCCGGTTATTTTTTCCTCTACTTTGCCAGGTGATGTTATGACTGACTATCCTTTATAACCAAATTTGGTTTAATTATTTAATCTTTTTTTTTAAGATTATTCATCTATTTATTTAGAGACAGAGAGCATGCCTATGCAAGTGGGAGACGGGGCAGAGGGAGAAGGAGAGAGAATCTCAAGCAGATTCTGCACTGAGTGTGGGGCCCAATTCAGGGCTTGATCTCACAACCCTGAGATCATAACCCAAGCTTAAATCAAAAGCCAGATGCTTAACCGACTGATTCCCCCCAGAGGGCCCTAATTATTTAATCTTAATCAGCAAATCTGTTCTCAGATCATTAATTAAACATGAGGGTAAAAATAAAAGACAAAGAGGTGTACAATCTATAAATTTATTTAAATTCTATGGGGATAAAACTCCTTTTATTGTTGGGGGAAAACTCGTCTTTTCTTAGTGTGTCTGTTGGTCACTTGCAGATTTGTCCTCAGCAGCCTCTCAGGCCTTCTGCCCTGTATGAGAGGGGACTACATTTCCCAGATGTCCCTGCTTGTCACTCCCAGGCCTGCTTGGCCAATGAGTTATTGGTGGAAGACCGAAAGCTTGAAATACAGGGGTGAAAGCAGGTGCTTCCTAAAGGCATCTTCAGCTGAAGCTATGCCTCTCTGTTGACTTGGCACCACCCCTGCCTTGGTGGCCCAGCTCATCCCAGGAGTCCCCCCAATTGTCCTAACACCTTTGGAACAGCACTGGCTCCTCCTGCAGTGCTACTTCCTCAATGGTGGTAATAGCTCTCTTGCTCAGCCAAGCTCTGGGTTGCTTCACTAGGTCCCATTTGGGCTCCTCAGTTCTGCCGTTATCCACGTAACCAATTCCTTGCACCAAGCCCCTCAGTGTGAAGTACCTACAATGGTTCCGTTTTTGCTTTTGATTTTTTTCTCACAAGTATCCAACTCGAGAGAGAGAACTCTACACATATTTTAGAAACAAGAAAGAGGAATGTCTATTACTATCTATCTATTTTTCCATTGCTTAGGGTATATTATTTTTTCATTTTGTCTCTCTTTTTAAATAGCTTTATGGAGCAAACAATAAATCAGAAAATATTTCTTGAACTGTTACTTCCTATAGCCTGCTTTCATAATAATTATCTAAAAAACAATCTGTGAGCACGATTGCTCTCAGCTCAGTGCAATTGTAAACAAATGCAGTTCATCCTGATAAAGGCAGATGAAGGTCGAACTTTCTAGACTCTGGCTCTCTTCCTAGGCTTTTAAGATGTCTGTGCCATTCCCTTTTACATTCAGACTTCAGAGTGGAGGCTGGAGCATTAATGCTGCCCCCTAGAACTTTCCACGTCCTGCCTAAGTGGTTCACTGACCACCGTGAGCTCGGAAATCACCACAGGAGTAAGCTAGACCACGGTCGTGGAAGAGTGTACTGACAGAGCGGGTCCATAATGGGCATTTGCCCATCTGTTGTATAGTTAGGTTTTTTCCTCTTTTAATAGAGTAGCTTTAGAGGCATTACAACAACTGAACATCCACACCTAAGGGGCCATGGAGGGCCTCATTAACAGGAGACTCAAAGTCAGCCCTTCCTTCAAACACTCCGAGAGAAGGGCACTTTTCTATCCTTCGGAAAATGCCCCTTTGGCCTGGATATATTTGTAATGATCCTGCTTTAATAATTATGGCTTATCTAGGTCTAAAGTACTGGAGGTGCTCAAGCAGAAAGGTTATCTGACGAACCACAGGAAAAGACATCAGAATTTCTTAGCGTAACAGCAATAGTAGAGACTAGATTTACAGAGTCCTTTAGAATTTGCAAAGTACTTTCATAAACAGTAGCTCGGTTTTTGCTGTGGGTTTTGAATATTGTTCTAGCAAAGAAAAAATTCAGGCCTGAAGGTACTGTCCTCACACAAATGATTTCAGAATTGACAGGAAGTAATATTTTGAGTACTTTCTGCTCCTATACAGGCAAAGACATTTTCTTTTGATACAAAAGCTGTTATCTTTCAGGGAAACCCTTTATGACATATATTTGGAGCTAATCTTTGAATAGTCATGAGGTGGGGTGGGGGAGACATCAGCCTTCCGGATGATGCATTGGAAGGACATTTTCAAAATTATTTGCCTAGTTAAACAGTTGACTCCTTTGCTTTCGTGAGCTTGGTCTTATTAAATCAGGCATTCTCCCTGTGTTTCTTGGTGCTAAGGCTTTTTACATTGTCCTAGTTCAATAGGGACACCCATATTCTAATCATAGAGGCAAGTGAACTCTACACTTGTAAAATGTGTACATTGTACAAGTACAATCTCAAAACTGCGCTGCTTTATACAATGAGTCTATTTCCTTTTTTCTTATATAAGAGAACTTCCTTTTTATAAAAAAAAATATTTTATTTACTTATTTGAAAAAGAGAGAGACTGACAGAGCATGGGTATGAGCAGAGGGGAGGAGGCAGAGGGAAAAGGAGAAGAAGACCCCCTGCTGAGCAGGAAACCACCCCCCCCCCCTTCAAAGCAGGGCTCAATCCTAGGACCCTGAGATCATGACCTGAGCTGAAGGCAGATGCCCAACCAACTGAGCTACCCAGGCACCCCAACTTTCACTGATCTTTGTTGTTGTTGTTTATTCTTCTGATTTCAGGGTCACACCTAGGTAAGACTGTCTAAATTATCATAAAATACTGACATCCTCATAAATGTAAAAACAAATCCAAACTTTCCAAGAATTCACATTATTTGGTACTATTTCACTGTAAAGTAGCTGGGGTCTCGTTCTTAGACATAAACAAATATCCTCACTACATTCCAACACTCAAAACAATGGCAGTACAATTCATTCTAATTCTTCTGGAACATCTACTATTCCTAACATTATGCTAGTGGTGATGATGTAAAAGAAGACATTGTCCTTCATAAAACTTCAGTCTAGTGGGACAGACAGATTTTTGAGCTCTTCACTTTCAACAGAATAGACTCATTGTAACTCTAGTGTTGAGGGACCAGCTAAAGGTTTTCCATGTAGTAATAATGATAGTAATAATATTTGACATTATTATATGTGTATATATAGTACACACATATACATATATGCATGCATACATATATACTACATATATTACTTATCTTTTCTTTAATGTCTAATAGAACAATAAACCTCAATAAATATTTCCTTAGTTAATAAATGAGAGAAATGGGATTTGAAGACTAAAAGAATTTTGTGGTTTCATCTTGAACAGTGTGGGGACTCATTAATGTGGAAATAAAGATACACGAGCCAAAGAATACAGATTGTATTTTATTAAATTATTTATCTCCAATAGCACTGCACATAGCAGATGTTTAGTAGAAGATTTTTTGAGGAAACAGATGAATGACTAGATGGAGTAAGGCCGACGACGAGAAGAACAATAAAAGCATGATTCTCACGGGATGTGTGTGTGAGGGATAGGGGTTAGTCTAGAAAGGCTGCAGACTGGAGGGGACAATTGAACTTGGTTTTGAAGACGAGGGGCTTTAAGGTATAGAAGAGGGGACAAACGGTCAAGGAGGCAAGAGAGAGTGAAAGAACGTGTCTTGGGGTGGCTCCCTTGGGGAAGTTGATGGTAGTAATGGCTCTTCCTTATCAGGAGAGCAAGATTTCTGTCTGTGACACCGTTCTCCCATCATAGAGGACAAGAATCCCAGTCCAGTTTCCTATCAGAGGTCACTTCTCCCCATCTTACTTCCCCAACTTACTTGATTCTCAGTTTGGGAGAAAGGCAGAGTAAGAAGTGTGAGAGACAGGACAGATGAGAAAACTGATGTTCCGAATTGTTCAGGGGCTTGCCCAGGGACATCCAAGTCCCTTGATTCTCTATTTCGCTTCATTCTGATGGGCCCCTGTGGAAATTCAATCCGAAATTCTGCAGATTGTTGCCCGAGTTTGAATTGAATACATCTCAGCAATCACGGGCTGAGGCCTGAAGGACGGGATCAAGTGGTTAAAGTATCAAAAAATTCCCTTTCTTTCCCTAAATTACTTGTAGTTGGTCCAAAAGGAAGAAAGAAAGCAGAATCCTAGTGCCATCCGGGCTTGCTTTCAAATGGGCCAAACCATGTTTAGACAGTTATTTACAACAACACCCTGCGAGTTTCCATTTCATAACAAGCATGAAGTTAACATTTTTAAGAGAAAGAACAATTTCACTAGTAAAACAGCTCGGAAGCAAAGATATTTAACCTTCTAATAAAATAGTAATGCTGCAAGCTCAGCGGCTCATAAAACATTTATAACCTACAGCCAGTAAAGTCTGGAACAAGAGATTTAAATGTTGCCGCTTGATGGAACGGAGAGATGTTCACTATAAATATCACACCCAAGCATGTGGGCTGCAGTGGGGTAGAGGGACAGAGGTCTCCTGGTGGCAGCAGGTGTCTATTTTGTAGTTGGCCAAAGACTGGGTCCCTTCTGCCATGTTTTTTGGCAACCTAGAATTGAAACATGAAATGGGGTGCTGGGGAGAGAAGGAATTAAGCTGGGAAGGTTGTCCCTGCTAACCTGTGTTACAACTTTAATGAAACAATACACTTCACACACCAATAAGAATGACACACCTAAGCTTCAGAGACACACCCAGGCCGGGCCACACCTAGCTCAGGTGGCTTCCTGCTGCATAGTCTTTCCGTGGCTATGGAAGATGGGGAGGGAGGAAGAGTCCTGCGCCAAGTTCTCCAGAGGTACATTCTGCGTGAGCGTGAAAGGCGACGGCAAGAGCTGGGAAAGTGCTGAGTGGTTCCCATTTGCTTCTCATTTGGGACTACAGCTGGGCATGCATTAACATGAACAATCTCTATTTAAAAACCTAATTTGTTCACGTATGCTTTCAATCTGGGGATTTGTTTTTCAGTTCTGGAAAACTCCCAGCTATGCTAAATATCTACCGTGTCCTTGATTCTCTGTTCTGGAACTCTTCCATTGTACCTTTGCGGAAGCTTAAATCTACCCTCTTCTGTCTCATGTTGTCAATCTGTTCTGTATTTTGAGTGAACACCCCAGCATGCCATCCAATTCATTAATGGGCTTTGTTCATCGAGAGTAGTGTTATTTTTTCTAATTATAGTGGTGATAATTTCATTCCCAGGATTTTTTCCTGGTTCTTTTTCATATCTACCTGCTTTCATTTCATAATCCCTTCCTATAATTCATTATTTTGGGAGGTATTTTTTTTCCTTTAGCTCATTGGGAGATTTAAAGTGTTATCTCCAGGGGTACCTGGGTGGCTCAATCCGTTAAGCATCTGCCTTCAACTCAGGTCATGATCCCAGCATTCTGGGATCAAGGCCCATGTCAGGCTCCCTATTTGGTGGGGAGCCAGCTTCTCCCTCTGACCCTCCTCTCACTGGTGCTCTCTCTCTCTCTCTCAAATAAATAAATAAATAAATATCTTTTAAAAATTAAACAAAGAAAAAAAAGTGTTACTTCCAGGCCACCTGGGTGGCTCAGCCGGTTAGTGTCTACTTCAACTGAGGTCATGATCTTAAGGTCCTGGGATCACACTCAGTATCAGGCTCCTTGTTCAGCAGAGAGTCTGCTTCTCCTTCTATCTCTCCTCTGCCCCTACCTCCTTCCTCACTCGTGCTCTCTCTCTCAAATAAATAAAATAAACAAAATCTTAAAAAAAATAAAGTTTATTTCTATTCCTTTAGGATAAATTCCTGATTCATTGAGTGATCATCAATTGAGCCACCAATCACAGTATGAGTTTCTTTTCTACATTTTAAATTTGTGATCAGGGTCACCTGGGTGTTTAAGTGGGTTAAGCGTCTGCCTTCATCAGGTCATGATCCCAGGGTCCTGGGATTGAACCCTGCTGTCAGGCTCCCTCCTCGGCGGGGATCCAGCTTCTCCCTCTCCTACTCCCCCAGCTTGTGTTCTCTCTCTCTTGCTCTCTCTCTCTCTCTCTCTCAAATAAATAAATAAATAAATATCTTTTAAAAAAATAGAAAAAGAAAGTGTTATTTCCAGGATGCCTCAGTGGCTCAGTCAATAAGCATCTGCCTTCAGCTGAGGTCATGATCCCAGGGATGGAGCCAGTATCAGGCTCCCTGCTCAGTGGGGAGCCTGGTTCTCTCTCTCCTCCTGCTTGTGCTCTCTCGCACTCTCTCTCTCTCAAATAAATAAATAAAATATTTAAAAAAACAAAATAAAATTTTAATCATCATGCCACCTTGAGTGGAAATTTCCTTTTGTTGGTGTTCTTGCCCCTCTTCTCTTGGCCTCTTGTTGCCTGAGAAGTTGTGGTTGCCCCTCACCTGGTCTAGGTTTTCATTCAGAACCAAAGTGTGTGTGGGTGTGAGCAGCTGGGGTGTCTTGTTTACGGGAGGAGTGTTGATCCCACCTCTCCACCAGCATGCTACCAGGCACAAGCTCTGTTGGAGGACCTAGCTTTTCCCTTGTGCCACCCAGGCAGCCGATGGTTATTGGTCATAGCTCCAGGTCATAGCTGTAGGTTTCCTTACATCCTCTTTCTAGGAAGGGCACCTTGCCCTGGCCCTCTGTATCACACAGTCATCCTGACTCCAGGCCAGAAATTCATGGTCTGTTCCCTTTGCCCTTTGTCCCCAACCTCAGAAGCTATAGCCTGTTTCCTATTCTAGCACCCAGAATTCTAGAACACCCATCATCCCTCACTGTCTTATTTCTGGACCACAGAGATGCTTTCTTGTTTTTGAGAGTGGTTATGTACTTTTAACTTAAAAAATATTTTACTTTACTTATTTTTGTCCTCTACATGAAGGAAGAGGGATGTGAATTTCTACTTGTACCCTACTCCATCAACTTAAGCAGGATTTATGAGGCCTCCTTTCCAGATTTCAAAATGATTTTGTATTCTTACCAAAGACTGCATACTTTGGAGGTTTCAGTGAATGAATGAATGAATGCATGAATGAATGAATATAGGTGCAGTCTTTTTCTTAATTAGAATCTTTTGTCTTTCCTCAATCCCCATTCTGATGATTCCATTCTGAGGTCAGGCAGCCACTTGTTCCCTCTAAAGTCAATGATTGTTCAACTTCCCTTACCAAAGTCTTGCCTCTTCCTGGTGCTGCTTCAGACTACTTGTTTAAAACAGTACGAATTGTTATTGTTTTGTTTTAAAAGTGATAGGTCCTAAAAAATAAAAATAAAAAATTAGAAGTAATATATCTTGTTAAGAAGATGACAATACAGACCCATGTAGCAATTCAGTAAAATATAACATTTTTTCTCATTAAAACTAAACAACATAGTTGTAGAAAATTTAGTAAATACAGATTAGCACGCCTAAAGGATAAAACCATTAAAAACTTGGCTGTTGAGAACTACTTAGTTGTTAACATTTGGGAGTATAACTGTCCACCTTCCCTCTCAGGCTCTAATGTGCCCATATTTGACTCACCTTGAATCACCTTGAATTTGCCCACTAATTACTGTTTTTGCAGTGAATTCTGAATGTACTCCTTTGGTGCCAAGGTGGCCATCATCAGATGTGGGCTTCAGCCACTGGACCACAAACATGGCTACATTGAAGGATTTTTGTATTTTCTTTTTTGTTGTTCTAGGGTGGAAGTTAGGAGGTGAGCAGTCTGACTCATCTTCAAATGTGGAAGTGTCCTGCTGATTCTGTTGCTAACATTGCTGAAGCAGTTAATTGTGATGAACATGCAGACAAAGAAGTTACTTCTTGGAGGACTGAGGTTTGCTACTTGTCTTGGATGGGGGGAAGCATAGGCTGTGTTTCCTTTTGCGGTCTCTGCTTTCCCAGTCCTCTGTGGTCTCCTTTTTCTGTTAGGACCAGCTTTAGCTGCCCTTTGTTTCTGGTCCAGCTTCTTCCAGAAAACAGAAATGGCCATGCTCAGCTAAAAGGATGCCACTTAAACCCAGGTTATTTTATATATGGAAACAGTGAAGAGATTTTTTGTATGACTTTTCAGGACCAAGGTAAAAATAAAATCAAGAACCTCTAATCTAAGTTCCCGGTGCTTTTCAAGCTAAGAAGTAGCATTTCCCCCCCAAATATCCAACGTGATAGTGTGATTATAATGGGCTTACAACAGCCATAGCTCACATCAAGATAGTAAGAGAGGACAAAGAGAAAGAAACAAACCAAGAACTCTAGGTTGGAAGTTCTTTTTTGTTGTTGTTGTTGTTGTTGACACTGTGCACGTTTATTTTGTTGTTCCAGATAAAACTAAAGAAAGTTTCCGGCAGCATTTTTTCAAGTATGGCAGCACGGCAGAACTGAAATGCTCCCCGAAGTCCAACCTGGCCCGGGTGGTGTGGACGTTCCAGAACAACGAGCTCAAGGCCGAGGGCCCCAAGTACGGCCTGGCGGGCAGGAAGGACTTGCTCGTCTTCAACCTTTCGACTGGATCTTCTCGCAGTTGGGGGAGAAGATGACGCACTTGAGCTTCCTGAGCCTCAGATGCTTGAGCACCTCCCGCAGCCCCAGCACGAGCCGGCGTTTGGTCTTCGCCGTGACCGGGTCCTTCCGGTACGTGCGGTCTTGGAAGCGCACCAGCTCCTTCAGCAGCTCCGTGACGCAGGCGTCCACCTCCTTGCTCAGCGTCTGGCTGCAGTAATCCCGGAACCTCCTGCTGTGGCTCTTGGGGCAGCCTGCGCCGCTGGGGACCAGGTGGCAGCCCTCCACCTCCTTCTGGAGCTCAGCTCTCAGCAGCCCTTCCGACTCGCCCTCCAGCGCGGGCCCAGGGGACGACGACACGTCGGACCCCTCTGAGGGGGCAGCCTGCTCCGGGGCCCCGTCGTCACCACCGCTCTCGCCATCCAGCGCGGCGTCACTGGCGGGAGCCGAGCTCCCAGTGTTTTCTTTGGAGGAAACCAAAACTAGATATTGACATTTGACCAAAGGAAGAAAGGGTAATAATAATATAACAGATAATATACTCAGTACTTCAAGACTGGATTAGTCTTACCATCTGTCTCTATGTAAAAAGTAGAAACAGCAAATTCAGATTTTAAAACGCAAAGAGAAATTCATGAGGTGGGGAGAAGTCATATGCAGGGTATAAATCACCTAGTCTTGAGAAAGTCCTGGGAACATGGAAGAATTACATGAAGACTGTAAGTTGTCCACAAGTAAGAGAATAAAAAAAAAAAAAATGTTAAGGTTTCTGAGAGACAAAGGTCATGGAAAGGATTGAGGGTGTAAAGTGAAGTGTGAATACAGCAATATGGTTCTTGTGGAGAAGAGTTCGGCAAAGCCAAGAGTTTTTAAAGATGTCAAGGGAAGCAGTGGAATTAGAAATAAGAAAAACTTAAACCTCCTTCAAATTCAGAACAACGTTCATATTTCCCAGGGATTAGCACCTACTCATTCGTCTTCACACCAATGCATGTTTGAGAGAGTGAGGTAATTACCGGGGGCTTATTCTGTGTGAAGAGATGTTTGATCACTTGAGGTTTCGCTGAAAAAGCAAGCAAATAAAGCACAAGTTTTTGCTTTCAAAGAATCTAAAACCGAGTTGGAGAAATGCAACAGAATTGTGTACCATACGGTCATAGCGTAGTGTTAGTGTATGATGTAAACGACAGAGAATGAGAGGGTCAAGAGAACAGTGGCCACTGTTGCAGGAAGGACCAGAGCACAGACTTGGCAAAGGTTTTAGTTGGACTTGAATTGACTAAAAGGAAGAGGAGAGGGTATCATAGTTGAGAAGATCTCACATCTTCAAAGCTAGCATGGTGGCGAGCCTTTTGTAGGGGATCAATTACGGTTTGTTCATCAAAGAATAGATGATGGATAGTTTGAGGGTGTACCTGAGGTCACTCATGGCACACCAAGAAAACATCCCTAAAAATATGACACAGTGAGGAAGCAGATTGTGGAGAGTCTCACGAGGAGGCAGAGAAAGTTTAGATTTGGCAGAGTAGGAAACATAATTCCACTTAAAGTTTTTTTTTTTAAGTGACACACAATTAATAAGATTATTGTGTGTATGTGGTTCTATGAAGTCTAACATATATATAACCTTTGTATCTATCAACACAATTAGGATACAAAACAATTTCATCATGGCAAAAGTCTCCCCTATGCTATCCCTTTGTAGTAACTCCTTTCTCCTATCCCTAGCCTCCACGGTCACTGACGTGTACTCCCTCACAGTAGCTTGTCCTTTTGAGAGTGTCATATAAATGAAATCATGTGGATTCTACTTGGTTAAGTAACCTCTCCAATGGAGAGGCATGTAACGTTTGGAGACCAGCTCCTTTCACTCAGTTTAGTGTTTTTGAGATTCTTCCAAATTGTTATGTGTACTAATAGCTTATTCCCTGTGGAACGGTATTCTATTGTATTCATCTGTTAAATTAAGACATTTGGGTTGTTTCCAGTTTTTGATGATTATGGATAGAATTGCTGTAAACACTTGGGTACAAGTGTTTGTGTAAACATACATTTTGATTTCTTTAGGGTAAATACTCTGGAGTAAGATTTCTGGGTCATATGGTAAGTGTATATTTAACTTTGTAAGAAACTACCAAACTGATATCCAGAGTGGCTGTATCACTTTACATTCCCCTCAGAAATGTGTGACGATTTCAGTTGCTCTCATCCTTGCCAGTATTTAGTATTAATAGTTTTTGTTTTCATTTTTCATTTTATGGGTTGTTGGTTTTTTTTGCCACAAGATAGGTATGTTACTGTGGTTTTTTGTAGCTTTAATTTGCATTCACCACTGGCTAATGAGGTTGAACATTTTTCATGTGCTTATTTGCTTCTGTATATCTTCTTTGATGAAGTACTTACTCAAATCTTTTGGTTTTTTTTAAAGTGGCTTGTTTGAAATTTTTTATTGTTGGATTTTGAGCATTGTTTATACATTTTGGATACAAGTCTGATGTTAGATATGTGACTTGCAAATATTTTCTCCCAGTTTGTTACTTCTCTTTCCTGTATCTTTTATGAAGCCAAATTTTTAAGTTTTGAACAAGTTCAATTTACCATTTTTTTTCTTAATGGAGCCTGCCTTTGGTGTCATATTTAAGAACTTACAGGGGAGGAAAAAAAAAAAAAAAACTCTTTCCTATTACCCTCTTAGGCTCTCTGGCTGGGGCCCTGTACTATGAATTGACAAAACAGATTATCAAGAGAAAAGCATCCAAATTTATTTAACGTAAGTTTTATGTGACATGAGAGACCTCATAAGGAAATGAAAATTCAAAGGAACAGTTAAATCTGAGCATGTTTATACTAGACTTAATGAAGAGTGGAAAGTCATGGGAAAAGGTGACAGGACCAAAGGGTATGAGCCAAAGGTCGTAAACTGGGGGAAACAACAATTTCTTTCGGATTCCTCTCTATTCCCCTCCGTCTTCAGAGATAAGAATGCTCCTTTCTTCCAGGGGTAGGGAAGGCACCTCTCCCCTGAGGATCTTATGACCCGCTTTAGGAAAGATGTCCCTCCTGCTTAGATTCCTTCAGCTTAAAATATTCAGTATGTCAATGGGCCATATTTTGGGATAGGGTGTTCTGAACCCTGTTGAACTCTTTGCCTAACTCCAAGTCATGAAGATTTTTACCTGTGTTTTCTTCTAGAAGTTCTATAGTTTTATGTATTACGTTTAGGTCTTTTTGAGTTAATATTTGTATAAAGTATGAAGATTAGTTTTTGTTTGTTTTTAGTTTTGATGTGGGTTTTTGTTTTTGTTTTTGTCTATGGATGTTTAATCATTTCAATGCCATTTTTTGAAATACTATTCTTTATTGAATTTTCTTTCTTTCTTTGTCAAAAATCAAGTGGCCATGTTTATATGGTAGGTCTAGTTCTAAATTCTATATTCTGTTCCATAATCTAACTGCCCTTAGCCCAATGTATAGTGTGTTTGTTACTGTAGCTTTATAGCAAGACTTAAAATTGGATAATGTAATTCCTCCAACTTTATTCTTCTGTTTTCAGAATTGTTTGAGCTATTCTGGTTTCTATGCCTTTTCATATAAACTTCAGTATTTACTTGTTTTATATTGTCAAAAAATCCTACTGAGAACTTTATTGGAATTCCTTTAAATCTGTAGTTGATTTGGGGGGAGAACTGACATCTTTACTATCACTAAATTTTTGAATAAATGAATGATACAACCAGCCTTCATTCCTGGGAACTTCATTTGCATAGAGAGGATAGATGAAAGCTTACATTTTTATATTTTTCATACTATTCCTACCCTTAAAGAACTTCTGAGCCTAGAAATCTACTGACTTTGATCATTGGTCCATTAAGAATGAAAAGCTCAGGTTACCCTTTCTGCAGGCCCACACTGGATATGACCATTCAGAATGTGTCACATGAGTTGCTACCAGCCCAAGTATGCAGCAGCCCAGGCCATGCAGGGAGGCTGAGTCAGATGATGGGAAGAATCCAGGTGTTCAACTGAGCCCAGATAAAGCTTTTGCAGAGGGTATAGTGGAAGGGTTCTGTCTACTTAGTGTGGATACTTGGTGACCGTATTCCAAAATAATGAGCATCTTTTCTGTGCAAGAGTAAGCCCCTATCCTTTCTGTGAGACAGTGGTTTGAAACTCGACGAACTTGTGTGGTGATTTTGAAAAACTTCACTTTTCTCTGGCTTATTTTCTTCATCTGTAAAATCAACTATGTTCTTTCAAGCTATTAAATGTGAAAATGCCAAACTACAACAATGTATCTTATGAAGAAATTCTAACTTAAAGACCCCAGAATAAACGATTATCTCACAGAGCAGTCTGTTACTTTTATAAGGTTCAAATGGCCAAATTTTTCATGACACAGAAAAAGCATAATAATTATGCCTTTTCAAACTCTAAGTGCCGCTGTTATTTTGCCCATAAACTCTGACCAAGTTCATGAATGTGTCCCAGATTAACTCATGTGAACCTCATTTTGATTGAACCACGGTTGTTCTCATTCCTTAAATGCCCTTACCATCTTTCACACTTTAAAATAAGACCATTGGAAATCTCTCCTCCAAATCATTCGATGCTATCTTGTTGTACCATATGAAAATGACATGCTATAAAAACAAACAAACAAACAAACAAAAAACTTGTCTAGGAAGTCAAGGTACACAACCAGTTTCTTTAACCCTAAAATGAGATTTGATGGCTCACCCCACAGTGTACAGAAGTTCTATGAAGAGTAGGAAGGGAGGTTGTGATAAAAAGGAGCAACACCTTAAAGCTATAAAACCATGTGTGTGTTAGAGGGAGACGCCGATTGGTGATAATTGCCACGGTGAAATGTCCAAGTCTTGTTTTGAAGGAAAGCATTAGGGCAAAGTCGAGACAGAACATTTCATTTCCCTGTGGATTTCTTACAGTAGTGGAGAAGAAAGTAAGCACATTTCATTGTACCTACCATTGGACACTTCTTCCAAGCAAGAGGAATTTTGAAGTTTTCCTTTAATACATATCTTTGTCTTAGTGTTTTTTTTTACCCTAGTAATTTCCAAACATCTGTGTATTTTTCTTATTGATGTTATTTGCCTTTTTTTCCCCCAACCTGTAATAGTGTCACAGTTTCCAAAATGATATCTCACAAGAAACCCTGACACAGAGGAGGGTTGGCAGTGGAGTCATTCTTCCATGAGTAGAATGAATCGACATCAACTCTTTCTTGGCCTGTTCCATCTCCTCGCTGCCCCCATGGGTTCCCGGGACACCTTCACCAACTTTGATTGGCCATTCATTTCAGGTGGCCATTCACTGGACTGCCCAGAGTCCTCTGCTGCAGTGCTTTGAGGCCCATAATTGCAAGCCTGGCCCCTGATCTCCACCAATATATATTGTAGTCCTCTGGGCCATTCCTCTAAACCCTATTCCTGTGACTGATAAAGGGTGACACAGGGTCCATAGGCTATACCTCCACAGTAACATATTTGTTATTAATTTGTTATTTCCCAAATTACGTAATGTGTAATCTGTCTTAGATGGCCACCATCTAGACCCTACGGCTCCAAGCAGAGGTAAGTGAAAGATCCATTGCTGGGGGGATGGGGGTTCTGGGTTAATCCCACTTATTCCATCTCGTAGATGCCTTGTACTTTGCCCAGGAAGACACCAGTCTCTTTCTAAGTCACTGATATCCTCATCCTGATACAAAACTCTAAAAATATAAATGTTACATTGATGATATTCCCTGTAAAATACTTATAAGACTTACAGATAAAGGGCTTCTAAGTCTGAGGAAATGCTTTAAAGACTTTTTAAAGTGCCAAAGCCCACATAAAAAATAAATGAACACCTGGCAAATAAAGTGAGAGCAAAAGCAAGCACAAGAGGAGTGAGAGAGCAAGAGTGAATTCTTTTCTTAACCCAACAGGTAATCCGTACTCTATCAGCATTAGCTTTGAAAAGTAGAAAGTCGTTAACTTTGACTCATGTTAAACTAGCTGCTCTTTCAAAGCTTTAATAACATGCGATGAAACTATTAAGGTACATGTGGAAGTATGCAAAGGGAAATGTCAGTTTCCAAGTTTGCCTCATGTCTTTAGACCATCTGTCTGGGAGGTTCCCTTTGTCACGCTATTATTTGGAGTGTGACATCTTATGTGGGCAGCCATCCAGGACACACTCCCTCAATTATCTTACTGCAGTCCCAGGGACCAAGATGATTGGGTTCCCGCCTCTAACTCCCTATGTAGAGAAAAATGCTAGCAGTAATGAGTACCTTTATAACATAAAAAGAGCAGAGAGACAATCTTGTCTAATTTAAGGTGAAACAGAAATAGGAGCTGTGGACATCTGGTCCCCCAAAGGCCTATTGTAGCATCTTGAGAAAGACTAAGAGAGTTTGATCTTCATCTTTGCCACAGGGATAAGACTCACAGAATTTGTGAGGAACAGCCAGTAAAAAAGGAATGGGTTATGATTTTTAGGAAAAAATAAACATTCAAACCATAACTTTGTTTGGTCTCAACCTGTATTAACAGGGTCAAACCGAGGTGTTTTTATTTGTTTTATTATTTTTTTAAATGACCAAGTTGAAAGGATGGTAAATCTTCCCCAATTTTACCATGACCGAGTATATCTACGAAACAGCCTTCTGAGGGGCGTGGGGATGAGGGAGCATGACACAGAGTTTGTATTCACTGCCTCAATGGCAAAAACTACCTGTAATTATTTCCTCAGTGGGGCTGCATAAAACTTGAATTCCATTTAATCTTAGACTAAACAATTTCTATATTTCATGTCATGGATTAGAATGAAAATGGGGATAGTTCATCAACACTGATCTGTGATATAAAAAAGAACAGCGAAGCCAGAGGTATGAGAGTGCATAAAAATGTTTTGTGTTCTGACCAGTACATTGCTTTAAAAAAATTTTACAGTCAGGCCCAATTGTTCATTCTCTCCATGCAGAAGATACTCACATATTCATTTTTAAAAGGGCAAATCAACCATAATTCAGTTTATAAACTGTGAAGCTGGTTGCGAATGTCTGGATGAATATTCATTAGAATCTCTTAATCTGCCATCGACTGTGATTCATTAGGCATATGTAAATATCATTCACTTTAATTGCCCCTAAACTGACTTAACATAATATTGTCATTAGCAAATTATTAGTTATTTGTGTAACTAATGGTACATTATGGTGTGCACATTAAATTTCCAAATATACGATTACAATTATGATGATGTTTTATGCTGGGGGCTTTCTAAACTATTTGATGAAATATAATGGAGTCAAATCAAATCTGGGATGGTAATAGGACAGTTGCAGAACTTTTTTCTGCACCTTGGTGCTGTTATCATCTTCCAGCTAGTCACTCTTCGTGACACTTGACGGGCTCTCGTTTCTCTCCACTGCCTTGTCTGCCGCAAGGGTCTCGGGAAGTTCCTCAGCTCCGGTATTCTATATGGGCTCAATCTCAGTTGGCTTTTGGTAAAAGTCCATTTATTTTTAAAAATATCCACTCCTTGGATGTGAAGCAAACAATATAAAATGGGCAAAGAAAGCATAGAAGGTTCTCCTGAACGTTGATGTACAGAAATCAGGCTAGCACGGGATTTAAGCAACTCACGGGAACTTTGCTCCCTGTAGTTCTACTTGGGGGGGGGGGGCTGTGTTTGACCTCTAAGTTCATCACACGGTGAGTTGCGTCACAGCTGTGTTTTCCAGAACGATCATCATCTGTAAATAATTTGACACTTCTTATGATCGCTCTTGCCTTCTTAACCTTACTCTTGCTGAAAATTTTTTTCACCTGTCCCTACACGGCCCCAAAGCACTTATTTCTTTACAATGGTGTCAGGCAGAAAGGGATTTCTCTAATCTTTATCTCCACAAGGGTGTCAGGAGGCTCTTCAAAGAGAGTCGCTTACTTTTATCACTTACAATTATTACAAATGCACTAAATGAGCTCCTAGGAATAAAGTTGACCCAGTATACTGGCAGAGAAGCCTACAATTAGTATTCCTTTAGTCTCTGTTAATTGCCTAACTGGTGGCAAGAACATGTTAATACAAAATGAGCTAACAGAGGCAGGCAACCTTTCATCACGTTGCCCTCCTAAATATTAGTACATTAACAGGCCGTTGATGTTTATAAACAGAGATTCAGACAAATGTCTATTCCTGCCTTTGATAATGCTCTAGATTAATTGCCATTTCATCTTAATTTAATAAGTTATCCTTTTGGTAAAAAAAATGCTTACACATGAAAAGAAATTATTGAGATAATGACAGCATAATGAATATAGATTGTGGTACAAATCTCCTGAAGAGATACCAACATTCCAGAAACACGGTCAAGCATTACTGTATTGAAAATAAAGCAAATTTTTCAGTCTAACGTACTTCAGGTTGAATGTAACTGCCGTAAAGCAAAACAATTCTGGTTGTTTTGATTGAGAATAAGTGATTGAATCACTCTCCCTAAGAAGTTTAGCTGTGAGTTTCAGAGATCTCTTCTAGACAGCACCATTCGTCCCATTGTACAAAGTGGTCAAGTGAGGTCCTACTTCCATGTTATACATATTTCTCCCATAAACCTGTTGCCTTCTGCTTTACCTCATGCCTTCCTCTTCCGTGGACTCTAAGTTCCACAAACTCAAGCTTTGTGTTCAGTACGGAGGTTGGCAAACGGGCCAAATTGGGTCTGCCACCACCTGTTTTTATTAATAAAGTTCAGTTAGAACACAGCCATGCCCATTCATTTACTGCTATTTTCAGAGAAATCATATTGGTCCACAAAGCCTAAAACATTTACTACTGACCTTTACGGAAAAAGTTTCCCCACCCCTGGCCTCATACAGAATTTTGCCAAAAATGAATGAAGTCCCCAAAACGAGCATCTTGTTTGTAGTAAAAATTTATGCCGCAAATCTCTGCAGAGTCAATGATTTATTGTGTAGTTGAATAAAGTTTGGTCACTTCTAACTCTGACATCACAGAGATGTCCAAAATGCCTAATTTATTTGAGCCCTGATGATTTAGTTATATAGCTTGGCTGAGGTATTTGGCTGGGTTTAAACACCAAGTCCATGTCTTACATATGAGTTATGGCGGAATACAAACTGTGACTCAGAAAGTTGTTTTCAATTTTGTTCAGACCTCTAGGTCCACTTTAGACTCAAACATAAGCTTTTTTGTAATTTATGCACATAGGAGGATAGCTGTAACACTCCCGCCCAGCACCGGTATTGCAATTATTCATAACAAACAAACAAATTATTCATAAGCAATTATTCAAACGAAAATTATTCATAACAAACAAACAAAGTTATGGGCCACCAATTTTGTATCGGGTCCATGCAAAGCACTCATGGGCATTATCTCAGTTAATCTTTGCTCTAACTTTATGATAGAGAGATGGTTATTTTTCCTATGTTAAAGATAAGGTTATTGAGAGTTGGAGAAAATAGATGTGCACAAATGGGAGCCAGCAGTCGGGCCTCAGCTTTTCTACATCTAGGACCCATATTCCTTCCCCAACACCATGCTGCCCCAGTACTGTATGTTGACAGATCTTTTGCATTGTTAGGCTGAGATGTTTATCGCTTGGCCATTAAAAAAAACATGCTTTTCAAAAACAGTCAACATTCTGGAGACAATCTAATATAGTATTGTTTAGTAAAAAGAGCAAAATGTGAAATTAAATATATTATGATGCTAATTCTGTAAAATATATGTGTTTTGGGAGCTCAGCTTGAACCTAGGCTGTCAACATTGCCCCCCTACAGGCATATTTGCAAGCTGATGGAGTGACCTAACGGCAGACTCTGCTTAGATCTGATGAGCTTCTTGGGAAAGGGCTCTTCCTGATAGACAAGCCCTGATTGGATGGGAGAAGTGCTTTTGAGTACGCGGTGAAGGTGGTGATGCAATCTGCCCTGGGCCCAGATGCCTGAATCCACTGAGGAACTCACATGCCTTGAGAATCCCTCCACCTGACTTCCTACCAGAACCGCCCATGAAGCTGTCATTGCAAAGGCATCTCCCCCGAGCTTCGAACCCATGCGCGTTCCGGCTGCATGTCCCCAGCACCAGTGTCTTATTAATTCCTTACGTAGGCCATTTCTCAGAGTTGTGTTTCCAGCAAGCAGCCTGGACTTAAGGCCTTACTGCTTTAGGGGAATCTTCATGATAACGTGTTATACTGGAGAAATAGTTGTCCTGCCCCTCATTACGAACATGGGAAGAAAGAAGGAAGGTCTCCCTCACTGGGTCTCAGGAGATCCATAAATGTGCCTGTGACTTAGACTGAGCCATGGGGGGCTTTCAATTCAGAGGGCCCCTGCAAAAGTGTAAGGACAAGTTGGGATTCTTTCGCAGAAACTGGGCTGTGGGGGGAGGAGCCAGAGGCAATGCACCACAACAGGAAAGCAGGCACAGCCAGAGTTAGTATCTGTTGGTTGCAACCAGTGACCCTGGTAGAATAACTTCTACACCGTGGCCACTGCAACACCAAGGTCCGGACAATCAAGTTAGTGCCCCCCGGAAGAAAGGCCATTTATAGGTATTATGCAACATATGCTGCTGAATTTAAATCAGCAGCAATTAGGGATTTGGATTCTGTTGAACTCAGGATATTTTGATTTCCTGTGGTTCAAGGCTCAGGGTATGTTGACCTCTTCCCACAGGATCAGAATGTTTAGACGGCATCTTCCACCAGCTTGGTCTCTGGGCTGTTGGTCCTTATACATTTTCAACTTCCATCATCTGATGTGCCTTGTAACCATGTGCTGCTCTGTGCTCCTGATCTCTTCTGTCTCCTTTTAGCCTTCCTGAAATCAGTGACATCAGGTTTGTGGGGCTTCAAGTCATTGTGTCAGGCTGCTTAGGGAGGTATCCAAAGGCACAGACACCTTCGTCCTCCTGAGCCTTGCTGGTAACTGCTGGGTCAAGGATGTTCATGGAACAAAGGGCTCCTTATAGAGGGTGACACTGTCCTGGGCGCAAGCCCTTGCCACAATCCTGGACTAATAGCTACGGAATGCAGGAGGCTGGCAACAAATACCTAAATTTCCAAAAAATTAGAAAGTATAAAAAAGCTCAAATTAACCTATTTTTAGTAATGGACAAAAGTAGTTAACCTAAAGTTCGACTCTCTCTTTGTAGTCACCAAGCACAATGCTCAGAGGGTAAGTCTGTTGATACGCCTGCCCATTGGCATGGACCACTCACCCTTCCAACATGACCTGCTTGCCCCAGGGGTGTGGCCAGCTATGCGTGGCTTCGTGCTCCTGGTCTGTTTCATTTCTTTTTAATTTTCTAAATTTTCACTTTGCAGACCTGACTCAAGCACTGAGGAAATTTCCAACCTCCTGGGAATCCTATGCACAGCACTGTTGACAATTCTTCTGGCACGGTGTACTCACTTCCCCATTAGGATTCCCTCCTCTTGGTTCTGATTTCCCTTGGTCACAACTTAGCTCCTTGGCACATTTGATACTGCTCTGTCTTCCTGGACTTCAACCTGCATGTTATACAGATGTCCATGCGATGGATGTGCAGAGGATAGCAGGTATGACTTAGATGTATGTATGTGTACATGGCGTAGCAGGTGTAACTGGAGTGTGTATGGGATGGCAGGAATATGGTGAAAGCATATTGGCTTTGTCTTGTTTTGGGTGGGGTGGGGGAGGTCAGGGAAAGCACCGCGGCTGAGGTGTGTCTTGGAGAATGAGTAGAACACTTTCAGCGGACAACTGTACATTCCAAGCAGGAGAAACAGCTTATAAAAAGCCAAGTGTGGGTAACATCATGGCATGTGGTGACAGTGGGAATAAAGTTAGAAAATTATAAGGAACTTTATTTCATTATAAGAAGTTTGAAAACCATTTCAAATTTAGGCAGCCCTGTGACATGAGAAGATTGAAGTCCTACAAAACTGTAAGGACAGGGTTGAAAATGGTTTGGAAGGAGTCAAAACTGGAAATGGGCCAAACAATGCAAGGGACATTTACAATAACCTGAATGATGGTGAGCTGAGGGCTTCCCCCTGGCAACCAAAGTGAGACCACCAGAAGGGGACTGATGGAAAGATGTTAAGAGGATACTATCAATAGACATACAGATACAGGAGAAGGAATAGTCAAGAAAGACTCTGAGGTTTGTGGCCTAAGTGACAGAATTGTCACCAGTATCATTTACTGAAATAGGGAGCAAAAGGGGGCTGTGCAGGCATGCATGTAGATGGCAATTTTAGTTTGAACACTTTGAATATGAAATACACTTGGAATATCCAAGTGGAACTGTCCCTTAAGCTGAATGATGGATGGATTAGAAAGGAGGTCTGGACCAGAGATATGGTTTTGCCATGTTAGATCCTCTATCTATGTGGGCTCAGGCAAGTTAATTAACCTGCCTGCACATCAGCTTCTTCGTCTGTAAAATGGGAATAACAATAGTACCAACCTCCATAGTGTGGTTACCAGTATTAAGTGACTTAATACATGTAAACTTCTTAGAAACACACCTGGCACTATATAAAAGTATCAGCTAGTGTTTATTATTATTACTGATATTGCCTTTGACAAGAAATCCTCATTAAATGTGTTCTATTTTAAAACGTTCGAACTTTGTGGGTTTTTTTTTGTCCCTCCTCTTTATTGAGGTATATAATTGACAATCAAAACTGTAAGATATTTGAAACGTACAACTTGGTGATTTGATATATGCATGCACTGTGAAAGGTCTCCCTTTACTGAGTTAATGAGTACACCCATCACTTCGTATATTTACCTTTTTAAAAAAATTTTTTTGTTGTTGAGGACACTTAAGTTCTACTCTCTTAGCAAATCTCAATTATACCATACAGTGTTATCAAGCAAAATCACCATATTAAAACATTAGATCCTGAGATCTTATGTATTTTATTTATTTATTTATTTATTTGTTTGTTTGTTTGTTTGAAAGAGAGAGCGAGATCACAAGCAGACAGAGAGGCAGGCGGGGCGGGCGGGGGGGGGGGAGGGTGGTGGAGCAGACTCCCTGCTGAGCAGAGAGCCCGATGCGGGGCTCGATCCCAGGACCCTGAGATCATGACCTGACTGAGATCTTATGTATTTTATGAAAGTTTGTTCCCTGGGACACCTGGGTGGCTCAGTCATTAAGCGTTTGACTTTGGCTCACGTCATGGTCCCAGGGTCTTGCGATCAAGCCCCATATTGGGTCCCTGCTCAGCGGGGAGCCTGCTTCTCCCTCTCCCACTCCCCCTGCTTGTGTTTCCTCTCTCGCTGTGTCTCTCTCTGTCAAATAAATAAATAAAATCTTTAAAAAAAAAAAAAAAGAAAGAAAGAAAGTTTGTTCCCTTTGCCAACCTCTCCCTACTTCTCCCAACCCCCAGATCTTGGCAACTACTTTTCTACTCCCTGTTTCTATGAGTTACTCTTTTTTTTTTTTTTTTTTTTAAGATTCCACATATAACTGATATCATGCAATAGTTGTCTTTATCTCTCTGGCCTATTCCACTTAGCATAATACTGATTTTCATCCATGTTGTTGCAAATAACAACAGTTTTTCTTTTCTTCTTTTTAAGATTTATTTATTTATTTGCAGGGGGTGGGACAGAGGGAAAGAATCTCAAGCAGACTCCGCACTGACCGGGGGACCCCTACTTGGAGCTTGATCTCAGCACCCTGAGATCATGACCGGAGCTGAAATCTGGAGTTCAATGCTAAACGGAGTGAGCCACCCAGGTGCCCCAGTTTTATTCTTTTTTAAGGCTGAATAATATTCAGTTACACACACACACACACACACACACACACACGTATCATATATTGTTACATCATATATCATATTCTATTATACATATCATATACATTGTGCCACATATTGTTATATACATATATCAAAATATAATCAGATATGGATTGCATCAAAATATATATAAAAATCAGAAAAATATTTTGATACATTCATCTATTGCCCCTTACATGTATTCTTTATCTGTCGTCTCCAACCCTCCTTACTTACTCCTGGCACTCCCTGGTAAACATCTTAATTCTCAAAGTTCATGCAAAGTTTCATAGTGGTCTATATATTAAAAATATGGGTAACCGGAAATCAGTGGTGCTTATTGCTAGCTTGAGGAGTCCCCAGAAAAGCCAGTTATGGAAGCTCTGTGCTGTTTTTCCGAGTCCATACCAACACCCATCCCCGGGGCACAGCGAGGAATGCCCATATCACTTGTGCCCCCGTAGCCTGGTCAAAAACTTTTTTTCCTGATTATGGAATTCATGCATGCCCCTTGTACCAATCTTGGGGGAGGAGAAGGGTAAGGAAGAAAGTAAACACTACTGATAATTAAGGCCTAACGGATGTATGAGTATTTACCGTTTGTTTATCCTTGAAGATTTCTTCCCCTGGAGGGGGCGGCCAAGCACGGTCCCCTACATCCCCGACGCTGCCTGCATACTGACCCTGCTTTTGCCGACCTGTGTGCAGCTTAAGACATTCAGTGTGATCATTGGGTTTCACAAAGTTGCCAGGCGGAGAATAAATGCAGCATTTGTTCAAGGGTCCTGGCTGAGATCCAGCTGAGGCCCTCATGGTTTCAGGGTCTCAGTTGTAGCTTCAATTGGATTAGTTACCCATTAGTTCTAACACTGACCCTGGGTGGAGGGGAGCAGGCACAGGGGACCAGGAGTGGCTGCTTTGAAAAGAAGGGAGCCCTGCAGAGTGGGCTCTGTAAATCATCCCACCCGAGAGGCAAAAACTCCGTAGGGATCAAAGGCTCTGGGAAAGAGCAGGGTGTCATTGGCACGGCTACCCTCTCCTGCTGCCTCCATCCACTGACAACCCCCCCCCCCCATGGGGACCTGTGGAGGTGGAACACCGCTACCAGGGCATTTCTCTGTTGAGGAATCTCCATCTACTGTTGAGATCATGCCTGCTTACTGAACATCCCGGGTCATCTTCTGGCTGAGTTTTGTAAACATTTTCATCCAGCTTTCGTTTCAGAGGTAAAGAGAAAACTGGATGCGCACATGCCCAGGTTTGTCACTGCAAGCAACGAAGATCATGCTTATTTCAATATTCCAATCATAGACAAAATCTGAGTTGCAAAAATCCGTTTCCTGCCCCAGTGTGTTATCAAACGGTGAAGGTAGAAAGTTTATAAGGACCGACAGCCCAGAGACCAAGCTGCTTAAACATTCTGATCATGTAGGAAGAGGGTCAACATGCCCTGAGCCTTGAGCCACAGGAAATCAAAATACACTGAATCCAACAGTATCCAAACCCCTAATTGCTGCTGATTTGAATTCAGCAGCAAATTTTGCATAATACCAATAAATGACCTTTCTTCAGGGGAGCACCGGCATGACCGCTAGGGTCATGTAACAAATACCTACTGCTATTTAATGATGGAATGACATATCTCTGATATGCAAATTTTTACAGCACAGCAATTAAGCAGTTTAGAATTTTACGACAGTGTTTGGGCTTTATACAACAACAAAAAAGGGACCCAATAAAGGCCCGTGATGGATGGGCTAATCCCCACTGGAAATATACCATGTAATGCTGTGGAGACAATACATTATGGATAGCATTGTGATGATTGGTTGTTAATCTCCTGTCCCCTCCTCCCCCAGATCCCGTGAGGCCCTTGCTCCAACCCCCCAACACCACCACCCTCCCCGCCTCCCCCCCAGTGCACAGCTGAAAACTGCATGGCAGCGGCGATGTTGGGACAGGAGTCCGGGGTACAGATGGGAAAGTTGGGGCATAGCAATCTTCTGTGTGCATGGAATACAGAGCCAAAGGGGCTTGTAGCGAGGCAGCTTGTCAGCAGGGGACAGAACTGGGGGCCATATGCCGCTCTTCTTCTCCCTTCTGTCACCAAGTCTGCCACCTCATCCTTCTGTCAGGGGACACTAATGATGAACATGTTTTAAACAGTTTTGTTTACCTAGCAACAGCTTTTCTAAGAGGGGGTCTTAATTAGTCACCTTAAACCATTTTTGGTTTGGATTTTTTTTTTTCAAGCCTTCATTCATTTGTTCATTCATGTGGAAGAATCTCCCTCTTGCTCATTCCGCACCCCCCCCCCCAGCCCCCATACCCTCGAGGCTGTTGTTACTGTTTCCATGAAAGTGTGTCTGCATTACAAAACTAGTTTTAATAGCTCTACGCCATTTTTCTTTCTTTCAGGCATACTTTAATACCACAATTAGCTTTGAAGGGTAGATTTTTCTCCACTTGTCAGAGGCAGTATTCCTTTGTGAAGCTCTTCAAATAGGATCTGCATTTTAAAATCAAATCCCATTTGGCGGATTTTTTTTTTCTTCATAATTTTGTCCTCCTGGTTGCAGTCATTTCCACGTTAAAGGAGCAGGCTTGGAGCTGATTTAGCAGTTCGCTCTATCATAACTGGAAAAAAAAAATAGAAGATTTGAATTTGGATTTTATAAATTATGTTATTGGTTTTCTTTTCAAATTTGATCACTTTATTTAGTATAAAGCATTTTGAATACTATGGATTCACTGATTTCTATTTGTGTAAAATAACGCTAACTTAAAAAAAAATCTGTTAACAAGCAAAATACTTAATTCGAACTGAATCAGAAACAAATTCCAAGTAGCATCATCCCAAATGTTGAAAGTAAAATGCTTTTCTTTCTTTTTTTTTTTTTTTTTTTGGTAATAAAATTTGTGAATCATGGGTTACAACCTAAAGACAATAGCACCAAATGTGTTTAATCATTAACTCCCATTAGACA
This sequence comes from Martes martes, assembly GCF_963455335.1. Lineage (NCBI taxonomy): Eukaryota > Metazoa > Chordata > Mammalia > Carnivora > Mustelidae > Martes > Martes martes. The sequence goes on from NC_137893.1 coordinate 63,955,525, forward strand.
ATAGCTTCCATAAAAATCAAATGACACAGGCTAATTCCTGCAGGACTACCTCTGCTTTTACATAACTGAACCAGCTTCTGCCTTATTGCAAAAGAACAAGCCATTCTTGGATTCTGGTAGAACCTAGGAATGCTCAAGCCATGGGAGTATTAACCCTTGGATATCAAGTTTCATGTTTATTCAGAATAAGGTAGCATGACTCAGATGTAGGCAAGGTGGAAATAGAAAAGAACTGATAACAGAAAAGAATTCTTAGCATAAACATTACATTTTTACTGGTAACTTAGTTTGTGTTAATGAGCCAAATAATCTTTCTTTTTTTCCCTCAAGAGTTTGTTTTTATGTAATCTCTACAACCAACGTGGAACTTGAACTCACAACCTAGAGAGCAAGAGTGGCATGTCCTGCCTGAACCAGCCAGGTGCTCCTCAAATCATTTTTAATTAATAGTTCTTTTTATTCCATATGATTTATAGTATTCCAGAAATAGGTTTTGTTCAGAACTCTAAGAATGATTTTAAGTTCAACTGATTTTTTTAAAAAATGTTAATTAATAGACTTTATTTTCAGAGCAGCCTTCAGCTTTACAGAACAACTAAGAAGAATGTACAGAGTTTCCATATACTCCCTCAGCTCTCCCTACTGCTTCTCTTATTATTAATATCTCATGTTAGCATGAAACATTTCCTAAATGGATGAAGAGGTATTGACTCATTATTATTAACTAAAATTTATGGTTTCCATGAGGGTTCATTCTTCCTACAGTTCTAGAGGTTTTGACAAATGTTTATTTATCTGTATCTACTGTGAGAGTCCCTTATAGAATCATTTTACTGCCGTGAATAACCCCCGTGCTTCGCCTGTTCATTCTTCCTTCTATCCCCAACCCCTGGCAACTGCGCAACTGCTGATCTTCTGACAATGTCCACACCTCTGCCTTTTCTAGAATGTCATATAGTTGGGGTCGTACTTTGGGAAGCCATTTTCATTTTTGCTTCTTTTACTTGGTGGTATGCGTTTAAGCTCTCTCCATGTCTTTTCATGATTTGATAGCTCATTTCTTTTTATTGCTGAAAGATATTCCATTATATGGATGTACCACAATGAATTTTGATAGCATGTCTCATTCCTGTCAAAGTAGGAAAAGTCTACCTCTCAAAGTTAACTGAGTGTATATATTTTATGGGTCATTTGATTCTTATATTTGAAGATAAATTTGAAAGCATTGTTTGTTTAAAAAGTTTGGTCTCAATTTTGGGTAAATAGTAATAACATGTGCATTATAATTGCTTAGTGTACCTAAAACATTAAGTGAAAAAAAAGCTGCCTTAATGCTGCTTGGGTTGGGGGGGGGGGGTTGGGGGAAGGAGGGATGTTTGATGAGGTTAATGGCCAACCAGGAAGTGTCATGCCATCCGATGTGTATGCCAAATGGGGAGGGACGAAAATATTCTATGTATAAGTATGAGCGTGTGTGTGTGTGTGTGTGCACCTAGTGAAAGAGAGCCTAACATTTTCGGTGAGAAAACGTTCTAGGAATTTTTTGTCAAGAAGGTAGACACAGCACATCCCCTGGTCAACTTGAAAGATCACTTGGTAGGTGCCTCAAAATGATATATTGTAGGATAAGGTGCCATGTACGCTAAGGAAGGAATAGAATGAGAAACTGCTTCTCACAATAGCACTTGCTATCACAGGGTTAGTCATGACAGAACAGAGACAAAGTTGTGGAGGAATCAGGTGTCTGGGTGCTGGGGGGAGGAACTGAGATACTGGTGACTTCCCTTTCAGAATCAACATGATTAGAATCAACCGAAAAGGTTGGGGTGGTCTCATGGGGAGGTCCGTGTGTCAGGAAGGACCTCCAAGTCCCTGAAGTGCAGCTTACATGTTTGGAAGGGGAGGTCAGGACTGGACTCCAGCCCAAGTGCAAAGGGCACCTGTGTCCCTGGGGCTGGAAGCTGACCCCAGAGCCACTTCTCACCACGGATGGCTTCCCTGATGTGTGTGACCTGAGGGAGCAGGACAAGGAAGCCCCGAGTCTGGGGAGTGTGGGTGGCAGGGCAGCCAGGGATCTGGGCACTGAGCAGCGCCCCCACAGAGGGAAGTGTTCTGCGGGACCATGCAGGACCAGAACCAGTGTTTTAGATGTTTCCTTTTCACCTTCCTTTTGGCACAGAGAAGCAGGGGAACCTGTATTGAGTAATTTACTCTCAATTCAAGGCATGGGGAGACCCTTGCAAAAGGAACACTTCCTGCTTAAGTTACTCAAAACAAAACAAAACAAAAAACAAAAGAATGTGGCTTTATTTCACCCAGACTAGCAAAGAGACTATATCGTAATGTGTTCCAGCATGGATTCTAATTAAGGAGGAATTCTTCTTTCATGCCAAAAGGCATACCTAGAGAACATTACCTCTGTCTCCCCTGAGCCCTGGTGGGGAGGAGGGCAGAGAACCAAAGGGTCACAGAACACACAGATCAAATTGAGAGAAAAACTGGGTCTCAAAGTCACACACACAGAAAAATCATTTTCTTTTTAACGACTCATTTAGCACCTCTGTTAGACAAATTATAGGGTTACTGTAAAGTCTTTTTTGTCACATACCTCTTTTCCCCCTAAAATTAAAATATATTTATTTTATATATATTTTTATATATATATTATATATATATATATATTTATATAATTATTGCACATTAAAAATATATATTTTGACATCACCGACATTAAGATCAAATGCATCTCCCATTTGCTATTGTGATTTGTGAAATGGTTGTTGTTCGCCACAATTCTTGAGTTTGGCCAGAGCTGTTTATTGTTGCTTTAATTAAGTCATGTGCCTTGTTGGTACTAAGGAATTGAGCTATTGTTCATATGCGCCTGATGGTTGTTGGAGAACTTTCTATTGGTTACTTCTGATGGGTATTTTTTTTTTAATTGACATCAATGAGTGTCAGTGACTTACAAGAAAATCCCAAAGGAGCACTTTCTTAATTGAAGTATAGTTGACAGGCGAAGTTACATTAATTTTTGGTGTACATATAGTTGACACGCAAAGTTACAACAATTTCTGGTGTAGCAATTCCACAAGTCTATACGCTATGCTCTGCTCACCGCAAGTGTGGCTACCCTCTCTCACCACACGATGTTACTACATACCATGATTCTATTCCCTTTGCTGGGCTTTTTAGTCCTGTGACTCATTCATTCCATTTCTGGAAGTGGTATCTCCCACTCCCCTTCACCCATTTTGCCCATTCCCCCAGCCCCTTTCCCTTCTGGCAACCATTATCAGCTCATTCTCTGTACTTATGTGTCTGTTTTCACTTTTTTAAATTTGCTCATTTGTTTTGTGTTTTAGATTCCACAGGTAGGTGAAATCATATGGTATTTGTCTTTCACTGCCTGACTTAAATCACTTAGCATAATACCCTCTAGATCTATCCATGCTGGCCCAAATGATAAGAGCTCATTTGTTTTTTTATGGCTGAGTAATATTTCACAGTGTATATGTACTACTTCTTCTTTACCCACTCATCAATCGATGGACATTTTGGCTGCTTCCATATCTTTGTACTGTAAATAATATTGCAATAAGTATAGGGGTGTGGGGCACCTGGGTGGCTCAGTAGGTTGAGCCTCTGCCTTCGGCTCAGGTCATGGTCTCAGGGTTCTGTGATCGAGCCCCACATTGGGCTCTCTGCACAGCGGGGAGCCTACTTCCACTTCTCTCTCTGCCTGCCTCTCTGCCTACTTGTGATCTCTCTCTCTGTCAAATAGATAAATAAAATCTTTTTTTAAAAAATATTTTGCTTTGATAAAATACAAGAACTTTAATTTCTCAAATGTGTTACTAGCAATGTTTCTCGTTATAGATTTTTAAGGAGCATATGGAGCAAACTTCCATCATTTCCAACAACAATCTCTTTGTAAAGCATTCTAATGTTGCTACTCTAAGCCCACATTATGTAGCATAAGTTCTTATGGTTTGCATACATGTCACTATATCATAATTCTAATAGAATTCTATGGTCAAATATGTTTGAACATGCTAATATAGCCACATCTGTACTAGCTAGGTCTATGCTATACCCCTTACAGTTGAGTTAGGCTACCTGGGGAGTCATGATTCTGATGCCTGGAATAAGCAGTAAGAGCAGCTCTACTTATAAAGATTGTTTTGGAGTCACTTTTATTTAGTTGTTTGCTCAACAAATGTCATTGAATGCCAGTTATGTAGTAGGCTCCAGAAGAGACACAGAGGCCACAGAAGTCAGCAAGAATGCGGCATGTAACCATTTCATTCCCTGTGATCTACTCACTCACTAGTCAATGGTTGTGCCCACTGCTTGGTTCAGCAAATCAACAAACACCATGTCTCCCAAAAATTCACATGCTATCACTCGGCATCAGGGAAATACAAATCAAAACCACACTAAGATACCACCTCACACCAGTCAGAATGGCTAAAATTAACTAGTCAGGAAACAACACGTGTTGGTGAGGATATGGAGAAGGGGAACCCTCCTACACTGTTGGTGGGAATGCAAGCTGGTGCAGCCGCTCTGGAAAACAGTATGGAGGTTCCTCAAAAAGTTGAAAATTAGAGCTACCCTATGACCCAGCAATGGCACTACTGGGTATTTACCCCAAAGATATAAATGTAGTGATCCGAAGGGGCACGTGCACCCCAATGTTTATAGCAGCAATGTCCACAATAGCAAAACTATGGAAAGTGCCCAGATGTCCATCAACAGCTGAATGGATAAAGAAGATGTGAGATATATATATATATATATATATATATATATATATACACACACACACACACACACAATGGAATACTATGCAGCCATCAAAACCCCCAAAATCTTGCCATTTGCAATGATGTGGGTGGAACTAGAGGGTATTATGCTAAGTGAAATAAGTCAATCAGAGAAAGACAATTATCATATGATCTCTCTGATATGAGGAATTTGAGAAGCAGGGTGGGGGGCCGTGGTGGGGGGAGGGAGGGAAAAAAATGAAACAAGATGAAACCAGAGAGGGAGACAAACCATAAGAGACTCTTAATCTCTTAAGGAAAAAAACTGAAGGTTGCTGGAGAGGACAGGGGATGAGAGGGATGGGGTGGCTGGGTGATGGACATTGAGGAGGGTATGTGCTATGGTGAGCACTGTGAATTGTTTAAGACTGATGAATCACAGACCTATACCCCTGAAACAAATCATACCTTATATGTTTAATAAAAAAAATTCTCATGCTGAAAGTTTTACAGATCTGTATGTAGTATGACACTTATCGGTGTCATACTGAGAATTTAGCTATTGGTGGTATTTGTTGTTTTTTGGGAATAAGAGGTAAAAGTAAAGCACATGCTGACTAAAGCTATCATCCTCGAATGCTAGCTAATACAGCCACTGTCTGACCACACATACTACTTGAGACTCCAGGGCAAATCCTTCTTACTTGCTCTAAGTCCTGTCTGTTCCACCTGGTGAGCTGGGCTTCATCCCGTGGTTGCAAAGGCACCAGAGGCTGAGGAGGACTCAGCCTCCATCAACAGCCCCTACTCATGCACCCCTACCCACATCACATTCCCCGCCCTCTGGGTTTACCTCCGGAAGTGGAGGAAAGAAAAGAAAGGGCCCTCCCCTAAAAGTCAGTGGTTCTTCAGTTTTACAGAACATCAAATTACAGAGGAGTCATGACAAGGCAGATGTTTAGGCTCTATCCCCCGGAGATTTTTATTCCGTAGCACAAGGTGGTTGGAGCCTAAGGATTTCGATGCAGGTGATCTCTAAGCCGCACTGACCTAAGAGCCAAGGCAGGATCACTCTAAACAGTCTCTTCTCTGCAGCCTTCCAGGGAAATGGAGACTTCCATTTTTCCTTCATAGTCATGGAAGAGCTAAGAGTTCAGGTATCTCTCTCCCTCATCCCCAAACACACATACCACAAAAGGAAGAAAAATTGCCCCCAAAGGAAGATATTCAAGCTTCTGCTTCCATCCATGATAGAGGAGTATTGGGCTTCCCCTCCCATAACAAACAGCTATCAAAGTGGACGAAATATTTGAAGCAACTGTTTCTAGGCATTGATTAACAACAGACAGCACAGGGTTGTACTTTTGGGACAATGAAAACTCCCCAAGTGAGTTCTGCATTCACTCTCTGCCTAAAGACCCTTTTCTTTTTTTCTTTTCTTTTTTTTTTTTTTCTGAGTCTTCCAATTTGTATTTTTTTAAAAATTTATTTATTTATTTATATATTTGACAGAGAAAGAGAGAGAGATCACAAGTAGGCAGAGAGGCAGGCAGAGAGAGAGAGGGGGAAGCAGGCTCCCTGCTGAGCAGAGAGCCCGATGCAAGGCTCAATCCCAGGACCCTGAGACCATGACCTGAGCTGAAGACAGAGGCTTAACCCACTGAGCCACCCAGGTGCCTTTTAGCTGAGCAGAGAAACAGGGATCGGGTTCTGAGGCTGGCGAAGCAGGTGTGGTTTGCAAGGCTGGGTACCAGGAAGGAGGGACAGGTGCAGAAAAGGAGCTCCAGGATCTGTGAATCTATGAAAGTGGCCTCTTGCCCTTTGGCTGGAGCAGAGCTGTGCTTGTGTGTACACAGAATGACCCTGTGAAGCATGACAGAGAACCTGCTCTTGGTCTCTCCTGGATCCCCAAAGCTCTCACAGTGCAGGATGCTGGATTTCTAACCAGCCCACGGAGAAAACTCTCTAAATCCTCTGGGCCTTTTCAGTCATGTCATTTCCAGGTTAACATTCTTTGTCGACTCCCCATTACTCTCAAGAAAAACCCTGGTAAAATTCTACTGTTGGCCTCTGGCCCGGGCGAGGCCCCACCCCCGCGGCCCCTCCAGCCATCTCCTCTCCCTGCATCCTGCATTCCAAGCCTCCCTTTGTCACTGCCTCCAACCTCAGGGACTTTAAGAAGGCTGTTTCCCCCATCTGAGATACTCACTCTGCTTTACCGACCAGACTGGATAAAAAAGCAAGGTCCAGCACAGAGGAAGGTTAGAGCCACGAAGCTATTCCGTGATCATGGCTACGTGTCATCATACATTTGTCAAAGCCCCTAGAATGTACTGCACCGAGAGTGAATCCTAATGTAAACTATGGACTTTGAATGATAATTAAGTGTCAACGGAGATTCATTGAGTGTGACAAATGTACCGCTCTGGTGTGAGATGTGCGTAGGGCTGTGCTTGTGATGGTACAGGAGCCCTGTGGGAAGCCTCTAACTCTTCTGCTGAGTTTTGCTGTGAACCTAAAACTGCTCTAAAAATTAGTCTTTTTCTTTTTAATGCAACTATGAGACAACCTCGTGCCAGGGTAACATAAAGCAAGAAGCAAGACGAGCACAGCACCTGACCTCTGGGAGCTGGAGTCTAATGAGGAAACAGACCTTTAACCCATATAGAGCGTTAAAAAAAAAAAAAAAAAAAAAAAAAAGGAAGGGGGTAGCCTGCGTGGCTCAGCCCATTAAGCGTCTGTCTGCCTTTGGCTCAGGTAATGATCTCAGGGTCCTGGGATCGAGTCCCACATCAACTCCCTGCTCAGCGGGTAGCCTGCTTCTCCCTCTCCCTCTGCAGCTCCCCTTGCTTGTGCTCTGTCTCTTTCATAAGTGAAAGAATGAATGAATGAATGAATGAAGAAGTGAGGGCATTATGGAATTCTCTGCAAAACGCAGGAGAGGGATTTATGTTTAAGGGATTTTTTTTCAAGGCTTCTGACCATGTTCTGCACTAACATATATAATTTGAAGTGAAACTCCATACTCACAGGCACACACACACACACACACACTCTCACACTCACACAAAACCAAAGCAGACATTTCATGAAGCAATACTTAACTTTTCTATTCTACTCTACTTCATTTTAGTCTATAAATTTTTCCTTGTTGGTAAATACCCACTTTGTCGATTTTATGACCAGTGAATTAGTGATCATCTGCAGCTTGAAAAGCACTGCCCACTCTGGAGAAGAGTAGGGACTGAGCGGAGCAGACACATGCTCCAGGCAAAACAAGAGTAATGTACCATGTACCTGCATGGTGTTTCTGTTGTCATTTTTTCTCTAGAGTTCCTTTCCATACTGAAGAGACTGAAGTCAAAACTACGCTTCCTAGACTCCCTTGCAGCTAGGCTATCGCAGCTAGGCTCCACATTTGCGGTAGGCTTTGCAACTCAGCTGCAGTTGCAAGATGAGGATATTGAAGTTGAGTCTCAGTCACCATCTTGCTGTTGATTTTGGGTGGTGACAGCTAGAAGCAAGGTCTTAAAGACATGGCATCTGCATGTTCCCTGACTGGTCATCAGCTTGGCTGCTGAGAGTTTCTTGTAACCACTGTGTCTACAGCTTCCTGACTGTTGGATCGTGACATGGCAGTTTATGAGTAAACTTAATGGTGGCTTCTGATTCCTACTTTCTTTCAATGATTTTATAAGTACCTAGTTCCCTATATTAAATCTTTGTCTTCTTAAAAAAAAAAAAAAAGCAAGACACAATCATACAGTTTCACTTATTTGTGGAACATAAGGAATAGCTTGAAGGACACTAGGAGAAGGAAGGGAAAATGAAGGGAGGGGCTTTAGAGGGGAAGATGAACCGTAAGAGACTACGGACTGTGGGAATCAAACTGAGGTTTTGGGGTGGAGGAGAATGGGTGAGCCTGGTGATGGGTATTAAGGAGGGCACGGATTGCATGGAGTACTGCGTGTTACATGCAAACAATGAATCATGGAACACTACATCAGAAACTAGTGATGTACTCTATGATGACTAACATAACATAATAAAAAATTATAAAAATATAAAAATGTTTAAAAAGCAAGGCACAATTATATGTTGATTATAAGAGACACAATTTAAATATGAAGACAGATAGAAAAGAAGAAGAAGAAAGGATGGAAAAAGACATACCATGCAAACACTAATCCTTAGAAAGCTGGAGTGGCTATATTAATATAAAAGTAGACTTCAAAGAAAGAAATGTTAGTAGAGACAAGGAAGGATAGTTTACAGTAGCTCCATAAGAAGACAGTAATCTGAAATGTGTATGCATCAAAAACAAACAAACAAAAACCAAAAACCAGCTTTGAAATACATGGGTCAAAAACCACAAGCTAAAAAGAGAATGAGAAAAATCTACAATATAGTGCATTGCTCTTTCTATAATTGCTTGAACAAGTGGACAGAAAAAAAAATCAGCTAGGCTATAAAATTTGAATGACTATCAATCAATCTTCCCAGATTAACATTGTTAGAATACTTCTTCCAGCACTGCAGGATGTATCTTTTTCTCAAGCACACATGGAACATTCACCAAGATAGACCATATTCTGACCCATAAAGCAAGTCTCGATAAATATTAAAAGATTAAAGTTATACAAGGGTATGTTTTCTGACCACAGTAGAATTAAATTAGAAATCAATAATCCAAAGGTATATACAAAACCCCCAAATATTTGAAAATTAAAGAATGTATTTTTTGACAGGGAGAGGGAGAGAGAGGATCCTAAGCAGGCTCCACACCCACTATGGACCCTTATTTGGGGCTCTATTTCACAACCCTGAGATCATGACCTGAGCTAAAATCAAGAGTTGGAAGTTTAATGGACTAAACCATCGAGGTGCCCTTAAAGAACATATTTCTAAATTATTCATGGGTCAAGGAAGAAATCCCAAGGAAAATTTTGAATATTTTCTAGCTAAAGTCTAATGAAAACAGAACATCTTAAAATTTGCAAGATGCAGCCAAACCAGGGCTTAAAAGGAAATTTATAGATTTTATGGAGCAAAAGAAGTCATACACAAGATTATATATTGTATGAGTTGACATTATATAACCTATAAAAACAAACAAAACTCATTTACACTCTTAGAAGTCAGAATACTGGTTCTCCTTGGGTAGGTGTTAGTTCCCTCACACTCCACTCCTGTGCCTCACGGAGGAGCCTCTCCATGGAGGCTCCATGAAGAGGAAGGAGGACGAAAACGGGGGGCAAATGTCTAAGATAATATGACCTGTTTTCTAGAGTCTTGAAATTTCACTTCTCACAGAGCGAAAGTTTGGTCAAAAAGTCAGGAGCTCATGCTGCTTTTGGACAGGGCAATACATTCGTTGGTAACATGCCACAGGGGTTGAAGTCTCCAGGGAATGAAGGTGAAGCAAACCTTGAAGGACCAGAGTTGAGAGTGCCCAGGTGTCTGTCTGTGGGTCCTTCTTTTTGTTGTTCCCCAAACTGCAATGTCCTTCTCTTTTCCTGTCTCTAAATAGGAGTATCTGTGTATCCTGTATGGTTCATTTAAAAGCCACTAAATCAATAATCGCATCTCCATTTGCTTTAATCCATACTCATCCTCCCCCTCCTCAAACAACTGTGACACATACTGTTTACGGTACTTTCATTGTTTCTTAATCACATTGTCATTGCCTGGTCATTTAGCGGGTGGTATCTGTCTTCTCAATGAAATTCTCAGCCACTAGAGAACAAGGCTCTGCTTCCCTGTCTTTCCCACCTAGATTGGAAAGGCCAGGGAAGACACCAGTCAGTCTTATTCCTGGTTTTAGCCACATTTTTGGCCTCGGACAGTCTGGGAGTGTGGTGCACGTAGGAATTGCTGAGTGAAGGCGTGGTTATGGGGGCTGTTATGGAACACCACAAGGATGAGGCAGTGACACCACAGTCTTCCGATGCCTGAAGTGTTTCGAGGAAGGGCCACATGACAGACTCAGGAAGAAGGCGTTCAAGAGAAGTTGATGACAGACTGTAATGACATAGTACGAAGAGTGCAAAAGAAATGCATTAGCTGGTGACCATTTTATTCTTTTTAAGAGTGGTGATTAAGACACAAAATCCACAACTCGAAGAAATCTCCTCTACCTGATCTTACCATCAGTGGTTTTAGAGTCCATAAAACATGATAGTGTGTCTTTCTTTGCTATCATTTCCACAAAGTGTTACATGACTTTCTCTCTGTGATTTTTTTTATTATTATTTTTATTAGGTTAGTCATCATACAGTACATCATTAGTTTTTGATGTAGTATTCCATGATTCACTGTTTACACATAACAATCAGTGCACCATGCAATATGTGCCCTCTTTAATACCCACCGCCGGACCATTTTTGAAAACATTTTTTAAAAGATTTTATTTATTTATTTGACAGAGAGAGATACAGCGAAAGAGGGAACACAAGCAGGGGGAGTGGGAGAGGGAGAAGCAGGCTTCCCGCCAAGCAGAGAGCCCGATCCGGGGCTCGATCCCAGGACCCTAAGATCATGACCTGAGCTGAAGGCAGATGCTAACAACTGAGCAACCCAGGCGCCCCTGAAACCATTTTTAATGGGTACAAAATAATCTATCATTGACACAGGCCATAATTTTTTTTTTAATTCCACACTTCTGAAAACTTAGGTTGTTTGTAAGTATCATTGCTTATAAATAGGGTTCTGGTTATTTTTGTACATAATTATGTAACCACTTTCCTGATTATTTCCTTAGGCCAGGTCCCAAAGAATTCTAGAAATGAATTACTAGGTCAAATAGAATGAGCCCTTTAAAGATCTTTTTTTTTTCTTTTTCTAATTTGCTTTGTAAAATTTGTATTTCACGAGGCATATAGGAGAGTACTTATTTTAAAAAAATGCTGCTTATTTTTTAAATGGAGAATCTATATGCTAGGTACAAACTTAGTACTATGTGTAAAAGAATTCATAAAATGAACAAATAGACAAAGGTGAGAGAGCCCTATTCCAAGTGGTACTTGAATTGTCTTGGTGATACTACTAGTGACATTAGAGATGTCATAAGTATACTTAATTACCTTTTTATTCAACTTCCCAATAAGAAAGCACTGTTTGATTATATGATGGAAGAGTTCCCAATGACTCAATGGTCTGGACTCTCAAAATCAGGGGAAAATATGCCTTGACTTACAAAGCTGGAAAATTACATATATTGCATGTGACCAGATACATATATATTTTTTTAAGTTGCAAACTGTGTCTGTATCTTGTGACTCTACATCACTCAAGATATGGATCCAGTCAAGTGATAACAATGAATGTGCCAAAATAAGTTTTGTCGGACTCAGAGTAGGCTGTTTTTCACCTGCTTGTGATCTCTATCAAATAAATAAATAAAACATTAAAAAAAAAAAAAAAAGAAGGCTTCCACAGTCTTCAGATGTCCTTTGGGGACCCAAATGGGGAGTCTCTCAGGTCTTGGCCCATCCATGGACCCTCATCTGATCCTCAGTGGCTGTCCCTCTCCTCCCTTCTACTGTCCCTGTACCCACTAGCACCTGCTCCTTCTTCCTACCACTCCCCACCCGCTCAGAGGGCCACCTTCCAGAGAAGCATGGATCAAGGCCATCTTGTAAACACAGGAACCTCCTCTTGGGTCAGTTTCAATACGTACAAAATACTATTTTCCAGCTCACGTGATATCTAAAATGGAAATTACATTTTTGTCACTCCTGGTTTTGTCTGTTTCATTTCTTTTTGTTTTTTAACTCCTCTATATTAATACCTTCCATGGCTCCCCATTTTCCTCAGAATAAAACCCACGTTCCTTACTTGAGCTATCAAGGCCCTTGCTCCTCAGGCTCGGGCACCACTCTGGCCAAATTCTCTTCCTCCTACACTCTGTGCTGCAGCAAAACTGAGCTTTTCTCACTTCTTCAAGCAGGCCATGTTCTTTTTGTCTCTGGGGCAAGCAAAGCATGTGTGTTTTCTGTGCCTGGAAGGATCTACACATCAACCACATCCTCTTCCCACCACACTCCCAGCATTTTGCCTGACTCCTAGTTGCCTGTAGTCCTCAACCTAGTTCTCCCCTGAAATGTCTTTTGTGACTCCAAAGACCCATCATCCTGTTCACACAGTCCCCTGTATCACGCACACATGTGCAGTTCTCTGTAGCCCACCTAACAGTGAACTCTTTGCATTCACGGACCACAGCAGTTAATTCCCAGTCTCGGAAGCCTTCTATTGATGATACTTGGATAATGGCTGTATGGTGTAATATAGGGGTCATCAATTTTTTTTCTGCAAGTTTCCAGATAGTTAATATTTTAATCTCTGTTGCAATATTCATAGACTCTGTTGTTGCAGCACAAAAGCAGATGCAGACACTAGGTAAACCAATGGGCATGGAGTGTGCCAATTAAACTCTCCTTATGAAAACAGATGGTGGGCTAGACTTGGTCCAGCAGCCAGTTTGCTGACCCCTGGTTTAAGATATAAAGAAGCAATACCACTTTAATAAATTAGATATGTTCTTTCTATAGATTTTATTATAACCCTGCACGTAGTTAAACCCATGGCTCCCAGTCCTACCAGCCAACTTTAGCTGGCTAAGGGGCTGGTTGCAGGGGTGGACCGAGGGAGGAAGTCACAACCTCCTCTATTTGGCTGGTGGGTGGTTCTACATGTCCACTATCCCTGTAGCCATAACTCTTTCTTCTCATTATAAAAACAAATCATCAAATGAAAAAGAATAAGGTTTTTTGTTACTGCTGTTGTTAAAATCTCACCAAGATGAAGGTTGAGCCTAAAAAGTAAAATAAAATTAATGAGATTTATTTTTTTTAAAGATTTTATTTATTTCTTTGTCAGAGAGAGAGAGAGAGAGCACAAGCAGGGAGAGTAGCAGGCAGAGGGAGAAGGAGAAGCAGGCTCCCCACAGAGCAGGGGGAGTCCAATGTGGGACTCAAACCCAGGACCCTGGAATCATGACCTGAACAGAAGACAGTTGCTTAACCAACTGAGCCACCCAGATGCCCTAAAATTGATGGGATTTAAAAGCAAACACAAAAGCCAATGAGATAAAAGTTTGAAAGTATAAAAGATGAAGGACTGAGCTATAAAGTCAAAATGCAGCAAAAATTTAAAGTAAATGAGATTACAGGTTAAAGATGAGAATTAAACACCAGTCATGTAGGAATAAAAATCAGAAATCTGTAAGACTTAAGAGGATCGACGAATGATCCTAAAAGTAGAAAAGAGGAAAAAAAAAAAAAAAAGCAAAGAATTACAAAAGGTGGATGCAGAAAATTATATAAAGAGGAAAAAAGTTAAAGGCAGTGTGAGGTGAAGCGAGACACCGGGATCTCCAGAGCAGGACTGGAGGGAGTAGGGGCTGGCAGCCTCCTCTTGGAAAGAGGCCTGTCTCTATGGGAGTCAGGAGAGCAGCCAGTCAAGAGGGGAGAGAAGCAGGGACAGCGACTCCTCCCTGACAAACCCTGGGAGAACTGGTTGGGGACCTGGGTGTTCCAGCTGCATGGCTCCTCCACTGGGCACAGAAGATTTCCCAGGAGACCACCTGGAGGAGGAATTAACCACCACAAACAAGCTGAAATTCCAAAGTCTCTGGTTCAGATAATTTTCTCTCCTTTTCCCATCAAATACAGAAAAAAAATAAGAACAAAAACAATCCCTCTGCCGAATACAGACACTATAGATACACGCGTCTGTGGCAATATATAAAAATTGTATGAAACTTCATACAAAATTGTATTAAAATTGTATTGAAAAAGTCTACAAAATTGTACATACATGAAAATTATGTAATTATATATAATTGTGTTCGTTGATATATATTCATATATATGTGATTTTAAATGTATGTATGAAAATTGTATTTGTTTATATCTAAGATCTTCTGAGGACTGGCCAAAAATATGAACACACACACGCTACACACCACCTGTTGATTGACATACACACACCCACATTACTCAGGACATTATATTACTCAGGACAGATCCCAACAGTAAAGTAGACATTGACGTCACCATCTGGGGAACTGACCATCGTCCCAGGGAAGCAACTGTTTGCAGACACAGGGAATTCAGGCTCTACCTTTTCCAAGTGAAGAGAAGCCCCCAAGGGGGAGGCTGCCAGGAGGAGACTGGGCAGTAATTTCAACACAACCGTTGTTCCCTTAGTGAGACGGCAACCCCTGGAAAAGACATGTGAAAGTCATTTTGTTGCTAAGGACAAATCAGTTGGAAAAAAATTTTTGAAACCGTAGACACAATGAAAGAACAAACTGAACATGTTTTCCTGTTAATCTTCACAGTGCCTTTGAGTTTCGAGGATGATTCTGAGTCTCACGTTTTTCCAAGCTGTACAATCTCGTACATTATACAATCACACTTCATTGATGCTCTTCACCTAACTCACCACTAGGCATGCCCTTAGTGATGTAAGAAAGCCCTTTCAGATGAACTGCTTTTATGAAAGTTTTAAGGTAGATATGAGATAAAGTAAATGACAGCTTTACTTGGGGTCTAAGTCATGGAGTGAATGTAAATGAACCAAAAAACAGAAGGGTTTTCTTTATCTCATTCTCTCGCTTTCTTTTTCTTTTCTTTTCTTTTTTTCTTGTTCATATTATGCAAAACTCATACTGGAGTGGTCTTCTGGGGCTGGCTTAAACTGGCTTGAAGGGACTTTGCAAGTCTTCCCAACTTCGCATTCAGTGAAGTCAATCTGGAAACTTGAATCAGTCATGGCAGAAGAGCTACACCACAGAAATCAGCAGAGGCTAGGAATCAGGGCTCTTTCCCCCAGTTGTTAAACACTGACCAGTTCTCTCCATCTATAACAGAGAGGGAGAAATGTTCTGTTAATATTGAAAGCTCTTTATTTGCTAAAATAGTGAAATGTATTTGTTTGGTGGCTTACTAATGAAAACCATATTTCCTTGGTTCTTGAGAAACCAAGAACTATATTTCCTTGAGAACCATATTTCCTTGGTAAAAATATTTAGTTCTCTTTGGCATCCTTGTAAAAATTTAACTTGATAATATTTATTAGGTTAAGTTCTATTAATTAGTAGGAGAAATTTTTCTGGTTTCAGTTATTCTCTCTGGAAATGGCCTTGTTAAAGCTTACCAGGTCATTAACCGGTTGATGGCCATTCTCATATTATACACATGTGGGTGGTTTGTCGCAGAAGAAAGGTAGCAATGTATCAAGTGGTAGCTTAGTGACAAGTCAATAGAACACGTAAAGATGCTACAGTTACACTTAAGGAGCA
Source organism: Martes martes (assembly GCF_963455335.1). Taxonomy (NCBI): domain Eukaryota; kingdom Metazoa; phylum Chordata; class Mammalia; order Carnivora; family Mustelidae; genus Martes; species Martes martes. The sequence continues at coordinate 63,971,599 of NC_137893.1, forward strand.
ACAAAACCACTGAGAAGACCTGACTTGTGAGTAAGAACATCTCATTTGTTAAAAAATCAAAGCACAACTGCTAAAAGACATAAAACATACAAGGGGGACCGAAGTAGATGTCCGGAAATAAGTGGTCAGTTGACTGGTCCCCTTACCATTGCTTTCACCCACAGTAGCTGTTTTAAATAGTGACTCTCATTACAATTAGAAAAATGAGGTTGATCTCTTCATAATTAAGAAAGAGGTGGTTGTATCTTTGTGTAACACGTGATGCATAAAATCTCTCTTTTTACATGAAAGGGCAGATAAACCATTAGATGTTTTTGATTTTTCACTGCATATGTTTAGGCAACAGGCTACATCTACCCAAGTGTCTTAGTATTAGCTTCCATGTTGTTTCAAATGGAAAAATTCAGTCCTGGGGGAACATGTTCTGTGTCATAGTGAGAAAATGAAAACCAAGAACTTCAAGTCTTATTGCATTGACCAAGCATGAGAAGTCCCACGGTCAGCTGGGATGAACACGGTCAGCTGGGATGGACATGGTTAATTTTACCATCTAGGTTAGTGCACTTCCTAGTTATCACCTTCCAGATTAGGCTCTCAGAAAGCTACACCCCTCAAAAAGACACTTCCTGGGTAGAGGTGATCTGGTCTCAGGCCGGGAAAACAAAACAGCTACAATATCTATAATCAAGTTCTGGGAGGGAAACAGAGGGAAAACTCTCCAATGTGACAATTTTTTTTTTTTTTGGACAAAGATACAAAATAATTGAAGCATGAGAGTGGGCATCTTAAAAGATAGTCTCTAACTTAAATATTTTCATAATAAGACTCTAATATTAAAAATATAAAATTATAATTGCATTACATTGACTTCAACATAACATAAAAAGTTTGAGGCAACTTTTTATACTTTGTTCATTGTACAGTCATTAAAAACTAATCTTGTCAAACAACTTCAGATAATATAGCGAAATGTTCATTACATAATGTTAAGTGAAAACGGCAAGCTAGCTATATTACTAAGTAGAGTGTGATTTTAATTACGTAAAACATGAGCACATGTGTATTATAGATAAATCAATAAAATGTCAAACTATATCAAATATTTCAAAATCAGCTAACATTAGGGTGTGGAATTATAAATTATCTTTCTTCTTCAGTCTCCTAAGTTTTCTACAGTGAGCATGCATTATACCTAAGAAAAAAATAAGCTATTAAAAAAGTTCATATTCTACTCAGTATGAATGCTAACATGTTAGAGAATATACCATTGGACCAAATGTGTAATGCAGATGAAAGAGTCAAAATGGGAACTTCTGTCACAACAAATGTCCAGAAATAGATCGTGGGACAAAGATAAAGATCTATTTGGAAAGACCAGATGAAACACAGACCCCGCAGTACTGTGCTTCCTTCTTAGCCTGGACAAGCCTTAGAGAAAAAAAAATGAGGCACTGGGCACCTGGGCGGCTTAGTCAGTTAAGTGTCTACCTTCGGCTAATGTTAGCTGATCCCAGGGTCCTGGGATCGAGATTCCCTGCTCAGCAGGGAATCTGCTTCTCTTTCTACCCTTCCCGCCTGCTCATGATCTCTTTCACTCTCAAAAAAATAAATAAAATCTAAAAAAAAAAAAAAAATGAGGAAACATTTATGGTGACTGACATCTGTGTCATGCTGTAGCGCTTAGACAGCTCTTTGATTTTGACTGCAGTTAATTTAATTCTCACAAAAACTCAGTGAGTTTGGTAGGTGTCCTCACTGTACAGAGGAGTGAGCTGAAGTTCAAAGCTCTTTCTGACATGCAGCATGGCCAAGCCAGTTCCAAGACTCCACGAACGTCACAGAAATGGTTTAACAAAAAAGATTATTATTTCATGCATTGTCTATAGTGAGAATAGGTTCAAAGGCTATTGGTTTTTTTGCTTGTTTTGAGATGTGTGCCGAGTTTGCCTAAAAGAGTATATATTTGTATATTACCTGTACCTTTCTTCTTTGCAAAAGCAATACAAAGTAAGACTTCCAGGGCCAGTCTGCTTTTGACAATATCAATACACCCTATTAGCTCTAGAACACTGCGCATCTTTAAAAATAAAACTTTAAGTTAGAAGCCAGGCTGTTGCAAGGCTTTTTCTGTTTTGTTTTTTATAATTGCATAAAGGTTCTGGTATGTTAATAAGAAATGCGAAACATCACAATAAAAAGAAAGTGAAGAAATCCGGAACCAACCGATCCCATGTTTTTAGTTCCCTCAGTCTGCTGGAGACTTCATTTAAAAGTTTACATCTTTTAGTGGAAAAATTAATTTCTCTTTCACAAGTTCCACTCACATTTTGTTGCTAATAAAACCAAGGATGTAAATACTATTAAGTACAAAACAGCCTGCTGCATAATTGTTTCAAAGCAATTACAGATTATATCTAGCCATTCGTGGAGCAGAAACAGTTTTTTCCAAGACACCAGCTCCCTGTACCTTGAAATTTTATTAGTCTAAGAATTTCATGCACCATATGTTAGAATATGAGACTAGCTGCAATTGAACAAACAACTTTCTGATATATAAGTGAATGATAACCTGATTTTAAATGTGTTTATCTAATGAGATAGTAACTGTAATTTACAACACATATAAAAACCCCCACTGTTACTCCTGGTGCACCTTTTGGCTAAAAAGGGTGATGTAGAGAGATATGCTAATGACGATCGTCTTGGTTTTTACCAAGTCAGTAATAAAATTTGCATTTGATATTGTGCACAGTAAACTGGGTTATTAGCCTTGAAAATGAGTCTCATAAAATTTAAATATAGGCTTAAATCATATTAACTGTCCTGTAGGTTTTCTGAGAGGCTTTAAAGCATTGTGTTACCTCCATAGTGTAGGGAATGCAGATGTCTGTGTGCCTTCGAGGGGGCCCCCAAAAGGATCCAAATGAGAGCTTGAGAGATGCACGAGGAAAGCACTCACTGTTCCTCCTCCAGCTTTGAGAACCCGTCCCAGGTCAAGCACCTGTAGATCAAGGAGGCTGAGGAAGAAGGGTCTTTCCAGAAAAGCCTTCTAAGGGGTTTCTTTTAGCCACGCAGGCCAATCAATCCCTGCTGGAGGACTGCTCGGGCTGTTAACCCAGGACTTCGAGACTCTCGTGGCTTCACAATGCAGGAAAGTTGACAGCTGTGAAGTGCCTCTTGTTATCCCGGAGAGACACTGAAATTGCAGATGAAATGCTGAAGGACCTAGGGGTCTCAATTTCTCCAGTAACTTCCAATTGCAGCGTCTGGCTTTTTGGTCCACACTACATCACAACTACTTACTGTTATGAGGAAGAAATACATTTGAGGGTGCAGATAATTTGTTGCTGACCCAGTGGTTGAATTGGGTGCGTTGGCCGCTGTCCCGGGCACCCGCGGCTAAGCAGGTTTGGGGGCACCCCACCCCCACCACTGCAGTAATCCAATGATGGAACCTCACCTCTCCCAAGCCTCGGGCCCCGCGCATCACTGACTCCTCCTACCTGGCCAGGAAGGGAGGTGTCCCTTGGGTATGTAACTCACTAGCGCAAGTCTGAGTTCCAAGAGGCATGGATGGCCTTCCACTTCTAACCCCAAGACTTTCATCAGGATACTGCTAGGTCTAATTATTATTTTTTAAAGATTTTGTTTATTTACTTGAGAGAGTGAGAGTGAGCGAGCAAGAGAGAGCGAGCACAGGCTGGGGGAGTAGCAGAGGGAGAAGGAGAAGCAGGCTCCCTTCCAGGGGTCCTAGACTCATGAGTTGGGCAGAAGAGAGACACTTAACTGACTGAGTCACCCAGGCACCCCTAGGTCTGATTATTTAAACCTTTTTCTTCCCAGTCAGATTCACCATGCTTCACATGTATCTCCATTTTCCTTGATCACCACCCACGATCTAAGGTATGTTAGTCCCCTCTTACATAAACCCCCTTCTTTTCTCCTAAACCAAATTCCTTCTCTGCTCTTCTGTCCCCAGTCTTCCATTCTGCCTGTGGAATAACAGATTCACATTCACCCCCAAGGTCTTCAGTGGAAGGTCACTCTACCCCTTGCCGCAAAGGAACCCTGGCTCACCCCAGGGAAAAGTTTCTCCTGCTACCCTCTCACAGATAAGGTGCACATTTCTCTCCATTCCATATGCAGCAACGAAGAAGGGAGGTTGGCCATCTTTCTTACTCAGCACTGTCCATCTAGTCTATGAATCTTCCATCTTGTTGGGAAAATCCTTGTCCTCTGCCCCCACCTTGTTTCTCCCATCTAGCTGAACTTTCTGTCTTAACTTTTTAACAGTCTGTAATGCTCTAACCTAATCACCTCAAGTGAAACTTCTTTGGCTAAGGCCATTAGTAAATTGCATGTGGCCAACTCCTCATGTATTCCTAACTTACCTACTTAGCAGCACATGTCTCTCCTGGGCCTTCCCTTGTCACAATATTCCTCTCTCATGGTGCTGCAACACCTACTGACTCTCTAGCTGGTCAGTCTTAGATTTGGGGTTCCACTTTCCCTTCCTTCCCTTCAGTGTTGGTACTTCTCAAGATTTGGTCCTAGGACATCTCATCTCTTCTGACTCCCTACACTATCCCTGAGAGTTCTCACTAACTCCCACAGCCTTGAGCAAAATCTATATGCTTATCTCTCAAATATCTTCTTGGTTCCAGTTTTCCAACTTGGACAAGTTACTTCACTTCTCTGTGCCTCAGTTCTCTCATCTATAAAATGAAAATAATAGTAATTCTTACCTCTAGGTTTGTTGTGAGGTAAAAATGAATGAACTCAAGTAAGCATTTAAGAACGGTGCTTGGTACTTGATAAGCCTTTAGTAAATATTTCCTACCATTATAATGATTATTATCAAAATTCTAGGGCAGCTCTTCCTGGATGCCTCATGAAAATCTTAAACTTAGTGCACTGAAAAATGGAAATTATTTAGCTTTTCCTTATAAGATTTTTCCTACCGGGTCCCCTAGTTCATTGAACATTAATATCATTTATTCAAACCAAAAAGAATTTAATTCCCCTTCCTCTTTAGCCCATATGTCTGATCAGCTAGAATACCAAATCTTATAAATTATGCTTCATTTTAAATCAATTCTCTATTCCCTAAACAAACAGCTAGCTCCCTAAAGGAAGTCTTTATCGTGCCTGGTATGCAGTAGTCTCCTGATCTCTTGACCTGTCCAAGACATTGCCCACACGGTCCATTCCCTGAGTGATCTTCCAAAGCCCTTCTCCCACATAAGTTCTTCTAATGGTCCCCCATTGCCCTCAAGATAGAGTCTAAACTCTTGTTTATAAAGCAATTGGTAAGTTGTGTCTCCCTTATCCTCCTATATCTACTGTAAGCCTAGAGTCTTAAAACTCCTTTCACTCTGTACTAGGGGGTCAACAAATAATGAGCCTCAGGCCAAAAACAAACAAATAAATAAAAAGGCAAGATGACTAACCTTTTAATAAGAAGAGTTGCTAGAACAGTTTAGGACATTGCCTCCTGGCCCACAAACCCAAAAGAGTACCTAATTGGTCCCTAACAAAAAAGGTTTTCAACACTTGGTCTATGCTCCATTCACTCAAATTCCTTGACTATCTATGCTTCAGGACCTTTGTTTGTGCTCCTTTCTCTATTCCTTTATCCCCAGACCTACCTCCCATTCATCCTTCAAATATTAGTTCAAATGTCAACTTTGCCTGCCAGACTTCCAGATTCTGTAAATCAAAATTAAGTACCCAGGTCTTTAGTTAAATTTATTCCTAAGTGTTTTAATTCTTTTTGGTGCTATTATAAATGGGATTGTTTTCCTAATTTCTTTTTGAGAAAGCCCTTTGTTAGTGTATAGATACAAAACTGATTTTTGTATGCTGATTTTCTATCCTGAAACTTGACTGAATCTGTTTATCAGTTCTAGAAGTTTTCTTATGGAGTCTTTAGGGTTTTCTACATATAAGTTAATGTCCTCTGGAAACAGGAGCCATTTTGTTTCTTTCTTTTCTATTTGGATCCCTTTTATTTCTTTTTTTTCATGCCAAATTGTTCTGTCTGGGATTTCCAGTGGTATGTTAAATAGGAGTGGAGTGAGTGGGCATCCTTGCCTTGTTCCAGATCTTAGAGGAAAAGCTTTCAGATTTTTTTACCAGTGAATAAAATGTAAGCTGTGGGCTTTTCACATATGGTCTTTATTATGTCAAGGTAATCTTTTATTCCTAGTTTGTTGAGAGTTATTATCATGAAAGGGTATTGAATTTTATATAAATTTTTTTTCTGCAGTATGGAAAACAGTATGGCATTGCCTCAAAAAGTTAAAAATAGAATTACCATATGATTCAGTAGTTTCACTTCTGAGTATTTATTTTTAAAAAATGGAAATCAAGATCTTGAAGAGACATTAGCACATCTATGTTCACTGCAGCACTTTTAACTGTAGCCAAAATGTGAAAACAATTTAAATATCCGTCAACAGATGAGTGGATTAAAAATTTTTTTAAGTGGTACATGCAAAATGGAATACTATTCAGCCTTAAAAAAAATTTGCAAAATGCAAATGGAAAACCTGAGGATATTGTGCTAAGTGAAATGAACTAGTCACAGAAAGACAAGTACTACATAATTCTACATACATGAGATATCTAAAAGCCAAATTCATGGACTCAAAGAGTGGAATAGTGGTTGCCTGGGCCTTAGGGGAGTCAGAAATGGTGAGTTACTAATCAACACACATAAAGCTTCAGTTAAGCCAGATGAATAAGTGCTAGCGATCTGCTGTACCCATTCTAAATGTTCACCGTTAAAGTTTTCCTTTCCCGGGACTTATGACATATACCGGGTCTTTGCTCATTCCATAGTTCCCAGAGTAGTGCAAGGCACAAACAGGTGTTCAGTTAGCATTTGGTCATTGAATCGATGTAAAGAATCAGTTCATAACTCTATCATAATGAAGAAGACACTGTGCTGTAATAGTGTATTTGTCTTCTGGACCAAAGAAAATTAGTGCCTTGATTATGTGCTTTATCCCTACAATCCTAGCATCTAATACAGTCATGGTGCACACTAAGTACTAAAAAATATTGAAAACAACCAGTTAAGTGTCACAACAAAGGCCCTGCTCAGATAATCTTGCATGCTGTTGAATGAGAAGAATTTACCATGATCACCGCTCACTGAAATGGATTAGAGTTTGCAAGTCATGTCTTCCAGCAGTTAGCTTCTCTTAGCCACTCTTTCTGCAATTCCAAAGATAACCGGCAGGTGTCAGTGGAGACTTTTTAGGTCATCCGTAGGCTCAGGTGTGAATAATTGAGAGGTGAGATTGAAAGTACATCTAAACTCAGGGCACCTGGGCGGCTCAGTGGGTTAAAGCCTCTGCCTTCCGCTCAGGTCATGATCCCAGGGTCCTGCTCCTGGTATCGAGCCCCGAGTCAGGCTACATGCTCAGCAGGGAGCCTGCTTCCCTTCCTCTCTTTCTGCCTGCCTCTCTGCCTACTTGTGATCTCTGTCTGTCAATTAATGAAATAAAATATTTTTTAAAAAAGTATATCTAAACTAATTTTCAACTTTTTGTCATTTACAGGATGGTATAAATATTGACCAAATATTAATTAACTTCGTTTAAATATTATCTGTATTTAAAACATCTTAGAATAATATAAAGAAGAACAGTTGCACAAAGATTTATGGCCTGTCCTCCATAATCAACTCTTATCAGTTGACACTTCCTCTATCTCTAGTTATTTTGTCCAACTATAAGAGACATTATGAAGTTATAATTATACCTTGCAGATTTTTAGATCCTCTGTGCCCTGCTCTTTCTTAATTCTGTCAGATAATTTTGAGGTCTCTCCTCCTAAACATCAGAATAGAAAAGAAGCAAAACAATGACTGCAGTTTTTCTCCCTTTTCTGCATGAATCAAATCGAAGCTGTGTGATAGATTGCCTCGTTCAGGCTACAGTCTCTATAAGATTGGGATGCGAAGAAAGGAGCAAGAACTCAGGAAACCTCTCAGGGGACCATAGCAAGTGTGTCCTTAGAGATACCCACAATCCATAAGAACAGCATAGTGTCTCCTTAATCTGAACTCTCTAAGTTTATTCCAAGAAGGAATCTCCTTGTTTAAAATTATAGGCTTGCTTACTGGGAGTTAATTTTTTATGGGCCTCTGTTCTGCATAAGCCAGTAGTCAACTGTAATGGAGAACAGACTGAAGTCAGCCCTTATCAGATATAAACTTCACACACCTCCCCCAAACAGTACTGTCTCTAGCCCCTGTTTGAGCTCTGTGTGTGTGTGTGTGTGTGTGTGTGTGTAGAGTAGGGGGGTGGGGAAGCAGAGCTATTCATCTTTTAATTAATAAAATATTTTAATTAATAAAATATTAAGTATCCTTATTTTATTTTTTTAAAAGAACACAAATATGAATGAAAAATATCAAAATTGTTCAGTGTATATTAAAACAATGACTGTATATTTCTTAATCAGGGAAAATTTTATTTCTATAAAGCAGAAAGAGGAGAATGCTTTCTACAATTTTAACTTGTTGTGGGGGGGGGTACCTGGTGGCTCAGTTGGTTAAGCATCTGCCTTCCACTTGGGTCATGATCCTGGGGTCCTCCTGGGATCAAGCCCAGCATCAGTCTCCTGACTGAGAGGGGAGCTTGTTTCTCCCTCTCCACCCTGTCTGTGCTCTCTGTCTCCCTCGTTATATATATCTCTTTCTCTCTCAAATAAATAAATAAAATCTTTTTTAAAAAAAATAAAATTTTAACCTGGGAATCCATTTCTATCTTTTTCATCAGATTATCCCTACCAGAAAAAAATGCAAAAATTGTTGGAAGAAGGCCAATAAAGGCTGCAACTGGTCTTAGAATTACCCCCAACCTTCTGCATGAGAGGATTCTACACATGGGCAGCCGCCATATATGAGCATTTATCGTGTGCAGTTTCGCAGGCGACATCAGTATTTGAGGTGTGCTGGGTGCAGTTTTCCACTCAGTGTAGCATTTTACTTAAGGGCCTTTTTAAAGAGTCCAATATGTATGTAACAGAAAGCAAACATTTTGTGTCAACACATTCAGTGGCAGCTGTCTCTGAAAAAGGCATTGCTACATATATCTATTTCATTCTGATCTGACACTAATCGAGTACTAGAAACATCAGTGCACTGAGAGGTTTCATTTAGTCAGGCTGCTTGCCAGACTGAGGGTAAAAAATCTATACCAAATACGCCTGTGCTTGCAGACTTGAAAACTAAGGAAGCTGTTAAATGCTTTGTCCTGAAGCTATTGGAAGGTCCCTGGCTCCCGCGACACACCTGTTTTTTTTCTGTTCCCAGAACATGCTCTGAGAAAAAAAGCTCCCTTCGCACTGGTTCTAGTTTATGAACATGCACGAGGATGGAAGCCTGGGCTTTCATAGTTGTGAAATTTTTGCTGGTCAACATCAAAGGAAAGCTCATCCTCACCCACAATTTTTCCCTACTCTTTAAACACACATACACACCATACACACACACACACACAAAGAGATGTTCAAATGGCTGTATATCAAACAATCATAGTCCATTGCACAATGAAAATGTCATAACTACCAAATACAGCCATGGTTCTCATTTCAGTGCTTTACTTGTAGATTGATGACAATTTGAAGATTTTCAAGCCAAAGCAATGAGTGGTTTTTTTGTACTTCTCTTGCTTCTGTCCTTATTGTGTGACCTTTTATTTGAGAGCATTGATTGCTTTCTGCCATTTGCTTAACGATTTTGACTTCATCCCTTTGGGCATCCGATTGGAGTCATAAAAGGAACAAAAAGTCACATTGTCCTGTTTCTAGTGATATAAACAAAATTGCATGAAAACGGAGGCCAAAAATAAGTATTCAAAAATGCAAATGCATTTTAGGATGCATAATAAATTTCAGAAAAGCTGCTATGTTGTTTTCGATTTGTGCCGACGTTAAATTTTGACTGTATAGGAAAAGAGTAGGAATCGAGGGAGACAACACCACACTATTATTTTATGATCTAAATAGCCCCAGTACTTATGTGCTGTGAGTACTGGCTCCCAAATACAGGAATTAATTAGCATAGGGTGTGTGGCAAATAGAGGGAATCCTTTGACAAAGGAATTAAATTTCTGTATGGAAGAGACAAACCCCTTAATCGTTGTTAAGACAGTCCCTGCAACTATCGATCTTACTGGTCACATCACTCACAGGAGATTTTCTGCTGGTTATTCTGCCAATCTTTGGTTGAGTAAACACTGATTGAGCTATCACGATGTCCAAAGCTTTGGTGTCTGCCATCATATGGGTTTGCATGTTGTTGGGACCTGCTTCTTGTTTTCTCTGAACTTTTAACATTAAATTAAAAGAGAGAAAGAGAGCATAAAGCATGTTTCTCTACATGTTCCAAATTGCTGTTATTTTATGTGCAATGAAAATCACTCAGATTTAAAATACCAGAAATTGCGTACGGTATTTTTGTATGACAGCTTGGTCAAAGAAATTGTTCTCTTGTTCCCCCACACTCCTGACAAGGGCAATAGGTCTCACCAATTTGTCCATGGGATATTACAGTATTCCTTGGTGTTTTCTTACACCTTACCCTCACTTTTGCTCATTGTCCCTTAACTAAACACCCTTCAAGTTATCCTATTGGAGTGTGCGACCTCTTTCCTGTCAGATCCCATCTGATGTAACTAATGGAGAAGTTAGTGTAAAGTTACACATTGATATACGAAACTATCATCAATCCGAAGCAGAAACATCACTTGTAATAAAGAGTCTGATGCCATTTTTTTATGTGGACAGACAAATGTCGAGCCCCAATCCTCCCTCTTCCTCTCTTGCCCCTTAAATAGACAAGCGGATGAACAAGCCTGGGGACTCTCTCCCTTTGGCCCCACCAAGTTCAAATTACACAAGCCCTGGCTGTGACCAGGCACCATCACCCAGCCCCACCCCCTAACCACAGTGGGAGCCAAGCCAGTGTAACTTTCACTGCTCTCTAAAGCCATTCCCAGACCTGCTCTTGAGCATGCTCTGCTTTCCCTAGAAAGCCTTACTAGGTGAATCATAAACCTTTTTGGACCCCCTTGGTGCATGTGTGTCATTATCAGTCTTGACATCTGAACCAAATTTGGGTGCGTATGGGGGTCCATTCTGTTTCCATGGTGACCACAATAATCTTCATCCGCTATCAGTGAATTCGCATTCAACTTACACAAATACAGCTGACACAAATTCAGCAATGCACAATTAGCTAACAGAAGGAGCATGAGTGAGAGCTGCTAGTCACCTGCCACTCCAGTCACAGAGCCCAGGCCCTGGGACCAGCAGGAGGGAAGAAATGCCTTTCCTCTCTTGATCTGGCTCCCTCTTGAATGCTTCTCCATATAAGCCTTGCTGGGCAATCTAAGAGATTTTTCAAGGGAAACTTTGGCAGTATGAGATTTTTCTCATCATAAATCAACTATATAATCTAACTATTCTTCCTCACCCCCCCCCTCCCAAAAGAAAGATCAGAGCCTCCACTTATGTTCACTCCTTCAGGGTTTACAAAGTGCTTACTTGTTTTAATTAAGGCTATTATTACTTGTAAATAATTAAAAGGCACTCAGGCGAGCTTAAGCAAAAGGAGGAGATGTCTGGGAAAATAGGGTGATAACCCGGGAATCAGGGAGCGAAGATGCCTCTGAGCCTCACGAGGAATTCTCCACACCCCCTCCCCCACTTCTGTTCTATCTGGGTCTATGTGAATTACTAAGTTATGCAGCAGTCTGACAAACTCTTCAAGCTGGTTTCAGCCTCAGACCCTTCCAACAGCCTGATGCGTCTGCCGAAGCACTTTCCCAAGCAGAGCCCCTGCTGAGTTAAGGCCCCCTCATCCTTCTCAACTTAGCTCAGATGCTGCTTTCTCTGGGCTACCTTTCTGCACCCCGACTTTCTCACAGCTTCCACCATGCTGTGTGGTACTTGATCGCCTGAGGAATTCTCAACAGTATCCCTCACCCTGTGAGAAACTATATGGAAAGGAGCACCATAGCTGAGAGTTACCAGATAAGAAGCAGAGCCCAGGTACACTTGAATTTCAAATAAATAGCAAGTTCTTTTTAATATAATTATGTCCCAGACAATATTTTTAGATGCCAAGCCTGATAACGATTCCATGATTTCCTTCAGTACCTAACAGAGCCAGTATATAATGAGCACTCAGGAAATATTCACTGAATAAAAATGTATCTAGTGAGCCCCGTGCTGATACAAAAGGAATAAAACTCAAGCAGGGGATGAATATTGTACTTGTAAAAGGAAAGAGCACACATTGTTCACATGCTATATCCACTCAGAACACATCCAAGAGTTTCTAATTGAGTATCAATTAGTAGAAGCAAATTTCATGAACAAACTAAATCCATTATGGGAATCAATTATGTAGATTTACAAAGACACAACCTAACTACTTAATGACAATTCCTTTGTCAATTAGGTAATAAATTAAGTATAGTTAATTAATTATAAGTATAGTAGTTAATTTACTTAATAAAAATTAAGTAATAAATTAATTGCCTAATTAATAAGTATCATTAAATACTTAATGAAGGAAATCTTATCCAGAGAGAGCATGTGATGATGACCCAGAAAGCCCTATATTCCCTCCTCAAATAAGATTGAATAAATGCACCCTTAAAAAAAATCATAAACAAAAAAATAATAATAATAAAAAGAAAAAAAAGAACTCATAAACAAAAAATTCTACACTTTGAGTATCTACATTTTCAAAGACCTCACCTTGAGTACTAGGTGGATAGCAATGAACCTAAAATTTATGATGTCTGGAATTGTGCTAAAATAAGTACATGTCCTGGCTCCTGGGTGGCTTAGTTGGTTAAGTGTCTGACTCTTCAGTTCAGGTCATGATCTTGGGGTCAAGGGATCGAGACCCACCTTGGGCTCTGTGCTCAGTGAGGAGTCTACTTGAGATTTTCTCTCTCCCTCTCCCTCCTCCCTTCCCCCTGCTTACACTCTTTTTCTCTCTCTTAAAATAAATTAAATAAAATCTTTTAAAAAATATGCATGTGCCATTTCATCTAATCCTCTCAACCCTATAGATTAGCAGCCAAAGTTGAGGTTTCAATACTTACCTAAGCACATGGTTGGAAGCATTGGAGCTGATTAGCTGATCCTAGGACCTGTGCTCATAACAGCCAAATTATTTGTCCTCTCTGCATTCTTAACTTATATTTTGATAAAAAATTACACATGAATGTCCGTTAGAATTTTTTTTATTCAACTATCAGTGAGAAAACACTCTTAGGGCCATATTGTTGAATACAATTCCACAAGTAGAATGTAAATACTTTCTGCATGACTAAGAAAATGTATGTGGCTGGAAATAATGGCTGTAAATACTTGGAGTGTTTCAATTTGGTACAAAGATATTTGAGACACAGAAAAATCATGTTGCTTCAGGAAATGTGTTGTCAAAGTCTTCCTGGAACTCATGGCTCTGCTATTCCAATTCTGATGGCTTATTCTGAGACTAGACAGAGTTTCAGCCTACCCAGTCCATGCAACCCCCTTCTCAACCCAACAAGATTCATAATGCACACCACCTTTCTCAAGAACTGGGTCTCTCCATGAGGCTAGTCCTCAGGTATGACACTTGGCTACTTGACTTTCGATTTGATCTGCCAGTCATTCACTTGCTTTCTTCTGTACTTCTTAGACCTGACGTTTTGCTCACAAGGAGCAGGGAAAGCAGTTTTCATTTGCTCAGCAGCTGCAGCAAAATGCAATCCTGTATCAAATTATTCCAAGCCCCTACCACGGGTCAGAGCCAGGGCTTCCCTTGATCCCATCACAAGCTGGAGAGTGGAAGTGAGGAGCAGTCCTAGATGGAGAAACCTGGTGGAATGAATCTGCAGAAACAGGAAAATAAAGCTTACCCAGTAAACAAAAATTATGCTTTTTTTTTTCTTTTACTTTAATAACCAGGTTAGGTAAGCACTTTGTGTTCTCTCAGAAGAGAAATAAAAAAGTGTTTTTAACTTTTGATTACAAATGTTATATGTAGCTGTTTTTATGATGAATTAGTAGATCTCCTCAAATTCCAGGAGAGCAGGCTGAACACACTCGGGGTTACAAGATCCATTCTCACAGTAGCTCATGAAGTAGAATAATTCTTGCAAAAGAAAAATATGAGCATAGTAAATATTATATTATGGTTTGTGTTTTGAACCCCTTTCCCTGATATTAGGAGCCTGACCTACCAGTTTGTTATGGGCTTCCTTCCATGGGCTCTGACTTTCCTTCCCCAACTCACCCACCCAGCCACTTCTCCAGTGTGGGTTCTCTTTTTGGAACACCTCTAGGGGAAGGAGCAACAAAGGTGGTGCAATTTATGTGGTTAGTTTTGCTCTAGGTAACTTGGTAGCTTGGCAGGTAAGGGAGAGACAAACAATGCTAAAGAGGGTGCACTTTTCTCACATTCCTCAAGTATAATCAACAGGAAGTTGAGGAGAGTGGCAGCCTGGAGCAGCAGAGGTGATCAGAGACCTGAGGAGAATCTCTTCTGCTCACTTGCAAGGTTAAGATGTGCCTCTCAGAACCTCCGTTTTCCTCATATGGGGATTGAGTCTAATGACACCTGCTATGGTCTGCATGTCCCCCAAAGTCATACGTTGAATTCCAGTTCTCCAAAGTGATGGCATTTGGAGGCAGTGTGTTGGGAGGTGATTAGGTCTTGAAGGTGGAGCCCTCATGATTAGGATTAATACCTTTATGTATGAGACTTCAGAGAGCTAGCTTGCCCTTTGCACCACATCAGGGCACAGCAAGGCACCCACGACCCAGAATAAGGCCCTCCACCAACCATGTTGGAACCCTGATCTCAGACTTCCAGCCTCCAGAACTGTGAGCAATACATTTCTTCCATTCATAGGCCACCCAGTCTATAGTGTTTGTCAGAGCAGCCTGAATAAATACCTTAAAGGATCATCATAAGAAATTTAGAAAATGTATTTAATGCCACGGCAGACTCTGATCAACAGTTGCTGCTATTCCTGACTAATCCAAATCCTCCACCTCTTGGGCCTCTGCCCAAACATAGTGGTCCCCTTTCATTCCCTTACTTAAAAGGAAAGAAAACAAAAACAAAAACCAACTTTTTTTTTTTTTTTAAACCATAGTGCTGAGAGTGCTAACAGAGAACAAAGCACAGTCTTAAGAGGCAAGGAAGGTTCATAAACAACCAGGAAACCATGTTGCATAGAGGGTCAGAGTAGAGATTTTATATCCAATAAATCTGGATCAGATTCCAAGCTTTGCCAGTCAGTAGCTGTGCAAGTATATAATATCATCCCACTCCCACCCTCACGATCTCCAATTTGTTCCTCTGCTCTAGCCACACCAGTCATCTTTCAAGAACACATACTTGCTGTGCTTATTCTGCCACAGGGCCTTTACTTATGCCATTTTCCATTGTCTGGAATGTTCTCTGCTCCCTCTTTTTCCTATTTATTTATTTAAAAAGATTTAATTTATTTATTTGACAGAGAGAGAGCACAAGAACAGGGAAAGGCAGAGGGAGAGAGGGAGGGAGAAGCAGGCTCCGCTGAGCAAGGAACCTGACGCAGGGCTTGATCCCAGGACTCTGAGATCATGACCTAAACCAAAGTGAGATGTTTAATTGACTGAGCCACCAGGTGCCCCTCTCCTTTTTCTTATTTAATTCTAATTCCTCCTCCAGATATCAGTAGAGCATCCCTTCCTCAGGGAAGTCTTGCTTAACCTTCCTTGTTGGGTTAAACCCACCTGTGATCTGTTAATCCACTCCAATTGTCACAAGCAGAATTTTGAATTTATTCTAAATTTTTTCATGATTCTTTGGTTAATATCTTTCTCTTTGATTATGTGGTCATCTCCTTGAGGGCAGAGCCAATGTTTTGCTCCATCTCTAGTCAGTGGCATCAAGCCTGATACCTGAGTGGGCTCAGTAACTGTTTAGCAAATGGGAGGCAGTAGCAGAATGACTAAAACCCAGTCAATGAATTCTGGAAGAGCTAGATTAAATTCTGTCTCCAGCCAGTGCTGTGCTGGACCTGATTTGTACTGACTTCTGAGAAACAATTGTTAAATTTACAGAAACTTGGAAGCCAGTTGTTAAACATGAACTTTATTAAAAAATCAATTCTACAAACTTATAAGTAAATACATTGTGTTAAGAACAAAGGTGACATGGGGCATCTGGATGGCTCAGTCCGTTAAGCCTCCAACTCAATCTCAGCTCACATCTTGATCTCAGAGTTTTGAGTTCAAGCCCCCATTGGATCCCATACTAAGCATGAAGCCTTCTTAAAAAAAAAAAAAAAAAAAAAGGAACAGTGTCAATATAAACTCAAAAGTTATCACTTTCCAGTTATGTTACTATTATCTCTGTTCTTGAGGTTATTTACATCCTGTGTCTGTGGGACAGAAATACTGTTTCATGGTGTGTTATTGTGCATGTCTTTTCAACTCCATACTCTATGAGTCAGTAACTTGAAATCAATAATGGAGGAGGTATTTATACTATGGAAATAGGCAAACACCATGAATTGGGGCTTGATTTATTGCTTATTATTTTCTAGGCTTAAAAAATGTAATAAAGAAAACATTAACAATGAGGATTATACACAAAAGCATGCTATGTCTGTAGCTGTTACATTTGAATTGCACAAAAAAATTGAGAACACGGGCGCCTGGGTGGCTCAGTCGGTTGGGCGACTGCCTTCGGCTCAGGTCATGATCCTGGAGTCCCAGAGTCAAGTCCTGCATTGGGCTCCTGCCTCCACGGGGAGTCTGCTTCTCCCTCTGACCTTCTCCTCGCTCAAGCTCTCTCTCACTGTCTCTCTCTCAAATAAATAAATAAAATTAAAAAAAAATGAGAACACATATTTCCAGTATTCAAAAAATATCATCCACTTCAGCAGAAAGATGGCTCATGAGATTGATGGAACAAGTTAAGTTCCTACATATGTCTAACATGTTTTACTTTTGTCTGACTGTTTATTATAAACAAAAATATTAACCAACAGTCATGATGGAACTATACTCTGTTTTGGTTGTAAAAAATTTACAGGGATATCATGATCTCCCTGTCACATTAGCTGTGGGTCCTTCAGAAGTTCACTTAATTCCCACCATGGTACTGCATTTGGAATAAACACAGTAATAACATACATGGAGCAGTTAGCTCAGTGTCTTCCACATGGCGAATGTTCAATATAGATACCTTATCCCTTCCTGCTCCCAACACCAGTACTACCATTAATTCTTTTCAAAAGTCTTTACTTAGGGGCGCCTGGGTGGCTCAGTGGGTTAAAGCCTCTGCCTTCGGCTCGGGTCGTGATCCCAGGGTCCTAGGATCGAGCCCCACATCAGGCTCTCTGCTCAGCAGCAAGCCTGCTTCCCTTCCTCTCTCTCTGCCTGCCTCTCTGCCTACCTGTGATCTCTGTCTGTCAAATTAAATAAAATCTTTTAAAAAAAAAAAGTCTTTACTTAATTTTTGGAGCAGATTATGTATGTTCATGACAAAATTTCAAAAGATAAAAAATTGGTATGGAGTGAAAAATAAATCTCCCCACCAAGTTGTCCTCAGACATCCAGTTCCCCACCTGAAACTGTTAGATTTTCTTACTCTTCAGAGACAATCTATTAATTTGCAAAACATATGTGCATATATATATATATATATATATGTGTGTGTGTCTATATTTAGACACAAATGATGACATACTATATATGCTACTCTCTTTCTTGTTTTATGTAATAAATATCTTTCAGGGCTTTGCAGAGCACAGATAGTTCACCAAAAATTGTGCATGTATTCTAATAATAGATGAGCATAATCTATAATACCAGTCCCTTATTGATGGGCATTTAGGTTCTTTCTTTTTTTTTTTTTTAAGATTTATTTATTTATTTGAGAGAGAGAATGAACAGTGAGAGGGGCAGAGAGAGAGAATATGAACTAGACTCTGTGCTGAGTTTGGAGCCCCAATTGGGGCTTGATCTCACAACCCTAGGATCATGACCTGAGCCAAAACCAAGAGTCTGATGCTTAACCTACTGATCCACCCAGGCACCACCATTTGGGCTATTTCTAATCTTTTGTTGTAATAATACTGCAACAAATAACTTTGTGCATGTGTCATTTTGTACATACCTATTGGGGTTTCGGCACTTTGTTTTAAAAATACATATATTTTGAGGGGATTCAGTCAGTGTCATAGTTGCTCATAATCAAAGCCAGCTCAACAAACTCAATAAAATATTTACTGAGTGTTTACTACATGACCAGTACCAACACTTTACTTAAAGATGTCAAATATTGGGGCACCTGGCTGGCTCAGTAGAAAGAGCATGTGACTCTTGGTCTCAGGGTTGTGAGTTTGAGACCCACACTGGGTGTAGAGATTACTTAAAAATAAATCTTAAAAAAAATAAAAAACAAAATAAAATTAAAATGTCAAATATTAACTAAAGGTATATATTGGAGGAGGAGAAAGGAATGTTGAGGTCATTTAAAAAGAGCACTAATAACCTAGAAAAGATTCCTCTTTACTCTCATGAAACAAGAAAAATTCTCTGTGCCTTTGCCTCTAGGAAACTCCTCCTTCTGATCTTCCTGGTCTCTCTCTTGCTGCTCTATCTGATTCTCTCTGGTGATCTCTTCATTTGTCCCTTACTCCATCATCATCAGGGTTCACCAGAGCGGTCTTTGGGCCCCAGTCCACACCAGGGCACACACTTGCATGCCATCTGCAATGGCTTCGATCACCACCATTCCAGAGAATTGCCCGGCCACTCTGCCCCATGACAGTCATTTTGTTGAACAGATTCACTCACCTGTCCTTCAGGCTCAGTGTGGGCCAAAGGTCAGTAAGCCTCTTTCCCGTAATATTTATTCTGCCTCCTGTAGTCTGGCAATGCTAACACCATCCACCCAGCTACTCAAGTCAATAATGCAGGGATCACCTTATCCACTTCCGACCTTCTCCCACCCACTGTCTAGTCACCAAGGCCTGTCCGATGCACTGCTCTATATCTGTTTTCTCCTCCTCTTCTTCCACAGCCAGTCTTTTCAAAACCTTAGGACACTGTAATGACTCATCCCTTAACTGCAGCCTTGTTCCTTCCTCACCCTCCACATGGCTACCATTTCACTTCCCTACTTAAAATTTCTCCATAACTCCATAGCATAGAATGAAATTCAAGCCCATTGATATATTGCATGTGGCTCTTCATGACTGGCCCTTGGTAACCTCTCTCTACATCTGTTTTTCCTGCACAGGCTTTTCCTATCTGCCACCAAATCATAGTGCTCTCAGGTCCTGGCACAGCTGAAATATTCATACAGGCTGTTTTGTCAGTTTGAAATGTTCATCTCTCCTTTTTCTTTTCTTTTCTTTTTTTTTTTTTTTTTTAATTTACCTCAAGTTGTTCAGGACTCAGCCCAAATCTCACCTCCTTCAGGAACTCTTCACTGACCCTCAGCCTGATTTTACATCCCTCCCCTGCGTTCCTCGGATGCTGAATGTGGCACGAGTCAGACAACTGTAATTGCTAATGTACTTATATGTCTTTCATCAGTTTTTGAGGGGCTGTGATTTACCAAAACTATACTTCCTCAAGTGTGCTGATATCCACCCTTGGGCTGACCTGCCATGAGTTGGACACCTGCATGGGCTTACATGTGCATGGATGTGAGGTGGGGGTGGGGGTGGGAGAGAGAAGACAGGAAAAGGTAAAAGAGGAAGAAGAGGAAGAGGATGGTGGGGAGAAGAAGAAGAAGAAAGCAAGTCACTTTTTTTACTAAGGTGGAAGGACTGACGTACAAATTGTTGTGGCTGTAGATAAGTTGGTTGGTGCCACTTGGAGCCAAAGGTTGGGAGAGAGTTTTACTTTGCACCCTGTTTTCTCTGTAAAATTCAAAATGAAGTTGTATTCAGAGTGGAGGAGCTTAATCTGTAACAAAGTTAAAAACTTGCAAAGCTATGATGAGGAACAGGACAAGATGTCAACTCGGGACATGCAGAAGGACTTCTAGGCAGCATCGATGCCTGGCAAAGGTTGCAGACCCCGAATTACAGTGGCTGTCCCACAAAGATTTTCCATTTGTGCTGGGTCCCCATTGTCACCAAACCCCCCTTCTTCTTTATTGCTCTGGGAAACTCTGTGGCATGTTGCCAAATCCAGACCTAACAAAGATTAGCCAGGAAACTGACCCATAGGTGTTTCTGTACCCTTTTACCTTTGGGGGCTGGGACACCCATAAAACTCTGCAGCCTCCAGCACCTGGTCTCCCCGGTGCCATCTAGGGCGCTCCCCAAAGGCAGCACAGCCCTATCCAGCTGTGGGACTCTGACAGCACACATCCCAGAGATAAGTCACATCTCAGGACATTTTACTTGTTATGCAGCCAGAACCATTACCTGCCTGACTTTGAGTCTCCTCCAAATGACTGTGACATCTATTCTAAAATTTATGTTGATACAAGAATAGAGATAATCCAGCCTAAAATAATCATCAATTCCACTAAAATTGGCCGTTAAAAACTGTAAGCATGCTGGCCCATGTGTTCCCCATCTCTTGAAGAGCAGTCATGCTGCAACATTTGGTGATCAGCCCCAAATCCCTTTATGAGAGCTGTGTAAGGTCACGGAAAGCCATATACACAAAGGATCCCAAGGAAACTGAACCTGGTATTTCCTATATCCTCGCGATTCGGAGCTGGGAAGAAATGGCTCTCCATTTTATTGGCTTGTCTCATTGAGGGGATAGTCACCTCTCTCAAATTGTATCTAATAGTTTCCCACTAAAATATTCATCAACCTCTTCTCGAGGGCATTGATTCCTCAACTATGCCTGAGATTCAGATGATTTGTAAAAAGTGCTGCTGGATGAAGTACTGTCCAGAGTGCAATCCTTTATAGTCAGGAGTCAACGCGGCTTTCCATAATTTAGGCGACAGAGCTGGGAAACTGATTCTGCAGAGCTCTGAAACTGACCTTTGCCTTGTAAATGAGGGTAGAAAACAGCCAGTTTTCCTAGGGATACAAAGTGAATCAAAACGACAAATTTAAAAAAAAAAAAAAAAAGACAAAGGGAGGTGGTGAAAATGCTTCTAGAAAAGACCAGATACAACGAAATAATGATAGAGGCTGTTCTTAAAGGAGAAGTTGAGTATGGAGCATTTCAGTTCTTTCTCTCTTCTCCCTCTCTCTCTCTCTCTCTCTCTTTCACCCCAGAGTGTGGGGTGAATTGGCTATACAGATGTTTATTCTCTAAAACACTGGAGTCCAAAAGCTGCCTCTCCCAGCAGGTTCACCATGGACTCGGTCCTCTCCGCCTCACCCCCAACCCACCCCCAGCCGCATTTACAGCATCCCCAATTTCAGCGTAAATCCAGTTTGGAGCCGCTAGTAGGGGGTTAATCTGAGCCCTGGTGGGCACAATACTAGCGGCATCCGCACACAGGCCTGCAGTGCTGCGTAGGCACATTTGGCCCACGTTTCCAAAGAGGCAGTAGCTGTTACTGCGGAAAGCGCCCTGCCTGCCACTGCTGGACCATTAGTATGGAAATGAGGCATGTGTGTGACAGGTGGCCTTACAACCAACACAATTAACTTTCTCCATTAGCTGACGCTCTGACAAAACAGATGCAGCATCAATAAGCACCCCCTCCCCTCCCGAAAAGGCACAACACATTGCAAACCCCTTATTTATAAGGAGGAGCGGTATCATTTCTTCTCCACGCACAAAGTTGGTGGCACTGGAGTTGGCTTTTGTCTTATGCCCGTGCTTGTTTATTTATTTTTTTTCCATTTGCCTCGCATTAATATTGCAATGCCTCCGTGGTTTCATTAGGGCTCCTGAGGTTTCCAAAAAAATCGTCATGGAAGAAGAGAGGAACGTCGGAAAAACCAAATGAATTCTTCGCAGTTGAAAAAGAAATGCACATCGAGGATGGCCTGACTTGGCTGCAGAGGGAATGAGGCAGGTTCAGAGTTGTGGGATTGGGCCTCCCCGGCAGCGACAAGATCTTAGAACCTGGACCCTTTCTTTGAAGAACCATTGTAGCTTCGTAGGAAATGTCCACGATCAAATGGAATACTATAATCTGGGAAATTCAAATCACCTTCAGAAATTTTCTCTTTTTCACTAAGGACCACAAGGAGAAATCCAAGATTCTGGATTCTGAAATCATAATAATGCAGAAGTGGCCTGTATTTTTCTAATTAAGTTTACGTCTTTTAATAGCTTACCTTGTGCTTGCCCAGTATTTTCAATTTCCTTCAGATACAGAACTTCACTGTAGCAAAGCAAAGTAGCTTTAAAACAATAACTTTGTCTGGGGGGAGAGGGGGAGGGAGAGGGTGGTTGGGTTATGGACATTGGGGAGGGTAAGTGCTATGATGAGTGTGTGAAGTGTGTAAGCCTGATGACTCACAAACCTGTCTCCTGGGGCTAATAATACATTCTATGTTTATAAAAAATAAAAAATTTTAAAACTTTAAAAAATTAAAAAAACAATAACTTTGTTATTACTGCTAAAATTAGAAATATGGATATTTAACATGTGTGAGCCATTGTATAAGGGAGAAACCACCCCCACAAACACACATACACAATTCTTCTCTTTCAGACTTAAACTTCCTGTTGTAAAATTCTTTGAAAATCTGAAATAGTGACTATCCCCTCTGCTGTTCCTGACTTTACATGTACTAGGCCAATCATCTAGAAAAATGCCTTTTTTATCCGCCTAAATAGAAATTCACTAATGTTTTTGTTGAGTGGCTTGTAGCTTCTTTGTAGAAGCTTGAATATGAAAAATTTAGCAGATATCTTCTGGTCAAGGGGGAGCTCAGTCCTGCTGACTTGTTCAGATGTTAGAAGAGGAAGACCTTTCCTCCACCAGGAGCTGCCCCGGGCTTCTAGAATGAGCCAACATGGGTAGCTCGAGGTGAAGTGACAGGGACCAAACCCAGGATCTTATCTTACTCTGCCCTCTTCAAATCATACCTTCTAAGATGGCTAAGAGGAGACATTCGATGAGATCACACACGTAAACTAATTTGCTCATTTCGTGTTCAATCACTAGAACGTTTTGGAGGACGATGGCAGAGTCTCAGACACCAGATATCACAATAAGTCAGTACTTTCAATCATTTACTCTTCCGGAACCAGCTCAAATTCCCCTCACCTTCTCTGAAACCATTCCTGAAAGCATTCCTGAGGATTAAAGTGTCAACAACAAAACGTGTTGTTGGGTCATTCAAGAAGAAAAACATCCTATAAAACCCCAATAAACCACCCTGGAAGCTTTAAATCATTGGGTTCCAATCCTTGCTGCACAAAAGAAGCACTTAGGGGGCTTGTTACAATACCTCTATCTGAGCCCCCCCAAGCAGATGAAATCATACTCTCATGGGGGTAGGGGGGAAGCATCAGTGTTTTTAAAAAAACACTCCCAGGTGATTTTTATATGCATCCAAGTTTGAGAACGAATGCCTTAGGTGGTCTGCAGTTCCTCCCTCTCTTTCCTACTCCTCAGCCCAAAGGGCATCCAGTTCCGACTTGGCTTCCCTAAATCTCTTCTTTGTCTTTATCCCCTCAGTCCCAACCACTTTGGGTCTGCCTGTCCCTTTGGTTTTCTTGACTCCAGGCATTCTCATAATAATCATACTCATAACCCCAAGACAAATATTCCTAGAAGAGATCTTTGATCTTGATACAACCCTGCTAACAAATGTCAGGGCTCATGGGTGCCTAACAACTATGGTTCCAAGCTAGGGATCCAAAATTATGATGGAAAATCACCAGAATGCATTAGAAATTATACGTTGAGCAGAGATCTTGTTGTATGTTAATACAGAGTTTAATGTCCTTCTTTTGTGCTCCCTCCGTGACTTTGGAAAATCAATCCAGTCTTCATAGCTTAGTTCTATGGGGTACCTACCTGGCATCATTGCACTTGGCTGGAATAGAGTGACCAGCTACTCCATTTAGCCCTGGACTAGGGGATTCTCCCGGACAAGGAACTTCCAGCACTAAGACGGGGAGAGTCTCAAGCAAATCATCATGATTTTATTACTCCAGGCTGGAATGAAATCAATCTAGTGCAGTAACTTTTGTGTTGTGAGCTCACTGTCACAGAAAGCATACAAGTATCTACTCAATGATCAACAATTACTAATAGAATAAATTCCCATACAAGTAATTAAAGGTCAGCCTGGAAGACTTCGAAAGTGTGTTCCCACTCCAATCTTGAAGGTATTAAAAAAAGTCTGTAATTAGAATTGAGGAATTCTCCTGGAATCCCCATTTAAATGATAAGTCTTAGAGCAAAAGCTGCTCAGTTATCATTCTTTCAGCATTGTTCCCCTGGATTTCCACATTTCCTTATTGATGACAAAAATCTCTTTATCTGCGTCCCCAGTGTTTTGCTAGAAGGGATCTATGTAACAGTGATATTTTCCTGATCTACATTCTGTACAGGGTGATGCAATCAAGAACTAGCAGTGGTACCAAGGGGGATAGAGGCCCTTGGCTTATGGGCAGAGTTTCACAAGCTACTGAAGTTCACAATAAAATAATAGGAGTTCACTGCTCTAGACAAATATCTGCAAGTTAATGACAAAGGTCACTCGAGGCAAAACTGAATTCTGCAAATAATGCCCCCCCAGTGTATTGTTATGGTAATCAGAGAGCGCTCAGATTGGAAACGGATTATGAGATGTTGCAGGAAAGGGTATTTTTCTCTTTCTTTATAAGTCTTGGTCAGAATATCCATTCCTGATTTAGGCTGCAGATCTTTACTTTAGTTCCCATGGTGTGCAGCAAGCAGTTTTATTTTTAAATTTTTAGTTTTTGAATACATAATACCTCAACAAATTTCACATTTCAAGTGTGGGAAGAAAGAAAGAAAGAAAGAAAGAAAGAAAGAAAGAAAGAAAGAAAGAAAGAAAGAAAGAGAAAGAAAGAAAGAAAGAGGAAAGGAAAGGAAAAGGTAATCTCTAAAACATTCTAAGTAAAAGAAGCCAGATACAAAGGACACATAGTGTCTGATTCATTGATAAGAAATATCCAGAAGCGATAAATCCATAGGGACAGAACAAAGATAAGGGTTGCCAGGAGCCAAGGAAGGGGTGACCAGGAGGAGCTGGTTGATGAGTAAAGGGTTTCATTTCGGGTAGCTGGACATGTTTTGACGCTAGGTAGAAGTAAGACACATTGTGAACACACAAACGCCTCTGAATTGTGCACTTTAAAACGATTAGTTCTATGTCATATGAATTTCATCTCAATAAAGTACTATTTTTAAGTTAATAGAGTAGATGTCTCCCCCCTTCCCCTATCACCCAGTTCTCTCCAGAGGTAACCAATGTACCTAATTTCTTGCGTTTTCTTTCAGAAATATTTTATGCATGTTCAAACAGATTCATGTTTCTTTTCTGTCCTCTTTACACAAATGGTAACATTCAGTGTACATTATTCTGCACTCGGTGGTTTTACTTGTTTACCTACCAATAAACCTTGGAAATCACACATATCAATATTTAATAATGTCGATATTTAATTATTTTTAACAGCTCTGTAATATTTCTGTGTGTGTGTGTGTGTGTGTGTGTGTGAGAGAGACATAATTTAAAACCGATCCCCTACTGATAGACTTTTGGATTATTTTCAACTTCTGCTACTAGAAACAACAAGGCAAACAGGAGCTTTGTGCCTATGTCATTCTGCAACTGAGTGTATCTGTAGCATAAATTCTCAGATACAAAAGCACTGGGTTGAAAGGTATATGCACTTGTAATTTTGATGGATAAAATCAAGTTCCCTAGCTTAAAGATTATACATTTATTCTTCCACCAGTAATGTGTAAGGATGCCTCTTTCCCCATAATCATTGACAAGCAGATCATTTTTTTGCCAGAAATTTGCTGTAACAACATAGAAGATAGTACATTCTTTTTTTTTTTTTTTTTAAACAAGTCTAGGCTTAGTTTCATTTTGTTTTGCTTTGTTTTGTTTTGCTTTGCCTTGCTGTGCTGTTCTAGTAGACATAACCCATGCTGGACTTTACCTCATTTTCTCAAATTTACTTTCTAAACATTTATTGCTTAGAATTCCAGATGGTTTGGCCAACCTTCCTGAATCATAAATTCGGAACAGCTTTTGAATGACTTTATTTTCTGGAAACAAAATCTTTAAGTAATTGTCAATAAAAATAATTATAGATGTGTCAGGCTTTCCGTCTAGCAATGAACATAGTAAACACTTGGTAAAACCTTTTAGACCAATGCACAAGCACAATCCAATAGATAGATATCAAGCATGTAAAGAATTGTGTCAAGTCCTGTGAATAATATAGTAAGGAGCAAAACTTAGCACAGAACTGGAGTATGAAACAGAATGTGACAAATTTTCTAAAAGGAAAACGTGCTGTAAGAGGAAACATGTTTGTTCCATATGTTCATGAGAGGGAATGATACCCAAGGGGGAGCACCAGGATTATCATGGCAATGGTTCCAATGGGTGTAGATGGGAATAACCGAATGAATGAATGAATGATCGAACATCCTTAGAAAACATTCTAGCACATTTCTGTTGGCTTTGAGTGATGTATTTCATAATTTTTATGTTTTTTATTTTGACATTCCAGGGTTTTTTTTCCCCAAGATTTTTAAATTTATTTGAGAAAGCAAGCAAGCAGAGAGAGCACACAAAGCGGGGAGGGACGGAGGAAGAGGGAGAAGCAGACTTTCCACTGAGCAGGGAGCCCTTGGGGCTCCATCCCAGAACCCTCGAATCCTGACCTGAGCCAAAGGCAAATACTCCGCTGACTGAGCCACCCAGGTGCCCTTACATTCCAGGTTTTATACACGTCTAAGCATTAGTTACATGTATTTGCTTCCTTCTTCCTACCTGAGGGGCTCTCGACATATGGGTGTTAATGAAAGGACTTTGAGCCTGGAGAAACTGATCCATTCCTGAGGGAATAGCTTTCCATTTATTAGCCCATGATTGGTACACTAATTGCAACCTTATGGTCTGCTGTGAAATGAGAACTTTTCCACTGAGCACAGCCTGGAAGTCCACCTCTTAAAAGCAGCCTTTAAAATTATTTCATTATTTTTTAAAATAAAATATGTGCTGTAGAGACATGCAATATATCTGTTTTTTCATGGAAACATTTCACGTTTTCAGAAATGTTCTAATAAGCCTAATAAGTTACTTATTGTTCAAATTTTTGAGTGTTCTAGAAATGAACCCCAAAATCAAGTGGCAGCATTACTGGTGTTCCACATAAATAAATTTGAAATATAGATTCATGGCAAGAGTTCAGTTAAAAATAAATATAATTCTGGTTGGACAAAGTAAAATGTATTGATTCTTTTTTTTTTTTTTTTTCCCCAAATCTCTTGATTCTTAAAGCATAATGCCAATGTGCTGGGACCTACGGCTAAAACAGTAATTTAAACCACTCATTTCAGAAGATACCTGCACATCCTAACTTCAAGAAAAACCCACTGGAACTAAAGACTGAATCTCTAAATTCATCAGACAATGCCTTATAAATGCCACAATACTGAAGGAAGATTATTTTACATTTAAAATTGACAGATTATTCAAACTTCTTAATAGAGAAATAGCTTTCACAAGCCTAAGAAGTAGAAGTCAGATAGGAAAAAAAAAATGCAGGAACTTACTCAAATGGTAGTATTTTCTGTTCAGTTTTTTAATGAAAAGATGTTTTATTTGATCAAAACTTTTTAAGAAATAATTATTAGCTAGATCAATTCCTCCTGCTTCCAGAACGTGGGCAAGATTATATTTCGAGGGTTCCTTTCCTTAGATGTACCGATGCTGTGGCCAGGCTGCTGATGGAGGAGATTAAGGTTGTCACCTCCGTCAGCATGGTGCCCCTTTGGCCCGTCCACAGGGGACACCAGTCCCTTTGTGGACCTGCTCTACCTCCTTTTATATGAAGGAATATGATCTCTCTCTCTCTAAAGAGGCCCCAGAGTGACTACCCTCCTTTTCTTCCTTTCAAGAGGGAGCTTTATCCATCCTTCTATTAAACCTAATCTGTTTTTTTTTTTAATTATGGTAAACACATAGCATCAAATTACCATCTCAACCATTTTTAAGTGTATGGTTCAGTCACATTAAGCATATTCATATTTTTGTGTCACCAATCTCCAGAACTCTTTCATCTGACAAAAATGAAACTCTTTACCTATTAAACAACTACTTCCACTTTCCACCCCCCCACCCCACCCCCAGCCCCAGTCAACCACCATTTTATTTTCTGTTTCTATAAATTTGACTACTCTAGAGCCTTAGTTCAAATTCCTAAAACAAATACCAAGCACTTAGTGTCTTATAAACAATAGAAAATTATTTCTTAAAGTTCTGGAGGCTGGGAATTCCAAGATTAAGGTGCCTGCAGATCCGTATCTGGTGAGAGCCCCTTCTTTGTTCATAGACGGCCAGCTTCTCACTGTGTCTCTATGCAGTGGAAGGGTGAGGGATCTCTCTGGAGTCCTTTTTATAAGGGTGCTAACACCAGTCAAGAGCTCTACTCTCATGAACTATTTACTTCCGAAAGACCTCACCTCCAAATACCATCTCACTGAGAATCAGGTTTCAACATACGAACTTGGGGTAGGGAGATACAAACGTTCAGCCTGTAATATCTAGATGTGCCATTTAAGTGGACACGTGCAGGGTTTGTCCTTTCAAGACTGGCTTATTTTCCTTAGCATGAAGTCCTCAGGATCCATCTGCATCGTAGGATGTATCAGAATTTCCTCCCTTGTTAAGGATGAATAAGATTTTATTGTATGTATTTACACATTTGGTCTGTCCATTCATCCATCAGTGGACACTTGGGTTCCTTCCACCTTCTGCTTATTGCAAATAATGTTTCATGGAACATGAGCATACTGCATCTACTCTTGATCACAGGCTTGGTCATTGTCTTGGGACATATATTTGTTCTGTCTTTTGGCTGCAATAAACTCAGGGGTTCCCCTACTTTGATAGGAATCAGGAAGAACCGAACCCATCTGTCTTTCTTACATGACCTTGCCTATCTTCTGCATGTGCCTTGCAGCAAGCACAGAATGGCAGCTCTTGATGCAGTCAGCAACTTCAGGGGTTCAGGACACATTGTCTGGGAGTCCCTTCGATTTGAACTCTGTCTTTGCACCACAAGGGGCTTCCCTTTTTCTTTCGCACAGGGGGAACACCAGGTTGAAACCTTTGAAAAGAAGCAGTTCTTCAGGGGGAAACGTTCACCTTCAGATTACTAGTACCCATTGTCCAAGCCTGCAAAATGTTTTGCATCTCAGCGACATTGTCTTCTTAGGCTTCAGGACGAATTGGAGGAGGGATTCCTGTCAGTGGGTTAGTTGGCATAACTCAGCTCTGCTAGTTTAACACCCGTGACTCAATTACACAAGAGTTAGCTAATGAGCAATGGAGAAGAAGTTACAGGTGAAAACAAATGTGCCTAAATGAATCAAGCGTTGCTTTTCAGATGCCCACCACTCAACAAAGACCTGGCAAGACATTTTCTTCACTGGGTATGAATCATCCAGATAAAAAGGGGAAACCAGGGCCACCTACGTTCAGAGCTTGTACAGTATGACCTCGAGGCCCAACATCTACCAGGAACTTCCTAGCAAAAGGCCAAGCTCCAAAGAATAAAAGGGCTTACACATCAGCATTAAATAATTCTCTTAGAGATGCAAATTTCTAATTAGTTACTGTGGCAACTGTAGAAGCCTAGAAGTAAGCCCCTCACACAATGAACCTGAGAGTTTACTTTTTTGATTTACTATAGCCCCGTAAGACGCGGGGAGGAGGAAAATAAATATTGCTTTAACTGTGACAAGAGAATAAAGTGCAACAAGCAAAGGGATTTCATCCTTTTGTTCGTATTTTTGCAGGTCGAAGAAAAATGTTAAATGTGACACAGTCTTGCTGCAAAAAGAACCAAATTCTCAAAGGAAAATCTTCAGAAAATCATAACCGTTGACTGTTATAAACATGACCCAGGCATAAACACACTATTTCTTAACCTACGTTGACATTTTTACTTCTTTAAAGTGAATATAGTCTAAGACTGTTTCGGAACAGCATGTTTTGGTGGAGTGTTTTTATTGTTTGTTTTATTTAGAATGTTGGGGTTTTATTCTTTTAAATTAATATGAAGTTCTCCAAACCTTTTATTTAGTATGGGGAAAACGAGACTTTCATGTTTTGCGGAGATTTTGCTCTCCAAAATCAATTTACTGGGGAGTGACCTATTCCCAACTATGAATAATACAAGAAAAAAAAAAAAGGATAAAAGGACTACAAGAAAGTTTGTGGCATCAAGGATTGAATGTTGATTTTAAGGAGATATGAAATGAAAAGATAATTTGTCCCAAATGAGTTTAAAAAAAATTTTTTTTAGGGTTAACTATTTAAAGTTCAGGGGACAAATGCATACATGTGTTCCCTTGCCTCTCAGAGGCAGAGAAAAGAATGATTCTTGTCAACAAACTGGGTAGCATTTTCTCTGTGGAATATATTACATGCATCTATCTTCTTTCCTAAATGTGGCAGGTCAAGTTTAGAGTCCTAATATGTGCTCAGCGTAATTCAGATCGAACCCTGGAATCTTACAACCATGCTTTGTTTAGATTGTGAACTCCTATATTGTGCAAATAAGTAACTGACTGAGAGCTAAATGTATAGGAACAAAGCTAGGTATGGCTGCTGTTGGAAATGGAGGGAAAGTGATTTTGCACACTTTTTCTAAAATCTCTTTTCTTTCACACTGACTATCCTCTCCTTTCTTTCCTCCACAGAAACTTCTCCCTGAAGGAGACCTCAGGTTAGATACTTAGTTTTTATTTTTTTTTCCTGAGATTTTATTTATTTATTTATTTGAGAGAAAGAGAGAGAGCGCCAGAGAGGGAGCACAAGCAGGGGGAGGGGCAGAGGGAGAAGCAGGCTCCCCGCTGAGCAGGGAGCCAGATGTAGGACTTGATCCCAGGACCCTGGGATCATGACCTGAGCTGGAGGCAGACTCTTAACAGACTGAACCACCCAGGTGCCCGACACTTAGTTTTTAATGGAAGTTTTTGTAGACACAATAGCTTAATCCAAAGAAGTGACTTTGTTTTATGTAGAACTGGAGTGATCACAATATTTGGTTCATAACATACTCTCATCATTGACCCATGCAAGGTTCTCTTTTATTTTATATATAATAATATAGTAAATAGTGTGAACTTACCACCCAACATGGAAACTAGAATTTTGTTCAAAACTGCCATTGCCAACATAGTTCTTTATCCTATTCTTTTACGTCTCTCAAGCCGTGTCAACCTTGAGTGATTTTAATAATCATTCCACATTTTGGGACACCTGGGTGGCTCAGTCAGTTAAGTGTCTGACTCTTGGTTTTAGCTCAGGTCATGATCTCAGGGTCTTGAGATTGAGCCCTGTGTGGGACTCTGCTATCAGTGCAGAGTCTGCTTGGGATTCTCTCCCTTCCTCCCCCCTGCCCCTCTTCGATATTCTTACACACACTCTCTCTCCCAAATACAAAAATAAATCTTTAAAAAAATAATCATATCACATTTCTTTCATCATCATCATCATCACCACAATGACCATTATCTTCCCCATCATCATCATCATCCCCATTTTCATAATCATATCATGTTTCTATGTATTCCTAGAATGTAGACTTTTTAACTTTATCACATTATGTGTCATCTCTGGAAACCTACTTTTCCACTCAATGTTATGTTGCTTAAATTAATCCATAGTACTGCAATGCCATAAACCATTCATTTGAATTACATATTGCATTGTATACATATGTACTATTATAGTATATAATATATATAATATATGATATATATGTATAATCTCTTCACTTTGCCATTATGAATAGTGCTAAAAACATTTTCTACATGTTTCCAGATGTGTGTGATAGCTTACTAGAAGAGAAAACGCCAAGTCAAAGGATAGGTGAATTTCAACTTTATAAAATAATGGTAAATAGTTTTTCAAATTGCCTATTGATCTACGCTCTCACCAGGGAAATGTGAGCAATTAATATCTTAGATTGGCCACCAGTAAATATTGTTAGTTTTTTTTTGCAAGAACTACCATCATATGAGGAAATTTAACATGAGCTAACTATATTCCCAAAATGGGATGTACCCCTCTGACTGGTGGGCCAGCGTAGCATTTCAGGTTTTCTGAAATTAGCGTCATTTCTGAACTCTCATCAGAAATCTTTCTTGGAAATCTTTGAGTGTTCTCTTTTTGCAATATCCAGTTATTCTGACAAAAGATGAGGACGGTATTTACCATATATGCTTGTAATAGCACTGCAAGGCTCTTCCTTAGATGGACCTAGACTCCTTTTCAACTGATGATGTCTAGATCTGAGAACTAGCTCCTATCTGGAAGATTGGTGAGGGATTTCAGTTTTCCAGTCTTGTCTGACATCTCTTTGTTCCTTCTGTCTCTGCCTATATGTCTAGGTCTATCTCTACCTCTATCTCTCTCATTTTTCCAAGTCAAGCAATACCCTATTCAGCATCCTATCTATCTCATTCTCAGGAACACTGTGATCTAGTCCTCATGGCCACTGTTTCTTTCTGGGAAGAAGACCTCGTTTTCCCTCCAGTCTTGATGCCTACTTTGCTGGTCATGTTGACCTTCCCTCTGATTGGTCTCTGGCTTTCTAGTATCTGCCATCCTTATCGTTAATAGACATTCCAGTTCCACTCCCGCTATCACCACATCCTTCAGATGACAGGCGTCAATGAGCTTCTCAAAGGTGTCAGCATCCCCTTCATCAGCACTTTCCTTATTGTCCCGGGAAAGGGAATATATTTGGGGCACTTCTAGGGAAGAGTTAAGGGATGAATTCTCTGACATACATAATAAATCCAGTTTGACATACCTACCTCCTTCACTCTTCTGATCCATCCTCATTACTACAAGACTATAAGAAATTTTAAGCATCTCCCCTTCATTTACAGCACGTTGTTATTCTCTCTGAACTTCCAATAATTTAATCCAACAAGTCATTAGGATCAGCTTCATGCTTTTTAAAATACTGAAACTTGAGTCATGGGTTAATGCCTTCATGTTAGTAAATTTTCACCTTCTAGTCTTATACTGTGTCCTCCCCCATTTTCTTGGCCCAGGCCGTTCAGGATCCTTTCTCCCCTGTTGTCTTCCAGTGCTTACAGGTGTTATTAGCCAAATCTTGCAACTCTTTTGATATGTAAGCAATGTTCTTCTTGAATAAGTACTGACCTACGCTGCCGAGGCCATGTGGAGACCTGGCTCTGGTTAGAGGCCTGAGCTCAGGGAGTGGTGTGGCAGGTGAAGATCTTGAGATGATCAAGCACTATTTTCTGAGATACCTATAAGGTATAGGTTCATCTTTGCTCCAAGCAAGAGGCAGTTTTGAAGTCATGGAGGAAACTGGAGGCTTATTATTCTCAGGCTTGTCCAATTAAATGTCCCTATTCAAGATTTCAAGATCCCATTTTTTTCTTTTTTTTTTTTTTTTTAATTTATTCACTTGATAGACAGAGATCACAAGTAGGCAGAGAGGCAGGCAGAGAGACAGGAGGAAGCAGGCTCTCTACTGAGCAGAGAGCCCGATGCGGGGCTCGATCCCAGGACCTTGGAATCATGACCTGAGCCAA
Organism: Martes martes; assembly: GCF_963455335.1. NCBI lineage: Eukaryota > Metazoa > Chordata > Mammalia > Carnivora > Mustelidae > Martes > Martes martes. The sequence goes on from NC_137893.1 coordinate 64,005,377, forward strand.
AGGCAGAGGCTTTAACCCACTGAGCCACCCAGGCGCCTCCCCCCCATTCTTTTCTTACAAAGGTTCCAACTTTGACGTAGGAAATCTGTCCTGGCTGCCCATTTTGTCTTCTCAGCAACTCGCCACATTCACAATAATAACTGAGGCCTCATTTTCACCACAGCCATTTCTGTCACTGCAGAAAATGAGTGTCTCCTTAAATGTTTCCATAGAAATCCTCTGGATCTCATGTCAAGCTTTGAGTTGGCAGTAGCTGCTCTGAGACCATCATTTTCTTTCTCCAAGGTTTCCAATGATGTTAACAAAAGCCAGCTCATCCCACAATTCATACAATTAGCATTCTCCCATGTAAACAAATTCTAAAGCCAATGCACATCTCAACCCAACACCTTCCATCCTAATTAACTCCAGAGGAAAGCTTTAATTATTGCCAGGTGTTGTCACTACCTCAAGTAACCCCAACAAAGGGCCCTTATTGCTGTCAGCCTGGTGAGCAATCCAGTTCAATATCTCACTCTGAGCATCTGTTTTCTAGAGTCACTCCTGTTACCAAGTCTTTTACCTTGGGTTCCCCCAGAGAGAAGAGGTTGAAGAAAGGTATCTGTGCCATAACTTTATTAGAGAATTCAATCACAGGGAAGCAGAGTACAAGGCTGCACTATTGAGTTGTTCAACATTAAGTGGAACTAACTGCTCACTCTCATGGGATCATCCTTTGAGAAGCGATATAACCTACGTTTAGACTGTCTGCCCTTGGGGAAAAAGGAGGGGGATAACCTGATGGCTTTCATCTCCAGGTGTTTCAAGAATGTGCTCCTGGGTGCATGCATGAGCACCAAGCAAGGTATTTGGATGACTTATACTTTGGACCTAGAGGGGAACATTGGTCTGGGAGGCAAAAGGTGCATGAGGTCAGATGTGAAGTGATGCCCTGTTAGGTTGTGTAAGTGTGAAGCCAGAGCCACATGTATGTGGGGCTGCTGTGGCAACTGGAACACGAGGCAATTTGGGACCGGAGAATCTGAAGTGGTGCTTAAAGTGACCGGTAAACTGGCCAGTATATAAATGAATGTTGGCTATTATGAATATTTGATGCTGAGGATACAGCCGTGAAGCAGACAGCCCAAAATTTCTGCCCTCATGCTGTCATTTTAGTAGGGGACATGGTTCTGAGCCAGATAAATAAGGAAATTTGTACTCTACAGGATTGTCCTAAGCATAAAAGGAGAAAAAAAAAATCAGAGAAGGAGAATACAAAACATCAGGAGCAAGTGTCGTAGTCCATTTGGACTGCTAGAACAGAATACCACAGACTCTTGGGCAGATAAACAACAGAAATTTATTTCTTACAGGTCTGAAGGCTGGAATGCCCAAGATGAAGGTGCTAGCAGATTCGGTATCTGGTAAGAACCCCTACCTAGTCCATAGATAGCTGGCTACTCCCTGAGTCCTCCCATGATAGAAGGGATGAGGGAGTTCTCTGGAATCTCTTTTATAAGGGTAACAATCCAGGTTACTAGGGCTCCAGCCTGATGACCTAATCACTTCCCAGAGGCCCCACCTCCAAACACATGGTGAATTAGGTTTCAACATGAGAATTGGTGGAGATACAAACATTCAGTCAATAGCAGTGTTGCAATAATAGATTGGATGACCAAAGTGTTCTCATTGAGAAGAAGAGTTTTGAATAAAGATCTGAAGAAAGCCTGAAAACCAACAGTGCAGATTTCGGGGAGAAAAACACAACCAAGCAGAGAGAACTGCAAGGTTAAAGACCCTGAGGTTTAAGTGTGTGGGGTACAATCTAGGACGCCATTGTGTCCAGGGCTGAATGGATGAGGGCAAGTGTAGTAGAACATGCCTTCAGAGATGTCACGTGATAGAGCAGAGCTACATCTGGTTGCAGAGAAATTGTTTTTAACCCGAATCTATTAATTAATCAATTAATCAGTTGAATTAGTAGAAGCCACTAAGGGATATTGTAAATCTCTTTAATAAAAAATAATCTACATAAAGAGAAACACACATGTAATGGTGTAAATTTTGGATGGGGAAAGCTCCTTACTTCACTTTAACAGAATCACTGTGACTGGTGTATTGAGATTACACAGTTCAGGGGAGAAATGGTGGCTTGCAGCAGGTTGGTGAGAAGGGAATGACAGAAAGTGGTCACATTATGACTGATATTGAAGAGGCGCTTATGTGATTTGCTAATGAATTGAATGTAAGGCCTACAAGGAAGACAGAAATCAATAATGACTCCAAGTTTTGAGGGTAAGTAAGTAGAGAAATAAAGTTTCTATCATTTGAGAAATAGCCATTTTCCCTAATTGAGAAGTGAATGACTGAGAAAGGAGTGAGCGGGTTTGAGATTGAATTAAAAAGTTGTGCTTGGTGTGGTGTGGCTGGGTGGTTCAGTCAATTGAGTGTCTGTCTGGCTCTTGGTTATGGCTCAGGCTCAGGTCATGATCTCATATCCCTGGGACTGAGCCTCTATCAGGCTCCAAACTCAGCAGGGAGTCTGCTTAAGATAGTTTCTCCCTCTGCCCCTTCCCCCACTTATTCTCTCTCTCTCTCTCTCTCAAATAAATAAATAAATAAATAAATCTAAAAAAAAAAATTGTGCTTGGTGCATATTGAATTAGCTATGTCTACTACTCCTCCAGAGGACATGTCAAATAGGCAGCTAGACGTGCAGCTCTGTAGTTAAAAGGCCATGAGACAGGCTGAGCTCCCTGGGAGGATGAGCTTTCATAGACACAGGAGTAGTCCCAGGAATGAGGCCACACTGCTCCAAATTTCAGGGGGAGTGATGGCGAACAAGAACCAGGAGCATGATCTGAGAAGGAACAAACAGTAAGGTGGGAGGAAAACAAGGAGAGTGTGGTGTCCTGGAAGCCATGTGCAGAAGGTTCAATGAAGGCAGGGTGAGGAACTTGGTCAAAGATTGCTGATGGGGTCAGATAAGGTAAAACAGAGAATGGGCCATTGGATTTAACCATGTAAGTGTAGTTTTGGTGAAGTTCTAAAACCTTGACTGGAGTGTGCTCAAGAAAGATATCAATGTAAGAGGATACAAAGGGAATACAGTAATTACAGGTCACTCTTTCACGTATTTTTGCTATCAAAGAAATGAAAAAAATCTGGCAATAACCCAAGGAAGGAGTGTGGATCAAAAAGAGAATTTTTTTTTTTTTTTAAAAGGAGAAATAAGGACGCCTGGGTGGCTCAGTGGGTTAAGCCTCTGCCTTCGGCTCAGGTCATGATCTCAGGGTCCTGGGATAGAGCCCTGCATCAGGCTCTCTGCTCAGCAGAGAGCCTGCTTCCCCCACCCCCTCTGCCTGCCTCTCTGCCTACTTGTGATCTCTGTCTATCAAATAAATAAATAAAATCTTTTAAAAAAATTAAAAAATTAAAAGGAGAAATAACATGTTTGCATGCTCACAGAGTGATTCAGTAGGGAGGAAAACAAGGGTTAAGGGAGAGGGCAGAGAACCAAAGAGCAATTTTCTGTGTAGGGAAGATAAGTTGGGAGCCATGCCCCTGTAGAGGGGTTGGTCTGAGGTAGGAGCAGAGAGGGTTTACCCTTACCAAAAGGGACAAGTGTAGAGCTGTGGGCCCAGAGCCCAGAGGCAAGTGAATGCGTAAATTTTATGGTGGGAGCATTTGGACTTTCCTTTCTGAATGCTGCACTTTATGTCAGTGACATAAGCCAAGAGTGAGGGTGAGAAGAGAGGGTTGGGGATCTGAGGATAGTAGAGAAAAAATGTAACCGTGGCTGAGAAAATCTGACAGTGAATTGCCTAAAGAAGCAAAGAATTGCTAGGCCACCTGAAAGCTTCCCGTGAGGTGAGTGGTTAGCAGATGAAAGAAAGACCCAGCAGTATGGTGGGGTGTTCTTCTCCGAGCGGGTGGAGCTGCCCTGGTCCCTGGTGACATCACAGAGTAGGCAGCACAGTTTAGTCATGGCAGAAGGTTTCTGATATTTATTCCCAACTTCTTCCTACTGAAGTCAAGGTGAAAGCCTCAAACCCAAATGACTTACCATATTTGGTGAACTTTCATTGGTTGGAAATTCTCTCCCATTCTCATTTCTCACTTTCTCCTGACTGTCCACTTATATGAGGTACCTGGAGTGATCAAATTGGTAGAAATGGAAAGTAGAATGGTGGTTCCTGGGGGCTTCAGGGAAAGGGGGAAGGGAAGTTGGTGTTTAATGGGTGTACAGTTTCAAATGGGGAAGATGAAAAAGAAAAAATACTATATTAGAATATGTAGTGTTTTTCTCCATAGAAAACTACAGCAAAAAAGAAGAGTGGAACCTCAAAGTCATGGGGAATGTTCAAGGGAAAAAAAAAAAAAAGGTTGTGAGCCAATAATGATGAGGTCAGCCAAAATGCAGGCTCCTTTCCAGGAATGGAGTTGGAGTCAGCGTCTTCATAAATCTCACACCTTGCTCAGAAGATAGTTTGACTAACTTCGGGAGAGGGGACAGTGCAATTCTGTCTTCCTGATTATGCTGATGGCTCTACCACAGGTGTAGAAAAGTGATTAAGGATAAAATGCCATTTCCAGGGCACCTGGGTGGCTCAGTCAGTTAAGCATCCAACTCTTGATTTCGGCTCAGGTCATGATCTTAAGATTGTGATATCAGGTTCCTCGCTGGGCATGGGTCCTGTTTAAGATTATCTCTCTCCCTCTCCCTAGGCCCCTCCCCTATATAAAATAACAGTAATAATAAGATGCTATTTCCAAGCAACTTTCCTACGTAAACTTCACTTAAAGAACAGTGAAAACTAAACTGATCTAGTAAGGTGTTCCCCAGGTGAACAAACTAACCTGGGCTGCCTTTTCTCTCTTTTCAACATACTGCTGCTATTACTTGTGAATGCCACAGGGCTGCCTGCCTGTCCCCTTCTTTTAGTTCCCTCCCCCATAGCAAAGTCCTCCCTTTTCTCCCAGTCCGATGGCCTCACTGGTGTGGCCATGACAATGGACGTTCATTTTACCACTGTGAAAGAGTTTAATGATTAAAAGGCCACAGCATAGCACTCAACCAAAAAACTCTTTTGCTCCCATGAAGCCCCTTTGATTCAAAATGTTCTTTTGACAGGATCAAGGGTGGTTCTCATTCTACTGGGCTGCAGAAACATCTGCATTTTTTAATTAACTACCTTCTCCTCAGTGAACAGAGTTAATGTGTAATTACTGAAACACCCTCTCTTGAAGTGGCACACAGTCACACCACGTCTCCCACCGACCTTGCTCTGGCTCAAATAAAGCAAGGCTATCTTTAGATCCTGTACCCCCATTCAGAGCTGGTAATAAACCAGTTACAGGCTTATCTACCCAGCTTACATCTTACTCTTTCTCTCTCTCCTCCCTCTTCCACCTCCATGGCTAAAAGGAATGACAAAAAGGAGAGGAGTGGGAGGGAAAAAAAAATCCACACAACCACCACTGGCTGCCTCTTTCACATAATTGTAGCTCATTGGGAAGAGGCATACAAAACACACGAAAATATTAAAGCTAAATGGAGACAGAACTGAAAGACCCCAAATCTAGGTAATCTAGAAAATATCCATAAAGAAAAAAAAAAAAGACTCCGGCATCCATGTGACTTAAAAGGATGAGCAGGATGGAATTTAAGGCTGATGTGGGCAGATTCTTAGTACAGACCAGCGACTGGGGTTATGTTCCTATTCCATTGCAGTATTCTTATTGTGATATCAATGTTGACACTGTCCCCAACAACCCTTGTAGCATCTTGGCCCTGCATAATTATTTTTTCTGAATTTATTCTGACCAGAGCAGGATTTCCAGCAGTCACTGTAAAACTCCAGAGGTCAGATGACAAAACCATTGTAGAGCCTCTTGAAATACCCTGTGGACCCTCAACAGCAGGCAGAATCGGAAAGAGGGTGTCTCAGTAAATACCCTCTCTGGAGTGCATTTAGTTAGTGCTTTTGTCGACTAAGTAAGAAGGTTTGCTGTCTCAGCTCATGGAAGCTCTAAATCAGAACATTCACAATTATTTTAAAACATTCACAGTGATCTCCTAAAAGTTCTTGAATAACAGCTTTTGAAAGTTAGACATTTTTCCAAGGCTAAACCCTGTACTGGTTTGTGACTGGTGGGCCAGATGAACAGCCTTTCATTTGGAAAATACTGATGAACTATTTGCAATCGGAAGAGTTCACCTGCTATTTCTTGAACACTAGCAGTCTAAAAAATCTAGCAGCTATGATCATTAAGAGCTATCTTTTTGACTCTTTTGACCTGGACAGAGAGAATCTCAATAAGCATTAGATGTTAGGAATATCCAATGGTGTGGGAAGAGCCGTGACGTCTTGTATGAGAGTCCATCCAATATTCCACATATTTTCCTCAGTCTAAATATTTTTATCTTGAAGTGAACCCATAATCAGGAAGTAATATAAGTGAGTCAATCTGTCTATTTGATTCTTAAGTAGCACTTAAGGACCACCCATACTTTCATTTCTAAAACTGAACAGAGACCACTCACTTGGGTGCCATTTGATATACCAAAGCCTGAGAAGTTCCAGAATCCATGTTCAAAGTGGCACCTGGGAATCCCTTCAATTCTACCATCTTTTCCTTAACTGTCTTAAGTGGCTTTATCCCACTGGCAAATGCCTCCACTTGAAACTGCAAATCTAATGAAAATCAGCAATCTCCCTTTAACCATAACTACATATCGTGGTGATGTTGTCTGTCCTCTCTACCAGCTGTGAAAACTTCAGTGAACAATTTTCTCTGAATCTCTGCTCTTTCACCTATGAAGTGAGATTAATAGGACTCATAAGGGATGTAGGGAGCATTATACTTATGCAAAATATTGATTTGTCTTTTCCTTAAGTAAAGAAATGCTTTGAAGCATACTCTAGAAGAATGGAGTGATGTTTGCTATTTCGTGAGAAAAAATATTGCTCAAAATATTTTTTCTCTCCAACGTTTAGCAGGAGTTTATAAGGGGCAAGTTTTAAGGATCAGTTCTCTCCTTGACTCATTAATAGTTTAGACTAAATCTCATTTGTGACAGGGTGGGTGCTTTTTATTCTCTGCACCAAGTACCCTGCCTTAACTTTGTGGGCTACAGTTTTCCTCATCTGAAACAGAGTTGATAAAAAGCTGTTGACATTCCTCACAACAGATTCACTATTTTTTTTTAAGATTCATTTATTTATTTGAGAGAGAGAGTGTGCCCACGAGCATGCGGGAGAGGTCGGAGGGGAGGGAGGGAAACTCAAGCAGACTCCCCGCTGAGCACAAGTCCAACACAGGGACTCAATCTCAGGACCCTGAGATCATGACCTGAGCCAAAACCAAGAATCGGACGCTTAACCAACAGCACCACCCAGGCACCTCCAGATTCGCTGTATTTTAATAGTGTGTTCAGATGACTACAATGTACATGAAGACATTAAAATCTAAATACATTTATACTACAGTTTAAATAATATTAATATTTCCTAATTCTATATGGATATTTCACATACCCAGTGCCACAAAAGTTGCTGTCAACAGCCTGTTTATGGTTTGCAAACTAGAAATGAATTGCTACAGAGTTTACATTACACAAATGCCTGAGCAACATCACAAATTGTGCTAGTATGGTAAGAAGCAAATGGCTTTAGAGATAAAGCAGTTTTCTTTTTTGTTTGAAAGCATTATGATCAAGTTTTGGAAAATGAGTGGCCGTCAGAATTTATTGGGTCTGCTTTGGAATAATTGGTGGTAGTCATTCCACTAGTAATGAGATTTATTAAACCCAAAATTCTGTGAGGGTTTTGCTCCACTGTCCCAATCAAAACCGTATCTGTGATAAAATAAAAAAGCATTAAACAATTTAATACGTTAATATACTTTAAAAGGAGATACTATCTCTACAAGTTACCTATCAAACTATTATTTATTTATTTACTATTTTAATTAATATAATGTGGTATTATTTAGGCTAGATATCAGTCTTATGGTTTTTTAAAGAGTTTTATCTACCTATCTATCATCTATCTATCTATTTAGCGTGTGCACCTGCCTGAAAGTGAAGGGAGAGGCAGAGGGAGAGGGAGAGAGAGAATCTCAAGCTGACTCCTAGCGCAGTGCAGAGCCCAAGGTGGGGTTGATCTCACAACCTGAGACCATGACTTCAGCTGAAAGAGTTGGATGCTTCACTGACTGAGCCACCCAGGCACATTGTATCAGTCTTCTTTAAACTTAAGTCTTTAAAAGAGAGAGATAAGGGGAAGATTATTTAATCCCAGACTTCAGGCTCTTGTAAACCTGCACATAAATGACTCTCCCTTATTGCCTGGAGGAGAATTGGTACTGACACCTCCTAGAATCACTGAGTATCTTTTCCACTAGCCAGACTGGAACCACTCATCGCAAAGCAGAGGGTAGCTTACTTTCTGAGGTACACAAAGAAAGAAAGGAAGGAAAGCTTCAACTGAAACTTCTTACCCTTGATTCCAATGCATACATGAGTCAGGAGAGGATATAATGTTTGTAGAGGGGATTAACCCCTTGGTCATCCCTCTGTATCTGGGAACACTGAGCTCTCCACCCTCACCTCCACCATGGAGATGGGTAGTGGCTAAGATCAGCTGACCCTTCCAGAGCTATCATTTCCCCAGAATAATTTCTGGCAACAAATGTCCAAAGCACTAAAGTACTGTTAAGATATAATATCTCTAAGCAGCATGCTCCTGAAAGGTTTCTTCTCAGACAGAAAAAGAAGAAAAGCATGGAGTAGAGTGGAGGGGCACAGAGGGACTGCTCTGAGAAAATAAAAAGTTCAGGACAATGAAGCCCTTCATGCAAAATGAATATAACAACTTCACCCTTATATGAACTCTTATAGTCATTGATTTATGGGTTTTTCTAGATAAAACTGGTCTTTGGTACTATGTGGCCTGGAATTCAGCAAATATAGTTGATAAAGTCCCAATTTTTCATCTAGAAAACTGAGGGAAGGGAGAATTATGCTTTCTTTTTGTCTTTTTCCTCAAAAAATGAGAAACAGAAACTGTCTTCAGATGCTTGATTAATGTGAAGGGTGTTTCTCCCACACCTCTATCTGCTGAGCCCTGGAACGAGAATGAACACAGCATATTTGCTTTTAATCACTAATATGTTTGTCTCTATTGCCCCTATCCTTTTAGGTTATACAATCTCAGAAGGTCAAGAACTCTGTCTGTTTACCTTGCCTGGTAATGTATTTAACACAGTGCTCCATACAGCGGATGTCTGGTAAATATTTGCATGCCACCACAAGGGTGGTTCTGATTGATGTGGCCAGAATTTATTTTGTTCCATTTAGTCTTGTGTTGAGTAGGTAGTGTCTAAGCCGCCACCAGTTTAAACTTCAAGCTTACAAGTTTCACCTATGATGAGTTCATTACTTGCTTTCAGCCCTGCCCCCGAAAACGTGGTGGATTGGACTCCAGCACATAAAAGCCAAAAAGAGTCAGTCATTAGCAAGTGTGAGTAATAGCCAAATAACACTGCCAGACTGTGTTTGTCTTAGGTGCCAAAATGAATTGTTCATTAGCATTCTCAGAAATACCCAAACTATACAAACAAGGGGTGTTAAACCATTTCAGATTGCTGGTGAATTTTGCTTAGGGGATAAAATATAGCAAAGTGTCTTGAATGAGGATCAGTGCTTTCCCATTCTTATAAGAGCAACTAAAGGAAAATTCAAGAACGGAAGCAATGGGATGAACTTCTGCATGAGCTATTTTCCAGTCTACATGTAAGGAGCATGGATAAGGGAAAAAATATGCCCATTGGTTTTTAATTCCATTTCATTCATTAAGTGTCATATTTTTCTTCCCTTAAGCCCATTTTTCTCCCACTTTAAATAGATAATGATGGGCTGAGTTTTCTGCTTCAGGTGCTTTGTAATATTAACAAACAATTCAAATGGGTAAATGTTAAAGATCTTATTGGCTTTATTCAGTGATTCATGAATTGAGCTGCATTCCATAGAGTAGATAAAAAGGTGCACAGAAAACTGTACAAAATAAGAGACTTTTATAGGCAGAAAAGAGTGAGTGGGACAAGGGAGTCATACTAATAAGAAGTGGATTGGTTGGAGCAAGGACACTTTTCTTTAGGAAATAACAAGAGTCTATCAGATAGATTACATCACTGGTACTAACCAGGTGATTCCTGATTGAGTGGTTTAAGATTTTATTTCTGACACAAGCCAAAACTGTAATTAAGACTAGGTTTGGTGATGTGGGGCTGAGCATAAGTGACTATTTGGGGCCTTTTGTCTTGTTTTTAACCATTCTCTCCCTTGTGATCATACTCTGAATCAGAGAGATGTGATCAGAATATAAGGCATTATTGCTACTCTCAACTACCCTCTGAAGGTCTCATAGTTTCTGCTAGTCAGGTATGACATCTTTTTGCTGAATCTAGGCATTCACGGGTCACAACTTCAAGTTCACATTCTTTAAGTTCTTCATTGTCTTCATTTTCTTTCTTATGTTCTAGTCTTAGGGTGATCATTTGCTTGATGGTTATCAGATGGAAACATAATATTTAAAAGTTTTGAGAGAATTCAGCAGACCAAAAAGATTACCATGATTATTATAAGTGGAATAATTCCCAATGTCTGAAGTGTACTTCAGAGCCATGGCTTCCAAGACCCAAACCAATCAGAATTAAATAAGTCAAAGAAAGGCCTCATTGAAGGAGTAACTTTCTTAAGGCAACTGATTTGTTCAGTGATCTTTTGAAACTCAACTTCCCCAGAAGTGTCGATTCAAGTGCAGCAAGTGGTATTGTCCATAGAACAAACACATCCTTGCTCTCTTGAAAAGATAATGAAGAGTTTTCTTATTCCCAAGAACAACTTGGGCCATAGCACCTAGGAATTTTTGCGGAAGCTATTGCTTTAGCAACAGATTCTACAATATCTTCAAGACTTAAGGTGAGGTTCCCTATCATAGCCTCATTTTTGCTTACTCCTAGCCAAGGGAGCAGTGATCTACCAGAGGAAGCTAACTTTGAATCAAAAATGCCTCCCAGTAATTCCTGTTTGAATCTATGGCTTGGGAAAAGTGAAGCCTGAGAGGCCAGGAAATTTTCACATAGCAATTATATTCTGATTACTCTTGTCTTGTGTCCCTATCTTTCTGCAGAGCTTGGAAGCAAGGTTCCTTGGGTTAGGGATTTTTACGGATAGGTAAATAGATGCCCAGGTTTAGGGAGTCTGACACAATAAAGTGGGGGGGCTAAGTTGGACCAGATGTTAGGTGGAGCCTCCTTCACTTGTAAGCTATGTGTCCAAGGTTCAATACCTTGTAACTTGACAGCAGCATCGATGATTGAGAGCTCTTGGTAGGGTCTTTTTCATGAGTCTCATTTTTGCCAGATCATCAAAGTAGAACAATAACTGCTCATAAATGACAAAAAACTTAAAAATGCCCATTGTTGAAGATCTGATGAGAGTCCAGTGTAATGGGAGATAAGGAAATTTGGTTATTTCAGGAACATACAACATTTTAAGATAATTAGAGTTATGACTGATCACATTATACCAGTACCTATCAGACTTTAGGAATTTCATGTAATTTTTGGAACACTTATAACATGTACCTATATAAATACAACATAAAGAAGACTTACTGTTACTTCTTATTTGACAATACTTCCCATGAAATTAACATATCCAATAAGCCTAGTGCATTTAATATCTCCCTTTTTATAAGGAGAAAGAACAAATTGTTTGAGATTTTTATTTTAAGGACCCTCTAAAAAACCCCAAAGTTAATTTGAAGTCTAAAAGATTTTATTTAGACTTTGATTTGGGGGAAGTTTGTCAACACTATCCAGTTAACCAAAATGGCAATAGAAGGTGCCAAAGGCAAATACAGACATTTACACAGTTGTGAGAAAAAGTTATCTCCTTCGATAGTGAGATGTTTTGCTTGTTTTGTTTTTTTGTTTGTTTGTTTGAAGAAATCAAAGATCTGATAAGAACAACATGAAGCACAATAAATTATCTTGGTAAGACACAAAATTTTTGGTATCTAGGCAAATTACTTAAAAGGTAAAAAACCTTTCACAATCTGTTATCAAAAGCATACAGAAAGTCCAAGGAAATTGTCCTTCTAGTAGAGAGAAAACCAAATTCTAATTTTGTACTTGTATACTTTGATATGAAACAACTTTTTAAAATATTTTGTTTAATTATTTGGCAGAGAGAGAGAGAGCGAGCAAGAGCACAAGCACAAGCTAGGGGAGTCGTAGGCAGAGGGAGAGGGAGAAGCAGGCGCCCTGGGATCATGACCTGAGCTGAAGGCAGATGCTTAACTGACTGAGCCACCCAGGTGCCCCACGAAACTTTTTATTTTTTTAAGTTTGAAGAAATTAATTTCAAATTTTGTCCACTTATCCAAAATTCCTTTCCCGATTCCTTTTTCATAAAACTTCTTCAGTTTTGTCCTATTTTTTTTATCTTCTTTTTCTCTATTTGGAACAATCAATCATTCTACTTTCCTTATCTACCTTTCTTATACAGTTGTTTCTTTTCACCCTTATTATTTATAAGTAGTTTTAATTGCATATATTGATTAGAATCCTTAATTTCTAGTGAAAACTAAGAGGTAAGCAATTGTGGACAGTCTTCCACACTACCACTCTGCAGACTGGCAGACTTAAATACATTTTATCATTTCTAGAAGTACATTCTCCCTCATAGTAAATTTTTCAATATGACACAAAATGTTTACTAAAAGACCCACATATCTTAAGTTTATTGGTAATAAGTGGCCAAAAGAAGATAAACCCTTGTTCAGTAACTAATGCTTCAGTATTTTATCTTATTTGGAAATGAACTAAATAGTCAATGACTATCCATCATTTAAGTTAATTTAGCAAAACTCTAAGGTTTCAAGTAACCAAAAAGATTTTTGGAAACTTTTTAAGCAGACATATAATAAAACACAATTATTACTGCAAAATTCACCTGAAACTTTTATCCCACTAACATCGATTTAAGTCACTTGTTCTTAGCAATTATATTTAGACTACCTATAAAACTTTATGTGACATTAGACAGAGTAAGCCATCATCCAAAGTTATTTTTCTTGTTGACAAATTTTATAAGAAAGATAAAGAACTTATTTGACTTTTAATACATCTAGGTAGAATAAAAGTCTTATATTCAATGTTGATAACTCTGAAGAATGCCTGTTTTAATTAAACCAACAAACTTAAACTAGTTTTTATTTACTAAAAATTAATTCTAGATCACATGAAATTGAAAAATATTTGGGTTCATTTCTATATTTCTGAGAGTGTTAGAGTACTCAATCCATTCAAGCACTTGTCTTCAAACCAATCAAACAAGCTCTTAAAATTTGCTTTGGCAATACCATCCAGAGGCAGAAAAATATCACGTATCTACAACATACATTTACAGACCCACATAAACATACAGACAGACACAAAAAGAGAACTTACAGCTTCTCTTCTAAAATTTCAGCCATGGATTAATTACAATACAAAATTCTTTATTTACATAAATTGGATTCAAATTGTGTATCAGGCAGTTGGAATAAGTTAAGGTTACCTGCTCAGATGTCTAAATGTTTTAACTAATGTTTGTGAAGAAGACACTTAAGAATTGTTTTCTTCACCTAGTTTCCAAAATAGCCTTTCCCTTTATTTTTCCTTCTGATGAGAATTAACTCCCTCAAGTCTTCATTTCAAATAGATGGTCTCACAAGAGTTTCTGGAAAAAAAAAAAATGTAGATATCTACATCTTAAAGGCACAGGTAAAGAATGCAAATTTCTCCAAGAAGGTCTCTTATTTCCCAAGGTTGGAAATTTACAATACCTACAAGCCTTTTGAAATGAACAGGTGAAGTTTGGGGACCGATAGAAAAGGTAGGTAGGCTTTGAATTGTTTCTAGAGCTGCATTTCTGGCTTTGTAGAAATTTGTATGATAAGGAGAGTTGTTTTTAATTCCTCCCAAAATTGGATTGCAGCCTGAGTAATATCAAGGGGCAGAACCACCCATCTAACCATATAATCCTCAATTTGCTTCTCTATATCAGGGATATAGATTAAGATGGAAATGAAAAGGATTCCCATGTTTCAGTTATAGAGCTTTGTCTTAGGAGTATTTTTCTTTCCTCGTGTGTGCATTCAGCTTGGAAAAAGCCTTTGAGAAATGTTTCTGTCAACCTCTGAATATCAGCTTCCAATTTGGCCAACCTCTGACCACAGAGCTACTTAAAAAATCCTTTCAAATGTCATGTTGGGTTTCAGCCAGGACCAGCAATAAATATTCCTGGCAGTATTGAACATCCTCCCCTTGGACACAAGAGGTGTCCCCAACAGGGTACAAAATATACCACCCTCCCAAGATCCAGAACCATTCCTAAAAATAGTCAAAAGAAAGAAAGTATTAGACAATTTTCCTGAGAGCTGGCAGATGGTAGGACCGCAGTCACAAATGGCGTGCAACCCACATTTCTGTCCAGACACAGTTTTGGACCCCCGACCTGATTGTTTGCGCTGCCTGAATAATACAAGAACCAACAACCTGCGTTGTCCCAGGCAGGCAGAAAGCCAAGCCAGATTCTCAGGACATAAAACTATTCAAGCAAGAAGGCAATAGCTTACCCCCAGGAGAGAAAGAATCAATAACTGATGGGCCTGAATTTGGAAAAAAAGGGACAAAATGAAACTTTATCTTCCTCTCTCTACAGGTACTACAGAAAGATATCCAGGCAAGCTGACTCTGGAGAATTCTCACCCTTAGCCAGCGTCTGCCTTTTCCCCCAGAACCACATCTAGAGGCCCCTCGGGGGATCTAAAGTAGAGTGTAGCTCCAGTATAGACCAGAATTTGACAAGGATTTTTATTACATTTAATTTTAGTTTTTCCCTTGGCTGTTTAAAGGAATGACTGGTAGCAGTTTACCAGAAAATCCGAGTCCCAGCAACCCTGGAAGGGGCCCATCTGGGGTCCTTCCTTCAGAGGAAGGTAAGGGGACATTTGAGTTGATGTAGAAAGATTTACACAAAACCTCTGAGGACAATCTTTGCTTCAGCATCCCAGTTGATGACAAATGAGACACTTCTGGGCCAGCATTTTGATGACGGACCCCTTAGAGGGCACAGTGGGGAAGGCCCAGGTGTTGTTCTGGTTTCTGGCCTTGGAGCCATTGCAGCTACAAGGTCAATAATTTGGAGGACTCTCATTCACAGTCTTGTTCCAGAGTCCTTTCAAAGTACTCAGTGACTGTCACCAGTTCAATCAGACCCAAGCCTTTGCATACTAGTTTCTGCCTTTTAATGAGTCCACTGATCTTAGGTAATTTGTTTGCAAATAAAGCAGATAGAGCGGGTTGGGTAGCTTCATTTATTGTACAAAATCCAGAATGCTGTGGGAAGAGAGCTTCTAGACAGACTTTAAAGTCTGCCCCAGATTCATCTTTTTGTGGTTGTCGTTTACTTGTTTAATCCCCAGACCCATCAGTGTGAGCAGGGAAGACTCTAGGAATAATTTTCAAAAGATCAGTTGCTGTTTTGCAATTTTTTCTGGTCCATCAGGGGACCATATTGAAGATCAAAGATCTTGACTATTATCCTTGGGGTTATGCCCTAGTGGCTCCTGCGACCATATTGGGTCATCAGCACATCCTACCTCCATGGACACAACCTGATAAAGATCTGGCAGCCCCTGGGCCTTGGCCCTAATAAGGATTCTAAACTGTTTTATATTTTTTTATTTTTTTCAGATTTTATTTATCTGAGAGAGTAAGAGAGAGCATGAGCAGGGAGGAGTCAGGGGAGGGGTACAGGAGGAGAAGGGGAAAGTGTAGGGAGAGGGGCAAGAGGAGGGAGAGGCAGAGGGAGAAGCTGGTTCCACACTGAGCAGGGAGTCCAATGCAGGGCTGGATCGCAGGACCCTGGGCCCATGACCTGAGCTGAAGGGAGGGGCACAACTGACTGAGCCACCCAGGTGCCCCAGGGTTCTAAACTCTTCAGGAAACTTTTAGGGATCCTCCTTGGGTTTAAGAAATTTTTTGTAGCCCTTAGTTTGGTCTTTGAGCAAGATGTGAAGGATACTTGAAGATCGCCTGCAGCCTCAGGTGAGTGTATTTTAAAAGGAAACTATTTAAAAGTCTCTACAGAGTGGAAAGGTAATTGAGACAGAGGACCAATAGGACATGAACACTGAAGTAAAGGAGGATAGAGGGGAGCGGGAGCCCTCACATCAGTATAATTGTCTTTTGTTTTAGGTACCTTTTGTGTTCTTAAATTTTCATTAGCCTTTTGCAACAAATCTTTCAATGAAGCCATTTTGAAATCTTGAAGCCTTTTAGAGGCTTCTGAATGCCAGTTAAAATAGGTATCCCATTTTATTGTTTGTTTGGTTGATTTGGGAACCCTCGCTTGCAAGTGCACTTTTTGAGAGAGAGAGAGAGAAGTGGCTGAAGGGCAGAGGGAGAGGGAGAGACAGAATTTTAAGCAGGCTCCATGCCCAGTGCACAGCCTGACATGGGCTCGATCTTATGACCCTGAGGTCATGATCTGATCCTAAATCAACAGTCGGATAATTACTGACTGAGCCACTCGGGTGCCCTCAAGTGCACATCTTAGATCAACAATCTGGCCTAAATGGAATGTTCCCTATAATGGCCATCACAATTCTAGGTTTTCTTAGTAAGATTTAGCCACTTTTCAAGTTTATACTTTATTTTTTTTTAAGATTTTATTTATTTATCTGACAGAGAGAGACACACAGAGAGAGAGGGAACACAAGCCGAGGGAGTGGGAGGGGGAGAAGCAGGCTTTCCCACGCAGCAGGGAGCCCCACGCGGGGCTCCGTCGCAGGACCCTGGAATTATGACCTTGAGCCAAAGGCAGACACTTAAAGACTGAGCCACTCAGGTGCCCCAAGTTTTTACTTTATTTTTATTAATTTGCCAGATATTATTTCAGTTAGAATTATAAAAGACCAAAAGAATTATAAAAGACCAGAAATATCTTTTGCAAACTGCCTTTTTTAAACAAATGATTTTCTTTTGGTTACAAATACTGTGTAAGACAATGCCTTCTTTTGCAAAACAATAAATACAAGAACAATTTTTAAAACATGAGGTTTGGGGGTGGCTAGTTGTTAAGCGTCTGCCTTCAGCTCAGGTCATGATCCCAGGGTCTTGGGATGGAGCCCCGCATCAGGGGTCTGGGGGTCGGGCTTGGCGGGAAGGCTGCTTCTCCCTTCCCCTCCCCCTGCTTGTATTCCCTCTCTCACTGTCTCTCTCTCTCTCTCTCAATCTCTCTGTCAAAAAAACAAATAAAACCTTTGAAAAAAAAATAAAAAATAAAAAAAATAAACCGTGTGATTTGTCTAAGATATTTAGAAGAAAAGAAAAGAACCTGATTTTTTTCCAGTATTAAAAAATATATATATATCTGTATTCCCTTACCTTTCAAAGAATAAGTTCAAATCTATGACTCAACTAGAGAAAATGAGAGATGGAGGCAGAGACAGAGATCATCGTATAGCTACTTTAAATAGCTTCTGACAATTCTTCTGATGTTACCTTTCCTTTCTGGAACTCATATCTTCACAAAAGGGTTGAACTTAAAATATTTCTAATGAACTGATGGAAGAAAAGAAAATACCTATTGCACACATACGTGTAAAATTTACCATAAACAATTATGCATGTCAAAAAGACACTCACCTTGAAAAAGGTACAAAAAAAAAAGTGGGGGAAAAACCTGAATTACAGAAAAGAGAGTCAAATTTAGATATGGACAGGTTCCAGGATCACAATTCTTAGACATAATATAAGCAGATGTGCCAGAAGATGACCCACTCAGTGTTTGGAACTTGAGGATCCTATGTCTTCAGCTAAGTATTGGGTCTCTCAGAGCCAAATTAATACCTAAAAGGGAGGTGTCACTGGGTTGGGACTAGGTGGTGTTTTCCAATGTACCTCACCGCATGGAAATTTTCTGGAGGTGGCAAGTGACCTAGTGTCAATCTAGCACATTCCATGTCCAACTTATCCTGACAGGAGAGTCTTAGACTTAAGTGGTGAGTGCTCTAACAGTTTCAAGCGCTCAACCCATGTCCACCAACTTTGCAGTTTTTGACTTCTGAGATTGTAATTAGCAATAGCCTTTTCTTCACATGCACATTAGAAGGAAGCAACAGTAACAGAGACTATGGGACTGTGGACCAAAGAAATGTTACTGAGGACCGACCAAGAGAAGGCCTTAGGTGCATACCACTCGTAACTCCCAATGTAGAACTGGGGACTAAACCAAGACCTGGGGCTTGGGTTGCAGGCAAAAGTGTGGCAAGACTGAAAAGCCAATTAGATCAGGAGCTTAAGACAGTGAGAGCGGGGCTCAGAACCAAGAGGAACTTGCCCATGGCCCTTGGAAATGGTAAGAAAGACAACTCAAAGGGGTTTTATGGTACGTGTGCCCATGTTTCTCGTGGTCCCTGAAGCCATCAGAAGTCTCCTTCAGAGCCCACTGCTGCCACCAAACCTGTTAGAAAACAAAATTCAACAGAGTAAATGTGAAAGATCTTATTGGCTTCATGCAATTCTTCATGGATCGGGCAGCGTCCCATCTAGAAGACAGAAAGGAGCTCTGAGGATCTGTACAAAATGAAGACTCCAACAGGCAGAAGGGAGAGGATGAGGGAGTTGTACTAGCAAAAAGCAGATTGGTTGTGGCAAGGTCACTTTTCTTTAGGGGATAGCGGGAGTCCATCAAGCGGATTACCTCACTACTGCTGACAAGGTGATTCCCGATTGATTTCATTTAACGTTCCACTTCTGGGAGAGGCCACAACTGTAATTAAGCTAAGTCTTACTTTAGCGACATGGGACTTAGCATAAATGACACTGTTGGGAGCCTGCTGTCCTGTTTTTTTAACAGTAATATGTCTTTGAATTTACTAAAGGATCATCCTGCCTAAATTTTACATTTTTAATAGTGTACAGCCCCACACAATGTGCTTCCTGGGTGTAATCTAAGAGAGGCCAAGTATGCAGTATTAGAGCCAAAATCAGGATCTTATTTTGCGTCAGGATGCTTTGAAACATGTCATTATGAACACAACTCTACTTGTGAACTTGTCCTCATTAACTTAGCAATTAGCAGGATCTTGTTTGATCTTGGAATTCATTAGCCATTGCAGCTGAAAGACTGCTTCAATTTTAACACATAAGAATCAACAATGAAGGTGGTAATAAGAAAATCAATCTCACTTTCCTGCTTATACATTTTTCCAAGGCTGCACTATGCCCGATTAAACAATATTTTACATTAGAAATATATTTTTTTAAAGATTTTATTTATTTATTTGTCAGAGAGAGAGAGAGAGAGAGAGAGTGCAAGCGAGCACAGGCAGACACAGTGGCAGAGGGAGAAGCAGGCTCCCTGCGGAGCAAGGAGCCCGATGCGGGACTCGATCCCAGGACGCTGGGATCATGACCTGAGCCGAAGGCAGCCGCTTAACCAACTGAGCCACCCAGGCATCCCAACATTAGAAATATTTTTAAAGTGGCATTATCACATGCTTTTCCACACAGAGACCAAATAACCCTCTGCTTAGTAAAAGGCCATCATCCATGAGGTTCTAGGAGGAGTTTGGGAGACAAGTCCCTTTCTTCATCTGCATACCACACAGGGTCCTGCTCACAAGAAAAAATTTGCAAGGTAGATTTCAGAACATTCCTTCCTGCCCTTTAATTCTCAAAGAATCCCCTCCATATTCTAGAATTCCAGTCAAAAATTCCACCCAATGCAGTCAGCTAAGTCTCAATTCTAGTCTGGTACTTGGCAGATAGCCTAAATTCTTCATTAATTCCCTTAATAAATTGTGATCGACCATTTTTGCCACTTTGGGCATTTGTTGCAAGTATGAGTTTAGCTCATCAGAAATTATTTTAAAATTATCCTGCTTTTGCTTCCCCCCATTGGCCACAGAAAAATTCTTCTAACATTTAATGATATAAAGTATGCTCTCTGATGAATACTATTCTCCAGACTCAATCAAAGAACCTTAGTTCTTTTCGTATTCTGGCTCCAACCTCCTGACCCAATCCTGCCTGTGTGTGCTTTCTTCAGACGTAGTGGCAATTCCAACCACAGAGTTGTATGCGGGGACCCACCAGCTTAGGAAGGAATATAGTAACATCTCCCTAATTCCAAACACCATACACCTCTTAATACAGTCTGATTACATTTGTTTTGGCAGGTATGTTAGCCAGGGTTACTTCACGAAACAGAGCCTGAGATAAGAGATTACACGCAGGTAAAAGCTTGGACGCAGACAGTGTATTTGGGGTTGTAAAGTCAGGAAATGGAAAAGGGGATGAAAACAACAACAAACCAGAGTGAAGGAAAGTCAGTACAGAGTACATTGCCCAGCTGGTGACTGCTGTGGGTAACGCGGGGGGTTCTGTCCATCCAAGACCCTTTTAAAAGCTGAGTAAAACCCACCCCAGAAGCATTTGTCAGAGAACAGAAGAACATATGTATCCACTATGTTGCCCTTCCTCATGGATCCAGGTCACGGGCTGTCATTGGTCACAGGCTGTGCAGTTCCTCACCCTTCCTAATGCATGTACGAGACCAATTATGGCATCAGAAGCCACGGTACAAGAAAATGGGACAAGAAAATGAAGCGCCCGTGTGTGAAGCTACTTACTGACAGCAAAGGCTGAGGATGTGAGCAGGCACGAGAAGTCTCTGACTTGGGTAACAGAACCCCAAGGCCAAGTCCTATTTAGCTTGTGGTCCCCTAGCCCTGTAAATCCTTTATTTTTGTACCACCCGCACTGGGCTTACTGTTGTGATTATCTGAATTTTTGAAAGTTACAGAATCACGAGTATTTTAGAGACAGACCAGACCTCCGAGATTGTTTAGGAGATAAGGAAACTGAGGCACACACTGGAGAAACTGGTCTCCCAAGGTCACATATCCGGTCTAATTAAATGCCTCAGTGTTCTACTTTGTAGAGATGTTTGAAACTACGCATTTGAGAAATATTTCTCAGGCTTCTAGCACATGTGGAAGACTTAAACAGGGATTTGAATGCCATCAGCTTCCTTGGGAGCTTTCTTAAGGTTGATTTCTGCCAATCTCACAGATACTAGCTCCGTGAGAGTCACATTTGTACTGGAATTTGTTACCAGGAGAGGCAGACAACCATGGTCTTCATTCCGCTTTTGTTTATCTAACTGCTAATGCCCTTGAAGTGTTTATGTTGTTGTTGTTGTTTGAATCTTTGTACATTTTAGAACCAACCTCACAGACAGTAATATATTCAGAACAGGGGTGTCACAACCCGAGGCATCTGAAAAGAACCAGGAGCCAGGGGGCCTGCATGCTTTACAGGGGGGCTCCAGGGATGCAGGCCTGGGGCAGGTTATACTGCTCCCCCTCCTTTTCCTCATCTGTAAAATGGGGACAATAACAAAACCATCCCATGGGGCTATTATGATGCTTCAATGAGTTAACATTTACAAGTCCCTTAGAATAGCTCCCTACGCAGAGTAAGTTTTGTTAAAGTAAGTAAGAACTTTAAAATAGGTCTCTTTAAAAAACAAACAAACAAACAATATAATAAAACAGGTCTCTTTTGGCTGGGGGGGGTGCGGGAGGGGGTGCGGGAGTGGGGGGAACAGTTTGGTTTGTTCTTATTTTGGTTTGGGGTTTGGTTTGTGTTTTACAAAATAATAAAACAGGTCTCTTTGGGGGGTGCGGGACTGTGGGGGGGAACGGTTTGGTTTGTCTGTGTTTTGGTTTTGGGTTTGGTTTGGGTTTTACAACATGACCATGGCTCCTATTTTTATTCAAAACTATCTCAACTTTTCTTCTGAGGTATGGAAGAAGAGAGACATCTCTGAACTGTTTATTTCTGTACGTTCAGCTTGTATTACATTAAACATTATATACTCTATTTCAGTTACTCATGGCACGGATTTCTCTTTCGATATTAAATATAGTAAGGCCATTTCCCTACCAGTTCCTGGATTTTGAAAATATTGTCTGCCTAAAATTTTTCAATAGTTTTCCATAGCAAGGAATACTTTTTAAAAAATGACAAAAAAACAACAACAAAAATGAACCTAAAAGGTAGAAGAAATAAAGATGTTTGAGCTGCATCTCCTGATACAACTTTATAGCAACCATCTGGATGGGGGGGCTTGTGTTCATGGATTTTTTATTGTTGTTGATGGATCTTTTAAAATACTACAGACTTATTTGAGTGGGGGAAAAATGAATCCGTTCAGATAGATGAACTGTGTTTCATATAATTATAATACCTTTTCCTTCAAGTGGAAATGGCAATATCTATATTATCTATATTATTATCAGGTTTGTACAAGTGAAAATTACTATTCTTAAAAAAAAAAAAAAGGCAACACTTTTGGCTAATCAACCCGCTGCCCAGAGAACTGGATGCAAAAATCAGTAAGTAAATATGCCACAAACGTGAACACAGTCTGTTTGCACAAGTTATTATTTGTGAATGGATGGATTCACGCATTCTTCGCGAGGATGGGAAAGCGGCCACTATTCCTTTAGAAAGTTCAAAAGCTGCCGGTGCCTCCTTACTGACAATTGCAGGCAGGACCCAGGCAGAGTTGTCTTCTGGGCAAAAGAGTCATTTAGAAAACTGCCGTCTGTCTCCTGCTTCTGTGTGAAAAGTCTTGACAAGGTTGCGTCTGCCGGCTTATTTTATTTCTTGGGTTTTCAACAGAGGGTTCCGCCCCTCCCCCCTCCGTTGTAAAGGAAACTCGGGGGCATAATGAAGGCCGCACGTCGCGGCGGCCTGGCCTGCTGGGTTCAAGCCCCTGAAAGCGGCCGCGGGGTAAATTTCTCAGCCTTTGGGGAGTCTCGGTTCTGTGAGTTGGCTCCAGCGTACCGAGGCTGTTTGCAAGGGAGGACCCCCGCCGAGTGGGTTTGCTCTCCTCCCAGGAGCTCAGAAAAGGTGAGAGGGCTCCTTCGTATTTTCTCTTTTCCTTGAACTACACAATAGTTTCTTCAGCAGGTCCCTCTGCCTCTCTCACACTGGGACATTTTTCCACATTTCCAGGATTATGGCCACTTTCACTTAGATCTATGTGGGCTGCCTCCACATACAAAGAAGCACTTGGGGACAGGATTAGTAGGATTAGAAGAGATTCACATATGTCCAGTTCAAGCAATTGGTATTCAAAGCTTTACACTTTCAAATGCCACCAAGAGAGAGAAAAGGAGCCAGGAGCTCGCTTTGCATTTCAGCACCTTCAAGAGAGGAACGGTGCTTTTGATTGGTGTTTAAAGCGGGGATAAACAGATTCCTGTTCGGTTTAATCCAGGCCAGCATACCACGGTCTCTCGAACCTGGGGGGAACGAAATAGGGTGCCCAGGCCTGAAAATCACAAACTTCGGCGTTTTGGTGCTTGCCAGCGTTCTGAGTAGCGTGGCCCGTGCAGATGCTTAGGGCGATGCCCTTGCCAGTTACGATGTGCTGTTTCCTTATACAGGCCCCCTTGAGGAGCTCCCTTACGGAATAGTCCTGACAGTTTTTGCACGGGTGTAACCGTGAAACTCAGCTTCCCAGCAATGACACAGAAGAGGTCTGATGTGTTTTCATTTATCTACCGGTGGAAAATGCAGTCGAATTAAAATCTGAAACCCAGTTGTTGAACTTGTGAAATTGTTTCTTCTGCTTTGTGTGGAGGCAGAAAGAGATACCCTTCCCCACCCATGCAAGAGGTCTATTTTTCTTTTCTTTTTTTTTTTGAGGTCTATTTTTCTTATCAGTTACTTCTGTTTGGGGGTCCTGAAGCAGCCCATTGTTTTCCCCCTGGATCTCCCATTCCTATAAAGGCCTGTTTTCCTTGAAGGAGGAAAATATCCATGGAAAGCAGCTAGCCCTGGGTTAGGCTAGCTCCTATCCCCACTGACTCTGTAACTCCCGTTAGCTGATACGCCAGAAAATGTGAGAAAAGTTTTGCTCTTGATTCCTTTGTATTTTGCTCAGCAGCAAGGTACCATGATTATGAGGTTCTTAGAGATCTTTGAATCTTTCACAATGCTGTAGATTTTTAAATAATTAACCTCTCATGAATTCTTGACTATGACTTCCAATGAACAGTGGTACTAAAAATCATATCTCTTTTCATAAGTTTCGTTTTCTAAATTTATTTTAGTAACTTGTATATTGACTAGTTGTCGTTGGACCTGGGATCCAGTGCCAAGGCTGTCATTAATTAGGTGTTCACCTTAAGGCAGTACCATATTTTCTTTTGTCCTCACATTCATCGTGTACAGAGTAAAGGGGTTGGACTAAAATATGAACAGCTTGCGTTCCTCACACAGTACAATTCATAAGCTGTTTTTACACATTTCTTAAAAGTGTTTTTAAGCTTAAACATTCTGTTTCTCTTCATAATCATTTTGATTACATTATGTTATCTCTGCCATAGAGCAATCACATCTTCACGAGACGAGAAAAGTTGTCTTCAAACAAATTAATTGCAACAGCCGTAAAATATCTATCTTAGAATAGATATTTTATAATGCGGTTTTGTAAGACATGATCTCAAATATCAAAAAGCTTGTGTGTTGGGGCACCTGGGTGGCTCAGTGGGTTAAAGCCTCTGCCTTTGGCTCAGGTCATGATCTCAGGGTCCTGGGATCGAGCCCCCGCATCGGGCTCTCTGCTCCGCGGGGAGCCTGCTTCCTCCTCTCTCTCTGCCTGCCTCTCTGCCTACTTGTGATCTCTGTCTGTCAAATAAATACATAAAATCTTTACCAAAAAAATGTTTGTGTGGTGTCAAATTACATCTTGGGTTGCAGTTTTCCTCCCTTCCTTCCTTCTTTCCTTCCCTGCTTACTTCCCTCCCTTTCTCCCTCCCTCCCTTCTTTCCTCCAGCCTGTAGTTCAGATTCACTGCTCCTTTCCTCTGATATTTCCCTTCTATTATGTCCTTCTAGTGAGATTTTTATTTCAGTTATTGTATTTTTCAGTTATAAAACTTCCATTTGGTTCTTCTTTATGCCTTCTGTCTTGCTGTGTTCTTCGGTTTTTTATTTGTTTCAAGGGTATTTATAATTGCTCTTTGAAGCATTTTTATGATGGCTACTTTAAAATGCTTGTAAGGTAATTCCAACTTCAGTGTCATCTGGTGTTGGTGTCTATTGATTTTGTTGTTGTTGTTGTTGTTAAAGTTGATTACTTGGTTTTTGATCTAATGAGTCACTTTCAGTGTGTCCAGGACATTTTGGGTATTATGTTATGACACTCTGCGTCTTATTTCAATCTCCTATATTAGCAGGTCTCTGTGGAAACCTATCCGGCATGGGCAAGAGAGACGTTGACTCTTTGCCACTGGGTGGGAACATAAATCCAGACTCCTTATTCCCTGTGATCAGACTTTGATAATGAGCATTGAGAATGGCATAGTAGATAAAGTATAGATTTTGGAATCAGGCAACACTAAGTTGAATCCTGGACTCACACATACTTACTATGCATTCGAGGATATGCCACAAAAACTTACTGAGCCTCAGTTTCTTCATCCCTAAATAGAGATGATAATATATGCTTTGGAAGCTGTTTCCAGAATTAGGAATAATGCTACATGTGAAAAATTTAGCATGTAATATGCGTTCAACAAATTTTGATCAGCTCCATTTATGAAGTAAAAATTAGTGTATTCTAATGGACGTGCTGTTGAGTACAGAACCCAGAAGATTCCTAATGGATAAAAATTTCACAACTCTGTTTTCTCTCCATATTTTTTCCTAAACCAATTCTGTTTTCCAAAAATTAATTTGTATGTTATACAAATGTGATGTATTTATAAAAAAAACAAAAACAAAAACAAAAACCCTCCTGGTGTCAGTGGTGCAACTTGCAGGCAAGTGCTTTCTGGTTGACGTATTCATAGTTCTACTTGCTTCTTGTAGTAGTCCAATTATTTCACACAATTGAACAATTAAAAAAAACTGCTGAAATCTTGTGGTGATAAAAGGGATCTTGTTATATTGCATTTGATTTTCACGGATACTATATGTCTCAATAAGCTTTATGGCTTTATTTGTGAGCTATCCTTATCTTTTTTTTTAGTACTATTTTTCATTTTTATTTTTTATTGTGGTAAGATACACATGACATAAAACTTTCCATCTTTGCCTTGTTTAAATAGACAATTCAGCAATGGTAAGCATATTCACATTGTTGTGCAACCGATCTTCAGAAGTTTTTCATCTTATGAAACTGAAACTCTATACCCATTAAGCAACTCCCCATTTCTCCCTCTCCCCAAACCCTGGCAACAACCATTCTACTTTGTTTCTATGATTCTGACTGCTCTACATATCTCGTATAAGTGGAATCCTACAACATTTGTCTTATTCCACTTACCATAATGGTCTCAAGTTTCATCCACCTTGTAGCATGTGTCAGAATTTTCTTCCTCTTTAAGGCTGAATAATATTTCATTGTGTGTATATATCACATTTTGCTTATCTATTCAGCTGTCAGTGGCATTTTGTATGCTTCCACTTGGGCTAAAATTTATGAATAATGCTATAATCGTGGGTATACAAATATATCTTAAGACCCTTCTTTCAACTTTTTGGATAAGCACCCAAAGTGGAATCTTAGTAACATTTTTTTTAAAGATTTTATTTATTTATTTGACAGACAGAGATCACAAGTAGGCAGAGAGGCAGGCAGAGAGAGAGAGAGAGGAGGAAGCAGGCTTCCCACAGAGCAGAGAGCCCGACGTGGGGCTCGATCCCAGGACCCTGGGATCATGACCTGAGCCGAAGGCAGAGGCTTTAACCCACTGAGCCACCCAGGCGCCCCATTAGTAACATTTTTTAGTTTGCATATCTTATTTTTGAAGAAAAGAGGAATTGCATCTTCCTTTTATTCAGCCCCATACTGTGTATTATAATGTCAGTTTTTAAAATGTTGGTTATCATTTTGGAATTTAGGAATAGTCATTAAAATGTATACAGCTGCAAATTACCGAATACTCAAATAAATGGCTTTAACAATATAAGACATTGAGTGGCTCAGTGTGTTGAGTGGTTTTGGCTCAGGTCTTGATCTCAGAGTCCTGAAGTCAGGCTCCACGCTCAGTGAGGAGTCCACTTGAGAGTCTTTCCCTCTGCCCCTTCCCCCACACTTTCTCTAAAATAAATAAATAAATCTTTTTTTTTTTTTTTATGACATTAGACTCAAGAAAAAGATTCTTAGGAACTTGATCCAAGTCTGACCTAGTGGCTCAATCAATGCTTGCTCTTTTCTTCCTTCTGCTCTGCCTGTAGGTTGCCTTCTACATTTTTTTTATTCTATGTATTTTTCCATTCTCCTGAAAGATTTACTAGTTCATATCTTCTGTCTCCAAGTCTTCCATTTTTCATTTCCCAATTCCCACTTTCAACTGTGACCTTGCCTCTTCTTTGACTGAGAAAATAGGATTGAAAGAACAAATCTTCCAGAATCACCTACCCCCACTTCCACCTACCTTCCTGCATCTGGGTCCATTTATTCTGTCTTCCTTCTTGTTATCACTTCTTTGTTCCTATTTAAAGCCTGTCCTTTCCACTCATGCACAGTTTCCATCACTTCCTACCTATTCAGGGACATGGATACAGCAATTGTCCCCTCTCTTGTCTGCAACATCAGTTTCTTCTCACCACATCATTCTCAGATACACAAGCTTGCTGAAATTTCTCCCATCTTAAAAGAAAAAAAAAAAATCCTTCTCTAGGACTCTTTTTTCTTCTTCTCTTTTCAGCAAAATTATTTGACAGGGTTTTTGTACTTATTTTCCCCATTTTCTTCCTTTCCATTTTCTTCTCAAACTCCATTCTGACTATTGCTCATACTGTACCATTGAAACTGCTCTAGTGTTGGCTGTCAGTGACTCCACGTTGATAAATCTCTGCAGGTAAATCTCAGCCTTCCTCTCATCGGACAGTTCAAGGGAATTTAACACTGCAGATAACTGCCTTCTCCTAAAATCCTGTTTTCCCTTGGCTTCTAGGATACCACTGTCCCCTGAACTTCCTCCTCTCTGTCTCCTTTGTTGCTCCTTTCTTTCCCTCTTTCCCTCTTCCAGAAAGTGTGGCAAGTTTTAATCCTTGAAACATTTTACTCTTTATCCTCATTCAATCCCCCGTGGTGCTTTTATCTGATCTCATATCTCTTCCTGGTTGGCAGACATAGTTATGGAAACTATATTACTTATTATTTTCATTTACATAGGCATCTCAAATATGACATACCCCAAATATCTTTTTCCTCAGTCTTTCCCATATCAGTTGTTAAAAGAAAGTTGTCAAACAATGATATAAAATGCACAGAGCTATAAAATGAACTCATGTCAAAGATTTTATTTAACCCCTTAATTTATGAGAGAAATAAGTAAGATGTTATAACTGGTTTAAAAACACATTCAAAGAGCAAAAACATATTTAGGGAATGAGAAATTCTGAAATGAATTTACAAATACATGCAAAACAAGTCATTCTAAGAAAATAAGCAACTGTGTTCTACTATACACAATCAATGTGCTTTTTATGGACAAGAATAACTTACATTATTATCAGTTTTCTACAACTTGCATCGCTGTAAAGCATGTGAAAGACAATGGAAGGCAGAAATGACCTGAATGAGTGTGTTAGACAGAACACTCATTAATCTCGTAAACTTTTTCCCCCTGTTTCAAAACCCTTCACAATTTTTCTTGACACTGTGGATTCAATCTGCATATTTCTAGAGGATCAAACCAAAAACTTAAAGTTCATCTTCGATCTGTCTCTTTTTCCCACAGTCCATGTCCAGTCACTCAGCAGATCCTATTGGTTCATCTTGCCAATTACACATAGAATACAACCGCCCGCATGACCCCCACCACACAGGTGGTGCAGGCTACCACCGTTTCTTGCCTGGATTCTTACAATAGCCTTCTTTCTGATCTCCCTGCTTTCAACCTTGCCTCTTTCCATCTATTCTTAATAGAACAAAGTGAGCCTTCTGAAATATGAGTAGGTTTAAGTCATTCCTCTGCTCAAAATCTCCTTTGCTTGTGGCTTCATACTTGGAGAAGAAGCCAAAGTTCTCACTTAAGCATAGAACTTAACATTTCCAAAAAGCTCTGTACATTCTGCATCCTTAACTGTTGCCCCAACCCCAGAGACAATTTTCCTTGACATTGTTTTAAATTATCTTCCCACACACTCTGCTGCAATGCATTGGTCCCCTTGCTGTTTCTCCAATGTGCAGGCTTGCTCCTGCCTCAGAGTCTCTTTGCATAGCTCTTCCCTCTCAGGGCACTTTCCGTCCTCCGCCCCCCACCTCCCCCCTGCCGCCAGATATCAAAATTACTTGTAGTCTTTCATCTCCTTCAGGTTTTAAGTATCAACTCCTCAGAAATCTTCCTTGACATTATTATTGCAACCACCCAGTCTCCTATCCCTTCCCACCTCGACTCCCTACTTCCTTCCCTGTTTTATTTATTCCCATAGCAATTGTCACCATCTGACATAATGTATATTTTACCAATTTATGGTTCCCCTTATAATTTAAGGCAACTGTGGGGAAGTTTGGGGTTATTTAGTTCAATTTAAATTCCCTGTGCCGAGGCTAGCTCCTGACACTTTGTAGTAGCTTAATAAATACCTTTTAATGAGTGAGTTGTTTCTATCTTTTATAAAATAACATGGGGACATTGTGATACTGGTGGTTCAATAAGAAACTAGGCACAGACACTAGGTGCCAATGATACAGGGCACATCAGGTAAATACTGTGGGTTTTCAGGCTGCTATGGTTGGAGGTATGAGGTTGAGTAAACCTTAGGCTTTCTGAGCCCTGGTAAAGCTGAGAAATGTATTTGTATGTATATGTATTTGCATATGCATATGCATATGTATATGTATACGCAAACATTTTATGTCTGGTTGCTTACTCTTCCCAAGTCGCTGTGGTTATCAATCTCGTGAACCTTTTTTTTTTTTTCCCCTATCCAACTAATCAGAGAACAGAGTTTAGTTTTACCTGGAAAAGGCACAAGTGCAAATTTGTGTTGTTACTTCGGGCCTGGGTTAACCTTTTTATTCACAGACATAATTTTGTCCTTCTACCACTTCATACTACAGTTATTTAGTACGCCAGCTGCAAAATGTTTGTTCTATGTTTATGCAAAATTGAGTAAGACAAGATTGCTTTAACAAATAGAGCCAAGAATAAAAGGACTTCTAAAACAAAGAGGTTTATTTCTTGTTCATGTAATAATTCCAATATGAATGGTCCAGGTCTTTAGAAAAGTTCTGCTCTATGCTATAATTTGGGGCCTCGAGTCATTCTGCTTTACACATACAAAGGACATTTTTATTTATCTGCATGGTTGAACTGTGGTCAAAAAGTAGAGAGCTGAAACTAATATTACACTGTTAATTGGAATTTAAACAAAAACTTTACTGGAATTTAAACAAAAACTTAAAAAAAAAGAGTAGAGAGAAGGAAGAAAATTTGGAAAGGATATGTGCAATGTCTTAACTCCCAGACTTGCATATAGCACTTCTAACTCCTACTCACATTTTATTGGTAATAACTTGACCATATAGTAACATCTGAGAATAAGGGCATCTCCAAGCTAGCCAGAAGACAATAGGTTTGGTAGATGATTAGCACTGTTACACTATGTTACACTCTGTTACACTATTCTCATTACTTTGGGTTCTGCTCATTTCACAGTACAAGTTACCAAGGAAGGAATGCTTTCCCAAAAACACACAATATGATTTCTAATGAAGTGGGAGTTGAGACTATCATCTAGTCCTTTGGGGTCCTTCACATTACTCAACCATAGGGAGGAGGAAGAAGTATGTTACTATATTGTGTGAACTTACTCTTATCCTGATTATCAAGAAGAAATAGTCTTGCTGCAAAACAATGAGGAAAGGGAAGGAGGTCTTCTGGGTACTTACCACTAGTTCCAGAGTCAATAGTATAAGTTCTTGATAGATTATGACAACATTTTGCATGCAGGATTATGAAGGAATGATAGTTTGGCTATCTTCACCAAGTAAAGAAACTTGGCCTGTTGAAATGTTGGTAAAAGGCAAAGGGAACAGGAAACAGATACTGAAGAAAAGAATTTTTTTAATGTAACTATAATTTCATCAATACTGGCTCACGGTTTTTCTTACTCTGTTTAATATGTGTGATATATGTGAATGTTTAGTATCTATGGGATATATTTAATATATGAATATAAATTAGCCACTATTATCTTCTCTCTTCTGCCTTCCCCCTATTTTTCAGATAAATTATTATAGTGGTACTTAAATAAATAATTTAACTTAAAAATTACCTAGTATTAAAATAGAATTAACTAAACTGGAAGAAGAGTGAGAATGATCTAGTGACAGGTGTAACGAATGGTAGGATGTTAGGTTCCCCCTTTAGGAGAGAAGGTGAATACATTGTATTTGTTGCGCATTGTTCATTTATTTGTACAAATGGTGACTGCATTATGTTGCCTATGTGTATATTTTTAGTAGCTGCTGGTCAGAAGTTTAGCTATGGCTAGAAAGGAGTTCAGGGATGCAAGATAACCAAAGTGGTGGATTATGATGGGCATGATATATTGGCTTTTTCAATCTCTGTTCTACTCTCTTTCTAATTAGAATGAAAAGTGAAATCTTATTTCACTAATTACCTCACAAGTGGATGCAAATTAGATTCCTTTAATTAGATGCACTCGTGCAACATTTGGAAAGTGAAAGTGAAGCAGAAATCATTTTCCTGTATCTTTTAAAACATCATCTCTTGAGGTGCCTGGGTGACACACTTGTTTAAGCGTCCAACTCTCGATTTCAGCTCAGGTCATGACCTCAGGGTCTGCACTCAACATGGAGTCTGCTTGAATCTCTCTCTCTCTTCCTGTGACTCCCTGTCCCTCTGAAATAAATAAGTAAATCTTTAAAAAAAAAATTCTTTCTTAGCCAGCTATGTCATATAAATATTATACTTTTTCTTTAGCAGTGTTCCAGTGTCCATTCTCCTGCTTCTGATAATCAAAAATCAATTGTGGCAATTTCTTCTTGACTCAAGCTTCTGATTTCTGGGTCAACTTAATGCTCCATATTTTGGGGTTTATGACTCTTAACTGCAACTTCCAAGTTCCTTGGCAGGTTATTTTTGTATTGTTTTGAGAGTCATTCCTGGAGACGCACCCTTTAGTCCTTCCAAAGGTATTTTAAGCAGATGATTTTAAACTGCTTAAAATAACTAGAAAGATTTCTCTTGCCAGCACTGAATTCTCTCAGATAAACGTTTATTTTTGCCCCTTTCTTCTTTATCTATTTCTCCATCATGCTTCCTGGAATGTAGATGTGATAGCTTCCACTTTGAGCCAAGAGCATGAGGGTCACACACTAGATATGTCCGAATGATAAGCTGTAGGTAATCAGGTCCTCAAGGACATTATGAAACAGGACCGCCATTCTAGCCCTGGACTGGCTTCTTTCAGGTTTTACATATAAGAAGGGGAATGCTAGTTGGGTCTCTGCTCATCTGGGCTGTATCTAACTTTACTGATACAAACTGTAAGAGACTCAGCATAGTCTTAGCACATAGTAAACAGGTAGTAAATATTAGCTCTTATTATTTGTACCTGGAATGTCCACCTCCTGCTTTTTTTTTTTTTTTTTTTTTTTTTGCCTTTAGAGATTCCCTCTATCTTTCAAAATCCAGCTGTGATGTCTCCTGTTCTGCGACACCTTCTTTTATTTCTCCAATCAGAAGTTCTAGCCAACATGGCTAGAATTACCTAGTACTATAGGAATTTGTTCATATGGCTTGTACCCTCTCCAGAGTCTTTGTAAGTGGGGATCAGATATGAATCAAATTTATGTTCTCTCATAATCAAAAATACTGTACCATGCAATATATGTGTTTAGCAATTAACACTGGAAGTTTGAGGTAGCTGATGAAGAACTGTAATTTGTGGTGTAGAAGTTAAGCACTTCAGGTCATTGGAGAAGTCATTGGAGAAGATTTCTTGAAGGAAGTTGAATTTTAGGTAAACTTCAAAACAAAAATTGAATTTGAATGGATGAAGAGGCCTAGAGAAACTATGCACAGCAGAAGAAACTAGGCACAAAAGGGCAGAATGGCTGGATGAGAAAGGAAAGTGGCTCAGAGAAAGAGATTAATTATAATTCTTTGTTCGTAGCATGCTCTCATAATTGGTCCCAGTGTGTTTGTTTGTGTTGGTGTTTATTTTGAATACTATAATAAACACCTGTGAAGACCCATCCCAGTACAGAAACTGAAATATTGGCAATGTCTTCTATAATTCTGTGTGCTTTCCTCTGTCCCATGCTTCTCCCTCTGTCACCTAAAGCATCTACTATCCTGAATCTGGGCTGACCCTTCTCTTAATCCTGTTCTCTCTCTCTCTCTCTTTTTTTAATATAGAGTTGTTTTTCCACTTCTTAATGAGTATTCTTAATGAATATGTATTGTTTTAGTTCTTTTTTTTTTAAAGATTTTATTATTTATTTATTTGGTAGACAGAGATCACAAGTAGGCAGAGAGGCAGCCAGAGAGAGAGAGGAGGAAGCAGGCTCCCTGCTGAGAAGAAAGCCCGATGTGGGGCTTGATCCCAGGATCCTGGGATCATGACCTAAGCCGAAGGCAGAGACTTTAACCCACTGAGCCACCAGGCACCCCTATTTTAGTTCTTTTAACTTCACAAAAATGTTATCATACTCCTTGTAATCTTTTGGGACTGTCATTATTTCTCTTATTTTTTAAATTAACATATAATGTATTATTTGTTTCAGGGGCACAAGTCTGTGAATCATTAGTCTTACACAATTCACAGCACTCACCATAGCACATATGCTCCCCAATGTCCATAACCCAGCTACCCTATACCTCTCCCCACCCCCTTACGGTTTGTCTCCCTCCCCAGTACCATCTTGTTTCATTTTTCCCTCCCTTGTCCCCACGAACCCCTGCCCTGCTTCTCAAATTCCTCATATCAGAAAGATCATATGATAATTGCCTTTCTCTGATTGACTTATTTCACTTAGCATACCCTCTAGTTCTATCTACATCTTTGCAAATAGCAAGATTTCATTTTTCTGATGGCTGCATAGTATTCCATTGTATATATATGTCGCATCTACTTTATCCATTCATCTGTTGATGGACATCTAGGCTCTTTCCATAGTTTGGCTATTGTGGACATTGCTGCTATAAACATTTGGGTGCACGTGCCCCTTCGGATCACTACATTGTATCTTTAGGGTAAATACTCAGTAGTGCGATTTCTGGGCCATAGGTAACTCTATTTTCAACTTTTCCATGCTGTTTTCCAGAGTGGCTGCTCCAGCTTGAATTCCCACCAACAGTGAAGGAGGGCTCCCCTTTTTCCACA
Organism: Martes martes; assembly: GCF_963455335.1. Lineage (NCBI taxonomy): Eukaryota > Metazoa > Chordata > Mammalia > Carnivora > Mustelidae > Martes > Martes martes. The sequence goes on from NC_137893.1 coordinate 64,039,876, forward strand.
TCCTCACCAACACCTGTTGTTTCTTGACTGATTAATTTTAGCCATTCTGACTGGTGTGAGGTGGTATCTCACTGTAGCTTTGATTTGTATTTCCCTGATGCCAAGTGATGTGGAGCACTTTTTCATGTGTCTTTTGGCCATTTGGATGTCTTCTTTGCAGAAATGTCTGTTCATGTCTTCTGCCCATTTCTTGATTGGATTATTTGATCTTTGTCAAGTTTGATAAGTTCTTTATAGATTTTGGATACTAGCCTTTTATCTCATATTTTCACATGCCACTACAGTTCATTCATTTAAACTACTGAATAACTCTGTGTATACCCCACTTTATATATCTGTTTTCCTATTAATAACCATTTGCTACTAGAATGGAGTTGCCCTGAGCATCCTAGTGCAGGATAGGTCTTCAGGTGTACGGGTTCAACAGCTTCGAGTGGAGGCATATAATCTAGAAGTAGAATTGCTGAGTTGTAGCGTACATGAATGTTAACTTTACATGGTAAAAACCAAACTTTTCCAAAATGGCTGTACCAGTTGATACTTCCATCAGAAATGCATAGGAGATTCTGTTGAACTACACTGCATTCAGTGGTTATTATTTTCAAACTTCTTAGTACTTGGTATTTGAATGGCTTGAAAATGCTATTTCCTTGTGGTCTTTGTGTTTTCCTGATTCCTTAATGAGGTTGAACATCTTTTCAAAAGTTTACTGGCCAGATGGATTTCCTCTCCTGTGATATTTCTGTTTATATCTTTCATCCATTTTTCTATTATGTTTCATATTGGTTTGTCAGCATTCTTCATGCATTTATGGTACTAGCACTTCATTGGTCTTGTATGTTGCAAAGGTCTTATCTCAATTTAGAAATGGTCTTTTCTGATCCTTTAAGACGGGTTTTGATTAAAGGAAGTCCATAATTTTAATGTAGTCACAGTAATCAACCTTCTTCTTTTTTTGGGGGGGGGGGAGTTTGCTTATGTATGAAATGTATCTCTATTTCAAAATCTTAAATGTATCAAAACATTTTGATAAAATGTTTTAAAGTTTTGTTCTTTTTTTTTAAGATTTTAAATATTTGACAGACAGAGATCAGGAGTAGGCAGAGAGGCGGGGGGGGGGGGGGCGGAGGGGAAGCAGGCTCCCTGCTGAGCAGAAAGCCCAATGCGGGGCTCGATCCCAGGACCCTGGGATCATGATCTGTGCTGAAGGCAGAGGCTTTAACCCACTGAGTCACCCAGGTGCTCCTAAAGTTTTGTTCTTGAAATTTAAGTCTGATCCACCTGTAGTTCATTTTTGTTAATGATTTGAGGTAGGGATTTAATTTCAAATTCCTATGTGGATAACCACTTTTTTCCATTTCCTTCCCATGTCTTTCTCTGTTTTCATGCACTTAATCCTTTTATCATATTTCAATGGTTGACATTCACACAGATTTCTTTCTGCTCCTTCTATTCTATTTATTGGCCCATTGTAGCCATTTTACACTGCCATTATTTCTTAAGCTTTAAAATAAGACTGGCATCAGATAGTGCAATTAGCTCATCTGTACCCTTCTTCATCAGAACAGTTTTGCCTTTTCTTGGTCCTTTCCTTTTCTTTCTCTATATATTTTTGAATTAGCTCAAGTTCTATGAAATATTCTATTGGAATTTTCTGTTGCATTTTACTGAAATGATAGATTGATTGGAGGAGAATGGACATTGACTAAAGATATGCGAGGACTTCCAGGAAAAATTATAAAACTTTATTGAATGCTTTTTAGAAGATGAAATAAATGGAGAGTTGTACAATGTTTATAGAAAAAGATTTAACATTATAAAGTTTAACATTATAAATACATTTGTGTTATAAACATTTAAGGAGTGCATGACTGGCAAGACATTTTATACACAATTGCTACATTGTTAGGCTGCATCAGACAGACATAAATGCCTCCCGACTCCCATCTGGCAATTTTAATAAGATGATTGTCCTCATGTGACAGGAGAGACATTGTGACGCTACCATTACAAACAAGAAACGATTTTCCATTTTAGTGATGCCCTTATTGCTTCTGTTTTTAATTTAACCTTCTAAAGAAGAGTTTTAAGATATTGTGATTTTTTAAAATATCCAGTAGTCAGAACAAATAAGAAGAAATGATATAAACAATATGGTTTGAGGATTTTCCATCATGTTAGATTTCCTTCATGGCAAAAACATACTTGTAAATATGGACTTTAGGTTTTCCAATTAACTTATAGCCACCTGGAGGAATTCTTTCAGGACCAAGGGTAGGAAAGCCAAAGTGGCATAGAGGCTGGTGAGATACTTTCTATGAGATGTCTCTATTTGGGAAGCACTCCACATCTGGAGCACTCCCGTAGGGTTCTATCTGGGAGTATATTGCCTCAGCTCCCCTCAATTCTTGCAGTGGCTCCTCAAACACTCACTAAGTGTCCATTATGGCAGTCCTGTCCATAGTCCTATACTGTGGCTAGAAATCCCTTTTGTGCCACGTCCTACCTCAGAGATGTCACTTACCCATCACTTTGCTCCATTTAGGAAATTAACAGACTTTTCCTGTGCTCTACTTCCCATATTCTTGGCCCATCCTCTTAGTCCAGCCTTTGCTGGCCACAGGTGCTCTGCATGTCTCTTGCTTTCTGTCTGGAGCTTCATGAGAGGGCCTGGGGGACTGCCTTGTCACTCCCACATGTGTGGCCCAGAAATGTGGAGGTATTTAATCATGACCAGCACACCCCCATCCCCGCCAATGGGAGGGAAAAGGCTAGAAACAATGAATAAATGCTTCTCCATTTCATCCTCGGGTGAACACATTCTATATACTCACAAGAAGGACTCAAGAGAAGTCAAGCCCCAGTTTTCCATAGCAGTGGTCAGCTTGACAAAATATCTTTTCATTGACTATTCCTCCTTTTCTCTTTTGCTCTCCCCACACCCCCACTCCTGCTCTCTGGAGTCCCTTTCTAAATAAATGTCCTGCACAAAGAGAAACCAACCTTAGACAAGAAGACATATCTTTAAGGTCTCTTCTCTGTGTCTCCAGAAAAAGGGCCCAATCTGTTAAAATGACCAATATTAATCGCCAAAACCTGAAAGTCACATTTGCCATGTCTTTCAGGAGATGATTGGCCTTCTTGTCTTTTTAGCACCTAGATAATAACACCATAAGTTCAGGGGTCATGTTTTCTTTGACTTTGTTTCCCCAGAGCCTCCAACTGAGGTGACATATAGGACATGTTCAAGAACTACTGAAATGCATGCATGCATGAATGAATGAGCAATACCTTGTTTTGTTTTGTTTTGTTTTAAGATATCATTGGTAAGACTCTTACCAGATCAAAGTAGGATTGACTCAGCACCAGTCATTGCAAAGTCTTTTAGAATAAGTCTTTTAGGATAAAGGTTTTTATTCTTTTAGAATAAAGTTTGGCAAGTTTTCCAAATCCCAAAGTGCACATACCACAAACCTGCTTCTCTGCATGAGACCAATCCTGGTCTAACTAATCCTGGTCCAAAGAATCCCCACGCTGAGCCATAGATATCAAGGATGGATGTATGATTAGACATTAATAGTAAGACTGAGTTTGTAAGATTTTGCTTGGGACTCAGATTTTATTTATTTATTTATTTATTTATTTTGAAAAAGATTTTATTTATTTCTTTGATAGAGAGAGAGGTGGGGAGCACAAATAGGCAGAGTGGCAAGGAGAGGGGGAGGGAGAAGCAGGCTCTCCACTGAGCAGGAAACCCAAAGGGGGGCTTGATCCCGGGACCCTGGGATCATGACCTGAGCCAAAGGCAGAAGCTTAACCAACTGAGCCACCCAGGTGCCTAGGACTCAGATTTTAAATAAGCATACTGGTTTCCAGGGCTTTACGTAAGAGAAAAATAAAACAAATTTCAAATCATGTTTCTTCCAAAAGTCTTTCTTCATATCTCATAAACAATCAGAAACTTCCCAACTACATTGTTTAGAGGAACTGAGAATTTTTTATACTGCCTTCTAAAACTAGTGAATTCTATACTTTAATTTAATTTCTAAAAGTCATACAGTTTCCAAGTATCAGCTCCAACTTCTAAGAGGTACTTTGGTATGTTTTATATTTACTGCTAATTCTCAACTTGCTAGGGAGTTAATGCCTTAATAATGAGGGCAGATATAAGACAATTTTAGAAGAACACCTGGATAATATTTTTACAAGGTAGACTATAAAAGAATAAGCTGTACAAATATTATTAGCTAGTAAAAATATATATACAAAACAGGGTAAAACTATCTCTCTTCAAAAGCATAATACTGCATGATTTTAAAAGGTTTGCAAAACACGATTTAACTCTCATGATAGTATATGTCATGAATATTACTATTTTCATTGTGAAGATGACAAAACAGAAGTTCAGAAATGGTAAGAAACTTAGGTAACTGCACAGCTGGTAAGCAGCAAATCCTATCCAGGAAATTTTCTGGGTTGTGTGAGGTCTTGGCTTGTGTAATAGCTCTCTCTGTTCTTCATATCATAAGAAGGGCACTCTCAATAATGGGAAAGTGACAGCTCTATGTTTAGAACAAAACAATTATTTTTAAAAAGTAGTAGGTATCTCTCCAAGAGCTCATCTTTCCAATAGCCCTATGGCATTTGCCAGCTTTGGCCAGAAAACAGCTTATTGGAGAACCCTACACACTATTCCATGTGTATTTGTATTCTTTGTGGCTATGTATTTTTGTTCTTTTTGTTATTGATGGTTTCTCAAACAGGGACATGAAGGACCCACAGATGTTCAGAGGAACTATTCCCTTGTTACTCTAGTCTTGTCTTGAAAAAGTTTTTCAGTGCCAAGCTATTTTTTACTTTTTAGTTTCTACAGCTATTAAAAACTCTTACATTGAATTGGGTATAGACTCTTAACTCCCATCTTTCCTGCCACGCGTTATCTTTTAACAGTATTTTTCTTTGGGGTGTCTGTTATTGGCATTACTTTCCCCAAAGGCATTATTTTCCATTTAATGTAATTACTTTGGTTAATAAATCTAACGGGAGCACAAGAGTTACTATCCACTGCTTTACTTTTATAGGAGGCAAAACTTTGATAAAGTTGAGAAGATAGGTTAAGTATAGCAAGTATAACTTAAAAAGTGTATACCTAATTACAGTTTTCTTTTCATAGAAATAAATCACATATAAAACGATTTCCCAGGGGTGGAGGGGAATTGACTCTGGAAAGAATTTTGAAATAAGCTTATACATACACATCAACAAAATAAAAATGGTCTTTTTCTAACTATGCACTTCTGGTCTTGTACCCTTATTTAAGTAAATGCATTATTGCATTATGAGCAATTATTGGGACACTGGGGTTGTCCTTCAGTATCAAGTTAAAAGGTTTCAAAAAAAAAAAAAAGGTTAAAAGTTTCTTTTTCTTTTTGTCAGTAAAAAAAAAAAAAACAAAACTTATTTGGGAGCATTGTCCAGCAGCATTAGGGTAGCTATGCTATTAATTATTGAAAATTCTATTTCTTAGCAAGGTTTCAGTCTGACAGTGTTCTCAGTTTTCCACTTTACTTCTATAGCAGTTTCTGGGCCATCCCAGTACTCAGAAGTCCCATCCCCAAAGGATTAGATGGTGTTCTCATTCCCACGGCTTTCTCTCAGGCAATTTCACTGACCTAACCACATATTGCACGATAGATGAGTGGGGCAGGAGAGTACCATGGAGTTCCCTGGGCATGTAGATATGATCAACCAACTTGCTCAGACTTTAGAAAGCAGCCACAGATGTGCTGTATGTTGAACTATTAGAATCAATGTTCACATTTCCCTAAGTGTATAAAGTAAACAGATATCTGGGGAGCCCTTTCATACAAACAATTCTGTAAAACACACTCAAAAGCTGAATGAAGATCGTGTATTATGATCTAAGGACACATGCACAGTACACAGTGTTTTATATGACCTCCTTCTTTCTTCCCCCCCTTACAAAGTTTCTTTTCTAAAAGTTTATTCTTACTATTAGACTTGCCATGATAAAAAAAGAGAAAAAAAGAAGGTCCCAAGGTATCTAATTGAAATGCTTCCATGAACATAAGTAGTCCAATAACCTGCTATTTCTTATTACAAAGGTTGTAGAATAAATAATCAAATTTACTAGGAAAAAATATGAGTTTAGAAGATTCTCAAGTTTCTTTCATCATTATCTTAAATAATGCCACGTTATGAAAATATATTAATTTCCATTATAATTTTATGTTGTAAAAATTAACATATCCCAAATGTATAAGATGTTTTTACTATAAGTGTTTGATATAGTACTATTGAGAATATCATTTCAGTTGTTAAGGAGAAAACTCAGACTGGCCTGAAAGTAAAATATGGAATGAATATCTACAAATATTGAGGGAATATTTGTTTTTGGCCTACTTCTTCCCCTCTCCCCCCCAAAAGATAACAGGACTTGAGGTTTGAAATGTCTGAATAATTGATCCAATTTTACTTTTTATTATGATATGATGTAAAGATACCAGAATTTTCATCAGATGAAACTTTATCCACTATTGTAAATGGTGACAGTTTGATTTTATAAACTTTACATCCAGTCTGTTGGTGTTACACAAATAATGTAAAACATACTTATTAACAGAAAAACATAAGGACTAATAAGAAAGGAACATGTATAACATTTTCTTTTGTTTTTAGAAATGAAGCAGATTCGACTTGGTCCATCCACAAATTCTGTATAAAATGAATCAGCCATAGAAATGTTAATTTTTGAAAACTGCCATTTTGGCTTTTCAAGGTTCAGTAGCAGACAGATACCTTAATTATCATTTTTTCAAAATAATGTGTGTAAATCTATATTTGTTAGAGGTCAACATAGCCTATTAACTCCAACTCTATGTATGAACAGGTGTGTAATGTTTCTCCTTCTTCTATTAGCATCGGAAAAATAACATCCCTTTTCATTTAGAACTCAAATGCTTCAAATAAATATTTTAATCTCTTTGCACAAATATTTTAATGTATTTGCACAAATACAGATGTAAGTTTCAGAATGTATGTGTATAAATACCTATAATAAAAAAACAATGTAATAAACTGATGACAAAAATGGTAACATCTTTTTAATCCTCTGGTGCTCTATACTGACGTTCTTATATTCTAATCTCTTTGTGGCATCTATTTATACACTTTGTGTATAAGCATGAATATTACTAAACACAAGATGAAAATAATACATTTGCTATGTAAGATATTTATATCTAAGGTAAATATTTATCTCTAAAATAAAACTAAATTCCTTAAGCACTTTGGCAAAAAATACAATATGTGTTGAACTCAACTACCTAATTAAATATACCAGGAAGATGATACAAAAACTTCCAAAAGCAGAATTTAGTATTCTTTGCTATTTTATGTTAAGATATCAAGCTGCATACAGTGTCTTTATAAAAAATCACAAAATAATTAAATTAATAACAATAAAATACTAATAAGAAATCATCTACTTAATGGTTCTTAAAGTATTGGTATTAACAGAGCCACAAATCCAAAATGTCAGGGTATATGCCAAGAATGTGTGTATTAAGTATGCAAATTTTAATATAACTCATCAGTTTATGTGATTGATCACCAGTGATATTTAAATCAACCTAAACATTCCAATCTTGAGGAAAAATGTTTTCAACTTATTGGTTTTCTGCAGGATTAAAAACTCAGTAGTTCTGGCAATAGAGCAGATGTTACTAGAAAGGAAAGAGGAAAGAATACTAAGTATGCTTACTAATTGAGCAAAATCCTATAAAGGAAGCCCAGAAGTTCATATCTCCTTTGACTGAAGTCAGTCTTTAAATTATAATTAGTCCGTAAGTTCTAGCCAGACTTGCTCCTTCTGCATCATTAAAATCAAACTTCTAGTTCTGCCAATGTATTAACTTGTCTATATATTCACATAATTAACACCTCATCATTTTGTGCTATTCTGGGACTTCCTTGCACCTTCCAATCTCACATCCAGCATTGCAAAGAGCAGTTACTATCGCCTCATAAATTTCTGCTGTCCTTCAACTTCTGCCCTTTTTCCAGTATGAAAGTCAGGTTTTTTAAAGACGAGGGGAAATACTAGACGGATCGGTGAATGTTCAAGATATTATGTAAAATATGGGGAAACCCAGAAAACGGAAACATTTTAGTCGGTGGGCTCAGATCCATCCTCTCCGGCCCTTCTAGCACCTACTGAATTGTTGGGATTTCAATTTTGGCATCTCCAACCGCGGGGCTCCGAGCTCAGTGCTCTCTCCACACTCCAGCTCCCGGTGTGCGCTGCTGCAAGAGGAGAGAGAGAATTCCTGCCTGACTGCGATTTATGTTGACATTTAATTTTTATAAAACTTCTCTCTCTCTGGGTCTCTCTGTAACGGCTTCTTTGATCAACCTAACAGCTTCGATGACCCGCCCCCCACGGCTATTGTGGCGAAGTGATTGTTTTATTCGGATAAAGAAAGAAACTACTTTTGGAGAAGTCCTCAGTGATCAGCTAGTTTTTAGTCTATTCCTCCGGTTGTTCATGAGGGAACATCCTTTGAGATATTTGGGTTTCCCTTGTATCTTTTTTGTTTTGGAAGGGGGGTTGGGTTAAAAGGTGAAGCCCACAGGGCAGCCTCCCGCCGTTCGGTCTCGGCCAAAGTTTCTACCGGTCAAGTTTGAGGCTTGCCGAGCGAGGGGAGCCCCTGGAAGCTGCTGATTGACCGGCTCCTCGCATTGGCCACCGGGCAGGTCAGCCAGCGCTGGGAGGTTGTTGCCTCCTGAGCCCAAATCGCAGCGTTCTCAGGCAGAGCGAGCAGCTTCTGGAGAGGAGCCCGGTGGCTGGAGCTGCGAAGCGGAGGGCGCCGGCGCCGAGCCGCACGCACCCGTCTTAGGGTAAGAGATGCTCCCCGCGAGATCTGGGTTCGGGGCTGGGGTACAGGAAGATCCGGGATACCTCTGGAGCCCGCGGTCCTTGGGAGCCGGGGCTGCAGTTCTGAGGCTGTGCGCCCGGGGCGCGAGGGGAAGGCTTCGCGGCTCTCCAGACCGGGTCCCCGCCGCTGGCTCGGGTGGTACAAAGACTGAGAAACTCACAGGCTCTGCCCAGAGCAAGACTGAGTGGCGGGAAGTGGCCCGCGGGCCTTGGGACGCACCTGTTGCGGAAGGACGACCCCCGCCTCCGCGCCGCCCCCTGCGCCCGCGAGCTGCCAGGGCGCGGGGTGTGGCCCGAGAGAGCGCGGCCCCGCGCCGCCGCCAGGTCGCTCGCTCCCGCTCCTTGCTTGTCTGAAGCCCTCTGAATGGGCCCCTGGCCAGGGCCAAGGTCACGGTGCAACTCGGGCTGAGGCCCCTCCGAGCTGCCGCGGTCCCTTCCCAGCTGCCGCGGCCCCTCTGGACTGCTGCAGCCTCGGCCCAGTGCGGGCTCCCTTACTTTTCCCCTCTGCCGACGCATGGGCGAGGGCAGAGACAGCTTTTCGAAGGAACTCGGGCAGCTCTGTCTTCTGAGCTCTCTGCCTGCTCCTGCTTGGGGCTGAGCGGCATTTGCGGGGGATCCCGAGTCCAAAGCGTCTCCGCTAGGCAAGCGCGTAGGTGGGGCGCCCCTGTCTTTTGAACCGCGGTATCAACCCACTCTATGGAGAGCAAAGTTGTGGCTCCTTTACTCCTTCTCCCTCCTCTCGCTGTTAATCCCTCCAAGAGACAGGGAATGGGGAACAAGCCTCCTAGGAGGAGAGTGTGGGCCCCTGGAAGGCCTCACCAGAAGGGCTTGCCTGACTTGGGCCCTGGACCTTGGACCATCTACACGTGTAGAGGTCTATCAGGAAAGCCGGGAGGAGAGGGTGCGCCGCGTCCAGGAGGACCAGGACCGAGGGCCCTTGGCCTGGACACGACAGATGTGCCATGTCAGTCGGATCTACCTTCGCTTTAACTGAGCTAAAAATCCGTTAAGAGTGGACGGGGTCTGGTCCACGTAAGCAGAGGCCCGGCACCCCTTCCGCGCCTAACGCGGCCCCCCTCCGCGCTGGCCAGCGCGGCCAGCGCCCCCCACTCGGTGGAAAGGCGGTGTGGAGGAAGAGCGACTTCTGGTTCAGACTCCCGGAACCCTGGGCTTTGTCTTTCCAGGCCCTAAAGTGAGTTGTTCAGCTTGCATTTTAAGGACTGCTTCCCCTTTTTCCCCCTGCCACCTTCTCTATTAATTTGAGAAAACTTTACACCTTATTTCGTATTGTCCACTAGGAACACTGAGATTTTTTTTTTTTAACCTTAAAATACCTTTTAGCAGCTTGTTTTTTTTCTACTTCATTTGCAATCCGTCACTCAAAGTAGACTTCGCTACTTCCCGAAATCAAAACTGAGGTACAGTATTCTCAGTCTGGTCATGAGAAAGAAAGAAGTCGATGTCCAAGGGTCAGGAAGGTGGTACAGGACGACAGCGCGGGCCGGGCCTGAGCATCGGCCCGAAAGCTGGAAAACCGCTTGTCTTCCAGTATAGGGCTCCCAGGGCTCCCCCCGCCGCCTCGTAGGATCGGCAGAGAAGCACAGAGGGCGGGGGCCTGGACACGCCCTTCTACCTAGCCTCCCTCCATCACCTGGGACTGTGTCCGAATACATGCAGATGTTCTGGAACATTTTTTCTCATAAGGAGTTCGGGGTTTGTTGCTGTCTGAGCTCAAATGGATGCCTCTGGCGAATTAAGAAACATTTCTTTGGCTTGGATATTAGAACTGCGTTTGGATATCAATCTTTCCACATCCAATCGAATGTCTGGGATTCTTCGTTTTAATAAATTTTCCTTCTCCGGAGGTGGAAGTGGTAGGAGGATAGGAGGCTTGCATCCAGTCTTCAAGGACACCAAGGTCCTGGCCTTGCAGAGGGACTCTTGGCCATTTTCTTTTCCTACAGAGCAGCAAAGTTCCGTGTAGAAAAGCATCCATTCCAACCTTGTGTCTCCCCATCCGACTGGTACTGCCAAGCACAGCTTTCGAGGGGAGACTGTCAAGAAGGCACAGCTTCGCAGAGCAGCAGACTCCGGGCCTGGGCATACAGTCCTCTTCTGTTGAGGGCTCCATTTGTGCCTATGGAAAGTGAAGGCTTCCACTACCTCGAGTCTTAGAAATGCGAAATGACTGCCCTGCAGTCCTAGGCCCTAACTGACTCAGATTCCGGGATAGATTCCGGGATCGCTTCCGTTTCACACTTTCCATCCCCTCAGCCACACCCTAGCATCTGTCTCTGCTCCCTCCGAGCCCAGAGCATGGCTGTGCCCAGGCTCTTCTAGAGCCCACCCAGGGGCTCCCGGGGATTTCTGCCTTTCCCGCCCCTCACACTGCTTAGTTAGTCGCGATTGACAAAAACACAGCAAGGGGGAAGAAAGATCCGCGCCGACCTCCGCATTGGAACCGAAAGTTCCAAACTCCAGGCCTCCTTTATCCCCAGAATCTACGGTGCAATTGATCGCAGTGCCCACGCGCACACGCCTAAGTGTTTTCCAGATCTTTTCGCTGCGGAACACACACACACACACACACACACCACGCACACACATATCGTTTCTTATTCGACCCCAAGCGCCCACTTTCCCGGCCCACCGGAGTGGGGCGGCCTCACCCCGTGGACCTACCCGCTCCAGCCCGGCGGGCTGCAGATGCTCCCCCCTCCCCCCCGCCCGCCCTGCGCGCGGCCACAGTGGCCGGAGGCCGCAGGCGGAGCTAGCGGCAGGAACTGCCCCAGCAGTTTCTGGGAGCGCCAAGGTCTGGAGGTTAAGGGGTAGCCCCAACAGGAAGAATCTCTCCCGGGTTCTTGGGAACCTTTCCAATCTCTCCCTGTCCCCTCAGCTCCTTTTCCTCTCCTCCCCTTCTCAAGTTGCTCTTCTCCGAATGCCAGGGTTGGATTTTTTGGTTTTGCTCTGCCCCCCACCACCCCCAACTCAGATCCAGGTCTAAGACATTAGAGAATTGTGCAAAGCAAATTCTTTCAGTATTCTGTTTATTTAAACGAGAGGACCAAAACAAACAAAAAAAAAAAAGAGAGAGAGAGAGAGAGAGAGACCCATCCCACAACCGTGTCAGAGGCAAACCTTTCACCAGATATGGACAAACCATTGAAACCACACCAGAGCGTCCCAATAAACAAAATGAACACAATGTCAGGGATTAGGAAAAGAAATCTAACACAAACCAGTTCAGACAGTGAACATTGACGCACAGTCCCCCTCTCTTTCCCACCAACACCCCCCACCTTGAGCGTGGAACCTGCCCTCCAACCTCATCTCTATCCTTGAAACAGTTCCATAGGACTTCTTTTGCCCACATTTCCCAAAACTTGGGAGTTGCTATGAAGAAAAGAGAAGGTTTCCATTCCTCTCTCCAAACCCAGAGGAATCTCCGACAACTGCCTTGCCCCCTTTCCTTCCGGTCCGTCGGTTCCTTAGGTGTGATTTGGTTGGGGAAATTGAGGGGGAGGGGGAGTGAAGTTAAAAAAAAAAAATCAGGAAGGAGCGAGCTGGAGCGGTGAGTGTGTCAATCAGAGGGTTTTGTGCCTTGGGGCTCCTAGCGGTTCAGAGCAGAGGTGTCCCAGGGCGGCCCCACAATGAATATGAATAGGAATCCTTGCTAAATGGGACAGCAAAGCGCACCGCCCTGAATGATGGCACGTCATCCTAACCAGCCCAGGATAGATAGGAGGGTTCCTTTTGTCTCTTTTCTCCGGCGCAGCTCTATAAAAGCCCCTCTTTTTCAGTGTGAGGTTAGTCCAAGCGTACACCAACCCGCTGTCCAAGAAACAGCCGAACCAGAGAGAAGGGAGTGGGGAGGGAGAAAGGCGGGGGGAAAAGCAGCGCCTCAGCTTTTCTTCTCACATCTTGCCGCTGAGAAGTGGGTCGCTGGGCGGTGCAGATTTTTCTAAATTCAAGATTTTCTTTAATTTTCGATCTAAATCCTCCCCACGGTAGGGCTGCATCCCCCGTAATAAAATGAATTCTGATTCGAGCTCTGTCTCCAGCAGAGCTTCATCACCGGACATGGATGAGATGTATCTGAGGGAACACCACCACCGCCACCACCACCACCAGGAGAGCCGTCTCAACTCGGTCTCTTCCACGCAGGGTGACATGGTGCAAAAGATGCCTGGGGAAAGCCTCTCGCGGGCCGGCGCCAAGGCCACGGGCGAGAGCAGTAAGTACAAAATCAAGAAGCAGCTGTCGGAGCAGGACCTACAGCAGTTACGGCTGAAGATCAACGGCCGCGAGCGCAAGAGGATGCACGACCTGAACCTAGCCATGGACGGGCTGCGCGAGGTCATGCCCTACGCGCACGGGCCCTCGGTGCGCAAGCTCTCCAAGATCGCCACTCTCCTGCTGGCCAGAAACTACATCCTCATGCTCACCAGCTCCCTGGAGGAGATGAAGAGGTTGGTTGGCGAGATCTACGGGGGCCACCACTCTGCCTTCCACTGCGGGACCGTGGGCCACTCCGCCGGCCACCCAGCACACGCCGCCAACGCCGTGCACGCGGTGCACCCCATCCTGGGCGGCGCGCTCTCGTCCGGCAACGCTTCGTCCCCGCTGTCCGCCGCCTCGCTGCCGGCCATCGGCACTATTCGACCTCCCCACTCGCTGCTCAAGGCGCCCTCCACGCCGCCCGCGCTGCAGCTGGGCAGCGGCTTCCAGCACTGGGCCGGGCTGCCCTGCCCCTGCACCATCTGCCAGATGCCGCCGCCGCCGCACCTTTCGGCTCTCTCCACCGCCAACATGGCTCGGCTGTCGGCCGAGTCCAAGGACTTGCTCAAGTGAGCGGCGGACCGACATGCTGCCGAGGCTGAGGGGAGAGAGGCGGGAGGGACCGCGGTGCTGGGCCGGGAGGGAAGAGGGGGGCTGAGCACTCGGCCGGCGGGAGGGTGAGCATGGTGTTCTGCGGCCTCCCACGCCGTGTGAGAGATCTCAGACCCCACTAGACCCCCAGAGGGAAAGGACCAAAACCAAACTGCAATTTCTAGGTGGTAACGAAGGGGGACTGGAACCAGACGTCGTGTGTTTTGCATGCATGCTTCTTTTCCCCATGCCGCGCCAGTATTTCTCACTTACATATGCTCTTGTCAAAACTGCATTTGTTGTATAAAGACGGGATCGGTGTGGTTAAAAACTTGCGAAGGGACTTTAGAGTTGGTTTTCTCTGGCTCTGCGTTCTCCCCTTGGAAAAGAAAACATCCCTTTTTTGCAAAACAAATGTAAATATTTCCTTGAGATGGATGCAATTACGAGTGTCACTATCCTCTCCACAGTTGGTTTTTCTAGAGACAATGAGTGAGAGAGAGAGAGAGAGCGCGAGAGAGATTGATCAAGACCCAAGTTTTGAATCTCAACTCCGGTCCAGGGCATGACATCTCTTACGTGGGTTTTCCTTAAGACGCAGTGTAGGTCAAAAGAATGCATGCACGCTTCTAAATGAATCTTATCTAAACATGTTGTGCAGGCCATGAGGCCATTTTCCTTGTAACAAGGATTTATTAGTGAATTCTCCCAAGTATCCATATATCTGTCTGTGGTTGTTTGAAGTGAAAAGAGGGGGCAGAGTGCAAAGACCCAAACTCACGCACAGGCGCTTCTTCCCCCCACCCCCACCCCCTTCGAACTCCATTCCCAAACTCCATCCCTAGGCTGTTCTAGGGGCCAGATATCGCCAGAGCCTGGGCTCCCTCTACTAGCTTGCCCCATCCCCCACTTGCTCAGTGATTCTGCATGCGGGGTCAGCTCTCTCTATCATCAGCTTTGAAAAGTTATCGTGGTTTGGGGAGGGGTGCCGTTTTTATTTTCCTGAACATTTGCTTGAAATATTTTGTTAGGGCCTCAAAGACAATACCTGTCTTTATTTTTTATATATTCTTGATAACTATGATATATTTATTAATAACCAGTGTTTCTGGATGAGATTTCAAATAAAAAAGAAACTTTAAATCCTGGCTTTGCTTTTGCCTAAAATTTTTGAAGATGGGGGTAGTGGGTAAAAATATGCATGGACCCGGTAAGGTGTATCTGGCAGTGAGTGAGAGATTTGGACGGGTGGGCAGATACAAAGAGTTTTCTCTGGTCATTCACAGGTAAAAGGGTCAGATAAATTGGTGTTAATTATTACAACCAGATGTCTTTCAAATGGGGGCATTGTCCACATTGGTAGTCTTGTGATATTTGAGCTCCTTATTTCTCAGCAGTAATCAGACACTCATAAACTCAGCAATTGAGATTTTAAAAAAGTAATCTGAAAACCCAAAGTGACAGGAAATGAGAGGCTGTGTGTGCTGACAACAGACAGGAATGAAGCAGTAAGTTAACTTCTTTTCACTTCAAATTGACCGTGTGGCCTTTAAAAAAATAAACAGGTTAAAATCCAGTATATGTTTTTAAAGTCAACAAAGAGGGTCCTAGAAAATAAATAATTGAATAATACCCACTCTTCTGCCTGTCCCCATTGGCTGTGTGACCCACACAGAAAGGAAGGCCACTCTGCTTTGTAAGGCGAACTCGGATGAGGCCAACCACCTCTTAAGTCCCAGCATCTCAAAGATTTACAGCAGGAATTCTCCCTTCTTTCCTATGTTAGATTGCAAGTCTGATTAGTTGAATATACTGGGCAGCTGCTATGTAAATGATGGCTAAAACAAGGTTCATTTTAATCAATTACTGTTCTTTCTTCATCCCTCACTCCCAGTCCCCTGACAGTGCCATATAGTTTGTAGGAGCAAAAGTGATCAAACAAAAAGATTTTGTTTATTCGTTTACACAGGACAAAAAAAAAAAAGAATCACAATCTAGTGACAATAGTAAACTAATGGCACAAGCCTGTATTTCTTACTAAGGAAAATGGAAATCTGATTGAAATATACTACACTGAAATTGGCCTCTGGATTAGATGTAACATCACCAGGAGTTTGTTGAGGCATAAACTCCTCTTCACAGAGAGGAAGCTAGTGGTTTCCACTGCAGACCAATAGAGCTGTCTCTTTCCAGGATCCAGCATGATTAGCTCATCTAGGAATTATCTGCCCTTTCTTCCCTGGGCTCCCCACCGCTTGCCCTTGGGAGGGCATCTCAGTGTGTCCTGGTTCTATTTAACTCATCCTCCTCCATCTCCCCTGTCCCTGCAAACTCCCCTACAACCAGGAAGAAAGACCAAAGTGAGGGTCTACAGTGGAGGGTGCTTATTTCCCTGGGTCTTCAGCAGACAAATGGGGGAATAATCGTCTGTTTCCCAAGGGTGATTCATTTCTCTGGGTGAGGAAAGAGCTGTTGAGGATTTATTTGAAACCAACACAGGCCAGCCCTCCAGCCTTTCGCGGTGAGTTTATTATTTAAGAAGGGGAGGAGAGGGAGAAGTTTCATCAATCAGGGAAAGGACTTTCCCCTGAGCTACTTGCAACTTTGGATCTTCTTTCCAAAGGCCTGGTCTTGGGGAAAGACTGGAACTATGACCACAGGATTAATGGTGGGCTTCACCCCTTCTCTAGAGCTGAAGCTTAAATTGGGTGCTGGAAAGGAGTAAAACCACACTCCTTACAACAGGCGAGAGGTGAATTTTGAGGTTGTGCTGCTGTGATGAATCCCTTTAGATACATCCAGTGGTCAAATTAAAGAGCTCTAAGGTCCATTTTCCTGGGAAAATGCACTAAAAGGAACCACTAGGCCAGGGAATTCTACCCTGAATTATCCAACTAATGCAGAAAAGAGACATTGCTTCAAACATTGGGGACTTCCCCAGGCAAATCGAACTCTTCTCAGGGTTACAAAAACTCCATTGGGCTAGGGAGACTGGAAGAAAGGATTCCTTTAAGAACAGGACAGGAACTCAAGGAGAAAAGTTATTTGGAACGCAATTACTTGGATTTTCTTGATCTGTTGGGAGGAAACATTAGCCACTGGCCTCCAGGGAAGGTTCTTGTCCCCGGTGAGGGCTGGTCCTCTTGGGGATGTAACTTTGCGAGCTACCCTTACTTGCAATTCCCATTAAGTACTCTGAATTACTGACGCTCCTAACAAAAGTGTATGACCGCTAAGATGAGGATGGTTCTTGGCCGAAATTGTTTCCTTGTAAATTTGCCACTTTCTGGAAAGTTCTCAAGTTTAAGACAGTTTTTAATTCAATCTAGAAATAAGATGAGGTTTCCTTCATTCCAGAATAAATGTTGCTTTACATTTAAAAGAACAGCAAAATCCTCGTGGGCGGAGATGTCTTGAGAAGGCTTGCCCTAGAAGCCTCGAGGTGGTTTAAGCAGGTGACTGAACTTTAAGCGTGGGAGAAGGTCGCATTTAGAATAGGAACGTAGGCAGACTTTGGCAGCCTATGCTAGAAATTTGTTTCTGAGGAACTCCTCTCGCAAATAGGTTCTGGAACCCTGGGTTACTATCTAGAAAAAGGACTGGGAGAGGCGGCCTGAGGGGGCACACGACGTCCAAGGTTTCCTTACAGGAGAAGGACTTGTGTCTCTGCAAACTTCCCCCCCCCCCCCCAAGCAGCTAGGTCAGGCGAAATTTCGTCGCCTCCACTGATACCCTTACTAGGAACTGCAAAAGCCCGGATTCTCTGAGCATTTCACTCAGGCAAGAAGATTTAACTGCCCTTTCTAGGTCCCGCCTGGGGACTTCGGGTCCCACTCTCCTCCTCGTGCTGCGCGTCGGAACGGTGGGCTCCCAACCCTCGGCGCCGGGACGGGTACACTTCTAGCTCTCCCCGCCGCTCGCTCCCGCCTCTCTGCCGCCCTGGGGCTCTAGGGACAGGCGTCGGGGCCCGGGGACCGAGAAGCCTCGGCGACCCCGAAGGCGCCCGGCGGAAGCTCAGCCTCACCTCTGGATTCCTGCGGGGACCCACGGGGCTGCAGGAATTAGTCCGTGGCTCCAGGCATCCCAGTCCCGGTACCTCTCCCCCGGGACCCTCCTTGTCCCAAGGCCCGTGGCCACCCCACGCCCGCGGCTCCTGGCCGGAGCAGGAAAGGGGAGTAGTGAGGAGGGGACGTCGGGGCTCGGCGCCCGCCGAGGCCGCTCGGGATGTGGGCGGCTCCCGGAGACTGCGGTGGGGCTCGGCCTAGACAGCCGACGCCCCCTCCCCGGTTTAGGAAGCGCCGCTGAAGGAGGAGGCTCGGCAGAAGGGCGCTGAAAGTGTCCCCAGAGAGAAATGGGCCAAAGGGGGGACCTTGGTGGAACCGGACACACCCTCATCTTCCGCCTGCCTGTCGGCCAACTCGCAAAAGAATGAGTGTCCGCCCCTCCACCTCGCAGTTTCTGAGCCTCTCGGGTACCCATTTCGCTTACAAGTAGCCTGGAGGAGCCCAAACCCGAAGGTTCAGGTCTGCGGGACCGCTTTTTAGTTGAGTGTCCGTTTTCAGTGAACCCTTTTCTGGGACGCCGAGGTCGCGCGGGCTGCTAGGAGGCCGGAGGGAGTGGGTGGGCGGGACGCGGCGGGGAAGTGAACCAGAGCCCCGGGAGCCTCGGGACCTGCTCAGCGCCGGGCGCGGGCTGTGCTGCCCACCCGCTGGGAGCGTGGCCCCTCCCTCCGCGCTCCAGCACCTGCCGGCGGGGAGCCCGGAGCCCCGCCAGCCTCAGGGTCCAGCGCTGCAGAGACTGGCCCCTATCTTTGCCTCCGTTC
This sequence comes from Martes martes, assembly GCF_963455335.1. Classification (NCBI taxonomy): domain Eukaryota; kingdom Metazoa; phylum Chordata; class Mammalia; order Carnivora; family Mustelidae; genus Martes; species Martes martes. Next base: position 64,058,523 of record NC_137893.1, read on the forward strand.
TGGGGCCTAACGCGGAGGGGGTCGGCCCCGAGACTCCAGCTCCGCGCGAGCTGGGTGTCCACACGTTGGAGTCGCGTCTCGTGGGAAGTGACAGTCACTGGGCTCTGCCATCTGCCCGCCAGGCCAAGAGAGGCGGGGGCGCAGGTAACAAAACAAAGATAAACCGGGGAGGGACGACACGGAGCAAGGCTCAGCCCCAACTGCGCAACACTCGCAAGAGTCTTGAAATACCTAAGCATTTACGGAAACCCGGAGAGAGAAAAACCAGTAACATTAACAACAAACAAATCCGAACTCGGACGGAGAGCTGCAGGCACGCTTTCCTCTCTGTTCCCTGCACCCCTAAGCCCAGCCCCGCGCCAACCGTTTGGAAAGTTTGCTAAGGAGATAGGATCCAGGTCTTCCCGGACGGCCCCCGCTGCTGCGCTTTCGCCAGCCACTTTTCCTCGCTGGGGACCTCACAGAGCAGCGGCCGACCCGCTCTCCGCCGCAGCCCCGGACCACAACCCCTGGCACAGAGCTCCTGCTTCTGATCCGAGCTCTTGCTTCTGATCCAAGCTTCCGCCCTGACCCCGGCTCCTGCCAGCGCTCGGGAAAGAAAGTTCCACAGGGCCCGGGATGGGTCTTGGGGAGCTGGGGCTGCTGGGCTAAAACTCCAACGAAGCGGGGAGGGTGAAAAGGGAGGCAGAGAACTGGGCGCTCAAAGCTCGGGCCTGGATGCTTTTGCGGTGTCCTCGGGTTCTGGTGGTTGCAAAGTGGTTGAGTCACTCACGACCCATGAGGACAAGGAGGGGAAGGGGCCTGTGTCTGTGGGAAGTCACTTGGGGTAGCTGCTCCCGAAAGTTTTGGGGTTTCGTTCGGCCCCAACGTGATCCGGGGCCGTCTTTCCTTTGTGGTCCGCTACCGACAACTCGGAGAGTGCGCGAGCAGAGGGGTCTGATCTGATCTGGGGCGCCACAATTTACGTGCAAGATACAGTCTCTCCAGCACTCTTCATCTCCCTTGGGCGTGGAAAATTCCAGAAGCCAGGCTGTGAGAGGAGCCCCTCTCCGCATACCCCAGAGCTGCCCTGCAGAGGAAGCATTCCTGCCCACTGGCAGAATTCTTCGCTGCATGTGAGGAAATAGAAGTTGGAGCAAACACATTTCAGGGAGACTTTCTATTCCTCTCGGGTATTCAACTGTCCCTCCACCCCACCCCACTTGTCTGCTCCAGGAAAGGACCAGGAAATTCACATCAGCCTTTGAATCCAAATGGAAACATTTGGCACTCCAGCGCACCCCAGCAATGCGAGCTTCTACCACCCCTTCCTTACATCCTATCCTTTGGACTTTCCTCCGCTTCAGGACTGAACACTTTCTGGGTGCTTTCGATGCGTCGGACACTGTCAGGGGCACCCGAGAAAAATGTTGAGCACAACAGCTGGAGAAGTACCCCCATTCAAATGCATAAGAAATGCCCCCCACGCCTTCAAGGCCCTTTGAGCCGAGGGGGAAACACAGGTCACCTAAGTCCGGTGGTAAAAACTCCTCCGGTCTCACAAAACACAAATGCTGTGAACGACATCCTCCTCGAGGCTTTTTCAGATGATAGAATACTTACTGCCCATTCTGTCTCCCAGATAGAAAGGACAGGAGCAGATGCCTTTGATTAATATGTAAATAAAAAGAAGCAATGGAGGCAATACTTATTTTCATCGCGGTTGTTTAGAGATTTATTGACACCGAGATAAACTTCAGTCTGGGGCATCTCCGTGATTCATGTCTCCATTAGTTATTACCAAATGAGCAAATCGTTTTTCTCTTAACTGGTTTTTAAAAGAAAAAGTAAAAGGAGGGGGAGAGGTTGGGAGAAATCTTTTTTTAATGGGATTAGAGTCATTATCTTCCTGTCTCCGTGGGTCCCCAAGCTCCAGAAGCTTGCCTCTCGACTCCGGAGTTCACCAGGCTGTGTTCTAAACATAAAACAATCCTGTAATTTCCTTCAAGAACAAAAGTTTTCAAAGAAATGACCTGCACAGTGTCCCCCTCAATAAAGCAGAATTGACTTAATGGTCTGTTAATTACTCCATCCCTGCAGGGGGAGGGAAGCTTCGGAAAGGATTGCTACAAACCCTCTGATGATTGAAGCTGTGCTCTGTCCCCAAGTGTACAGCTGGGGCTGAGCCATTGAAAACCCAGACAAAACAAAATCCCTGATAAATAATCCTACCTAGAACACAAAGATTCAGCCTACAATTGTTGCATTTTTGCTGGATCCTCAGAGAAGACCGGAGGGAGCGCTTGGGGGCTTCTGGTAATCTTTAAAGCTTGAGGCCAGGGGTTCCTGGACAAAAGTTAAAAAAGAGCTTGTATGACTTTCCTGTCCCCTTATCCTCCCATGTCTCACTTCTTTCTCTTTTTTGAGACTCTGACTATACTTCTTTTGTCTAATCTTTTTTTTTTTTGCACAAATTACAGTTTGTTTAATCATTTATTACATTTCGGTTGGTCATCTTTTCCCGTGGTTTCTCTGTTAATCATTTAAACCTGAGAAGACAAATTTGGATGTCATAGTAAATAAGAATAAAGTAGAGAATCAAAATATTTAGGAGATAGATTTGGGTTGTTATTCTCCATGACTTTTCACATCTGTAAGGTGAATATGTTAGTCATGCAAGTATGTATGTTTCTAAAATCAAAAAAGTTGCAAAACTCTACTTGAGCCCAAGCAAAACTGAACAATCATCCAGTTAATTTGGCGTCAGAGATAGTTAAGGTGAAAATTCGATTTTTAACATGCCTCTTTAAGGAAGTAAATACACATAAACATTTGCTATACCAATTGAGAAAGTATTGGTTTCAATTTGATGTGCATTTGGCATTTAGGGGTCCATTCAAATAAAACATTGTCGAAAAATGAAATGTGACTGTTCTAAGGATGGATTGTGAAAGTGATCAAGATGTGGATATGATCTGTTTTGAAAATGAGTTCTTTGTCTGAACTAGGCAATAATACAAAGAGTCTGTCAGGCCATAGGATTTGCCATCTGAACTGTCACTTCTTAAGGAAGTGACCCTTAAGGATCATTTGTTGATGGAAGCCAACCTCTGCCTTCCTTGGCACAGTTGACTGGACCCCATGTGGTATGTGAGCTATTCAATAGAAGGCAGGGGCATGAGGAAGGTTAGCTCAAAGGGGACTGGCATTCACTATATGCCCATAATTGTGTTTCATAAAGAACTGTGGTGAACACACTCTTTCCTGTCATTGGCAAAGTGGAAAATCTAGGGATTTGGGAAAAGACTAATCATTTCAACTCAGCTTGGCTTCAGTCAATGTGGAACTTTTATTTTGGTTGTCCATGAGGCTGGCTGTTCATCCCAGTTATGTCAGAAACGGGAGCCAAATACAGGGTGACAGACAGTGACCTCTGTAGCCCAAATAGTGTTTTTCCTTTCAATAAAACCTATACAAAAGGCCATCTTTGCATGTCTACTCATCAATGTTCTCTGATCCTGTCTTCGCCAGAGTACTGTGTAAGTAACAGACAAACCTGAAAACAAGAAGTCATTTCCTCTTGCTAAATAGTGCTGGGGAGTACTAGAAGTAGAAGAGGCACCTTGTTTCTAATTGTTACTAGAATTATATTATGAATAAATTAGACTCCAAGATTGAATAAAGGACAGGTTAGAGATTATATTGCCTGACCATGTAATGAAGAGATGGTTAATTTCTCTTTTTCTCCTTTGCAGAGATTAATGCACTTGGGGATTAATGCTCCTTCCCAAAGGACATTTTGATTTGCAATTTTTTTTTAACCCTTAGCTCCTGATTTTCTAGCATTTCCTTAACCTGTGGAGAACACAGTTTTCAAGGCTTTTAACTGAGACATTTGCTGTCTTCAGTACTACAGAATTCATTGACTTATGAGAAGGAACTTTCATCATTGTTGGTGTGGACAAGTTTTTAAATATAAAACATGAAGAAGCATGCCCTGTATTTTTCATAGTAAACATAAGGTCTCAATCCAAAGAATTTACAAAAGAACCATAATTTGAAGGAATATACTAATGGTAAAAACTGTTTGGAGCATGTTAAAAATGAAAAGAACTAATTTTTTTTTAAACAAGTTTTACTTAAACTTCAGTCATAAATGCTAACTTGCCCTTGAACTGGCTGATGCTAACTGAACTGAAGAGTGGCCAGAGAGGCGAGAGAGAGAGACAGATAGGAGAGTGCTCTCCTCCAGTTGTGTTCCCCTGAGCTCTCCCTGTATAAATCCTAAACCTTATCTAATGGGACTGTGAGGGGTGAGGTGCTTTTCTCCTCGTTATTTCCTTGACCACTCTTTTCTTTTTCTATAATTAACTTCCTTTGAAATTTTATGTGAGGTTTACTTATCTAAAACACATACTATGATGGTATAAAAGGATGTTTCAGAGTTTGTGGAAACTAGAACTGGTTCAATGAAACATTCAATGTTTTTCTACTCCTTAATCTTAAAAGAAAAAAGTCATAAATGAGAGATGGGATGTATAGTCAGCCAAGCAGGGATGAAATGGTTTTCTTTGTGGGGCAGGCAAGGCAGGGAGACCAGCTTTTAAAAATGGAAGACATTTCTGCTGATGATACGGTATCAAGAGTGACTCGTATTACTTTGACTCTCACACATAATAGGCTTTAGGTCATTAAGACACTATTCTAGAAAAAGGAACCTGTTTGCTCCTTTCCAAGAGAAGAAAGATTCCTGTGTAATCCTCTGTCTTCCTCTTCAATTGTCCTCTCTTCCTCATTTCCTCTTACTTCTTGATGATCTCATCAACTTCTGGCTTCCTTCTTCCTCTCTGCTTCCAGTCTCTACTTTGTGCTCCAACCCAATTCATCACTCCGCTCTCCTTGTCCCCTTCCACTTGCCACTCCATTGCTTTAGGGGAGCATGAGGTTTGTGTTCCCTTAGCCTTCTCCTTCTGCCTTACACACACAATCTGCCTACTCCATCAGCAAGTTGAGGCTTCTAGGAAGCGCCGATGCTCTTGTAATATCTTTGCTCTCAGCCTGTATTATGTTACAGGAAAATGAGCTCCAGGGAAGGTTGTTCCAGAACCCAAGGTTTTCAATCCATGTTGACTTTCAAAAGCAGCAATTTCATGAACATGCCTCTCTAGGGGTTTTGTGGTAGATGCCATATATGTTTTCCAAGTTTGTGTCAATGTAAAGGAAATATTTATATTAACAATTAACAGCAAACACAGTTATTAATATGTGCCAGTCGCATTGATAAATAATCAACACTAATTAACCCATTTAATTCTCACTGCAAGCCTATGAGGGTGATATGATTGCTATACCCACATTTGCAGATGTAGAGCCTGAGGCACAGGAAGTAACTCTCCTAGGGTCACACAGCTGGTATGATCTAGATCACTGGTGTCCCCTGGCCAGCAGCATTAGATCCCAGGACAAGCAACATCACCATCACCTGGGAACTTGTTAGAAATCCAAATTCTGAGGTTTTTCCCTTCCTTGCAAACTGGTAAGATAGACTATCACTTTCATGGATACTGGCAGAAAACAAAAGATGCCTGGGTCAGTAACAAAGAATTTTATTTCTCAGTGTCTAGCAAGTATCATGAACATCATGTTCATGTTGATCCCCCATGAGAACAATGCAGTTGCAGGTGCTGCCCGTGTAATGGATTGTGTTACATCTGAGGAAACTTGAGCTTAGAAATCCCTGATTTTCTATAATGGGCTGCTGGCAAACCTGCCCAGCTTTTGTCCTGGGGTGTGTTATTATAGGGATAATTCTGGGCAGCAAACAAACCTGCCCTCTGCTCTGGAGAGAGATACTATCTTTGTCTTCCAAGGATGTTCTCTACACAAACACTCTTGACTAGACAGTCTAGAACACAGTGGGCCAGCGTGTAGGATCACGAGATGTGCAGAAAAGCAAAAGACTTGTGGAGATTGTTAACCAACAGAGAACTGAGATGAGTACATTCTTCAGCAATTAGCACACTACTGTCATTGTTGGAGACAAGGCTGCTATCTATTCCTCTCCCTCATACAGACATGACTGCATCTTGAATGTGTATCAAATGTAGGAGTCCTTGTAAAATAAGCAGTGTTTCTTTTGTGTGTACCCATTTTTAATTTGCATATAGATTGTATTGTAGCCCTTCTTCTGTCTCTTCTCTTCTCACTTAGCTTTATGTTTTAAGATCCGTCCATCTTGCTCCCCACTTTTGAAATTGAGATATATTTGACATAAGTAAGTTTAAGGGGTACAACTTTTTGGTTCAATATAGCTACAAGGCAATATGATTGCCTTTGTAGCATTAGCGAATGCCTCAATTGCTTCACCTAATTATAATTTCTTCTAATGTTGGAAACAATTAAGATCAGTCACCTAGCAAATTTAAGGTTCATAATATAGTTTTGTTGTCTGTAATCATTATATTATGTTTTAGGTCTCTAGGACTTATTTATCCAGCAGTTGCAAGTATGTACTATTTCTTGCTTTTGGCTTCTGCTGAATATTCCATACTGTGTCTATGGCATATATCACATATACTGCAATAGACATTATATATCTATATCTATATCTATATATCTATATATATCCTCCTGCACCTATTCAAGAATTTCTCATATATATGCATATATTACATATCGATTCCCAAGATATATAACCAATATCCTTTACTCATTTTTCTATCAAGAAAAGTGTATTTTGTTTTTCAAGAATTTCTTGTATAATTTAGAAAGTTTTAGATATAACAACTGTCTTCTCCCAGACTAATACCTTAATTTTGTGATTTCCGGTGGTACTCTTCTTGTGTATCAAGTTTCTGTATACTCATGGGTCTGTTTCTGAACCCTCTATTCTTTACCATTGGTATATTAGTCTGTTTCCATGCATTACCAGTATATTGTTATTACTATGACTTAGTATTATTTTTCTTTTTTTTATTTTACTTTTTAAAGATTTTATTTATTTATTTATAGCACAAGTTGGGGGAAAGGCAGAGGGAGAGGAAGAAAGAGAATCTCAAGCAGATTCCTTGTGATCTCATGATCCCAAGATCATGACCTGAGCTAAAATCAAGAGTTGGATGCTCGACCAACAGAGCCACCTATGTGCCTCTTTAAGATTTTATTTTTAAGTAAATTTTCCATGCAATGTGGGGGCTCAAACTCACAACCCTGAGACCAAGAGCCAGCCAGGTACCTCATATATATTAATACATAATAAAGTGAATCCAGAGATAATAGATTTATAATAGGATAGTCTTGTTTTATTCCCAACTGAATACATTCTGAGTGAACTGGAATGAAGATATTTTTTAAAATTCCATGCTAATATTAGTACAAGATTTTTATCACCTGTTTCTTTAAGTGGTAGGGTACGGGTTGTATAACCAGGCCTCTTGGAGTTATTAAAATAATCTTATTTTTTACTCTGTTTTCTCAGTCTTAAAGTTAATAATCAAGGGCAGGAATTCTCAAGCTTCCTGATCCCTTATTTGAGACAGTTTAGTGCTATATTAGTCTGAGCTTAGAGAAGCAAGTTTCCCCTTCTTTATAAAGGTGCAGAGAGAATGTTAATTATTATATTCTACTATACTTAATAATCCTACATTATTATATACCAACTGTACAGTGTCTTATACAGCAAGGAGTAAAGTTTTTCTCAAAAAGGAACTTCCAAAAAAAAAAAAGGAACTTCCTGCTCATTCTGAAAGAACATTTTGCAGATGGATTCAAATCGAAATGGAATCCTTTGAAAGCCCATTGCCTGAAAACTCATTCCCGTTTTAGTCCCCCATTACCTAGCCAATCCTGTCCACTCTTCACTTTGCAGCTTACTCTTGCTTTCCTGGGGAGACTGGGTCGGTGGTAGTTCCCCCTTCCATGGGTTCCTAGAGGCCAGTGCACTTCTCCTTCACAACATCCCCTCCTGAAGCCATTTGCTTGTCTCACTCTCCCACTGAGATGTGAACCCTATAAGGCAGGACCCAACAAACTATCTAGAACATCATGCATACGTAAAGAACATTTTGCAAATGAATTGAATTAGAAATGTTATAGATGCAGTCCTGGCTTTGGATGGGCAGTTTCATATGATGGCTTTTAGTTTCCTTTCCAACTGTGAGATGTCATGATCATATGGTACCAAATCACAGTTTGAATCAGATTGTTAAGTTTAGATACATTTATTTCTGATTTAAAAATGTAACTACATTGGAATAGGGGCTCTTACTACATATGGTTCTAGGCACTTTTTGGAGTGGAAACTTTATAACTTAATCAGGTAAAATTAAGAGGAAAGAGTCACCTTAGTACCCCAAATACTCCATTTTCTGTGTTTCATTAATAGTATTTGCCTTTTAATGAATAACATGCATTGCTGTTCTATTCATTCTTTCAATAATCCTGCAAGATGGCATTAGCAGCTCCTTTCTACAGATGAGGAGAGCAAGGGTTAGGTTAAGTAACTTGGAAAAGGTGTCCAGACAAGAAATGGTACAACTACATTTTGAACACTTGTGCTGTCTTACTTCAAAATTGGTGCTCCTCTGGATACCTGGGTGGCTCAGCTGCTTATGTGTCTGCCTTCAGCTCAGGTCATGATCCCAGGGTCCTAGGATCAAGTCCCACATCGGGGTCCTTGCTCAGTGGGAAGCCTGCTTCTTCCTCTGCCTGCCACTTCCCCTGCTTGTGTTCATTCTCTCTCTCTCTAACAAATAAATAAATAAAATCTTTAAAAAAAAATTGGTGCTCCAAAAAGCTGTCCTACATCTTCATGAATAATTCCTTTCAATCTGTTTCTTTGGCTTCTACCTCTCCTTCTTGGTGGCCATGTTGATGGTAACTTAACATAATATTGCTCTTGTCCATCATTTCCAGTGGTTTCCATCACCTCCATAATGAATTCTTGTTTCCAAAGAATCATTAGTAGTCCTGGCTATTTTTTTTTCTGTAATCATTCACTCATTCAGTAAACCTTATCCTGCTCTGGACACTGTGTTCGGTTCTGAGGGAACAGTAGGGAATAAGAAGGATGTGGTGTTGGCACACAGAAAGCTTACAGTTTAGTGGGAGAAAACAAGCAAGCAAATGGCAAAACAGTGTACTAAATACTCTAATAGAGGACACAACAGCAATTCCCATGGGCATTTCACCCTGCCTGGGGTATGTCAAGCTGAACTGTTAGTCAAGTGTAGAGGTGAGGCAACAGGAAACAGGAGAAAAACATCCAGGATTTGAAAGAGGTTTTGGTGCCGCTGGAGTGCAGAATTCCTCTTTGCGAGTGGGGTTAGAGCAGAGCAAAGCCAGATATGGTGCTGCACAGGTAAGCAGAGCCAGTTGCCAAGAATCACTTCAATCCATTCACTCATCTTTTCCCAATTATATTAACTCAGTTTCTACTACACTAGGAAATAGGTTGCACATACAGCATTTGCTACGGGCCATGCACTCTCCTTCATGCTTCACATCTATTAACTCATTTGACCATTGCAGTAACCCTAGGAAAATAAACACTATTACTATTCTGGGTCCAAGGGTAAGAAAACTAAGTCCCAGAGAGATTGGGTAACTTCCCCAAAGACACATAACTATTAAGTGGCAAGCGTGGAATTCCAACACAGGCAGCCCATCCCAAATGTTCGCGCTCTTAACCACTGCAGTAAACTCCTTTTTGGGATAAAGTGGTGAACAAGGTAGATAAGGCTCCCTAATGCCATTCCACAGAGGTGACAGCAAATAAGCAGGCAAGCAACAAATAAATTAACAAGATAGAAACAAGATGTATGAAGGAATCCAAATAGCAGAATATTTTGAGTGTGACTTGGTTAATTGAATTTAGCTAGGGAGGGGCACCTGGGTGGTGCGGTCGGTTAACCTTTGGCTTAGGTCACAATCTCAGGGTCCTGGGATCAAGCCCCATGTCTTAGGCCCCCTGTTTATGGGGGGGTCTGCTTTTCCCTCTCCCTCAATCCTCCTCCCTGTTTGAGCTCTCTATCTCAAATAAATAAATAAAAAATCTTTAAAATATGTACATACATACATATATAAATTTAGCTACGGAAGTTAGGGAAAGCTTCACTGAAGGGTGACATGTGAGCTATATCCTGAAGGACAAACTGAGGCTAGAGAAATCCAGGTTGTGGAAACCAGCATCTTTGGTTCAGATGGTGGAGATATGTGATGATTAATTTGATGTGTCAACTTGACTAGGCTACAGTGTTCAGTTGTTTGGTCAAACACTATTCTAGATGTTGTTGTGAAGCTATATTATCAATATGGTAAACATTCACAACCATTCGACTTTATGTAAAGGAGATTACCCTCTGCATGGTGGGTCCCATCCAATCAGTTGAAGCACTTACAAGGAAAACCTGAGGTTTCTCATAGAAATACTACCTGTGTTTCCAGACTGCTGGTCTACCCTACAAATTCCAAACTAAGGAGCTGCCACAGTTACTTGAGCCAGTTCCTTAAAATAAATCCCTGTCTCTGTCTATAATGATACCTGATGATCATTAGAGAAAGACTCAATCTCCCCTCTCAAGTGACTTCATTACAGAGGGAGAGAGAGACATGAAACAATGGATTGCATAATTAAGAATTAAGAGCAGAGGCTGTCTCTTTATTCTTCTTTAGATCTCCTTAAGCCTAGAATCAGGGTCTTGAACAATGGAGGTACTGGCAAATATTTACTCTCTGAAGGAATGATATTTGGAGTCAGGAGTACAAGATTCTGATGCCAGTTCTATTCCAGGAAAGTTGTGTGATCTTAGTTCACACACTTTAACTCTTCTGTGCCTATTTTCTTCTCTGTGAAATAAGACCATTAGAATAAATGTTCTTAAGACTCTTTCCTTTTCTAATCATCTGTGATTCCTTGAGAGTAAGTGGAAGACAGATAGGGATGAATGAATAGCTACTGATCCATCGATGAGAGCAGCAAGCTTCAGAAATCCTGTTCTTGAAGGTGGTTGTCACTAGTTATGTAACACATGAAGGATTGTTAGGATCCACAAACACCCATTCGGACCTTTAGCTGCTGGCAAGGTCAGGGGATTCTGAGGGCCATGGACAGAGACTATCCAGGTCAATGAGTTGCCCACAGCCAGGACTTTGGCTAGGTCTCCTCCAGGTCTCCCAACCATGTGTGAGCTCCTTTGGTGGAAGACTCAAATTTTAAGCAGGTGTGCTCAGTGTCTCCCTTGAGACTTCATCCCCTGGCTGCTGTAACAAAATACCATAAACCGGGTGGCTTCAAACAACAGAAATTTATTCTCTCATGCTCTTAGGCAAGAAATCTGAAACCAAGATGTTGGCAAGGCCACGATCCCTCCAGCGGTGCTAGGGAAGAATCCTTCCTCAGGCTTCCAGGTGTTCCTGGCTTTTGGCCGCATAACTCCAATCTTTTATTCTGTCTATACACAGCTTTCCCTCCGTGTATCCCTGTGTTTCTGGGTCCAAATTTCTCTCTTCTTATAAGGACACCCATCATTGGATTGGGACCCCACCCTCTTCCGGGATGACCTCCATCTTAACTTGATTGCATCTACAAAGACCCTATTTCCAAATAAGATCATATTCACAGATTCTGGGAGGACATGAACCTTGGAAAGGGTGTTTGTTATTTCAGCCATGCACCCACCCTGCCATCATTTAACCTCCCAGGCAGGCTCAGTCTCATTGACCATGAGACTCAAGAGGAAAAATCAGGGGGAGAACGTGAGGTGGTCATGGCTGCCTGAGAGCTCAGAATGCTTCCTTGTTCTGTTCTAGGCAGAGACCCTTTCATAGATCTGTGGACTGATAATACATGCCCTGTTTGATCCAAATAAAAGCTGATGTGTGCACTTATGTTTGTAGGTATTATGTAATTTTGGTGGGGTGCGTTATTCAAGTCAGAGGAGTAGAACTGAAATAGGACATGGGAAGGGCTATGGACAGGGAGGAAGAAATTTTAATGCTCCCTAGAGATGAGTACATGTGAGAGACCATTCTGACCCGCTCTTGGAATAGAAAAGGATTAGGAAAACAGGTTATTATTGAATACCTCACTGACAACTCATTTAGTTCTATCCTAAATCCAATTTTCACAAAAATAAGAAAGGGACCCATGCAGTGTTTTATAGCTTTAGATTTATGGAAGTTCAAAGGCAATGTTTAGTTCAGAACAATATTTTGTTTCTCCTTTAAAATGATGATTGAAAGAAGATTTAAGATTATTTTTTTTCCTTTTATAAGATAAAAACTTGCCTTTTCTCTATATTTGTATACCGAATCTTTCTCCAGTGTCTCATTCTTATAAATCAGTTTGAAGAAACAGTTGGGTGTATATTGCTCTCTTAATACCTAGGGTTGTCTTCTTACACACTTATTTAAAATTGCATTTCTTTGATAACAAAGAACATTTTTCTGTTAAATAATGAAGATGGGAGGCATGCATAGGCTGGTAGGTTCTTTCTAAGTTCTGGAGATTCTGTGGTAAATGATGATAAAAGTTCCCGGGCCTCCCAGAGCTCATAATCTGATGTTATGGTCATCAAAAATAGTATATCCTTCCATGGAAATTATTGGTTTATGTTTTCTTATCAAATTATCTGATGACAGGTTAGTATTTCACTAAGTTATATAGAAGGTGGTAATTTTTTTTTTAAACGTCTCCTCTGAATTGTCATTTGCCTTTTAATTTTGGTGACTTTGTTGTTATTTATTTACTTATTTTTAAATTTTTTTTGTTTTCCTTTTCATTTTTGTTCTTGAAATTTTTTTTCTCATATATAATTTCTTTGGGTTACTTTTTTTAATTTCTAGAGAATTTATAAATCCATGTTGTTATAGCCATGAATCTGCTTACTTTTGATTATTTTTATGCTTTAGTAAAGGCCTTCCATGTCCCCAAATTGGTAATAGTAGATCTTTGTATTAGTAACTATATGATGTGAGTCAATAACACCTAGTAATACCTAGTGGGCTAAACTTCGTTTTTCAAAGTTGTCACATTTAATTCCCAAACACTCTCTTGAAGTAGATCAAATAATTGTCCTCATTTTATGAATGAGCAGCGATTTATGGAGGAGGTTCAGAGAAGCTAATATCTTGCCCAAATTTAAACTCCAGTTTCCACCTAAGTGTGAACTACAGTGTCTACCTGGGAATTATTTGGAACATGAGGCAGTATAAGAACCAGAATTGTTTTTTCTCCCTTTATAACTAACTACACTTCCTCAAGTGATTTATTAATTTTCCCTCCTCTTTCCCATTATTTCCCATTATTGAGGATGTCTCTACAACACATGAAACATTTATATGTAGAGAAGACTTTTGTATGGTAAGGGCTTTTTTATACATAGTAAGCACATTAGCTATGCTCCTTCTGCTTTGTTTTGTTTTCTTTTGCTTTGTTTTGGGGAATAAGAAAGAAGTTTAAAAAGATTTTTTTTTAAATAAAAATTTTGTACTTGTTTCCTTTTTTAACCTCTTTTCGTGCAGACCTTTAAGGACACTTCTTTCAGGTGTAATATCTCTATCTAGACTTAACTACTCTAGAAAGAAAACTAATAGTAAAATAATTATTTTTGGCCAATTTTATAGATTTTCTTTTTTAGGAATGATTTTTAGACCAAAAAGATATGGTTGGGTTTTTGAATTTTAAATTTCCTATTTCTGACCCAATTTAGAACTATCTAGAAAATCAGGGTGTGATGGGGGGTATTTTGCCAAAGTTTCCATGCAGAGTTAAGACTCACTTTATTTTTACTCTTTCCCAAAGAAGGTTGGGTGAACTTGAAGCAGCTTTATGCAGATGAATAGTGTAAATGACCCAATTGTGCCCTTGGTCCAAGCTTCACATCATTTTAGCCCCATTAATCTTCAGCCAAAACAAAATTACTGCCATAAAAGAGGAGGGTGTAAGAGGGTTTATGATAACTTGAAAAGAGGCAGCTGAGAGTATATTTGTCCTCAGAAAAATATGAGAGGGCTTCTGAAACTGATGGGGGAGAAATCATTTGGTTCTCCAAAAAGCCTATGTAATATCTACTTTTGTTTTTGTTTTTGTTTTTGTTTTTTCTGGCACAAGAGTTAGGAAAAGGAATAAGTTTTCTACACTGTCTAAGGCAGGTCTCTCTCCCTGTGCCATCAGATTGCCCTTTCTGGAAGTCAGAAGACTTTCAGATTTTCAGCCAGCAATTAGTTGGCCATCGGTGACCACGGGGCCTTTGCGTGGGCACTGTAGCTGCCTCTCACACCTCTAGTGCACATTGAACTTTGGCCCTAATTCCATAAAAACCCACATACAAACAATTTAACACTTGATTTGCTGAAAAAACAACAACATGCCTCTTAAATCTTTCATTTAAAAAGATGGCTTGTTGCAGAAATCCAAGGAAGTAAAGACCTTAAATCTCAGTTTCTTGTTTTAAAAGTGCTTTACATATATCACCACCAACCAGCTTGTAAATCTGAAGTCAATCCTCAAACCAGTCTTTTAAAGGGGCTGAAAAATGTCCCTGTGCCCTCAAAGGACACACCTGTTATCTGAAACAGTTTTTAACCAGCTTGTTAAGCAGCTTTGACAGATCAAAGACCCCAGACAATGGACAAGAACTTTAACAATAGCGTAGCCTTGAGCAAAAGGTTCTGTCAAAGCCAGGCTTGTGCCCGTGGCATTATGGCGGGCAATTGAAAATAAATTTTACTTGAATAAGTACCTCAGCCGATCAGAGGGACTGCCGCTGCCGAAACAAAAGCAGTTGGGGATAAGTTATTGACTCCACTGACAGCCTGAATGAACTTCATTATGCCAGCCCACTCTTGGTAAATGTGTCAGGTCTTAAACTGAATTAGGTGGCAGGTGCATGGACCATTTTCCTGCCCCCCTTGAGACAGCAGACAGCCAATCATCACCTGATTCTACAGACAAATGTTTAGATTTGTTTTTCATATTGCACGGCCATAAGTGAAAGCACATTTAAATCTTTTTTCCCCTCTCCTCCATCACCGCTGTGCTCTGTTCCCGTGAGCAGGTCATACCCACGCTTTGGTGTAATGGGATTCATAAAGGCCTGGACTGCCACCCCCATCCTCCCCTCCCTGTGAGGCACAGATTTCAGAGACGAGCTGGATTCTTCTCTTGAGGTTATTGGATTTCAGCTTTGGAACAGAAGCTCCTCTTCCGGTCTAGGAGATTAAAATGCAAGGACACACACATATTCCTGATCTCTTCCATCTTAAGAACTTTGAAAGGACATAAGCGTGGACATTCTGATAGGTTTGACCAGGATGATTCAGTAATGGGTTGGCTTTTCAGTGGGGAGCTAGAATGTAGGACTCAGATATTTTAATCTGTGGGAAGTATTTTCCACCAGCAAACACTGTAACCCCCGCCAAGGCCCCTGAGTCCAAACATAGAGTCAGAAAGAATTGGCATTTTGTTTGTGTGTATGTGTGTATGTGTGTATCTATATCTATCTATCTATCTATCATCTATCTATCTTTCTATTCCTCTGTATTCACTTGCACATTTGGTTTTAAAACATGTCTTAACAGTCGTCCCTGGCCTATGAGGATAAATGCAAGATCAGCTAAACTTTAGATACTCTGATGCCAGCTCTCATTACTTAATCATGAGACACAAGACTATTAAGACTCCTAAAAATGAAAACCCAGACTTCCAACCAGAGAGAGAGAGGGTTGGCATATGCCACTGGCTGTGTGCCTCATTCAAGTTAACGAGCAAAAAAGACTTCCCTTTCCCAAGTATCTTCAAAACCTGCCATCATTCCTCTCGGTAAAGTTTCCTTTTCTTTTGAATAATGTTTCTGTCACTCATTAAAAATAACTACTTTTCTTGACCTACATCTTGAAAGTAAGTCTCATCTTGACTAACATCTTGAAAGTAAAACTCCTTCCTGAAATTTTCAGCCTCCTCTCCTCCCTCAAAATGCAGAAATGATCAGATTTTTTGTTTTAAATCCCAAACTCAAACCTCAGAGACCTGTCAATCCAGTCACTGCTGTCTTTTTCGATGGTGTCCATGCACAAGTTGGCTCAAATCTCCAGAGGTGGTTTACACAGTGCTGGACTGTATTTGTTCCACAATATTGTTTTGCTATATTCAGTGGGGTAATGTTTGCATTTTAATATAAAGAGAGATTCAAATTTTTTCACTCCTAGAAAAAATATCAATATTCTGTAATTTCTGTACGTACGAATCTGGATGAGACATACTGTCTAGGAATATGAAACAGGTTTTCCTCTAGGACTACTGAAAGGCCGCGCTGAGTTAACACAGGGAAAGGTTGTACAGTGACTCTCACTTGCTGGAGCCGTTCCTCCCCCAGCCACAGCAGATGGCGTTTCATAGTTGGTCACAAATGGCTGTCAGCGAGTGTTTGTCTGCCTGCCAGTAACCTGTGGTTCAGGGACTCCCTCAGAGAGTGTACCAGCTCTGACTCTGCTGATAACAGCATCTGAGAAAATGATCCGTCCTTTCTTGTCAGGCACAAAATTAGCCATCTCACTTTCAAACTGTTGACAAGGGGGACATGAAAGGAATAAGGACTGTGCCAGCCCAGCTGATGTTTCCTCAGCTCTGGTTCTATGGGCCGAGTGCAGACGAATCCAAAAGCAGACTTTGTGACAATGGTGTTGTCCCCAAATAAATGCTGTTGGAAGCAATCGCAGTTCTGGTACCAGCACCTCCTGTGGTGTTTTGATCCTTAGAGCAACAGATACTTTCTCACCCCGGAGCTTCAGTCAGACTTTATACACAAATGACCATTAGTGGCTTGAGCTCGGTTCAAGGGGGGGAAAGAACAGAGTGTGGAACAGGGTCTGAGCATCCCCCGCCCCCAGCTGGAAGGCAGGATGCTTACTCTATTGTCATGCCTTTGTGGATATACACAAGGTCAGCACTAACAAACCAGCATGGGAGAGCACAAGGGAAGAGGAAAGAGGACTAAGGAGAGAAAAATGAAGGGAGAAGCAAGTGGGGAACTGGCCAAGAATTTGGGAGGAAGGATGATGGGCCAAGCATGGTGTTGGTTGATGTCTTGTTGACCACCAAATGTGTAATCCTTCCAGCAATTTCCTTGGTTGGGTATCATCATCCCCATTGTAGAGATGAAGAAAACATGACTCTTGGAGGTTAAAGAACAAAACTAGAAAGAGGCAGAACTAGCATTCCAATCCTGGCATGCATTAGAAACTGGGAGAATAGACTCCAGCATTAGGATCCTGATTCAAAACCTGGCTTGGCTAACCCACTGGCCGTGTAAGCTTGAGCCCATGACTTAACCTCTGAGTGCCTCAGTTTCCTCATTTGTAAGATGGGGCTATTAATGATATGTATCTCATGGGGGCATTGTTGTGAGACAAGTTAGTATAGAAGTACTTTGAGCAATACTTAGACAAGAGTAAGCTGTCTCTTCTTCACTGCTTTTGTGTTTGTCAAGAATTTACTTCACTATTTCCTCATTGGTGGATAACACTTCTAGAATCCTCACCGTAGCAAAATAATCTTTCTTCCAATGTCCTTGTCTTTCTAGTTGCTGCTTATTTTCTTGTTTGATTTTTTTTGTTAAACAGAGGAGTCTAAATTCTAAGGCTGTCTTATCAGCTTAGTGTATAGGAGTGGAAGAGCAACAACTTTTGTATCAGAATGTGGCTGAATCCAATTTATGCCATTTCTTAGCTATGTAATCCTGGCTAGATTACTAAAGTTCTCACGGCCTCAGTGGGCTCATTTATATAATGAAAAATATTTCCAATTTACAGAACTACTATTATGACTAAATGAGAAAAGGTAAACAGAGTGCCAAGCCCACGATAGGTATTCCATTATGATAGTTACTATCATGTCATTCAGTGACTAAGCCCTGGTTTGTATCCTATAGCTATCTAGGTCAACTCAAGTGTGGGCCAGAGATGTTGTCCTAGAGTGTCTGGGTTAGACGCACAGATTGATGGGGCTGATGACTAAAGCTGTCCTGAATGTATCTCTTCCTCCTGCTATGACATTTCTCACATCTAATTCCCCCGGAAGCAATATTTTGAGTAATGACCACCAACTGCCATAACCGTTTTGTCCGGCATAAGAATTTCATTTCCATACCCCGGACTGTGTCCCTGCTGCTTGGAGTGATGGGATGCTTGGACCTCAGGGACCCAGGCAGTGGGCTCGCTTTCAAGAAGCGCAAGCCTCTGTCAGGTGAGGTCAGTGTGGTGATTAAGGGAAACATCCTTCAACCCCTGTAATCTCTCCAGGAGAAATGTGAGGTGCCTCCTGCCAATTGTTAATGATAATCGTCTTATAATTCCAACACCACATTTTACCCAGGAGGATCCCAAATGCTTTATGGATTGGCAAATAGCTTCACCCACTCTGCCTGTAGGCATTAGGTGGAGCAAACTTGGAATGAAGCCACTGCAGGGAGCATTACCCTACTGCTTTTTTTTTTTTTTTTTTTAACGTGCATAATAATATGTGTCTGAGTTACTATAAAACATAGGAATGCAAATGCTTTGCTTACATGCGTTAGTTAGAAGCTAAAATGGGTGAGAACAGAGGGAAGAGGAAGATTTGTGCTTTATATCATTTTTAATAAAAAAATTATTCATTGTATCGCTTTAGGTATGAAACTCCCAAATGAAGATAAGCTTATGTTTACAGGTCATTAGTTCCTTAACAGAGGGACTTAAGGGACAACAATTCTTAAAGTTAAAGTACTCCCCCAAAAGAACAGAAGGCAGCTCTGAATTATGAAAGTAACTTAAGGAGAAATTTATGGCAGATTTATAAAAATAGTCTCTACACACAGCTTTTCAGCCATACTTCTTTTTCAGATTATCTATTACTGTATAACAAACTATCCCAAATCCTGGTGGCTTGAAATAACAACCACTTAATTATATCCCATGATTTTGTGTATCGGGCATTTGGGCAGAACACGGTTGGGCCCTTCTCCTCCACATGACACTGACTAGGGTTCTTTCAGTGGTACTCGGCTGTTAGCTTAGGCTGGTCCAGAGCATCAAAGACAGGTTCACTATCATACCTGGAGTCTTGGCAAAAAAGGCTCAGTTAGGTCAGTCGGGTACTTCTCTGTGTAGAAACAGGACATTGCCCTTTAGTTTCTCCAGTAGCTACTAGAACTTCTTACCTGGGGCCTCCTGTGGCCAAGAGGGGCCAAGAGCAAGTGTTCTGAGAGAGAAGAATGAAAGCTTTCAGTCTTGTAAGGCCAGGTCCCAGAACTGCCACTTCTATTTTATTCTATTGGTCATTGCAGTGACACAACCCACTTAGATATGAGAGAATAAGACACAGACTTCAGCTGTCAACAGAAGAAGTGTCAGGATTTTGTGTCTTTGTTCGTTGATATTTAATTGGCTACACTTTAGTTGAATAAAAGCAGTTGGGAGCAGGAACTAATTAATGGATGGATCTTTGTATTTTGTTCTGACCTTATTCTAGAAAGGCATTCTGTTAACTTTGTATTTCAACTACATTGTATAACTACAATGCTAAGTTCAGTGTCAACACCACAGAAGCTGGGAGCATGGATTCTCAGAGGCTTTTCTATGAATCCATTAGCTGAAGCCAACTACTATAAGGGGTATGTCTTCTAGAGACTGTATTCTATTTAAATTTCAATCTGTTAAAAAAAAAAAAGTGAGAGAAAAAACAATGAGTAAAACTTTCCTTCAAGAACAATAAGATAGCTCCAAAATGAGAGTAGAAGGGGAAAATTTTCCCATTGGAGTTCTCTTCGTTCTCAGGGCTGAACCGTCCCTGAGGTTATGGCTTTCAGGACCCACTGGCAGCAGGAACAAAGAAGTGGACAACAGATGAAAGAGCATTCCTAATATTGGGGTGTCATTAAAACAAGCTGTACAGTATTTGCTTTTCTCCATGTGTATCTTTTTTGTTTTATATATATTGTAAGGTATAAACATTTCTCTCCCTCCCCCCATTATTTATTAGGTGCTTGTTATCACCATTCAATTTCTTTCTAACTTTAAAGTTCATTGCTTTATCTTAGACTCTACTAAATACTTTAAATTTCTTTCCTGGGGCCTTAGGCTTATTAGTGAATTTCTGCCATCCCTATCTGATTAATCTCCAACTTGGAACAATTTCCATACATCTCTATAGTGTGAATTCCAAACAAGGGACCATTGAGATGATCCTACATTGAAGAAATCCTAGAGTTGAAGAAATTTACATTCTTTAGCATGACTTTGACAATCACATGAATCTTACTGCTTGTAACTTACAACATTTCTCCCTTACCTCATGAGTTGTTAAATTTTCTTTTCTTATGTCTCTTCCATCTTGGGTGTCTGGGGTACTTTTGCTTGGTGAAAGGCAGTACCCACCAGCTCACAAGTGATTGGAAGACATAGTTTTGGTGTTTCATTGAAGAGTATGGGATTTATGATGATTGGAAGGGCAAATGATTTTAGAGTGACATACAACTGATGTCCGGTCTAGTCCACTTGTTGATTGCCCAACATACATCTTCTCTCTATAGTCAGCCTCCCAAAAATTATAGCACCAACTGCATATTTCAATCTAACATAACACAACTATTTCTCAAAACAAACAAACAAATAAACAAAACACTCTCACATTCTCTCCAAAAAGAACAAGATTCAGCAAGATTATTTACTGACTGATTTCAGCGCTTTTGGGTGATGCTTATTCCTCTCCTTTACAGTCACAATCCCATCTTGGTTTTCTATAAATTTTAATACTAGATTTTAAAGTTAACCACTGCCAAATATGCTCTATTTATTGAATTTGAACCATTTAAGACATTTATTATTTGCAAGGTTCATCCTTATCAATGCATTCCACTTAAAATTTAAAAAAGAAGAAACACTGTCATTAAACCATAACATGCTATTAGTTGTAAGATAGACTCGAGTTTCTCAGATGTCCACATGTGCAAAAATGTACATTCACACAATTTATTAATGTTAACATATGAAAAAATAAAATAGAGTAAAAAGTGAAGGAAAAGGAAAAAGAAAATTAACATACATACAGATTAATGAATATATATACATGACACAACAAGAAAAAAAAGAGTTAGATACCACAGTGTTCATTTCTACAAAAGATCAAGTCATGGTTGATATCTGTAACTTCCTTCTTCACCTGCCCTGTTTATGCTTTCCTCCCCAATTATTTGTTTTTTATTTTAAAGTTCAACAGTAAAGTTACTCTAAGTTGCCATAAAATTTTCTGCACAATAATTCTCAATTTCCATACTTTACTTGTATAGACTGGTAACTCTGGTTCATAGGTCTACATGGGTCTGGAGAACACATTTTGAAGAATGCTGCTCAGCTTTATCTTCCTTGGTTCCTTGTGGGTAGATATTATTTTATCCATGAATCCTTACCTTATTTTGTACACCTGTTTCCACTTACTGGTAGGGTGTCTCCATTCCATGATTTTTCTACACAGTAAACACCTTACCTAGGAAGGATTTGGCACCTGGTATGCTGATGCAGACCTTCATTCCTGAGCATCTGAACTCAGAATGGTTTTTCCTGTATGGAGCTAGAATTTTCTATTAATTTTTATCATTAAGAGCATCTCTAAGGGACACCTGGATGGCTCAGTCATTAAGCGTCTGCCTTTGGCTCAGGTCATGATCCCAGCTTCTTGGGATCGAGCCCCACATGGGGCTCCCCACTTGGAGGGAAGCCTGCTTCTCCCTTTCCCACTCCTCCTGCTTGTGTTCCCTCTCTCGTTGTGTCTCTCTCTGCCAAATAAATAAAGTCTTAAAAAAAAAAAAGCATCTCTGAGTTCCAGACATTCTCCTTTTGGAGGTACTATTGAGCAGCAATTCTGTTCACTCTTGAGAGCCTGACTTAATTACCATATGTAGCCAACTCAGGAACCATCCCTCCCTTTTTAAAACTATTTGTCCAATAGCTTGAATATTTAAAATACCCAAGTCTGGGCACCAGTCCCAGTTAAGTGTCTGCCTTTGGCTCAGGTCTTGATCCCTGGGTC
Organism: Martes martes; assembly: GCF_963455335.1. NCBI lineage: Eukaryota > Metazoa > Chordata > Mammalia > Carnivora > Mustelidae > Martes > Martes martes. The sequence continues at coordinate 64,080,562 of NC_137893.1, forward strand.
CTGGGATTGAGCCCTCCATTGGTCTCCCTGCTCAGTGGAGAACCTGCTTCTCTCTCTCCCACTGCTTCTCTCCCTGCTTGTGCTCTCCCTCGTTCCGTCTGTCAAATAAATAAATAAAATCTTTAAAATAATAATAATAATTAATAAAATAAAATACCCAACTTCTAATTCAGTGGGAAAATTCTGAGTGAAAATATTTCTTTAGGCTCTAAGGCTTAGTAATATGCAGTGCCCCAAAATAGGGGGATACATTGCAAAAATGTGAGTGACTCATTGGGTGTCATTGTGAGAAAACCAGTCCCATTTTTACCCTATGGTGAAATACTCACCCCACAGTTGATGAACTCTGTCTATGTGAAAAACAACACTGTATATTGTTTATTCATTCTGAACATACGCTGTACCCTGTAAGCAAATAGTACTCTAACTTTGCTAAGTGCTGTCTCAGATGGTACTAATACCGAATCTTCAATAGGACAATACGTTGTTCCATAACGCCAGCTGCTTCCAAGTAATGGGTACATGTCATTATTAATAAGGCCTGTGGGTATTAGCACATTTCCCCACATCTTTTTCAGTAAAATCATTTTCTTATTTAAAAACAATATTGAAAGAGACGCAGCTACATTAAAAAACTTTAGTAAGTCCTGCATATAGTGTTATTAGCAGCATCCTTTGTGGAAGGAAAGGAAAGGAAAGTGGATGTTCACACTAAGTATCTCTTCTAGGCAGGAAAATAATTCCTTCACGTTGCAATGGCTCCAGTGTATTCAGGCTGACATCAGACTGAGGTTATTACATCTGGAGCATGGTGCTGTGTATGGGACTCAATGTTGACTTCCAGTGACCAGGTGAGTACGCAGCATATTCTTATCCGGATCAGCCTTGGTGAGGCAAAGTGTTTGTGTTGAGTAGGTGCATGGTCTCCATCCCTGCTTCAATGACAGTTTTGTTCATGAGCCCATTTAGCATATTCTTGGAATGGCTGAAGAAGAGACTGGGTGACATACATAGTTGAGAGCCTCTTTTAGTGGCCTGGGTGAGCATCAAATGGTACACAACATTTACCCATCAGTCTGCTTCTGAGAAGTCTATTCCCTTACCCCTTCCTCAAACGTTATCATGAATTGTCTAATCTTTTCTGTTGAAATCCCAAGTGATTGGTAAAATCATAAGGCAGTAGTTAAGAAGAAGGGTACTATTGCTCATCTTTCAGTGACATCTAGATAAAATAATTTTGATTCTTCCCACCCAGAAGATTCCCCTTGCCTACTCTCCTTAAATAGCAACTCTGATGAAAACCATAGTGTTCCAGCAGTCCACTTCCAGTGGAGGTTGGTAAATGGTGCAGATTTCCTTTGTAATCTCAGGTCTAAAAACTTTCCTACTTTAGCCAGTGGTCCTATAGAAAGCGAGCTTATAAAGCAAACATTTATTTGTGTTCCAGATCTATGGTTAATGTTCTAAGTACACACGAATTTTGCTGTTGTTGGCTGGAAAGTTCTATAAACGTCAATTAGGTCAAGTTGGTTGATGGAACTGTTCAAGTATTATATATCTTTACTATTTTGTATTATTTGGTAATTAAAAGATGGCTATTGAAATCTCTAACTATAATTATACATATGTCTTTTTCTTCTGGTAGTCTTATTTTATTTATTGTATTTTGAAGCATAAACATTTAGAATTGTTATGTCTTCTAGACTAATCAGCCCCATTGTCATTATGAGATAACTCTTTTTAACCCTGGGAATATTCTCTGCTCTGAAATACACTTTGTTTGATATTAATATAACCATTCTGTCTTTCTTTTAATTCATATTATGTATGTATCATTATAATTATGATTAGTACGTATTTTAAATATTGTTCCATCTTTTTACTATTACTCTTCTTGTGTCTTATTATTAAAAGTGAGTTTCTAGTAGGTAGTGAATAACTGGGTCTTACTTCTTTTTTTTTTAAGATTTTATTTATTTATTTGACAGAGATTGATCTCAAGTAGGCAGAGAGACAGGCAGAGAGAGAGAGAGAGAGAGGGAAGCAGGCTCCCTGTTGAGCAGAGAGCCCAATGCAGGACTTGATCTCAGGACCCTGAGATCATGACCTGAGTTGAAGACAGAGGCTTAACCTACTGAGCCACCCAGTGGCCCCCACTAGGTCTTACTTTTTGAAAAATTTCACCCTACCATCTCTGACTTTTGATTGAAATGTGCAGGCTATTCATATTTAATGTGATTTTTATATGATTCTATTTATATCTAACACCTTGGAATTTGTTTATTTGCTGTACCTATTTTTTTTTTCTTTTTTCTACCTTCTTTTCAGTTGTTTGGACTCCAGTCTGATAGGTTCCCTCCAACTCTTTATTTCATAAGTGTCTTCAAACTTACATTGTTTCTAATGTTTCCCTAAAATCTTCTTCTTAAACAAAGTCGGTATGGGATGCCTGGGTGGTTCAGTCAGTTAAGCCACTTCCTTCAGCTCAGGTCATGATCCCAGGGTCCTGGGATCGAGTCCCCCATTGGGCTCCTTGGTTGGCTGGGAGCCTGCTTCTCTCTCCGCCTCTGCCTGCCACTCTGCCTACTTGTGCGCGCGCTCTCTCTCTCTCTCTGACAAATAAATAAATAAAATCTTGAAAAAAAAGAAAAAAACGTTTGTATTTTACAACTTTCAGTTGTAATACACTGGTTTACACTGGAGTCCTGCTGATGGAATAATTAAGTATGAAGAAGGGGAAGCATTCTATAATCTTATTATTAAATCTCCATGCTTTTAAGTTGGCCCACTATTGCATGAAGATGTGACCAATGAAAGAGTTGCTTAGCCTTTTTTCTCCTCTATGGAGACAAGAAAGGTAGAACATGCTGGATTGGCTAATTACCATTCTCCCTGGGTCAACATCTGGTAAGGCAGTTTCCCTTGAGGGTGGCCCTTTGGGGATATTTGAAAATGGCTACTTATTTTTTTTCCCCCTTGAATTATGCATATGGAAAATCTTTCTCTGTTCTTTACCGTAAGAACCTATTGGGGCTCCTGGAGATAAAACTCATGAAAGTGTGGGTTCCCCCTTAGGACTGAGCTATCAGGAGTTTTAACTCTCAAGCTTATCCACACTAAGCTTCCACTAATTCAATTATTCTTTTAGTGTTTTTACCAGTTACTGGCTATAGGAGCTTCTGCTTCAGGTAAGCAATGATTCTCTGTATTCTCTCCAGTTTTCTAAGTGACAGTTTGCCCCATGACTTCATTTCTCTGATGGATCTAATCTGAAAGGAGTTGTTGATTTTCAGTTTTTCTTCTTTTCAGATTTTATAGAGTCCAATACTCTGGTAAGACTCCTGAACTCTTTTTGTTTATTTTCTCATTTTTATTTATCTTTTTGAATATATTTGTCATAATTATTTTAAGGTTTTTGTCATCTACATTTTACACCTGGACTATTTGTAGGTTATTTCTATTATTTGTTTTATTTACTTTTTGATTTTTGTCACATGGCCTTATCTTGGGAGAATTCTAGTAATTTATATATATAAAATAATTGCAGAGGCTCCATATCATGAAATTTTCCTCCAGAGAGGGTTTACCTTTCTTTCACTAGGTAGATAGAGAGATTGCTTGTCAGTCACCTTAATTTCTGATTCAAGACTGGATTTCAGCTCTAGAAGGGCACAGTCTACATCTGGTTAACCCTTAACTTTCCTAACTTTCAACTAGGAGGCTGGTATATTTTATGTGGCCTCACATCCTGGTGAGAACCCTATGCTAATCTTTGTTTCACAAGATACAGAGAAACTTTGCTCTGACTCTAAGAGGTTTAGAATTTTAACACTTTTCTTAGTGCAGCTTCAGTATTCAGCAAATGTACTGAGAAAAAAAATAACAGCCATAGGCTTGAGGCCTTGTTATACATTGAATTGTGTCCCCCCCACCAAGATTCATATGTTGGAATCCTAATCAGTGCCTCAGAATGTGATTTTATTTGGAAATAAGGACATCACATAAGTAGTCAGTTAAGATGAGGCCATACTGGAGTAAGGTGGGACCCTAATCCAGTAAATTTGCTGTCTTTATAAAAGAAGAAAATTTGGAGACAGATAAAATTCAGAGAAAATTTGGAAAGAATTTCCAAAAAGTTTTTTACATTAGGGCTGGGACTTACATGGTTTGGTTAACCCATTGTATTGGGTTGAAACTAGAAGGGGAAAAAAAATTAAAAACAAATAAATAAACAACTGCAATTTCCCTCAATTTCTGTATCTCAATCACAGAACACAGTAAAGCCCTGTCCACAAAACAACTTTCCTTAAAAGGGGGGGAGGGAAGCTGTGTCTCAATATATTTGCTTCTCTTTGCAGAATGAATTTATATTCTTGTACTTATTCATAATTATTTGTAATTGTTTGAACAAAGGCCGTGAAGGAGAATAAATCTTTCATCTTTCATAGTTGATATCCTTCTTAATTAACATTACTACATATAGGGATACTAATTAGATTGATATAAAACTGATGGCAATGCCAAAGAGCATAAGTATTGATACTTAATAGCATCAAATGAAAGAAACTAATGAGTCAGAATGATTCCCAGAGCAGAGCATATAGAGCTATTTAAAAACTTATTTGTGTAAATGAGGGACTGATTAATTTAAGCCATTGCTATGAAGTTTAGAATGATCCATTTACATTAATCTAACTTCTCATATTTTTCACAATAAATATGGTATTTTTGTAATTAGTTGAAAAAACAGTTTAATTTTCTACCTGTAATTATTTCACTTTTTAAATAAATGGGATGAAAAGTAAATCCACATGAAGTAAAATTTTTCTGGGGACACACACCATTTTTTTTCTTAACCTATGGGTTTTTGTTTTGTTTTGTTTTATTAGGAATGTAAGCCAGATGTTCTTTGCTGCTTATAAACATTCCAAGTTATGTTTATTCACAGAACTTTAATACCAGGAAGAATAATCTAGTTATTCTTGAGGTTGGAGTTCTGAATTACTGCTAGTCTTAAATGTAAATCAGTCAGTTTGTTTATTGGGAAATAAGAGATCTTAGAATACTTAAATTAAAAATTAAAACATATAAGTGTATGTTAGGGAAACACTGCGAAGAAAGTAAATATGGGAATAAAATTCCATTTGGTACATTTAAGTGATCTCAAAACACACTTTCTAAACAACTGCTAGCTTAAATCCTTTATCTAAACCTGTCTTTTCTCTTAATCATTTCAACCAAGGAACAAAAAGCCTATTTTTAAGTTACTGAGATTTTCAGCAAATATTTGTTGGATAACTAGATGATCCTATAATGTTCTAAGAGGTTCAAAAAGCTTTAAAGTTATATTAAATCAGTGAACCAACAGGGGTGCCTGGGTGGCTCAGTTGGTTAAGCATCAAACTCTTGATTTCAGCTCAGGTCATGATCTCAGGGTGGTAAGAGTGAGCCCTGAGTTAGGCTCCATGCTCAGAGGGAGTCTGTTTCCCTCCCTCTTCCTCTGTCTCTGTCCCTCCCCACACTCTCAGGCTCTCTCTATCTGTCAAATAAGTAAATAAATCTTTAAAATAAATGGATGAGCCAACAGTTTAAGTTTACAACATCAAGTACTAATTCTGACCATTTTTTTTCACCAATTAGAAGTTTCAGCAATGTAGTAGACTTTAACATTAAACTGTAGTTACATGTTCACATTTCACTCTTCAGCTCTAAATAGCTGAAGTAAAAGTGTGATTTTAAAAATTGATTATGTCTAGTATTCTTGATGTACTGGATATGAAGTTAATCTATTTGTTTGGAAAATTAAGCTTTATAGAAATCATTTTAATGAAAGCAAAAAACGAGGCAAGATTCTGAAGGAAACTATGATTAACATTTTGACAAATATTTTCCCAAATTTCAATGAACAAAATATATATAAAATATCTGAACAGGATCATTTTATATGTACTATTTCATAATATGTTTTATTACTATTTGTAAAATTTTATTTTCTAATACTTTTGCTGATTTAAAAAATGCAATATTGATTTTTTATAGTCCCTGTATTAAACTATCCTGTTAACTTTCATAATTTGTGTATAGATTACATTGTTTTATTAGTATCAAATTTTGTGAATTAAGATAATCCCAACATTTCCTCACCAATCTCTATACTTAAATTTCTTTTTCTTATGTTATCTATGACTTTAGGTTCAATGTTGAATGGAAATGGTGATATCAGACATTACTGTCTTTTTGCTGATTGTAAATGCTTTAAATATTTCACCATCAAGAAAAATGTTTGCTTTTTAAAAAATTATATATAGGTGTTGAATTTCATCACATGATATTCCCTGTATCTATGAAAATTATCATACTATTTTCTTTTTTACTCTTTTATTGTAAATAGTACATTATATATGTTCTAATGTTAAACGTATTTGCATTTTGGTAGTGTGCACTTCCTGATCATAGTCAATTATCTTTATAAGTCAGGTTTCCTTTTTTAAAAATATTTTATTTATTTATTTGTGAGAGAGAGAGAGTGAGTGTGGTGGGGGGATAGCAGAGGGAGAGGGACAAGAAGACTCCACACTGAGTGCAGAACCCCACATGGGGCTCAATCCCACAACTCTGAGATCATGACCTGAGCCAAAACAGAGTTGGATGCTTAACCAACTGAGCCACCCAGGTGCCCCTCTAAAGTCAGGTTTTTTTAATGATAATACAAATTATTTTTTTTTGATAACACAAATTATTTAAAAATTCTTCATATAGATTATTTATAAGGATTGGTCAGCAACTAATTCAGGGATGTAATCTTTGAGAAAGAAAACAATTGAAGACAGTATAACATTTACACTGACTTTCTCCATAAGAATATTTTCTAAACTGTGGTGCAGGGTTCAGAGCCAAACAGAGACTGAAACCCCCGCCTGGGTGGAGGAAACAGAAAACAGAATTCAGGGTTGCAAGGCTGTTAAGAGTTAGGGGCAGAGTACCTTAGAAGAGGGAGGTTACACATCAAAAGTCCCTGAGTATGCATTAAAAATTTTCCTTTGCTGACTCCTCAATACACATGCCCAGAGTAAGATTCTAGCAGACCTCTCAGATTATAACTGTGGGAGGTTAGAGTGCTTTGCAGACATTTGGGGGAGTTCAGAGTTGCAAGGAAATGGAGTTTGGGCTCAGTCAAAACAGAGAGAACTCTATACTAAGAGTAAGGGCTACACCCTAGGAAAGAGAGCAAAACTAAAATGAAGTCAACTTCATAAAGTCTAACAAAAATATCTGGCAGGTCAAGGTAATAAGCAACAATTTAATTACCTGTCAGAATAAAACCAACAGAATGGTTTTCTTCTCAGAGGAAGAAAAAATAGTCTAGACTGTTTACAATGTATCATCCAAATTTTCTGGCATACAATTTTGAAAATACAAGAATGCAAAGAAACGGAAAATTTTACCATTATTGAAGACATGAAATAACCAATAGAAGAAGACATAGAGGTGATCAAGATATTGGAATTAACAAAGAAAGACAGCAAAATATCTATGATTGATATATTTATTTATTTATTTGATTTTATTTTTTTTTAAGATTTTATTTATTTATTTGACAGACAGAGATCCCAAGTAGGCAGAGAGGCAGGCAGAGAGAGAGGAGAAAGCAGGCACTCCATGGAGCAGAGAGCCCGATGCGGGGCTTGATCCCAGGACCCTGGGACCACGACCTGAGCCGAAGGCAGAGGCTTTAACCCACTGAACCACCCAGGCGCCCCTGATATATTTATTTTTTAAATAGAGTTAAATATAGACAAAATAAATACAAGTTGAGGCATTTTGATAGAAAATTAAAATATATTAATATCAAATAAATATTTCATAACTTAAAATATAATATGTATAATTAAGACCTATTGATTAACAGTAGCTGAGAGAAAGCAGAGGACTGAAAAAAATTAGAAGATAGTTAAAAGAAATTATTCAACTAAGGCATGGAAAGGGAGAAAAAAGAATTACCAAAACAGAACAAAATAGAGTGTGAGAAATATTAGATGTTAAAAATATCTACCATGTGTACTTGGAGTCCCAATAGCAAAAAAGAAAGAAAATGGAACCAAAATAATAGTTGAAGAAACATGAGAAGTCTCCAAAATGTATGAAATACTTGAATGGACAGATTAAAAACAGCTTACCATAAGCACAGTGAATGCAAAGAAAACAACACACATGCATATCACCGTCAAAGAGAAAATTGTGAAAACAGTCCGAAAATGAAGATGTGATCTTCAAAGATGCAAGATAAGACTTACAGCAGATTCTTCATCGGGAACTCTGAAATCTAGGAGACAATGGAAAGTCTTCTTTAAAGTACTGACAGGAAAAAACAACCCTACCATCCTAGAATTTTATTCATACAAAAATATCTTTCAAGAAATAGAGCAAATGGCAATTTTGATCACTTGCATAGGGACAAGCTAGCTGCTATGTCATGAGTACAGGCCAATCTTCTTGTGAAGAGTCCCACGTGGAAAAGAATGGAAGCCTCTGGCCAATAGCAGTAAGCAACTGAGGCCTTGTTCTGACAGTCATGTAAAGTGAGGTAGAAGAGGACCTTCTAGCTCCAGTCAAGGCTTTTGATGACTGCCTCACCTGGTAGCTTGACTGAAACTTATGAGCCAGACTACCCTACTCTTTTATTTCTGATTCACAGAAAGTATGATAATGTTTGTTATTTTACATAAAACAAACAAATAGATGAATGAAATAAACAAAAAAGCCCCCAGGCATACACAAAAGAAGAAAAATAAATATTTCTGAGAAAAAAAATGAGGAAATTGGTCATTTGTAGACCTATACTTCAAGAAATACCAAAAAGAGTTTTTTCTCTGAGTCAGGAAAAATGAATTCTGTATATTCTAGACTTAAAACCTCTATACCTTTCCCCTATTTGGGAAAATTGACTTTTTAAACTAAGCACAGAGATATACCTAGGCAGATAATCTGAAACAAACACTATTCACCAGTACAGTCATATCACTCTTCTTTTCAATGTTTACTAAGTATATATTTCTAAATGTATGAACTGCTATCTTTGTTATAACAGTATTTTTATTTACCCTGAAATAAAATGTATATAACAGACTAGAAAGCTATAGTCAATTCCTGACTGTTTGACCCAATTTGGTTTATCTATGTTAAATCTTGCTTTAAAATTCTATTGACACAAATGGGCTCTGATTACAGCCAACAGTCCATGAGAAAGTGACATGTTTATTTACTTCAAGAAAATGTTCATGTTCATGAGAATGTGAGCTAGAAGACAGATACAAGTTTAACAAGAAGATAGTGTTTAACCTTTTGCAAGCAAGAAGTATCCAGGGGAAAGAAAGGACAATGTTGAAAACTTTTTGACTCAACTTTACTTGAGATTTCACCATATTACTTTATTATTTGCTATAAAATATTAATTTTCATAACATCAGAACCACCCAAACTTTTAATTTTACATTGTAAATATCTCTGGTTTTCTCTAGAATGATGAATAGCTGAAATGTGATGATATACAAGAACTGTGTTTTCAGGTTTTTAGATATCCAGTCATCAAAAAAATAAAGTTTATAATATAAAGAATATAAGAGTTTAGTCTACCCTAGCCATAAAAATCAATAAGATATTTTTATAACTTTTATAGATAAATGTTACAAACTTCTAAAGGTGTAATCAAGAAAATGAAAAGATAAATCAACAGTGGGAGAAAATATTATAAAAATGCATATCTGAAAAAGGACTAGTTTCCATAATATATAAAGAATTTTTACTAATCTATCAAAGAAGACAACTGAATTTTTAAATGGGTAAGAATTTGAATAGACATTTTACCAGAGAATATGATTGACTACATGGAAAAAAAATGACCAGTATAATTAGTCTTTAGGCAAATTCAAACTACCAGGAGATACTGCTACACACCTATTAGAATGGCTAAAATTTAAAATTCTAACAATATTTAAATCTTGGTGAGGATGTGAAGTGATTAGAATTCTTATGAAATTGCTTGCAGAGATACAAAATAGTATAACCACTGGAAAACAGTTTTATACTTTCTTATAATATTTAATACATGTTTGCTCTATGACTCTGCAATTTCATTCTGAGATATTCACCTCATTTATTTATTTATTTTTAAATATTTATCTATTTATTTGAGAGAGAGAGAGAGCACTGTGAGCATGAGGAGGGGCTGAGGGAGAGAGACAAACAGACACCTCACTTACAGGGAATCCCGATGCGGGGCTCAATCCCAGGACCCTGAGATCGCAACCTGAGCTAAAATCAAGAGTTGGACACTTAACTGACTGAGCCACCCAGATGCCGCTGATACTTACACAATTTACATAAAACATATGTCTGTACAAAGATTAGTATGCAAATATTAATAGCAGTTTGGAAACAAAAGTGTGTATTAAGTGGTGAATATATAAACAAATTATGTGTATGTGTATCCATAAAATGGAATACTACTCTACAACAAACCAATAAAAAAAATCTGAAGAGCATTGTGTTAAGTGAAAGAAGCCAGACACAAAGATTATGTACTTTATTATTCATCTATAGGAATTTCTATAGACAAACTCAGGGACAGAAAACAGATCACAGTAATTGCAGGAGGTGGGGGAGGGGAGATGGGGTAGACTGCAAAGGGGCATGAGAAACTATCTGGGGGGCTGGAAATGTTTTATATCTTGACTACAATTTGTTGAGAGACTGAACCGTATACCTGAACAAGTTTTAAGTACAAACTTAAAACTATTCTTTGAGGTAAGTTTTATCATATATAAATAAAGAGAAGACATTGGAGGCAGAATGACTTATTGAGAGAAATGTGTAAAATTGAAGCATATTTGAGGATAAGAGTGTGCTTTAGTATGGAGTGCAATGGCCAAAATGGCCTGTTGAGGATGGGTAGAGTCAGATTGCAAAGACATTTGGACTTTCTTCCATAGCAGGCAGTGAGAAACCAATCATGATTGCAAAGAAGGCTTGTAAGCTTGGGAATGACAAGACCATATACACACATTTTTAAATTGTGGTAGAATATGTTATGCATATGCGTATGTTAAATACACTCATATTGCTGTGTCACCATCACCAACATCCATCTCCAGAACTTCCTCATCTTCCTATACTGAAACTGAAACTCACACATCTGTCTTTTGTAATGAGCTTCAATGGTAGCAAAGGGATGGTGTGAAGTAGAGGTATTTTGGAGACAGAGACATTTGGAGGCTTATTTCAGAGTGGAGACCATGCATCATGAGCACTTGTGTAAGGTAACAGACAATGAGAGGAAGTGAGAGGTAGGAGATACATTTCTGAGATAGAATTGGCACAGTGTTGTGAGTGATGGCAGTGAATCAAGGCAAAACACTGGCCAACGGAATCCATGATGTTTCTCGCTTGGCCAGCTGGGTAGATGGCAATGTCACTAAGTCACATACCCAGAATGCAGGCGGATGGACGATAGGGTAGAAATAATGAGTATAAGACATGCTGCATTCCTGAAGCCCAAACTCTACGTATGTAGAAAGCTAAGAGACAATCATAGATTTAAAGGTCATTACCCTAGAACTGATGGATGAAAACTTTTTTAAGAAGGATTTTATTTATTTTAGAGAGAGAGAGAGTGCAAGCAGGAAAGAGGCAGAAGGGAGGGAGAGGGAGAATCTCAAGCAGACTCAGAGCTGAACATCGAGCCTGACACAGGGCTCAATCTCATGACCCTGAGATTGTGACCTGAGCCAAAGCAAAGGGTCGGAGAGTTAACTAACTGAGCCATCCAGGCACCCCAGTGGTTGAAATCTCTTGAATGGATGTGAAAATGGGATTAAAAGAACAAATAATAAAACATGAAAAAAAAGCCCTCCAAGTGTGATGATGTGACTTGAGAGAGCGGAGTACGATCAGTTCAATTCTTTATACCTGAGGAAGATGCATGGTAAACCAACAAGATAAATGGCAAGGTTTGACGGCATTTTTCTTTCTCACTGCTGTCATCATCTTTGCCTGTGGCCTGATTTTTTTTTCTTAGATATGAGATAGTGAATACAGTACAGTGCTTGATAAGTCAGGCTCAGGCATCAGTCAGTTCTGGGCGGAAGTTCTAGACCCATATGATTTAACCACAATCTTTTTTTTTTTTTTAAGATTTATTTGACAGAGAGAGATCACAAGTAGGCAGAGAGACAGGCAGAGAGAGAGGGAAGCAGGCTCCCTGCTGAGCAGAGATCCCGATGCAGGGCTCCATCCCAGGATCCCGATATCATGACCTGAGCCGAGGGCAGAGGCTTTAACCCACTGAACCACCCAGACGCCACACCACATTCTTTAGGACAAGTTATTTTATTAGGTTCCCAGCCTCAATTTTCTCATCTTATAATCAACCTGCTGCCAATGATACTAAAAATACAGTTTTCTGAATACTAACTGTCAGAAGGCATATAAAATACTTAGTTTAATGTCCGGCATGTATAATTACTCAGTACCCGGTAATAGTTGTTTTTATTGTTCTGGAAACCTCAGTGACTTTCTGTTACTCACTTTTACTCTTCTTTTTAGGTTTTAATCAATAATTTGGATGACACAGTCATGTCATCCTTGTCACATTGAGAACACACACAAAGTTGAGAGGGGCAGAAACAGATCTCAACCGATAAACTAAAACGAACGGATGTTAACAAGATAATATGTCACAGGGATTGACATAAAATTAAGGAACAGGGTAAACCCAGAGTGGGGAGAAGTAAATAAAGGCAACATATAAACAAACCCCAAGGGTTTTAGGCCCATGGAAATCCACAGAGCCACGAGGCTACTGCAAGAACTTACATGAGCTCACATTGCATAAGTGGAATTGGACCACTTGTGGTCCGGAGTTGGGCGTGTCCCACTGCAGCTGCAGGTGTCAGACATTCTTGGAGATGGCTTCCAGTTCTGGGGACCACACTTGGAGAGGAAAGAAAACGAACCAAGAACATCTGGAAAAGGGAATGGAGAAGGTAGAAAAACTAGAAGCCACCCGATGAAGAAGTGCTCAGCAAAAGAAAAAGTTGTGCTTAGAAAAGGGAATTCTGGGTAGGGAGCATAAAGCAGTCTTCAAAATTGTTAGGGGATTAGACTTAACCGCATGGCCCCGCTTCCCCGCAGTCCTCGAGTGCGAGTTTTGAAAGTGCAGATTTCAGCATGACTACACTTCTACTAGTCAGAACGAGCTCCCCAGGGGATGGCAGCCTCGCAGGACAGGAGAACATGTTTGCAGAGGCTCTTGTGCAGAATTCCACTACCGTCTACCTGGGACTGTCACCCAGGAGATTCCCAGACAGAGCAGAGGGTTGCAGTAGACAACTCTGAGGTTCTAATCTTCATTTTCAAGTGCTTTTCACCCAGCACCCGACAGCCTTCTGGGAAATATGTTTCTAAGACTGCAATATCTTAATGAGTGTAAAGGGTTTGATACAGTTCCTTGGGAATACAAGGGTTTCAGGAGCCACGAATAACTGTATATTTAACCACTCCCACCGCCAGAAGAGTTGTCTACTTCCCCTAACTTAAGCCAGTCAGCTTAATTCTCTCAGCCCCTGGACTTGTGCTCTACCGGTGCTTGGTATGTGCTCTTCCGTCAACCTACTGATGATATCAGGTTCAATGCAACGAGTTCGACTTCTCTAAGCAATCCCTTCAGTGAAGGTATTAGATGCAATGACATTTCAGAACTGTTTATGAACAAGTGATCTGTTCATCCTAATTCCTAAAACTCCTTCTTCTCCATGGCCAACTACTTTTCCAAATGGGAGCGCGAAGGGAGATTATTTCAGGAAGCCATGAAAAGCCACTTGCTTTTATGCGCTTATCTGAAATCTTTCTTCAGAGGGCTGCTTGGTAGCCGAGTGGAACAGGCCCTATGTGACAGACATTAGGAGGACTGGCCTCAGGGAGCAAGTGTGCTTTTCAGGGCTAGTCGACTGTTTTCACAGGGCTCTCCAGGGCGGAGAAAATAAGCAATCAGAGAGCAGAAACCTTATCTTATACATCTTTGTTTCCCTCCCAGCTCCCAGCAAAGCCCCTGGTGCATAGTAGGCGGACAATATGTTTACTGCCGGAATGAATGAATTAGTGAATATGAATAAATGAATGGATGGATGATGGCGGACAGATGGCACTGAGGGAGAATCTGCTGTATGCTTTAAGTTAAGCATGTCAGGGTTCAGCTCCAGTCCCTAAGCTCAATTTCTACCCCTCATCAGACCAGCTCCCCTCTGTGGAGCCTGATCATGGTGCCTGTGGGTAGAATGTATTCTGGGGGAGATGAGAGCTGCCTGATATGAGAGATGATATCAGAGATTAGTTAACCGTATGGGCTTTGTCCCAGGGGAAGTGTGTGAAATGAATCAGATTAAACAAAATTGATAATGTGAATGCTTAATCAAACAGACAAAGGTAGTCTGCGCAGCTAATTAGGGGCAAATAGAGCGTCCCTCTTGTACCTCATTTAACTGACAAATTGTGCAGACAGTTTTAATGGGAGTCTGTTTAGCAAAGAGAAGGCTGTATAGTTGACAGCTTGGCAAAGTGTGGTTTCTGTAACACCACATGATGCTTATGGAAATTAGCCTGGTGCAGCTGAGCTCAGAGCAGTCCTGGGCTGTGCAAATCACAGCAAAACGGACCTTTCACAGACCACTGGCCATCGCACTCTTAAAGGCAAAGGACCCATTTTTAGTATTTTGAAAGGTCAAAGCGATTAGAGTCTGAACAGTAAATGAGATCTAGTATTACCAGACCCAATGCAGTGGCTGAAAAGCGACAGGAGAGTCTTCCCGATCAGAAAAGCGGAATCACCATTCAGACGGATAAGAAGCTATGGCGTTTTATAGCTAGAAGCCGACTTGGACAGAGCAAGACAATTTGAGGAGAAGAGAGTGACCCAAGGGCAAAGATAATATGGTTTTCTGAACTTCAAAAGGTTTCGGCACATTTGTGCCTGAATCTCCCAGCATGTTCATCGCGCTCTCACCAACCCCTCGGCTTCTCATCTTTTTACTTCCGTTTTGCCTTCCAAACCTCAGTAGGTCCTGTTCCTTCTCCTTTTCCAAATGAAGCAGCTTCCTCCTCTGATAGTCTCGTGTCTTTGGACTTGCCACGTTGTTGGAGACTGTGAGGGAATTTCTGGGAGAGTGTTGTTTCAGGAGAAGAGAGCATGTTGGGTTTCTGCTAGTTTCCCAGGTGCACGGGGACTAGAACTTTCCAGCACCTGTCCAGAAGGAGTCAGACAGGAGTCCCCACTGGCCACACCCACGGGGAACAGCATCATTGGCTGCTCTGTGGAGAATTAGGGGGAAGAATAAAATGAGGGCTACTGTAGGGACTGGGGGACTCTCACGGACTGTCCTGTGAGATTAGCTTCCCTGAATTCAGAGCACAGTGCTCAAGTGCACGGAAGTAGGCATGTGAGGGAAATATGGAGTCACGAGTCTGGCCTTCACCTGTGTGCCAGCCCCAGAACGTCATTCTCTGAGCACAGGAACTGGAACTTGAGTTTGGATTCACGATGCGGGGATGAGCTCCCCCTCCTTGGGTACCCATGCATGGCTCGAGGTTTCCACCCCACTAAAGGGAATAAGGCCACGCATGAAGAGGATTCATTAAATGAAGTGAATTTTGTGAATCACTCCACCAGTCAGACATGGTTCCTTCCGGAAAATGAACAGTTTTGCATAAAACGGTCCATTAGTGTCAATGGAGAGGGTCTGACCTCCTTCGGCTGTTCTGTAAGCCTAGTCAAGTGGAACCACCGGGTTGTGCTAGGACTGGGAGACCATGTCCCTACCCCAGGAGGTTTTACTCTACATTAGTTTGCACTAAATGCAAAAAGCAAGAGTCGTTCCACTTTCAACTTGCAAAGTATCATTTTGGCGAAGTTGGATAAGTAAGCACTCAAATATACCCAGATACTCATGATTTAAAAAAAAACAAACCCATGACTATGGTAAATGGTCTATTTATTAATTTAAAATATTTTAAACCTGCAGAATGACTGTGTTTTCATCACACCAAAGCTACATGGACACTTAAAACTGTGTTGGTGCTAGCACAAATCAAATTTATACTTCACTTTTTGCCCTGAATTTTGGCTTTTGCTTTTTTGAGCGATGGATCGGTAGCAGCAAGTGACAATTTGGCAAAACACATTTGCTGGAAAAAAGGGTAATGTGATTTGGAGTCACAGTGAAAACAGCTCCTGGGTCTTCTTTATTTTTTATTACATTTAATTTTACTGAATTATTTACTTTTAACAGAAGAAAAAAATAGTTAATAAATTTATTAAAGAAAAAAGAAGGGATCTTTAAAGAAAAAGAAACTGACAATATGTCAAAGATTAGCATTATCTTCTACTTTTGGTAAATTGCCTGAGACCAGAATCTGTTTATGTACCTGAAAGCTTGCAAAATATTCTGATTCCTAGAGCTTAACTTTGTACTGGGATCATCAGTTTTATATGATGGATAGATACTATTCTAAAAAGATAAAATATAACTATTCCTGCATAGACAAACCAAAATATTGAAGCACTGATTTTCAATTTTAAAGAAACACAATGGAAATATAATTTTACATTTTGATTCCAATACTCTTGTATCATTTACATAATTCTGCAGATCAGTTTTACATTTTGATTTACTCATGTTAATAGCAAAACCTTTTTTTTTTTTAAGATAGTTTCTCTTTGAAGGAAACAATACATTAATATGTAATTCGGAAACAATGGCAAGAGGATCATGATTGGAGCAAAACTTTGGAGCCGACATTCTCCATATTAACAGCCCAGGATTTCACGCTTCACCCAGCCAGGATCTGCTTTCGGAGCTCTGTATCAGGAGGCCAATTCGTTTATGACGGATTTTTCATTCCACTCCCTTTGGTTAGGTGCCTACAGGATACCTCTGCGTTAAATCAACAGTGTTCGAAGTGAAGTGGAGAAGTTAATTACTGGGGAAATGTTGTTTGCACACAAGTAATCAATAACATTCAGGCCTCTCCAAATCCAGTTAGGGCCCAGATGATCGGGTCCCATAGTTCTGAGAATAAGAGCTATGAGGTTCTGAGGTTACTTGACCTTACTAGGTAGACCTGGTTATTGAAAGGGAGGGGCTCTCTGAGTCGGAAAGAAAGGCCAAGGATTGGGAGGAGGCAGGGGAGAGTAAGGGGAAGCAGGGAGAGGGGAATGAATGATTACCAAGGTCAGGCCAGAAGTCCTGAGTTAAAAGGGTTCTGGGCAGCAGGAGCAAGACTAGGATTGGATTAATAAAAAAAAGAAAAGGGAAAAAGTTCTCTGGACTCCAAGTAAGATCAGAGGACTATTTGTATTTTTCCTTAAATCAACATTGCATTTTTCTTTCTTGGCACTGATGCTGATGGAAAAAAAATATATAATTATTTGATAATTCAAACCAAACTTTTCCCTCTGTCTTTCCAACACTCTTTGATTTCACCCACCTTCACATTTATTGGAGTGATTCCGGCTATACAAAGCAGACTGCTTTTTATAATATTAAGCATCTGGCAATTAGTTGCTCCTAACATCTCTGATGTTAATTCCAAGACTACCTTTTTCCTCTCTAGACTTTCAGTCCATATCTGCACGATGGCAAAACACCTAGATGGCAGAGCAGAAACTCCAGCACCTCTCAAACCTGCTTAATTGACAGTGTTACTTTCTCTAAGTGACATATGAACTTAAGTTATTGGTAACAACATTTAGCCACAACACTTGGTATGTAATTAGTTAAGAACCATAGATTCTATTGAATAAGTGATAGCAAGTTGTTACATTTTATTATTTAATTTCAAATTCTGAATTTTTTTTTTAAGATTTTATTTATTTATTTGACAGACAGAGATCACAAGTAGGCAGAGAGGGAGGCAGAGAAAGAGAGGGGCTAGCAGGCTCCCCACTGAGCAGAGAGCCCGATGCGGGGCTTGATCCCAGGACTCTGGGATCATGACCTGAGCCGAAGGCAGAGGCTTAACCCACTGAGCCACCCAGGTGCCCCTCAAATTCTGAATTATTAACTGATACTACTTTCAAAGGCATCAAAACAAACCTACGCTTCTAAAAATGTTTTTTGAGCCAAATAATTTTTAAATGATTTCTATGATCACAAAAAAAAATATAGAAAGGGCTAACTTAATCTCTGTACCTTCCTATCTTAGTTTGGTGAAATGTTCCACATTGCATCTGTAGTACTCATTTAATGACAAATTAACATTCATTTTGGAGAAAAAGGTATTCAGTTATCCTTAGGATTCTGTACAAATTACAATTATTTGACTCTGGGTTTTTTTTGTTTTGTTTTGTTTTGTTTTTTTACTTTTGGCAATCACAACATAATAGTTTCTAATAAATTTGCCAAACTTGTGTAAAAGTTTTTAAGGGGACCCATAATTCATTCATCAGCTCTGATGCTAATGAGTTCCATCAAATAGTATAACTGCTCTCCCCAGGTCTTGAACCTTCTTCAACCATCTGAAGTGTTAAGCCGTCCTCTCACCTGGATGGCCTCCAACGATTATTCTTGTGCATGGTTGCTTGTGAGGGACATGGGGGGCGGGGAGAATAAGAAGCATTTGGAAAGCCAGATAATTCTCTTTCCTTAAATATCAAGAAAAATAAATAAAATACATTTTCACGCTTATTCTGATCTTTTTTTTTTTTTTTTTTTTCCTCCCTTAGAACTTTCTGATGCTTCCTCATTTCTGGTAGCAGCAAATCTGAACTTTTCCCTGACTGTTTCACCAGCAAGGCACAACGGAAGTGGGAGCAGGAGCGGGCAGCCGGTCACTGTCTACACAGTGCTGCTTGAGTTAATTGATAAACCTCTCCTTTTTATTATCGGGTCTAGCCTTCTGTCTACAGCCTCACAGCCTATTGCCCCTGCAAGGCATTGAGATTTCCTTGTGGAATTCTAGCAGATATTGGAAATTATGGTGGCAAATTAGCAGGGGCCACAAACCAGAAGTGACAGTTCCAGTACCCGGATGGGGGGAGTGTAGCCATCCCTTGCCCATAGCAATTGGCCAGGCTTATCATATGGACTAATCACAACAGATCTGGGGAAATAATGGGCACCAGATGTTATCGCTTTGTAGGCTTGGGCTCTCCAGAGATTACAGCCATGATAGGAAAGCTCCCTGAAAACAGGAACACGATTCTGACACTTATTAATCAAACCGGGACGCTGGGTGTGATCATCTACTCCATCTCGCACCGTGGTTTCTTTCTGTTCCGTTGATGAATGGGGAAAACAGTCGGGGGGCAGTGGGGGGGGTGGCCACAGAGACGAGAGGCAAAGAAGAGAATCTAGATGTGTCTATCACATGCATACACACGCAATTCAATGTCATCTTTAAGCCTGTTTCCCGGAATTCAGTTTGTTTCTTGATTTCAATTGTATTCGACATTGACATATCAGGAAGAACTTTCTTGATTAGGTCTTTTCTTCTTCTCCCATTTTATTTATGCTAATTATTCTCTATTTGAAGAAGCTTAAATATTTTTAACATGTTTATGTGTCAAAAAGGAAAAATTAAAGGGGAGCCTCATTGATGAACTAGATTCTCATTTCTGTTGGCTTTCCTGACAATTCTCTGTAAGACATTCTGAGGTACAACAAACGTAGTTCTAGAACTGCTGGGATTCAGGGCATGCTGCTCCAAAGTGTGGTATGTTGGCAGAGTGAATATTTTAAGCTGAGGGAATCTGAAAAACAATAGAAGCTGGAGGTCTCTCTGCTCTTCCCCCATTCTTGCCCCTGAAGCAGGAATAAGATCCTCTTATGACAGGTACAGTCTCTGTACCAGGAGGAAAAGCGTCCTTATCTCCAAGGCAGAGGGATACTATCTCCAAGATGAAGAGCCAAAAAAACAGGCCTTGCCAAACTTCCTCGTTTACTACTACACGTACCTCCTCCTCCTTGACCTGTCCCATCCCTCCATGACTGTCCCCTCTTCATCAAACCAAATAAAACCACTCAGATTTAACCATTTCTTCGGGTCTTCACTTCCTCATGAAGGCTCCCATGCCACATAAAACATATTAAATAAATTTGGATGCTTTTCTCCCAGTAATCTGTCTACGTGAACTTACTTTTCAGACCAGCCAGGGACCCTAAGATGGTCAAGGAAAACTTCTCTCCTCCCCCATGAAACCCAAACCATCCTCTTTCCCCAAGCCCTCCTAGTTCTGCCTATAACACTTATGGTCCCACTGTGGCCGTGACCATGGTCCTACTTATCCAGATCTAAAGCTCTGAGGGTCATCTCATACCTCTGTCACTTTCTCAACCCTGACATTCAACCTGTCTCCAGAAGACTTTCTCTTTCTCTGTCTCTCCTGTCACCTTCTTTTCCTTCTCATTGCCACTGGCCTGGTTCAGCTTCCCATCAGCTCAGATCTAGAGTACTACTCTAGCCTCCAAAATGGCTTCCTTTGCCCTCCCCATCCAGCCCATGATCTGACCTCAGCAGCATTGCATCTCTACCCACGTCCTAAGCTCCAGCCATGCCTATTCCCTGAAGTTCCTACCTCCTGGTGCCCTTTCAAGCTCCATCCTGCATTTGGCTAGGTTGAAAGTGGTGGAGGGTGAGGCAGGAGGCATGGAAGCAGCTTGGAAGCTTCTGGAAAGCTTTGGGAAAGAGAAAAACAGGCCTTGAACTAAAATATTGGCAGTCAGAACAGAGAGAAAAGAATAGGACTGTGGAGATGAGCCAGTTCTGATATTCTTCAAGTTACCGCAATAGCTATCTGGGTGTGAAGCTACAGCAGGTGTTGGCTGATGACAACGACAACATGAAGAATGCTAACAGCTGACACCCCTGCAGTGTTTCCTATGGGCAGCACACTGCCTGGAGGGCTCCGGGTATCCTCTTCTTTAATCCTTAAGACAACCTTGTGAGGTAGATGCAATGATGGCTGCTACTTTTAAAAACATTTTTTAATGGAAAATCTCAAGCTTTTCATCATGGAAAACTTAAAGTAGTAAGAATAGTAATATAAACTTCCGTATATCTATGACCCAACTCAACAATTACCTGTTTATGGCTAATTCTGGTTTACGTATTTACTGCTAGTGGACTGCCAATTTCTGAATCAAATCTCAGGTATCATATCATTTTATCTACCCCAGCTCCATTTTAAAGAGGAGGAATCTAAGGCACATGGGGACTAAGTAGCTCATCCAAGGCAGCAGAGCAAGTAAGTCATAGAGCTCAGATTTTAACCTAGGGTTTGCACTGGCCAGCCTCCGAAATTTTACTTTCATGCTGGTGCCCCAATTGGCAATCCTCCAATAGTTTAGGTCACACCAATGGCCTCTATATACTGCAGATCCATGTGGACCAGGCCAGGGAGACCCCCAGGAGCCAGTCGCCACTAAGATAAAGAATAACTTCTGTGGGTCCATTCTAGAGCTTTTGGAGGTTATGGAACAAGAGTAGCCCTGATGTTCCCCTTTTCATTCATGCCACATCCTTTCTCTATCCTTCTTTCATCTTTTCCAAGGAGACAGAGTTTCAAAACTAGCCCACAAAGGCCCTGAGAGAAACTTCTCTAACTTGTCAACATCTTCCCTGTCCAGTGACCTAATTAGGCAGGGGCTTTCTACCTGGATATTCTGGTTCTTTCAGATGCTCTGTGACTTGCTGGAGTAATCTGGAGGTGAGAGCTGGGAACATAAATCCCTGTGGTCCAGCAAAGAGTGGATGTCTAATACTCAGACAAAAACCCAGATCCCTGGGTGTCCCTAATGACACAACCATTTGGTAATGCTTTGTGAGTTTTTCTGGAAGTGTTGCCTAAGTCCTGTATTGTGCAGAGCAAACATTCAAGGAGGCTGTTAAGTAGGTCATAATCCAGAAGTTCAAAGGTCTGGTGCTGGCTGTCATATAATACTTGTAACATGTAGTTCCACTCACTTCTCAGCAACTTAGAACTAGAAAGAAATTACAGGTATGCTCAACCAATATTCCTGATCTATAAGTGTTTGCAGCCAAGGTTATTTGAAGGTATCAAATACTTACAGATACGGGCCTCGCAATATTAGGGTTTGTGATTGTTTGAAATAGTGCCCGGGATAAATTTTAGCCAGTATTTTCTATAAGAGGAGTGTTTGCGACGGGCATTAATAATGTAAGCAAAAAGGAAGGGAGTACTTTTCAGTTAATAAAGGAAGTAAACGGTTCTCAAACCACCTGATCTAGAAGCCGCCACTGAAGAAGATCCTCATTCTGTCACTGTGTGTACTTGAAAAGTTTGCTTCTTTGAAAGTGCTTTATAATTCGCTCTTCCCTAATTTAGCCAGAATTTTCCAGAACACGAATTCTTGGAAGTGAGGCTGGCTGTGAACCTAATGGTGTCAGTGCAGACGGTACCGCATCAGTCATGCCACCTGAACAGCTGATCTGTCCAGAGAGGCTTCCCCCACCAGGCCGCCTAGGCAGACGGGAGAATCTTGAGGGACTCATCTTCTCCCCTCCCTTTTCCCAAGGTGGTTTTAAATTTGAAAAATCTTTTCTTAGTGTCCTTGCTCTTCTGATTCTACAATGTTCCTGGTTTTTATTTCTAAAGGCACTTGCCCTGAAACCTTCACAAATACGGGGATGAGAGATGAAGAAGAAATCAGGAAGGAAAACAATCTTGTGCGAGAGGGGGACTGGTGAGGGGGAATAATGGATAAGGAGAGGGCGGAGAAGACGGGTGGGTAGTGGAGAAGCAAGGGAAGGAATGAGGAGGAAGGAGGGATGGAGAGATGCACAAAGCAGGGGGGCTTGGGGTGAGTGGAGCGAGGAAGCCAAGAAAAGTAAAGGAGAGATGTTTCAAGAAGCTCCTATCAACTTCTGACAGGATGGGTCCAACTCTTTGACATTTCCTGAAAGCAACTTTCTTTTTTTTCCAACAGAGTCATTACCAGTTGTATGGCTTCCCTCTATCTATCTTTATTCCTACAATTCAAGAGTCAGAAAAGAACATTATTTTCACATTAGCAACTCATTAAATGCCTCTGTGTTTGCAGCAAGCACTGCTGGATCTGAATGCTTTGTTTTTACACATCTGAATGCCCACTTGGAGGCTTTGTCAGGCGGGGTATCTAGGCTGGAACCCTTCTGTCATGCATATGGGCAAGTGGGTGGGGTGGGGCCGTGCGGGAGTCATCCATCACCCTCCATCAATGTCATCACCACCTGCGGGGACCCAGCCGATGGTCAGTCAGTCACTCAGGCCTGACAGCTGGCCATCAGTCCCCAGTGGGGGCTATGCTCTGGGTTCTAAAGATATTAGCCACTGACTCTTACTTGCTCAGACCTGTGAGTTCGAGGACCCTCTCCACCTTTAGAATTACCAAAGATATTGGTGATTTTGCTCACCTTCATGACAAGTGGTCAGGGTGAGGCCCATCAAAGGTGAGATTTGCTCTGTATTTACCTAAAATGGATGGGTCACTACTTAAAATCAAATATTGATTGGGCCGTTCAGGCAAACGTAGCAGGCACTTTTTATGCATGGCAAAAACAGACATTTTTAAATATTTATTTTAGTGTTGACACTGTAATATCAAGCAAATCCAGGCTAAATGCTGTCAATTAGCTAATTAGATAAGGTACTAAGGATTTAAACCTGTCTCTTTGTCATAAACTCTCTTTCTCTGAACCCTTTTTAAAATTGAGAAATATTGGGCACCTGGGTGTCTCAGTTGTTAAACATCTGCCTTCTGTTCGAGTCATGATCCCGGGGTCCTGGGGTGGAGCCCCGCATCCGGCTCCCTGCTCCTCGGGAAACCTGCTTCTCCCTCTCCTTCTCCTCTTGCTGTGTTCCCTCTCTCATTGTGTCTCTCTCTGTCAAGTAAATAGATAAAATTTTAATAAAATAAAATAAATTTGAGGGATATTAATTATACTTCAATGTAAAATGAAGTTTACAACCTTAAGTATATAGTGTCATGATTTTTTGCATATATACACACCACTAAAACCACATGCAGATCACAATATGGATTATATGCCTCTTTTTCAATGACATATCTTATACTCTGCCCATTACAGTAACTTATGAATATTTCCATTTCCTTTATTGGACTGCAAACACTTAAAAGACAGGGTCTTCTTCTTTTTCCTACTTGTAGTTTTCATAGTGACCGGTATTTTGCCAATAGCCGGGATTTTTCTTTTTTTTTTTTTTAATTAATGGTAGAGTCTTCACATCATTTTTAAGTCAGAATAGGTCCTTAAAATCTCAAATACGTTCTAGGGGCCATAATAAACAAGAGATCAAGGATAGAAGAAAATATTAGAGAATGAAAAGAAAGAAAGAAAAAAAAAAGCTCACCCACTTCCCAATTGTCAATGCTAGCATTCATTCAACAAATATTTTTTGAACAAGGGTGCTGTACCAGTCACCAAGTCCTCAATTCTTGGAATAATTGGTGAGCAAACTTCTGCCCTTGGAGAGTTTATATTCTGATGAGGAGGTGACTATCCAGTCTTAGAAAGAGAAGAGTACAAGGATTTATATGAGAGATTCTCACAAGAAAGCAAAAGATTCTAAACATGCTTGAATTCTATTTTAGCAACACTTAAATGGAGTCTGATTCATCATGGCTCTTTTATTCCATGGAGGGGTGAGTGCAAAATGTATGGGTAGAAAAAAAATGTATGGCTAACTCAACACTGCAAAGAAAGCAGATGGGAGAAGTCTGCATATTTATTTTAACTCAATATATGAACACTTTGGACATGGCATATCGAAACTTTGTCCCAGGATAGAGACTTAACACTAAATTAAAATCATTGCTGATACCAGGGTGAGCCATGATCACCGTAGCCATAAGGGGAATTTAGTGGACTGTTAATGTCTCTATTAATTAATGTCCTTATTAATTAATGGGTCCTATCAGCTCTGCTTTTGTTTCTTGTGTCTTGATCCTAACTCAGCTCCTTACATCCATATTTATTGTTATGTGCCCCATGCAGAATCCAGCCACCCTATATTTTAAGTCAGCCCTGACAGACTAAAACACAGATAGCAGCCTTCACTCTAGAGTCCACAGGAATCTGAAGTTACACACACTAGACCCAAGTTTACTCATCTGCCTGGGTCTGAGAATTTCAGCACCAACTAACCACACAATCCAGTTTCCTAAGAGTGAGGCCCAAAGGTCTCAAAGTTGCCCCACGGTCAATTTTTGGGTTGATCCAAACCTCATGCTTGGGCTTCCTTGTGGGGGCCTCACTCCATGGCTTCCTGGTCTCCCCACAGGTCTGAATTCCTTACCATGAACCCCAACACACTTGGTCGAGGTCCAGTTCTTGCCTCCATCTTCCCAATGTCAGCATCCTGCCTTCTCACTGAAGCTGCATCACCTTCCAGCAGAATGTGGGAGCAATTCACCTGTGAATGAGTCACCTTAGTTTTCCTCTGCTGTGCTGGGTTAGGCGTTGCACCTCCCAGTAGAGATTGAATCTTACTGAGCAACTGCACTTAGACATACCCAACTGTTCTCCCCAGGAGTAGGCTCTGATCTGTCCCCACCTGCTCCCTGGCCGTGAGACTGCCAAAGTCTCAAAGGGCACCAAAGTCTTACAACGTCCCACACCTTTCAGTGATGTAATCATGAAACCCAGGACTGAAGGAATAAAACCTCAGAAGTCATTGTATCCAGCACCGATTTTCAAGATGCACTGTTCTTAAATCAATAGATATTGTTCGGAAATCTGTAAAAATTTCAAAGTTTCTGAGAAGAGTTAGATACTTCCACATAAGAGAATACATGAGTGGGAAGAAGGATGGCTTTTATGGAAGAAAATAAGTAGTATGGAACATTTTCAACATGTAATGGCTTTAACCAAACTTTCATCTAATCTTTTGGGTTTCCTATTTTGTGGTTACTTTGATTTTACTCCAATCACCATACAGACAGAATCAAGGGGACTGAAATGAGACACCACTCAGAAAATCTTAGAACTGAAAGAATGCCCATGCCTTGAATTTACTACAGTAGTAAGCAGAGCTTACTATTACTTACTATTACTCAGGTTTTGCTCATCCCCTCCAATGGTGGGCAGCTCACTGCTTCACAAAGCAGCAAGTTCAGATTATGAAAAAAGTTTGTTAAGTCGTTTTCTTGCTACTAATTGAAATAAACTTTATTGTTCCCTTCACCCAATAATAAATAATAACAAATGTGCTGATTGCTTTATTCCAAGCATTCTGCTAGATTAAAATTTATAGCAAAAATAGACATGATCTTCAGCGCCAGTGCCTAATGACATGGTGGGGAGAAGCAACTGACTCTGGCCAAAAGATACAGGGTTGGTGGAGAGTCAAAGAATTTTCACAGAGAAGGTGAAAGATAGCTTAAGTTTTGAAGAATGAATAGGAGTTTTGCCAACAGGGAAGGGTGTTCAGAACAAACTGGTCCAAAGGAAGATCATTGCCAAAGTATATTAGAATACTTTATGTTAAAGGTCACAGACTACACAATGCAAATTGGCTTGGATTAGAAGACGAGTAGGTCTCTCTTCAA
This sequence comes from Martes martes, assembly GCF_963455335.1. Lineage (NCBI taxonomy): Eukaryota > Metazoa > Chordata > Mammalia > Carnivora > Mustelidae > Martes > Martes martes. The sequence continues at coordinate 64,107,177 of NC_137893.1, forward strand.
GTATAGTTTGATCTAGGGGTCAAGGTCTGTTATTAGGATTCTGGTTCCATCTTTCCGTGACTCTCTCAGCTTTGCATTTTGTTGTCATCAGGCTGGGTCTGCTCATGGAAACAAAATGACAAAACAGTTCTGTATATCTGTATACACCATTATCTAGACAAATGTGGCAAAAGTCTTGGGATTCATATTTGCTCATTAGACCTGACTAGGTTTTGTACTCATCTCTTAATTTACCATGTAGCTAACGGAAAGGAACTGTGGCTTTAGCCAATCAAGAACCATCCCTAAAACTGGAGGTGGGCCAATCCTGTCCTAATCACATGGCTAAGAATGAAGGAGAGTTAGGTTTTTCAAGGGGACATCAAAATATTATTGCCAGGAAAAGGGGAGGTATGATGGATAGGCAGTTAACAACATCCTCTGTTAAAGGGCTGAAAAGTGTTTTTATGTATGTTTTTATCATATAATTGGAAGATTTATAATTTATATTTGGAGTGTAGAAAGCATCTGGAGGTTTGGCCACTGATGATATCTAAAGGGGGCAGGAAGCCCATTGTGAAGGGTAATGCTTCTTTAGTTAAGGTAACGCTAAGCTGCTGGAACCAAGGGCCCCAAGGCTGTAGTGGCTTAAATAAGACAGAAATTATTTCTTTTTAAGATTTTATTTATTTATTTAAAATTATTTATTTATTTATTCATTTGAGAGAGAGTGTGCCCTAGCAGGGCTAGGGGCAGAGGGAGAGGGACAAGCAGACTCTCCGTTGAGCAACAATGGGCTGGATTCCCTGAGCTCATGACCTGAGCTGAAATCAAGAGTCAGATGTTCAACCGACTGAGCCACCCAGGTACTCCAAGGCAGAAATTATTTCTAATTCAGGTACTAGCCTGGAGGAAAACGGCTGTAGGTCAGAGACTGTGCTCTTTTCTCCTAGTCACTCTGCATCCGCGGGGGCTCTGACTTTGCTTGCACTGTTGCAACAATGCCCTAGCCATATCCACGTTTCAGCTCATGGGACACAAAAAAAGAAAAGCAGGAGGTGCAATTTTCTTTTAATTAAGTTTATTTATCACTTAATTAATTCAGCTTATTCCATTGGTAAGAATTTAGTCACATGACTTCTTAGTCCCAACGGAGGTCAAGAAACGTGATCTCTAACTGAGGTTAGAGGAGAGTGGATGCATCCAGGAAGAAGGAAAGAATGGATTTGAGAGGCAAAGAGCAAGCTGCTACAGAATGCAAAAACTTTGATAGAATTACTTATAAACAAATAGGTAGCCTGAGATGATCAGAGTCAGGTTTGAAATTTTCCACTTGCATGTCAAAGGAGACCCAAAGTAAAACCAATCACCGGCTGAGAAGCTGTTGCAATCACTCAAAAGGTGAAATGTTGAAATCTGAATGCACAAAGGTGTCCTGGAGGTAAGAATCAGACTGGACCCACACAACCTCTCAGACCTTTCTTGGTCCCTTCTAGCAGTCTTCTGTGATATGAGTAGCTGCTAATTTGCATGGCTTGAAAATTCTGGAAAGAACCAAGCACATTTAAAAACTGAGCCTACTCACATGCCTGCACTCAATTGGTGTTGATAAAACACCAAATGCTGTCAGAAGCACGGACAGACTTGTTCCTGCAACACGATGGGGTAGAGAACAAACAATTTCTGCTCATTACAAGGCAACACGTAATTAAAATATGGGGTGTCAGGGTGGGAAATGCCGGAGCTCAGCTGCTTACTAACTGTACTTCCTAACTTACTAACTTGGGCAGCATACTTGGTTTCTTTGACCTAAAGTTTCTCGGTTAGTAAAAACTAACACGATCTGAGAATGTTCTGAGCACTAATGAAATAACCTATGTGACAGTCAGGTGCTTAATAAGGGACATCGGTACAGATATTTTTCCATCCAATGTGTGTTTGTAAATTTCCCTTTGTTCTTAAGAACATCCCCGTGCTGATTGCAAAAATATACATGTTATTTTTTCAACCTAACAGGATGTTACGTGCACTGGCCTGCCACTCCAGCTCAGACTCATTGCCCTCGGGTGCCTGGTGACAAGATCCACAAGCTCCTTGCAGCTGGTAGAGGTAGCACATTAGAAATTCATTTTTTCCTGTCATAATAACAAAGTGCAAAGCGGCAGCCTGGGCATAGTTTCGTATGGGAAAACCCACAGAAAGGGACAGCTGAAGGAAGCTGTGCTTTTCTCCGATATTCCTTGTCAGGGAGCACAATCCTTAAAAGGAAAGGGGAAAAAAAAAAAAAAAGAAGAAGAAGAAGAAAGTCCCTGTTGAATTTGGATGTCTCATTTCTAGTGGTAAAATGGTACTGCCTGACATCTCTTTAGCCCGCCTTTTGCTGAATGGCAAGGCGGACACCTAGCCGGGACTCCTGGGAACGCAGTTACTCTGCAGCATTTCTCACGAACAGGCTTGCTTTTGTCATAGAACATCACCAGCTCAGATGACTGACATGAGGCTTTTTTGATTTGCCTCTGGAAAAATTTCCTACGAAAGCAAGTTTCTGGGTTCATTCCTTAAGTCCTGGGTGTGGCAATTTAATTAAAAGAAGAGAAACTAGGTGTTTGGGTTTTGTTTTATTTTTTCCAGAACAAATTTGGGTGGAAGTGGGAGTGTATGGGCAAGGATGCTCATTTGCACCTTTGTCCCACGTCTCCAGGTCGGGTGTAATGCTTGCAGGGACTTAAGGCTAGATCTTCAATCCCAGAGCCAGACTAAATCCAGAGCCTGTGACCATAGCTATTTGGTGCTTATGGGTTTCATGCTACCCCCAAAATGTGACACCCTGGCATACTGAGTAGTTTAAATGGAAGGAGTTCGAGAAAATAGCAGAAGCAGGACCGTCTGCCTTTTATCTCCCCTCAAGCAGTTCCTAAAGCCCTCGCGTCGGAGACATGCTCTCTGAGTACCCAGAAGAAAAGAACATCCTTCTGTCCAAAGACAACGAAGAAGCCGAACAAACAGGTCTTTCCCAACATACTTAATCTTGACATATTAATTATATTAGTCCTTTGTCTATTATATTTACTGCAAATATTTTAACGATTAATTGTTTATCTTTTTATATTTTGAAGTTTTTTATATTACTGATGTTTTACTAAAGTTTTAAATTTTTATCTCATTAAACTTATCAAAGTTTAAAACAACAACAACAACAACAACAAACAGGTCTTTCCCAGTTTACTACACTTACCTCAGACTCCTTCACCTACCATGTTGTTCCGTGACTGTCCTCTCTTCAGACCAAGCATAAAAATACACAGGTCTGTTTCTTTGGATCTTTATGAAAGTTCCCGTGTCACACAAAACTTACATTAAATAAATTTGGATGCGTTTCTCCTGTTAGTCTATCTTTGCTGTTTTAATTTTCACAGCCATCCAGGCACCCCAAGAGGGTCAAGGAAAACTTTTTCCTCCCCTACAGTGGCTTCCTGACTCATAACCAAAGTTTGTTTAAAAATGTACAGTATGGTGTTGGAGGAAATGGTTATAAAGATATAAGTAAGAACCAGGTGTTCTTATTAACAGGTAAACCGGTTCCAAAACATCTTTAGATACAAAGACAATTTGAAGAAAAGTGTCCCAGCACCCTTGAGGGGATGTTCGCAAGAGACAGAGAACTGTCTTCTCCATTAGCGGGCACGGTGCCCACGACACTTTTGAGGACCTACAAAAATCTATTTCATTTTACTTGAAAAAGAAAAAAAGAAAGTTAAGATATTTAAGTTTATGCAGTAATATATTGATATGATTTTGGTGGGAGGAGCTCACAAAGACAGAAGTAGGAGCCAGGAGCCACGAAAGTAATAATGTGGCCCCAAAGAAGAGCCAGACTTTAAAACCAGGGAGAATATACAAATGAAGGTGGACAAAATTAGTAAACTTTAAAACAAAGTATAGTATTTAGTAATTTATAGTCAACAATGAAATGTAACGAACTTTTATAGAAAAACGTTTAGATTTCCCCAGACTTGTAGACTCTTATTCCCATCATGCCAAATATTAACATGAATCAACTTTGATTCTTTTTTATTGAAAAATAATTGACATATAATGTCAAATTAGTTTCAGACGTACAGCGTATTGATTCAATAATTCTATACATTACTCAGTGCTCACCGTAACTTTTTTTTTTTTTAATTTAGAATAACTAAATGCTCCTTCCCTGCTGTAACACCCACCTTGTCCTGTGTTTGCAGCTGCCCAGCAACCCTAGTATTCTTTATTTCCCTTCTTGGGGGGAAATGTAGAGAGTCCTCTGGATTAGTCTCTGGCGTTCAGTTGCCAACCAGCAGGGGTTGCTAGAGAACAGTCCAGGCCCCTGTGTCTCCATGCAGAGGTTACTAACAGGCCTGAGAAAGGTAAGCCTTCCAGAACACTAAAGCCCTGCTTGGTAGTCAAGGCCTTGAGGCCCCACACAACCCAAGAAGTTTTGTACGCGGTGGAGAATTGAGCCATGCCACCCTAGAGATTTAAAAGCAAACAAACTGTAAGTGGTGCTTCTTGTTTTGAAGGTTCTAGATCTTTGCGAACCATACACGGAGTTTAGTCTGTGGAGCCTCAGTAGTCCGCGTTTCTCCAGGAACTGATGACCTGGGGACACCGAAAGGAGAGGGAGCAGGAGGGGTTTGACTTCTTCCCGTCTCCTAAGGGAGCCTGAGGCCCTTCTCTGCAAAAAATGCGGAGTCTCAGACTGCCCAGAAAGGGGGTAATGTCTTGTTTTCTTTGAGTCTGTTTTTGAAAAAGGCAAGATTTAGTTCTGGACTCTAGTCTGGCCTAAAAAAGGACTTCCTGAAATCATCCCAGGAGCAATGAATTGAAACTTCAGAGGACTTCAGTGTTTGCTCACTGGCGATTTAATCAGGAGCTACACAGGCTGCTGCTGTCTGGTGATAATTTCAGAAAGCCATCCGCAGAATGGCGGCCACTCTTGGTTACATGGCCAGTTTCAGCAACTCAGTCTGGAAGGGGCCTTTGCTGTCTTGCTGCTGCCTATTGTTTAGAGAGTTTATTTGGGGGGGGGGGAGAGGGGAGCTGTGGGTTTGGTTTTTTTTTTTTTTTTTGGCCCAATTGTAAATGTTTTGAATTTAAAAGACACCCAAATTCATTAAATGTGTGAAATGATGGGAAAAAAGTGTGAAATTGTAACAGTCGGTTTGTAGTTGATTAATAGAAATCTCTTCTAACAATCCCCAGAACCTTCCGGGGGTCATTGGAACAGAGCAGCTGTAGAGACAGCAGGAGTGATTCTGACACTGCCCAATGAGGGCTGTGTAGAGTTCCAGACAAGTGGGCAGAGTCCCATGCACTCTGCACTCTTGGCGGCCTCTCAGAGATGATTGGCTGCAAGGTCAAATTAATATGCAGACTAACCAGCAAGGTGCTGCTTTGCTCTTGGTCTTGGAGAGGTTTGTTTTTAAGATACATTCCGGTTTCAGAGTCGATGAATCACTTGGAGTTAACTGGCCACTTTTGCCCCAGGTAACTGCTCACTCAGGGCCAGCCTGATTTCTTAGCTTGGCCATCTGTGCAGAAATTCATAATTTAGTGTGTGGCAGCAACTTTGGGGTGTCCTGAAAGGGTCTATTTAGTGAGCACAAGACTTGACGATTGATTGGACTCTCCAGTTCCCCGTTCACCACACCTCCTCTGTTGCAGACCAGCCTTGGGGGCGGGGGGCAAGGAAAGGAAAGCAAAAACTCCTTCCTTTGGGGGAGCACATTTTTCCAAAATGTTTGGTCTCCACCCGCCCCAAATCTGTAGTGTTTTTTTTCTCTTTGAAACCCTGCTGCAGGCTACCATTCTGAAGTTAAAGGATTTTGCCTTCGAAGAGGTACAAAGGAAACATCAAAGTAAATGTCCTCACAGTGACATAAGGATAGAATAATGGTGACCTAGCAGCCAGAGACTTGGCCAAATGCTGAAAGTAATTCACGCCACTCACTAACAATGGGGGATGTGTGACAATGATATATACCAGGAGACGAGGACAACCACTTTGCAGGGCTTCGATGCCCCACAAACCCAATTGTAGGCAGATCAATACTGTCATAAGACAATTATCAAAGACCATCAGAACATCATATTTTCATACCATAAACAGCTCAAGGCGCCAGGGATGGCTTTCCTACAGAAAGCGCATAGCATAAATTTGAAGGGTGTGAAATTGACATGATTAATAATTATAGTTATTAGCACATGTGCCAGCTGCTCATGTATGGTTTATCCCTTGATTTATGGTGCCATAAATGCCCATCTCTCCCTCTGATGCTGAATCAAGGGGGCACACAACCGTGGGCAGAATGAGTCTTTCTCATTGCCAGGAGTTTCATCACAAATAAAAGAAAAAAGTGGGTTGAAAATCACCCTCGATCTGGAGACACCTCGGTGAGAGAGAAGCTGCCTTTTGTTTGCAGGGCTGCTTTATCGGCCGCTGAAACCTGTCTGTTCAATGTTCCCAAAGCCTTTGAAGTTTGGACTGCAACTAACAAGGGGCTATAGTTTTCCAGCTCCCCTCACTCCTTCGAGCTGTTGCCAGGCTGCAAACAATCACTATACATATTACAGATGAAATCACTAGGGCCAACAATGGAAGAGGCAAAAAGTAATCTTTGGGGTGCCAAAAGTTAAAGCTTTTGTTGTCAAGGGCAATTTGAGAGGGGTTTTCCTCGACTTTACTAAATGTTTTGTTTCATATGGTCGTAAACAGATCTGGACATTAACGCGATGTCAAAAAATACTTTTAAAATCTGGTTCCTTGGCAATCATCATGTGAGGACAAAGAGACAACTCTAGGAGCCAGTAAGGATCCAGGTCTAGACACATGAATTTCTCTTACCATCAGCCTTTTAAAATAGGAATGGATAATTTCACTTGCCCCTTATGACTTACATAATATTTAACTACAGGTCCAAGGAAAAAAAAAAAAATAAAGGATAGTAACAGACGGGAGACCTATGTTAGCCAGTTGAAGAAGAGCATTCTTTACTATTTGACACGTATTTTAAAAATAAGAAGAAAACAGGTAGAGGATGCAGAAAGTTTTTTTTTTTTTTAGTTTTAACATCATAATTATTCAAGTACATTTAGAAGGGCTGCTTTTTTAAAGGACAAAACTTAAAAACCTGCAATCCAAATATGGACATATCAAACCTTACTAAAGATGAATGAAAATGTGTTTTATAGATCTCCCCGACAGGCAAACAAAGAGGCTCCAAAAGCCTTGGAAGACTTGTCCTCCTGCCACGCTCCTCATTTCTGCCCCCCCTTCTGAGCCAGCAGTCCCAGCCGGGCCCGGCAGCCTGGCTTTAGAGGTTTGTGGCTCGTCCGGTGGGGGGAGAGGTTGGAGAATGGAGGCTCCTGTTTCCATCATACCTGGCTCAGGAATTCACGGCCAGCAGCTAGCTCCCACTCCTGAACCAGCACCAAGATCTGAGGATCGTTTACACTGCTAACAGAGTCCCTTTGACAGAACATGCATATCCTCGCAGAATTTCAAAACAGAGCATAAGGACTCTTTTTGACCCTGGAAAGAACTCAAATTCCCAAATAATAATCAGATGATGGTTATGGTACTCCATGGAAAGCAAAAACATATTTAAAAGGCCAGCGAGCACTTCCCTGGACTCTTTTGAGGACCATAGATGTTCCAATGATACCTTTGGAAGTCATCTAGAAAAAAAATGGCATACTTTTGTGTCTTCAAATGAAAGCAAGTGACTTAACAAGTATGAAGTTTAAAGAAACATGTTTTAAGCAAGTAGTGTTTAAAATAAACATCATTTTTTTCTGACTAATGAATGTAAATAAAAATGGGTAAGTCCTCAATCTAAAGCTCTGGAAACATAACATCAGCAAAGTGTTTGATATTTTGATGAAAAGCAAATCTGAAATAAGAGCGCCTTTCAAATGAATTACCCGTTTTCAATGTAATCTTGTATATACACACATATTATATGTCATATTAACGTTATTACTAATGCTTCTGAGGCAAACGATCAGAATTAAATATTATTATATCAGAATTAAATTAATTATTATTATATCAGAATTAAATATTATTTCTAATTGGAAGAAAGAATAAAAAGAGGACTTTAAGAACAAAAGATACTTCAAAAAATTAGAATGAATAATGGATGAGATCATGAAAACTCAGATAATTCATGTTCTGGAAAAAAAAGTTTTTAAGTTTAAATTTAAAGAGTTATTTATATGCAATGATAATTGGGCCCTAATATTTAAATTATATGATCAAGAACACAGATTTTAGCAATAGTAAAGAAAACTATAACTGAGTAAGTTAGGGGATAACTTTTCATGTGACATAGGCCATAATTTTAATTTTTAAATTAAATTTTAATTTTAAAGGAGGAAATTTCAGGATTAAGACTAACAAAATGTCCTACAAAATACTAGCCATATAGACTCCTAAACTATTATTGGTCAAAGGGCCATTTTAGATCTTCTAAAATGTTTTACTCTGAAAATGCAGGGACTGGATGATACTTATAAGTGCTTTGAGAAGAGTGGATGAATGAAGTAATAGTGATGTATTTAGAAAAATAAATAGGGGCACCTGGGTGACTTAGTGGGTTAAGTATCTGCTTGTGGCTCAGGTCATGATCCCAGGGTCCTGGAACTGAATCCCAAGTTGGGCTTCCTGCTCAGCGGGGAGACTGATTCTCTCTCTGCCTGCTGTTCCCCTGCTCCTGCACTAGCTCTCTCTCTCTGACTCATAAGTAAATAAAATCTTTTTTTAAATTAATTTATAATGCATTATTTGTTTCAGGGGTACTTGTCTGTGATTCATCAGTCTTACACAATTCACAGAACTCACCGTAGCACATACCCTCCCCAATGCCCATCACCCAGCCACCCAATAAATAAAACCTACAGAAAAATAAAAAACAAAAGTAAAATCAAAATAAATAAATAAATAAAATTTGGTAAGTTTGAAGAAACATGTCTTTTTTCCAAAGACTAAATAGTGAGTGAATTTTCTTGGCAGTATCTAGAAGAAAATAAAGGAATATTTACTTTTAATAAGTCAACAGAAAGAACTGGAGTACAAATGGGTCTTTGAACTTGAGTTTGCTGCAGAAGAAAAAGAAGGGTTGTGAGCAGAGAATTAAAAACAGGTCAGAAGGCAAAAATCAATACTTTTGTCCACGTTTCCTCAACACCTTTGATAACTTCCTTCTCATCCCTAACTGATCACCGGGTTTCCATTAAAAAAAAAATGTGCTGTGTCTACATTCTGCAGACTCAGGCTACCCACTCATTAGCCCTTGCTTTCCTTGATGTCTCTGCTTGGCATACCGTTGCCTCATTCCTAGTCTTTCTCTGTAAAACCCTTCCAGATAGACTCTTTCCCTTGATTGCTGGGTGTTTGACCTTTAGCTTCTCTTTTGAATATGGTCTCTCCAACTAACACTCAAGCCTGGCTGGAGCCTGTTCGCCCAGGGTAACTCAGATATTTTATAATCATCAAAATCTTATCCCTTTGCAATTTTATCAATTGCAGTAGGGATGGTGGAACAGTGTTTGTTTAGGAACTGTCCCTATTTGTCCTCTTTTCATTCAAGTGCCCCAGAAAATACATCTTTGGGTTCCCTGATATTACTTAGACACATTCAAGTTAGCAGAGAATGACAAGAGCCATCACTTTACGGTAAGTTAACTATATTGTAGGATCTTCACATAGCAAATTGTAGTCATGCATGACATTTTGGTGGGTACAAAACGTGGTCTCTACAAGGGAAGGAAGCCACTGCTTAATCTATCTTTGGTTCAGGTTTTTGCTGGCTGCTCCGTTGTTGCTATGACAGTTGGACCAGACAGAATGACCTGATTACGAGTTTTGTCTTTTACTTCTTGATCAATACCGGCATTGTTTAGTAGGGTACTGTCAAAATAACAGGTTTCACTTTTGTATTCCAAGGAAAAACTTTTATTGAATAAGGTTTCCCTGATTGCAGACTGATTCCTTAAGGCTGATCACCAGCTCATAACTGTGATGGGTCTAAAACTTACCTGTAATCTCTAACATGATTTCTTGACTGCATAGAGTCCAGGAATCAATCTCTTTCAGGGACATGAATGACATTCATAGAGTGTCGCAGTGGAATACTTTCCTGAAGGAATTCAATAATGGCTTCCAGGTCCCTTCTTGCATCCTAGAGCCTGGCTTCATAAGGTAGATTTAATAAAACTAAACCTAATCCATAGCCCAGAAGTAATTTTTTTGGTGACAGAGAATGAATTAAAAAGAATATCAGTTCTGACACAATTGGCACATCGTGGAGGACCAGATTTGGGGTCTGAGTCAATCTCTCTGGGTAGACAAATTTCTTTAAGAGCTGCCAGAGACCAACATGCTAATGGTATTAAATGCTTTTGGAAGTTAAACTATACACATGTGGCCACAGTATATGCCAATCAACATGTAGTTTGGCCAAGGAGGAGAGTTCGGTGAGGGCTAATGATTGCTTAGGGGAGGAAGGGTACCAAGAAAGATTTAGACTTGATTCCAAATAATTCACCATATCACTGGGGAGATTAAACATAAAATTTACAGAACAAGATATTATAGAAGTGGTCAAGGAATGTACAATGAATGCCAAATGAAGGCATAGAAAAAACCTGTCCCTGGATTTCTGAGAAGTGAGTGGTCAGGTGAGAGAGGCCAAAGGAGACCTTTCAGAATGGGTGAGATTTTGATTTGGTATTGAATGGAGGGATGGATTTCGTAGACAGGGGAATGCGGAGGGCCCCGCTAATAAGAATGATGGAAGAAGAGGGCTGTCTGGAGACGATGAGCGGACATAGAGAGATGGGCAGGAGACGAAGGTTCAAGCCACAGGACTCACTAACATTAACTTGTTAGCCACATGGGGTGCCACGCCTGGCAGAAATGAATCTTTTCGTTGAAAAGCTTTTGCTGCTGCTTATTCTAAATCCTTCTCAACCGTCAGGATGTAAGTGTTCTTTCACTGCAAAGTCTGGGTGACCCTGGATAATAAGTCCTGTGCCTGCACGTTGTTTCTTGTCTTGCGATTAGGAGCAAACTCTCAGCTGAGCTGAGCTATACTCAAGGTACAGGAATATGCCTGTCTTGGGCGGCCACATCTAGTCCTCTGTTACTCTTCTGGCAAAGATAATGATCCTGGTAGCTTTAAAATGAAGCAGTTGTAAGCATGTCAGAACTATTCCAGAGTTAAGGAGGGGACACTGATATAACTCATACGGAGTGTAATGAGTTAAACATTCAACTGACTCCAGTTACCTTGGCTCAGGTTTCCTTATTGGTGGTTCCATAGTTCCTAAAACACGGGATGAACCACAGATCTGAAGAGCTAAAGGGAACTTCTTAGGGGCTTCATCTCTTAGGGGTTTTATCTTCTCATGCACTCTCCTTGTTTTCCTCCTTGATAAGAAAACCCCCTCATCAAAGTCCCACGATCTTAGATCACAATGATGTCACAAATGCTCTGTCATCATAGGGCCTCTCACATGGACTTGAGGGATATTTAGATGGTATTTGTTTCTCTCAGGGGCCAGAGGACTTCTTCGTAACTTTTGTCTACCTTCAGGCTAGACACCTATCATTAGATGGTTGCTAATTATTCTTTCAGAAAGGCCTGAAAGACTTGCTGAGCTGGTTCACTTTTCAAGTCACTATGAGATCAGTTTCATGACTTTGCACAACACCTAGAGACAAAGTTAGCCAGACACAAGAATATTGTGCATTGTGCCTCTAATGATCCAGTCTATTATTTACCATTGTCTTTTAGCTAAAGTGAGATGTCAGATTGCTCTCCGACAGTGTGAGTTCCTGAACATTTCATAGTGGAGCTATCTCAGTAGAACTTTAGGATATCAGTGACTGTGTCTATCGTAGGATGGCAAGGTTCTCTCATTCTCCCTTGGTACTGCACCTTGCTCATAATTGAATGAAAGTCCATTAGGGCATCTTGACAGGTTCTCCCACTGCACTGTAGATTTTTTTTTTTAAAGATTTTATTTATTTATTTGACAGAGAGATAGAGAGACCACAAGCAGGCAGAGTGGCAGGCAGAGGGAGAGGGAGAGGCAGGCTCTCCACTGAGCAGGGAGCCGATGTGGGGCTTGGTCCCAGGACCATGGGATCATGACCTGAGGCGAAGGCAGATACTTAACAGACTGAGCCACCCAGGCGCCCCTGCACCATAGATTTTAACAAGAAGAATTCAATGTGGTACCTGGGTTAACTCCCAAACTACATATAATCACTCTCCCAGAAGGGCAAACAAAGGCAGAAACAACATAATAAAAGTAAGTAAGCTGAGATATAGCCACCAATTGATCAAATGACAAATAATTAATAGCATAGAACACACCCTTTTGTTGCCCTGATGGTATACCTATGAATAAACACTAATAAGACTTCAGGACAAATATTTTCCTTCTAGATGGACATGAAATGTAGAAATGAAGATAGGTAACACCATGCCCCCAGTATGTGCATGCAAAGTGAGGTGGGGAAAAAAATGTAGTGCATCATCTTAATCCTCAAGATGGCCCTTTTTGATGACACATGACAAGCTAATACACATAAATGATCATTTGTGACCTTTCTCCCTTTACTCAAAAAGGAAGTAGCAGTTTTCCTCATAACTTTCTGATTTACAACCCACTAACTTTTTTTTTACAACCCACTAACTTTTTTGAAGCTATAGTGCTTTAAATGAATAGACTTTTAAAATGGAAAGAAATTTTTCACTTCAGTTTTCAATTTAATCTCACTAGGCTTAATTTACTTCTGCCTTCTGTGCAATTTAAAAGAAAAAAATTGGAAAAATGCATTATCAATTTTAGGCCACTAAAACATCAATTAGCAAACTGCTGTTCAGTTCTTTTAATAGGCTTATTATCATCCTGGAGCACCGAAATTCTAGATCAAATCCACAGTCCCTGTAAGGCATTGTAAAGCAAATGAGACATATAGGCTGCAGTGCACACCCTTAAGTTGTTACCTGGTTCCTGGGAGGACGGTAAGCCAGTAAGACAAGCACTTCCCTGTCCCATCTTCCCAACTTGTTATCACATTGTGAAGCCTCCGCTTATATCCCCAAAGTCTGAAAAAATTGGTTTTGATAATTTCGTATAATGTAAAGAATGCATGATAATACCGGATCAAGTACTTCACTTACCATGACCGCCAACTATTTCCTGAATGAACTGGAATCTTCAAGGGTGTTTGGGTGGGAAGGGGAAAGGGGATTGGATACACCCTTTCTAGGCTTTCTTACTAGAAACTCCTACTCACTCTCATTGAAAATAACCATCCCCAGGAAAAGTACCGTGATTCTCGAAGAAGAGCTGGGTCTACCCTAACTCTAGTTTCACGTTGACCCTCCTGGGATGGTTTTCCTGCTTCTCCCAACACTGAATCCTGGTAGGACAAGGACTGTTTTCTATTTCTTAAAATTCCCAGACCATGGCACAGTCCCTGATACTTAGTTATTAAATGGATGACTTATTGAAAGAATGAACAATGAGACTGAAGCTGTATTTATTGGGGTTCTCGGGGAAGCAGAGGATTCACTTGGTAAATGATTAAGTTCTTAAACAAGGCCCAGTCACCATGGAGAACTTTTAGAGACTGATTCCAGACCAGAAGGGTCTGGGAAAATGTGTCCGGCCGACTGACTACCCTGAGGCAGCCAAGAAAATCTCAGTGGTATCTGAGTGACAGTGAGCAAAGACTGATGCCACATCCCATTTGTGACAATGACAACCTAAGGGATCTTTGGCCTGCCAACGTTTATTGCTGCCAGTGGTGTGCACTTCTGGACTCTTGGACCCTAGACCCACTAAAGACTGTTTCATACACCAAATGTGTTTTCTTGAAATGTCCTTTTAGAGAATTACCTCCAACACATTCACTGAATATCTACTGTGGTCCGTTACTGCATATGGAAATACAAGACATACACATCCATCATCACAGAGCCATCCAAATGGACCTATATCAGGTGGTTTCCAAAAGCATCATTGTTCTAGGGTTTTTCAAACGATTCCTTTTAAATTTAAATTTTAAATTAAATTAATTTTTTCTAAAAAACTAGAAAGAGAGAGAGAACTAGAAAGAGAGAGGGAGGAGAAAAGGGAGAGGATGAGGGAGAGAAACTCAAGCAGGCTCCAAGTTTAGCACAGTGTCCGACTCAGGGCTTGATCTCACGACCCTGAGATCACGTCCTGAGCCAAAATCGAGAGTCAGATGCTTAACTGACTGAGCCACCCAGGCACCCCCGTCTTAGGGTTTTCCCAAAATTTATTACTGACTTTAGTAAATGGGAAAAGCAAAGAAATGCCATGATTACTATATAAAGTATATAAAGTATTATAAAGTATAATGCAACCGGCAATATACGGTGAAATTGTTTCTTTCTGATGCACTCTGGCTGGGCGTTGTTGGTATTAATCCTCCTGCAGCTATGAAGCTGGCAATACTGAATCTGCTTCTCAGATAGATAGCTCAGTGGTCTGCAAAGACATGACCTCAGTCGGATAACTTCCTCAAAATTTGGAGCAAATGGTACCTCAATGTAGGAACCCATTTTTAAACAGATCCCACTTTTCCATGTGGGCATATTTTTCTCCTATGTATTTCTTAGGTCTCCTAAGCTATTTGCAAAGCTTCCCTTTGCCCAATTATTCATTTCTCCGTTTTCTTTTACTTAGAAAGAAAAGTCTCAGTGTTGTTTAGAACCGGATGAATACAAATGAACACCTAACTACCATTGTTATTGACTTCAGTCTGACACAGAATAAATGAGCATTTTCATTTTCCAAAGCCTTTTTCAGGGTTTATAGTCAATAAATACAGAACATAGGGAGGTATTAGTCAAAGGGGACAGACCTGCAGTTAAACAAGATGGGTAAGTCTTCAAGATGCTCTGCCCAGAACGGCGTCAGCAATCTTGGATTGTGCACTTAAACATTTGTTGAGGCGATAGATCTTTTTTTTTTTTTAATTTTAATAAACATATAATGTATTTTTATCCCCAGGGGTACAGGTCTGTGAATTGCTAGGTTCACACATTTCACAGCACTCATCATAGCACATACCCTCCCCAATGTCCATATCCCCACCACCCTCTTGAGGCGGTAGATCTTATATCAAGTTTTCTTTTCGCACAAAAATAATAATCATAAATAAGAGGGCAGGAGACACCTTTTGGAGATGGTGGCTAAGTTGATGGCCTAGATTGAGGTGACGGTTTCGTGGGTATTTACTCATTTCCGGATCCATCAACTTGTCTCTATTAAATATGTACAGCTTTTTATTTGTCCATCATACCTCAGTAAAGTGGTTTAAAAAAATAAATAGATAAATAAATCAATAATCACAGATAAAACCATTTTGTATTGGTAAATTTATGTGGTGACAACTACAAAACGGACCAACCAAACAAGCGGCCAGCAGAAATGCCAGTGATCAAGGCAATTTACTAGACAGCTGGGATCATATTTACTTAAGTGAAGGGGGGATCACAATAAATTAATAGGTTCAAAGATCCACCACGGTAGATGCGGTCTGGTCTGGAGTCTGGCTAGTAGATGAGGGATTGAATTCCGGCATTGAGCCTTATTATAAAACTACCTCGGATTTTCCTCATAAGAATAGAGGAGACACCCTTAACATTTTTGTCTGTGTTGAGAAGAAACATTAATCTTTATGTCTGTTTAGGTAGTTTTACAATGATACTCCTCTATTCAGGCCGGTTTTTTTTTTCTTTCTGAAGACTGTTTATGCTAAAACGGGCATCTGCTCAGCTCACCCAATTCAAAACAAAAATTTGCATAATCTGTATTTGCATAGCAGCAAGTGGGTGGAGTTTAGGCAAGTGCACAGATGAACATAAAAATCAAATATGGGCAGGAGGAAACTCAATTTCATTATAAAAAACCATGTTTGTTTAAACATAAAAAAGCTGTGTAAACAATCCTAATGTGTTTACCGTGGTTTAGCCTACAAGGCTCCCATTTTGTCCTCATCCTATTAGCAGCCCCGTTGAACGAATGCAAATAAACTCGTGCTGCTCACAAGAGACTTCAATTTAAAATTTACTCTTAGGAAAATAGAAGAAATAGGATGGAAAAGCCATGAATGGGAGGATGTGTGCTATCTGGAAAAAAAAAATTACAGACAACGATTCTCAGGAGATATCATGAGAGGTTTTTGAGAATTATTCAAGCAGTCACAAAAGTGAAAATTCGTAAATAAAAATACTCAATGGTTGTATAGAGAAAGACTAGAGAATTTAAAAGTGAAAGCAAGGAAGACCAGGAGTGAAAGAGACATGGGTGCAATATGGGGTTAGAGAGAATAATTTAGGGGGGTCAACATTCCTATAACAAAGCAGGGAGAGAGAAAGACCATCAAAAGGAATATTAACTTAAAAAAAAGTTTTGACATGAATTGAGTGGTGGCTATACTGGTTGGTCCTAAATATACGTACACTAGGCCCAAGAAAGGAAGACTCTGGAACTAGCTGTACAGCTAATGTGTTGTGGACCTGAATCTTACCAAATGTATTGTCATCTGTGGTCAGCAAATGAGACCATAATGTTAGGTCTATCATAACACAAACTGTGTATTAATGGAGCCATTAATCACCATCAAAACTGTATTAGGAGTGAAGATAGCCAAAGAGAGCTTAACTGACAGCAAGTGGCCATAAACCTGTCCAAAAACTAATTTGATTACCATCATACCAGCATCTGTGCCACTTATGAGGGTTCATTTTTTTGATGAAATTAAGTAGACAAGTCATTCATGCGTATAATAGACATCTAAATCATGGTAAACATGTTGCTGGCAACAGAAGTACTTAAAGAAAGGGTGGGATTGTTTTGGTGTCTGAATGTAGAACCAATTCAACGGAAAGTGTCTTTTTGCACAACAGTTGGGGACAAAAATGCCATCAAAGAAGGCTGTGGTTGAAGCCAAACGCCAAGTGTGAAATCCATGGATACAAGTCAGCTGGTGAGATTCAGGGAATGTTGGTTGTTTACAAGAAGGAATATTTTGCCAGGATAAACTCTCACTCTTTATGGGTCATAAATGTTCCTAGCAAACAATCTGTTTTATTTGGAGACAGTTGGATCTGTTAGGTTTTAGTCCTGACAGACGAAATTGTGGGATGTCATATTTCATGACAGCCTAGAGAGAAGCGCCTAGAATGTGTGTTAAAGGACAGAGGGAATGAGCTTGATTATGGAGAATGACTATGTCCCACCCACCCACTCACACATTTTTTCAGCTCGCTATTTTTGTAAAGAATCTGGAATTCCTTGGCAGTTTGCGCTTGTCTGATTTCATCTTAGAACAAACATGCCTTTACATTCTGCAGATTTGTATCATTCTATTTCTTTAGTGAAATGATCTCCCTTTCCGAAGATTCTAAATTATTCCAATGATTGGAAGACTGATACTACCCAGGGAACTGGTGAAAAAACAAGTCTGTTCCAGTCTTTATTTCACAGGGAAAATAATTCATTTAAAAAGAAATAGCGGGTACATTTGAACACAACAGAAAGCAGATCGTTTTAGGTACAGGACATTAAAGAAAGATCAGATGTACCCCATCCCAACAGGCCACTGTATGACACAGCTCCCGCTGACTCAGTCACCTCGTCCTTGGAGACACAGCGATGTCTCGGGGTACGTGTCTATTTGGTTATATTGCCATACATAGTGCAAAACCTTTGAGGAGAATGAATGAACTTGAGAGACGGGAATTTTTTTTTTTTTTTTTTTTTTTTTTTTTTAATACCAAGACTGAGAGCACTTCTCCCATGAACATCTCAGGAAAAAAACCCGGCAAGAGCGACCCTTCTCTCCAGCGCCTCCTGAAACATTATGAGGCTAATACCCAACACCTTGCCTCCACTGCGAGAAAGCTCGAGAACGGCAGGAAGCTGCCTGCCGCTCACAAGCTGATGCCTTATAGGCCTCCCCGTCTTACCTGAGTTTGCAGATGGGCCATCTCCCAGGTGGGCCTGGCCAAACACTCCTCATTAATCATGGCTTAAACCTCTCTCAGTGGGAAGACCTCAGGTTAGACATCATTTGGAAACAAATTGGGTGAAAAATAGCTCTGACAATAAGGAGCCCACACGGAATTCCCCTGTGAGCGCTTCAGCAGTGTGAAAACAGCCTCTTCCAAGACACTAAATGATCTGTCAGTTAGTGAATGACATTATAATCCAGTTTTATGTCATATGCGGCTTTACACTGCGGCTGCGAGCTCCAGCCGTTTGCTGCTGTTGTGTTTCCAACTCTCTAGGCTCGCTTAATTTACAAAGAGGGTTTGGATTTAGAACCCAAAAGACGCGTGTGCGTGCGTGTGTGTCACGTACGGCAAACACACGTATGCCATGGCATATAGTAGCAAAGTACCTGGCCACATGCTGCCTCACTGAAGACAGTACTTGCCCATATCTCCGGGGGGAGGCAGAAGCATCACAAGGGTCCAAGCCCTAAACGGAACCATCCTGAGGAAAAGAAAAATGAAATGAAACAAAAACCTGGAAGCATGACAACGTGATGCATTCTCTGAGAGAGAAAAACCCAGCCACTTTTCTCAAATGCATTCTAAGCGTCAGATCCCTGGGATCTATTTATTCCTCTGGAGCTTCTTTTCTTAAAAGTAACTGTATGTTTGCCTTAAAGTGACAGATGGCTTTCCCACCACGTTTTAGCCATTATTTATACTAACAGATTGCATCCGAATTGACTGCAAACCGATGTATTTTGTCTTCCATTTATTGTAATTCCCATCCTGAGTTGATCTAGTGGGAGAAAAACAGAAGACAAATGTCTACTCTTGTCCTGTTGGCACCAGGATTCCATTTGTAAGGATACTTTCCAGGGCACAAAACTTGGTTACTGTCCTGTTCCCAGGATGCCCATTAAAACCCTTCTTTTAGAATAATGTTGGGGGGCACGTGGTCTGGGAAAGGGCATAAGACTTTGAATACTCGGTTTCTCATAATCCAGAGAATCTTGGGCAACCCCTAATATTTCCACCTTCCTTAGCTTGTGCACAAGCAGCCCATTTCTCTCTGAGCTACCGAAGTTAGAGGGTGGAAAAATTCTCTGCCTTCCTCTATTGGCTCTCAGACAGGCTTCTCTGAGCTTAACTTTTGAGGGGATTCTGGCCCCAGGAGCTCAGACGGATTCCTTCATTTTCTCCTTGCCTTGCCTTTTAGAGAATGTCCATGAAGGAGGTTTCCTGGCTTATCACTTTGCGGTGGGCCTGGCAAAACAGATTTTAATCATCTGGCATTTAGACATTATACCGATTTATGCCTTTATTGGATGTTGGTGTCAGAGCACATGCCGGCCATGCGGATCACTGACAGGAGGACTCAGTTTGGGTTGAGAGGCCTGAACCATGGGAATGGAGGCGGGGCTTGCTGCCAGGCTCCGGGGGTGGCCCCGCCTTATCTTCGGAGGAAACAAAGACTGGCCTGAATCAGACGCTGGGCAGAGCGAGCGCTGCTATTAGTAGCGTAAGACAAATCAGAGTGACACCTTAATAGGGTCTCTTGCTTTGGATGATTTGAAAAATCACACTGATACTTATTTTTTAAAATCCATCTGACGGTTGCACTTGTGACTGTTGAATTTGTATTTTATTCTTTCATGTACACGCTTCCTTTGAGGGCCTGTTTTCCAGCCCGCATCTCCTCTATAAGCTCCAGACTCTAGCTGTATAGCTCTGGCCATCTACCGAATAGCTCTACCCGCTGCCACATAAACATTTCTAATTTAATTGGTCCAGAATTAAAAGCCTTATTTTTTTTTCTTCTTTTTCCCCCATCACAACAAATGACAGCATCATACACCCAAGTGCTTCCGTTACATACCTAGGAATCATCCAGTATTCTTCCTCGTCTCAACCCTGCATATAAATCTGTTAGCAAGCCTTATCTAGTCCCCTCCCCAAATGCTCCCTGAAAGCTCTCCATTCCTTTGCAGCAGCTGCAAAAGAGATCTTAGTGAGTAACCATAATACCAGGGAGGGATTGTCCCCTACCAATGTAAGTAACTTGCGATTCATACACAGCCCAAGAAAAAAGACAGCTTAAAATCTTTACTGGGATTTAACTAACTCATTCTAATATATCCGACAAAACAAAGGTTCAGAAATGGTGAAACCCACCTTTTATAAAGAAGGATAAAGAGAGATTTGTCCTGTCAAATATTAAGGTAAATATTACTGTAAAACCACAGAAATGAAATTTAAAAGCACCCATCATGATATTGGCTCAAGAACAGACTGATGGACTGGTGGAACCAAAAAGAGAGCTCAGGGACTGACCTGGGAATATGAGGGGACTACAAATTAATGGGGGAAAGATGAGCTTAGTAAAGCGTTAAAAATAAATGCGGGGCGGGGGAGGGTGAGAAAACTTAAATGACTCAGATCAAACTGGGCCAGCCTGCAGAAATGCTGGCTCGTAACAAAAATTAAATTGCATTTAAAAATACCTTATATCTTTGCACACCTAAACCTGTGGACTAAGGTTTATCCTTACTACAAGAGAAGTTATGGGCCATAGGGAGGGAAGAATGCTTCCGTTCCCTGCAAAGTGATGGGCCCGAGGAGAAATCAGGACAAAGTGGGAATGATTTTTGAGCAGCTGCCGTGGGCTACACCCTGTACGAGGCTTCACAACCAGTTTCTTACTTAGTTTTTAAACTCTCATCGTGAAGTAGGCGCTATTTCTTGTTTTACTAATAAGGAAACTAAGGAAGCTTAAGCACACTGCCCAAGGTCATGTTCATTGATTTCTTTATTAATTTATTTGCAAGTGTCAGTCAAGTGCCTACTTTCTGCCAGGTGGTTTAACTGAGCACTGGAGATAGTGTGCTGAACAAAGTCAACCAAGACCTTGGCCCCAGACAGCATATTCTAGACACAGGAGGCAGCCCATATGGCTTATAAATAGACAGACACATAAAGAACTTCAGAATGGAAGGTTCTGTGAAGAAAATGCAGAATGCTAATTAGGGTACTGGGCACAGGGTGAGGGGATATGGACACTCTTGGTGGTTAAGGAAGGCCTCTTTTTTTATTATTATGTTCAGTTAGCCACTATATAGTACGTAATTAGTTTTTGATGTAGTATTCAATGATTTATTAGTTAAGTATAACACCCAGTGCTTGTCATGCACGTGCCCTCCTCAGTACCCATCACCCAGTTACCCCCTCCCCCACTGACCTCCCCTCTGAAACCTCCAGACCGTTTTTCGGGGTCCATGGTCTCTCATGATTCATCTCCCTCTCTGATTTCTCCCCCTTTGGATTTCCCTTCCTTCCCCTATGGTCCTCCATGCTATTGCTTATGTTCCACATATGAGTGAAACCATATGATAATTGTCGTTCTCTGCTTGACTTACTTCACTTAACATAATCTCCTCTGGTTCCATCCATGCCAATGCAAATGGTGGGTATTCATCGTTTCTGATGCAAGGGAAGGCCTCTTTTAAGAGGCTATTTCCATAAATATTGGACTGATGAGGGAAAGGCAATTATGGGATAAATCAGGGGAAAGTGTCTCAAATAGCAGGAAAAGCAGATGCAAAGGCCCTGAGGTAGCAATAAGCACAGCATGTCTAAGGGACAGAAAGAAGGAAAGTGTGACTAAAGCACTGTGAGCAATGGAAAATGTAGTGGAACATGAAGTCTGAGATAGAAAATATAGTATTTTCCATATTCCATGTTGAAATATACAGACATAGATCATATTTTTTAATGGCATTGAATAATAGGGATTTATTTGATGGGTTTCCTCAAAATAGAAGTTTTTTTTTTTCTCTCAAATTATTTAGTTTCACAATTAATAATTAAATGAATTCTCTTATTTCAATTGTCTTATAAGGTCATTTATAGGGAAAGAAGAAGATTAAACTTAAGACAGTTCTTGCAATGTTTAGATTTTGGAATAGAACTGGAGGTAGAGATGGTTATAAACATTGGTTGTAATCAGAATTTGGAAAGGTTATTGTTTTGGTTCTTTCCCATTTAAATTTACTACGTCTTAAGACAAATCTTCCTTCTGTTTTTTATTTTCTCCAAAGATAAGAAGCAGCCACAATGTTGAATGAACTGAAGTCCACAGAGTAGAAACTATGTGAATCTAGGCAAGTCATCAAGTCTGAAATGGAACCAGAACTTGAAATTGAGTGGCTTGTGCTTTGTTACCTAGTTCCAAATTACGTTTCCAAAGAAATGTTATTAAATTAATAGGATTTCCACATTCTTATGAAACAAACATGCAGAAGATAAAATAATTCTGGAAATTCCCACATTTTAAAAATTTAAATAATGGAAAGCTACATTATTCTTTGTGGATTTCCAGACTTCTAAAATCCTTTCTTAATTTAAAATTATAAACTTGCTCATGAGATTATTAGATGGAATTAGATCGACAGGTTTCTGAGCTCCACGAATTTGCTGAAATTTGAATTAAATCTAAATGTAAAATCTGTATACCAACCCAAAAGCAAATCCTGTGTGTGTGTGTGTGTGTGTGTGTGTGTGTGCGCGTGTGTGTTTTAACAATTCCCATTGACCCTTGCGCAAACATGTATCACCAAGGGGTGGGATTTAACCCTGCCATGATCTTGGGAGAGCTTCACACCCCACATCATGAAGTGGTTGAGTAGGGTGGGGAAGAAAAAAAAAAATCACAAGGAATTTCACTTCCATAAAGAGTGGAGAGGTGGCTACCCTTTGACTGGGTCTCACTTTTTAAATTCATTACTTTGTTGAGATGGTGATTACAGCTCATACTCAACAGGGTCTGAGATCCTCCATCACTCCTTGAATTCTCAACTTGTCATGGATTCCGGGGCCAGAGGAAGATATTGACACATAAGCACTTAACTCTTTAAAAAGTAGAATGAAAGTGGTGCCTGGGGTGGCTCAGTCAGTTAAGCCTCTGCTTTCAGCTCTGGTCATGATCCCAGAGTCCTGGGATCTAGCCCCATGTTGAGCTTCCTGCTCAGGTTGGAGTCTGCTTTTCCCTCTCCCACTCTCCCTGCTTGTGGTCACTCTCTCTCTCTCTCTCTCTCTCTCTCTCTGTGTGTTACATAAAGATAGGAAAAAACATAGAATGAAAAAGAGGGGCTGCAAACATTTGCCAGGGCCTGCTGGGGGGCTCCCAGTGAAGGTGTGAATGCAATCTGGGTGGGGCTGGTGAGACATCATAGGTGCTATAGCTAGTAAAAAGAGGAAAAGTCAAGCCAGAGCCCAAGAGAGATGATGTCAAACTAAAAATAGATAGCTTAACTTTTTTTCAAAATACATATACTGAGCACTTGCTGTGTCACCTGCAGATACCAAAATAAAGCAAACAATCTCTTCATCAAGAACAGACAATTTAAGAGTGGCTAGCTAAGCTGTAGCTCAGGACGACGGTAACGGTCAAGGTGGTTTAGTGACTCCCAATGGCTGGCATTTGTCCTCAACCTCTGTTCTAAAGAGAGTCATTGATGGTTTCTGATAATTTCTCTACTGGTTTTAATTTATAAGAGTAGCAGTGCTGATGAGGCTGGTATATAATTTGGGCAAGCTACTACCAGGCAGACATTACACCTTGATTATGTCCTTATGGACTCAACAGCTAAATTATTCATTAATGTAGCAATTAATTGTCAGACATAGAGTTGGGAAGTTTGTTCTGGTCAATAGAAATTTTTATTTAAGCGTCTGTGTATAAAGATATATTAATGACCAATTAAAGTGTTCTAGAAGATGACACACAATTGAGACCAAAATTTACAGTGTGCCGAGATTCCTAGGTACAATTTTATCTTGTATTTTTTTAAATCTCTCCTTTAGTATAATCTATAACAATAATTCACTGTGAAACTTTTATTTTATATTCACGACTCATCTTTGGCCTCAGAGCTCTAGTTAGCTTGGCACTAAATGACTTTGAAATGGACTTTTCTCTAGCCTTTGATTGTCTCTCTGATTCAAAGGTGGTCAGCTTTCCTATATCACTCCTATCCTCTCATCCCCACGTGTCTCCTAAGAGCAGAAGGTGGAAGTTAAGCAGGTCTCATCTGTGCGGACATGCAATGAGTATCTTTCCTTTCTAACTTGTGTTCTTTATAAATAACTCGTAAGTTGATCTAAGTGTCCCCCTCTCATATCAGTAGCTTCTCTCTTTGGAATATCTCTTCAGGAAACACCCCATTCACAGACTATCCAGACACAGATTGTTACTGGCCTGGCAGAGATCTGCGGGCACCGGCAGTGGGGAAGCCTGGGGAATCTGACTTCTGTGACTCTGGAGATGGCAGCCAAGAGCCCTGATCTAGAGGTGACAAGGAGAAGGACAATCTCCAGTGGTGAGTAAGGGCTCAGGTAACATCTGTGAGTGATGCCCAGCATCAAAACCAAAATCCAAATCTGTCTTCACTGAAACTGGCAAACTCGAGAACATGCCAGAATCAAGATGGGAGGACAGAAGAAGAATGAAACAAATAGAACGTTCCCATCCAGCTGCTGTGAAAAAAGTGGTCTGTCACATTTTGTGAGGAAGGAAGATGTGCTTCTTATGTATCTGTTTCCTTATGAGGAACTTGAAAGTGCAAAACTAATTTAAACCAGAATTTAAATGTCTAAAACCACTCTTAAACAGAACACAACAGCTTTTAGCAGAAATAGAGTGTTATTTCTTCCTATAAAATAAATTGTCAAAAATAATCTACAGACATTATGAAGTTCTTTCTTTTATTCAAGTCCCTACTGATACATTTCTTTGCACACTACATCTTTCCTTTAAAGAAACAAAATAATGGAGTTGTAATTAATGCTCAATTTGTAACATTCCCCATGACATTCCTTTCTCTCTTCCTGGAGGTACCCAGTCTCCTGAAGTTGGTGATTGCTCTTCCTCGACATGTTTTCATGTTTTTAGCAGATCCTTCTCAAGGCATGTTTTTTCTCTTTACTACATAGTTATGTATCCACAGACACTGTATATCCTTTTCTTTTTAGTCTCTGTGCAATTTGTATTTTTCTTTACCTACTATTCTGCAACTGCTTTATTCACTCAACATATCTTTGAGTGATACATGTAGATCTTAATTTTTAGCTATTCTACACTATTCCACTATCTTAACAAACCACAATTTATTTATTCATTCTCTTACTGGTGAATATTCATGTTGCTTCGGTATTTTGTTATTATGTTAAGATCTTGGTTTTGAGACAAGGGAATTCATCTACTGTGAATACTGCAAGAGCAGTACAAGGAAAAAGTTTACACATCAAGTATTAAGATGTCCTTCATTGAAGTAGCTTCTAGAGATTTGGGGAGTTTGGTCTTGGAAGAGGAATGTTGCAAAGTGAAACTTTTTTTTTTTTTTTTTTTTTTTTTTTTTTTTTTTAACAGAGAGAGAGCAGCAGGGAGGGGCAGAGAGAATCTTAAGCAGACTACCCCTGAGCAAGGAGATCAACACAGGGCTGGATTTCAAGACTCTGAGATCATGACTGAAGCCAAAATCAAGAGTGGTTCGCTTAACTGACTGAGCCACTCAGGCACCCACAAAGTGAAACGTTTTTTAATGTCTGTTCACTCTGATCAAGTATGTTCTAGTCAGGCTCTATTCAACATAGACCTGTTAAGCTCATTGACTAAGCAGTCCACACATGTTTGCCTGAACCCTGAGTAACTGAATACTGAAGGAATAGATTGCTTCATTTATTATGAGCTCATTGTCTTGACATAACTTTTTCTCAGTCTCTGAAGTAACTTGATCACTGAATAATAGCCTTATAGTAGCAATTGTATGTTGAGTAACAACTTTGTGCCCAGAAGTTATACACATTAGCTCAAGAAACTGAGATTCAAAGAATTTAAGTGGTTTCCCAGGGTCACACAGTGAGTCAGAATTCTTTGATGTCACTACTTCAGATCTCTAAAAAAAGCCACACCAATAGCTCTTTTGGCATAAGAATAATTTAATTCTGTGATAACAAGCCACCATGCAAAAGCACCAGCATTGAATTCTTTTTGTCAGATAGAGATAATGTGGTCTAAGATAACGCATCTTCTTAAAAATTGCTTTTCTGTAAACTGTCATAACAGAAAATCAAAATCTAGGAGATAATATAGAAAGAAAAAGAAAAGAAAAGAAAGAAAAAAAGAAAAAAACGCAAAGTAGATGGCATCTTTGGTATTTTACATTTAACTAGCTCCTTCCAGTAATCAGTTTATCCTGGAATTTTTAAAAGGTATACTCTAGATTATTAATTATGAAAGAGTTAATGGGGACAAATAAAATTTTACATGGAGCAAATAGTCTATGATTTTAAAAGCATCACATGTGATACTTGAGCTGGACCCCGGGATATATTGGCAGTCTAATAGAGCTTATGTGAAACGGAAGATTATTACCTAAAGAGGACAAATTCTGGATCCAGTTACATAGTGAATCACCAAGGATTTGTCATGATTCAAACTGAGATGGCTAAAACTTCATTGGTAGTAGCTTCTGTGGAACCCAAGCAAATTAAGAAATCAGTATTTAGAAAAGCCTGTACTTGGGTGTTTCTTTCCCTACTTACACCAAAACTTCTACCTTACCAGAGGAGATAAATATCAATGCTACTTTTAAATATCTCTGCCTCCACATCCTTCCCATGATAAGAGTCTCTTACTCTAGAAGTTGGAGAAAAAACAAAAGGCCAAAGAGACTAGGAGGATATAAAGGGATTTCTCCATATTTGCCTCCAACTAAACAATGTCAGACATGCAGAATGTTAAGGTCATTGTACTTCTTCAAAAGTGAGCAGAGTCAAATCCCAGTTTCACACCTCATAATTCTGACAGAAATGCTGATTTTATAAACATGACACAACACACAGAGAAAGGTAGTAAGTAATTGCCAAAGGTGAAATAATAAGCAAGAACAACAATGAACATTAAATACTGAAATCCTGATCATCTGTTTTATTACACTAATAATTCCTATCCCGTGCTAAACACTTGCGATGTACAGACACAATGCTAAGCACCCCCAGGCCTTCTGTCATTTGGTATACCACTAGATTTAGGTAGTAAGTGCCAATATTATGCTGTGGAAGTTGAAGCATGGAATATTTACAGGACATACTCAGGGTCAAATTGCAAAAACAGGATTCAGACCTTAGCAGTCATTTAGTATTTTTGCTCTTAGCCAATGAGTGAAAAATACCCTTGGGGATATTAAAGTAAGCGCTCTAAATATTTCCTACATCACAGTTATGTACAGAATTCCCATCCTGTAACCAATCTGGGTCACATTTATTTAGTGGTAAATATGACAATAGGTGACTTTTCTCTTCCCTGGAGATAGCCTAACCTCGAATAAGGAAAAAATTTAATTGTCTAAAAGGATTATGAAACCAGCAACATTTTTAGCTGGGTCCCCAAAATCCCTTCGATTCCATTTGCTGGTCCTTATGAAAGACAACTCAGTGCCTTTTCTCCAGAGGAATAGCTAAGAGAGCAAATCTGGGAGAAGAGAAATCCTCAGGGTTCTGGATGGTACATTCCTAAAGAAGAAGATTATAGAAAAGTCCCACCCCTGATCACCTAATGAAGAAAAATGAAGGAATCCCAGCATTAAAAAACAACCTCACACAATAGTCTAACCATGAGTTTACCAAGACCATGGTATTGTCTGAAAAAAAAGTTGTCAGAATCTCAGAGAGGAGATTCCAAAGAGGCATTGAGCCAATGTAATTAGCGATACTCCCCATGGCAGATTGCCTTTGGATTTCTAGTCATGAACTCAGGGGCCAGGAAAGCGGGACGGATCCAGCAATCATCCCTTCTCAATATGTTTGCACCTTGAGACTGGTCTCTGGAGAGCACAGGGCTGCCGCCAGCCTCACTCATCACACAGAATTAGTGGGTTTGTGAGTGCTAGGGCATGGCGGCTCTGCACAGCAGTCACTGAGCAAGAAGATTTATTGCTCTATTTGACAGTCTGTTATTCACTAACTGAGCATGACACATCTGGGATTTAGAATCATCAACTTGACATCTAACAGGAGAACCAACCTTTGGGAGGACAGAGGTGGGGGGGGGGGAGAGGAAAGCGGCAATTTTCAGTATAGATTTCCCATTTCCCCGCTGACCCTGATTGTTGGTCCAGCTTGAGGTCATCACCAGGATGCAGGGATGAGGCAGACGCACGGAGGGCCTTCGTCTGGGTGATAGAATGAAGCCGCACGTCACTGCAAGGAGAGGCACTTTGGGTCCTTACAGGGGAGGGACATCTTTCCTGATAGCATTAAGCAAGTCTTTGTTCTTATCTTGTAGGAAATTTTGTTGCATGAGTGACACAGAAGAGCTCCCCTCCAACCTCGCTGTCCTTCTGCAGGTGAGGCAGAGCCTCACAGCTGGAAGAGAATGAGCATCCGTGCTTGAAGTCACCCTTTCAGCAATG
This sequence comes from Martes martes, assembly GCF_963455335.1. Classification (NCBI taxonomy): domain Eukaryota; kingdom Metazoa; phylum Chordata; class Mammalia; order Carnivora; family Mustelidae; genus Martes; species Martes martes. Next base: position 64,135,708 of record NC_137893.1, read on the forward strand.
GGGCCCCAGCTGACAAGAAGGCCCCTCAGCCCTTTTCCATGCCCTAGGCATACACCTTCAGCAGGATGGGCTGAGTTGGGCCCAGGCACCATCTTTAATCCTCTGCATAGCCCCCCAGCATGAAAATAAAGGTAAAGACAAAATCTTTTCTTGCTCAATATAAAGCTGAGATTTCGTCCACAGCATTTCTCCAAGCTCCACCTTTGCCATGAAAAAGAGAGTGGGGCTCACTAATGATTGGAGACATAATTTATTTAATCTTCATGGATCCATTGGGAGCCATGGATCAGAAGCCCATGAATAAAAATGGCAAGTTTGCTCAGAGCATTCTAGGCAGTTAAGACAATTTGTTTAGCCCGCTGCTAAACACTCCAAGGACTTATCTATCCTGGCTGAAAAAAGCATGCTCACACTCCCATTAAAAGCACCGAATCACTATGCTTATATTCTAGTAAGTGGATATAAGATGAAATAAAAGTTTTAATGCCTGATTTCTGCCCCTTTTGGCTTCCATATGTTACTCCTTTATTCATTTATTCCCTTTCCATCTGTCTTCTCTTTCTTTTTCTCTGTGCTTTTCGATTTCTGTCTCTGTCTCTCCTCCCCTTTCCTGTCTTCTCCACTCCACCCCTGCCCCACCCTCTGTCTCCGCAAGCTGAGATGAACAGGGCAGTGAGACCACAAGCAGAAATTCTGATTCACATTTCCTCCCAATTCCTTCTGAAAAACTCTAAACTAAAGAAATATCAGCAGCAATGAAGAAGAAGTGAAGTTCTAAGGAGAATTGCTCGATTTTTCACTAAACATTTAAGTTGAATTGTGGCTTAACTTTGACCTTACTGAAAAGGCCATGGTCTCTCACAAAAACAGAGATGAATCTGACTCTCTTCCTAATCATTTATTAAGTTGATGGAATAGAAATATTTTTAAAAATTATGAGCACATTAATTAGCATATAAACTCTTAGATGTTATATATACTGATAAAGTAAATGATTTAATCAAATTAAGAACAGGAAAAGTTGGCAGTGGGAAAAAAAAAATCAGAGATTTTCCAACTGGGAGCCAAAAGTCAATGGCAATGAATGAATTGCCCATTGTCAGAAGAAAACTACTAAGACCCCTGCGTGGAAGAATTTATAGATCAACAGAGAATGAGAGCTCTGGAGGCTCCTGATATCCAAAACTCTCTCCTGTCCCTCCCTTTCCTCTCCCAGGATTGCGGTTTTATGATGATATGGATACCTGCGGCTCATGAGGACTTTTAAGACCTTGTCACCATTGGTAATTGTTATTTCCTGTATTAATTGAGCTCTGCTCTGTACTTTTACATCAGAGAGATTGTAAGAGGAAAAATCCAAGGATATTCTGCTTCACATATGATGGATTTCTAAGAGTCCTGAGAGAGGGAATACCAAGTGATGCTGATGGCCCAAAGCAGGTCGTCTGAGTTAGGTCCTAATGGAAGTTTTCTGAAGTAAATGTTACCCACCCTGCCTGGGATATAGGTCAGCACGGGTCAAGTGCTGGACCTGGCAGGGCAACTTTAGGTTTGAGTAGGTATGGGTGCTCATGTCTATCGGGTGTCTGGGAATTTGGGGTCATAGTTTAGAGCTCCCAGTGAACCCTCAAGTGATGAGCAGGGGCAGCCAGATTCCAGGCGGGCAGCAACTTCGGGAACTGACACAAGTGGGTCTCTGTCTGGGCTCAGTGCAGCTCTTACCCTTACTAGTTTTGTCTTCCCTACTTGGATCCAGTATCCTATTCTGAACCTCAAGAGGTTTTGCTAATCATGCAATTCTGTGTCTCCTGGGAGTTAAGATGGTTCTCTAAATGCTCAGAAGTACCACCCAGGGAACCAGCCTTCTATCAGCCCCCCTAGCATCTCCAGAGGAGCAGCTCAGTCCTCCTCATCCTCTCCTTCCTGGTATAGTGCTATTCCTTTCACAGGAGCACATACAGCAATCTGGCCTGACACCAACAGTCTGCCTGAATGCTTTCTTGTGGGGGTCTACTCTCCAGTGAGATGATGACCCCAGCCACTGATTCCCTCTGCCCTGGTAAGACTCCTGGATCTTGGTTAACTCTGCACAAGTGTATTCGTTTGCTGGGGCTGTCATAACAAAGTATCACAGACTGGCTGTGTGAACCACAGAAATTTATTTTCTCAAAATTCTGGATGCTAGAAGACCCAAATCTGCCAGTTTCATTTCTTCTGAGGCCTCTCTTCCTGACTTGCAGGTGTCCCCCTTTCTCTAAGTCCTTACATAGTGTCCCTCTGTGTGGTTGGTGCTTTACTTTTCTCTCCTTGTAAAGACACTGGTCAGACTGGCTTAAGGTGCACCCAAATGAATTCATTTTAACTTAATTCCCCCATTAAATGCCCTATCTCCAAATACAGTCACATTCTGGGGTACTGGGGTTTAGGGTGTCAACATATGAATTTGGGGGAGGAACACAATTCACCCCACAACCCCAAGTGTGCTCACAAGGACTGACTGCACTTCTGTCTCTACTATGCTGGGTGAATGGAGTTCTGTACCTCTACCTCAGAAGACAGCCTTTGAATGTGAGCTCTGTTACTCCCATGTCACTCTCTCTTTATTTTTGTGCAAAAAAATTTACAGATTCTCCCGTCTGATTGGACCAGTGACGTTCTGGCTATTTGCACATAATCGTCAAGGACTTTGACTCTTTCCATTGTCCTGGGTAAATTCAACAGCTATGTAAACAACCCATCTAAAACCAGTTCCCCATTTCCTCTATCTCCACAACTGCAAGGACTCATCTGTCCTTCCCTTCACAGCTACACATCTTGAGTAAGGAATTCATTCGTGCTATTTCCACAAAACTCCCCCCATTCAGTCCTGAACACAAAACAACCTGGTTTATGCTCCATCACCCTTTCTCCCAATATGTCCATATTTCTTATCTGTGAACATTTCACATTTGAAGAAGTCCTCCAATTGGCCCAACTTAAGCCATGCCCATCCTGGACCACAACTATAAATTGCATCTGCCTCAAACAGCAACCTCTTCCTTCTTTTAGATACTTACTTTTCTTCTAGTCATGTGGCTCTGGTGGGCTGCCAATTGAGGGTAGACACAATTATAGTTTGGAAGGATACATCAGAATTTAGCAAATAAAGAAAGCAGGAAACAAAGGGAGGTATAATAGAAAATACAAAATAATAGTAGTAACAGTAACACCAATAATTATAGTTGTTTTTGTTGGTTTTTTTTTAACACATCAGGTACTGGTTCAATGACTGCACTGAGGCTTTATTTTATTTATTTTTTAAAGATTTGTCAGAGAGAGAGAGAGAGAGAGAGAGCAAGCGAGAGAGCAGCAGGCAGAGTGAGAAGCAGATTCCCTGCTGAGCGGGGAGCCTGTTGTGGGACTCGATCCCAGGACTCTGGGATCATAACCTGAGCTGAAAGCAGAGGCTTAACTGACTGAGCCCTGCAGGTGTCCTGGCACTGAGGTTTTAAATAGATTAAGTTGTTTAGTCCTCTTACAGCCATGTGAGATAGATGTTACTCTTTCCCATTATATAGATGAGAAAACCAAGGAGCTGAGACATAAAGAATATTTTCTGATGTCTCCCAGCTAGTACAAGGCAGAGCTAGAATTTGGACCAGGCAAACTGGTCCAAAGATGCTTATTCTTCTAATCACTATACTACACAGCCTCATTATTATTATGTGTATTTCTTGGGTGTCAACAAGAATCCCAAGGTAGTATGCACAGGGAGAAGAAAAGATCAAAGTGGGTCTTCCTTAACTTGGCCCCAAGACCTTTTCAGGTCCACCATCCCTCATCAAGCACTTAGAACTCCTCTCAAGGGTGTGTGGGAATCTTCTAGATGCTATCAGTGAGGTTGTCTCAGGCTGTTGGTCTAGATGCAGGGTTTCTACTGCTATAGTACCATGACTATGTGAAGGGACTCTGGTAGGCATACCATCTTGGGCTCTTCAGATCTCCAAAACGGAGGCTCTGTCTTTGCCTCACCATGGTACTTGTTCTGTCCAGAACAGAGTTTATGGTTTTCTTTTAAGGATGCTCACCATGGTCTCAATCTTACTTTCTCACTCTGCTTCTCTTTCCTCCAATCCTAAAGTTCCCTCATCTCTTCTGGAATAAGAAGACTCAAGATCCTATCATCTACCTTTCTTTAACCTATTATTGATAGCATAAATTTTGTGTTCTAGCCCTGTAGGTCCTCAGATTTTATGTCTCTACGTCCTTTCCTCTCATACTTTTATCTCTGCCATGAGTTACAAAAATTCTCTTTCAAATTCAAAAAGCTGACAGTCGATGCTTTAACTTTCTTTTTCCATTTTGCCACAATATTGCCCCCATAGAAGGGAGTAAAAACCACCCTCAATAGTGGTAGGAGGTGGCAGTGTGGAGGGTAAAGTTAGTAAGGAAGTTTTGAGAAAATCAACAGATTAATATTTTAAAATTCATTTCTAATCACAGATGCATCATTTTACCCATGCTTTACATTGCTTCCAGATTCATACACTGCAAAGAAAGCAAACATTCCAAGCCACATCTCTCTGAAACTAAAATCTATTTTCTTTCCATGAGTGTACAGCAGTCCAATTTGTTGGATTGGTGCCAATGATTACAAAAGGTACCACAAAGCTCTGGCTTCTGCCCAGGGACTTGGAAGAAGTCTTTTTTTTTTTTTTTTTTTAGATTTTATTTATTTATTTGACAGAGAGAGACACAGCAAGAGAGAGAACACAAGCGGGAGGTGGGGGGAGGTGGGAGAGGGAGAAGCAGGCTTCCCATTGAGCAGGGAGCCCTATGGGGGGCTCAATCCCAGGACCCCGGGATCATGACCTGAGCTGAAGGCAGACACTTAATGACTGAGCCATCCAGGTGCCCCTAGAAGTCTTTATGTCAATAAATAAATGTTCACATACCTTCTTTCCCCATGCCCCCCTAAGTTTGAAGTACCATATAAATAATTACAAAATGTGGTAAAAATAAGTGGGTATGTAAGTCAAGGTGAAGGGAAAACAGATACAGAAAAATAAGATAAAGCCAAAGGTAAGATTATTATATAAACATAATTTCATCAGCTTCAATACAACTGTTAGATCTGGGTTCTCAGCTGGGCTGGGACAAGAACAGGTGACATGCTCATGGTCTTTTTAGCCATCCTTATTGAAACGCTGGATCAGATTAATGTGGACTAAACTCATAATCAGAACTGACAGGGAGCTCATTATAAAGGAATTATGCTTGGGGAATATTTTAAACAGCACAGAAGAGGGAGGACCTTGGTTGGGTTGTGGAAGTGTTATTCCATGCAAATTCTCTCAAAATAGGAGGGAAAGACATTCTAATCCTACCTGAGCAAGATCTTGAGGACAACAGGGGCATCTGCTTCATCCTGTACTGGATTTGATCATTACTATGTGTGCCTGTGGGGGAGACAGAAGGCTGGTGTCACTGGAGGCAGCTCTTAAAGAGATCTAGGCAGGCGCTCCAAATGGGGAGCCTGCTGAGGACCCAATCCAAAACGGCATCCTAGGGAAGCTCAATGAGTCAAAGTGTTGCCTTTCAGAAGTCACATGTTCTTCGTGGTTTTGAATAGTCCATGCAAGAAAGAAATGAACCATCTTGGTAAATAATTTCTCGCCCAGATTAATTACATCGCATTCCTTTCCTGCAATGTTCTTAAAACAAAAGAGTGGGTCAGGGGATTATAGGACCTGAGAAAGTGGGAAAACACTGGAATGGAGCAGGAGGCCATTCTTTCAGGTATTACAAATTTACTAATTTTATAGGTGAGCAGTTCCTGGGCCAAGACCTAGCTGACTTTTGTCAAAAAAAAAAAAAAAAAAAATAGAAAATTCTTATTTGCACATAAAGTTAAGTGATGAAGAACAGTAAAAGTATTAAAGCTTTTCTGTCTAGGACAGACATTTTTATCATCCCAAACATTCATGCAGTGTGACCACAGGGTCCACCTGAACAGGAAATGAGTTCCACCTAACCTGACGGGGTTTCAGACACTTTGGAGCATGGGGTTTGGTTCCTCAACGACATGGGAGAGATGCTCAGAAAATTACACGATGTGCAACTGTGCGTCAGTTGAGTGAGTAGAGTGAAAGAGAGATTGACACAGTCTGTGATGACCCCAGTGGAGTGCTATTTTGCTTCCAAAGGATGTATAGATCTTTTATTTCTAGGCTGGAATGTTTTTAAACATAAATCTGACATATACTAATTGAAAAAAAATTTAATGCAAAAAAATTGAAAAGAACAGCCTCGGGATTTTTAAAAATTTTTTTTATTTTTAAAAAGATTTTATTTATTTATTTTTTTTAAAGAGAGAGAGTGAGTGAGAGAGAGAGAGCATGAGCACGGGGTGGGGCAGAAGCAGATTCACCTGCTGAACAAAGAGTATGAGGTGGGGCTTGATCCCAGGACCCTGGGGTCATGACCTGAGCGGAAGGCAATCGCTTAACTGACTGAGCCACTCAGGCACCCCCTTGAGATTTTTTTTAAATAACTAAGATTTAAGCATATTTCTGTGTGGTTGTTATTTATGTATTTGTTTTTACTTAACTGAGACTATACTGCATATACTGTTTTTTATCCTTATTTCTCATTTCACATTTTATAAAAGCATTTTTCCATGTCATTTAAGTTTCCCTGGCAACATTTTACTGACTACATAGTATTTTGCCATATGAATATACCATAATTTATTTAATCATAAAATTTTCCCATTTTCCACTATGTATAAAATAATTTAATGCATATCTCCTACACACACTTTTTCTTCACCTTTTTTTAGTGAGAATGCCTAAGATCTACTCTCTCAAGTATACAATACAGTATTATTAGCTATAGTCACCCTACTGTACATTAGAGCCCCAGAATTTGTTCATCTTATAAATGTAAGTATGTACCCATTGACCAACATGTCCCCATTTCTGCCCATTCACCAGCACCTGGTAACCACCATCTACTCTCTGTTCGTATACAGTCAACTTTTTTTTTTTTAAAGATTCTTCATAAAAGTCATACCATATGATATTTGGCTTTCTCTGCTGGGCTTATTTCACTTGGCCTAAAGCCTTCCAGTTTCATCCATGTTATCATAAATAGCAGGATTTCCTTTTTATGGCTGAATAATATTCTACTATATATGTTATATGTGTAATAGCTAGCATTTTCCTTATCCACTCATCTGTTGATGGACACTTTGATTGTCTCTGTATCTTGGCTATTGTGACTAATGCTGTAATGATATCAGACAGCAAATATTTCTCTAAGATACTGACTCTATTTCCTTTAGATACGTAGCCAGAAGTGGCATTACTATATCATATGGTAGTCTATTTTGCATTTTTTGAGAAACCTCCATACTGTTTTCTATAATGGCTTCACCAATTTATGTACCCACCAACAGTGCACAAGAGTTCTCTTTTCTCAACATCCTCACCAGTATATCTTATCTCTTGTCTTTTTGATAACAGACATCCTAACAAGTGTGAGGTAGTAGCTCATTATGATTTTGATTGGCATCTCCCTGTTGAAGGTGATGTTATGCATCTTTTCATGTACCTGTTGGCTATTTGTACATCTTCCTTGAAAAACTGTTTGTTTAGTTCCTTTGCCCATTGTATTTCCTTTGCCTATTTTTAATTGGACTATTTGCTTTTTTTTTTTTCGTTATTGAGTTGTATGAGTTTCTTATATATTTTAGATATAAACTCCTTATCAGATGTACTGTTTGCAAATATTTCTTTCCCGTTCCATAAGTTGCCTTTTCATTTTGTTACTTCTTTTGCTGTGCAGAAAATTGTTTATTTTTGCTTTTATTGCTTGTTCTTTTCTTTTATATATACTTTTTTCTGTTTTTTTTCTTAAAATGCACACAAGGTAGAACTGCTGGATCCAGTCTACGCATCTTCCCATATTTCTTCCACATGATTCATTTCTTTGGCCCCATGCAGACTATTGGAAATAATACTTCATTTCAGTTTTGACTCACTAACTCAGCTATTTCTGTTCTGCCCCTTAGCTCCTCTCTCAGCTGTTAATTTCAACCATCAATTATTTAATTTCTAAATATCTATCTGGCTTTTTAAGTACACTGAATATACTCACATCTTCTTTGTGGGTTGTAATCATACATATTCTAATATCTTATTTGGTTTGCCTTACTACTTACTAATCATCTGCTGAGCTGGGCACTTCTCTTACCTGGTGTAGGTTTTATTCAAGCCCTTGGTGAAACAGGATATTCATCTTGGTATCCGATAGTCCTTTCACAAATGCTGTGTCTACAAATCCCATTATCATTTATCTCAGCCAGCCTCCAGTGATTTGAGTGGAGGGGTTGAATGTGGTACAACTCCGGCTGTCCCAACAGTTAGTCTTTTCAATGGGGGGTTTCTTATCATCTTGAGTTTCATCAACATCTTGGGCTCTGCCCCCACTTTATCCCTCTGGCACATGTATTAAAAAACATTGATCCCACTTGTTGAAGGCATCTCCTTTGCTTCCTTCTGGAAACAAGCAGGAGAGAAAAAAGGGCCAGTTTTCCCAGCTGCCTATATTTAACTCCCAACCAGCCACCCGAGAGTCCCCTTTATCTCACCATATGTGCCAAGTCCAAGCTTGGAACCCCCTCAAGGCTGCTCTTACCTTGTGGACCAATCTCTCTGTATCTATTTTCTGGTCTTTGGTTTTCTCCTTAAATCCAATTTTATTTTCTGTTTCCCCATTTTTTATGGAGTTTTCAGAATTTCTGATTCACCTGAGACATCACTTCCTGTTCTCCCAGATTTATTAGATTTTTAAAAAAATTCTATTATTTTTAGGGCTTCAGGAAGGAAAAGGAGACTAGAGCTCATCCTGTTTGTGATTTTGATCCAACCACCAATGATCTTTATTGAATAATTTGATAAAATATCGTGTTTCTAAGTTTTTTTACAAAAACAGCAGAATGATGCATTATCTAGTAACGTATGTAATATTTCAGTAAGGCAGGTGGGTCTCACCCTCACTGTATTAAAGAAGAATCAGAGGTGCAGAGTGATGGCTGCTGTAAGGCGCTTGGCAATGATAATGACCGGCATCTATACAGGGTCTTTCAGCTGATCCCACGACCGTTTTAGGTCATTTATTTTTAGCTGCAAAATTGCTTCAGGAACAGTTGTTTCCTGCATTTAGTACTGTGGTCAAGCTCTGGGCTGCCCACCCAAAGCTCACCAGTTCCTTACTTTGGAGACTCAGTGGGTATCCAGAGCAAAAGACAATCAGACGCTTTGCATAAATCCTTTCCTTAAATACATGTCTTACAGGCAGGTGGCTGCATTTGTACTGACTTACCCAACTCCCAATTAACGTCTAGGAGGCATCAAGCTTTAAATCTTCCTCTTGTTTCTAATCGCCTCTGGCCACACTTTGGAGAGTTATGATCCCATCAGCTTAGCTCTGATTGTGAACGGGCAGAAAACCTCTCCCCAGCTTTTGTACTCATCACTGCCAAACTGCTAGGCTCGGTGAAAAGGGAAGTACTTTGTTTCTGAATTCAGTCCATTCATAGGCCAATGCAAGAATGTGGCACATAGAGCAAAAACATTGTATTGCATGCATTGCACTGTCAGTGTGTCTGTCTCCACACTCCCTACCCCTTTATGATGGTGCTGGGTTAGATTCTAATATTTTTCAGAGTTTTCATAACTTACAGTGCTGTATACAGTGTCATTATGCAATGCACTATTAAAATTATTTAGCATAGTTTAACATGAAAACACTGGGCTTGCTGTGGAGATCTACACTGATTCTTCTCCCGACATGACTGTGGTTTCTCAGTCTTAGCTGCACATGGGGATGCAGCTTTAAAACACACCAATGCCTGGGTTTCCCTCTGATGGAATTCTTCCAGGGTTTGGCCTGGACATGGGGATTTTTAAAAAAGTTTCGTAGGTGATTCTAACATGCAGTCAAGGTTTCTAGCGTCAGTCAGGGTCTTAGGTGGTAAACTAAAAAATACAGTACCTACTCTTTTGAAGAAGACAACTACTAAATAAGTTTAGATAGATATAGATAGATGATACATTAGCTAGCTGGATAGATAGGTAGATATAGAGAGTTAGGTAATGGATGGATAGCTTTTTCTCCCTAAAGGTGGTAAATGTCACAGAGGAAAAGAACAGATGAGATAAAATAATAGGAGTGTTGGTAATCCACTTTGGATTAGCTTTTATAAGGAAAGGGTTTTCTGGGGTGTTGGCATTTCAGTCAGGATGACATAAGACAAGTGCTAATTAGATAAAGAGGAGGAAGGAAGAGTGTCCCAGGTGCCAGATAAAATAGCCTTTTTTTTTTTTTTTTTAATTTATAGAGGAATATATTGAGGAAAGATATTGACTTCAGTAAGAAGGACTCCAATAATATATTTCTGCAATAAGTGTATTTAGAGAAGCATTCTTTGGCTATGAAACTCTACTTGTATTAAATCTCTGATTTATTATACATCTGATTACCAATGATATTATGAGTAACAGTTTCTTTAGGTGAGGCAGCCATGATAGAATTCTAAAAATGGATATGGTTATATTATACATAATGTAACTTCTTAAAGATTTATTTATTTACTTTAGAGAGAGACAGAAGAGCTGGGAGAGGGGAGAAGGAGAGAAGCTCCCCTCTGAGTGCAGAGTACAGGAGCCCTACACCGGGCTTGATCCCATGACCTGGAGATCATGACCTGAGCCAAAATCAAGAGTCAGCTGCTTATCCGACTGAGCCACCCAGGCATCCCTGTAATTTCTTATTTTTAAAAGAGTTAACCCAAACTCTCCTATTTTAACATTACCTGCCTTAGTTTTACTTTTGGGGTGGGGGGAGGGAAAGATACATCATCTCTTGCTGCTCTATTCCAGAAATTCACAACCCTATATCCATACAAGGCTCTAATCCTTGTCATCATTTCCCTGAACCAGAGAAGCTGAGGCACAATTGGATGAGAAGTCTATTCTAGGGATGGGCAAATAGAGAGTTATCCTATCCTATATGCCAGCTTGATTAATAGTAGTGAATCCTCGTAGCATTGTTGAGGAGGATTCTGAGGCGCGGTAGGGTGTAAAGTCTCATGATTGATTATTGATGTCTGCCACGAGTGTGAGAGGAAGCACATGTGTTCCATACTTTGTTTCCTTAGATTAGTCTATTATAATTTAATTTGATTCAGGAGCTGAATTTAGATTTTTTTGACCGTGCTCTCTTTTAACTATAGATGTGTATTCTCTAAGGAAAACAAAACAAAACAAAAAGGAAACAAACAAAAAACCCCACAAAAGCCACCACGCAGCTGTGTTAATATTAGAATCATGCATACATGTGGTTGGGAATATAGGCTGATTCATAGTAAAAGCATTATCTGTGTCTTAACTTTAGGACAAGGGATTTTTACATATCACAAACTCCCTGCTAGAATGTCATTTTAAGATAGGCTGTCTTGTGTGTGTGTGTGTGTGTGTGTGTGTGTGTGCGCGCGCGCGTGCGCACATGTCCTTGAAGATAAAAGTGGTAAAGGAAGCCCTGATCCCCCTTTAAAGGATTAATTTTTTTATGGTGAATTATTTACTCCTTTTAAGTAATATCGGCATAAGATGGCAGACCAATAATGGATGCTACCAGATATGTCAAAACCCAGTATTACTATTCTAAACTACATTTTAAATACAGCATAAATGTGTCCCATTTCATCAGGATGTTAGATTCATATTGAATAAAGAAGAAAATACATAATATAATAATTTCAAATATTCCTTCAACATTCTAGTGTATATCAAACTTATTTGACTATTATCTGAGCTTTTGTTCTACGTATGACTTAGTATCAGTAGAGGCTGAAGAGATAAGTAACACTAGGTGTCAAACTCAGAAATGCCTGGAATCCTCCTTGACATAGAGCTTTTTAAGGGTGGTTTAACCTCACGATTACAATTTATTTTACCTCAGAATCTCAGTACTGGGTTGTCCTTCTTTGTACTTTTTAAAAAATTTCAGTCAAGTGACGAGAATGATAAAATAAGTTCTACTTCACAGAGATACTGTAAAAGAAAAGACAAAAAAAGATGCTTTAAATCATACTGTGGTACTTTGAAAGCAAATAGGGAAGTGGAGGTGGGTCATCTCTAACAGCGAAACATAAAATTTAATTATATGACATTGAAAATACTTACATGATATTGATGCTAACTCTTTTCACCTACTTTCACCGCTTACTTCCAAATGTGAGGAGAACACCAAGTGTTTTTAAAGTTTTTAATTGGTACTTCACTGACTGACATCTCTCTTCCCCTCCCCACCCAGGACACTGGCATTGACACTCTGGAGGGACAGCACGGCAACCTGACTCACTTCACCTGATCCCATTTCCACTCAACCAGAGTGCAGCACAGGAAACAGTTGTCTGGGAAGTAGTTTCAGCTCTCCATTTGCCCCTCTCTCCCAGAAAAGACAGAAAACGGATATGCAGATGGATTCAAGAACATCTCCCCAGGCAGGAAAGGATAGAAACCATTTGCATAGAATAGCATCTGGAGTCCCAGTGCACTCAGATGCTTCCAGGGGAAAGACAGCTTTCCACATTCATTGAGGTTTCCTGACCAAGGGGAAAAAGGGAACAAGGGAGGAGAGAAAAGGAGCAGGGGACTCCCTTTGTATCTGTGTCCAATATGGTTTCTTTTGATTTTTCATTCTCCATAGTCCAGGGCTCCCTAGGGGTTCTCATCTGTTACCAGGCTCGCTGTACCTGCCGGCCTGTGTGAAAGTGGCTCAGCTGCTGCCCTGGCTGAGGCTAACACACCACATCTATCTCCCTGGCGTCCGCTGAGCTCTCAGGCCGCAAGGATCAAGCCCCACACGGAGCACAAAGGCAGGTCTGTATAGAAAGAGTCGACCTTCTTTATTGTCCGATGCTCTTTGTGTGGATGCTGGGGGTCAGCCCTCCCTCCACATTCCTGCCTAAACATGAGAGAGAGAGAGAGAGAAAGTACAGTAAGTGCTCCCTGGATTTTTGTTTGGGTGAAAACTTAGGGTTATTCATGGAGTCACCATTTCCCGCATAATTTCTGTTCCAACAGAAAACTCAGGACATCAAAAGAACTGACATATAAAGAAATTTTTAAAACTTTATTAACATATAATGTATTATTAGCTTCAGGGGTACAGGTCTGTGATTCATCAGTCTTACACAGTGAACTAGCATTTTTTTATACCAGTTTTTCTATCTGGAGACCAGATAGAATATTTGGAATTGTGGTGGAAGGAATTAATGACAGAGAGGTAGAGTTTGTTTTGGATTTAAACTACCATCCACTGACCTCAGAAAAGAGGACATTAAGTGTCTTATCATCTTATTCACCATCATTGTCCACCTCATTTAAAAATTTATTTTACAAAGCACATGATTGTTGACTAAAGGTCAGAGGGGAGATACAGGAGACAGGGCTTTCTTAGTAGGTCAAAATGATCTTAATCAATGATAAAGAAGAAATCGAGGTAATTAAAAACCAAATGGGAAACATTTTAAAGTTTGAGGGTGTAATTTTTATTCAACAAAAGGAAGAAAATTTTCAATACAGGACACTGAATAAACAGTGGGGGTTTAAATCCAGATGTAAAACTCATTCTTAAATCTCTCATACTATCTTCCATGTCCTGCTTTCTGTCAAGAGTTTGGTTAGTAAAAACCATTATGGCCCACAGATGCTGATCTTTGATCTTAGGCTTGAGGGCAAACCCTTCTTTTTTTTCTCCAAAATGTTGTTTTATGGTTTAAAGAGGAAACTTTTCTATATTTAAAATCTCTTCTTTCCTGAACCCGTGCAATTTATACTTTATGAAAAGTATTTGCCACTTGAGAGTTAGAAATGATAAAATACTGCTTCAGTCTGCATTGTCTGTAACATTCCATATGCTACTAACTCCTTTGCATTTTTCCCCAATTAAAAAATATCAAATTTCAATCCCAGAAAACCAACATTCATCATTGTGCCCTGAAGTATATTTTGGGCACAAGTCATGGAGACCAACATTTTCTCTTGTGTTGTAGCAGTAATACTTTCCTAAATATTTTCCCCCACACCTATTTCCTGTCTGCCTCACTCTCCTATCATTCTTACTCTGAGAAGACTCAGAAAATGGGCAATCCAAAAAAAAAAAAAAGCACTGCTGTTCCATTCGTTCCGCCCTGCCCCCATAAAAAGCTAATATTTTCAGGTTGACTGAAAGTTTAACTTTGTTATTTTTTTTTTATTTTTCAAGAAAATCCAGCGTGACGTGGCACGTGTTAGTGCCCTCTTCCTTAACAAATTACATGTTTTTTTGACCTAAGCTAAAAGCTGTGCAAATCTCCCTTGTCTGTGTTTTCATTGTGTATGGATTTTGCTGGTACTGCCTCAGACATGTCCATGGTGGAACAGTGAAACTGAACCTCGGTTTTTCTGCCCAGAGCTCCTCTTTGTCCTTCGAAACTCCAGAAAAGACACCATCCCCCAAGAACGAGACCTTTTCTGAGGGTGCAACCTCCTTGCTCTGCTGCTGGTTATCAAAAAGCAGAGATGACTTGGGCTTTGTGTAACTCTATGTCCTTGTGGAGACAGTTACCAGAGAGTCTGCCATCATCTTATTTTTAGAAAGAGCTGATCTGGGGCGCCTGTGTGGCTCAGTGGATTAAGCCGCTGCCTTCGGCTCAGGTCATGATCTCAGGGTCCTGGGATCGAGCCCCGCATCTGCCTCAGCATCCCTGCTGAGCAGAGAGCCTGCTTCCCCCTCTCTCTCCGCCTGACTCTCTGCCTACTTGTGATCTCTCTTTCTGTCAAGTAAATAAATAAAATCTTTAAAAAAAAATGAAAAAGAAAGAGCTGATCTTCAGTGGTTAAAAGAATCATCAGGGTTTAAGAGAATCAGCAGGGTTTTTAAGAGTTTAAGCAATTTCTTAGGGGTTATAAAAAAACCAAAAGAAACAAAACCTAGCTCCCTTTTATTTTGAAGAGCTTTTTAATGTCATACAGAGTTCTTCCCCAGATACCAATATACTTGACAGTAGAACCTAACATGTTACCAGATGCTAACGTGAGTCTTCCCTTGTGGGAATCACCCCTTTAAGACTTTCAAGCAGACATTGCCTTCTGGGGAAAAAAAAAAAAAATTTTTGGATAAGGCTTTAAAAAAATGGATCAGAGAAGTTTTGAGGGCGCCTCTGCTTGTCTGTCACTAAGTACGCTAATCCTTTCTTTTCACTGCAGATTCGCCTGGACTGACCCAAACTTTTGCGCTGGGTAATGAACGTTGCACTGGTCATGCCTGGGGATAGGTCCTTTCAGCCAAGTCCCCCTTTCCCCCTAATGTGCCATTTCATTTTCAAAAGAGAGATATCCTAGAGCTATAAATCTCTCTTTCTTTGCCTGCTTGCAGCCCCTGCCCTTATGTGGGGCTACCTCTCGGAAGTTATTCACACTGGGATGGGAGAGGTCAGCCTGACGCACAGTTCCTGGCAGGTGGTCTAACACAGGAGCTCAGGGCCCCCATGCAGAATGGGCGGCCCCAAGGTGCTTTAAAAGCTCTCTCTGGAAATAATGGTCATGTGTCTTTGTCTACGTCTCTAGGGCCGTCTATGACAGGCTTTGGTTCATGACAGATCGCTGTCCAGACACTGACCCCGTTGTATCTCCAGTCAGCCTGCCTTCCAATCACAATATATAGCAACTTGACAACCTTCCAGAAAATAAACTCTTTTTACTTTCAGAGGAAAAAATAAATAAAAATTCATTGCTGGAGGTAGCTGTAGAGCGGCTCCTTTAGGAAAAACCATGGAGAATGGAGAAGGGAAACAGATATTAGAATATTAGAATATGGACTGTCATGACTAATATCACTGACTTTTTTCTGTTTGATCTGCCTGTTACTGAGATTCCATTTCTGCTTTGCCTTTCCATTTCCTTCTCAGTCTAAGTTGAATAACTTAGCCTATCATTTATCTTCAGTTTCTTCCAAAAATCTTTTTCTTTCTGATTCCTCTACTTTGGACTTTCTTTCTTTCTTTCCCTTCCTTCCTCCGTCCCTCCCTCCCTTCCTTCCTTCCTTCCTTCTCCTTCTCCTCCTCCTCCTCCTTCTCCTTCTCCTTCTCCTCCTCCTTCTCCTTCTCCTCCTCCTCCTCCTCCTCCTCCTCCTCTTCCTCCTCCTCCTCCTTCTTCCCCTTCCTCTTCTTCTTTGGTTTTCCTTCCTTTATTTTCCTTTTTCACGCATCTGTATGTAAGACCTTATGTCAAGCCTGTGGTGTATAAAAACATAAACATGCCGATTGCTCCTTCCTTTGCCCTATTTCTACTCCTGATGTAGTATAACACTTATGCCATTCCTTGACCATATTTGATGATGTTAGATGTGTCTTTATGCATAATTACTAATATGGTAACCAGTGGTATTTGCAACCCTACTAGTATTTTTTGAAAGAATAAATGAGAGCTTATATAAAGAATAGATTATAATTTCTTGTTAGCTCACCAATTCTCTAGAGTAGTGTTTCTTATCTCAGCCCTATTGAGATTTTGGGCCTGATGTTGTTTTGTCATGGGAGCAGGAGAGAATTTTGTGCATGGTAGGACATTTAGCAACATCCGTGCCCTCTACTCACTAGATGCTAGTAGTTCCTCCCCACCCAACTATGACAATTAAAAATATCTCCAGACATAGCCAGATGTTTCTTGGAGCAAATTTACCCCTCCCAATCCCCACTAGGAACTACCACTCTAGATGAGTGTCATTCAGTAGAACTTCCTGAGATGATAGAAATGCCTATTGAGCTCTTGAAATGTGACTAGTTTTAACTGAGTTAGGCTGTACATATAAAATTCACACCAGATTTTGATGATTTCATTTTTTAAAAAAGAATGTAAAATATAACATTAATAATGTTTAATATTGATTACATGTTGAAATGATATTTACATACATTAAGTTAAATATGATAAATTATCCAACTTACTTTCCCTTGTCTCATTTTACTCTTTTTAGCTTACATTATAGGGCTCACATTTTTGCTTATATTATATTTCTATTGAAAAGCACTACTCTAGACAGTCATTGCTTGATTTTGGACTTCTTAATAAGAAGTCCAAATTTTGGCTTCTTATTAAGAAGAAAATCCCAATTGATTCTCTTCTTACAGACATTCTTCTCACCTGCTATCCAAAAATGCCAAAAATATCTGTATGATTCTCTGTCTCAAGCCCTTCATTTGAGTGTCAAATCGGTGATTTGTGCTCAATGATTTTATTTTATTTTATTTTAAAGATTTTATTTCTTTATTTGACAGAGAAAGAGAGAACACAAGTAGGCAGAGCAGCAGGCAGAGGGAGAGGGAGAAGCAGGCTCTACGTTGAGCAAGGAGCCTGATGTGGGGCTCCATCCCAGGATCCTGAGATCATGACCTGAGCCGAAGGCAACCACTTAACTGACTGAGCCACCCAGCCACCCTTCTGTTCAATGATTTTAAAAGTCTGAAATCCACTGTCTAGGGGCATCTGGGTGGCTCAGCTGGTTGAGCATCTGACTCTTGATTACGGCTGAGGTCATGATCTAGGGTCATGGATGGTATCAAGCCCCATGACAGGCTCTGCAATCAGCGGGGAGTTTGTTTGAGATTCTCTCTCTCCTTCTCCCTCTGTCCCTCCCCCTTCTCATGCTTTAAATAAATAAATGAATAAAATCCAAAATCTAGCTCCAAAAATTGATTGCGTCAGCTGTGTTTAGTCAAGCATAGCAGCTGAATGCCGCCTGTTCTCTGAGGAAGAACAGCTTAGGATCCCTCAGAAAGGCAACTACTGTTCCAGTGCAAAGTCAGAGCTTTGCACTCAGCTCACCAAGTGAAATCCTTAAAGAATGTCCTAGAGAATGATGGCTTGAGCCATGCCAGTAGGAATTACCAGGGAGAAAGAAATTCTGTAGTCAAATGAGTTTGATATATTCTGGGTTAAATGAAATGAGAGAAGTCTATTTCACAACAGTTCTTCTCAAAAACGTCAATATACTAAAATGTACTATAAATCAAAGGAGGTAGATTGAATGCAACATTTCTCACATGTTTTTATTCATGGAACTTGTGTTGTATTTATTCTGAGAGTAATGAGAATCCACTAAAGCCAGGAGTGACATGAGCCATTGACATGTTAGAGAGCTTCTCTTTGGGCACTGTAGACGACAGATTAGAAGTACAAGAGGGGAGGTCAGGGGGAGGCCCAAAGTAAAAGGCAAAGGAGGAGGCTATTCCATTTGTCTGGATGAGATTTTTGAGGACCTAAAAAGAATAATTTGAAAGGTGTTTACAAAATTCAATGAACATGATTCAGTGAGTCCGGGCAGGCCCAGTTTCTGGCTTGGTAACTCAATGGTTAATGGTGGTTCCACCAAGAACTTAATACCCCAGTTAAGGAGACAGACTTGTAAACAAGAGATTACAGTCCACTATCATGCCCCCAAATTAGAAGTAGACACAAGACAGTACACAGGCAGAAGCCATAGCTTATACATAAACATTTAGACAAACAACAGAAAAATAGGTACAAGATTCATGATCTTTCCAACAATAGCAATATTTACAAATGTTCCAACTGTCCCTATTTAAAAAAAAAAAAAAGTTTGGATCAGAAATCGAGATTCAATTTTGTATTTAAAAATAAAGAGTGTTGGGGGTGTAGGGAGTTCCATAGAATTATAAAAAGACATATGTTATTGAAAAACAGAAAGCAAATGCAGACTGACAACTCAATGAAGGCAATGATTTTTTCTGTCTTATTTGCCCTATATCTCTAGTTCCTAGCTAAATGGCCTGGTATACAAATATTTGTGGAACAATCTGAACTCCAAAGCATTCTCTATATATCCCTGAAAACTAAACTTAATATTAAGAAATGGTACGACGTGATGATTTCATTTAACCAAAAACACTGTTTTTTGCAGTAGCAATGGGAATTCTTCTTTTTTGGAAATTGTTTCTCATCTTAGATGTGTTCGATATTCTAAATAACATTTGCTGTTGTTGGGAAAAAGCTCTTCTACATTTGAGGGTGGCAGCAAGCTGACTTGGCCTGAGTGGTCTTAGGGGAATCTTTCAAGGGATGACAGAGGACCCATAGCTGCATTGAGTTTCCTGATGCCACAGGCCTCAATATAGCTCCCACTCATCCATAATTCCATTCTGAATCCTGCTGAGTGAACAATCAGTTTTAAGAGACTACCCTAGTACTTAGTTCACAAAGAGAACTGGAAGTAATCTGTATCTTGCAAACTAAGGAAAGTAAATATTGGGAAATTTAGGCCAACACTTGATTTATTTTGACATTCTATTGATTATTAACCAATAGGTATTACTGAAACATATCAGATTTCCAGTAGTATGAGCTCTGCTTTTACCAGATACTTATTAATTATTAGAAGAATCTGAATTGTATTACCTTCAGCATATTCACACACCTCACTTTCAGTTGTGTCAATCTCTATGAAGTAATATTAAGGTCCTTGCTGCCCAAAGTGTGGTCTGTGGATCAACAGGATCAGCATCATCAGGCCATGTCTTAGAAATGCAGAATCTCAAGGCCTACCCCCACCAACTGAATCAAAAGCACCCAGAAAATTCATATACACATGCAAAAGTCACTGATCTAGACAAACCTTGATTGGTGATGTTAACAGGAATGAAAAATAGAGAAGACAAAATGTTTAATTTTAGGCATACTTGTTTTTATTAAGATATAATTGACGTAGACCATGTTAGTTTCAGGTGAACAGCAAACTGATTCAATATTTGTATATATTGCAAAATGCTCACCACAATCAGTGTAGCTAACTTACATTACCATTCAGGATTACAATTTGTTTGCTTGTGATGAGAACTTCGATGATACTCTTTTAACAACTTTCAAATATACAGTACAGTACTATTAACAATAGTTACCATATGGTATATTATATGCCCATGATTCATTTATTTTATAACTGGAAGTTTGTATATTTTCTTTTTCGTTCTTTCTTTCTTTTTTTTTTTTCTTTAAGTAGGCTCCATGCCCAATGTGGGCTTAAACACAGGACCCTGAGATCAAGGGTTGCATGCTCTGTTGATTGAGCCAGGCAGGCAGCCCAGGAAGTTTGTGTCTTTTGACCAGGTATGTAACATATGTCTTGGCTCTCTTTTTGTCAATATTTTCAGGAATTGCTAAGTTGCTATCCACTGTGGCTGGCTTTTAGCTTCATTTTGCTCACGCACTAGTAACGAGCAGTGGAATTTCTAAAAATAAATAAATAAATGAACCACTCATAAATCACATGGATAGATTGAACATCTCAGCATGCTATGACCTGGTATCTTAACCAAATCCCCTGGATGAAGAAGAGGCCAACCTTAGTGACCTTGGAAGGTAGAACAAGGACGGCCCTCTGGGTGGCAGGTGCAGAGGCCCCCAGCGAGGAATTCCAGTGTGGGGAGTGGGTCTGATACATGGAGAAGATAGGCTCTCTATTTCCTACTCTGGACATAGAAAGATGTGGCATTTTCGGGGGTTGTAGGGGAAAGGTGGTTCAATTTCAGAGAAAAGGGATATTTTTAAAAACTCTAGCCAGTCTTGGAAATCAACTCCAAAAATGTTATCTCAACCAGTATTACATCATTTTTCTGGAAAGGTAGAGAAAGTCACCTAAGAGGGGCCATTCCTGCCTAAGCACGTGATGGGCCAAATCTGGAGATGACATTTCCTTGTCTAAGTTCGAGACCCCAAGTCAGAGGGTGATTTACACGTCAGTTGCCGCGTGGTGGTCAATGTTCCAGGCTGTCAGCTCGGCCCCGCCCTGCTCTTCTTGAACAAGCCCCATCCGAGCTCCAGCTACATGGGGCTTTGAAAGGTTAGTCAAAGACCACATTGTGTTCCTCGAGCTGCAGGAGCGGCTGCACTAATTTGGATTGTGACTTGGCTTGTCTTCCCCCCACTCTTCCTGAGGTCTGAGCTGGGTTTGTGTCAATCAGTGGTGTCACATCATTCATGCACTGAAGGATGGTGGCCCTGCCAATCCTTAAAGTCGTTTTTTAGAATCATCTTAGTAAGACATCTGTATAGACAACTTATAGAATGCTATACAGTTCTGCTCACTCCATACCACTAACAGTCACCCTTGCATGTTTTTGCAGACTTCTGGAAGGCATGTGTCGTATCTGGTGCATTTAATTTGAATACTAATAGGTGGAAGGAACATTCGATTTGGAGCCAGAAGGCCTGGCTTGACCACTTCTTTGGTGCCTCAGTTTACTCACCTACAAAATCACCATATTATATATCTCATTGTAAAAATGAGGCATGTGAGGTAATTTTGTAAACCAGAGATAAATATTGTACCAAGTAAGAGGGAACCACATCTGAACCACGGATCAAATCCAGTGTAATCAACAATTCATGTTAAAGGATGTAGGTCACAATCAGACATTTTAAATTTGAACATAATCTGAAATAGCCAGAACGATCAAGGATCATTAGAATCAGGGATTATTATACAGTAATGTTGGCTTTAGCAGCAAACGTTCATTAGGTTTCCACTAAGGATGAATGGTTACTGGTTAGAAATGATAACTGTAATTGTCAAATAAAACTCTAACAGAAATATTCTTTGAGCTAATGAAGTACATGAGCAAGTAAACAAAACACAGCTTTCTTTTTCTTTCTTTCTTTTTTTTTTTTTTAAAGATTTCATTTATTTATTGGACAGAGAGAGGGAAAGCACAAGCGGGGGGAGCGGCAGGCAGAGGGAGAATCAGGCTCTCTGAGGAGCGGGGAGGCCAAGGCGGGGCTCCACAAGGGGCTGGATCCCAGGGTGCTGGGACTGTGACCTGAGCCGAAGGCAGATGCTTACCCACTGAGCCATCCAGGTGTCCCGGTGGCTTTCTTTTTTATAGGTAATGGCTGAAACAAGTCATCACTGAGATATAGCTCCACCTGGCAAAAGCACTCTCTCTCCACTTTTCTCCTTTATGGGGGCATTTCCCCATTCTCTTGGCTTTAGAAGATGACAGGAGGTTACATGAATCCGTAAAATCTCAGTTCTCATTCTCCTTTCTTTTCCTCTTGAGTATTGATTACTTTGTGGAGGGGCGTCTTTCTTTCTTCTGATTCTTGCTTTACTAATTTTTCTCTCTAAATGTTCTGCTTTCGTGAAATTTCCTCGACTCTGGTCTTTGTCACATCAACAGAAATTTCCCAACATCTCCGATCTTATTAGGAAAGCGTCTAAAGGAGGATTCCTGCTTATTGTCTCAGACCTTCCTTCTGAACTTTTAATGGCAATTTGGAATATTTTGCTTTTTAAAGGAGTGTTGGTTTAAAAGAAGAAGGTAGATCTTTTTTAACATGTGGCAGGATGGAGATATAAGGGAGAAAAATAAGAGTGTTCTTTCCTTCAATAAATCAAAATGCTACTAGCGGGAGTGTTTTGTGAATTGCAGAAAGTATTTTTAATTCCTTAGAAGAAAGACTTTGGGATGTTACAGCCCAAGATAATTAGTCTGTGACACAAACTGCGTTCACATTCGTGACGACATGTGTTAGCTGGGATTGATAAGGACAAACTGATGAGCTCAAACATAGGGAAGAGAGTCTAGAAATACTCATTGTGTGTTCATGACCTCACCTGGCATATTTCCTATGAAAAGCCTCAAGTATCCTAGCTTTTCCCACCCTTCATAAATTCAGTGTGAGCGTGTACCCGGTAACCCTTCAATCCAGGTTTGCTTTATGCTGTGTGCCCGGGGGTCTTAGTCACCAACTCTGCTGGGTCTCATCTTGGTGGACTCAGAGGTCCAAGCTCCTGCTTCCTATGTAAGACCTGCTCAAAAGCTGTATGGTTATTCGGAGTCTCATTCCCTTGGGGCCCTCAGTGTCTCCTAAAGATTAATAAGCAATCAGCCAATCTATCTTCTCACAGTGTGGCCAAAACTTTCTGTTTTTTTTTTTTTTTTTAGAAAATAAAATTTGCTAAGAATAATGGTATTTACCCCTTTTTGATCAGAGATGAAAAGAACCAGACTCTTGCCAGGAAGATGGAGAGTGCAATGACTTTCAGCTCTCTGCAGCCGAGGAAAGGAGATTGTGATTTTCCCACACTAGCTAGACAATTCTCAACCAACTGGATGATCATAGTCTTGTTAGAAGGGAGTATGTTTGTCCTCTTTCTACTTTAAGCCAATAATTACACAGTACTGTTGCAGTATACATCAATCACAGTTATTCATAGTATAAGTGACCAACCCTAAGAGAAATTAATTTAAAAATCAATTGTATATTTGTATATTTATGGCTTAAGTCCCATGAAAACTGGAAATATATGCATGGGACATAGTATATGCAACTGGAAATATATGCATTGGGACAGAGTAGTGTCCCAGGCCAAAACAGTGCCAGCCCCAAAGGAAACTGGACTGGAGGTAGAGCTGATGAAAATCTGAAAACAGGCCTAAGAAATGTAATGTTAACAAATGCCATTGTTGAACAAATAACTGTGTAGTTAATGGTCCGGACTTTTTTGTCTCTAATCTTCAGAGCAACTCAGCAAGAAGTATCATGGTCTCATTTTTTTCAGATAGTGAAACTAAGCCTGAAAGGTGGAGAAACTGACCCAGGTCACTTAGCTTTTAATTTCTCTCTGACCCATGTTCTTTCCACTATGATAGCTATGCTACTGGTCTCAACTATTTCCTCTTTGTTGGGCTTCCAAAATTAAACAATGTTGGAGAATCAGAAGGTAATTCCACAGTCTGTCAAAGTAAGCAGTAGAAGGCATTTTAAAGTGAAGAAAATATTAGGTTAAATTGGAAAACATGAATGAAGCAGATGCAAATTTTATAATAACTTGAATTCAAGACAAAAGGCAAAGGAACAGGTTCTTAAATTATTTTCAAGATTCTTCTTTTGAGGTGAAGGAGACAAACTTTAGTCATTCAACAAATTGCTATTTTTCTTCTTCTCCCAAAATTTACAAATCAACCATCTTAACAAAATCTAAATATTTATTAATTTTAGCATTTCTAATACATTTAAGGAGAGTTTCATACACTGTGTTTGATTTTATGTGGTTCCTGAAATTTGGAGCATTATTATTTTTTGGTTTTATCCATAAACAGATAAATTATGTCTATTGAAAATATATAAACTGCCTCCTTTTATAGGGAAATTCTTGCTTTCTGCTTATTAAAGAGCACTTAAAATTTTAATGGGCTACGAATTAATTTAATTCAAAGCTGATCTATAAAAACATGAAATCTCATGGAATATTTTCTTTACTTCAAACAAAACCCACTTTCATGCAAACCTCCATGGAGAGTGAGTTCCTGATCTGTTTTTCTGAAGCTGAAAACACTCTGTGTATAAGGCCATTACCTGGGGCTCTTTCTGGATGTGGTGCACAGGCCACGCATCCATATTGGAACTGCCAGTTCTTTGGATGACCCTGCCCACTTCACTACTGTTGGGCTACAACTCTTAATCAAAGTCACTTCAAAGACCCCAAACAGATTGATTCACATGTGAATGCAACCTAAACTGTCTTCCAAAGGAGGAGAGATTCTAGTCTTATGTTCCTTTGAACCTACTGTTGCTCATTTACTAGTATTTACTTTGCATGGCCTATGGCTGAACCATGGAAATTGGAAAACAAACTCCTATTCAGCAAGTCATGTCAAAGGTGACTGCGGAGCCAGAGAGTTGACTGTGGGACAGACATTCTTTCTGATCTGGAGGCCTCTTCTGCGGCACTGCTGTCTCCACAGTTACATACCTGTCCATGGAAGCCTTTCGTTTATCTTGTCTATGTGGGAAGTCCTAGACGATGCCATCAATCTGAGAGATGAGAGAGATGCCCATGTGACACTCCAACAATAGTTGAGGGGGGGGGAGGGGAAGAAGAGAAAGAAAGAAAAAAAAATTAGGCGATCCTGAACAAAGTTCTTTTGAACTGTACGATGGTCATAGAGAAGATCCCATAGGCACTTCTGTTCAGAAACGTACTTTGTACTCTGCCAAACACACAGTGAGGCAAGCATTCCCACTTGAGAACAGAAAATGGGTACTGTCCACAGACTCAGGGAAGAGAGAGGAAATAATCACATTCTTGAATTTTCTTCTGGGGGAAAATCAGATTCCCTTAGAATAACGCAGCTGCAGCATGCATCACTGCTTACCGGTCCTTGATGACAACCATATTTCCCGTTACTTCTTCTTCTGGCTGAGTCAGTACAGGGGTATCCAGTGCATTTTGTTTGAATGACTTGGGTGTTCTGTGGCCCCCAAATGAATGTTGCTGATATTTTTACTAGTCTGGATTACACGTTAGAAAATGTTAAAATTGCATTTTTTGAGACTTATTCAAATACATTTTAGAGTTCTTTTGATGTGAGAAATTCACCAATCCAGATTGAATGATAAGACTTTTTTTTTTAACCTGAAAAAATACTTTGCATATACATTTTTTACCCTATAAGTTTGCATGTATCAATCATGAGATTGCACGTGAAAATGCCTGGGAAGATCTAACATGCTTTGCAGCCTCCCGGCCATCATCATCAGTGACACCATCTTCAGCCCTAACAGGATCCTTTGGAAGCATAGCTGAATGCTGTGTTTATGATGGGAGCCAAGTCCTGTTCATGTTGCTTGAATTGAGATGAAGATGAAGCTTTTCTTATGGGAAGGTCCTTGACGAAGAGCTTTGCTGCCAAGATCACAGTCCTCCAGCCAGCTGACCCTTAGGGCAAGGTGCAAAGTCCATCTGTTTGCACAGACTTTTACTCCATGGGGGTTAATTTGAGCAGAAGTTTCTCAGACATGATATGGAGGAGATGTGCATGTGAATAGTAGTGTTTATTTAGTACCTTTTTTTTCGATTTGACATTATATTTTATAAATATAATTCATAAAATTTATAAATGCCTACAAAAGTAGACCCACGTACTCATTTAAAGCATCACAGGATGTTATTTACAAGTCTAACTGAATCAATTCTGTTCAGTGAAAGGATACAATTTTAAATATAGACTGAAAATTAAAATTTGATTTCGTTGTGACAGGAGTAATGCACTGTGTTTTAAACAATTGTTTAAATCATCATTCAGCTCTCAATATAGCTGAAATAAGACCAGATGAAGAGATAAAAATAGCAACGTATCCATTAAGAGGCCCTATGGAGAGTCCAGCATTAACTACAGTGATCTCATGTGTCTTCTGTAGAATATCTACAACCTTAGAGTACAAACACCCTTGGAGTTTTGCTATTGCAGAAGTCATTGAAGTCATCTGTGAGGTTATTTCCATGTACACCATTTCCTTCCACTTCTATTCCAGACTTCCTACTAAGACCATAAAACGCTTCACACCATGATCTCATTCGCCTGGGTTACATCACTCCGGAGTGGCGTGTGGATGTATGTATTTCCTAGAATGTCCTCAGTAGGCCAAGGGTGAGACATACTAGATTTAAAGTATTCCCTTGTTATCACAACTTTAGCTAAACATTTAAGCAGTCGTGACTATATACATTTTAACAGAATTTGTGGGAAAATCTAAGCAAGAACCCAACGTCCTGTCAGTCTAAATGTTAACTCCCCAGATCACATGTGCTCATGAACATGTACGTACATGTGGGGTGGGGGTGGGCTCTGGAGGAGCAGAGTACGTATGTGATAAAGTGGCTATCGGTATTTGGAACCGGGAGAAACAACAAATTGGGTCTAAATAACATCAGAGGTCTTGAAATAGCTCTGCTCAACCTCAGGCTTGGCTTTCAATGTGCATTTCTCCTCTTTATGGAAATCAGAGCACTGAGCTACCAGTGCACCTGCTGGAGACAGCTCGTTCAGGCGTCAGTAAAGGAAATATTTGGTAGGGCTCTTGCTTATGCCCAAGGCTGTGGGGCCTGAGGGGTGTAGAGACTCAGGGGGAGGGAGACAGCAGCAGCATGGCAGCCGGGTATGAGCACCCCAACCCTCCTCTTCCCTATCGTCATTGCCAGAGTCGCTGGGACCCTTTAGTCTGCATGTGTTAGTTGTAAGCTGGCTGCCCGCTGTCAGTCCTCCGGCTCACTTGCCCTCCTTCCTTTATCTGCCACTGGCATCCCAGTGTCTGCGACAGGGGACCAGATAAGTCCCACTCGCACCTTACCACAAGCCCTGGGGCCCTGACCGGGCTTCAGGTCAGGGGGACCTGAAGCTGGGGGTCCCCTCGCTCCCGCAGGGCAAGGAAGATGCCTGAGGAACGGACCTACCCAATGAGAAGAGAGATGCAGGAAATTTTACCTGGATTGTTTTTAGGCCCATATTCTTCTGCTATGGAAAAGCAAGCTTACCTATCCTACAGAAACATGGACTAACCCCTATAATATGCAAAAGACAAAATATTGAAGCAAACTTTGTTAAGTCAACCTTTCAACAATTATTTAGCTATTTAGTATTGGATATTGCAGATAATCCAGTTGAAAATAGAATGCATCATTTTCCCATAATTCAAGAATTTTTGGTGGAGAAAAAGTTACTGTCCATGAAAATGCAGGGATCTCCAGGAGTGCTGCCTCTGTTATTACATACAGTATGGAAACATCTGGAATGAAGAGATACATCTGCTTATGTTCCAGAAAGACTTTGTATTAATCCGAATGCTGGATTTGTCCATCAACTTCAAGAATACGAAGCCATCTACCTGGCAAAATTAACAAAACAGATGATGTCATCACTCCAGATACAAAGGTCATTATCTGTTCATTCTGGACCCACGGGCAGTTTGCAAAGAAAACACAAAGAAGAAGATGATTTTGGAAACATGCAAGTGGGGACTGGACACAATGGCTGATTCAGGAGCAACGCTAAAGAGGATGTGAATTCCTGTCTGGGAAGGAGAAAATACTAGAGACAATAATAATGTAAAATGGTAAAAACAAAACAAAACAAAAAAGAAAATATGGTCATGTCCACTGGGCCAGTGTTACTCCAAGCCCTTGGCAATTCTTGCTTCATTTAAGTCTCCCAAGGACCTTGTGGGATGGGTGCTACTATTTTCTCCACCTTACAGATAAGGGAATTAAGGCTAAGGAGCTGAAGCAACTCTTTGGGGAGTTCTGTAACTAGCAAGTGGCGGTTGGAATGACTCCTGAGCCTGCATTATTAATCCCTGGGCCCTGCTGCTTCCTCGGTGCAACTTGCACCCACAGGCAACCAGTAGACTGGGTGAAACCCAATACCCAGTACCTTAAGCTGATGCTGAATTAGTGCAGACCATTTTTCAAAGGAACAGCTTGGGACATGGCTAGACACCAACTGCTGCCTGACCACATGTGAAAAACCAAGGAAACATCTGTCCAAAACAAGCCAGTTTGGATGCACAAAGATCATTGATTGTTTGCACAATAGTCATTTGTACACAAACGGAGGCTTATTTGAACTTCAAACATTCTGTCCTCTAGTAGAACAGGTTGACTGTTTTCTTTGAAATCAGGCTCATGGCATGAATTTGTCTCTGAAATCTCCACTGCCCAGGGGTTGGGTGTCTCCTTCGGAACTGTAGGGAACTCTGGACTGGGGGTTGGCACAGTATTGAGGTCCCAGTGTATCGGCCTCTCAGTCTGAGTTCTGAGTTCTGAGTATTTCAGTTTGAGTTCTGAGCGTGGCTGCCTTCCCCTGGTGATATGCTCGTCTCTAAGTGAATCAGACTGGAGCCTCGAATCTCTCTCCCTCAAACCCTTATGACATTGTGTGTGACAGAATGCAAGTCTACCCCTGCCAGCAACAGGTGCAGTGTGGGGAAGAACACCATGCCACAGATAACAGGCATGCATATGTCTGGTGGATTTAATTAGACACAGGGCCCATTAACAATTTCTGCAGATGTTCACATCAAATCAGCTGAGCTAATTTCCTCACACTCTTCAGTTTGGCCTATTTTCTCCTTTCCCAGGTGTATCTACTCTCACCTTAATCTTATGATGCCTACATGCAAGCAAACTTCCTTCTGCTCCTGGAATCCAGATACTTGATTTACTGTGTGTTGTTGAAGAGATACAATTTCTGGTTAATGTTTAGTCTTTGCTCTGAAACATGTATTATTCATGGTTAAGGGCCCTTCGTGGAGGCTGGGGAAAGAGTGGCTGTGTCTAGCTAGGAGCTGCATACAGTCTCTGACACAGACACCCTGCTCGCTGGGTGTCTGAGGCCCACTGGCCCACCCAAGCCAATAATTAAAAAGGACTGATATTGGCCGCATTTAACTCTTCTGCAGAAGGAAGTATTTTGTGAAGTTAAGCACTCATGGTCTCAGAAAGCTAATACATTTTCTAAAGAATGCAATTTATTCCCAGAGGGGATCTTAAGGTATGTCTTCATAGCTACATATGCTGGATTTAAAAATAAGCATATTGTAACATAGTGGAGAGAAGACTTGAACCAGGAATGAGGGGATTGGGGTGCTCATCTCAGTTCCATCCCTAACTACCTGGGTAAACTTGCAAATCACTTTACTCCTCTCAGCCTTACTTTATTCATTTATAAGACTATAAGGTGGGAGGTTCAATTTTTAAGATTTCTTTTAATTCAAAAGTCCTGTATTTTTTTTTTAAAACAGTTTAACAACATTGTTTCTCTCTGCCCTCCAAACATGAGTCGTGGCTACACAATATTATCTTACAGACAGGCACTGAGCTTTACATATAACCTTGCTTTAAAGGCTCTCAACAACTCTGGTGGGCAGATACAGTTATTATTCCCATTTTAGAAAAGTCACTCCCATGGGCAGATTTCATGATACCTCTGAAATAATGAGGTCTTTAACAGATCAGTATAGACACAAACACAGAGACATCTAAAATATGGTAGTTGTTACTTCACTGTCCTTTCCTTTCTGTCACCTCAAGTCTCAACTACCTCTGTGAAGTGGATACATCTCGTGTCTGCTTTGGAGACACTCTTTAGATGATCTCCAGGTCTAAAATATGCGTCCCAGCTCACCTAATCTCCAGGTGGCTCTACAGGGATTGATGTTTAGGAAGGCAAGGAAGAGCTTCTGTTAAGAAGGAACATTCATAGACCATCTAGAAATAAGACTGTAGCTACACAGAAAATATTAGACACAGGCATTTTGGAAAGTCTTAGGACCTGCCTCTGATGATTGGTATGAGGCTGAGGAGGATAAGGAAAGACGTGACAAAGATGCAAACCGACAAGATAACTTACAAGATCACAAGGTAACTTACCTAAGACTTTGTGTTATGAAGTCTCTGGGTTAAATATCATGTAGATATATATTTTAGTTTATTCTTTCACTTTGCTTGCTTGTTTATATGCTAGATGCTTGTTTATATGCTAGATTTCCATGTTGCTATATTCAAGATCATAAAACATTTCCTAAGGAGGTTTAGAGTTTTGGGTTAGAGTTTTGGACAGCTCAAACAGAAGGTAACTCCTAGACCCACCTTCTGCCCATAAATTACCTGGGATCATGCATGACAACCAGACTTCACATTTCAAACTGAGAGCTGGAACCAGGGGATAGAGTTGACAGATGTAGCAAATTGACAGGACAAATGTGTTCTTATTTTGCATAAATAAATATGCACATTGTACTAAGTCTAGTAAATGGATTCCCAAAGTCCCATGACAATCATCAGAATTAAAGGAGTAAAACTATGTTAGGTGAGCCAGTATAGGTAACTGAGCATTATTAATTCAGTAGTATTTATGTAGTTCAAGAGATCTTGAATTAATAATGCAATGATATTTGATTAAAATAATGCTGCACCCTTAAAATCCCTGCCACATGCAAAACATAGTTGGGTAAGAGATTTATGGGGAAATCTCATCTTCCTTTCATTAACAGTACCATTGCCGATGACAGGAGGGAATAACAGAGTAGGGATTTATAGCAACATTTATTACTCTAACCATCTGATTTTTCTGAAGTTTCTGCAATGTTTATTTTTTATTTTTTAATTGATATATAACTGACATATATTGTTAGTCTTAGGTATACAACGTAATGATTTTACACATGTATATATTGTGAAATGATTACCAGGGTAAGTTTAGTTAACATCCATCACCTCAATAGTTACAACTTTTAAGATTTCCTCTCTTAGCAACTTCCAAATACATAATACAGTATTGTTAGCTATAGTCACCATGTAATACATTACACCACCAGGACTTAGTTATAACTAGAAGTTTGGTATCTTTTGACTACCTTCACTCATTTCACCCACCCAGCACACCCCCTCACCCTGTCTCAGGTAACCACCAATCTTCATACCTGAGTTTGGTTATTTTTCTTCATTAGAGTCCACATATAAATGAAATATATAGTATATGTCTTTCTCTGATTTATTTCACTTAACGTGATGCCTTCAAGTTTCATCTGTGTTGTCACAAATGACAGGATATCCTTCTTTGTGGCTGAATAATATTCCGTTGTATTTACACACCACATTTTTCTCTATCCATTCGTCCATTGATGACACTTACGTTGTTTCCATATCTTGGCTCATGTAAGTTAAACTTCTATGAACACAGAGGAGCAGATATCTTTTTAAGACAGTGATTTTGTTTCTATTTGATTTTTTGATAGTGCATTTGAATGGTCTTTTCCATGTTTTCTAAACTAGACATTGTAATTAGCTTTAGTAGAGGGATGCTTTTCATCTGGGAAGTGTTCCTTTGAAGGTAGGATTGGTGCATAGGTTCCCATAGGCCTTCCAGTGAATAAGAAAGCAAAGTCCCCTGCCACCTTCAGAAGAAAGCAAACCCCACTGTTACCTTTTTTTTAAAAGATTTTATTTTATATATATATTTATATATATAATATATATAAAATATATGTAAAAAATAAAAAATATATATTTATATTTTATTTTTTTTATTATTTTTTGAGAGGGAGAGAGAACAAGCAAGAGCACAAGAGCAGGGGGAGGGAGAAGCAGACTCCCTGCCAAGCAAGGAGTCCTATGTGGGACTCGATCCCAGGACCCTGGGATCATGACCTGAGTGGAAGGCAGAAGCTTAACTGACTGAGCCACACATGCACCCCATGTGTTTTTAATACCCCAGTATTTTTAATAAAAAAGAACATACTCCATTTTTCACCTTACATATATAAGCCTTGAAAGGGCAGAGTTATTTACACACCACTTATTAGGGTGATTACTATCACTTTAGTAACTCTGTATATTAACGTACTCTGAAAAGAACATTTGAAACATAATAAGCTATTAAAAATGTCCAATTATATGTCCCCAAGTATAGTGTTTTATTATCTGTCTTTAAAGATTAACGTGTTCTGTACAAGCAAATTGTACAATAGTGTAAACTTCACTACTTACGCAAAAAGCTGTTTTCTTTCCCATTTGTCGTGGAAATTTGCTTTCTACCTTTGAAAGTAGAGGATCTTGAACATAGTGATCTTGTTTAAACTTGTCCTGGTAACTTGGAGTTTTCCCTTGAAATAGTGTATTTTTAGTGCGGGATCCCACTTTGGTCCCGAATTTCCCCTTCTCTGGAGTGGTTGGTTGGCCCATCACCACCCACATTACCATCTTTACCCTTCAGGTTCCCCTTGTCAGTGGTACTTAGAACCAGGAAAGTGCACCCAAACTACGAGACAATAAGACTTCCAGTGAGTTCCGAAGCTCTAGGGAGTATAGCTCTAGGGCAGGGAACTGTGAGAGAAACTTTCGGGACTAGTGGAGTCCGTCCTTTACTTTGGTGCCATTCCTGAGCCCAGGGTTTCCTGAACTCTGACCCTGGAAGAGTGGGGTGCTAATGTCACCATTTGCATATCCCTTACAGATTACAATCCCGGGTTAGACAAATGGTTGAAAAATTAAAATCTATGTGATGAATATGCACCATGTTGGCCCATGTATTTTATGGGATGCAGAAAGAAGGCATCTTTTCTTTATCTCTGACTCCCCCAGTATGAATCCATAATTCCCAACAAAGCCATACCCGAGAGGAGGCCTGTCTTTTCCGCGGCTTCTCAGTGATTTGGCAATCTCTGCCCCAACCTCTGCTCCCAGGTTGTTTGTTCTCATGCTTCACGGTGTCCCTCTACAAAGCCACAAAATGGGTCTGGGAACGCTTTGGGGAAAGAATGGTCCTGTTCTGTGGGATACCCCAGAGGTGTCCCAGAATGAGACCACAGGCGTCCTTAGGATGCTGACCCGACCCTGGGAACTCAAGAGGTTGACACAGGGGTCGAGAACCGGTGTCCCTTGGATGCCTGCGGTGCTGTTATACGACCCCATCACACTGGGCAGCTGTCAGCATCACAGCAGACACATTTTGACTAGAAATCCTGTCTTATTGTGAGAGGTTGCACTGGTATGAAAGGAACATTTTCATTCAAGATCCATTCGGGGGATCTGCTTGGGAAATTAGGACCTGCTGGATTTGTAGACTCCAGGTTGCTCTTCATCAAATTTATTTTCTTACCTTTCTTTGATTGAGAGCAAAAGATAACAAATTATCTTCCCTTTCTGCTGCCAAGAAGGGACATCACAGGAGATTCATCTTCTGCTCCTTCCTGCCTATAAAACACGAACGGTATCTTCAAGGTCATTTCAGCACAGCCAGGGCCATGTCCACACTACAGAAGAGGAACGGCTTCTTTTCTGTGCCAGGCATTATGCCATATGCCTATGTACACCGAAGAGTGACCTGTCTGAGGGGAAAGAAATCAATACGTTGGCGGTTCCTTCAGTGGGTTTCTTTTCTCCCTTACTCGGCCCCTTTATCAATTTGTTTTTGACTTTGGTTTATCTAGCTTTGCAAGGGTGGGCATCATCAATGCATGATTTCCTCCCTTCCCTGGCAGTTCAGAAAAGGAAGGACCTGTGCCCCCAAAGAATGGAGAGGCGTCCTCTGACCCCTGCTTGGTTTCCTGTCATGTTCTCAACTTGGCAAACCAGTTACTCACCATCAGTGCAGTTCCATCCCACCAGAGAATGAATGGGAATTTAGAAATAGATTTCCTCCTCTGTTTAAATAACAAGAAAGTTCTCAGGAAAGTGAGATTGCCTTCATACATTGTAGGAAGTCCAAGGTGCTATCTGGGACACTGAAAGGGAGGGCTGGAGTGCCTTAGGAAAGATCAATTAGGAAAAGTGAAGGCTCTTTACTATGGAAAACAGCAGAGAATCCTCAAAAAGTTTAAAAATAGAACTACCCTACAATCCAATAATCGCACTCCTTGGTATTTATACCCCAAATGCACAAATTCAAAGGGATTCATGCACTCCTGTGTTTATAGCAGCATCACTTACAACAGCCAAATAATGGAAGCAGCCCAAGTGACCATCAATAGATGAATGGATAAAGAAGAGGCGGTGTGTAGATACAGACCATGGAATATTATTCGGCCATAAAAAATGAAATCTTGCCATTTGTAATGTCATGAATGGAACTAGAGAGTATAATTCTAAATGAAATAACTCAGTCAGAGAAAGACAAATACCACATGGTCTCACTCACATGTGGAATTTAAAAAGAAAGCGAATGAGCAAAGAAGAGAGAGAGAGAGACACCAAGAAACAGACTATAGAGAACAAACTGGTGGTTACTGGGGCGGGGGGGAGGTAGGTGATGGGGATGAAGGAAGGCACTTGTGATGAGCACGGGGTGATGGATGGAAGTGCTGAATCATCACATTGCACACCTGAAACCAATGTAACACTGCACATTATATTGTTACATTAACCATAACCATATAAAACTTAATTTTTTTTTTAAAAAAGGCAAATGTTCTTACCTTGGGTCCTGAGCTGCCTTCATTTTATCTTGGGGCATGGATCCAGGCATCCCTAGGGAGGAGACTGCCAGCCATCCTGGGTTTTGAGGGCTCCACAGAGATGACGATGCCACATACAAGGTACTCCATACAGTATGGGGTCCTGCTACCCTGGACCCCCGTTCATCAATTCAGCTAATCCCAGCCACATTTTTGGTGTCTGTTCTATGCTTAGCTTGCTCGAAGGAAAGAAGGTTCTGTCCTTGCCCCAAATGATTGGACTTCGTCAGAGATTTGAGAAATCTTAACTAATTTGAAGAATTCAATTTGGAGTACAAAATAATCAACAAAAGCGATAAAAAAAGAATCTGATCCCCTTTGTTAAGATTAAATAAATATGGGGGCACTTGGTTGGCTCAGTCAGTTAAGCACCTGCCTTCTGCTCAGGTCCTGGGATCCAGCCCCGCATCGGGCTCCCTGCTCGGTGGGGAGCCTACTTCTCCTTCTGCCTCACCACCCCCACGCTTGCATGCATGCTCTCTCTTTCTCTGTCTCTCTCATATAAATTTTAAAAATGTTAAAACAAAAGATAAATAGATATGTATTCAAATAAGTATCTTACTGTTAATATGGAATAACAAAAAGGAAAATATATTAATACACACATAAGTAGATTGCCCTGCACTTTTATAATTTTTGTAGCTTTGCATTCATCCTTTTAATTTTCAATCTTCCTCTCACACATATTTTATACAAATTATTACCAGATCACACATACCAAAAAGTGTAGATATTTTGGTGTTGTACCTTGGCAAGTTAAAGATAGTAGTATTTGAGGTTTTATTATATTAATCTTCATAGAGATGTTTCAAAACTATCTAATGTTACTATATATATTTTTATAGCTAAAACTTTACCAGTGAAAATATAGACATGAAAGCATTTAACAATGACCTCAACTTAACAGAACTAACTGCCAGTTAAAACCATCTTTTAAAATAGCCGTAAAAATACAACCATCTTCCCAAATTACTTAATCTTAAAATGTCACATGGGGTGCCTGGGTGGCTCAGTGGGTTAAAACCTCTGCCTTTGTCTCAGGTCATGATCCCAGAGTCCTGGGATGGAGCCCCGCATCGAGCCCCGCGTCATGCTCTCTGCTTAGCAGGGAGCCTGCATCCTCCTCTCTCTCTCTCTGCCTGCCTCTCTGCCTACATGTGATCTCTGTCTGTCAAATGAATAAATAAAATCTTAAAAAATAAATGAATAAATAAAATCTTAAAAAAAAGTCACGCTTTTTGGGGCACCTGGTTGGTGCAGTCAGTTAAGCATCCAACTCTTGGTTTCAGCTCAGGTCATGATCTTAGGGTCGTGAGATCGAGACCCATTAAGACCCTGCTTAAGATTCTTTGT
Organism: Martes martes; assembly: GCF_963455335.1. Lineage (NCBI taxonomy): Eukaryota > Metazoa > Chordata > Mammalia > Carnivora > Mustelidae > Martes > Martes martes. The sequence goes on from NC_137893.1 coordinate 64,171,959, forward strand.
CTACCTCTCCCTCTTTCCTTCCCGATCTCTAAAATAAAAAACTAAAGCTTAAAAAAAAAAAACATAAAAGTCGCACTTTTGTATTCTTGGGTGAAGACTGAGTTTTCTCAATCATCCACTATATATGAAAGTCAAGTTATTGCATCCTACACCTTAAACGTCTACAGTGCTGTGCGTCAATTCTATATCAATAAAACTGAGAAAAGGAGATTTCCAAGTTTCTTTTAGAGCAGAAGGGCAAAGATCATAAACAACTCTCGGCATACAAAATCATCTTAGTAAAATTTTAGCAAAAATAGATTCTGTGCACATTTCCCCTTCCCCCCTCCATCAACACAATTTTCTTAAAAGCTTCTTGAATTTTTTCTTTTCAATTCAATTTCAGTTTCTTTCTCAATTACCTACAAGAGAGCCAGGTAAAGGTAATGAAGAGAAAACCAATCTCCATGAGAACATAGAAGTTACAGCTTACTAAAGAATAAATTTAAAGACAGTATTTTGGTCACATTGTATGTCAGAGATCAGGGTATATAATGAGGCATCTTTAACATAAATAACATATCAATTTCAGAAATGTTTATCTTTAATATCTGGTAGTCCACCAGAAAGTAGCACAAAGAACATTTTATTGGTACATGGGAGACCCTAAGACAGCATGTGTTGTGACATAACTGCGCTGTGTGTGAAATTCACGTTGGTGCCTTAGTCATATCCTTGATTGGAAGAACACCAGAATACCCAGACACTGCAAGCATGTTACAGCTGTATTGTCTTCACAAACTCTTCGTGTTTATGGAGAGAAGAAAACCAGAGGAGGTGGGAGAGGAGTAACAGTTAAATATGGAGGGGGCCTTTCAAATAGAGCAGATCATTTTTACTCTCTTTCTCTTCCCCCTTTTTGAATGGTGCCAAGGCACAAAGGCTTCACAGGTTGCCCTCCAGAGATGCTCAGCCAGGGATCACCCCTACTCTGGGCCTTAACTGCTATGAAGGCTCCAAACATTTTCTACTCCCCTCTACCCCATCTTTGCACTCTTGCCCCAGGCTCCTTCCCCAACACAGTATCCATCAAGCGATACCCTAGCCTCTTAGGCCCACAGAGCTTGACCAGCCTGGTTATGTCCAGCTTCAGTTAAGACCAAGCCACTCCATAAAATAGACACGCACATCTTTAAATGTAAGACAGCATACAATTATAAGCATCAATTCCCACTTATCAGTTATCAAAACGAAAATGATACCGCAAAGGGCTTATATTTAGGGTACTTTGTAAATATGAGGGATTGTTGGGGCACCTGGGTGGCTCAGTCATTAAGCATCTGCCTTGAGCTCAGGTCATGATCTCAGGGTCCTGGGATACAGCCCCGCTTTAGGCTCCCTGCTCAGCAGGAAGCCTGCTTCTCCCTCTCCCACCCCTCTGCTTGTGTTCCCTCTCGCTGTGTCTCTCTCCGTCTAAATAAAATCCTTTTAAAAAAATATGAGGGATTGTTTTCTAGAAAAATACACTGTAGCATATTCAATATCTGCATGACTCAGCCAGGCTGCTGATCTTACGTAACCAGAAGGTTTCACTGAAAAGGTAAACTTACATAACCGGAAGAAGGTTTCACAGAAAAGGTAAAATGATCACTATTTAACAGAAAGGAAATTGATTAGAATAGGAGAAGCAAGAAACCGGCCATGAATGTGAAGAAGATAGTACTTGGACTATGTTCTGCCTCTCAACCTTGCATTCATGCAAAAAAGTCTCAAGTGTCTTATCCCTCTAGGTTCCTATACAGACAGACAATATTTTTGCAGCTTTTTAAGAACGGGAAGAAGTTTGTTATTCCATTCCCAATACAGAATTTTGCCTTTCCACGGTCTAAGCCCAGCCTGGCTCCCAAGACGTGTATCATAGGGTCAGCCATGAAGAAAGCCAATAGTTTACAATTGCAATCATGTTCGTAACAGTGCGCTCAATGGCAGTACGGTGTCTCGCGTCTATTATTAATTTATAGCCAGCTCTGTCCGAGGCACTTGGCCTTTGCCCTCCTGCCTGACAGACAATAGCCAGGGAGTTAACGCAGCACTGTTTGCCCATTGTCCTCACTGTTGTTTATGCATGTTGAAAGAAACAACTTCATCAAGGTTTGAATTCTTTCCTAAGGGCGATCTTTCCGTCCAGCACACCACCTCCAGAGACTACTTAGCCAAGGGCTCCCTTCTGAAGTCGGCGCCACTGATGCCACCTTGTGGGCACTAACCCCTTTCCTGAAAAGATCAGGTAGTTACTGCGAGCTTTTCTGCCAGCCTTCCAGGGCCTGGGAACCACGAGCTCCTCGGAGCCTCTCCTGGCAAGGTTATTCCTAGCTTCCCGCCCCCAGCGCCTCCTGGAACCCCCGGACGAGTGGCCTCTTAAAGGTGGCACGCAGCTCGCGGGCGCGGGCCGGTCGCGTGAGTTGAGCACTGCAGCGTGGCTGTGCCCGGCAGCCCGGGGAGGCACAAATCGCTTCCAGGAGGCTGCGCATATGATTAGCGTGAGCCAATGAGAAGGCTCGGAGGAGGCAGTGGTTGCCAAAAGAGCAGATGTGCGTGAAGTCTGCATCGGTTCATCTGGTGACCTCCCGAAATCGGTGAAAGATTTATATCGCTAATTATAGACTTTTTCCCCCCTAATTTAGTCATCCTTCTCTTCGTTAGAAAAAAAAAAAAATGGAGATGCAGTTCCAGTTTAAAATCCAATGTTACATTAGGAAGGGTGTCATCTTTTTAGGGGTTTTTGCAAACCACAGTTTAGATTCTGTCCGAATTACACTGCCCGCCTCCCCCTCCCCCCCCCCCCGACAGGGCACTTTACAGAGTTACCCCAAATTTTGGAGCTTTGCGAAATAAAAAACCAAATGCCCTTCGGTTGGAATTTGCTGTTCATTGTAACTTAGAAGTTGTGAAAATAAACTCCAGTTGCCGGGAAATTTGTGTGTTGGTTAGATAATGACTATAGAGAAGAGAGACTGTGGTGGAAATTGGGTGCATAACCAGGCCATAATTCAGCGCTTATTTCTTGGAAGTATTTTATTTTTACAGTCACGTATTGTTTGGACCATAGGGATCTTTCCTCAAAGTGTGGGGTGGAGTGGGGGGTTAGAAAATGAAGTCACAAATCCAAAAGCTTTCTGGAATGAGATGAAAAGGGGGCAGGTGGTTCTCCCTTTTCTCTAAGGATTCGCTGGCTTGCCTGCGGGACTTGCCCTCCATGGGTTCAAGTTTTCTGTAGCTGCTTCCTCTGGCGCCATCAGAAGAAAAACAATCCCTGTCAATCTGCCTTGATAAATGAACACACGGCTTTCCTGTGTCTCGCAGACAGGTTTGCCGCATACATGTAGGCAAAAAAAGACGACCAGTGTGATACACTCTTAGCCAGGGAACATCCTCTGGCATTAGGTCTTAAATGTACTTCCCCTGTTCACTGCAGGGCTGCAAGTCCAGAAACAGCAGACAGCATGCACACGTTCGTGGAAGGTCTGTGTTTAATCAGGAATATTTCCGAGTATGACGGCGAAGGATTTCTTGCAATCCCATCCCCGGAATGAAATCAGAGTTGCTTCTCTTGCACAAATGGAAAAATTTTTAATCGGAAGCAAATGAATCAAGCGATACGAGGTGGTTTTCAATGTTAGCCCTTGAGTTACTTTGACTTCACTGACATGACAGTAAAATTCACCAGACTTGATCGGAAAGGCAACATAGTTTCTTTACAGTAATGTCAGTTTTAGAGCTTGATGGGTAAAGAAAATAAGCATGTGTGAATGGCAAGAAACCCTCTAGCAGTGCCACAGAAGATAGCGTCTGCCTCCCACACAGACCCGGATACATAGACCCTGAAGCCAAATGCCCGCGTGGACGTGACTCCAAACCAGTTATTTCCCGATCCAGGAAAATTTGTTGTCAGGGACTTGATTGCCTACGAAAGGAATGTTGTTTTGTTTTAGAACCAAAGATTTCCGACAAGATAGAACATGAGCTCTCTGAAAGGAGAGATCTTTTTGTTGTTGTTGTTTCTGTTTTTTCTCACAAACACGCTCAGACATAGCTTTCCTTTCAGCTAATTAAGCTGTTTTAAAGCAAACTGGTCAAACAGTGACATCTTGGTGGGGAGCCTGGGAGTCAATTGCGTGATATAGAAGGCAGGGCACTTACAGGGTGACTTCCACTATTGTCTTCTCTGGCTGAATATTTTCTACTTGGTCAATGCTGCCAGAGTGACCCCATACAATTGGGAGAATTCAAAGCCACTGGCCTCAAGAGATGCCATTAAGAAGACAACCACAGAATAAGATTTCATGGTCAAAAGCCAAACTTAGTCTCTCCTACCAAGTCCTGATGTTTACAATATTTTATATGTATGTTTTCTTCCTGTCATTAGCATACTGTTCAAATAGTTAAACCAAATGAGAACACAGCCATCAGGAATTGTTCTAAATAATTTTTTGTGTGCTAGTGTAAAACCCACAGGCTTTTTCATAAGAGAAGTAGTTGGGGGAAAAGTCCACTTTTAGATTAATGATGGTTCCTTTAAAAGAATATGTGGAATACGTAGATCAAAATTTCTCTTAGCTAAATCCGTAGTAAGTATGATGGACCATCTCCTCAGCAGAATATTTGTTAAATAGTGTATGACATCCATTGTCAAAATAGATGAACATCAATTTGGTGTTTTGACAGCTATCAAGATGGTGCATGCTTTCACATGCTGAAGGAAAACATTAAATAGTCTATAAATAATTGCAAGATTATTGAAAGTCCTGTACTTTGTATTTCTTATATGAAACCCCAGCACATGGATTCAGTCAATAGGCTAGAAATGGGTCTTTTGAAACTCTGATCATGTTAGAGGACGGTTTTTTCTTTTTTCTTTTTCTTTCCATTAATAGCAAATGATTCATTATTTCTTGCCAAGAAGCATGATGTCTTTATAAAACAATATGATTCTGGACCTAATCACGCTGAAAACTGTGTTAAGGTAAGTGTTTTCCTATAGAAGCCAAATAGCACCTGTTTAGAGTGGAGATCACTGACCAAGGGAATTGGAGAAAAGAGTTAAAAAACAGAAGCTGGAATGATGACGTACTTCTTCCCAAAAAATCACATACCCACGTAGATATTTATTTAAAGGAGATCCCGTGTGTTCCTTCTTTCTTTCTTTCTTTTTTTTTCTTTTAAATATAAAAACTTCTATAAGAGAAACAAATGCCTTGATCTTTCTCATTTGGTTGGTTCAGAAATCTTTTTTTTGTTCTTTTTTTTAAATTAATGTCCCTTTGACTTTTAAATACCAGCTACGCTAAAATAAGTGATTCATAAACACAGAACATCTTGATCATAAGGAAAGGGGAGGTGACCACCCACACTCGCTAGGGTTCTTCGATTGCAAGGAGTATGAGCAGCAGTGTCAGTAGGCTAAAACTAGGAGAGGAGCTTCGGGAGTCAAACTGTCTGGATTTCTATTCCCGTTTCCCACAACTTGCTGTGTAGCCTTGGGCAGGACATGCAACCTCTCTGTTCTTCAGTCTTCCAACCTGAAAGAGGAGGCTGATAATACACTACCCTACAGGAACCATTGTGAGCTTTAAATGAGCGAAGTGCCTGGTGCAAGAGAATCCTTCTGTAAACATTGGTTTGAGTATGAGGAGGATGGCTTTACGCTGAGGGCTTCAAATATGGTATTACTTATAATCATCACCAAAATTCTATATAAACTAGAAGGTTTCATGATAAGGCTGAGAAAATTAAAGTTTGCAGATTCTATTAAATTTTTCTATTGTCACAGAGCTCAGATTCTGACCCAGTTTGCCCAACTCTAAAGTCTATATTATTCCACATCTTACTCCTTTTCAAGTAAACATCAACACTGTTTGATTGTGAAAATATAAAAGAGCAAAAAATACACACTCCAAGTTCTATCTTCGTTAAGCAGCACTCTTGGACACTTGGATAAATTATCTTGTAGATATGTCTGAATTCTGATACAGGGCACATCATTTGCATACAACACAAACATCTTTTGCGTGTTAAGGAGTAATGGGGCCATACTGAGACAGCCCTGCCCAGGAAAGATGCAACCCAATGATGAGGATGCCATGGAACCATCCCGAAGTAGAGCAAAATGAAGAATTCAAGGGACTTTGAACTAACTAGTGAGCCTTCCCAGCAGTTGGAAACAAACCCTGGTTCACCCCGGCATGGTCCTGGGTTACATCGTGAACTGGTTTCATCTTTCTGCCCACAGTCCTGGGTTCACATTGTGGAACCCATGGTGGCCAGGAAGGGAGGGTCTATCTGGCCAGCCTGGGTCTTCACTGGACGCACTGTTTGCACGGCATTCTGGCCAAGGGCTGCTCAGGGGAGTTGGATGGTGGAAGGAAGACAGTGGTTAGAACAAGGCAGGCCCGGGGACAGACTCCTGCTGTGCCATCATCTAGCTCCCCTGTAACTCTTTTGTCTGAGTCAGTTTTCTCCTCAAAAGTTTAGGATAATTTCTACTTTCGGGGCTGTTAGTGAAGATTTTTTTTAAAGTGCATGAAATGCCAAACACAGAGCTGGTTATGCAGAAAATGATCCGTAAGTAGCAATCAATCACATAATGATTTGTAATAACCACTTAAAACATGCTTTGAGAGCCTGCTGCACTAATCCGGGAGCTGCACCTGCGAGGTACCTGCTGTCCCCTACTTTTCCAATGACCACAGGGGTCTATGTCTATGGAGAACAGTACCATCTCCACATTTAGGGGCAAAGGGCCTTATTTCTGCTGTAGATGCCTCAAGTTGACAAGTAATTCAAGTCTAAAGAGAAAATCGAATTATGAAAAAGTATTTAAGTTTTGTTGTTGTTGTTGTTGTTGTTGTTTTTAAGTAGCTGCTAACAGTGCCTGGGTGACTCAGTGGGTTAAGTGTCTGCCTTCAGCTCAAGTGATCCCAAGGTCCAGGGACGGAGTCCCACACTGGGCTCCTTGCTCAGCAGGGATACTGCTTCTTCCTCTACCCCTCCCCACTGCTTGTGATCTCTCTCTCTCCCAAATAAATAAATAAAAATCTTTAAGAGAAAGAAAGAAAGAAAGAAAGAAAGAAAGAAAGAAAGAAAGAAAGAAAGAAAGAAAACACTTGCATAAAATAAAATAAAAAATAAAATAGTTGCTAAGATAATGACATCTGGGTCCAGGAGTGGAACGAAGGAAATTTTGACTTTGGAAAATTAAACACAGAAGGCCCTGAGTGCACAGAAGCTATCAAACCACTAAAGAAATCAAGATTGTTAACCTGCCTTCATTTGATTGAGTCAGAGAACATAAAAGTGAAAAGAATTCCACTGCTGAATGACGGAAAGATCGCTAATGTCCCTACATATAGTCAACATAATCTGTGCGGTGTAAGAAATGCTTCCTTGTGGAAAGAGAGAGAAAGGATGGGAAGGAGGAATGTTCCAACACCAGTTGCCCATACACACAAGACCACCTTAGATCTAATGTATGGCAGGCAATTGGTAAAATGCAGAAAACACACAACTCACAATTTTCCCCAAACTTTAGTGTTTTGAACACAGTCAAGGACAAAGTACCTCACAGTTCATGTCCTACAAGCATTTGAGTCTCACAAGAATAAAGCTGAAAATCTGACAGAAGCCACTTTCTTTCGTGTGAGGGGTGGCTGGTTCCATCCCTATAGTCCCCGTTCTGTTGAACTATCTACACAGGAACGTTTGTAACAGTTTTATTCATAAATGCCACAACTTGGAAGCAACCAAGATGTCCTTCAGGAGGTGAAGGGATACACAAACTGTGGTATATCCGGACACTGGAATGCTACTCAGCGCTGAAGAGAAGTGAGCTACCAAGCCATAAAAAGACATGCAAGAGGGGCACCTGGATGGCTCAGTGGGTTAAGCCTCTGCCTTCCGCTCAAGTCACGATCCCAGGGTCCTCGGATCCAGCCCCACATCGGGCTCTCTGCTCAGCAGGGAGCCTGCTTCCCTCTCTCTCTCTCTGCCTGCCTCTCTGCCTACTTGTGATCTCTATCTGTCAAATAAATAAATAAAATCTTTAAAAAAAAAAGACATGCAAGAAACTTAAATGCATATTGCTCTGTGAAAGAAGCCAATATGAGAAGGCTCCATCTTACATGATTCTAACGATATGATATTCTGGAAAAGACAAAACTATGGAAACAGGGAAAACATTAGTGGTTGCTATGGGGCAGGGGGAGGGGGAATTAACAAGGAGAGCACACAGGATTTCTAAGGCAGTGAAACTATCTTTCTGTATAATACTATAATGGCGGATGCAAGTCATGACACATTTGTCACAATGCATGACGGTACAACACCAACAGTAAATGCTAATGTCAACCATAAACTTAAGTTAATAAAAATGTATGCTAAAAATTTAAAAAGCAAATTTATATTTAAAAAGAACTCTCTGGGAAGCTGAAAGTACAGATGAAGAATTATGAACAAGTTCCATCAGTGATGACAAAACATTTTTCCACTGATGTAAAAATCCATATTTTGGGGGCACCTAGGTGGCTCAGTGGGTTAAAGTCTATGCTTCCTGCTCGGGTCATGATCCCAGGGTCCTGGGATCGAGCCCCACGTTGGGCTCTTTGCTCGGCGGGGGGGTCTGCTTCCTCCTTTCTCTCTCTGCCTGCCTCTCTGCCTGCTTGTGATCTCTGTCTGTCAAATAAAGAAACATACAAAATCTTTAAAAAAATTTTTTTAAAAATCCATATTTTGGATTAGATTACGAAGCTGAATGAAATATTTCAAAGGAGGAAGCAGTAGCTTAGAGTTTGAGGCTACAGTGGACCAGCTGATGATGACGTGGAGTGACTGGGAGACATTTAATTATACCAGAATTCTTATCAGGATTGCTGTTGCTTTTGCGTACACTCCTTAAAAATTCTGTGGATTTTGAAAAATTGCCCCAACCCTGTTTTCTCCAAGAGCCCTGTTATTTTTAGTATATATCTTGCAATTTTGCAGCACATGAGGCTTTTCCGGAACATAGACATTGCCTTTAAGCAGAAGTACCTGTGTTTCTTTGTTATACAGTCACGTGCTGGGATCTTTCCTTCTTGTCCATTGACTGTATTCCTTTCCCCATGTAGAATCTTCCAGATAGCTTAATACTCTGAAAATTAAAAAACTGATGTATTTTAAAGCCTTCCTTTCCATAATTCTCTAGCAAGAATTCTGCCATTGTAGCCCCAGGAAAATGAAAAACAATAGCAACTGGGGGGAAAAAAGGGAAAGAAGGAAGCATCAGGGAGAATTCCAGTAAGATTTGTGGAGGAGAAATGGAGCCTTTTTGCCCAGCATAGTCGAAGTCCAAAGCTAGGATGAAGAATGTAGAAACTCAGTGGGGGGTCAGAGGTGCCATCAAGAGCCAAAATAGCCTTAGCCTGAGCTATTACTCAGGGTGGGCCACTGAGCCCTGAGTAAGTTGAAAGAGAACAATGTCTGTGTTCACCAGGTTTTGGTTACAAACGCAGGGCAGAAAGCAGCAGCCAAGGAACAATGGCTATCACAAAGGAGAGCAAGGAGGTAGGTGCAAGGACACCACTGGGTCCCCCAAGGCCTTGGCAGGTAAGAGAAAAGGTGCACATACAGAGGCTTTCTGTAAAGACATTACTTCCAGACAGAGTTGAGGGAACAACAGTGGATGGCCCAGAAGTATCAACTTCAGGAAACTCTTCATCCCCTAGGGCTAAAGAAACCAGGGAGGATAAAGCAAAGCCCAGGGACAGCTGGAATCGTGCCAGTCTCTAACCACGGAGGCGCAAAGCCAGAGATGTGGTACCAAAGCAAGAGGAAGCACGGACGCCGTACCCTCATTTCTTTCCCCTTCCAAACGCTCCTCTCTTGCCGGTGCCTCCCATTAACCACACGACAGAAGCCAACAGGCAAAGACAGCTGGGAGGTCGAGTCGGCAGGGGTCAGCCTCCTGGGACACGCTGGAGAACAAATGAGGGCCCGGGGTGAGGACAAGCAGAGAATAACCAGACATCTTCCATGCCAACATGAGACCATCCGCGTAAGGCCCTCTTCCTTACATGCACAGACGCCATGTTGGAGAGGAGCACCAGCAGGTTCTGAAATATTGAACATTTACCTAAAGAGACTGGGTCACTTAAAGGAAGTATTTAAATTATTTAAACATACTGAAGTGTGCCAAAATATTGTTTCGTTTTCTCTTTCCTGCATCATCATTGTAATAAAAATTAGATCAATTTTTTTTTTTTAAATAAAGCAGCTACATTTTCACTGCCCAATGCCCTGCAGTGTGAGGAAATCCGTGAACCTCTGCTTCATACTCTCTCTAATTCCAAAAGTAACTGAGGTTACAGATGAAATGTAGCAGAGGGGCGCCTGGGTGGCTCAGTCAATTAAGTGTCTGCCTTCAGCTCAGGTCATGATCTCCGGGTCCTCGGTTCAAGTCCTGTGTTGGGCTCCTTGCTTAGTGGAAAGCCTGCTTCTCCCTCTCCCTCTGCTGCCCCCACTGCTTATATGCACTCGCTCTCTGTCTCTGTTAAATAAATAAATAAAATCTTTAAAAAAAGAAAAGAAAAGAAAAGAAAAGAAACATAGCAACATAGCAGAAATGTCTTGATAGAACCAGGAAGAAGAGATGATTTCAGACTCCTGCTTAATAATCTTAATAATTGCGTGGTAAGTTATTTGACATCTAAAATGGCAACATAGTACATTGTGTACATTTTGATTATTTAAAATACAAATTTATGAAATACTTTCTTAAACAGAATATAAATGACAATTTCTCAGGTGGGATCTTCTATAAAGTACATGGAGTGATATGTGGGAAAGCTCTCCCATCAGATTTTTGGAGGTAATGAAATGATGTTCAAGCACAACATGCATCTGGATGATTTCACGTTCCCTGCCCTCTTCTGTCTCCTCCAAAATGTTTTATATGACATCTTTACTCATACTACATACCAGTTTCCCAATTTTGTTCTGGGCAAAATGATTTTTTTCAGAATTCATTTTTTTGAGTTGTACAGTTCAGTGAGTTTAATGTATATGTGTAGAATTATCACCATTTAATTTTATTTTTTTTAAAGTAATCTCTATACCTAATATGGGGCTGAACTCACAACCCGGAGATCAAGAGTCCCATGTTCTACTGACTAAGCCAGACTGGTGCCTACACAATGATTATTTTTAATAAAGACATCCAAGCCTTTCCTAGAGAGCTCCAGATCAGCTTGTCCAAATGTCCTGTTTTGTGCACAGACCCAGTATCCGTCCTCACGAGGTTTCTCCCTGAAGATCCCCAACATCAAAACACAATTTTTTATTTCTTTGTCCAACCCTTCCTTTCCTAAATTTAGTTATCCCAATACAAAATTCTTCCACAATTGTCGTGCCCAACATTTTCCAACCTGCCCTCGTAATTTTTAACGAAACTCTTTCATAAAAATTCTTTTGTGTCTATATTTTTATTGCATATATCTACATTGCATTTGTTTTTATCTTATCTCCCCATGCATATGAACATGAAAATATATGAACATATATGAACATATGAACATCAAAATATCTGTATTTTCACTGTATTTTTCTAAAATAGTAAAAGCTAGATATCAGAAGATGAGCAATAACTTCAAATGGGGACAAACAAAATACTCACAAATCTATCAGAGTAGGGTGTGTACTTCCTCGTTTTATACACACAGACACACACAAATATATATAAAATTTGTTTTGAAGTTCAAACAAAAGTATGTGCATCTCAGTGAGCAATTTGCTTAAGACACAATATGACTCATGTTTCTCTTGTTCCTTCTTTTTTTAAGCTGTTTTCCCAAGTCTCAGTTAAATATTAAACATCGTGATGGCAATACCCCCTCTCCCAACAAACACACACTCAAATCAGAGCTTTCCTAAAAAAAGTCACCTTAAACCAGTAGGATTGGAAACCCGACTTAAGCAAGCCTTTAGTGAAAAGAGGCATTATCTGGAGCCCTCAGACTAATCATTTTTGGTTTGCAGCAAGAACTTCGAAGGGTGACTCCCAGCGCGGTCTCCTGGCCACTCACTCCTTTTCCTGTGTAGTCGCATGTTAAGCATGATGACTCTCTGTATAGAAGCCATGTGTTGTCATAATGTAACATCATTAAACAAAGTGTTTAGAGCAGTTTTAGCTGAGCCAGAACATGAACAACAAAACCCGCCAATTACAGTGTCATTTTGTGTAGTTGTTAAGGTTGCAAATGTCTCCAACTTTTTCTGGTAGGCCATATTGAGCATGTCACAGCGAACATCTGAGATAACGATTTGCTAGGCAATGTGCAATTCTCGCTCCTTTTTTCATATCAGAGAAGAAAGAGTTCTTTATAACAATTTGGCTCAAATGTCTACACACATTGCTCCAGCGTCTGTAGCAGCATGTGTTTCTAGGATTGTTCTGGAAGAGAAAATGCAGAAACAGCAGGGAGCAGAAGATAAACAGGCAATCCGTGACTCATTAAAACAAGCATTGGTAGCCAACATTGTGGAGTGTGTGAAGACCCCAGATCCAACTCGCCTATAAACTTTTTTTACCAGCTGGACTTAGCATCTGTCGGAGCTTGGAAAGAGAGGTAGTCTGTTACAAATGATTTCAGTGTGTCGCATTTATTAACCTGCCACCTTACATAACTCTGCTGATTGGGAACTCGGGGAAATGCTTGAGCAATGACACAGCTTATTGTTGGAATGTTACAACTGCAGTAATAAAGACGCAAGTTGCCATTAAAAAAAAAAAATACAAAGACCACGGAGCAATTGGAAAATGACAATGAAGCAAAGTTAAAAAGCATCACAGTCTTGAGAAATGTACGTGCCAGGAGAATAATTGAAATTCGGGTTGGATTTTGATCATTTTCAATTCTTTACATCAATTAGGCAGGAAGAGTATTTTCTTTTTTAATAGTTGTCACATTAGCTTTGTTAGCAGCTCTGAGGAAAACAAATGCCAAACTGGGAACATTCCTGTGTCCTTTTCCAAGTACTTACTGTTCTAAATGAAATGAGCCGCTTCTGTCTTTAAATCCCTGACAATTCCTAGAAAGGCATTTTCTGTTTTTTTCGTGTTTTCGTGGGGGAACTGAAGGAAGAGGAAAGGGACCTTTCTATAAAAAACCATGTCCGTTTTTGTCTTAAACAGCTTTGCCTTGCCTCACAGTTCGTTCAGGACAAAGAACATTACCCCAGAAATCAAAACCACACCAGGTACCTGATACCCTTTTCGTTCCAGTGCTTTGATTTGCTTCTCTTTTGTCTCAAAATTTTCTTAGGATTATTTGGTCAAGAGGTGTAAAATGCCACAGAGTAATTTTCTATGTGGTGTCCAGACCACATGCCAGCGAGTTCAAATTAATGGGGCTGTTTACACTCTGGTACAAAATTTGCACATATTAGCTTATAAAATATGGATAAGCTGGTTTCCTATAACAAAATACAGCCCTGCCATTTCAAAAATGAAAATTGCAGAGACTTTGGAAAAAAATCAGCTGAAGGAATGCTTCACGTTTCGCCATGGTTAGCCTATTATTTGTAGTTTTGAAACTTTATTGGTCCCCAATCTAATCTTTTCTGAGTATAAAAACATTAACATATGGTTTCACACAGCACAGGGCTGGAAAGTCCGTATCCCAAATGCACATTGTACGTAGGGTGACATTCACACTAAATACCATCCCTCAGGGTCTGTACTTCATTTTACCTGGGATTGGAGAGCCATGAAATCCCTGGAAAAGTTGTTCATGATTCTGAACCAAATGGTGCACAGTGTACGGAGATGCTAACAGTGTATGCTTCTGCCAAAGGTTGTGGCTCAAATGTCTCTCTAAGTAACATTAAAAATCTGCTGCTTCATGCCTATGAATTTCAATATTTATAGCATCCCATAAAACGGTCCACTGTCGGCAAGAGATGCGCCACTGTGCACTCTCCGAGCAGATGGCCGGCAATATGGCACCTTTACACGGACCAGCTGTGGAGCACAGAAATGGATGCTGGTCTGAGGCAGGGTATGGGCCCCACATCTGGAATTCTAACCAACTGGCCTCGGTACCCATTGTAAAGTTTCTTTCCCCGAGACGAGCTCTGATTTAGAGCTGCTCACCAGAGTCCTCATTAACACAAGAGACTAGAGGGAGGTTAGGGCCTGGAACTCCTCTGTTGGGCATCTGTTAGAGTCTGTGGATGGCACTCCGTAGTCCCTTATAGACGCACCCAGGGGAGGATTCTCTCATGCATGATGCGACGTTCTCTACTTAACTAGTTTTATACCAAAAGAGGAGGACTTATTAGAAACAAAGCCCACTTTCCCTGCACCTCCTTTTCTAAATGGGTCAGAAAAGACCCACAGAGATGGAGCAATTTCTAGGATATCTAAAAATTTGGTATAAATGTCTCACTTTTTTCAGATCTCCAGTGGAATATTGTCTTGTTTTGGGTAGGTTGGACTTTGCTCAAATGCGTGGTTAGAAATTTCTAAAATACAGAAAGCTCTTAGACTTGTTCTCCTTATTGTAATATCACTACTCTGGTAACTGACACAGTATAATTTTATGTAGTTTGATTCATTCAACAGAAAGGTAAACTGTTTTACATACATAAATAGAAAGGTAGGCTGTTTTACACACATTTCAAATATGAACAGGAAATGGTTGTTATATAAAAATTCTCTTGCGGGGGCAGTGGTGGGGGGGCTTGGATGGCTCAGCTGGTTGGTGGAGCATCAGACTCTTGATTTCCGCCCAGGTCATGATCTCAGGGTGGTGAGCCTGCATTGGGCTCCCTGCTCCGCACAGAGTCTGCTTGAGTTTCTCTCCCTCTACCCCTTCCGTGGGTTTGCTCTCTCTCTCCCTTGCTCATTCTTGCAAATAAATAAATAAATAAATCTTTTAAAAAGTACTTTTAAGGGTAACATCCTAATTTCACTTTTACTAAGTATTTTCTCTTTAGAGAAAATTCCACTCCCATTCTTTCATTTTGTAAAATACTTTTTCCCACATTACCCAATTATTCACCTTAAAATTTATTTGGTGTTCAATGGCCCCATCTCTTAAAAAATGCTTTATGTATAGCCTCATTCTACTGATGAGTCATTTTCTAAGACAGTATCTCGACATCGATTTCTACCTCCTCTCACCCCCAAGGGAAATGCAGATATTGTCAGCAAGTGAGCCAATACAAACAGTTACCCATGGGGCTATGCTAACTTAATCATGTAATTTACAAATATTTTAGAGTCTTTTCATTAAATAATCATCTACTTTAGAATATAAAAATAAAATTGTGTTTATGCTATTTGGCCTCAATGTTTAAAAAGAAAAGTTTGATTAGAAGGTCTAATTTTTCTTTGTCAAAGAAGTTCTAAAGGATTGATTTCCACCTGATGAAAATCCAGCAGATTAAATATGCTCTTATTAATTGACAGATGAGTGATTGAATGGTATGGTGGGTTAGTAATTAATGCATGACTAAATACCCAGCCAAGACATAGTAGCTAAAGCAATAATTGTTTACATAAGATAGTATCTGCTACAAATGCTCCCATATGGCATGTACCCTAGAGACTCAATCATTATAAAGAAAGAGGGTAGAGTGGTGAGAAGGAAATGAACCACACTGGATACTTGGAATTATACTGATAAGAGATATGGAGGTATTAAAATGTAAAGAGTGTTTAGGTCACTAAGAATGAACCCAAATTGGCAATCTGGTGTAATACACATGATCATAATGGTTTCAAATTCACTAAGGGAGAATTTAAATTTTTCTTTTGTTTTTTCTGACCATGATTAAATTTCTCTTTGGCTGTTTGATATCCTAAAGATATCATGTATTTACTTCAACAGAAAATGCCAAGAATGAGGTCATCCAGACTCTCCTTACAACTGTATGGATCATGAGTATATTGTGAATGAATGTGTGGTATCTCTGAATGGAAATACGGTCTCTCAATCAAAATCAAGTTTCACATTGCATGTGAAACTAACACGATATCAACATTCCCAAGCAGCTATCTCCACCTATAGTTGCCACTGCCTCTCCATTGTGACTACAAGCTTTACCAGCACAAATAACTCCATCTCTGGGTGTCCATCAGGCAGGCAGAGTTCCAGCATGGTGTTGTCTGCCTCAACGTGTGCTCGTCACGGATTGCTGAATGCAAAACTTTTCCCATCTTGTAGAAGGACTTCCACTCCACTGCTCCTGACAAGAGACAAATCTATTTATGTATGCTGCTTCTGGTTTTGAAATGCAGAAAGATCACTTTTCCTATGATATTTTGAAAAAATTGCTCTGAAAGCAGTACCTTAACTACAATAACATGGCTATCGGATGGCACAGATCCATAAACTTGTGTAAAAGTAATATTAAAATATCTGGTAGAATGTAGTTTTTCTTAGATTTAAAAATGTGTAGGTGTGACTGCCTACGCATGTGTGTATCTTTAAAAACCTTAATATAATAGAGCTACAAAAAAGAGATGCATCTTGTTGAATAATTTCGTGATTTTAATTTTCAGTTTGGCACTCAAAGAAAGTGAAGAAAATCTCCAGGTTATTGGTGTTTGTTTCAAATTCCTACACTCCTAAACATGAGAATGAGTTACAAATATTGAAGGGGAGAAAACTAGGTTTATCCTAGTTTGCTGGATTAGAATTGGAATTAGTGTGAAACTCTTGGTTTCAAATACATAGATAGAGATAAAAATAAGTATAGATATAAAAGTGTGTGTTTGCATATATTTGCAGATGCTCACATTCCTGGCCCATATCCTGACAGGACCTACGAGCCACAATAGCTCGATAGCAGTAAGCATACCTAGCACCCTGAGACTGCCTTCAAATACTGTCCTCCACTGAGAGGAGCCAACGATCCTTAGAGAGATGGCTGATTCCAGGGCTGGGGCAGGGGAAGTTCCAGATGAGCCTGGAACATTTATTGTGCCAGAAAACAGAAAGTGCTCAAAGAACTACGGTGACATGTGAAAAGGACACAAGCGCCAACTTCATGGATCTCACACTGGCCAAACTAGGGACAACTGAGCATCAAAATAAACAATGATAGTAATGCATTAAAACTATTCAAACAAAATTGAAAATTGTAAAAACATATATGAATAAATGAACACATTTGAAGTTTGATAAGGTACAAGATACTTACATAGTTCTAAAGGCTCTCCCCACAAATTATTTATTCATTACAAAGGGGAGACAGATTAACTTCACAGTTGGGAAAACTGGCTGACATCACCCTTATCAAACCATCTAGTGAACCTCACCGGTAATGGAACAAATGGAAATTATGCTTCCACACAAGAAGAACCAGCATCATTTCTGTGATATGCTTGTGATATGGACTACCTGAATCTAATCATGAGGAGGAATCAGACAAACCCAAACTGAAGGACATTCTGCAAAATAAGTGGCCTGTAATCTTCAAAAATGTCAAGGTCATGGAAGTGAAGGAAATACGGAGGAGCTGTTCCAGTTTAAAGGAGACTAAAGAGACATGACAACTATTTGTAAGGTGTGATTCTGAACAGGAAGAGTTTATAAGAGACTTTTTGCTTTTTAAGATTTATTTATTTACTTATTCTAGAGAAGTAGGAAGAAGCAGAGGGAGAGGGAGAAAGAGTCTTAAGCAGAGTCCACCTCGCTGAGTGTGGAGCCTGACCAGGGGCTTGATCTCATGACCCTGAGACGACCCTGAGATCATGACCTGAGCTGAAACCAAGAGTTAGATGCTTAACTGACTGAGTCACCCAGGCACCCCTACAAGAGACATTTTGAAGCAATGGGTGAAACTTGAAAGGGATCTTGAATGTATCCATGTTAATTATCTGATTTTGACGGTTATGTTGCATTTGTATTGGAGAATGTCGTTATTTATAGGAAATTTGCACTGAAGTACTCTGGGATGATGGACCATTAGGGGGACGACTTGCTGTAAATAATTCATGGGGGAAAAAAGTTCTTCATCCTGTTTTCCAACTTTGTTTTAAGTTTGTAGTTTTTCAAAGTTAAAAATGCAACATTCTAATATCTTTGCACAAGCCTTACTTCCAGAGAATCTGGATTGACTTAAGGTGGGACCCAGGCATGTGCATTTTTTAAAAGCTCCCCAGGTGTCTCCAATGTACACCTTGGATGGAGACTTATTGGTTTATACTCTAAAGTCTCATTTTACAAAAGAGTGAAAAGAATTCCGAAGCCAGGCTGAAGATCTTGCAGCTGGCACAAAAGACTCCAGGACTCCTAGTTTGTTCATTCATTTATTTTATTGGTATTATATTCAGGGCACTGTGCTGGGTATTTTGGGGGGAAAAACAATAAAACATACATGCTTGTAATAGTAACAGTGCCTTCTCTTGTATAACATTTTATTACTTGTAAAATGTTTTAACATTTCTTTTGGATGTCAAAGCAACTCACTTGAGTATTATTACCATAGTTTTACAGACAAGGTAACCAAGGTTACAATGAGTGTGTGATATTTTGTGTCGGGTCCAGGACTCTGCTGACACCTAGGTCAGGGTTTTTCTGCCACAGTCTGCTAGTTTAACAGAAGACAGCAAACATGAAATATCAGATGAGTAATAAAGAGGCATAAGCATTTTGGGAACATACAAGAACTTGAGACCCCTCCAGGTACAGTACTAGGGAGAACTTCACCAAGGAAGCAGGATGTAAGTTGCAGATTGAAAGATAGTTTAGTAAAATTATAAGCAGAGAGAGAAGTAAAATCATTCTAGACAAATGGGGTATATGAGCAAAAGACCAGAAAAAAAATAAAATTTTAATGTTTTATGGGAGATAAAGAGGCTAGTTTGGGTAGAGGATCTGAGAGTTCACATTAGTGAACAATTTCTATCAGAAAGATTATATTAGGGCAGACTATAAGAACTCAACACCCAAAGAACAAATAATCCAATCAAGAAATGGGCAGAGGACATGAACAGACATTTCTGTAAAGAAAACATCCAGATGGCCAACAGACACATGAAAAAATGCTCCACATCACTCGGCATCAGGGAAATACAAATCAAAACCACAATGAGATACCACCTCACACCTGTCAGAATGGCTAAAATTAACAAGTCAAGAAATGACAGATGCTGGCGAGGATGTGGAGAGAGGGGAACCCTCCTACACTGCTGGTGGGAATGCAAGCTGGTGCAACCACTCTGGAAAACAGTGTGGAGGTTCCTCAAAAAACTGAAAATAGAGCTACCCTATGACCCAGCAATTGCACTACTGGGTATATATCCTAAAGATACAAACGTGGTGCTCCAAAGGGGCACATGCACCCGAATGTTTATAGCAGCAATGTCCACAATAGCCAAACTGTGGAAAGAACCTAGATGTCCATCAACAGATGAATGGATAAAGAAGATGTGGTATATATACACAATGGAATACTATGCAGCCATCAAAAGAAATGAAAGCTTGCCATTTGCGACAACATGGATGGAACTAGAGGGTATTATGCTTAGCAAAATAAGTCAATCAGAGAAAGACAACTATCATATGATCTCTTTGATATGAGGAAGTGGAGATGCAATGTGGGGGGGTTGGGGGAGGTAGGAAAAGAAAAAATGAAAAGATGGGATTGGGAGGGAGACAAACCATAAAAGACTCAATCTCAAGAAACAGACTGAGGGTTGCTGGGGGGAGGGGGGACGGGAGAGGGTGGTGGGGAAATGGACATTGGGGAGGGTATGTGCTATGATGAGTGCTGTGAAATGTGTAAACCTAGCGATTCACAGACCTGTACCCCTGGGGATAAAAATACATTATATCCTTATTAAAATAAATTTTAAAAAAAAAAGAATTCTTATCTGCAGCCTCCAAAGAGTGACTACAACCTGAATATTGTGGGTTAGAAATCAGGGAAGGCTGGCTATGAATTTGCTTTTTATTATTATCTGCTCTATAATATAGAAGAAACAAAAACATCTAGTATATGGTGCTTCCAACAATGAAATGAGAAGGTCAAGGATGAATAAACTCACCAAGGCTCTACTGAGGAAGGATGATTGATCTGGTAGGAGGTGGGGAGCAATATGCATTGCTCTCAAAATAATTGCCTGTCCATGTGCAGGGCTCCTGACTTAGGGGATCTTCTTGCTGACTCATGGCAAACTCATGAGATAGAAATTACTGCTGCTCACTCTTATACAGGTACACAGGAAAGAAGGAAGCTGGGAGTAGAAAGGGTTCATTTCATTCCTCAAGATCACCCACCTGATAGGTTTTATAATAGAGGTTTGAATTTAGAGCTACTCATTCCTCAAACCCATTCTCTGACTCTAATGTTCTTGCACAGGCCTGGGCAAGGCCACTGTGTGCACAGCTCCAGTGAGGGTTAACTAGAAGGAGGAACTCTTAACAGGAAAGTAATCTTTTGTCACAATATGCACCCTCAAAGTTGATAGAATTTGTTCGATTGCTAGATATTTGTTGCTCTGTGTACTTCAGTTTTGCTTAGGTAGAGAAAATACTGACTTTGGACTTTTATCAAAATCATAATTCATAGTATTTTTTCATAGTCTTGAGTATCAAATTGGGAACTTTGCATCAATAAAAAGTGTTGAGGATTTATTCAGAGATCTGTTTTTTTATTATTATTACTATTCAATTTATTTAAACTAAAAAGCCCCAATTACTCATTTTTCCCACCCCACATTCCCTGTCTCTGATAACCACCAGTCTGTTCATTGTATCTGTAAGCTTGGTATATATATATGTATATATATATATACACACACACACGTGTATGTATATGTATATATGTGTGTGTGTATATATATTCCACATATAAAAGAAATTATACAGTAGTATACACTAGGTGTCTATCATTTTCTATGAAAATAAAAATCACTGGAATTTTCTGACCACAATGATATGAAACTAGAGATTAGTTAGATGAAAAAACTAAAAAATTTACAAATATGTGAAGATTAAATAATATGCTACATAATATGCTATGAAGATTAAATAATTTGCTATCCAAAAAGTCAAAGAGAAAATAAAAAGGAAATTAGAAAATACCTTAAGACAAACAAAAATGGAAATGTGACATACCAAAATTTACAGGATGCAACAAAAGCAGTTCTAAGAGGAAAGTTTATAGCAATAAATGTCTACCTTGGGAAACAAGAAGATTCTCAAACAATCTAACTTCACACCTCAAGGAATTGATAAAAAAGACCAAATGAAGCCTAAACTTAGTAGAAGGAAGGAAATAATAAAGACCAGAGCAGAAATAAATGAAATAGAAACTAAAAATACAATAGAAAAGATCAATGAAACTAAGAGCAGTTTCTCTGAAAAGATAAACAAAATTGATGAAACTTTAGTTAGACTCACCAAGGAAAAAGAGAGCACTCAAAAAAATAAAATCAAAAATGAAAGAAGAGATGTCACAACTGATATCACAGAAATACAAAGAATCATAAGAGACTACTATTAACCATTATATGCCATCAAATTAAACAACCTAGAAGAAATGGATACATTCCTAGATGCATACAACTTATCAAGACTGATCATGAGGCAATAAAAAATCTAAACAGATTGATTACTTGTAAGGTTACTGAGTGAGTAATCAAGAACCTCCCAACAAACAAATGGCTGATGGCTTCACTGCTGAATTTACCGAACATTCACAGGAGAATTAATACCAATCTTTCTCAAATTCTTCCCCAAAATAGAAGAGGTGGAAACTCTTCCAAACTCATTTTACAAGACCAGCATTACCCTATCCCTAAACAAGACAAAGATGCCACAAGAAAAGAAACACTAGGCCAATATCTCTGATGAACATAGATGCAAAAGCAGAACTGCTCAACAATATATTAGCAAACTGAGGGCACCTGGCTGGCTCAGTCAGTAGAGCATGGAACTGTTGACCTCTGGGTTGTGAATTCAAGTCCCACATTGGGTAAAGAGCATACTTAATTTAAAAAAAAATTAGTAAACTGAATTTAACAATACATTAAAAGGATCATTCACTACAATCAAGTAGGATTTATTTCAGGCATACAAGGATGGTGTAACTAACATCTGCAAATCAGTCAATGGGATATACCATATTAATAAAATGAAGGATAAAAAATATGATCATACCAGCAGAGGCAGAAAACACATTTGACAAAATTCAACATTTATTTACAATAAATATTCTTAACGAATGTCTGGTTCTGATAGAATCAAGAGGGACTGGAAATACTAAGAACAGACTTGAAGAAAGCAGTTTGAAAAGAAGTTTCAAAAAATTCTAGATGGAATGAGTTTCCTTACCTCTTGTTTCCAATACTGAAAATAAACAGAACAACTCATTGTGTCTTGTGGTCATCAAACCATTCTAATCTGGGAAAAGATGCTCTCATTGAGGCCTGTGTTGAAGGTGTATGGAAATAAAGCTTCTGTTCATACTCTTGATGACAGAGCATGGACATTAAAAATGTTTTATTCTGAGAAACAGAGTTGAGAGCAGGGATTTGATAAGAAGTAGTATCCTATGCCAGGCCATCAGGGCCCCTTGCATAGAATCTGAATGGTGCTTTTTTGTTAGACTGACACTCATAATATACATAACACAGTCAATTAATACCGTGGTTGAATGTTGTCATTGCGTGCCCACATCAACTACCTACCTCACATCATTTGTCGAGCCTCTTCAATGTAATAAATGCATACTGTTTATGCAGCAGGTGTGGGGGTGGGGAGTGTGTGGAGAGAAGATGGGAAGGTGTCACTTCATGGCTCTTCATTCTGAGGAGATGTTCAGCCATGATTACAATGATAGGTCTCCATTTGTTCTAATATGAACTAGATTTGAAAGGCCCTGCCATTTTAGTTAGTGAATACTCATTTTGACTCCATGGTTGACCTTTGGCATCTGAAATTCATCTTAGAAAACCGTGACTTGATGGGAACCAAAGACATAAGAAGAGTGAAAAGAAATAAAATTGTGTTAAAAATGGCTGGTTCCATGCCTCTTGATTCCTGAATTACTTAATGGCAAACAAGAACAGTCTCTGATCTGACCAGAAGAACTTGTAGGTCATTCCTTCAACTGAGCCAGACAGAAAGCTGGTCACTAAAAACAACTGAATAAATTTATGCTGAGCTTCTATTTGATAGCCTTCAGAGAAATATCTTAAGTAAATTGTTCATTTTTATTGGAAATAAAAGAATAAACAGATATTATTACATTATAAAACCTATATAAGAAAACAAGTATGAGTCACACTTGAGAAATACTAGTTTAGATGCTCAGCATTTTGTAAAACAGAGTTGCTCATTCACAGGACTTTCCCCTTCCTGAAGGACTATAATCAGTTTTCAATTGTGTATGGTCATGAAGGAAAACACCGATATGCATTAATCACAAATTATTTCTATTTAGGGTTAAAATATATTTTTGTAACTTTCTTTAAAAGGGATATACTTGAACATATCCCTTGGAGTAAAGCTAAGCTGCTGTAACAAAGCGACCCCAAAGTACAGTGATTCTAAAAAGCTAGAAGCTATTTCTCTATAACATTTCTTCAATGACTGGTCCAAGTCTGAGGGACATTTCAGCTCTGAACAGATTTCAGACACTCAGAACTTTCCATGTTGCTTCATTACCCCCTCGGGCATGGTTATTATGGTTGAAACTGGGTTGTTATCATGTCTAGATTCAGGCAGTAGAAAAGAAAAAGAGGATGTGGACAAAGTAGCCCAGCACCTAAAGCTATGGACCTTAAGGTGGCACATATCACATTCTTTAGTGTTCTCTCAGGGAAAACCTGATCACATCTAACTGTGAGGGAGAGTGGGAAAGGCACACTCTAGCACCACTGTTACATATCCAGGGGAAAAGGGAAAGAGGGTTAAGGAGATAACCAGAAGTCTGCCCCATGTTGATATTATGGGAATTCATAATTGAGTGTGTGTACTTTAAATGACTTAGAAGCTATATGGTAAAGATCTCAAAGAAGATGTTGAACAGCCCAGTTCTTTTTTGCCTCCTGGAGAAGCCATTCAATTCCTCTAAACTCAGGAGAAGGTCAAGGCCTATGTTAAAACAACTCACCCTTTTGCCATATAACTTGCAACCCAACCCAAGAGTTCACATAAATGAACAATGTCATTAAGAGCTAAGAAGAGTCATATCTGATACGCCCCCAGACCACAAACTAGCACCCAGCAGGTTGACCGAAGCTCACGGACACTGTTCATTAGTACATCCTTAGAAATAATGTCTTTGGGAAAAGGAAGGGAATTCTGACAAAAGTCCTAGAATTGTCACTTCCTTATACCTGGCAACAGGCTGGCCTTTGGCAGGACAGGGGTAGGCTCACTATATTCTCCAGCACAACCCTCTATCTTGCACCTACACTGCTCTGGTCTGGCCCCTAATGGCTTTTGAGCTTTTTAAAGCAGGGTTATACACACTGCAACCAACCCACTCAAACCCAGCATTTAACTTCAGTTGTGATGACAAAAAGCCCTGTTGTAAGACAGTAGGCTGGTTACCTTTAGCAGGAGTTAGCCCCTCACAGGGGCAATGCCTCTTCACAACCAGTAATGGACATCTCCTTCATTTACTTTTTCCAACCAATTCTTGCTATGCTTTTTAAATACTCTTTATTATAATCTCTACCAAGTTTTGAGTTGTCAATTTACACAAATCCTAGGTACTTCCATCAACATTAAAGGCAATGGATATATACATTGTAGGGCAACGTGAAGTTGAATTTCAGGACAAGAAACAAATTAGGGAAACTGGATGGTTTTCCAGTTTCTCCAGAGTCCGTTTTTAACATTGTGCTTTCACTGATTCACTAAAATTCAAATTTACTTGACAAAATCCTGTAACATCAGACGGTAGAATACTGCTTGAGAAAAACACCAAAAATGCACTCTTAAACCAAAGGGACATCGTTTGTGGTTAAGTCTCATTGGCCCTTATCATAGATTGTAATCAAAGAGAAAGAAAAACCACAGAATCATCATCTCATGTTCTCATAGAATAGGCACAATGATCGTTTGTTTATGAACATAGAACTAGAAATAAGTTTTAAAAACCTTAAAAAATAAATACACTAAAAAAATGAATTCATGATGATACCTAGATAAAGAAAGACTAGAAATTGGAAATCCAACAGTAAGAATAAATATTGGAGGGTCCCTGGGTGGCTCAGTGGGTTAAGCGTTTGCATTAGGTGCAGGTCATGATCCCAGAATCCTGGGATTGAGCCCCCCCCCACGCCCCCTTTCACACCCCCACTCCCTGCTCAGCGGGGAGTCTGCTTTTCCCTCTTCTTCTACCTCTCCCCCTGCTCTTGTTTGTTCTTTCATAAATAAGTAAATAAAATCTTTTTAAAAAATATTTTAACAAAAAGAACAGATATTGGATAGAAGGGAAATGGACTGATTTGTGTGCCTAAGAAGGTAAGCTTTTGCTTTCCTTTATTGCTTCTTTGTTGTCATTTTCCGTAAATAATATCTTTATTGAATCTTCCTCTGAGTGAAGCAACAGACTGGACTGTAACTTAAATCAATCAGCTGGTCAAAAAAGCAGTATTCTGGGCCAAAGCCTTTGAAAATGTACCATATGCATTAATTCCCCAGAGCTCAGGTCAGATCTCACTGGTTAAAAATTATGTTAGACAGGATATTGGTTTTCTGCTCTCTCTGGACTCCCAGAACCCATCCTTTGCCCTTATAAATTTGAGCCAGTGTCTGGTTTTGTTTGGGAAGAAAAATAAATAATATAACAAAACACACACGGGGGATATCCAACAAGGCCATCATTAACGTGCTAAATTACTTCTAAGATCCAACCCCTTCCGAACTCCACAGATGCAAATGCCTTGCCTCGCAGTAAAGCTGTCTTTCTCTACAGAGCTGGAGCAGAGGGACAGGCATTTGCATTTGACTTCTGCTGATGCAAACTTAACATTAAAATGCTATTTGGCAAGTCCGCAAAAGCACAGAAGAGCAGAGCCTTATTCTTTTTTTTTTTTTTTTTTTTTTAGAGGTTGTTCTTTAGAGAGACTCCTTAAGAGTGCTCAGTAGGGTGTGACCATATTGCTCCCCGTGGTCATCATATGGTTCGCCCACGCAGACGCCGGATTGTTTTGTGGATGTGAAATCTTGTATGTTACCCCGAGAGCAATGGAGCCAGCGGAGCCAGGAACCGCTGTTGAGACTGACAGCTACATTGTGTTCCTGAAGAGTGAAACGGCAGAATCAAAAACACAAATGGACCCAGACAGAATGTCCTGACCTTTAAGAAAAAGCCTGATTGGATATGGTGTGAGCTTGCCTTCATCTCCCTCCATAATGTATTACACCTTTCTCAGCCCACTTTCTCAGGGTAGGCGGCTCACAGACGGAGCTTCTCTTAGATTCTTTATGGGAAATTATTTAGGATGGGGTGGGGGGACAGGAACGCTGAAGTATGGAGCCACCTCCCCCCTACACAATTTATTCTTGATACTTATTTTAGATCAATATTAATGACAGAGGGTGTTACTTTCATTAATCCCAGCATACTGGTATTTATGATTGTACTTAAAATTTTTAAAAATGCAGACAGTAACCCAGATACGGGAGTGGGTGGGTCATCCATGCTTCCGAACAAATGCCGCTTAAATATTTTTAAATTCGTGGACGTTTGCAGTCGCTGTTGGCCACATTGCCCACTTCTTCGAGCGATCTAAACACAAACAGAAAACACACAGAAAAGTCGAAGTAGTTAATCCCTCCTTTCTCTCTAGAGATTTTCCTATTGAATAAGGTGGTGAAACCATGGTTTTCTTTATGAAAAAGAAAAGCTCCTTAATTGCTTGGTAAGCAGACGATATAATAATTAAAAGAATGTCTCTATTTTAACAAGTTGCTGTTTCAGACTTAATTCCCTCCTCTTTATAGTTGGGACTATTCAGTGTGACCAGGTAAACAGTCCGGCCGTTCACGTGTGAAGATCTCTGGGACACGTTATTAAATTCCGTGTCATGAACTCTCTGACCGAAACACCATACGGTGAGTTGGAACAAGAGTTAGAGAATACTGGAGATAATTAGCATAACATAAAATAATAGTTTCAATTACGTGTTTCTTTCTGCAACAGAAGAGGTGGCTGGCGAAGTTGAAATTTGACCACCGGAAAAAGAATTACAGCACCCAAAGAAAATCCTCTAGATGCTTGTTTGTGGTTTAAAAACAAAACAAAACAAAACAAAAACCTAGCTCTTATTTTCACTAAAAGATTTCTTCTTTGCACTTGTTTTCTAATAATTCTTTCCCCTTGGAACAACTCTGCATGCACACAGCGGCCTTTGAGGCTTCCTTCTGTCTTTCTTGTCCGTTCTCTCCTGCTCTTTTCCTGATTCTAGGCTGCCCTTTGCTAACAAAATCTTCCGTAAGCTTTTGGTTGTTACTGTATACCCACTCACCACGAGATGGTTTGTAATACATGATCCAAAATAGTTGTAGGATCACATTACATTTATCGGTAACATTCATCTGCCTCATCAAATATGGGGACAGATCTTCTCATGGTGTTTTTTTCACTCTGGACTTCTAAAAGCCTGATGATGCCACTGGTGTTTCTTGCATCTCTGTTATACAAGAGGAAAGCATCTTCTAACTCAATTAGCATGCTAAAGAATGGGTTTGGTTTTGTGCTCCATTAAAGTCGGCTAAATGGATGCGCCGCATGTCTTTATTTCAAAAATAAAGCTGAACAATTAAATCCCGTGTCTCTTTGCTCAGCTTTTGATGCCACACAAAGCTTTCCCACTTGCTGCCTTTGGATGTAATGTTAACAAAGTCAGTCAACATCAAGCGCCCCGGTAACAGGCATGGCAGAATTCCTTGTTTTTGCTCAATCAGTCTGTGTTCAAACTATCAGTTTGATTTATTTGTCCACGTTGACCCTCATTCACCACTTAATTATCCTCGTATAATGTTTCAAGAGGCTCCTGACACACGGAGAAAGACAATTGCCGATGTTCTGTGAAACAACTGTTGACCTGATGGGCCCAAATGAAGACCGTGGGTCGAAGGTTGTTTGCTTTTGGAAGAACCCACTTCTCATGCCTGAGAGCTGCGGCCAGAGCCACTTGCTGTGGGTGCCAGGGGCTGGCAGGTCAGGCTGTTAGGTTCCCCGAGTGTGTGCTGACCGTCACAGCAGGACGGTCACGGTGCTTGGCTCTATCAGACTCTCCAAATCCCCCGATATGTTTGGAATAATATTAAAGTTAAGAAAACACACACACACACACACACACACACACACACACACACACCCTGTACTTCAATTCCAGCAAGGTCCTCATAAGTATACGGTGACTGTTGTGGTTGAAAATACATTTTCTCACTTTATGTAGCAGCACGAGGGATTTCAGAATCACAGGCATGAGATGGGAAATAATGTTATAAACACAGAACTACTCCCTATCTGGGTGGATCTCTAAGAGCTGGTAACAAATCAGATGAATTCTTGTTTTATTGGTACACAAACTTGTATTTGTCTTTTGTGCCGTGCCAAAGATGGGATTGTGGTAGGTTTGATTAGAAATTAAGGAAATTCATTCAGAACTTTTAAAATCTGACAACAATTCTCCATACATAGACATTAAAATTCAGGCATAAAGGAAATAAATGATAGTTGAAAACACAGGCTACAAATACTAAAATTTACAGGAAAACAGCACATGTAAATATAAAAGTCTAATTTTATATTTATGAAGTGGATTTCTATAAAATTTGAAATTCTTTTCTGGCAAGTTGAGGTCGTTTTTCATTTGGCTCCATCATAGTCGGTGTAAATGGATTTTACAACACCCTACCCACCTCAGTTTGTTGTTTTAATTTTTCACACATTTTTCTCTCTTGTTTGGTATGTTCTCCATCTTATTAAATTTCGGCTCCGTGGTTACCAATGTCAACTGGCAGCACAATTGTTTTCCCTAAATGAAAAATATTCGTAAGTGCCGTTTGAACCTAATATTAGAAAATCACTCAGGAATTCATGATCCAACATGGCCTCCATTTGTTGGTGATTTTTATTACCCTTTGGTGCCTTGCCTTACCTTCTCTGTAATGGGTATATGATTACAAATGTTGCCACACAGAAACAATATCATAAGAACTGGGTAAATTATAAGCAGCATTTGCAAAATGCAAACCTCCCCATATTTCCAAAAGCTACTTGGTAGGACTTTTTATGGCTATGATTGCAACCCAAACCCTGGGAAGCATTTATGGAAGCCCCCGTGACCCATACGAAAATCACCAAAAAGTAGTCTCGAATACCCCACGTTCCTGAACCCTCCTTCCCTCAGCCTGAAGAGGTCGGAAGTTCCAGCAGAAGTGGTCTTGTGGCCAATGAGCCTCTACCTAATTCTGTCCAGAGAGGCTAGGGGGTCTCCTGACCACAGGCATCCCACACAGACTTAGCAGTGGTTTCCTTTCAGCTGCAAGCTTTCTACCATCTGAGGCTTAGGTGCAGTGTTCGAGGGGAGCATATCTAGTGGGTGTACCATGGAGTGAGCTGCAGCCTACACGTCCAGTTTTGACCACAGTGGATCCACAACTTTCAGTTGTTTTCCACAGAAAATTTTTCTCCACGGGGTGCCTGGGTGGCTCAGTGGGTTAAAGCCTCTGCTTTCGGCTCAGGTCATGATCCCAGGGTCCTGGGATCGAGCCCCGCATCGGGCTCTCTGCTCAGCAGGAAGCCTGCTTTCTCCTCTCCCTGCCTGCCTCTCCGCCTACTTGTGATCTCTGTCTGTCAAATAAATAAAATCTTTAAAAAAAAAGAAAGAAAGAAAGAAAGAAAATTTTTCTCCAGGACAAAAGATGGCATAGACTTTAAAGAGTTAAAAAAAAATTTTTAAACTCTGAATATAGAAGACTTCCAGCTCTGAGATTACATGAATGTAGGAATAAAGCTATTGTTTTTAGAGCTGCAAGAATGCAAAGGGACAAAGTGAAATAGGTAGGGGGAAAAAAAACCAGGTGGAAAACAAGGCCTCCATGTTGCCCTTTGGTCCACAGGTCCATCCTTCCAAGGAGTTCCACCATCGCTGCTGGTAAACCAATCCACTGCTTCGTCTGGCCACAGATATACACGCTGAGATCTCCTGAAGGCTCCCGCCCATCAGTATGCCAGTGGGAAGGTGAAGGTACCCACAATAAGGAATTGTTTCAACATGGATTCCTGTTCTAGGGAAGGTCCTGGGGCCTTGCTCTCTGCTCTGCGCTTGGCCCCAATACCAAGAAGTTTTCACACCATGTTCCAATAGAAATAATCAAAATAAAAAGTTCCCTGAGAAAAATGAAGCCATCTCAATTTTTTTTCTTTTATCTCATTCCTTCTCAGAGTTCCTGTCTACTTGAAAATTTTTTTTTAATCTGAAAAAGCATTATCTGCTTTCAACTCTTATAGCTGTTTGCACCTGTTTCCTTCAAAAACCGTTATGTCAAAGGTCCACTTCCAACACTTCAGGATTCTCTCACAGATCTCCCTTTGCATCCATTTGCTACGTGCTGCTAGTGCTTCAAAACAGAACACAAATGTGAAAGCAACCAAGAGAGAGTGAGTTAGCCGGGAGCCACAGAAACAAACACCTGTTCTAGCAAATAGCTTAACTAACTCCCATCAGCATAAACCTCCCAGCTGACTGAATTAAGGTTAATAGAAACTTTACCAAGAAGATAAGAAGGAATGGGACACTGACGATCATTCTAAATTTACTTGAACATTTTGTGAATTACTATGGACAGGGTTAATACTCTGTTAGATTTGTCTTTTGAGGGAATAGAATGTCAACAAACTATGTGTTGACCCTCTTTAAGCCAAGTGGATAAAAACTACCTAAGAACCTCCCTTGTTTTAGGAACTGCTTATGAATTGTGTTAGGTACCTTGAAAGCTCAGCTGGCTTCTCTGCTTAACACCTGTGTGACCTCCTGAAAGTTATTTTGAGAAAATTATTTTTATCTATTTTACATGTAAAATGGGAACCTCAATGTTGGAAATATATAGTGAGATCATCTAAGGTCACTGTCTAAAAGAAAGTGACCTACAAATTAACTTCCTTTCAGTTCAGTTCCTTTTGCAATTCTATAACAACTATGAAGCCAGTGGTCATCCTTTCCGGAATGAACTAATTCAGGTTCACAGAGAGTGATCAGAAGGCACACCTAAGTCTGTTGGACTCTGGCTATATTCTTTACATTGCCCCATTCTGTCTTCATTCTTCCCCTGAGAGCCACAATAAAACAATGAAGACTTAGCTACAACATGTATGATTCACAGAGAAGTATGTTACAGGTAGAGGTGAGCAATGGAAAAGAAGTAGAAAAATACGAAGACCCGTAGCTAGTCATTCTGTATCTTACATCAGTCTTGGAAGCCATGCAAAATGGCAAGGCCCTGCCTGGAGATGTTGGAAGAACAGTAATGGGGGGCACAGCTGATTGGTTTAAAACAATGGTTCTGCTAGAGGGGGACATGGGGGACACCAAGCAATGGTTGGAGATGTTTTTGGCTATAACAAAATGGTTGTAAGAAAGAGGCATTACTGGCTTCTGGGGATAAAGTTCAAGAATGCTGCTAAACATTCTGTAAAGCACAGGATTGCCCCTCTCAACAAAGAATATTCATCCCACAAATGCCAATAGCACCGAGATTGAGATGCTCTGGTTTAAAATGAAAAATCCAGTAAGAAAAACATTCTTCTTTCTTTGTAATGATTCCTTTTCAGTATTGGTCTGTACATTTTCTGGCAGCAATGTCAAGTGGAGGTTTGCTCAGTACATTAAGTCTGAGTTGTGAGGTTGCAGTGGTTCTGGGTGAGAAAATTAAGTGTTTGAATATATGTCATGATGCTAATACTGGAAGGAAGAAAGACCGGAAATAATCGGTATTCGAATTATTTAGAAGTTTTAAACTGAGAAAACTACTATAAAATCTTAAATGTTGGGCTAAAATAAAATAGTAAAATCTCCTCATGTTATTTTTCTTCTTTCTGCTGGAGTCTGAATTCTTTGCCTTAGATTATTTGGAACCTGGAGATCTGTAACAAACCCAGCATCTAAAATAGACCATGCCTCACAGAGAACACTACAGAAAAGATAAAGTCATGAGTTAAAGTTCATTCTGAATCTGTGTGTTGCGTAAAGCTTCCGTGTTTTATTCTTTTGGCTACTCCCCTGGCAAACACAGACACTGAATTTGAACAAGATGACACGAATAACATTCTACAAAGAACAGAGTAGATTTAATATGTGGTTTAATGGTGTGTCAAGTACAAGCATTAGAAGTACATTTGTTAGTGAACTCCACAGTACAAGCACCACTAGCTTGCTCATTGAAAACCAATGACTTGTGGAGGAAAAAAATACAGACACTCCATTTTCTTATCTCACACTAGTCTTTCTAATACAAAAAAGCATTGAGACTAAATGTTTGGTAGAGTCTACAATGTTGACCCCAAAGTTCAGGATCTCATTGTTCTGTTTGGTTCTCCGTCTGATGGCAAAGGAGCTCCTGTCTCCCAGATTCTAATAGGAAAAATCAAGTTGGGTTTTCCATGGGCTAAGTCTTATTAGCAAAATTTCAAATACACTTTTCATAAAAATATATGAATGTGTAATACTTTCTGGTTGGTATGTATAGATAAAAGAAACATTAATTTTTTTATATGGAAAATTTATGACCAAAAGTCAGTATGTATCAAAGAGTTTCTCCAAGGCACACCAATAAAGAATTCACCTACTGGGTTATGTTAAAACAGGGCAAGATAAAAGTAAAGTTAGTTCATTTCTTCCCATCACAACAAAAACGTTGATAAAGAACATACTTGATCTCAAACAGAGCTGCCTGCTGGTTTCAGTTACCTGGGAGTTTGGAGCCTGTGGTTTGAATAATGTTTCCCCTACAATAGGAATGACAGCAGAAGTGTGGAGAGACTGATGGGGCTTCCTGCAGGCTCAGCTTTTAGAGTTCAAACTCATTCTTTATTTGCAAGTAGGAGCGATAACAAATGTGTAAATAAATAGTCACTGATCTTCTCATGTTCCTTTTTTGGGGGCTGGAAATTACATAACAGTTCCTTCAACAGAGGTGAACTGACTTCATCAAACTACATTCCAGATTATGCAAGTTTTCAAAAGAATTAGCAAAGAATAGTTTTCTTTAATCTTATTTGAAAATAAACGTCTGTACCATGAGATTCTTGAAGAAATAGGGTTGAGGCGGTTCCGGCATTGACGAAAGATGCTTTGATAGTGAAAAAAACACAAAACCTATAATATGAGTAGACTTGGTACACATGCATAAGCTCTAATTTTACTAAGTACAAGTTTTGTCTCCTCAGTTCTGGATAACATTTTGCCAAAATAATAAAATTTTAGTGTAAGATTTTACATTTTAATGTGGACTATAACACCTATACTATCATTCACAATTATTTTTTCCTAAAATAATGCCTAAACCAATATAAAGAGCTATCTACTCGATCCTCAGATCAACCAAGTACCTTGGTTACCATTTATTTGATCTTCAAGCACATCAATAAAAATTCTTAGGCAATGCATTTTATAATTGCTTACATTAGTTTTTAATAGTTTCTAACCATTCAAATGAAAATTACAGTATTTAATTATCATTCCAATATTTGAAATCTATATATGATTCTGTGATTTAACAACTACATTTTAAGTAGTACCCAGAGGAAAATACGTAACCTCTGCTAAATTAACGTTGAAGTTACAGGGAAGTGGAGACAAAGAAGATCCTGGCAGGAGTCAGACGGGCTGAGCCAGATAGCCTTTCTGATTGGCCACCAGAGGGCAGCATCTTCAAATGGTTGTGGGTGGGAGCGGGGACGAGTAGAGGGAAGCTAGGGTCGTTAACCGCATCTATTCACACTCCTCCCTGAAATTTTCCCAGTTGAAATCCAGAAGGCTTTTTAAAAATTCCAACTTTTTTAAAAAGCGGAAGAAATTCCAAAGCAGAAACAATAACACTTCAATAGCACTTAAATGTGCCCAGCACTGTTTTAAGTCTTTTATATATATTAACTCCCATGGTCCCCATAACAACCCTGTGATGTGCACACCAATATTGCCCCCAATCTTGCAGCTGAGGAAACTGAGGCACGGGAAGATTCGGTCACTTGCTCAAGCCAAGGAGTGGAGCTGAAATTCAGACCAAAGTGGTTGGTTCCAGGGTTCAGGCATCAGATGCCACTCCTGGAACTGAGACTTCTCAGGGTTCTCTTTTTGCTGCCAGTCATCCATCAGCCTCTCTGCTGCAGTGTAAGTCAGATTTCTTCCTCTTACTCTATCTTCTTAAAATACACAATTCTATATTTTCCTCTTATTTTTTATAATAAGCCATCTGTAATTTAAAGAGAGATGCATTCCGTATTCCTTGAAATTCATACATATTATAGGCATATCTATCATATTAAGACTTTTCAGAAAGAATGATGTCCATTTTAGGTTTTGGGTTTTCAGAAGGCAGAAAGTAACCGTGTACAAAAATAAACAAACACTAGAGCTTCAGTCGGTGCAGAGCTTATAAACGGTTAAAATGAGATAACCTCTGTGGAGAAAAATGAAGACTCTCTACAAAAAATGCATTATTAAATTTTCATTATGTTACTGGAAAAAAGGTAACTCAAGAATTAGAATATGAAAAAGACAAAGAGAATTGATTAACCCAAAATCCCAAATCAAAACAATTTTTAAGATAAAGTTACAACCCCTGTAGAAGATAGAAGTTGCAAATTAATATGAAATACATCTCAGCTGTCAAGGAAATAACTCCTTCATTGATTCATTGATTCATTGATTCATTTGACATCTAACACTAACGGTGGATCTAGTGACCTCATCACAGAGTACGGTCTTGAAACATGAGTAGGTTTTTCCTAGAAGAGGTAAAGGAGGAGAGCTTCCCAGCAAAGGGATGAGCAAAAGCAAAGCCCAGACATGTGGAAGAGCGGAATGTGTTTGCAGAATGGCAAAGAGACATAATTGGCGGAGGCTTGTGGCCTGTGGGGGGAGGTACAAGGCGGGCGAGGAAGCAACACACGTAGCAGGCAATGGGGTGTGAAGGGTCTGGGATGAAAAGCACAGTGAGGGACTCAACCTTTTATCTCACTAAAAAATGGAGAACCTGTGGGTTAAATTCTAAAGCTGGGCTAAAGAAGTAGCTAATGTGCAAGTAAAAGGTCAAGTTTGGACGTGGTATTAAGTATTCATATGAAAGGTGTAATAATGGGTTCACCTATGCTGCCAGATTGGGAAAGCATGCTAACATTTTAAGGGCCTACATGAGTTGGAGAAGCAGTGATTTTTAAAGTGAGGAGAGGAAATAAGGGAGGACACTTAACCAAGAGCTTAGACAAGTAGTGTCTCCAGAGCATGCTTGGGACGGGATTTAGACAATGAAAGTTTGCCAGCCAGGGTCTATTGGTCTCAGACCAGAGGAATGATCAAGAGGACCCAATGATTTAAACCAGACTTTTTTGAAAATAGGCACATGGCCCTCAAGCATTTTGAGTGCCTGCTATCTTCAAGGCACTGGGCTGAGAGCTCTATAACCAAAGATGAAAGAGAGATGATTTCTGCCATCAAGAAATTCACAGTTGTACAAGGCAAGGGAGAGATGAACAAGAAAACAGATCATTGCACTACAACAGAGACATCCTAATGAGGACCTGTTTGCACTGCTCTACAATATTAGAAAAAAAGGAAACTAGTCACTCAGTAGAATGTTCAGATGCTTGTTGTCTGGAATTCTTAGGGCCAAGGATGCATTCCTTTCCTCTCCTCTTTAGAAAATTCTATTTATCTCTCAATAAATGCAGAAAGGATGTTCCTAATTCTTTCCTCACCCCAACTGCTAATAATCGCAAGGCTACTGAGTGCTGTGGGATTCTGTTTGTGAGATAGATAGCATGGAGGCTGACTTGGAGAGCAACCCACTGTTAGCAGGTTACCAAGTGTGGCAGATTCATTATTTGTTCCCAATTGTTTATTCCATCCCTACCCTTGCCACATTCACCTACGGGCACAGCATGCTTCTTGACCCCAGCGACTTTGAGCCTGGCCAAGAGACTCACTTTGGCCAACAGCCTCTTAGTGAACATGACATATATCTCCTCTAAGCAGAAGCTTTAAGTGTACGTGGTATGGCTCTACTTGCCTTGTGCTTGTGCCCTTGACTATGAGACTGGTAAACCTCAGATAGGGGCTGCTTAGTCAGCCTACATCCCAGAATGAGAAGATCCGTGGAGCCCTGCCAATCTTCGACAAGCCCAAGGTCAACCTGGAGTCATCCTGTAAGGTGAGCAAGAAATAAATGCTTGCTTTGTTAAACAACTAAGTTTTGGGGCTTGCTTTTTGTCACAGTATTTGTCGACTAACAGATCAGGTAAAGTGTGATTATCTGAGTGAGAAATGACGGTGAGTTAAATTAGAGACACTGAGGTTGGGAACGTTGAGGGCTATTTAGGAAGTGAAATCAAAAGGACCCTAGTAATTAACTGGAGGTAAAAGTGAAAAAAAAAAAAAGTGAATCATGATATCCGGATTTCTGGCTCAGCAACTGGAGGAGGGAAGCAAAAACAAGTTAAAAAATTAAAGATGTTGGATTCTTTAGTGCATGCAAAGAAAATAAGGGAGAATAAATACTGAAAAATAGTTTAATACACATGTGTGTGATTGTAATAGTAAAGTGACTATCATCCATCTCTATTAAGCATCGAACAAGGGGAAATAAGCTTAATTTGCATGAAAAGAGGTTATTACACTCAAGAATGACACTTCTGACGAGAAGGTTGTTAGATATTAGAATGCATTATCCATGGTATTCAAGGAATTTTCTTTTACAGGATATATTTAGTTCCAGATTAGACATGGAATTTTCAAATTAATTATGAAGGAATCTTTTCTACCAATGTGATTTTACATGACTCTTTCTTATTTTTCAATGACTTTAACCAGGTTAATTTTATCTCTCTGGGCCTCTCACCGTCTGTAAAACAAGGA
This sequence comes from Martes martes, assembly GCF_963455335.1. NCBI lineage: Eukaryota > Metazoa > Chordata > Mammalia > Carnivora > Mustelidae > Martes > Martes martes. The sequence continues at coordinate 64,209,085 of NC_137893.1, forward strand.
AATGGAACTAGACGATTTTTCAAAGCACCTCAGCACTTGGAAATAGAAAACAGACCTCAGCAGTAACACAGGACCTTGGGGAATAAACATCAGCCTAGTTCTCACAGACGCTGTGGAGGCTGTAGGAAAGATGCCTGCGTAGATTGTCCTTTTATATGTTGATATTGGTATTGATATTGATATAAAGAATATGCCTTTTTTAAACCACTATGTACTTCTCTTCTTCTAAGGAAAACAAAGTGGTTAAAATTATTTTTGACATGATTAAAATGTGCAAAAAATGGTTGAGAAGTGTAACTTTCTGTGGCCTTTTTTCCTCTATGAGTATAAATTCCAAATGTTTAATGCCTTAACCCCTGCTTCATGCACCAACAGAATTAAACTTTCCAGTTTGGCCCAAATTGCTACGCTTTTCCTTGGGGGAAATAGTAAGGTAAGCAATGTCTACATACAACTTTGGACTAACCCAGCATAAAACACCATACATAAAGCAATGTCTACATACAACTTTGGACTAACCCAGCATAAAACACCATACATAATATTCATAATTCTTGGATTTGACAATTGAGCCTCTTTCCCAACTATTTGAATCCTAACAACTGATGCTTTAAGTACAATTTCACATTAATAATTGAGATTTTACTTGCGAAGTGTCCGATCTATCTATCTATCCATCTGATATTTTTTTAAAAGGGTAGCCTTTAGTATTTTCATGCCAGGCTGTTGTCAAGGCTCTATACATGCAGTAATTCTAAATTTGTTCCAGAATAACTGAAATCATAGATTACCCATCAGTGAACAACATTTACTGGGTAAATAGTCCTGCAAAGTCAGACATGATATAATGCAGAAGAGAAGGAAGCCAGTGTTAGAAATAGACTATGCGGTATAAGACCCAAAGAGGAAGTTAGGTTGCAAAATAAAATTTTAAAAAAAAAAAAAAAGAAAGAAAGAAACAAGACGGTTTGTGATCACAGAGTTCCTCAAATGCTAAAAATAAATAAGAACATGCTGACTCTTGATCAACCAGCTTAAGATAAAGCAGTAGGTAATCTGCAATATAAGGGGAGCAGGACCAAAAAACCCATAATTATGAATCATGAAATAATTGCTTATACTATCAACCGAGGGCTTGTTATGCCCTCAGAGCTAGCAAAGAGAGTTTCTGCTAGACTCAGAATTTATAGGGAACAATCTTTTTGCACAAAAGATATCCAGAATGTAATTTTGCACACAGATATTCAATAAAAATGTATTGAATGAAAGAGTATTAGGGTCAAAACCCCTCAACTCTATAAAGGAAAACTAACTACTGTCTGATCTACTTGGCCCAACATATCCAGCATGGAATGATTAGAATATCCGCTCTATGCCAGAGACCCCATACTGGTAATTATTTGTAAGCAAGTTAACAATTTTTTATGGGAGGGGAAATAACAAATAATGGTTATTTCAAGTCTTATTCTCAATATTATGATATGAAACAGTGGTCTTAGTTTATGCACCAATAATAAAAATATATAATAATACCAAACACTCGTGGTGTGTTTGTGTGCCCATCACTGTTGTAAGCACAGCTGAGTATATACTCTTTTCTTACAAAAACCCCATGAGGTACATACCATTATCCCCATCTTACAGATGAGTAAACTGAGGCATAGAGAAGTAAGTGCTTAAGAGCACACAGATAGTAAGTGATAGAGCCAGAATTCAAACATAGGCAACTTATCTCCATTTTCTGTGCCCTTATCTAAATATGTTGACACCTCTCCAATAAACCAACTAACGTTTATTTCATCCTCTCTCATAGGCCTGGAATTTCTCCTAAGGAAAAGTGTAGCAACACAAAGCAAGTCTCATATGTTCATTATGCATATTTTCCTTGGTATATATTAATGAATATCAATGTTAAAGGAAAATCTAATTTTCACAGATCTCCAGCCCATGCTCAACTCAATCTACTTTCTCACCTTATATTATGAAAACCAAAATGGCAAATTTACATATATCTTCAATTTTTAATTTTCATTTATACTATTTCTTTATCTGCTCATCTAAACTTGGAACAGAAATGGATGAAAAATTGACTCCAATAAGATTTTGGACACAGAGGGACACCAGGGTGGCTCAGTTGGTTGAGCGGCTGCCTTCGGCTCAGGTCATGATCCCAGAGTCCTGGGATCGAGTCCCACATCGGGCTCCTTGCTCGGCGGGGAGTCTGCTTCTCTCTCTGCCTCTGCCTGCCACTCTGTCTGCCTGTGTTCATTCTCCCTGACAGATAAATAAATAAAATCTTAAAAAAAAAAGAATTTGGACACAGAATATAATTAGATCTTTATTTTATGTCCTTATGTTTTATAACTTTCACCTACTTATAAAATTGTAAGTAAAATCTTAATAGCCCATATAACCATTTCCAAGAGTACTGATTTTCTGAAAGACTGGAGTGATAGAAGCTTGTCAGCTTTGTCATCAATATGTATCAGGCAGTGGGGAAGCCAGTAAGCCCATCTGCCCAGACAATGCCTAACCGCGGGTGTATTGGAAAAGGCAACTTTATGGTGATCCTGCCGTAGTTTGGCTCCTACCCTCATATCCTATCTGTCAAGAACTGTGAGGAGTCTAAGATTTTTACCCCGCATGCCCAATCTTGGCTGCAGTTTCATGTATGATGATAAAGACGAGAGACTCTGGGTTCGGGACAAAGGACTCTTCCTGCTGGCACCACAGGCAGCATGAATTTTCGTGTTCACATCAATCCTCTAATCTCCTCAGTCTTGCTGGCATGATAAATGAAGAGAGCCTGGGGCCATGCTACACACAGAGCACGTTTGCAGCTCTGAAGAATTCCAAGCTCAGGACACCCTTTTTTTTTTTTTTTTTTTTTAAAGCAAACCCGCCTAGTCTTTGCCCCAGAGAAAGACATTATGATACTGGAGAGCACACAAATCTGCCCTCAGTTCTAGAGAGAGACACTGTGGCCATCTTCCAAGGCTATTCCCTATGTGAACATCCTTGAAAAGATAGTTCAGACCAAGAATGAGAGCTGTCTCTACCCCGGCTCACAAGTCACAAGGAACGCAAGAGATCCACAGAGAAGTCTCTCCCCATGTGCATTTACTGCTGGCGTCATGGGACCACAGCCATTTGTCAGCAGCACCCCGGTATGGCCAGGCAGCTGTAGTGAGTGAAACAATTTGTAGTAATTAAGTTCTTAATTCTTAAGTTCAGTAATTAAGTTCTAACTATGATCCAAACCACAGAAGCCTGGAAAGGCTACCAATGCTACAGACCCCAGAGACCAACCACCAGCCCACAAATAATGAGAATAGACTTTGCTCTAACTACTCAGAAGAGCCAAGATACCTCTGAGGGGTTTGCTTCTACTGTTTCCCCCTGCCTTCTCCTGCCCCCACTACCACCCAGAATGCATACAAATTACCTACCTTTCTGCTTAATCCTTTCTGGATCTTTGACGGTTTCTGGAATAAGCAAAATCTGTCTCTCCATTATCTTCTGCCCTCATCATTCCTTCTGCCCTTATTAATGTGCTTACCCCACCCCACAATCTTGTACCCATACTAACTGGGTACATCCATAATGGCTAAAGAGATCCCCCTGCCCACCCAGCCCCAGCCCTCCTCCCTTAACTGATGGATTCATTTTTTTTTTTTTTCATGTGCTCTAAGGAGGCTTCTTTGTTCATTCCCCCACAGGTATGCCTGAGATGATAATGATTAGTTGTTAATTCTGTGTTCCTCCACAAAACCTGTATAAGCCACTGTCACCCAGCTTACAACCACCCTTTATTTAATTATTGTTAACAACCTAAATGACACTTTCCCTGCCTAAATTTTGAGTGACTGGAGGTCAGAGCATTTGTCTTCTTATTCACAAGAAGCCAATAACCTAAGGCAATGCCTGGTACATAGTGAACATTTATAGAACTCTTTGTGGTATGAATGAATGAATGAATGAATGATGCGATCACACTGAGTTGATTCACAAAGAACAGAAGTCTCAAAGGAGTAAAGACTTTAAGACTAAGGAACAAGCCTCTAGTGGTCAAATAGCAAGCCCTATTTCAGGCAGGGTGTTTTTCCAGTTCATGTAATAGCAAAAAAAAAAAAAAAGTTACCTGTGGAATATGGGCTTGTTACATACACACGTTAATAAATCACTTGTTAAATGCACAGAGAATAAACTTACAAACATATAGGAACCTCTTCCAAGTAAAGGCAGTGAATTCTCCCATTTCCTCCTGGAGGATTTATTTAAATAAAATATGCTTATTAAACACTTCCTCCAAAGATGCTTTCCTTAATAATCTGGCCATTTTGTTCAAAAAAGGATAATATTGTGTTCTTGTGTAAAATGTAAAAAAGCAGGTCTTGACTAATGATAATGCCACATTGTGTGTAATTTTGTTCAGCTAAAAGGTAGAAAACAAAAGTTCTGTTTACCTATAAGTTCCTGATAACAGCTCCCATCAATGTAAAAATAGGTAAAAATAAAACCTGAATTTTTGCATAAAAAAACGTCTAGTCATTAGGATAAGAGTAAAAGTAACAGGGTTGAACTGATCACTTTCGAAAGGATTTAGAGTAAACTAGCAAAGAGGAATGAAAGTTGGATGGTAAGAGGCGGTGGGAGGTGACACAAAAGAGAATTAGAAGCTCTTGTCCACACTCTGCAGAAACTCAGGCTTTGGAACTGGTCAGACATCCGGTTCCAGCAAAGCAAACCATCAAAAAATGAAAAGGCAGCCTATGGAATGGGAAAGGATATTTGCAAATGATATAACTGATAAGGGGTTAATATCCAAAATATATAAAGAACTCACGCAGTCTGTATCAAAAAATAAAACAACATCAAAAAAACAATCTGATTAAAAAGTGGACAGAGAACCTGGACAGACATTTCTCCAAAGAAGACATACAGAAGGCCAATAGACACAGGAAAATATGTTCAACATCACTATTCATCAGGGCAATGCAAATCAAAACCACAATGATGTAATATCCCATGCCCGTCAGAACGGCCAGACTCAAAAAGACAGAAAATAATGTGTTGGTGAGGATTTGGAGAAAAGGGAGCCCTCATGCACTGTCGGTGGGAATGCAAACTGGGGCAGCCACTGTGGAAAACAATATGGAGGTTCCTCAAAAAAGTAAAAACAGAATTACCATATGACTCAGCAATTCCTCTTCTGAGTATTTACCTGAAGAAAACACTAGTTCAAAAGGATAGAAACACACCTATGTTCATTGCAGTATGATTTACCATAAGCAAGCAATGGGAGCAACCTAATTGTCCATTAATAAATGTGGTATATACACATGTACACAAACACACACACACAGAGGAGTATTCCTTAGCCATAAAAAAGAATGAAATCTTGCCAGTTGCATGGCAACTTAGATGGACTTAGAAGATATTATGTTCAGTGGAATAAGTCAGAGAAAGACAAATACTATATGATTTTACTTATATGTGGAAATCTAAAAAACAAAATGGGAACTGACTCATAGATACAGAGAACATTCTGGCAGTTCCCAGGGGGAAGGGGATGGGGAGATGGGCCAAATAGGGAAAGGGCATTCAAAGGCACAAACTCCCAGTTATAAAATAAAATAAATGTCATGGGTATATAATATATGACATAGAGAATATGGTCAAGAATATTGTAGCAACTTTGTAGGGTGACAGATGGTAGCTACATGATCACTTCCTAATGTATATAAATGTAGCATGTTCTACACCTGAAGCTAATATGGATGCCAATTGCACTTCAGCTAAAAAAAAAAAGAAAAAAGTCTGTGTTTCCACTTGGCTGTTTGAGCAGTAAGTTTGCAGGAAAGCATGTAGAACTAGTTATTCATACCTAGAATAAGAATAGGTTAAATTCCGAATGTTCACATTATATATCCTTTGAAAAGTTACCCATCCTGTTCCTGCTTGGAAACTAGAGTAGTCAGGGATGACACACTCCGGCTTCTCTATCAGGCCACCTGTGGTTCAAGGACAAAGGGCTTCCTGCTGAGCACAGACATTTGCAAACTGCCGCTGGTTAGTTCCCAAGGCCAGAGACTGGCTGTTGACAAAGGAGGCTGAGCGACAGACTTACTCCACCCCACCCCACCCCACCCCCTCCCCTGCAAGGCCCTACATCTCAGGGAAAGCTACAGGATTCCTTCCTGAGAGAGCTACAGAGCCATGGTACTAGGATCAACAGGAGTAACTCAACATTTCCTTCCCGTGATAAAGGAAATACCCTGATCAGAGTTTCTATCCTTGTCTGTCAGAAAGCAGGAAAAACTGAAAAAGAGCTGCCTTTGACAAAATGGACTTTGAAAACTTGTTTTTGGACAGGTTTGGCTGGTTTTATAGGGGTTAGAAGTTCACGGGCAAGGGTTTTAAGTAATTCAATAATTTGATTCTTTTTTTAAGATTTTATGTATTTATTTGATAGTGAGAGAGAGAGCACAAGCAAGGGCAGCAGCAGGCAAAAGGAGAAGCAGGCTCCTGGCTGAGCAGGGAGCCCCATGTAGGACTCAGTCCCAGGACCCTGGGATCATGACCTAAACCAAAGGCAGACACTTAATCAACTGGGCTACCCAGGCATCCAATTCTTAAATCTATTCAAAATAGGGTATGATTTCATCAGGGGCTTAATGTGTAATTATTCTCTTGC